>NW_028317807.1:19540000-20842500 GCF_062004578.1 Staurois parvus
CGCCTGGCCTTTTTCCTGTATAACAAGAAGAGGAGACCCTTTAGGCCCTCCAAAACGCCTGCCCCCCCCCCCCCTTTCTACTCCTGGCAGGGAGTAGGGGCCTGAACCTGGGCCTCTCCACCCCCCCCCCCCTGCCTTGGCACCTCTGACCACAAGAGGGCTGGGAACACCCCCTGGAGCTAGGGGCCCAAAGTTAGGGAAAAAGACTCCACTGAGCCGCTTACCTGTACCTGGCTGGTGCTGGCCTCGCCTGCTCCGGACATCTTCAGGAGGGTGGTCGCCAGAGTACTGTGTCGCCTGCCTCTGCCTCTGCAACGCGTGGGACTCCTCCCCCGGTCCCTCTGGACACCGACAAGAGGACGCCCCGGCTCACCACAACCCCTCTGGAGGGGGCCAGGGGGCAGCTAGACAGATCAGTGCTGCCACCCCCGTCTCTATAGGGGAAGCTGTCCTGCCACTGCAACTCCCTGAGGGATGGGAACCGGTTCTCCTGCTTTAACCCCCACTGCTGCACCACTCTTACTCTCTCTCTTCACCAGACCTCCCGGTCCCCTGACCGCACCTGGACAAGCCTCCACAGCATGTCTCCCCACCGGAGGAGAGGTCTCAAGGTGCTGTCCTGAATGACAAAGGGGGAAAATGCTTTTCTCTCCGAGGCTAAGTGGAGCCCCTGAGGTCTCTGGATAATCCTCAATTCACTTTTGTATGAGGGTGCTGTGGTAGATTGTCCCTGCCATTTGATGCTGTGTCGAATGCCCAGTTCCACTCCAAGGAGTTGCTAATCGACGTTCTGTCTGCCTGGGGCAAGAGTTCAGAGTCCCTATATATGCCAATGCATCTGAATCCAAAAGCCAGGTCCACTTTGGAGTGGTGGATCCCCTCATGGATGCTCAATATGAGAAAATCTCTTCATCTGGTACCTTGGAGGGTTCTGATGACAGATGCCAGCCTATTGGGCTGGAGATGTGTTCTGGAGAACTGGTCAGTTCAGTATCTACCATCCGTAAAGGAACAGACATTGCCAATTATCATTTGGGAGCTTCAGGTGATTTGTTTGACTCTTTAGCATTGCCTTCAGGGTCTCTCATTTTGGACAATGTTAGGGTGGTGGTATATGTTAATCATCAGAGTGGGACAAGAAGTTGCGCCACTGAGGAAGAAGTCTCTGCTGCGCAAATTCGAGGAGTGGAAAATTGGCAGGCAGACTTCCTCAGTCACCAGCAGCTGACCTTGGGTGAGTGAACCCTTCACCTGGAGGTGTTCGAAGCCCTTTGTCGGAGGTAGCGGACTCCAGATATTTATATTCTGGCATCAAAGTTCAACTCCAAGCTAGACAGATTTATCTAGCCATTTGCAGTGGATGCCCTGGAGATTTTTTTTTTTTTTGTTCAGTGCTTTGGGACATTCAAAGTAGTCTTGAATAAGAAACAACCCTGTGTCCTATGTACAATTAAGAAATTAGCTGTTAGAACAGTAAAGTTACTTATAAAATGATTGACATTGGCTTATTTTATTTATTTTTTAAAGCAATAGTTCACTTTTAGAGCAAGTGATATAATATGCCTGTTTCCTTTTCATTAGCTTCATAGCTACGCCTGTGCACTTCTCAGATAGTTCCACTTTGTTACTAGGGGCTTGATGACTTCTGGGCTAAGCTGTACTGACCTGTTCGGACTCTGTCCAATTAAAGTGGTTCTAAAGCCTAAACATATTTTCCCTTAATGCATTCCCTGCATCAATGGTTAACAGCACTTTTAATATACACATTTGTGCATCCAATATGATTAGAGGGGTATATTTTGGGAGTGTGCAGTATATGCTGTTCAGATTATTAAAACATATGTCAAGGCGAAATTTAAAATCATAAAAAAAAAGATGCATTGCTACTTTGCAATGCCTTCACATTTCCCTTGTTTTATCCCAGTAAAGACATTGCAAGTACAGAAAAGTACCTGTTCTTCCAGAAACGCAGTCAGCTTTTAAGCCCTGTTGTGAGCTGACAACAGACAGCATTTTGCTAAACTACTTCATTACCCACACTCTTAGATTACTAGTACATACAGGCTAATCATTCTTTAGTCCAAGATAAGAACTAGGAGGAATAGAAAGTGTTCAGAGGATACAGACAACTATGAATTTATGACAAGTGCAACAGTTCTTGCACTCATCAAAGAGAAATATCAAAATATTTCCAATGATGTAGGTAAATAGGAGGCGTTCGTTGTTTGAGTTTTCAAACACTTTGGGTAAACAGAGTTAGGGGTACTTGTGAAGGGACCTGATCACATGTTCTACTGATAGCATATCAGCTGACTGAGCATTGTTAACTAAACAATGTCAAAAATTGCTTCTCTTTGCCCCTAATGACTGCCAAAGGGTAGAACTCAATTTGATGCTACACTGTGTCTAAACACTTTGTCTTATTTAATAAAGAACAATAATTGGAAAAAAATAGATGGCTAAAGCTTTCTGATCAATTACAATAACAAAGGCACAATATCCCTGGTAATGAAAGCAGCACAACCCAAGAGAAGTGACTAGTGGTTACTCATAATATCCATATGTCTGCTTTCTGCTGTGTGTAGTGATACTAATGAAAGTTGATTTCTTGTATGGCACTTCTGGTTACTATTGATTACTGCAAGATTGGTCATCTCTATTTAACTTTTTTATTTAAAGGTCCAAGAATTTTGTCCTGATAATTAACGTTAATTATTGAAGTATTGAATTGTCTTAAAATTGTAAAAACTAAAATTGTCTTCTCTTGTTCTGTAAACTTATTTTTAGAATGCCTTTCATCATACAATAAAACGATGACCCGTGATTCTTCCTTAACTATGAAATCCAGTTCTGTATTGCCTCTGGATGAAGACATGATCTCAAGCAGCAGAAGTGGTGGATTTGTGACTCAGAGAAAGAAAAGGTCTACAACATCTTGCTCAAGTATACAGTCTGTGAATTCAGGCTTTAGTCAGAGTAGGAAATCATCAGGAATTGGTAGAGAGAACTCCTGCAGTACACGATGGGAAATCAACAAACATGACAACCTTCCTTCTGAACCAGGACACTCAGCTGAAACTGGAGAGAATGCCCTTCATTTTGATTTTAAAATTAGAAAGTACATGTTGGAAACATCATGTTCACCACTCTCATTAAATCCAGACAAAAATATTGAAGCAAACAAAGAAAATAAAGACACACAACTTGATATTGAAACTACACATCAGCCTGATCTGCTACATTCAAGGGAATGTGATATGCATCGTATTATTGATAGGCCTGTGGAACAAGAGAAAACTGTGTATGAAGCTGACATGGAAATGACTTCCAGTGACTCTGCTGCAATTGTTGCAGTGATGCCTAAAAGAAAAACGAAAACTTCCAAAACCAATATACCGGTAAAACTAGATGGGACATCTTTAAGAAAAGTAAAGACAACCTCACATGAAAAGACAAAGCAAAATAGTTCTTGTAAGGGGAAGGAAAGCAGCGTGTCATCTAAAACCAAAGAAAAAATAGAAAGTTTAAATCTTGATAAAAATATACCCTTGGAATTCAAACCTCCAGCCAACTTCAAACCAGATTTAACTAGATATGATAGTCGGCGTACATTTGTTTTGCCAGGTCCTGTAAACAAGGATAAATTAAAAGTTTTTGAAAGTGAAACCAAACTGTGTTCTGGTAAAAATGAAGCCACTCCTTCAGTGGCTTGCAATGTAGAAGAGTCATTCACTGAAAACATTGATGAAAATATACTCTTGGGATTCAACCCTCCAGTAGACTTCAGAGAAGTTTCAACTGATCTACATAATAGTCGGCGTACATATGTTTTACCAGGCCTTGTAAATGAGGAAAAGACTAAAGTTTTTGAAAGTAAAACCAAACTGTGTCCTGGTAAAAATGAGGCCAAACCTTCAGTGGTCTGTAGGGTGGAAGAATTAACTGAAACCAGCAATTTATGTAATGCAAAGGGTGACCTGGGTTTTGCTGTAGAAAACTTGCCAAGTTCAAATGTAAAACACAACATAAATGACATGATAGTTAAAAAGAGAAAATCAAAAACTGGCAGAAGGCCTGCAAAAGACACGGAAAACTCCAAAAAGAAACGTAAAATAGTTACAAATGTAAGAGATCTAGAACACATAGGTGAAGCTCAAGACAAATCCAATGAACTGGCCAATGCCAAGATAAGCAATACTATTCCATTTTTTACTGTGAAAAATCAAGAACCCTGTATAAGAAGAGAAACATATGTTTTGAGTTCAACAAAGCCAAGCTGCACGCTGTCTGAGGTCATACCCAAAGATAATGGAATTAATTGTAGGAGGGAAACATTTGTCATCCCACAAACAAATTGCTTGATATCTATTTCAGAAGAGAATGCTAAGACTCTTGATCATCCTTTGCAGTCTTTAACGTTTGTTGTGTCTAAAGATGGAGCTGAAGATTTAATTAGCACGAAAAAGACTGATTCAAATTTCGCCAGCAATGCTTTGGATATGGACATTAATAAGCCTTTTGGTTTCAGGAAATCCATATGTAAAGAAATAAACCAAAATAAAAGCTCATCAAATCTCTCTTCTAAGGTAGACAAAAGAAAGACCCGTATATTAACTACAAACAAGAATGACTTCAGGAATGATAAAGATACACTTGTTCGTGAAAGTTGTGTTAGTGTGACTCAGAATTGCACCAGTAAGCCAACTAAGTTCCTAAATGCTGTGCTGGCAAATGAACAAGACTCTTTTATGCTTGATATGGTTAGTGAGTCCATTCTTGATGGAACACTAGATTGCCCTAGTTTTGCAGAGTTCCCATCATCCACCGACCTTGAACCTGCTTCCATGTACAATGCATCTTTGAATAACCTCCCTCTTCTTGATCCCCCTGTATCTGATGACATTGAGGAAAACGAGCAACCTAATGCTTCTAAGAATTTAGATGTTCTTGATGAAAATGACAATGGTCTTGCACAAGAAATATTTGAAGCTGAAAGTATTCAATGTATCAAGGTTGAAAACCAGAGCATGGAAATTAATGAATCAGGTACCTATAGAAATGGTTGTTGTTGTTGTGTGTATCAAGATACTGTAATTAGTCAGGGAGGTCAATTATACCATTACATACTGTATACAGTATGTTATTTGCTATCGAACTATGAGGCCCCATGCACACTAGCGGTTTTCTTTTTTTTAAGCTAAAAAAACTGGATAAAAACTGCTGGTGATAGCATTTTTAGTAGCGTTAAGGAGCATTAGTATTTTTACAGTACATCTAGAAAAAAAAAGCTGTTAGGAGCGTTTAGCTTTTTTTTTCTGCTGGAAAAACACTCCAAAAAACTCTACAAAAACAATTTTTTTCTGCTCCTAGATGCCGAAGCTCAAAATCCGCTAATAGCCTAAAGTACTGTGCATGGACACATAGGATAATACTATTTAGCTTCCAGGAGCAGAAAAGAAATACTAATAACAGCTTCTAGGAGCTTACAAAAACACTAGTGTGCATGGAGCCTAAAACAAATTTCCTTCTCCATCAATGGACACAAGGCATATGCCGTCGGGTTATACTGCTGCCTACAAGAAGACTGGACACTGTCAAAGATCTGTAGGCCAGCCAAGGATAACCCCTCCCACTACCATGATGTCTTTTTTACTTTGGGAAAAGTCTAACCTAACTGTTTGCTAGCATTTTTATTTTCAATTCTATTTCTTTTTTTCAAGATTCTTCGCTAAATTGCTGCTTGAGCTGGTCTCTACAACTAAAACTATACATAAAAACTCTGTGCTTAGTGTAACAAAATAAAAATGGACAGCACCACCACTCGCCAGAATACAGCTACTGATATATACGGAAATAGTTGTGCTGTCTCTTTTTAAAAGTCAACCAAAAAAGACTGAATGATTGAACCACCATAAAACATTACTCCAAAGTTCAGAAAAATTTCAAAATACAGTGTTCTCCAATTACATTCAGTTCACCTTATATAAATTCTATGTGAAATAAACCGTATATCAAAATAAGAAAACAGGAAAACAAAGGTGCAGAAACTATAGAATCAACATATCATCAGACCAAAAAACAATTGCACTTTGAATAACAGCAATATCTTCGTGATAGTAAAGATTAAATATATAAAAGTCAAAGTAGTGAAAAAAAATGCAATATACCCAATATCTGGATAGGTTTAAAAAAAAACCTAGTTCGTGTGTAAGCCAAAATCAAGTGCTAGCAGTTGACTGTGCAAACTGAGTAGACTTTAGTGCTCTAACACCACAAGCACACATGAGATCAAATGGCGCTTGTGTGTAAAACCATGCAGCAAGGTCACTGGACAGCCATAAGGACAACACTCAAGCACCACATCTGGCAGCAGTTTATCAAGCACTAAATCCAATTCGGATGATGTTGCCAGCACCCCCCCGATCACAATAGTGTTATGGCCCCAACTGATATGGAGGAAGTAGAGGAGCTAAACTGCATTAACTTGCTTAAATGCTTTATTCAATTAAAAATACACAAAAAATATAAAAGTAGCACGTGAAATAAGAGCACACCCCTCGGCCAAGAGCACAAATGAGATGATGTCACAGCTAAGGCCCTGTCCAGCTAGTTTAGTCACAACAGCCATCTTCAGGGGACTCTGAAGATGTCTGGTGTGATATAAATAGCCGGGCAGGGCCTCAGTTGTGATCTCCTCTCACATGCGTTCTCAACCAAGGGTCATGCTCACTTAAATATGTTGTTTTTTGGCAGAAATTCACACCTGTGCATTTCCTAAATGCATAACAAAACACAAATGTGGTCAAGAAACCCACAATGTACCACTCCCAAATGAATGGGCTTCCCTATGTGCAACACACGTTAATGTGTGAAAAACTACACTCAGGTGTGAATGGGCCTTTAGCATGATCTTTGTGAGTTTCTCTTTAATTTAAGTTTCTTGAAGACATCTGGTGTGATGAAACTAGTTGGGCAGGGCCTTAGTTGTGATGTCCTTTCGCATGCACTCTTGGACAAGCTGCATGCTCTCACTTTTGCATGCTGCTTTTATCATGATCTTTATGAATTAAAGCGTTTTTATAAAAGTTAATACACTAAAGCTCTATCATCTATGTCATTTGGGACAATAACACCCCAATATTGTGGTCAGTGGGGGCGCTAGCAACATCATCCAAGAGGGATTGAGAGCTTGGTTAAACTGCTGCCGCGATCTGATGCCTGAGTGTTATAATGTGATGACATCTATCCTTACGGCTGTCCGGTGACCTTGCGGCATAGTTTTACACACAAGTGCAATTTAAACTCAGTATTAGGTGGTCAAAATAACCAGTAAGGAGGTGGCGTGGTGTGTGCTTGTGATGTCAGAGCACTGAAGTCTACATGATTTGCACACTGAATTGCTAGCACTTCGTTTTCACTTACACATGGACTACTTAATTTTCACTACAGTGGTTTTTATATAGTTAATCTTCACTATCTCACAAAGATATTGCTATTGTTCAAAGTGCAATTGTTTGTTGGTCACACAGTATGCGTATTCTATAGTGGCAGCACTTCTTTTTTTTTTTTCTTTTTCCATTTGTCTTACATTGATATACATATACTGTTTGTTTTTTTGTCACGTGGACTGATTGTAATTATTGGACAACATTGCATTTTTACATATATTTCCACTTTAATGTTTCATGGTGGTCTCTAGAATTGCAGCTATACGGAGCAGCATTTTCTCAGACTAGTTTTTAGTACCCAGACTCGACTGGACGTGTTGGTCTGGCCTGGAAGTGACTTTTTGGGTATTGGGTTCAGTGTTCGGCCCTTTCCAAAACCCATTTTAGTAACAAGTTTGTCTTGGATCGCTTTCCTGGTCCAGATTCGTTGGTATTGCTTAATGCTTATCCTATCTCTAAAGACTCACTTTGTGAGTAGGCCAGTTGGGCTGGACAGCTTAACACATTTAAATTTCCTGTTTTCTCTCCATTTTACTATGGAAGGGGTCAAAGAGACTGAGTGCTGACATCAATTCCCTTAGGTGGAGTGTTGCATGCAGTGTGGAGGAAGCATTTCCCTGTTGCTGCTCTTGTTTTGCAAAGTCACATGGAACTTTGATCTCTAGTCGGGTTCTACCACCCATACACAAGTGACCTTGGAAACTTACGGCCATTTGACCCTCATCAACTACCAGCTGTCTGGGTTTTCATGAGTACCTGAGGCCTTGCCTCTTACTCGGAGCATATTTGCATCACTACCTCACAATTGCAACATGTCAGTATCTAGAAACAGAGGACGATCCCACTGCAATGGGTGACCAACAGAATTCCTAGGACATGTAAGGCCATGAGTTGCGCTTGGTATTTGGTGGATCCACCATCCTTTCCCTTCCCCAGAGGGTCCTTCTGACCTACACAAGCAATTAGCTAATTGGTGAACACTCTCTTACCAGGGGCTACGTTTTTAGTCTCGTCCTGCACCGCAAGTGTTCTTCAGGGTGTTGGCTCCAGGGTTTGCCTTAGTGCTTTCTCATGAAACTCCCATTGTCAGAAACTCAGATAACCTCCTGAGGAAAAATAACAGTCACTGGGCTATAGTGGACAATATCTTCCCGATTGTCCAAATCCCTCCAAGATTCAGCAGGATTCTCTCTCGACAGGAGTCACTGCTGTGCTCTCATTGACTGCAGACAGTTCAAACTATTATGATGCTTTAGTGGAGCGGTCTACAGCAGTTTTATCCTAATGTCTCCTTCACTTGGTCAGGAAAGTGCATATTTCAGCTGTTGCAGGGGTCACAATCAAAATCTTTCTCCAATCTCTTCTCAAGCTACCGGAAATCAGGTAGTTCTGAACCTGGTGAATCAGTCTTCCAGTTCTGGGGCTGGCGAGGACTTATTTTCCCACCTTCTGGAAGATCCTGGCATTGGAGAGTATTTCCTAGGCTACACACTGGAATTCCAGAACAAGTGGTTCACTCTATATTGTGTTCTGTTGTCCGATCTCCTGATATGGACACAGTTGGACAATATCAAGGTACTGGAGTTACTTTACCACCAAGGAGAAAGAAAAGCTATCATGATGAGAAAAACACTGAAGGCCAATTTTTCTCTGGTTGCCTGGTTGCTTCTGGATATGGGGGTGCAGACTATGCACCTAGTTGCCTTACAGATCCTATGCTGCAGGTGGAGGTCATCATCAGAGGGCTATCTGCATGCTTAAAATGTAGTTTTCTGATGCAGGAATCATCTTAAAGAATTAAAGGCAAAACTTTTGTGTTTTTTTTTTTTTTTTCATTTTGGATCGAGTAAAGAGTAGTTATCACAGAAAGGTTTATTTTTTGCCATCTGTGTCTCATTAGGGAGATTTCACTTCCTATCCCATAGCCAAAACTGGAATGAAGGGTAAATCTCTGCAAATTAAGAGAATCCATTGGGGCCCCCTAGGTCACCAGAATTTGTCTCCTTCCTATTCTGGGGACAGCTCAAAATTTGGGATTTTCCTTTACGTTCACTTTTGATGACAATGGTAAACAAGACTAGTAGAGAGTAAATTTACCTAAAGGGGGCACAGACAGCAATAATTGCTGAAAGGTGTTCTAACCCCCTTTCACTCTATCAAAAAAATGTTTTGGCTTTAGGTATACTTTAACAGTAGCAGGGAATGCTCTAAAAACTTGGGAGAAAGGCCTTCCTGGTAAGGTTTTTTGTTTTGGATTTACCCATGAAAATACTCTTCGCTGTCATAAGACTCCTGACTATAGCTTCATGGACTCTGATATATTGTTTAATCTGTGAAGTCATGAGCATCTCAGGCATGCTGGTAGTGGGAGGGATTATCCTGGGCTGGCCTACCGATTTTTTTTTTTTTTTTTTTTTCTTTTATATACCATCATCCAGTCCTGTAGTTGTTAGTATAACCCAACAGTATATGACTTCCTGTGTCTCTTAAAGCAGACCTACACTGTATCTGAGCACCAAAATTGCTATTTAAATCATTTTTAATATTCAAAGCAAACTCATCCATCCATATCTCCATGCCTTACTTTGCTGAGAAATCACTTTGAAAAACACCCCCTAACATTTCTAGCTGTGACCATCTTGAGTAAGGGCAGATGATTCATGTAGCATTTACTTTCTAAAATCCTTGTGCCATTGGCTCAGACAGGAAGGTGTGTTTAACTGAAAAAACCCTCCTAAAGACTCCTGGGATATATGACATCATTTGCCTAGATCTGGAAACCAGGAAGTAAAAGAAGAAATGTAAAAAAAAAAAACAAAACTTTAAAAACAAGTAAATATAAAATCCTTTCCTATCTACTGAAACTAGCAGCATAAGGAGTAAAAATAGGCAATGTTGATTTACACACCAACTTTTACCTCTGGTGAGTTTATTTAGCATTTTTTGGTGATGGATTCACATTGGTGTTGGTGGAAGAAAAAAGAGTAAATAAGAAAGAAGCAATTATGATTTGGTTTTATCACACATGGGACTGTTTAAATACTTTGAAATTTGTTAGATGTTTATGAATTCATTCACGGACATTGGATTTGTTTTGTGACACATATTAGTAATAGATTTTGGGTAGGTTTGGTAGATTTGATTTCATCTCATGTATTTAAAATTTTGGGGGTTTTTTGGCACACACTATAAAAGAATGTATTGTGATTTCACAGAGAATAAGACACTAATAAGACAAATTACAATATATCACGGTCAGTGCAGCGCCACCCCCCTTTTTTATAATTCCATGTTTCTAAAGGCTGAAGGTTTTTTGTCTTCATACATTGTATGCATGAAGGTAAAAAACCTTCAATGCTCAGCTCCCCTTCCCCCAGCACCCCTTATGCTTACCTAATCCCAATCTTGATCAAGCAATGTGCAAAAGAGCAGAATCTCTTCTGGCTCTCTCCCTCATTGACTCAGACAGCAACGGGAGCAAATTTCTGTTAATCACAGCCAGTGAGGGGGCTCAGGAGTGAGCATGCACAAGTGCCCCAAAGCAAGTGGCTTGCTATGGGGGCACTCAGAGTGTGTGTGTGTGTGTAGGGGGGCACAGCAGTGTCAGCGGGGGACCCGAGAAGAGGAGGATTAGGGTTACTTTCTGCAAAACCATAGCACAGAGCAGGTAAGTATACCATATTATTAAAAGAAAACTACCTTTTTAGTATCAATTTACCCACCTGACAATTTTCCTTTCTTTTGGAGATCCTGTTGGTAAGATCTCTGCAATTGAGTTTCTAGGTTTGCACAGCTACTGTGGCCAATTTAAGGAGGTCCAATTCTCCTTGTTGGATTATTTTTATTGTATATTCAGTGCAATTGAGAATGCAACAAAAGGTGCTGGAACAAGCAGTGGTAAGTGTGAAAACCTCAAAATTCCTAGGTAACGGAGCAGATTCAGAAATTATGGCTGTGAGATATGCATATTAGAGTATCTGAGAATTGTGGGTGGAATAGGTCCTGTTTTTTGAGAGTCTATTAAATAGATCCTGATTTTTTTTTTTTCTTCTTTTGGATTGAAAAGTGTAATTTTCCTTAATAAAAGAGCATTTTAAAGTGGGTTGTAAAGTCTCAGGTTTTTTTTTACCTTCATGTATCTATGCATGAAGATGAAAAACCTTTTGTGTGCAACAGCCCCCCTTATACTTACCTGAGCCTATCTCGATCCAGCCATGTGCCTCAGCTGTACCAGGTTTCTCCATCCTCATTGACTGACTGAAACAGAAGCGAGAGCCATTGGCTCCCACTACTGTCAATCACAGTCAGTTAGCCAATGAAGAGAGAGCGGGGGGGGCAAGGTCGAGCTGCATCTTATGTATGAATAGACACACAAACAGCGGCTCAGGAATGAGCCTGCTTGGCTGCCCCCATAGCAAGCTGCTTGCTGTGGGGGCACTTGACAGGAGGGAAGGGCCTGGGGACCCAAGAAGAGGAGGATCGAGGCTGCTCTATGCAAAACCACTGCACTGAGCAGGTAAGTATGACATGTTTGCTATTTTAAAAAATCTGACTTCACAATCACTTTTGTTTTTAGAATCATACTGGTTCCACTCAACTAAACATTTGTGTATATCTAAAACTCCTCCTGTTATTCAGCATATTGGCATCTACTGTTTGTTTTCTTAGCTGATTAAGCAAGGCTTGTACTTCCAAAAGTGATCACTGTGCCTTTTGTTTTTTTAATTTTAGAAATGAAACCATTTCAGGATTTGACAAACAAAACACATGATTTAACTAAGCAGTCTCCTAAATCCTGTCCAGAGGATCAAGAAGAGGAGCAACTTCATACCAGGAGGAGACGCAATCCTGTCAACTACAAAGAACCAAGCCTGGGAAAGTGAGTTTTAAATAACAGGTTCTTTGCAAAATAATATAATTAAGCAATTTTTTAGGTTCATCCCAAATGATTAGGTTCACTTCTAAAAGGCAGAGGAGAGAAAAAGTGGACATGTTACCTACTGCATTCCAGCAGGTGCTTGAACTCATTTTCTAGCTCAGAAAAAGGCTTCAGACACACACAAACACGTTATACACTTAACATCACAAGGTTCACACATTGTTTTAATTGCATTGGAGCCATTTATACATTTTGGGTAAAAGTTAGGGTGCTGTGCACTGATTTAAAGCAGAACACCCACCAGAAGCTCCACCCCAGATAGAAGCCCAAATTCCATAGAGGAGGTACAGGTAACACTGAAGCCACAGACCCTTCTCATTTCTGAGCCCCTACTTGCCCTGCAGTCCATACTTCCTCTTCTCCACTTGCAGATTAAACCCCAGTTCACACTGAATCTGACTTTGAAATTGTGCAACTTCACTTGAAATCCCACGATTTCAAAGCCGCATGTCAATGCAACTTGGCTGACATATGTGCGACTTCATGCACAGATGTCTATGTAAGTCCCACCTGAAAACGCAAAAAATGGTGCGGAAAGTTTTTTTTTTTTAAATCAGTGCAGCACCTCAAAGTCTGAGTCACACCAATTTGAATGGCTCCATTTTCAACAAATGTGTTTGACTTGTCATGCAATTTGAAACTGTCAAATCACATGACAGGTCGCACCCGATGTGAACCAGGGCTAAAGGCTGAGTCTGCAACCTCCCACAGGATATTTATTTTATCACTTTAAACCACCTGGTGATCCTGCTGGTTGTTCTGGGTTCCTGTTTCAAACTGACCATGACAAGTGTGGAAGCACTGTGCTGGGAGTTAAAGTGGAACTAAGCCCATCGATTTAAGTTTCCCAAAACGGTTACATTCAAGGCATGCCCTGAGTGATAAACCGTGACAGTTGCTTTTTCTCTCAACCAAACTGTCAAGCCATCAAATGGCTCGTGTCATAACTGATCACATGTGCAGTACATGAGAACTGCAGATCAAACAGACGATAAGATGGTAGCTTCCTTGGCTGTAAAATTTGGAGGTTTTAGTTCCACTTTACAGGCTGTGCCCATGCATAGCTTGCCCAAATCCTCCATGGTCAGTTGTGCAGCCACATGCCCCTTTCTAGCTATTGTTGATTAAGGGGGCAGGCTTATTTACACACACAGCGGGGAGCTTCCCCATCGGTGGCTTAAGTCACATACAGTGGGTGGGCAGTGGTGGGGTTATGTCACCAGCAGGTTGGCAGGTGGGCAGTGGTGGGGTTATGTCACATACAGTGGGTGGGCAGTGGTGGGGTTATGTCACCAGCAGGTTAGCAGGTGAGCAGTTTTACATTACACAGCAGGTGGGCAAGATTAGTTGACACAGCAGGCAGGCTTACATCACACACAACATGGAAGTAACTTCACTGTCTATGCTGTGTTCCAGAACCAGCTGCAGTTTTAACAAGACTCTAGCTGGAAGGCACTTTCAAAATTGCAGCTGGTTCTGGTATGCAGCACACACAACAGGGACGATACTTCTCTGCTGTGTTTGTGGTGTAAGCCAGCTCGCCTGCTGTCACATAATGCAACCTACCCACCCTGCTGTGGGGCATAGTCCTGCCATTGACCCATGTCATTTTATTTCTTGTATTACAATGACCTTTAAATGCAGTATGTTCACAAATACTATAATAGAAAGCAAACTGGTCGCAGTGGGAAACACTTTATGAAAGTAGACAGCAGGGGGTGCCAATCTGAGTGTAGTAGTAAGCAAAACTTCTATATATATGAAAACAAAGTGGCAACTCACATGTGGTAGTTAAATTAAGTTCTTGACAAAGGAGCTGGGCAGCTCTGAAACACGTAGCTGCACCCCTCATTTGGGCCCTGGCGCTGACATCCCTTCCAGTCAGCTCTGTGTTCCACGGCACCCGATCACTTCCTGGTTGCCAAGGCCGCTCATCCAATCCGACCCCACACATTCTGGACTGTACTGACTGGCCCTGGGTGCAGAGATTTTAGCCAGAGACTATTGATTTGTGACTTTCACTTCCTTTAACCGCCACATGTGCGTTGCAACTTTGTTGTTATACATTACTTCAGCACAGGCAAGCTAGATAATGTACATCATCCAGCCAAGGGACTGGAGGACACAGTGGTTTGCGGTTCACAGTACCCGGCCGCCATGATCACAATGTCAACAAAGCTGTTATGAATTAATTTAATTCATACCTAGAATTTCTATATTGATGCTGTGATTGACCCACAAGTATTACATGGTACCTGGACCAATCATAGCACCCTGTACCATGTGATCGTTCTGGTCAACAGCACTCAATAGTAAAAACAGCTGTTTTGAATGTAACCCATTCATTATAGTTCAAAACATTGCTGTTACAGTGATCATCACTGTAACAGCTATCAAAGTGTAAAAAACAAAAATCCCTGATCACCGCCCCCCCAAAGTAGCACAGTGTTACTATGGTGACACAGAACTACTCTGATGAAAGTATGTAAAAGAAAAAAGGAAACAAAATGTTTAAAATATTGAATTAAAAATTATTTATTTTTGAACGTACTGCCACACAAGCCATATGATGACACTGTACTGCACTCGTGACAGTATGTGGAAAAAACAAATGTTATTTAATTTCTTCACTTGAAAGACAATTATAATGTCAAGAAACTCTGTGTGCCTTTTACTAAATACCTTGGACTGTCTACTTTCAAAAAAAGGGGCATGCACTGTCCTGGCATTTTAACCACTAGCCTACAGTGCACTTATACCCCTTTCCTGCCCAGGTGAATTTCCAGCTTTCAGCGCTGTTGCACTTTGAATGACAATTGCGTGGTCATGCAACACTGTACCCATATGAAATTTTTATCATTTTTTTGTGACAGAGCTTTATTTTGGTGGTATTTAATCACCTCTGGGTTTTTTATTTTTTCTTAAACAAACCAAAAACCACTGAAAATTTTGAAAAACTTTTTTTCTTAGTTTTTGTTATAAAATTTTGTAAATAAGTGATTTTTCTCCTTCACTGATGTGCGCTAATGAGGCTGCAGTGATGGGCACTGATAGGTTGCACTGATGGACACTGATAGGTGGCAGTGATAGGCACTGATGAGGAGGCACTGGTAGGTGGCACTGATGGGCATTGACAGGCATCACTGATGGGCACTGAAAGGCAGCACTCATATATGGCACTGATAGGCGGCACTGACTGGCACTGTTAGGCGGCACTGATAGGCAGCACTGACGGGCACTGATAGGCGGCACTGACGGGCACTGATAGGTGGCACTGATTGGCACTGATAGGTGGCACTGATAGGTTGCACTGATGGGTGACACTGAAAGGCAGCTCAGATGGGCACTTATATGTGGCACTGATGGGCACTGGCAGGTGGCATGGATGAGCACTGAGAGCTGGCATTGATGGACACTGACAGGTGTCGCTGCTGGGGCTACACAGATCATCAGGGCACACTGATAATCAGTGTTCTGATGATCTGTTTACATGTCCCCTCCGAGGAATGACGATTACCGGCTCTCCTCTCCTTACGAGCTGTCAGCGTGACAGCTCGTGGGGAGAGAAATGCCGATAACCGGCATTTCCCTGTTTACATGTGATCAGCTGTGATTGGACACAGCTGATCACATGACCGAGCCGACATCTTTGGCTCTTTCCGTGGATCGGTGATCCGTTGTGTCCGAGGGACACAGCGCACCGCCGATTGCCGCACTGCGTGCTCCCGGAGCCGTGCATGTGTGGTTAGAATGGGAGGACCACCTTGCATCCGTCATATTACTATATGGCGGGCGGGAGGCGGTTAAGGGACTTAGGAAATGAGAGAGGCCACCATTACATCAGTATTGATCCATTTTCAAATACACTGTACATACCATGGTTTGTAGACACTATAACTTTTACACAAACCAATTAATATATACTTATTGGGATTTTTTTTATACCAAAGACATGGAGCGGAATACAATTTGGCCTAAATTTATTAAGAAATTTGATTTTATTGGACATGTTTTCTACCAGAATATATAAATTTTTTTTTCTTCAAAATGTTCAGTCTTTTTTTTGTTTTGTATAATAAAAATAAACTCAATGATGATCAAAAACCACCAAGAGAAAGCCCTATTTGTGTGGGGAAAAAATAGTATAAATTCATTTGCGTACATGACGTGTTGCCTGACCGCGCAATTGCCAGTTAAAGTAGCACGGTGCTGAATAGAATAAATGGTCTTGTCATGAAAGGGGTAAAACCTTCTGGCGGTTCACGTTTTGTTTACTACTAACCTCAGATTGGCGCCCTCTTTCATTCAGAGATCTTTTCAGTATCAGAGGAGCTGAAGCGAGTATGTTTAACCCTTTATGGAATGAACTGGACTTTTATGCTTCTTGCCAATTCTGTGCCACATAACCCAGCATATATTTACTTGTGCGCCATCTTTTATGGTTATTTATTGAAAAACATGTTATGCCATCTTCCCATTGTGTAGTCCTCTTTAAATAGTATGTATCAGAACAGAAATATCTTTGTTTTTTTCCCCCTCCCTATTTCTCCAAAGAAAACTACGACGTGGAGACACGCACACGGATACTGAATTCCTAAGTTTGCCTATTGCCAAAGCAAAGGGGAAAAAAGGAGGTAGTAGGAAGAAAAAAACAAAGTCTGAAGAATGCCCTACGAGTATGTAAGAAAAGTATTATTAAGGAGGAAAATATTAGAGAATGTGCCTGGAACCTGCTGGTTGGTGTTAACTGTGTTTTTATGGAAGGAAATTAATTGGTTTATTAAGATCATTTTTAAAGGATGTATATACAACTTGTTCTTTGGTCATGTCAACACATACCTTTTATATTTGATGTTGTATACATTCCATGTTTTTCATTCAATTACAGTTGTGCATTTTGCTTTACCATAGGTTTTCGTTCAGTGAGAATGGTGTAATGTACAAAATAAAATCCAAATTAAGGGCTCAACATAACTTTTCTTTGAACAATGGTAGTCCACTATTTAATTACAGAGCACTTTTTTGTTCAGTAAGTGTAACTCCAGCAGAAAACTTTTTTTCTTTTTAAATCCTTTATTTCTTTGCCTAGCTATGTCACCGCTAATGCTGAATTTACTGTGTGTAGATGGCTGCTGGGGGTGCTGAAAATCTTATATTGATATCAGATACTACTGTCGGCCTATCTTCAGGTGCAGCTGCTCTGAGTTCTGGTGCTTTTACAGTGAGGGATAATGTTTACTCTCCCCTCATTTATTCATAAAACATATTGTATTGAAGATGGACAAGAGGAGAGGATAAACAGATGAACAGCAGGTTTTTCCCTTTGTCCAGTCACAAAATGCCTTGTATTCTATGAATAGAATTGAAAATGTTTTCTGAATTGATGAGGAAGGGGGGCTGGAGTAAATAGCACTATCCTTCACTCTGTGAGTGCTGGAACTCCGAGCAGCAGAGCCTGACGATGCTGACAGTAGTATCTAGCATGACTACAGCTAAGCTTTTTGGCATCCCCAGAAGTCCTCCAAATGTGGTGTATTCAGCATTAGAGGTATTTTTTTTTTCCATGAAATTCCTTTACAAGTCTAACAGTACTCCCAACAGCATCAGCTAGTTGAGATCCTCTGAATACAGAGCCACTGTTGCCAGCAAGCAATGGTGCTAATAGCATATAACTTGGCTTTCACCTTATCCAAATATTTATTCATTTTAGTCCAGCTATTAGGACATATATTTAAGGCTGTGGCTACATAGGCAGTTTTACATGTCAACAAACATCTCATCAGTATTACATTGATTTTAGTGTGTTGCGAATGAGCAGGCTGACAGCATTTTTCGCTGGCCAGAGATTAATATTCACATAGTACCTGCCTTAGGAGGACAGAGAAAGGAAAAAGGGAGGAAAAGTGAAGTTAACAAATCAGTTTTATATCTATGAAAATGAAACAATGAATCAGCCGGTTTTCTTTGGGCTACAAAATAACTGCTCATTTTTTTTATTTTTTTTTTTATTAAAATCCTTTTTTATAAAAAAAAAATCCTGGTGTTAGTAATGTCACTTTTGGTCACTCCCCACTATTAATTTTGCCAGGATTTTTGTAATGGATTAAATATACATGTAACTTACCTCTTATGACACATTCACTACATGGTAGCCCAGTGCCTTTCCTCTGAAATCTTCAAGGTTCTGCATCAAGCTACTTGCACTTGTGCACTCTGGACTTTATTTATTTACACAACAGAAAAGTCCCTATGCTGCCTCTTGTCAAGCTTTCTGAAGTGTGCATGTGAGCGATGAAGAATCTAGAAGACTTTGGAGAAGTAATGCCGAGCACTCTACTTAGGATCTTGCAGTTTGATCTTTTGGGAAGATGTGTGTGGGAAAGGAGGCAGAATACATGTGCATTTAACCTTTAAAAGTAATCTATCCTATAGGAAACGGCAAATTCCATTCTCGGATTCTTGTTTAGGCTGGGGGCTATACAGTGTGGCTAGGACTGTGCAGCATCCATTAAAGTGATGACACCACTGGACTGCCACTAGCATTCAGCCCAAGAGGCTGACAATATTCATCTTTACTCTGAAGTTGCTCACAGATTACCATTAATTAAACAGTTTATGTCATTTCATTAGTAAAAGTACAAGCAGGCGTTTTTTAACCAAAGCAGGGCCTGCCCAAACTGCTTTTTAGATAGCGTAGTTCTGAGATACCATACTGCATTTTAAGTTACACAGAATATAGGAGCATTCCCCCACTAAACACCAGCCATTGGCTGCAAGTGCTGATTGGATGCCGGTCAGGCTACAGATTTTCAAACATGCACATTCAACAGAAGCCAGTGGTGAGATTGGCTTCTGTTCGACAAGCAGCGGTACACACGGGCCGAATGTCAGCCGATTTCTACTGTAGTGGTTGATAGTGGCTGATATTCAGCCGGTGTGTTCGCGGCTTTAATCCTCAAACATCCTTGGTGCCTGGGTTGATAGGCTTAGATGGGCAAATGCAGCTGATTGCAAAGGCAATCAGTTGAGTCATTCACTTGGAATTCACTGCAGGTGCTGTTGACCAGCTTCAGCTGATTTAGCATTTCCATAGGATAAGAATCAGTTCTGAAGCAAGCAAACAAAAGCTTCTCCACACTGGCCCTTAGCATTTTTTAACAGTAGAAAATGTAGTAAGTTGCTGTATAAATGCAAGTAAAATGACACCTGTCCAAAAAGTTGTCTTTTAGCTTGGAATTGGATACTTTGGGTCTGACACCAGCCAGCTTTATCCCTACACAAGTCCCTAGGTTAGTGCTTTTGCTTCTCAAATCATACCTGTATCAGTTATTTGGTATTTAACAGCCCTAGATTGTTTATTGGTTAAACTGCCAATGATGTTTCCTTAATAGCCCTGCAACGCAAATTACCTTCTACAAGTGTTACTTTTATTAGGCATGTCCACTTTTTATACATCTATATTTAGTACTTACATTTGTGTTACTGCATATTCCCAAACATATAGGTGAATTTTGTAGATGCTGTATATTGTGTACATATATTTAAAGTTTATAGCACACATAGCTTAATTTTCTCGGGGGGAAGTGAGGATGAAAAACAAGTGCAAAGCAGTGCTATAATGCTCTGCTTTACTTCTTGGAGAAGGGCAGTGTGTTTGATAGTCAGTTGGTTTTATATTCCTGTTGTTAGCAGAAGTGAAGTTTGTTTTCTGTATTTCTTAATAAAATGTTTGTATAAGAAAACGCGTGTAGCGTGTCGCCTTTTTCAAAAAAAGGAATGTAATAGTTTAGCATCTCCTCATAAACATTAGCTGATTAGTATCTCAATTGTTTTTTCCCTTGCACTATTGTAACATGAGCTTTTAGCAATTACTTTTTTATTTGCAATTGTAATTACCCTTAGTCTTTCCAGGCTTTCAGTAACTAGATAAGGGTTTCTCCAGTGAAAGTCAACAGAGGTGGCCTATTTTGTAATTTAAAATGTATCTAAAGCCAAAACACTTTCTTTATTTTGGTAGAAGTATAGAATTATTGAAATCCCTGCAATGTTTTCTTTTTTGAGAGCCTCATTTGAGAAACTTCTTTTCACTTCCTGCTCTGGAGGTAAAACAGGAAGTGAGAAAATCTCCAAAGTAAGAGAAAATCTTTTAAAAGGTTGTCCAAGAACAAATGTCCTCACTGGAAGATTTCCACTCAACTTCTGTTCTAGTGACTGCCTTAAAATTTTGATTTCCGATCGCTTTCTGTACCAGTGTCGATGGTTACCAGGACAAATAGAGAGGAAGAATCTCTGCAATACGGACACAAATTGCAATTAAAAAAAACAATACACCTTTTACACATACTATAATGGGGAGAAAAAGGGTTTTGACATTTAATATACCTTTTTATTTTTGTATCTGTAATTGTGACAGATCAGTTTTAGGTGCACAAAAATGTTTTGTGACATAAACATAACATATTCATGAGTAACTCCACCCACATTGATCCGATAGGACCTACTAATCTACAAATAAATACTTGGTAAATATCCTTGGCTTTGCAGTTATGACAGAGCTAACCGAATGCTTCTTAAGCTGGGTACACACTGTCAATTGTTTTCCATTCAACCCCCCCTCCATCAGAATACATTGATCAGCACTCGCAGCAATTGGCTCCAAGTGCTGATTGGATGCTGATTTTCCAGCATGTCCTTTCAACAAAAGCATACATGTGGTATGGTATTGCTGAGAATGTCACTGCCAACTGCAACACTTGTCACCCAAGAGAAGCTCCTACTCCTTTTTGGGAGCTGTGGGTCAAGCTGTGTCTTGACTGAGGAAATAACCTTCACTTTTTTGTCTTGATAGTAGAGATATCATGAAAGTCGCAAGGAGCCTCAACTTGAAGACTGTCAGTTTAAGGGGTAACTATGCAAAGTCTGTAACAGTCTTTAAAGAGTAACTTCTGAATCTGAGTGATTTGATCAGCTGATGCACTTGCAGTGCTCTGAGGAAAGCTGGGTCTGCATCCCTTTAGAAGTGATTAACCCTCTAGGAGCATCTCGCCAGAAATGAAATTTTTCTTGTGGGGATTCCTAAAATCAGACTTGTATCTTAGTGCAGACTTCTAGGAAAATTGGTCAGCCAATCACACAATTTGGAAATTACATTTCTGGGGGTGTTTCGTACACCCACTGTACAGAATGCCTCCAGGTTGCCATAATGCATTTTACAGAAAATTACAGCACTGCAGATTGGAAATGTACTTTTTAATAAATTACAATATGGCTTTTGTCACAATTACTTATTATTTTTTTTCCCACACATATGGAGTTACCTTTTAAAGAATCTGAAATGTAAAAAAAAAAACTGTGCCTAAAAAGGCAAGCAGATACCAAGACTAGTCACCAGTACTGACTGTGTGGTGTTCCTGCAAGCTGATCCTTATTCCGTTCCTGACTTACCATGCTTTGTTCAGCACTGTTTGTGTGGCAGTGGTCAGCTGGTAGAGGAACATACACTATATTGCCAAAAGTATTGGGATGCCTGCCTTTACACGCACGTGAACTTTAATGGCATCCCAGTCTTAGTCCGTAAGGTTCAATATTGAGTTGGCCCACCCTTTGCAGCTATAACAGCTTCAACTCTTCTGGGAAGGCTGTCCACAAGGTTTAGGAGTGTGTCTATGGGAATGTTTGACCATTCTTCCAGAAGCTCATTTGTGAGCTCAGGCACTGATATCAGATGAGAAGGTCTGGCTCGCAGTCTCCGCTCCAATTCATCCCAAAGATGTTCTGTCGGGCTGAGGTCAGGTCTCTGTGCAGGCCAGTCAAGTTACTCCACCTCAAACTTGCTTATCCATATTTTTATTAACCTTGCTTTGTGCATTAGTGTACAGTCATGTTGGAACAGGAAGGGGCCATCCCCAAACTCTTCCCACAAAGTTGGGAGCATGAAATTGTCCAAAATGTCTTGGTATGCTGAAACCTTAAGAGTTCCCTTCCCTGGAACTAAGGGGTCAAGCCCAACCCCTGAAAAACATCCCCACACCATAATCCATAATCCACCCTCCACCAAACTCTACACTTGGAACAATGCAGTCAGGCAAGTACCATTCTCCTGGCAACTGCCAAACCCAGACACATGCATTGGACTGCCAAACAGAGAAGCGTGATTCCTCACTCCAGGAAACACATCTCCACTGCTCAAGAGTCTAGTGGCGGTGTGCTTTACACCACTGCATCCGGTGCTTTGCATTGCATTTGGTGATGTAAGGTTTGGATGCAGCTGCTTGCCCATGGAAACCTGTTTCATGAAACTCTCTACACACTGTTATGCTAATCTGAAGGCCACATGAAGTTTGGAGTTTAGCTATTGGCAATGCAGACAGTTGGCAACTTCTGTGCATTGCGCTTCAGCATGCGCTGACTCCGCTCTGTCATGTTACGTGGCCTACCACTTTGTGGCTGAGTTGCTGTTGTTCCAAGTTGCTTCCACTTTGTTATAATACCACTAACAGTTGGAATATTTAGTAGCAAGGTAATTTCACAGGTGGACTTGTTACACAGGTAGCAACCTATCACAGTACCACACTTGAATTCACTGAGCTCCTGAGAGCAGCCCATTCTTTCACAAATGGTTGTAGCAGTTGCGGACTAACAACTCATGGGGCCCCCGGGCAACAGGGTATCATGGGGCCCCTGTGTCCTTGCCCAAGCTCAAAAAAGCCTATGAAAAAGGTACCAGGGGCATCTCATGGGGCCCCCTACTGACCCTGGGCCCGCGGGCAGTGCCCAAGTTTCCAAATGGTCAGGCCGCCCCTGGTTTGTAGACGCAGTCTGCATGCCTATGTGCTTGATTTTATATACCTGAATCCAATGATTTGGAGAGGTGTTCCAATACTTTTGGCAATATAGTGTATCTGAGCTTCCTCGTGCCAGAGCTGCCTTCCTGAATTCTGGTGCCCTGAGGCCTAGCAAGAGAATACTCAAGAAACAGCAGGCAAGGTGCAGGAACACATTCACAGAATGGATAAAGCAGAAATTGCGCGATTTGGGCACTGCAGGTCCTTTTGGATTTCGATTTCACTCCAGGAAAGAGAATGGTGAGCAGCACAGGAATGGCATCACAATGAATGAGAACAGCAATCAATGGCATAGTGTGCTCACTTAGTGGATATGCAGCTGGCAATAGTACAGAACAGGAGTGCCTAGGCACAGGGAGTGCACTGCTGTTTTTCAGGAGCTGAAGACAAAAAGGTACCTTTTTCTGGGTACTGCTTAGGTATAAATTAACATTCCAGGAATTCCCTAGAAGACAGCTATGGTGGTCATATTAGGCATTAATAATAAAAAGGGCACATTTCATTATGAATCTGCTTTATTAAAAAATATAACATGAATTTCTGTAAAAACAGACAATGGGTTCTGGTTTTTACAAAACACAGCAGATTGTGACATTAGACCAAGACATTGATGGAATCTTTGCTCATATGTAAATGGGAGAATTTAGTTTGAAGCTGAACTATGACCACCTAAAATAAATCAAGATTGCCTTCCCCTTGTCGCTGCTTCTAAGCAATTTCTACCACATTTTATTTTAAATAAAGGTTCTAACACACTAAAACTTGCCTTAATCCATGGCCCCACATCTGGAGCCCCATTCCTCCATTTTTTTTCAGCACTACACTGTGGGCAGGTGCTTTTAATAGGTTCCTTCCTGATGACAGGAGTCCTGCACTGATTGCAATGAAGGTGTGATGACGTCAACAAGAAGGGCAGCAATGTTGTCGTTGCAACCAGAACCGGTGAGGTGGAAGATCACAGAACCGTCTGTTGCAGTATGACTAAAGGCAAAACGTTTTTTTTTTAGCTTTGGATAGAGTGAAGAGAGATTAGAACACCTAGCAGTTGTTATTGCGGTCTGTGTTCCTGTTAGGGAGATTCACCCTCTCTATTCATCCTATTTACCATTAACATTGAAAATAAAAGAAAATCCAGAATTTTGAGTTGATTCCAGAAAAGTAATGGAGGGGAAATCTTCCAATGGGGACACTAGTTGTGGTGATGGGGGGTCCCTACAGCATGCCTGTATTTGGGAGGGATTATCTCTCACTTCCTGTTTTGGCCATGGGATGGGAAGTGAAGGGAAATCTCCCCAATGGGACACAGATGGCAAAATATAAACTGATAAGAGCCCTCCCTTACTCTATCCAAAATGGAAAAAAAGTTTTGCCTGTAGTTCTACTTTAAGTATTAGTAGGTGTTAGGACTGTTATTTGAAAAAATGAGGTAGAGTTTGTTGAATCCTGCATATTTCAGTAAGTCTGTGCTGCAATATTAAAACGTATGGCTTAAAATGATTTCTGATTTCCAGAGCACTGAAGTTCAATAAGAACTACAGCAAATTCTCAAGATGTTAAAAAAAAAAAAAATATTAAATGGAAAAAAATTCATATTGCACTAGAACATACTACCTAAAATAAACCTGTCATGAGGAAAATGTGTGGGGGCTGCCACTGATAACTTCAATGTCTGCAAATGCTAGCTCTCTGGCTGTAATGCTGATCCTTTGGCCTCAACACGTTGGGTCACTGCTCCAAAACAAGCATGCACACAAGGACATCTGATCTTCTAGACCTGTAGACTTGTTCCAGGTTGGTAACTCTAGCAAGTGTCAGGATAACAGCCAACTTGAATTTTTTTCAAAGGAATTCTACAATTCCAGTGCTTGAGGTACATATCATTTTTTTCACAACAGGTCTTTCTTGAAAGACAAAGTTCGCCTTTACCAAAAAACTGCCTATGCAGATATGGAATATGTGTAGATAAAAACAAGCTGTGCAGCTTTGAGCAAAGTTGATTGCTATAGGTGTAGGCCATTTACATACCCCATGAACCCTGATTGGAAAACTTCTATGGCGTTGCCAAGAGCATCCCAGCTGTTACTGTTCACCTTCACAGGAATGCGTTTTCTCTGATGCAAACCTCCTCCCATGTGCTCTTTTCCCTATACAGTAGCTTCAAGCTCAGCATTTAAGATCTCACTCCTGTGATGGTGGAGATGAGCAGTAACATTAGGCTTCTCTTAGCAATGTCCTAGAGGTGTTCCAGTCAGGCTTCATGACGTATGTAAATGGCCTACACCTATAACAGGGGATTCTACTTTGGTTAACGCTGCATTGCTTTCTTGCTTGTCTACACTGAACTAACACTTTAAGGCAAAAAGCCAAATCACAAAATGTCATATTTAAAATTTTCCCCTCTATATGAAGTGTCTAGTGCACCATGCATATAATATATAAATGCTTTTCTATGCACTGAAGGGGAGTTTATAGTAGATTGTTATAGATCTGAAAAAAACAGCTTCTGGACATAGGACTTATATTCAGTAATTAAAAATAAGCACCACAACCTGGCTCTTGTCTCCTCCACTGATTCTTTTTTTAGTCAAAGTACATAGTGGCCAGGTTCACATGATAAGCAGCAATCCTGGAGCTGCTATGCATTGACAAACCTAAGCTACTGCAGAGCTATCCAGACAACCTAGAATGCTGACAAGCTGGGTGGTTTGATTTTCTTTCTTTTCCAATGGATTTTTATAGAATTTAGGAAAGTGGATGTTTCTGTGCCAATGTTACTAGAATAGTTGCTTTTACATTATTCCATGATGTATATGTGCCTAAAAATGTACATCGCTTTTCTTAAAACCATCTATACTAAATACAGCTGTAACTGTAAAATCAGTATTTATGGGAAGATCATTTTGTTGGATGACTGTGAATAGCTATACTCCACTTGGCAGATCCTGGTGCTGTGTTTGGTGTACATTTTTTTTTTTTTTTTTTACACCCCAAGCACATGCTGAGAGAAATATATAGACTGCCACAATGTATATCTTCTACGAGAAATGGTAATTGCTGGGCTTGTCAAGTTGATGCAGTGGCTTCACTACTCTCTGACTTACAGAACAAGCCTCGTAGTACCAACTTCCATTTCCTGCATGCTAGGGCCAAGAAAGTACTGAAGTGACAGCCAGGAAATCAGCATTTTCAGAAGAACATCAGGAATAGCAGCCTCCATTTTCTTTCACAACAGGTTTCCTAAATGCAAGCTAGATCCCACAGCAGAACACTGCTAAAGTATTCTTTAGCAGATATTACAGGCATTGAGATGACCCCCATGTGTATGAGCTGCTGTCTGAGCTCTTTATACCATATTAGCAGCATCTGACTTTTGATATTATAGAACCAAGTCTTCAGAATATAACAGTGAATATGTTCAACTATACCATGACTTGTTTGCCTCATCCATATTGACCAATAGCTTATCAGAATATCTACAATAGAAATGGCTAGACATGTATCCAGAAATTGTATAAAACCTAAATACAGAGTAATAGGGAGGACTGATGATTTGCGATGGGACAAAAATGAAGTCCTATTAGGTATTGTAAACCCATGAAGAATTATCCTGAGTGTAGTTTTCTTCTTAGTGCACCTTTTACAATTTAGGTTGAGCAGAGAGCTTCAGCTGTAAATTTTCAGCCAATTTATCCAAGAATTGAAATGTATTCAAGTAATCAGATCGCTGCACACTAGAAAGTAACAAAGCAAAAATTAAATATTTTATGAGCAATCATTTACAAATAAAAATAGCATAGCTGTGAAGAATACTTACTTGGGTAGGCCCTTGATACAAGCAGCAAGGTCTTTAGTCATAAAACCAGCCTCTATTGTCTCAACACAAACTTCCTCTAAAGCTGTAGCAAAGGTTTTCAGGTCAATGTTGTTATCAAGCTTAGCTCTATGGTCCAAGCCACGCGTCCAAGCAAAGATGGAAGCTAGCAAAGGTAACAGATCACAATAAATGAAAGACATTGGATAGAAAACTTAAAAAAAATATATATCTCTGTAATACAAAATAAATCAATAATTATAGTAGTTCACACTGGAATTAACCTCCCTAGCGGTCTGATTATTTCAGATTTTTGGTGCTGAAAGCGGTACCATTATTTTGCATGGAAATATGTAGTTTTTTTATTGTAGGCTGTAATTTTTAGGAATAACTCACTGAAATCTGTCCGAACAAGAGAGTCTATTAAACATCCCGGGTAGGATAAAATTTAAAACACGAAATGATTAATAATTTAATAAATAATCATAAAAAATAATATAATAATAATACATTTAATTCAATAATATAATCAAACCAAAAACACTGCAATTCGAAATAGAGCACCAAGTTCGCACATTGCTGAGCAAAGTCGCAGAATCGTTTTCAGTGTCTGATGACGAATTTCCCCACGAATCATTATCACTCAATTCTGCAAGTAGTTCTGATTTACTATCGCTGTTCTCTAGCTGGTCTAAAACCGCTTTTGACCTAAAGGGATGCTTTTTGGACGCCATGGACTTTTCTCAGTTTCCAGGCAGAAAGAACAGACAAAATGCAGGCGGGGCACAGGACAAAATGTATGTGAAATGGGTTGAAACAGCAATGTTTTGCTATGTAAAATTTGTTTGGAAAAAATGAAATTTAAAATTTTCAAAATTTCCTGCCGGCGCCCGTATGTCCCGACGTCACAGGGACCGGAACACAGAAGCCGGATGCCGGCATCAGCCGGAGGAGATGTCCGGGGACGCTGCAGGGGACGCATCGCGGGAGCGAAGGACAAGGTAAGTGCTGCAGGGACTCCCTGTGCAGCGCCGCATGGTAAGCCCGAGTGTAGCTCGGGGTTACCGCTTTTGGTACTGACATTTTACCCGAGCTACACTCGGGAATACCGCTAGGGAGGTTAAAACCCAAGGGACAATACAGAACTTTTGTTGTACTGTCACAAACAGATATTTTATAGCATAATATAGTGTGTATGTGTTCTTACCATTCAGTAGTTCAACAGGGTTGTACGTACAACAGAATAAATAATATGACTTGTATTTTTTGCCTTATGATAAAAAGAAACCCATATTTATACCATTACCCATTCCCATCATTAGCTGAAAATAATAAACTATCGAATGTTTGTATCTCCTTTTGACCTCTGCACTGTGGTACATACTACTGACTGTTGCACTCTGTGTTCCTGCGCTTTGCTTTACTTACTCCTGATCACTTTGCTCTGTTTTACATAGAACTGACCTCTCAACGCTTTGCTACTTAACCTGACCTCAGTACTGTGTCAATTACTTCTTACCCCTGCACTTTGTGTCAATTACTCCTACCTCTCCACTGTGTGTTACTTACTCCTATGCAGACCATAGATGGGGAGAAAAACTGCAGATTTTTCTTTTAAAAAACGAAAAATCGGTTGTTCAAGTGGCCGACGTTACCATCAATGGTAAAAAAAAAAAAAAAAAAAAAAAAAAAAAAAATCGGCCGATTTTCTACCCGTCTAGAGCCGGCAAAAAGTGTCCCTGCAGAGAGCTCTGCTATTTCTTTGACAGTTCTCTGACAGTTCCCTGACAGTTCCTTGACATTTATAGAAGTTGCAACAATGTATCTATTTGTTTCCATTTAGGATACAGATGTTTTTATTCGGAAACAAATAGATACAATGTTTCAACCGCTGTAAATGTCAAGGAACTGTCAGAGAACTGTCAGAAATAGCGGAGCTCTCTGCAGAGACACTTTATGCTGGACTGGAATTCTTCTTCATCATCATCATCCTCTTCTTCTTCATCATCATCCTCCTCTTCTTCATCTTCTTCATCCTCATCCTCTTCATCCTCATCCTCTTCTTCCTCATCCTCTTCTTCCTCATCATCCTCCTTCATCCTCATCCTCATCCTCTTCTTCTTCATCCTCTTCTTCTTCATCCTCCTCTTCTTCTTCATCCTCCTCTTCTTCTTCCTCTTCTTTTTGTCTTCCTCTTGCAGGTCACTGCTCATGCGCAGATTTTTTATCGGTAAAAAAATCAGCCGATTTGCCCACTAATTGCCGCGAAAATCGGCCGATCGGCAAAATCGGCCGATTTTTTTCCAACTTTACCGAAAAAAAAAAACGGCCAAAATACCAAAATACCGACCAAATCGCCCACTAACGATCCGAAAATCGGCCGATTTTATTTTCGGCCGAAAAATCGGCCGATTTTCGACCCATCTATGGCCTGCACTACCCTCTGTATTACATACTACTGAACTGACAGTTACATACCACTGCCTAGCGTTCAGTTATTTTCATGCAAATCATGACAATAAAAAGGGTTTTACTAGCAACCTTTCTTGCAAAATTATTTGTACACTTGGTCTCAGTCTATAGCAAGGAGTACCACCCTTTAAAATAGTCTGTGATTAATTTATTTAGTTTTTAGGGAGATTATTTATTATTGTCATGTATACAAAAGCACCAGGAGGAGGGTTTAATAAGAAACTTCCATTTTGGGGTTTCTATTATTTACAGGCCCCCATAAAAAAAAAAAAAAAAAAAAAAAGCCACAGTCTATCTATATGCTATAGATAAAAGGGAATTACTAGATAAAATTAATCAGTTGGAATGTTTTTGGTATAATCATTGCTTATATTCTAGGATGCCAGATTTTCCTATAAGGAGTCAAATCACAAGTTAAATGTACATTATGCAGACGTGCCAATAAAATTTATGTTTCTACTTACCTATAGGATTAGTAGATGTTTCTTGGCCTTTCTGGTGCATTCGATAATGACGCGTTACTGTGCCATGTGCTGCTTCTGCCTCCACAGTCTTGCCATCCGGACATATTAAAACACTTGTCATCATTCCCAAAGAACCATACCCTATATTAAGAGAAGAAAGGGTTTAATGAAAGCAGTCACAAGATTTTAGAAACTGCAATGGTAGGCAAATTCACGTCCTGATAATGCAATGCAGCTGCACTGACATTTGAAGAATATCATTTTGAAAGCAGTGTAAATAATATTTATTATACAACTGTTTTGTCTAACTGCTCTAAAAAACACATGGCACTTTTACAGCAAGACACCGATTCTGATTTTGCACCTTTGAAGTTTGAAAAACCTAAACCCTTAAAATGGAACTCCAAACAAACGCCGAATACACAGTTCATGACATACAGCTAGTGGTATTCTTTGTGTATGTTGTGTTCTTGTTCTGCTGAGTGAAACAGAGCGAGCTGGACCTTATGCAGACTATGACTGTGTTCGCCAAAAAGCGGAGTCTAAGGGACCTCCCTCAGAGGGATGCGTCACAGCCCCAGGTCACTTTTCCATTTTCTGGCAGATGGAGCAGGAAGATACAATAGGACCAATGGTGGAATGGCCAGGCAACTAGTGAGGAGACTAGCAAAAGACACTTGGATGTACCTGGCTGCGAGGACTCGAAGCAGAAGAGTTTGAAAAATGGAGTGTACCAGGATTGTTGGACTATGCCACAAAAGATCGGAGCAGACGGAGTGCACCTGGAGTGGTTGTGCCCAGCAGTGAGGCCTGTAGGAGCAGAGTCAGCAATGAAGTGAACTTTGTGTGCCAGTGCCTGGGTGTAAGGGCCAAGAGGAGGCGAGTCTGGCAAACAGTGTACCAGTAGCAGTGCCAGTGTTCAGAACAATAGATGGAGCTCATCAGGAATAAGTGGCCAGGAACAGCAGCCAGGAGTGTACTAGGGACTATGCCAGTGCCTAGGAGCAACAGACAGAATATACCAAGAATGGTGCCATCAACCAGGTGTGACTGGGGAGGAGTGTACCAGGAACTATGGTCAGTGGCCAAGAGTGTACCTAGAGTAGTTCCAGCAGTGAGAGCTGAAGTGTACCAGAAACAGTGCCAGGAGCAACAGGAGTAGTGCCAGGAATGGCAGGTGGTGCGAGAATCGTGGCAACAGACCGTGTACATTAATGAAACGGGTGCATTTATCTGATCCAGGCACCACCGTGAGCTCTGGCTGCTAGCATGTGTGATGACGTCACAAGATGGGCAAAACAGATCTTGTGGCACCCATTTTGCACACTGGCAGGCAGAGCTCACGGCAGTGCCTGAATAGGAATTCTGTGTGATACACTACTGTACATATTCTGCTACATTTGTAGATTCAATATCCTATTATTAAATGTTAACAGCGTTTACTGCGTTCTGAGTTTAATGAGGCTTCTCCTATTTATATTTTAATTGTTACATATAATTGTGAGTGATGTGTGGAACTGGAGCTTCGAGTCTGATCTGTATGAGAAGGATCACATCTTGAGCTGGCTGGCATAGTTACTTACCTTTGTGTACTCTTCAGATCTTTGCTGCTGGTAAGCTGTTTTGCACAAGAGTTGCACATCAAGCACTGAAGCACTTTGCTGATTGTTGCACTGTTAGCACTTTCTCACTGTTGCTGGATTTGGATTTATTCCTTTGCACATTTGGACAGAGTTAAATTTATTATACTGTATATCTGCATACTTTTTGGACTGGAATATTGATTTGACACTATTCATTTCATTTTTTTTTATTGATCTGCACATGATTTTTTGATTATAACATTTTGTGGCACATTGATTATTGAATATTAGTTTGCACATATATGTATTGATGTTTATGCACAAGTATTTCTGATTAGGGTTAGGAGTAATTCTAAACCTCCCAAAAAAAAGAAGATTCAAGGTCTATAAATGGTTCGTAATCCGGGAGTCCCCAATCAAAGATCTAACTGTAAACCAAACTAAAATGACTAGTTATAGACTAAACCAGGATTGGTGGGTTTTTGTTTAAATTCATACATTAAATAATAAGGCTGGTGGTCAAAAAGCACGTGGACGATTCAAACAAATAAAGCATAACAAAACAAAAACACCACACTCTACAGGTCTCACATTGTGCCCCCTTTATTCAGAGGGTATCAATAAGGAATATATCGGCATCACATTCTCCCATATTGACCAAAGGTGCTCAGCATATAGAGTTCCAATATTAAAAAGACTAAGTCCGCATCAAAGATATGTTCCTGGTGTCACAACTTTATTCCGCTCAGAAGAGGGAGAAGAGGGCGACAAATGAAAAGCGGAGGCCCTAGAGAATAAAATGGTGGGTTTCGCTTTTTTTCAAACAGTTTTTTGGGGAAAAATACAATTTATTGAATTTTAATGCACAAAAACACAATATAATAATGCTTGGTAAATAATAAAAGATGATGTTACACTGAGTAAATAGATACCAAATATGTTTTAAAATCTCACACACCTGTGCAACAGCGGAAAACTGTGAACATTGAATTATCCAAAGGCAATGTTTTGAAAGCTCATACAGGTTACCACTTTAGATTGACACAGGAGGGCTGATGCTAAAATTATTTCTCTCGATCTGATGTTTGCAGCAATACGTCACATGTATGGTGCAAATCGCCGTTTACATTCCATCGCGGGACTGATGCTTGTGTCCACCTTTGCGTGCAAGCCTGGGGAGGGGGACCACTCAAAATCTGCTGAGGTACTGGTACGCCCGCGGGCGTGAAGTGGATATTATATAAAAATTGCCAATTTGTTCTTTCCCTATTGTTTATTCATTGTAATGACTAAAAATGGTTGAAATTGCATTGCACCAGAAATTCAGCCACTGATTTTCTCACCTTTAGTGCACGTCGTCTTGGCTTCTCCATGTAAATGAAAAATATTAAATATACAACCGAAGTTTGTGCTTTCTCATCTGGTTTTAATAAGTAATCAAATGTACTAAAATATAAGTGCAGAAATGCACAGTTAGCCAAAAAAATGGGAAGATTTATCCATACAAAATATTCTTAGTTTATTTCTCACCTTGAGCAACAGAATCTGACTGGACATCTCCATCGTAGTTTTTGCATGCCCAGATGAAGCCACCCTCAGATTTTAATGCTTGTGCCACCATGTCATCAATAAGCCTGTGTTCATACCAGATCTTTTTTTCTTCAAATTGAGATTTGTATTCCCTGCAAAATAAAGCATAATACCAAATTAAAACATTTAAACATTCTGGTAATTGGATTTGGATATTTCCACTTGCATGTAACAAAACTTCACCTCTGCTCTAATTTAATTAATTAAACTGAACAAAAATGTCAATGTGTTGGGTTCAATACCATCATAACCATTGCTTCAATTAATGAAACATATAGCAAAATTGTAATTTTATACATATATTGTATAAAATTACATTGTAAATTTAATATACTGACAAACATTTGCTTCATTTACAGATATCCTTAGATGACTGTGCACACAGACAGTTGTGGAATTGTGTAGCTGCAGACTTTGGGCGTACTACACAGGCCCCCAAAAATTAATCATTGCACACAGAATGTGTGTAGCCTTTCGTCTCTCCGCTCTCCTTCTGGCTCCCCCTCCAGTATACAGTAATTGTTGCCTTTGATTAACCGCTTTACCGCCACCCTATAGCACAAATACTGCTACAGGGTGGCAGCGGTGCGCAAAATCACTTATATATCCACATGATTTTGCATTTCCGGGTAGGGGGTGCCTGTGTCGCCAATCGCCGCGTCCCAGCCGGTAATTACTCACCAACGCCCGGTGATTGCCAAGCATCTTCGACGGGGGATAAACAAAAACAGTTCTCTCCTCAGTCAGCTCCTGCACACTGCTTTGCATGACTGTGCATATCAGAGCCATACAAAGCAGTGTGCTTACAGTTGAAAGCACAAACACAGCTTACTGTGAAACAGCACACCGTTAACACTTTGATCGTCCCACATGTAAACCACTTCCTGCCCAGTGGCATTAGTACAGTGTCAGTGCTTTTTATTAGCACGGATCACTGTATTGGTGTCACAGGGGATGTCAGTGACACCAAGTCAATTCCCCCTAGTGTCAGAAATCCCACCACAGTCCCACAATAAGTCGCTGATCGCCGGCATTACTAGTAAAAATTAAAAAAAAAAAAGTCCAGTATACATATACACCGCCATTTGTAAACGCTATAACTTTCACATAAACCAATTAATTTACACGTATTGGGTTTTTTTTTTTTTTTAGCAAAGACATGTAGCAGAATACATTTTGGCCTAAATATATGATGAAATTTGATTTTCTAAACTTTTTTACTGTACATGTTTAATAGCATAGTCAAAAATATTGTTTTTTTTCTCAAAAATATTGTTTTTTTTCTCAAAATTGTCGGTCTTTTTTTTTTAATAGCACAAAAAATAAAATAATAAAAAAAAAAAAAAACCGCACAGGCGATCAAATACAACCGAAAGAAAGCTCTATCTGTGGTGGGGGGGGAGGACATAAAATCTAATTTGGGTGACCACGCAATTGTCAGTTAAAGTAACGCAAAAAGTGGCCTGGTCAGGAAGGGGGGGGGGGGGGGGGGGGGAGTAAATCCTCTAGAGTGCAAGTGGTTAATAAAGCTGGCATTACTGTATACTCAGAGAGGTCAGTAGTCTAAATCAGTGTTTATAAACACCACCACCCCAGACCTGGATTATAAAGATATAAAATGACATCTTGTTACTTGTATCATTCTGTTCATTCATCTGCAGAACAAAGGGCTGAACTTAGATCTTCAAATAATGTCAGCTAAAGCAACCGGACAAGTTGTTTTAAAAAAAAAAAATTATTTTCTGTTTAATGCCTTATTAACCCCTAGTTTACTCTAATAAGCCCTAATTAACTCCTTAGTCTCCTCTCAACTATTATTTTCCTAATTATTTTCTTTTGTTTCTTTTTTTAAATTCAAACATTTTATTGGACGATAGAGAAGCCATCACAAGCAATCGGACAGATAATGTGAAGAGTAAAGTTCTCCACGTAGGCAGAAGGACAAAAGAAAACACTGTTGACAGTATGCAACAGAGTACTAGCCCCTCTTCAAGGGGCCAATATTGATCCAACAGGCAACAGCTGTGAAAATCAGATTAATTACATAGTTTAGAAAAAGCAAATAGAACCGACATCTGGATGGTCCACTGGAGCCATAGCCCAGGGAGTAAGCAAGGACCAGGCAGTGTTGAGGAAGCATTCAGTAAACATCCAGTAACCACAGAAAAAGAAGGTAGAGAATAAAAAAGAGAAGGCTGAGGGAAAGTGGGATAGTGGTTCAAGGGTCTGAGTCAGCAGCAGTCCCAAGACCCCTAACTGGTGACAAAGGAAGGGATTTGGTTAAAGTGGTCGTAAAGGCTGAAGATTTTTTTTACCTTCATGCATCCTATACATAAAAAGGTAAAAACCCTTCTTTGTCCTGCTCCTCCCCCCAACCCCCTCTTGATCCAGGAGATGTGCATGTCAGTCTCAGCTGTCCCAGGTCTCCCTCCCCTCACTGGTTGAGACACAGCAGCGGGAGCCATTGGCTCTCACTGCTGTCAATCACAGCCAGTGAGGAGACAGCAGGGGTGGAGCCAAGCACACACCAGTGACCCATAGCAAGCAGCTTGCTACTGGGGGCACTGGTCAAGGGGAGGAACCTGGAGCACCAGCGGGGGACCCGAGAAGAGGAGGATAGGGGTTGATCTGTGAAAAACCATTGCACAGAGCAGGAAAGTAGAACATGCTTGTTATTTAAAAAAAAAAAAAAAAGGAACGCTTAATATCGCTTCAAGACTCCAAGACAGCATCATCATAATCTATGGGCAGGTACTTGTTGCATCAGGTTGCCCAATTTTAGTGTAACTGCACACCTTATCTTCAGTGTTGCCTCAATCTTCACGTGTACCAGATTTTGTTTGTTTTTATTTTAATCACCAATATTTATTTATTTTTTTCTGTGAATATTTTTACACATTTAAGATATAGCAATTCTGCACTCACCACCAACGCACACATCTATACTCACCAACACGCCACCAAAAAGCACACCTCTGTACTGGCTGTCACTGCACTGATGTGCAATTCTGTATTCACTGCCACTGCATAACTCCACATTTCCAGACCCGCTGCCCCTGTACAGCCACACATTTATGTACTGGTCACCATTGCATGTCACACATTTCTGTACATGCCACCGATGCAATGACACACATTTTTGTATTCATCCCACTTAGACAAACTTGCCAGTATCTTTGTCGAGCAAATGAGTATGGACCCATTATAATCAATGCATGTCAAAAACCCATCATTAATTATCCTAACAGATCAGGGGTCTCCAAACTTTCTAAACAAAAAGGACCAGTTTACTGTCCTTCAAACTTCAGTGGCCTGACTATGGCCAGGGGGAGAAGAAAAAGTCCTAGTGTCAGTGGACGTAAACAATGCCCCATCATTGCCATCAGTGGGAGGAATAGTGCCCCATCATTGCCGTCAATGGAAAGAATAGTGGCCCATCCTTGGGAGGATTAGTGGCCCATCCTTGGGAGGATTAGTGGCCCATCCTTGGGAGGAATAGTGGCCCATCCTTGGGAGGAATAGTGGCCCATCCTTGGGAGGAATAGTGGCCCATCCTTGGGAGGAATAGTGGCCCATCCTTGGGAGGAATAGTGGCCCATCCTTGGGAGGAATAGTGGCCCATCCTTGGGAGGAATAGTGGCCCATCCTTGGGAGGAATAGTGGCCCATCCTTGGGAGGAATAGTGGCTCATCATTGGGAGGAATAGTGGCCCATCATTGGGAGGAATAGTGGCCCATCATTGGGAGGAATAGTGGCCCATCATTGGGAGGAATAGTGGCCCATCATTGGGAGGAATAGTGGCCCATCATTGGGGTCAGTGGGAAGAACTATACCACACTGTTGCTGACACCGGGAGGAATAATACCCCAAGGGCCAGATAAAAGCAAGCAAAGGGCCACAGTTTGGAGACCTCTCTATTAGATCAATAATCACAACCATATATTAAGCAAAATACTACTCCAACTATTACAGTACAGGCTATTAACTGAACAACAGTAAAAGAGTCAAACTTCATTGCTTCATCATCATTGATTCAACATAATGTCATTCATTTAAAAACAAATATCAATATTTACGGGCAACCGTAAAATCCATTGAGGGGCCCACACTGTACGATGATATACACACTAGTCACCCTTGTTTACACAGCAAGTGCCAACTGGTGCTGGTCTCCAAAGACAAACAAGACTTGCAAGTTCTGCTACAATATGTGAGGTTCAATGAACTCTACTGTAGTGTCAGCAGAGCTCCAGTATCTGTGTTGAACAGAATGACCAAGCACATTACATTTTTCCTATACATCACATATATGACAAAACGTAAATGCTTTTAGTAATCTCATAGTTTACAACAAAATACTTACATTGCAACTCAAAAGCAGGTTCTCATAACATAATCATAAAATATATTTGGATAGTCTAGATAATGTTGGCTACCCTCAACCACTTCAGCCCCAGGCCAATTCAGACATTCCTCTCCTACATGTAAAATGTAAAACATTTTATTTTATGTTAGAAAATTACTTAGAACCACCAAACATTATTTATTTTTGTAAGCAGGTGCCCTAGAAAATAAAATGGTGGGTTTTGCAATTTTCTTATGTCACACGGTATTTTCCAAACACAATTTAATTTTTTGTGGAAAAAAATACACTTTAATGAATTTTAATGCAAAAACACATATAATTCCCAATTGTTTGGTAAAGTATAAAAGATGATGTTATGCCAAGTAAACAGATACTTAACATGACATGCTTTAAAAATGTGCATGCTCGTGGAATGGTGTCAAGCTACAGCACATTACATTATCCATAGGCAACACTTTAAATGCCTTTACAAGTTACCAGTTTAAAGTTAAACAGGTAGTCTGGTGCTAGAATTAGTACTATCGCTATAAAACATTCACGGAGATACCACACCACTTGCACAACCTATGTATGTGTTCGCCTTTGGGGAGGGGGCAATGATGTACAAAAAAAAAAAAAGGGAAGAAGATACTGGGATGATGCCTATACCTTTAGCTGCAGGCATCATCCCAGTATAACCCCTTCAACCTGGCAACATACGGGTATTCTGCTGAGGCTGAAGTTAATGATTGAACTGAAAAAAAAAAAAACAGACTTTTTCAAACTGATTTCACATGTATGTTCCAAAACCTGACTACATCTTAGCAATTAAAATAAAGTGCTACATACTTCTCATAGATGTCCTGGAATATATCCTTGAAGCGTCCATCATATCTCTTGAGAATGGTGTTTTTAGTGCTCATGTACAAAGGCCAACTTTTCACCAGTGCCATCTGGAAGGAACTGTGTGCAAAATCTTGAATGGATTTGTCAGTGTTGTACATTCCAAGAGTAACACCTCCACCATCTGTACAAGAAAAAAAAAATATTTTTAAAATCACCATCTGTTTTCCCTAAAGATGTATCCATTTGTCCCAAAAACAGTATTCTTTTTCTTAAAATGTAAGTAAATCTAAGCATTATTTGTTCAACTTTCACATTATGACATAAGCAACAAAAATATGTTTAGAAAACAATAATGTTCTAGTAAGAATTTTCTAGCTGTAAAAAATATTTTTTTAATTCTGTCTGGGAAATAGATGCTGAGTCTCTTATATACAAAAGAGAAATAGGTCCCAGAGAAAACAGTGTGTACCTGTAACAACTGATAAAATATTCAAGCAACTAGACATATCAGATAATGGTACTGTTAGACAGCTGTCATTCAAAAGGGTAAACGGGCTACAAATATAAAAAAGCAATACAAAAGGCCAAAAGATCAACGGTTACTGTTGAGACCAGTAGTCAGAAAAACGTCTTTGTTGAAAACAGCTATTGTTTTATCCAAAATAAGTTTTAAACATCTGGCAGCTTTTCTGCCTTTACAACATAAACCTACTGTTCATAATTAGATGATCAGTGTAGGCATTTTTATGGATCCATCTGGAGATTCAGGAGGAAAACATGACTACATAGTCATCTGCCCTCTTAGGCCAATCTCAAAGTAGTAGTTACTACACGAACTTATATAGCCCCAACAAAATACACAGCATTTTACATGATTTTTGTACATTCACATCAGTCCCCACCCTCAAGGAACTTACAATCTAGGCAGGAAGGAGGTAAAAGTGCTCGGTAGGCAAGTGGTTAAAAAGACAAAAATTTCAAACCAATGATAAAACACTTTCCACCAACAGTAAATCTAAATTAAAAAGTAATAGCTCCACAATATGGTTAAAAGACATGTTGTGAAGTCAACTGGGATATGAAGCATGGTTTTTCTCCAGGTTTTGCTTCAAAAGTACAGCTGCAAGTCAAACTAACAAATGGCCAAAAATATACATCATATGCACAGTGCTGCGGAAAGCTAATTTGGAATTTCAGATGTTATTCAAGGGATGAAGCAAATTAATCTAATACAGAAAAAAAAAAAAAGTTACAAAAATGTTTGCAGTATAAATGATGCATATATAAGAACTGTGCAGAGGAGTACTATGCAGAGGAACAACGTTAAAAACATGACATGATCATAAAATAAACACATACCTTCAAAATCATGGACAACATATTTAATGGGTTTTCCACCATCTTTAGGAGTAAATGAGATTTCCACCTTGCCTGGACCAGGAACAACAAAGTCGGTTGCCCTGTACTGCAAATAAGACAAAATGCTTTGTTGAAACAATCATTTTTTTTTTTACATTTACTTTTCAAACTATGCAGCATGTATGTTAAACTGGAAGTCAGAAGATATCTACCAAATTGTGATAAAAACCATGAAATAAAATTTGACAGAAGATCCAACCCTTCACTACTTAATACAAAAATTAAAAGAAAAAATTATCCTACCAGGTTTGTGTCTTAGAGTATGTAATTAAGGGGAGGAGAGCTCGCCACAAAATACAAAATCAAAATACTCCACACTTGAAAATCAGCATCTCAAACCCAAAATATTTGAAACATAAATAGAAATCTCATTTGTGATTAAATATTGGACAGAGATAATTGACAGCAGCAATGAACCTTTATTGGTTAAAATAACACAAACAGAATGACATAAACCCAATATAAAAGAAAGCTATGGGTCAGAGGTAGTGAACCTGGATCCAATGAAACAAATGTCATCCATATAATTCATTAATAATTACATTTTATAAATATATAATTATTGGTTGGACTGAGAGCTCTCAGCCTCTGAAGCAGCCGGGATGGGGGGTCCGGCGAAACCGGTCATTGGTCGCACCTGGATCTATGATGCGTCTATGTACCATGGACTGATATGTGTACTTTTCTTTCACACCTTGACAAGAGGGACTATATTCTGAATTCATGGAATGAAATGTCATCTTCTTTGCAGCAATCTATGAGATATGTCATTATTGCGGTCAATGATCTCTGGCAATATTTAATCACAAATGAAAGGTCTCCTTTTGTTTCAAATATTTTTGATTAAACCTTCATTACTCAAAATGAAAAAAATCCAGGATCTGACTTAAAATATTCCAGATCCTCCCTCTGCCCAATAGCAGTCACTACCCTTCATTTTTGTAAAAAAAAAAAAAAAAATTAATTAATTATTGATGATGTTGCTAGTAATAGCCATAATCCTTGCAATGGTCAGGCGCAGGGAGAAGGATCCTGTGTTAAGCCGCACATTACTTCAGATACATCCCCGTGCACCACACAAAACCAAATATTCTGTCAGACTCTGGGACTGCAGTAATGTTTTGGGCAAAGTCAAGGAAGTTCTTTTCCCTTTGTCACTGCCTCCTAACTGCAATCACAGACAGGGCAGTGAATGTCAGAGGGATCCGAAAAAGGATCTACCACATAACAATGTCAGCCTTGCATGACTACTACAGCAAGCTGCTACACTTATGGCAACCCTACACAAGCGAAGGAACAGTAACAGCTCAGCACAAAGGAGCTGGAATTATGAACCAGTGCCTTGGAGTGTTCTTCTTGGTACCTACTTCTTAGTTTGCCTGCACTTTATGAATTAGTATTTTTTCTTTGAGGAGCCATTATTTTCAGCTGCTTTGTGCTGAACTGTTGATGCCCATATCTACAGCTATTTATTGAGTTACCTTGTGATACATCTCTTTTCTTATCAATGAGGCTGATGTTTTCAGTACACATTTCCCTACAATATTTTGTCATCTTTGGGTAGTAATGAGGTTGCACATATCTGTGATGCAGGATATTTTAAAACTTCATGATTTTTAAATATTTTTGATGCACATTCCAGGTTTTTGCTTTTTGTTGTTGATGAATATCTAAAGCCTCACCTGATCCCCATAAGCATGACGTCCAATGATGATAGGCTTGACCCATCCAGAGACGAGTCTGGGAATGTTCTTACAAATGATGGCCTCTCTGAATACAGTTCCTCCAAGAATGTTTCTGATGGTTCCATTTGGTGACTTCCACATTTGCTTTAACTTGAACTCCTCAACTCTGTTCTCATCAGGGGTAATGGTAGCACACTTAATCCCAACATTGTATTTTTTGATGGCTTCAGCAGCTTCAACTGTGACCTTATCATCAGTCAAGTCACGATTTTCCATTCCAAGATCATAGCTGTAAAGATACAATGTGTTATATCAACAGCAACACAATATAAAGTGCAACAATGATGTGCAGACATGACACGGTTTCTTTACCTATGGTGAGGTGATCTTGTGTGACCTCCTATGCATGAAATTCCATCTTGTTATAGAAGGAGCCTAGGGTAAAGTTATTATTAGTGCCCCTGTCTAGAGACAATACAAGCCTAATGCTGGTGAAGTGACCTGTATTAAAGTGACATAACTAGTACCCTGAAAAGGGCTTTCACTTTGAGCCTGTTAAGATTAATTGTATTAACCAGAACCTGCTTGACTTGTTCTTGAACCGGGGTCTGAAGTAAACTCGGTCACCCTCTACAGCCTGTATTCATGATGAAGTCCTGTCTACCAGTGATCTCCTCTTGGTGCCCTAGCACATTTACAGATTTGATCTAAAAATGTGAAACCTCTGAGGTTCGTACAAGGTCCAAGAATTTCAAGTGTAGTTCATAGGTGTGTTCCAAAATTATGCTACTCTGCATGACAAACAAAATGTAAAAATATTCTGAATTATGTTTTGAAGATGGCTTTTTACATTGACCTAGGAATGCTGGCCATTCTATGTTTATAATAAATGTTATGGAAAGTGACAAAGACACTTACAGCACTATAAATTGTCTAGCAGGACATCTTGGGGCATCACAAAATGACATCAGGAAAAACCATAAGGCCTCATGCACACAGGGCATTTTGCCAACTCTCCTAGAAGCCTTTCCTCCTGGCAGCAGCAGTGTGGCAGAAAAAACACTCGATGCTTGTAAAAGTAATGTAAAAGTAATGTGGTTAGGTGTATGAGGTGCTTGGGTATTATTTAATTTAACTGGCCAGAATAATAATTTATACGCTTAGATGTGTTTACAGACGGTAATGATATTGTTTCTGCCAAAATGCTGCTGCTCCTGGATGCCAGACCCTCCAAAGGAGCAGATGAAAAAAAAAAAAAAAAGTCAAGTGTCCGGGAGGCCTAGGATGGCTTTACCTGTATAGGTGATACTGCTAAAATCCCCTTGAATAAAATATAGGAATTCATGCAGCAAGAGATATAAGGCTATGTACAGTTCATGTAATAGTAGAAACATCCCTGGCAGTCTTTTTAGCTTTATATGCGTCTTAATCATCCCTGCCAATAGATACTTCTAGCTGCCAACAGTGTCCAATTCACAAGAACAGCATCACGCTTGTCCTTGTTTTTGACAGTACAAATCCCTGACGTTTGAATGTTACATGAAAAAATATATGTCTGTTTTGTTGATGTTGGAAAACATGGATTCCAGGATATTCCAAAAATGTATTAAGGAGAGAACTTGGATTATGAAATCTGCAGCAGACAGACCGGTGTTCTCAATTTTAATAAGAACATACCCCTCCACAATGCCAACAGACCTTCTGACTTTGCATACCTCAAATAAACAGGTCCATAAGAATGGTGCAGTCATTTAATATAATTTATTATAAGATAAGGTTATTAAGAAGATTTGTATAATTAGGGTTTCATAATAGCCATCAGAGCGTGAGATCTGTTGAAAAGTATTCCATAACTTGGAGAACTGGAAATCCTAGTGTGACCTTTTCTCCAAATTCTGTATTGTTAAAGATTTGCAGCCATAATTCTTGCGCAATGTATCTACTAGAAAAAAAAAAAAAATGAGTTCCTTAATCTGTTCAAAGTCTCTGACTGATAAACAAAATTGTTGGACGAAGTAGAGCAAAGGGAATAAAAGGTAAAGCCCTTAGCCAAAGTGCATATATAAAAGCTGAGTGAACACTTCTAAAGAGCAGTGATAATTTTATGCTATGTGCTGTCTGATGTACAATCACTGACATTTACCTGTGGGCCTCAAAAGGATAAGTCTACCTTACGCGCAAAAATATAAAATTTATTTTTATTATTAAATTATATATATATATATATATATATATATATATATATATATATATATATATATATATATATATATATATATATATATACTTGCAAAGCATTGCAACCACGAATAGTGGATTGCGGGCGCAAAGTTAGTCTCCTGAAGGCTCTTCCTCCAGCTCTAGTTCTATGGGCTTTCAGATAGAGAGCTGGAGAGGGTGCCTATGGACTACAAATGTGGTGATCATCCATTAAGAACTAGAAATCCATCTGCCACAGTGACACACAGTACTGCAGTAATTTCTAGAATAGACTGTTCATTTTACACAAACTTGGATTTGCAATAGTTTTATAAGTTGGGTCATTCTACATCTTTTTGTACTATTCCAAAAAAAAAGAATTTTTGGCAAGCACTGTCTAATGCAACTGAATATATAGCCGGCCTGGAAGTTGGGCAGGGTACGCCGAGGAGGGAGGACCTGATCCTCCTTCCCCCTCTGAGTTGGAATACATTGTTGTTTGGTGTTTCGGCGCCAGTTTGGTATTTTGGCGCCATTTGTTATTTTATCGCCTATTCGCTACTTGCTCCTATTTGGCATAAATATGGACGTTCCTCATGGTATGTATATTTGGCATTAACTTCTGGTATAAAAAGGCAGGAGATATGTTTGCCTCTTGATGTGCCTCTTCTTTTCTACATTTCACTGGTAAGCTTTACCTTGTTTTGTTATTTGGCTGTTTTAATCAGACTTTTGGACTTTTTTCCTTTTTCTTTCCTATGTAGGGTTAATGGAGTTTTTGTTCTTGTTTTATATTTACCTTTTTAGATGGGGACATGATTTTTTTGATTGCTTTAGGACATATGGACTCCTACTCTACTGACTGACTGTCTATTGCTACCGGGTTTATTCCCCCTCTCCATGTTGTTTAGCTTCCTGGCTGGTATACAGACCGAATTATCATCATCCCCTTTTTTTTTTGGAGACCAAGTTCCACTTAACACATCTTATGAACACATTTAATTGTATTATTGTTGGTTTCTGCATGTTCAGTAGACCAATATTTTCTATATCTTTTTATATGCACAGTGTTCTGTGCTATTTTTAATGTTTTCTATAATAAACTTAGGCAATTTTTAATTAATTTTGTCCAGTTCTTTGGTGCCTTTAAAGTCCTTTTCCCCTTTTTTGTTAATTCATACTACACGGTTTCTCAACCTTTTTACCTTGGAGGGACCCTTGGCAACATAATAGAATCAAAATTAAAATGTACCGGTTTATTGCAAAGCTTGTTCTTGCTTTTTTCTACACGGAAGCTCAATTGTGGGTCAAAACTTGATAAGCATTGCATAGGGGCAGCAGGGAAAAGCACAGGGGGTCAGGAGAGCACACTACATGGGGTGCAGCATGGCACATTACATGGGTGCAGGGCACATAATGGGGCACGCAGCAGGGCACATGGGATCAGAGCACCTTACATGGGATCAGGGCACCTTACATGGGATCAGGGCAAATGGCAGGGCTGTGGTCTCCTTCAGTTGTACAGCTAAGCTAAGGAAGGGGGGGGCCCAGCAGGGAGCAGCGCTGAACAGCTACACAGACAGAACCTCCTGTCTGTGTAGCTGTGCATGAGTAGGCAGAGGGGATTGGATCTACCAGTCAGCTGCCTGTGACCTATGGGTAGATCACTACGGAACCCCTGGTGACCTCTTGCAGATTGCTAACCCCAGTTGAAAAACACTAGTCTAATGTTAGTGGGTTTGCTTTATGCTGGCCATACACACACACAATGTTTCAGATTTAATCTGTGAGGTCAACAAAATTTACTACTAGCAATGCAATGTTAGGGCAAGCTTTAACAAATTATATACACCTCACCCTGCATCAACCTCTCGCAACCTTTTGAACATAAAGGAACCCTTGAAATAACCCATAGGTCTCAGGGACCCCCTGCCAATAATTACTATATCCACAGCCTATGGTAATGTGGTGGTCAGTAGGAAAAATGCTTCTTACATTGGTAGTCAGTGGGAAGAATACCTGCATCACCATCTCAATACAGATGGCTGAAAAAAAGTGGTTAAATATCTAAAAGGTAGAAAATGCCCATTGCTCAAGGAACCTCCTAGCAACTTCTGGAGGACAAGCGACTGTCTCCAAACCTTCAGGAACCATTGTAATAATTTTGTGGCTTAGCCAGAAAGTGGAAATAATTTAGAAGTTGAAGTACTTCTTTGTAATTTGACTGATCTATCCTTCTACTTACTGGAAAGACAGATTTTTCAACAAATTATTCAAAACATGAGGGCATCTGATTATCGAACACACGCATTATTGTCTCCCAGTGTATGCTTATATGGCTTGAATTTCACATGGAGCCTACAACTGGGGACAAGACCAGGCCATGAATAGCCACCTACAGACTTACAATGAGATAAAGAGAACACCATACAGAATCATGAAGCAAAACTGCCATTATCCAACCATATTATTATTCTTATACAGGATTTATATAGCGCCAAACAGTTTGCGCAGCGCTTATGAATATATTATCACACATACAAAGAAGCACTCTAATTTCTGAAACATTAACATATAGTGATACATTTATCTATATTAAGCTAATTAAAAAGATGAAATGTTTCTGCTCACTATGCTGATTGGACATTGTACCATGTATATGATCTACAACAAGTATTTGCAACTGACCCAGCTGAGCATGGCAAACAAATTCTTTAGTCATAAGTCAAAGTTTAACTAAAAAAATACAAGCAAATGTGCAAAGTCACAGCTTGTTAGTGTGATCTTCCATAGGTAACAGATGATTACAAATCCCCATCTAACCACAACTATATGGATATCTAAGGAGTACAGAGCATCATAAAGAACACTTTTGGAAAGTGTAATGCAGTCTCTAAGTGCTTTAGCCCTTCACAAAGGGTGGCAGATCTGTCCAATGTGAATCAGACTGAACATCGGGGAAATGCGTACACTGAACAAATATACCTCTTATGACAGCACAAGTCATGTCACTGCTTAAAGGAGAAGTACAGCCAAAGCTCTTTATGGCTGTACGTCTCCTGTGGTTCACAGAAGTGCAGTTCGTTCTGCACTCCTGTCGAATGATGTCACTATCCAGGCTAGGGAAAGATCCCGACTTTAAAGTCGGGATCCACCCCAGAGTCTGGAGAGGCACCTGGCCTCCCAGCGAGCCACTGAAAGCATGAGCCAGCCACTCCCCCCCCCTCTCCACAGCCCAACTCTCTAGTGAGTTGGGGAGGGGGAGAACAGACAGCGGTGACTGATAGTCACCGCTCTCTGCTCACAGCAGCAGTGAAAACTCAGCGAGGGGCAGATGCAGCATCAGACCGATGCTGCATCCACCTAGGTTAGTATAATTTCGAAAAATAAAACCTCAAACGTCTCTTTTAAAGAGTATGTAAACATTTAATATTCCTGATATGTGCCTGCTGTACCATGTACTGGTATGAAAAGGTATCCTGTTCTCTTTGTATTGCTTCCATTGTGTGAAATCCCTGGTGTTCCTGCCAGTCTCCTGCTTTCCTATGAAAATTGACCACACTAAGCAGCTCTCTGTTCTCAGTTGGAAAAAAAAAAGTATATACACAATACTTAAAATAGTGCTCATGCGTTTCTGGATGTTCAATACTTAGCAAAAAAAAAAAATGGATTAGACTATTGCAGCAGTCCTAAACTTGTGCAATATGCCACAATAAACAAATAATAAAATAAAAAGGCTGTGCATCAGTATTAAACTATTAAACATATAATCATGTGCATATATTTCAAACAATAACATACAGCATAAATTGCCCTTAATAAAGTCCCAAATGGGGAAACAAGTGCACATGCTTGTGCTCCAGCCTAATTGAAGTGCTTAATTTCTTCAGTCAAATCAAAGTGCTCAACAAGGTGCCCCACATGGACCAGAACTCACCCTTAGCCGATGGCCATCTATTTCTAAAATGGTCTAGAACACTTGTGGGACATTCCCCAATGGAACAGTTGTTTTCAAATCTCCGTGAGTGTAGGATAGTCATATCACAAAAAAGCAAAGAGGATATCCCATAGTGTTAAACCATAAGATATTTTATTGAGGGGTAAATGTAAAAAAAAAAAAAAAAAAAAAAAAAAAAATCACTCATAAATAAAAGTGATTATGCCCGACACCTGGTGTACGCAGCCTTATTGATCCTGATGTATGGAAGCCGCTATACTAAGCGCTCCTCAGAGCGGCGTGTGTTCCATAGGCCGGATGTGATGTCAGCGGAAGTTGCGTCATCAAACTTCGACGCATTTCGATCAAAGAGTCTTCAGGAAGTGCAAAACCACAATACACAATATTTTTTCTATTTTAAAATGTAATTGGTTGTGTGAGGGTCTACTTATACTTTAACCACTTGCTGACTACCCACCTGCATTCTACTACGGGCAGGCGGCTCGTACAGGCACAGTCACGTACATTGGCAGTGTCTTCTGGGCTCAGGAAGCGCGCCCTTCTTCCCAGCTGACACCTGCTGTGATTGGACACATCGTAATTTTGGCAGCAGGTTTCAGCCAATGATTCATGGGTGACACCTGATAACTGGCTGTGTCCACAGCTCAGAGCCCTGTGTTAAGAAACAACACAGGGCTCTGTGCAGAGGAAATGATCTCTTTATATCTTCTCCCTTCTTCACCCAGTGGTGATCAAATACCACCAAAAGAAAGCTCTGTGTGTAAAAAAAATTATATAAAAATGTACTTGGGTACAGCATTGCATGACTGCGCAATTACCAGTTAAAGTAGTGCAGTGCTAAATAGCAAAAAATTACCTGGTCATGTAGGGGGTAAAACCTTCCAGAGCTCAAGTGGTTGATAACCAAATAGACATCTGTCAGTAATGAAAGTTGATGGAATACAATACACATCCTGAGTGCTAACAAACTACAGTTGTAGGTATAAAGTGACATGATCCTTTTAATAAAATTGAATAATGCATGCACTGTTACTGAAGAATTACAGCATATGGCCAATGTTAAATACAACATGAGGGAGGGCTACTACTTACTAGGAAATAAAGTGGAAGAAAACTGAAAATAAATTACCTGTGCAGATCCAATTCCACATAAGGTAAAATGAGCTTCTCTTTAATCAGCTCCCAAATAACCCGAGTCATCTCATCCCCCTGCATCTCCACAACGGAGCCACCTTGGATTTTCTTAGACATGCTAATAAAAATAAAATGGAAAGCGCATGATTGCATGGATCTCATAAATAATGTTTAATGTAACAACAGCCATTAAATAAATAAATAGTATATCTACAACAACTAGTAGACAAAGTGGTGACTATTGGAGGGCAGTAGAAGTTTTGGCATGTACAAGATAAAACACTCAGCACATTGTAGTTAGCATATTATTTAGAATACCTTTCATATGACGTGGTAATTTTCAGGCAGCCCAGTCTGACTCTCCATCAATTTATTAGTGTGGGCAGTGACAGGTACCTGTACAACTCAAAGCAGCTACTACAGAGCTACTTGTCAGTAGAGTGGTGAGCTGAGCACCCAAAATCTTACCTTGGCTGCTTCTAGAAGGGTAGGGCTGTTCTAAAGGTATACTTCTTATAGAAATTATTTTTTCACTAAGGTAATTGTTATAGGACAAATCAGGATTTTTTGGGGAAAGACTATATTTGGAATAGTACTATCTAGATTACATACATAAGGTGCACATCTGATAAATATTTGGAGAACGGTTGCCTACAAAGTGAATTGTGACGTGTAAGCCTGAGTACACACTATTACACAACAGCATTTTGTAATCTGCAAGATATTGCTCAGATAAGGCTGTACACAGTCATTAAGGAACAGTCATACAGGCAAATGCAATCCAACCATTATCATGGTGTCATGTAGTCAATGTGTAGTCACATTAGTTCTCCTAAAGCTTAATCATGGTAAAAAAAAATTAATAGATTTCGAAACATGTCCAGTAATCTATAACTATTAAGTTAGTTCAGTAGCTAATCAATTTTTCATTAACAAGTTTTTATAACCACAAATATCCTATAAGATTATTTAATTGGTGGAATAGGCATTGGAAAAGGGCTCATGTATGGGTGCTCAACAGTATGTAAAAGTAAACAAGTTATATTTCAAATATTAAAAACCATGTAAGCAAACATTTGTGGCCAGCCATTCAATCTATTTAGTTCAGGTGTACAAAAGGTAGGGCTATAAACACATGGTTTGACAAGTTGGGTGCTGGGGAACTTGACTGGCCTCCACAGAGTTCTGTTATCAACCCTGCCAGACACCTTTGAGATGAATCAGAACATGGACTGCAAGACAGGTCTTCTCACCCACCATCAGTACCTGAATGCTTTGGGATGCAATGTCCAATGCATTCATACAGATGTAATGGTCCGGTGCTCACAAAACATAGTTATAAAGTGTACTTTCCAGGACTATTAATGTGCAACAAACTGTCTATGGGAAGACAATTTTTCAGTCTGCCTATATGAAATCCATGTGACTTTGATGTTCTTAGGTTGTCCATTGTAGGTCTTCCAGCCTGTATATTGTCTAGCTGTTGGAATAATTGGTAGCCTTTTACAAACCTTTAGACTAATGGGACTTGCTTTACTGTACTGTCCATGATACTTTTTTTTTTTTTTTTATTTGCACTAACATACAATTTCCAGGACAAGCTTTCGGGGTATGTCCCCTTCTTCAAGGTCCAAGCAGTACTACTTCACAAAGTTTTAGCAGAATGTTAAAAGAAAATCTCTGAGGGGGGAAGAAACTGGAAAAAAAAAAAAAATGGTTATACAACTAGGATTAGACTAGAGATAAGACAGAGAAAAGCAAAGACTGGGGTGGGGGGCTTGGAACAACACTCACAGAGGGGGGGTTGTAAAACTGTTGGATAATGAGTGAGGAATCCCTTGTCCAAATTAAGGCCGTTATCTTTTGTACCAAAAAGAAATATTCTTAGTTCAAAAGTTTTCCTTTCCTGGATAGTTTTGAAATTTCTTTTAAGAACGAAGATAATGAGGTCTTCCATAGTGTGGTCCGGTTGTGCTAAATGGTGTCCCACAGGTGTGCAGAAGTCATCTTCTTTATGTTCCTTGATGGTATGTCTGTGCAAATTCATCCTTGTTCGCAACTTCTGTCCTATTTCGCCAACATAAGATCCTTTGCTGCGTTTTCTGCACTGGATAAGGTACACAACATTACTGGAGGTGCAGCTGTATGATCCGGTGATATTGAAGATCCCTTTTGAGTGTGTGACACTTTTTGATGGATTCATTTGGTTGCACAGTTTGCTTCTATTATTTGTGACATCATAATCAGAAGGAAGTTTCCTACTGATTAGTTTACTATGGATATAGTTAATCTACCACATTAAACCTCAGTAACTATTTCTATAAATCACATAGTATGCACAGTAATCTCCATAAATTACAAGATTGCTGGAACAGGAACAACTGGCTTCATGTTGGCCTGAAGCATGTTGTACAAATGGACACATCTCCAGCTTCATCACTCTTTTAAAACTTCACACCCTACAGTAACGCAGTCTAGGCTACTTACAGCATTTCGAAGGCAAACCCACAGCAACTCGTCATATCAACAAATCACAATCTCCTGAGAGCTAATATACCAACAGATACGAGGAAAGCTTGTGCTGCCTGGTCCAGAGTTCTTCAAAATGGATGTAACCCCCGCAGCATGGGATAAGATTTTCCATACGCTCATAAAGGCTCGATCAATGTTTCAATTCAGGAGATAAAATGATAAACTCTTGTCCAGGTGGTACAGGCCCTGGCTTTGCTACACAAAATTGATCCTTCTCTCCCCAACCGCTATTAGAGATGCCACCAAGTGGCTGGTACACTCCTACATGTGTGGTGGGATTGTCCACTGATCCACCCTTTCTGGTCTGATGTCCATTCCATTATTCTCCAAGTAACAACCAAAGCCCTAGCCTACTCCCCAGTACAGTACTTACTACACCACACAGTACTTCGCCTGAAAGTCTATCACAAGTCACTTGTGATGCACTTGATCAACACAGCCAAGACATGCATACCGATACACTGGGGTTCCTCCAAGGTCCTATCTCTTGTAGAATGGGTTACACAAATTTCCCGAGTCACTGAAATGGAGGAATTAATACATATTGCTAAAGAATTCCCCTCCAAATTCACAAAAACATGGGCCTGCTGGTTCCATTTTCAAACAACCGACGCGCTCCGCCAAATACTGAAAGCTACTCCTGAACCCACATAACAGCAGTCATGATAACCCTGACCGACCCACCCTCCCTGAGAGCTCTAATTGACTAATCTCCAGAAAGAAAAGACAATTTTATATCTCTTTCAGTCCCATATTTTTTTGGCAGCACATTACGAACCACATACAAGAATGTAAGGGATGGCCCGCCTGCCTTACTCCACATAGGCAACTGCCCTCAACTTCTACACATCTCTCTGATACAGCGCCCGCCTCTTTCCTAATGCTCTAGTTGCCCCCCCATTTTGTTTTACCCTTTCTCCTTTTTTTCTCCTCCTCTCCCTGGAGTCACTTGACCACCAGACTAGCACGTTTATTGGAGGATGACATAGCCTACAGTACAGATAGTTAAACTTGTTACCACCTTATCATAGTAGATACCTCCTCCAGCTATAATGTGGGGATTGAGAGGCGTCCAGTCCTTCAGGATCTTATGGGATTTCCTATAATCTGTTCTATAGGCTTCCCCGTAATATTATAATATATTACCAAGTCCCCCAACCCCCACATTTTTTTTTGTACAGTAGAATACACCTAATAGAATCTTGTTTTTAACATTCTTCTGTTGCCATCAGCAGCCTGACTTTGTACCATAACAGTGTCTTGTATACCTGCTGGAAGTTTTCTTTATTAGTTTCACTGTAAACCCTCTCGTTTATACTCTATTTATACACTGTAATACTATATTTGCACTTCATGTTTATTTTAAAAAAAATTGTTTGGATTAAGAAAAAAAAAAAAAAATCCAAGATAATGGTTTGGGTCATGGCACATTATATTGTTAATAATGTCTTTTACATTCTCGTGTTTTTCCAGTAATAAATTAAAAGGTTGTAATGCATTTGGGACTGAAGGGAGCTGGATGGCACTGTGGTTTCCTTGCAACATTGGCCACTGCCAGGCTGTTTCTACAGCCCAGGGACTTCGTAACCATCCAGTAGCCTGCACTACAATACATATGTTAGGTCTTGCCACACTATGCCTCGAACACCACAGGCAAGCCAAATGGAGAAAGATTTAAAAAAAAAAAAAAAAAAAAATGAAGGTACTTTTAAGAAAAAGATATTGGCTACTGCTAAGAACAAACACTTTTGCATAGGTAGCTTTATAGATTCACTATAAGGAAAGGACAGCAAGCAATTACCGGTTAATTAATAACAAAATAAAAAAAACACAAAGTCTAGTACATTTTATTCTATTTTCTAAGCAAAGTAAATAACAACGTATCACAACATGTACTCAGTTTAAACATTTACTCCTGGTTCACAGTAGTATGACTTGAGTTGCACAGAATCGCACTAGGGAAATGGTGCCCATTTTAATCAATACAACGCAGCACCGTGCAACTCTGGAAAAGGTTCCTCTGCTACTTTGGTGTGATTTAAAATGTGATGACCCCAAAGAATATGCAAAGTCAAATCAAAGTCACATTATAAATCACATCAAAGCCACATCACAGTAGTGTGAACCAAGTCTTGTCTGCTTTACCATTTAAAGCAGAAATTCATCCTAAAGGGTACGTTGTGCTGCCCTACCTCCACCCCCATCCCTCTCTTACAAATGTAATTTTTTTTCCTTAAAGTGCTTTATTTCTGCTGCAAGGCAACACTTCCTTAATTCTCCCCTAGATGAGAATATCTCCCGCCCCCCAAGCACATGCACAGATGTGATGCAGGGCTTGGGTTCTTGAAGCCCTGTGGCACTTCTACGCATGTGTCAAAGCTATCTGTGCATGCACAGGGTTTCCCATGCACAAACTACTACCAGGAAAAGTCCAAATCTTCCCTGTCTTTGTGTGTCCATGGAAAATCTCCTGAAGGCCAGGCAGAGTCCATGGGCACATCAAAGCCATATGACTTTCAACTGTGATTAGCTGTAGCCATTTTGATTAGCTCAGCATTAAAAGAGCTTTCCTGGAGCATTTCAGTCCCTGATAGTGCAACTGAAGCAAACAATCAACTATGGGCAGCAAGGCACTGTCAAAAGATCACTAGGATAAAGTTTTGGACAGGCACAAGTCAGGAGGTGGATACAAAAAAAATGAAAAAAGGCTTTATCAATGTCTAGAAGCACAGTGAAGTCTATCGTTAAGAAGAGAAAGGTATTTGGTAGAACACAGACCTTCCCTGGATCAGGACGTCGCTCCAACCTGGATGAAAGAGCCAGGAGCAAACTGGTCAGAGAGGCTACCAAGAGTCCTACAGCAACTCTGAAGCAGTTGAAGGAATTTGACAAAGAGTGGTAATTGTGTGCATGTGACAATATCACAAATTCATCACAACTGTGGCTTGTATGGGATCATTGCTAGAAAAAAGCCACTCCTCAAGAAAGGCCACATGCAGTCACGACTGAGCTTTGCCAAAATGCACCTTGAAGATTCTGAGGCCACATGGAAAAAAGTGTTATGGTCAGATGAGACTAAAATTTAATTATTTGGCATCAACACCAAATGATATGTCTGTCGGAAATCCAGTACAGCTCACCATCCAAATAACACCATTTCTACAGTAAAGCATAGAAGTGGTGATATCCTGTTATGGGGATGTTTCTCTGCAGTAGGAACTGGAGCACTTGTCAGGATAGATGGAAAATTGGTGGGACAAAATATTGTCAAATTCTTGAAGAAAATCTGCCGCCCTTTGTCAGAAAGTTGTCAATGGGAAGAAGGTTTATCCAACATAATGACCCAAAGCACACAGCAACCATGACCACACAGTGGTTGAAGGAGAAAAAGGTGAATGTTCTTGCATTGCCTAGTCAGAGCCCAGACTAAACCCCACTGAAAATCTGTGGAATGACTTGAAGACTGCAGTTCACAAACGGTCCCCATCAAATTTAACTGAACTTGAGCAGTTCTGCGAAGAAGAGTGAACAGATATTGCAAAGTCTAGATGTGCAAACTTATAGAGATATATTCCAACAGACTAAAGGCTGGAATTAAAGCAAAAGGTGGATCAACAAAATACTGACACAAGGGGGTGATTTTTTTTCCCAACTCAGTGATTGTGTTTTTTTTTTATTTAAAAACAGAGTGTGTCTTCATTTCAGCCTGCAAATCAACAAAATTATTAAAGAAATCATGTTGCAGTAAAAATAGTGCAATGTTTTGGGGTCACACAGGACCTTCATAGGGCATGTGTTCACATAATAAAGATTAGTGTTGTGTTGGATACACATTTCCTCTTTCCTGTCCAGGAGAACGTGTGAGAACGGCTCTAAAAAAAAAAAAAAAAAAAAAAGGGGGAAAATGCCCTTAAACAAATGGAATGCTTGTGTTTAAAATGGTTTGAATACAAGAGAAAGGCCCTGAATGTCCTGCTTTTCCAGTGGCTTCACTACTTTCAGAGTCATGGACCTAGAACAAGTACGAAGATTAGGATTTCTGGTTTCACTCTGGCTTTGTCTGGTTGTTTCAGGTCAATGACTCAAAGTACTGAAGCCAGAGACAAAACCCCTAGCATTTTCAGAGATCAGAAATAACCCCCATACCTCCCTCCAGGCACAGTAATTTCCAGCTGCAGCCAGCACCGGATCACAGCTTCCTCATTGGTTTCTTTGAGTTCAGAAAGAGATACTGATTGGCTGAACCATAACCCGTTGGCGCGAAGCTCCGGTGTTGGCAGCTGAGCAGAGCCCAGAGCGGATAGTAATAGGGTGTTTATTAGAACTGGTGACAGGTTAGGGGAGGAGGGAGGGTAAAAAGCTTATGTTAGCAAGCTTTATCCATTGACAATGCAGAATTACTGAACCCTACACACATTTTGGTAACCATGCAGGAACAGTGTACAACATAACAACTGGCTAAAAGAACACTAAACAGGCATATTTAAAGAGGGCGTTCACCTGAGAAAATCCTCTATGATCATTAAACAGCCATATAACACACACACACACACACACACACACACACACACACAATGCAAAACACTACATTTGACATTCATCCATGTCTCCATTTCCAGCAATCAGCATTGGAAACTGCCAGCTGTTTACCACCAACACCATGAGACTCATGATTGCGCTCAGCCCCCCCCTCCATATCATCTACGTCTTTGACAACATCGGGGCACAGAGGAAGCATTTCCCAGTCAGGCTCTGTAATCACAAGCCATGGATAGCAAGAAGTGACTGAGGAATACTAAGGGGCCTATTAATTAATAATTCACTGGATGAATGTGACAGTCCCTCTATCCATAAACTCTGATCGGACTTTTTTTGTTTTTTAATACAATGATTTCATATGATTGTCAGATCCATCTAGTGGCCATGCTGTGAAAATTTTTCAGAAATATCTCAGAGAAAATACAACATTTTGGCCACTAGTCGGAGCTGATAATTGTAGGAAATCATCGTATTGGGAAAAACATGGTCAGAATTCATGAAGTTTGAGTAAAGGTTTGTCACATTTGTCCAACAATTTTTTTTTTCATAAATAGACCCCTGGGAGTTACATGGTATTGTTGGTAAAAGGCCAGCAGCTTCTAGTGCTGAATACTGGACAACCAAAGTTCAGACACATGGTGATATGCCCTTATCAAAGTACAGGTGTTACATGGCTACTTAAGAGCAGGTTACCACCGGTGCAGTTTGGATGAAGCGATTTATCTGCGTTTTGCACACAATTTTTGGTGTGCTCCCATTGACTTCTATTAGACTGTGCATTTGCATGAAAGCGCATTAAAGCCCTGCATGCTGCATCTTTGATATACTTTCAAAAGACACACAGCCTAACAGAAGTCAATGGGAACCACATGTAAAATGCAGATACAAAATCGCACTGCGGCTAAACCGCAGTGCCAGTGTGAACCTGCTCTACTGTTTATAGAGTAAAGCCTGCTATTGGGTGATGTCAAAGAGCCACTCCAATCTCTGGATGTATCCTGACAATATTGTTGGGATCCACCCAGATGCCTGACCAGCAGCTAGCTCAGCCTTCTTGGGCACCGCCGAGCGCTGGAGAGGCAGAGCAGAGATTGGTAATTGACAGTCACCACTCTGTGCTCAGAGTGGACCCAAGAACTAAATGATAAGTGGTCTTGTGGGTAGGTATGTACAGGTATGTTTATTTTTTTTATATTCCCACACTTCTCCTTTAAAGGATAAATCCTCCTTTTGAAAAAAAAATGCACATGTTTTCGCAAGTAAAAAAATGTGCCTTTATAATTTTTTTTTCTAAAAGAGCCTGCATAGCATTGCACCCACACTGGATCGTGGGAGCAATGTCAGGCTCCTACAGACACTTGCTATAGCTTTCTGCTCATACCTCCGTAAGGGCTGTTTGAAAACATCAGTGAACATAAGAGCACTCACACTTCATTAAGCGTTACACAGCGGTAGACAATACCCGTAGTTCATTTATTCACAGAGTCCTGTGATTCAATGACGCAGCTGTGTGGGTACGGTTTTCAAATTATGACAGCAGGTGCGGAGAGAGAATCCCCTACCTGCTGTCATGGGGTAGGGGGGAAAATCAAGGGGTGTGGGGACCGGTGCTGGAGAATGTTACACATTACACCCTAAATATGAGTGTAACATGCTCCAAAAGGTGAACTTATCCTTTAAATGGAACCATTTTGGGAAACAGCTAAATCGATGGGTTTAGTTTTGCTGTAAAGAATAAGGTCACCTTTTACAGAAAAATAATAAATCCACATCTTTTTGCAGGGAAAAAAAAAAAATTATATATATATATATATATACAGTCATGGCCGAAATTGTTGGCACCCTTGATATTTTTCCTGAAAATCAAGTATTTCACACAAAAAAGGTATTGCATTAACACATGTTTTGCTATACACATGTTTATTCCCTTTGTATGTATTGGAACAAATATAAAACAGAGGCAGAAAAGCAAATATGACATAATGTCACACAAAACCCCAAAAATGGGCTGGACAAAAGTATTGGCACCCTTAACTTAATATTTGGTTGCACACCCTTTGGAAAACATAACTGAAATCAGTCGCTTCCTATAACCATCAATAAGCTTCTGACACCTCTCACCCGGAATTTTGGACCACTCTTCCTTTGCAAACAGCTCCAGGTCTCTCTTATTGGAAGGACACCTTTTCCCAACAGCAATTTTAAGATCTCTCCACAGGTGTTCAATGGGATTTAGATCTGGGCTCATTGCTGGCCACTTCAGAACTCTCCAGCGCTTCTTTGCCATCCATTTCTGAGTGCTTTTTGACGTATGTTTGGGGTCATTGTCCTGCTGGAAGACCCAGGATCTTGGACGCAAACCCAGCTTTCTGACACTGGGCCCTACAGTGCGACCCAAAATCCTTTGGTAATCCTCAGATTTCATGATGCCTTGCACACAGTCAAGGCACCCAGTGCCAGAGGCAGCAAAACAACCCCAAAACATCATTGAACCTCCACCATATTTTACCGTAGGTACTGTGTTTTGTTCTTTGTAGGCCTCATTCCGTTTTCGGTAAACAGTAGAATGATGTGCTTTACCGAAAAGCTCTATCTTGGTCTCATCTGTCCACAAGACGTTTTCCCAGAAGGCTTTTGGCTTACTCAAGTACATTTTGGCAAACTGTAGTCTTGCTTTTTTATGTCTCTGTGTCAGCAGTGGGGTCCTCCTGGGTCTCCTGCCATAGCGTTTCATTTCATTTAAATGTCGACGGATAGTTCGCGCTGACACTGATGCTCCCTGAGCCTGCAGGACAGCTTGAATGTCTTTGGAACATGTTTGGGGCTGCTTATCCACCATCCGGACTATTCTGCGTTGCAATCTTTCATCAATTTTCCTCATCCGTCCACGACCAGGGAGATTAGCTACAGTGCCATGGGTTGCAAACTTCTTGATAATGTTGCGCACTGTGGACAAAGGCAAATCTAGTTCTCTGGAGATGGACTTGTAACCTTGAGATTGTTGATATTTTGCCACAATTTTGGTTCTCAGGTCCTCAGACAGTTCTCGTCTCCTCTTTCTGTTGTCCATGCTTAGTGTGGCACAGACAGACACACAATGCAAAGGTTAAGTGAACGTCTCTCCTTTTTATCTGCTTTCAGGTGTGATTTCTATATTGCCCACACCTGTTACTTGCCCCAGGTGAGTTTACAGGAGCATCACATGCTTGTAACATTCTTATTTATCCGCAGTTGTGAAAGGGTGCCAATACTTTTGTCCAGCCCATTTTTGGAGGTTTGTGTGACATTATGTCGAATTTGCTTTCTTTCCTCCCTTTTTTTGTTTTGTCCCAATACACACAAAGGGAATAAACATGTGTATAGCAAAACATGTGTTAATGCAATACGTTTCGTGAGAAATACATGATTTCCTGGAGAAATATCAAGGGTGCCAACAATTTCGGCCATGACTGTATATATATATATAATTTTTTTTTTTTTTTTTTTTAATATAGGGAGCCTGTAAAAGCATTGCACCTATGATCAGCGGATCGCAGGTGCAATGTCTGGATCTTGCAGATACTCAGCAACCTGTGTGCCTGTTCCTCATATAGATAGTTACTGAATGGCAGGAAGAATCAATGGACGACCAAAGTGCTCACCAGCACCCTCGCAGTTCATTGAGAACTACCAGTTGTCAGACGCAATGCTTGATGATACTTGTAGACATTCATTCAGTTTCTTGTGAATGAATGATTCAGATTAGGCACCGAGTTCGGTTTTAAAGGGATGAGGTGACAACTCTAGTGTGGACGCAGCCCTGCATGGCCATGGTTTTTTCTTTTTCAATTGTGACAGTGGGTGTGGGGAGAGAATCCCCGACCCGCTGTCACAGGGAAGGGGGATCAGGGGAGAGAGGAGGCAGGAGCTGGAACATGTTACATGTACCACCCTAAATACGGGTGGCACATGTAACATGTTTTTAAAGGCGTACTTATCCTCTAAATACAGATCATTAAATTCAGAAACCCATAGCAACTAATCAGAATTCACCCTGGTACAAACTGCCTGCTGATTGGTTGTTGCACCTATGTATTAGCCAATAAGAATAATACTGAATAACAAATATGAAAGCCCCTTACTAGTATACCCTCTATGACTTAAGACAAATGACAACCCATATATAACAGAAAAAGTGCAGAGCTAAACAGTATTAAAGTCTGTCAATTGTATACAAAAGTCCGTGATAAAAAAAAACTCTTAACCCTAGGCTAATACCTAAGCGTTTGCTGCAGCGTTTTGCAGAAACGCAGTACAGTCCAATTAACATGATTTCCTATGGGACATGTTCATATCTGCGCATTTTCACCCGTTCATTTTTTGGAAAGGGTCAGGGACTTTTTTGAATGCAAAAAGTTGTGTTTTTGGTTCTACAGACTTTAATAAAAACGCTGCAGAAAAGCATGTATTGCGTTTTTGCTGCATTTTGCATTTTAAATCTGCCTAGCAATAAGAATTTTTTTTTATAAAAATAAAAAAAAAACCCGCAAAACGCATAAAAAAAAAAACACGTGCAAAAATGCAAAACGCAACACACAATGTAGAAACGGCTCAAATGCAACCTGCATAGGTGTGAACCTAGCCTAAGTGAGTGAAACCAAACCATCAAAAGGGACGGAGAAACCCACATTCAGTGAATTAAAAAAGGAGGAAGATGACACCTCTAAGTTCCTGGTGAAGTTGACAGACATGCAAGAGCTCTTACCAGAGCTATTGGGCTTTTGTATTCCTGTGAAGTTTGTTGTGACCGGAAACCTTCGATCCTCCTTCCCTAGAAGTAACTTAAAGCACAAATCCAACATTTGCAACAAGGAAAATAATCTTTCACGTTTTGTAAAAAGGAAGACCCCGTGGGGGACAGTTTCCTTCGTTACACTGTATATAGGAGCATGGAGACTGACGTTTAGCCATGCCCCTAACTATGGCAAATGACGAAACACGTTTGGTGGAGCTTCACGTGACGTCAGCATGCTACACGGCTGTTGGCCAGAATGTTTACACATTGGAAGTGCTACAGCTCAGGGATAATTTTTGATAGCTCTATATCCTTTAACCACTGTAAGTGTAGTCATTTATTCCAAATAAATGTTAGTTTTGGACATACTACATGATCAGTGTTTATTCCTTGCATGATTTACCGGCAGAAACACAGAGTTGGAGCGGAGCCACGGGCAGAACCATCTCAGTGCTACACACTGGGGAATTGTTTGGGGTTAACCCCTAAAGCGCTGTTGGCTTTTTAATACAAAAGCCCAATAGCTCTGGAAATAGCTCATATATATATATATATATTGTTTTTTCCAGGAACTTTAAGGTGTCATCTTCCTCCTTCTTTAATTCACTATATGTGGGTTTCTCCGTCCCTTTTGATGGTTTACTTACGAAGCACGGACTCTATATACAATAACACTATTCATCGCTGCACTTTTTCTGTTATATCTTGTTTAAGGGATTGGATCTACTCCTAGATTGTAAGCTCCAAGGATCAGGCCCTCCTATCCCTCTTGTATTGAACTGTATTGTTGCTGTACGGTCTCCCGGTATATTGTAAAGCGCTGAGCAAACTGTTGGCACTATATAAATCCCGTATTATAATAATAATAATATTCCTGTGTCAGCCGCTTTTTATGTATTATTCCATCAGAGCGCAAATATTTATTTGAATTTAAAAAAGACAATCCATGCTTTTCCAATACCATCTACTGCAATCAGAACTGTCAGATATGATCTGAGTCTTTTTTGTAGCATTGATCATTCTAGAGATATGAGTAATTGATTGGGGGGAAATAAAAAAAATCACACAACATTTTCTAGTGATACAAGCAGAGCTCCTCCAGAGATGACAGAATGCAGATAAGGAATGACTTGGCAAGTTTTTGTTGTGAGGATCAGTCCTTGCAGAGCTGGGCCACTCCCAGCACACAGCCTGGCAGGCAGGGTAGAGTGGAGGAGCCCAGCACAGGATGGATATGGAGGAGTGCACTGCACAGTAGAGCTCTCACTATTCATACACACAGAATTCTGCCCTGCATGTGCATAGCATGACACAACACCATAATGACATACATGCAGAACAGATGACCGGTCCTGACATGAATGTATCAGAATTCATAACATACTAGATCGCGTACACAAGACAGAGAATGGCTGTGATAGGAAGATGATGGGAAGATCCGGCGATCTACAATGACAAGACTGGAGGGGACAGCTCGGCTTTTGTTACCTGGCAATGGAAGGCTGCACACTGGCTCAGTCTGTCCGGATCACCGCTGTGCTGCTTCTACAGCCAGTGAATGAGCTCCAAGACAAACCACTTCGTAGGGCCCGCCCCTCGCTCCGCCCTCCACCCAGCTGATCCTCCTCCGACCTATTGCCAGCAGATGAAGGAGACGGGAAGCCAATAGGATGTCACCACGCAACGTGGAGCTGAGAGCTACAACCAGTGCCGGTGGGCGTGACTCGGTTTCGTGTCCTTTGCCAGTCACAGCTGTGCTTCCCAGGATTGGGCGTAGGGGTGCTGAGGGCGGGGCTTAGTCGGTAGTAATTAGGGCAAAGTTGACAGCAAGAGGAGGCAGCGGCGGTGTAGGTCGGGGAGGAGAACAATGGGATGAATGGCAGGCTTTATGTCACTGGATGCGGGGGAGAAGAGTTTACATTGGGGGGGTCACAGTCCAAGCAGAGCAATCCCAGTGTGTGAGATCAGATCTGCCTTATATACAGGGAAGGGGGATGCCGGGATCCTGCCTCTGGCTCCTCCATTCTTGTACTTTGTATGGAGCTCCCTACACTGTGTAGGTTAAAGCTGAACTCCCAAAGAAGAAAATATTGACCAAGTAGAATGTATGTCGTGTACAATGTAATGTTGGTGTGCTCAGTGTATTTCTTCCAGATCCCTGTAGTCATCCACAGGGACATTTTGTTCTGTGAGCTTCCTGTAATAAAGACCGCTCACTGCTGCTCTCTCTACTTGTGAAGGGTGACTGGTCTTGTCTCCGCCCCATTCTGTAGTTTTCTGCAGGCAGCACCTGAAGTAGGTAGAGCCACTGGGCCCCTCCCACAGGATATGTATAGTACTCTTTATTATATCACTGATGCTTTTACAAGGTAATAACGGCTTGTAAAGACCTTTGGTGCAGACAAAAAAAAAGGTGTTACTAAACCCACAACAGTAAAATCAGTCTGTAAATGCAGTAAAGAATGCTTGTTATACTCACAGTGGAACCCAAGGGGTTAATTCTCTGCATTGTGTAAAAATGCTGACCCTGACTTCTCTGATCCTCCCCTTCTTCTAGTGCCCCCCTCTTATCTCCTGATAAGACATATCGTGTGGAGACACTCTGCCCATGCTCAGTTTGCTGTGAATTGCTAGAGGAGTTTTTTTTTCCTTGAGAGAGTTCATGTGATCAGCACAGGGCCAGTCAGCACTGTCCAGACAGAGGGCAGGGGTTCTGCATCTTCCTAGAGCAAAATGAAAACTCCTACAAACTTTAACATGTACTCTGCTGGACACTGATAGAACAGAGGCTCTGGGGCAAGCTGCACATGCTCAGGTTGGTGTATTGCTAGAGAGTTTTTTTTTTTTTCTTGGAAGAGTGCATGTGATCAGCACAGGGCCAATCAGCACTCTCCAGACAGAGGTCAGGGGTCCTGCATCCTCCTACAGGAGAAGGAAAACTCTTTCTGCAAGCTGTAACCAGTGCTTTGCTGGACACTGATAGAAGTCACCAGACTGCTCTAACTGCTGATGAGAAAAAGTATTTAGCAGTTTATATTTACTAAAATAATTGCATTTTCATGTTGTGTGTACTGTGGGAGACCAGATATAGTGAATGCAGGGTCCTGGATTTAGTAACACTTTAACCCTTTTACTGCCACCGCTGTAAGGCCAGAGTAAGAGCAATAATTCTAGGGTTATTATTCATGGTTAACTCAACGAATCACTTGTAGGGGCTTTTAATGATTCGTCTAGGGTAGGTTTATTGTTGTTTTGCGAGCGCATGCGGTAAGGGGTTAAATTTGCATGCATGGTAAACGGCAATCAGTACATTTCATTTTATTGGATATGTTTTCTAACAGAAAGTAGAAAATACTGCTTTTTTTCAAAAAATGTTTTTTTCATTTATATAATACATTTTAAAAAAAGCAGTGATGATCGAATTAAAACAAATAAAAACCTTTGTGCAATCACTTACAATAAACTCAGCAAACAATAATGTACTCTAAGTAAAAGAATAAATAAATTAATAGGAAAATGCTGCCGCTAAGTCCCCATATGATCACACCACATAGATACAAATTGCAATACCACGGACATGATATTACAATTTGTATTTGTGGTATTGCAATTTGTATGTAAGTGGTGATCAAATACCACCAAAAGAAAGCTTTCTGTAAATAAATGGGATATATTCTCATTTGGGTACAGTGTTGCATGACTGAGCAATTGCCAGTTAAAGTAGCACAGTGCTGAATAGCACAAAACCGCCCTGGTCATGGTGGGGGTAAAACCATCCGGAGGTCAAGAGGTTAAAGCTTATTACAAGGAATCAGCACCAACATTCGTACACTGCTATGACTGACCCTACCTTCTGAAAATAATAGTTGCCTGACCATCATACTGATCTAGTGGCTTCAACATTTTCTGTGTTACAAGAGTTCTGATTTCAGTGTTCAGGGTCAGTGAATCATAAGTCATTGCAGCCAGAAATAGCCAGACAAGTAGCTTTTTCAGAAGTGATCAAACGTGACAGCTGTCAGATTTCCCCCAATGCAGATTTCCTTAAGGGCCAGTTCATCACATGCAGTCCAGTGTGTTTATTTCTGTCTCAAAAACATGGATAGTAGGTTCTATGCTTTCCAATGTCATAGTTCACACCAGTGTGGTCAGTTCCAGAAAAAAAGTAGAACATGCTGCATTTTGTTCTGCATTGAACTGTACTGGAACGCAGTAAAATGGACCAGAATGCACACAGTCATGACAAAACGCACACGTTCTTATTTAAGGTAAAGGAAAATAGAGGGCAAAATACACCAGAACATGTCAAAAACGTGTCAAAAATGCACATGCAGAAACTCATCTGGAACACATCTGGACTTTGTTTCTATGATGTGAACTGACCCTAAGCCCTGGTTCACACTGATGCGGTGCGTAATGCGTTTTCTGTGTGAATTTTGCATCGGATCAGAATTGCACCCTGTTCATGCGAACCGTTGCGGGTGTGTATGTTGAGTTAACAACACCCTGAAAGCAGTCCGCAAAACGCGGTGCGATGTGCAGAATCGGATCGCATAGGTGTGAATATCCATGTGATCTGATTCTAGTGTGGACCCAAAAAAGGGTCCTGCATGTTTTTGGTGCGGGTGTGGTGCGATTAGAGCCATACAAAATGTATGGCTCCAATCGCACCGCACACAAATTGCATGTGATTTGCACAGGAATGCGAATCACTTGCAATATACAGCACCGCATATATGTGAACCCAGGCTTAAGGAGTATTAAGCCCAAAAGCAAATATTTATTTTATTGCAACTCACAAATCCTTAGATGTGGTGGCTGCATTAATTTATTTTTTAGGATTTCTTTCTTTTATTTTCACCTGGAGATATGTAACCCTAGGTTCACACCTAAGCGTTTTCTGCAGCGGTTTGCAGAAACATACTACAGTCCATTTAACATGATTTCCTATGGGACACGTTCACCCAGTGCATTTTTTGGAAAGGGTCAGGGACTTTTTTAAATGCAAAAAGTTGTGTTTTTGGTTCTATAGACTTCAATGGAAACATTGCATAAAAGCATGTTTTTGATGCGTTTTGTGTTTAAAATCTGTCTAGCAACATGTAAAAAAACATGGCAAAAACCTGTCAAAAATGCATGTGCAAAAACGCAAAATGCACCACAAAATGCAATCAGAAATGGATCAAACGCAAACTGCATAGGTATGTGTAGCAATCATGCACACAGAGATGGACGCGGTCATCCATGTTGCTCCAAACCCTACATCTTGTATCTCTCTCTCCTACTCTAAATCCCCCCTCCCTCTCTGTTGAGTGACATGTGGTCTGGATGAGGCAGAGGTCACAGGCAATCAGGCTCAGTGGGAGAGTTCCAGGGCAATAAAATCCCAACCTAGCTGGTGCCTAGATGTCTGTTAGCTTCTCAATCTGGGATATCGTAAAGCCATACACCAATTCCCTCACTGGGCTTCAAAGACATTCCAGAAAACCGTAAACCAGACCTCACATTCAAAAATCCATTCTCCCCTATGATTTCATATCTTGGACTAAATCGGTTAAAATGGGAGATGTCTTTAACTTAACTTTTTAGGCCTGCTAGCCTGTGTTTTAAAGTCCCCCAGCAGGGGGGTGGCTCTAAGTAACTGATCAATACTCTGTTTAGGGAGGGATCGTCGGGCGGACTCTGAATTAGAACCAACATCTGTCATAATCCATGATATGAAACATAGGAGACAAAACTGACTTGAGGAATGTTCATTTAATTCTGTCACCTACGCTGCTAGGTTTTATGAGGTTACAATCTCTTTCAATTCCTGGGAAAAGCTGCCTTATCTCGGTTACGAAGTGAGAAATTACACGTTCTTGGGCAGCTAGGCTCTGTCTCTCTGGGGGGGCTTTGTAGCTCTGGGCCTCCCCAGATGGAGAAATGAGAGAGTATACTCCGTACCAAGATGGAGGTGCCTACAAAATGGTTGAGCTGCGTACTTCACTGTGTTTTGCGTAGTTTTTGCAACACCAGGCACCTCGTCAGATGGCCAATGCGCAGACTAACATTTTGATGGGTCACTCGTCCACCTCAGATCATCAGGGGAGCCAAAACATAGAACTCGTACACCGTGTAACGTTCAATTTCATAATTCATATCTACATGATCCTTAGACTTATCTGCATAATAAAATACCCATGGAGAGATTGTTGCTTGTGCAGCTGGGACGTTATAGGCCAGAATATGAATTATGAAAGATGCTGGTTCTAATTTAGGGTTCCGCCCGACGATCCCTCCCTAAACAGAGTATTGGTCAGTTATTCAGAGCCACCCCCCTGCTGTGACATTTTAAAAACAGGCTAGCAGGCCTCAGTAGTAAGTTAAAGACATTTCCCATTCTTAACATCACTATACCACCTGGGGAGACCTTTCCCTCTGAAACGTGATCTGCTTCCATTCAAGGCTTAAATGGCAAGTAACTTAACCCTTTAACTTCTCCCTGTTATCTCTTTGCTGTGCTGTTTTTTATATATATATATATATATACAGTTGCAAGAAAAAGTATGTGAACCCCTTGGGATTACCTGGAGTTTTGCATGAATTGGGCATAAAATGTGCTCTGAACGTCATCTAAGTCACAACAATGGAAGAACACAGTCTGCTGAACATAATACTACACAAACATTAGATGTTGCCATGGTTTAATTGCACATAACATGTAAACATTCACAGTGCAGGGAGGAAAAAGTATGTGAGGCACTAGCTTAATGACTTCTCCCAGAGCTAATTGGAGCCAGGAGTGAGCCAACCTTGACTCCAATCAGTGTGATGATATTGGATGTGTTGCTGACAGCTGTCCTGCCCTTAAAAAACACACACCTGTTTTGGGTTTACTGGTTTCAAGAAGCACTGTCTGATGTGAACCATGCCTTGCAGAAAAGAGCTCTCAGAAGACCTACGATCAAGAATTGTTGACTTGCATGAAGCTGGAAAGGGTTACAAAAATATCTCCAAAAGCCTTGATGTTCATGTGTCCACGGTAAGACAGACTGTCTACAAATGCAGAAAGTTTAGCACTGTTGCTACTCTCCCTAGGCGTGGTCGTCCTGTAAAAATGACTGCAAGAGCACAGCGCAGAATGCTGCATGAGGTAAATAAGAATCCCAGAGTGTCAGCTAATAACCTACAGAAATCTCTGGCACATGCTAACATTTTTGTTGACATATCTACAATAAGGAAAACATTAAACAAGAATGGAGTACATGGGAGGACACCACGGAGGAAGCCATTGCTGTGCAAAAAGAATATTGCAGCACGTTTGAAATTTGTAAAAGAGCACCTGGATGTTCCACAGCAGTACTGGCAAAATATACTGTGGACAGATGAAACCAAGATTGAGTTGTTTGGGAAGAACACACAACACTATGTGTGGAGAAAAAAAGGCACAGCACACCAACATCAAAACCTCATCCCCACTGTAAAACATGGCGGAGGGAGCATCATGGTTTGGGGCTGCTTTGCTGCCTCAGGGCCTGAACGGATTGTTGTCATTGATGGAAAAATGAATTCCAGAGTTTATCAAGACATTTTGCAGGAAAACGTACGACCATCTGTCCGCCAACTAAAGCTCCGCAGAGGATGGGTGATGCAACAGGACAATGACCCAAAGCATACAAGTAATTCAACAAAACAATGGCTGCAACAGCACAGAATACGCCTTCTGGAGTGGCCCAGTCAGAGTCCTGACCTCAACCCGATTGAAATGCTGTGGCATGACCTTAAGAGCGATTCACACCAGACATCCCAAGAATATTGCTACATTGAAACAGTTTTGTGAAGAGGAGTGGTCCAAAATTACTCCAGATCGTTGTGCAGGTCTGATCTGCAACTACAGGAAACGTTTGGTTGAGGTTATTGCTGCCAAAGGAGGGTCAACCAGTTATTAAGTCCAAAGGTTCACATACTTTTTCATCCCTGCACTGTGAATGTTTACATGTTATGTGCAATTAAACCACGGCAACATCTAATGTTTGTGTAGTATTATGTTCAGCAGACTGTGTTCTTCTATTGTTGTGACTTAGATGACGTTCAGAGCACATTTTATGCCCAATTCATGCAAAACTCCAGGTAAACCCAAGGGGTTCACATACTTTTTCTTGCAACTGTATATATATATATATATATATATCTTAGTTACATCTTTTCTGTAAATATTTTTATTGCACCTGTTTGACCCTTTTAGTAATAAATCTTTCCTTCTGAAAGTGTTGAACTGTTTCTATAAGCTCTCAATTGCAATTTACGAATCCCAGCCTTTTAAGATAATGCTACTGTTTGTTTTAACCTCTGTATAACCGGCCTGCGGACCATTTTATACAGACAATTATTTCAATCATTATAGTGTATTAACTGATAACGCGAGTTTCCTCTTTCTCTGATCAAAAGGAGGTGGTGGCAGTGTGAAAGGGTTAGTTGCGTAATTAACCCGACCCAGTAACAATCGCTCAGGCTGACGGCACATCGATCGGTTGTCCATTAGCTGGAAAGTCGTTGTGTGGGGTGCAGCTGGGTGTGGCATTGTTACGCACGTCACATCCCGGTTTTAGATCGACCAGTCCTTCGGTCACAAGTTTGGTGAGAAGGTCTGGGGTCTGACGCCACGATCGTGACATATTGGACGCATGTTGAGGGCGGCGATCGTGCGATCCTTGACAAGAACCTTCTTCCCTCAGCCAGAACACTGAAGATGGTTCGTAGAATGGTCTTCCAGCATGACAATGACCCAAAACATACCGCCAAGGCAACAAAGGAGTGGCTCAAGAAGAAGCACATTAAGGTCATGGAGTGGCCTAGTCAGTCTCCAGACCTAAATCCTATAGCAAATTCATGGAGGAAGCTCAAACTTTGAGTTTCCAAGTGACAGCCAAGAAACATTAAGGGTTTAGAGAAGATCTATAAAGAAAAGGGGACCAAAGTCCCTCCTGAGATGCGTGCATACCTGGTAACCAACTACAAGAAACATCTGACCTCTGTGCTTGCCAGCAAGGGTTTCTCTACCAGGTACTAAGTTGTGTTTTGCTTGGGGATCAAATACTTATTTTACTCCATGAACTGCAACTCAATTTATAGCATTTGTATCGTGTTTTTTCTGGATTTTTGGTTGATTTTCTGTCTCTATTATTTAAAATACACCTATGATAAAATGTATAGACCTTAATTTCTTTATAAGTGGGCAAACTTACATAATCTGCAGGGGATCAAATAATTATTTTCCCCTTTGTATGTATATGTTATGTGATCTTTGCACTCATAGTAGGGCAAAGACACAATAGTATGCATTTTGTTTTCTGCAGAACACAGTGTGGTCAGTTCTCTAGCTGTGCTGGATACTCAGCCTGCTCTCTTCCAATGATCAGACTTGTCCTGACACCCCCCACCCCCCCCCCCCCCCGCCCTCCGCACAGCCTTTCACTGAGAAGATCAGTGTACTGCTGTATCTCCTCCTATCTATAGCTCTTATGCAGCAGAGAACAGAGGGAATGTGATCGCTTATAAAAAAAGACAAAAAAAAGGTATTCATATTTTTTGTATATCTATACACAAATATTTTGCCTTTCATTTCTGGTTTAAACTGAATGGTTTGTTTTACAAGGTGAGGGTTTACAATCACTTTTAAGACCTATTACAACTGCTCTACTTAGTTTGTTGTCTATTTCCTCACTTTCCCTCACATATTGCTGTATGTATGTCCAGCGAAACATCAGGGCGCTTTGCAGCCATTTTAGCCAGCATAGATGCTTCATAAAGCAGGTTAAGGAGGACCATGGTCTCCCTAGACACTTTTTTAGAAACTCATAAGTGTTCCCTTGTAGGTCTGAGGGTGTGGATCATGGAGGCGATGCCCAGTGATCTCCTCCTGGCAGAGTGCTTCCGTAAGCTTTGCGAGAGAGAAATGTTTTGGATCTACAAACTGTATACACTATCCGCTAATAGTCTAAATCTGGGGTAATTAATTAAAATTCAATCAGTAAAAATTTTTTCCAGCAGAGGTCTGAATCTCATATTTGTTCTGTGACTCAGATCCTTCATTCACATCACAAACTCCCTTTAACATCAGTGTCATCAGTTCTCTCCTTCACATCAACATCCTTCCATTTACATCACAGAGCCCCTCCCTTTACTTCATAGTTGCCGGTCTCTATATCACAGTGCTCCTTTTTAGGCTATGGTTCCTCCTTTACAATACAGCCCCCTTTACATTGCAGTCTCCACCTTTATATTGCAGTCTGCCCATTACATAGCCATCCCCCTTTACATTACAGAGCCCCTTCACATCACACACCCCTTTGAATCACATATCCCCATTCACATCACAGTCCCCCCGTTTACATCACAATGCTTCCCTTTATACCACAGCCCACCTTACATCACAGTGCCCCCCCCTTTACAATACAACCCCCATTTAAAATACAGCCCCCCATTTATATTGCAGTCCCCCCTTTATAGTGAAGTCCACCTTTTAAATTACAGGTCCCTTTACATTACAGCACCCCCTTTTACATAACTGCTATCCCTTTACTTTGCAGCCCCCCCCCCCTTTAAATTACAACCCCATTACTTTACAACACCCACCTTTACATCACAGCCCTGCTTTGCATCACAGTCCCCCCCTTTACATTAAAGAACCACTCTTTACAATGCAGCCCCCCCTTTACATAACAGCCCTTCTTTAGATTACAGTACCCACCTTTATATTTCAGTATCTCCTTATATTACAGCCCACCCCATTTACATCACAGTCCCCAATATTTCATTACACCCTCCTATATACTCTAACCCTCCCTTAAGACAACAGTGTACCCCTTTACACTGCATCCAGTCCTACCTTGCACAGCACGGCATTGGGGCGGGAGGTGCATCAGGACTGGGAGGAGGGCAGCAGCTTTTCAACTTTTCCTGATGGCTAGTATGTGATTAGTTTCTGGCACCCCCCTGTGTTGTAGTGGCCAAAATCTGCTTGTTAACTCGAGAAATGGGGCTGCTCCTGCCCTCTGTCCAGGCCGGCACTCCTGTGTGAAGATGACAGTGATGGCTTCTCAATGAGGGGGGTGCTGGCGGGTCTGGACAGAGGGTGTGGGAAAGAGAGCAGACACAAGCAGCTGAATGGAGAGGCCGCTGCGGTCTGGACAGACCTGTTGCTAAGCTATATTGTGAAGTATATACTGTGGATATGCATAGATACAGTATATGTAGAGTTTCCTGGCCACAGATTGAGGCTTCTTTTCTTGTAGGTTTTATACATAGATACAGGCAGGTGAGGACTGACCATTTGGAAACTCGGGCACTTCCCGAGGGCCCGAGGTCAGTAGGGGGCCCCATGAGATGCCCCTGGTACCTTTTTCATAGGCTTTTTTGAGTTTGGGCAAGGACACAGGGGCCCCATGATCCCCTATTGCCCGGGGGCCCCATGAGTTGTCAGTCCGCCTCTGGATACAGGATATTCATACGTCCCCTGCACCAAGTATGTTACTTTGTTGCAGTGTGGTTTTCCATCTAGGCTTTTACCTATAGTGAAACTCGAAAAATTAGAATATCGTGCAAAAGTTCATTTATTTCAGTAATACAACTTAAAAGGTGAAACTAATATATGAGATAGACTCATTACATGCAAAGCAAGATTGTTCAAGCCGTGATTTGTCATAATTGTGATGATTATGGCTTACAGCTCATGAAAACCCCAAATACACAATCTCAGAAAATTAGAATATTACATGCAATCAATAAAACAAGGATTGTACATAGAACAGTATCGGACCTCTGAAAAGTATAAGCATGCATATGTACTCAGTACTTGGTTTGGGACCCTTTTGCAGCAATTACTGCCTCAATGCGGCGTGGCATGGAAGCTATCAGCCTGTGGCACTGCTGAGGTGTTATGGGAGACCAGGATGCTTCAATAGACCAACACCAGCAGATGACATGGCTCCCCAAAGCAACACAGACTGTGGAAACTTCACACTGGACTTCAAGCATCTTGCAGTGTGTGCCTCTCCATTCTTCCTCCATACTCTGGGCCCTTGGTTTCCAAATGAGATGCAAAAGTTGCTCTCATCAAAAAAGAGGACTTTGGACCACTGAGCAACAGACCAGGTCTGTTTTTCTTTAGCCCAGGTAAGACGCTTCTGATGTTGTTTGTTGTTCAGGAGCGGCTTGACAAGAGGAATACGACATTTGAAGCCCATGTCCAGGATCCGTCTGTATGTGGTGGCTCTTGATGTACTGACTGCAGCCTCAGTCCACTCCTTGTGAAAGTCCCCAACACTTTTGAATGGCCTTTTCCTGACAATCCTCTTGCAGGTGTTATGGCTTAATTAGCTGATTAGAGTGGGACACTTTGAGCCTAGAATATTACACCTTTTTACAATATTCTAATTTTCTGAGATTGTGGATTTGGGGTTTTCATGAGCTGTAAGACATAATCATCACACTTATGACAAATCACGTCTTGAACTATCTTCCTTTGCATGTAATGAGTCTATCTCATATATTATTTTTACCTTTTAAGTTGCATTACTGAAATAAATGAACTTTTGCACGATATTCTAATTTTTCGAGTTTCACCTGTATATACTGTATATATCACTATTGCAGGTTTTCAGTGCAGTTTAATTTTTTATTCAAATTGCTTCAGTATTGACTATTGTTTGTCTCTATTTTTATCTATCCTAGAAAGTAATATTTTTCCTGTTTAATCACACTGCAGCTGCTCACTGAATAGCACTGGAAAACTGAAGGAATTTGCGCTGCATATGTCTGAACCTAGCTATACACAGTATACACACACATATATATATATATATAGAGAGAGAACAAGATTCAAGGAGTGGAAACTGCACTTATTTTTTATATACTCTCCTGCTACATTTATTCACTTTTTTTGCCTGGAAAACTTCAGCACAGAAAGATTTGTTAGTAAGCCTGAACCATCCTGGGACAGCCTGCTTCACTTTGTTATTATTGTGTTCAATGCTCCCACAGAAAGACTTGTCTTTTGTGCAGTTTCGTGACAGGTTATGCGTCAATTATCCAGGATCAGGCTTTCCAGGCGCTGAATGTTCACAGGAATGACTGCTGTGGGCTGGGAACCATCACTTCTGGGATCATCACTGACAGACGTATGTCCACCTTTGAAACGTTTGCACCATTCAAATGTCTTACTGCAGCTAAGCGTCTCATTGCTGTACTTTGCTTGAAGTCTTCTGTAGATATTTGTAGGTTGTACGCCTTTGTTCACAAGAAACGTCATCTCCACATGCTGTTCCAATCATGCACTAACACTGCTGTGTGCCATCTTGATTAATGGTCTCTGTACTAGCCCACGACATGCACTGCCTCTCAGTAATAGGACACACTTGACACTTACTACTATGTGTAGTACCGCCACACAAGCATCCCTTTTTATACCTGTAAAATTAATAAATATATATATTTCATGCCCACATCCACTCCCTGTCCAAATCATGCCGCCTCAACCTCCACAACATCTCCAGAATACACCCCTTTTTAACCAATGATACCACAAAGCTCCTAATTCACTCCCTGGTTATCTCTCATCTAACTATCTCCTCATTGGCTTACCTTTACATAGGCTATCCCCCCTTCAGTGCATCATGAATGCTGCTGCCGGGCTCATCCACCTTATCAACCATTTAGTGTCTGCTACCCCTCTCTGCCAATCCCTCCACTAGCTGCCACTCACCCAACAAATAAAATTCAAAAAGTTAACAACTTACAAAGCAATCTACAACTCCCCAGCTACATCACTAACCTGGTCTCTAAATATAATAAATAATAATCAAGCAAGCACTTCCAAAATAAAAGCAGCTTGCATAAGGATAAAACCCCTAGATCCTTTAACATATATAACAAGAATGCAGCGCTAAAATATAGGTAAATATACATATAAATAGAAAGTGATAAGTGATAAATCCAAGCGCTAATGATGAGCGCTATAAAGTGGCAAAAGTTTATCATCTTATATCAGATTAATAAAGTGACATAAACGTTCACTATAAACGTATGTGCATTCAAGTCCAAAAATAGTAGTGCTGAAAATATCACACAGGTGCATCGACAATCCAGTGTCTGGGGGTACAGGTCGCTCTCACTGGAAATGCATATATAATAAGGTACTTGTGATTTCCGTGGTGAGGAAAAAGAGGTGTGCTTGCACTCACCAGACCCACATTATTGCACATGTATGTATTGATCAGAAGGACACTGGTGGTCATCTAGGAACCGGTAAGAATGAGGTACTCCGTTGGTACTTAACACACCCAGGAAAGGACTCCAGACCTCTCAGTGGGACCCTCACAGCATACAGGGACTGCTCCTTGGTATCTCTTACACCCGGCATCAAATTAGGTCAGCAACAATGGGTATCCACCTTAAGTAGATCAAGGAATAAGCCACCAAACCAAAAGCTAGGTCCGCGACTCCGTGTCCCAGTCCCACGTCGATCCGGTCCATGAGGCGCTGCTGGAGGAGGGGTAGGGAGGTTGTCAGCGGGTCCGGTGTCTTCATTTCCCTCTATGGTCTCTAAATATAAATCAAATCGCTCTCTTCAATCCTCCCAAGCCCTTCTGCTCGCTAGTTCCCATGTCACCTCCTCCCATGCTCAGATCCAGGACTTCTCCCATCCTATGGAACTCCCTGCCTCAATCTGTCCAGCTATCTCTTAATCTATTAAGAGATCATAGATGACAAATGCTATCACCTTTAGACGATCCCTGAAAACCTTTCTCTTTAAAGAAGCCTATCCTGCTTCTAACTAGTAAACTGCCTTTTATTTCCTCCATCACCTCATCCCCCACAGCTATTACCATTTGTATCACTCAACCCTTCCTCCTAGATCGTAAGCTCTACCGAGCAGGGCTCTCTGTTTCCTCTTGTACCAAATTGTATTGTAACTGCAATGTCTACCTTCATTTTGTAAAGCGCTGCACAAACTGTTGGCGCTATATAAATCCTGTCTAATAAAAATAATAATGGGAGGAGAGAGAGAATTTTATTTATATCTTTGTAAAGTTGGGGAATACTCCTTTAACCTTGATCATTCTTATTGCCATGCTGCTTCTCAATTGTATTGTTTTGTTACATATAATATTGTTTGCTTTCTCTCTTTTTCCTTGATTCATTCAGTTGTTACAATATGTGTAAACAGACCTTGTAGTATACCTGCTCCCTCTGCTGGTTAGTTGAGAATATTGCAATTATTATTATTGTATATGTACTAATCAAGGTCCTGGATCCACACATTTATATATATATAATTTTAAAAAAATGGGCATCCATCTGTAGTTCCATCTTTCCAATTGATAATTTGACTGTTCCCTTATATTTTTAGCAATTTATTTTTTATCAAAAACCTTTTTTCCTCTTTTTGCTCTTCCCTCCAAATACATTTTAAATTATGTACCCGTGCCACCCTTCAGGCTGGAGAAAGGGAATATTTTGCCAGGCAACACACTGCCCTTTTCCCTGGTCCCTGTCCTAGATGGCTGTGTCTATTTGCATGCAGAGCATCTCTTCTGTGCCTCTCTTGTGCCTGTGTCCTGGCCTGTGCTCTCTGCACAGTGCATTAGCCATATGAGTTTTGTGTGGACACTGGTTATCCTCTTCACCTACACCTGCCTACCTGAGGCTTTCTGTGAGCTGGTGATCATGTTCTTTTACCAAGCTGGATGCTACTGTTTTTACATGTAAGTGGACTCTGCTTCCTATTCCTTAGGAAGTGTTTTTCTTACATTCTAGCAGCTGAGAACAGAAATCTCTGTGGTACAGTTGGAGATGGCAGGGTGGGGTTGGCAGAATCCGAGCATGATTACAACCTTCAGATGCCCCTACCTGCTTGGCCCCATTCTGACCCTCTTCATTGTTGGAAGTGCCATAAGGTAAACACCAAGGTGATGCCCCGTGAAATATTGCCATTCCTATTGCTTGAGGCTACTCATAGGGATTCTTGTATAGGGGGCTGAGAGGTTGAAAGGGAACAACTGAGTGGAGCAGGCTGTGGCCATTTTGCTATTGACCGCTAGCATGCTGGTGCTGCTCCCAGTGAGCTGTGTGGTGAATACTCACATGTCTCTTCATACATGTGGTACCCAAATTACCTATCTTATTACCACACTTAAGAAGCTGGTGACAAATGCTACCTATAACTAAGGTGATGTCTGCAGCACATCTAGAAAAAAGCCACACAGCTGAGGGGACCAGGGGTTAACAGTGGCCTTCACCTATAGAGCTCTGCTATCTGGTGAAATAGGGTGGCTGCCAAATTCGCTCCTATGTGAGCTGCCCCTGAATGATTATCTGCCTCACTGGTGTTGTACCTCTCCCTCACTTTCCTCTTTCACTATATATGGCACCCAGATATGATCGGAGATACTGAATCAGTGGGCCTTTGTATTCTGACAGCTGGCACCTACCCTTAACCATAATACCCAAACATCTTGATAGACCAGTGACAACTGGGCCTGGCTGAATGTTGATGTTGTTCCAAAGGTAATAAGAAATCCCAGACAATCCCAGTAAAACTCAAGGGCCCATGGAGAAGAGTACCCTGAACCTTCAGCTAATATGGTGCAAGTGCAATTAAGTTTCATAGTATTGGAAAAGACCAAAGTAAAGCATTCCATAGTCAAGAGACTAAAGTAAGGCATTCCATAGTCAAGTTTCCAAGTACTGGAATCTGTCTATCTGCTTGCCGATCTGCCGCATTTACTGTGACAGGGCGGTTCTTACGGGCACCGTAACATACCTGTATATTGTGGCTTTCTTCCAGGTCCACTTGTTTATATTGCAAAAAATAGAAAACCCAGTGGTGACCAAATACCACCAAAAGAAAGCTCTATTTCTGTGAAAAATTGATATACATTTTGTTTGTGTACGACATTGCATGACAGCGCATTTAGCAGCTTAAGTATTGCAGTGCTAAATAGCAAAAAATGGCCTGGTCATGAAGGGGGTAAAATCTTCTGGAGCTCAAGTGGCTATTGAATCAAAGCAATCAGTCATGCAGGCATTGTCCATCCACCTACACATGCAATCAGCTTGCCACTTCCTGCTCTAAATAGAGATCCAGCAGACCAATTCCAAATGGATTCAGTGGGTACTAGATTTTGAATTATTCTCATTGTGCTGCTTTACAGAACAAAGTTCTTTGTGTCTATAATAGGTTGTGCTTACATATGTACTGAAGGCAACCATATTTGCTTATCACATGTACATACTATGCTTTCTGCTCAGTTGAGTAGTACAGTGATTGTGCTTTTCTAGTCCCATTACCCTGTAATTGATTTGATTTGTTCAGCAAGGATGAAAAATTCTCTCTCTGATATATAGATTGTGAAATACAAATCTGTGTATAAAATATACAACATGTATTTCTTCAGTCAAAACTGTATGGGCCAACTTTATTCATTATTAGTTACTAAACTTTTCTTAACTTAATTAAGTGACTTAATTATGTAAGATCTTTGGATTAGTTTTATTAAAGAATGTAAAACATGCAGTAGGTATGCATTAACAAACAGTGATCCAAATTATTCTTTATTATTAAAAAAAATAAAAATCTGGAAGCTGAATAAGAGGGTAACTAAGTTCAGCGTCTTACAGGTTTTGCATAATTTAAAGTGAACCTCTACCATTGTGTTATACTAATGAAGCAATTTACCATTTAACTACCATTATTGTATGTGTTGTATTGAAAAACAAGTATAAAGGAAAAGAAATGAAAAAAGCACGTGTGGGTTTACAGAACTGTATCAACAGGCATTTGTTTGTGTCAGATGATTTTTGCACACTGTTATACACACTTTTTAGCAAACTTTGCACAAAACCAGACATTTTTAGTTCATATACATTGCAGTAACGGACAATGGTATCAAAAATGTAGCGTAATTTTCCTTTTCCTGGCACCAGGAAAAAAGTTTAGGCTGGCCAACTGCACAAAGTAATCGGTCTCTGGCCTGTCCCTACTCTGCTCTGCAAAATGCAAATGCTCCAGTGGATATAGTGCCAATAGAGGGCAGATAGACACAAGTTGTGGGAAAGCAACAGGTTCAGGTTCCATTGCTGCACTGCAATAGAAATAAGATATACAGTACCTGAACTCAAATTCAAAAAACCTATACATATATATATATATATATATATTCAGTCACTGGCCACTTTATTAGGTATACCTTACTAGTACAGGTTTGGGCCCTATTTGCCTTCAGAACTGCCTTAATTCTTCGTGGCATAGATTCAATAAGGTGTTGGAAACATTCCTCAGAGATTTTGGTCCATATTGACATGAGATACCAGTTTGCCCATTTTCCACTGACATCATCAAGACATTTTTGTCCACACAACTGCCGCTCACTAGATATTTTTCTTTTTTGGATCATTGTCTGTAAACCCTAGATATCGCTGTGCATGAAAATTCCAGTAGATCAGCAGTTTTTTTAAATACCAGCCCACCTGGCACCAACAACCATGCCACGTTCAAAGTCACTTAAATCCCCTTTCTTCCCCATTCTGCGGAACTTCAGCAAGTCATCTTCACCACGTCTAGATGCCTAAATGCACTGAGTTGCTGCCATGTGACTGGCTGATTAGCAATTTGTGTTACCAAGCAATTGAACAGATGTACCTAATAAAGTGGCCAGTTTGTGTATATATCCCTTTATGGTGAAAGGGGTGTGACCATATGTTAATACTAAACATTCTGAATTAACTATTTGTACACTGCTATACACTCTTTCTAGAAAACTTTGCACAAACAGGGATTTTTAGTTCACATACATTGCAATAACAGAAAATTGTATCAAATACCATAATTTTCCTTTCCTGGCACCAATCCATGGCAGCATACTACAACATGCATTCTGTCTCTTTGGTACCAAGAAACATGTTTAAGCTGGCCAACAGAGTCAAAGTAATCCCTCTTTGGCCAGTTCCTACTCTGTGCTGCAAAATGCTCCAGTGGATATAATGCCACAAATGGCACAGCACAGTGGCTAAGTGGTTAGCACTTCTGCATAGCAGCATTAGGGTTGTTGGCTCGAATCCCAACCACAGCACTACCTGCATGGAGTTTGTCTGTTCTTTCTGTGCCTCTGTGTGTTTCCTCCCACACTCCAAAGACATGCTAGTAGGTTAATTGGCCTGTGAATGTGAATTAGGAACCTTTAGATTATAAGCTCCTTGAAGACAGAGACTGATGTGAATGTATAATAAATAAATGTATAATAAATATGTAAAGCATTATGTAAATTGATAGTGCTCTATAAGTACCTGTATCAAATAAATAGTCCCAAGCTGTAAGAGAGCTTTAGGTTTAGATCTGGTTATTGACCAGCAAAGGAAATAAGATACTGTACCTGAATACTGTACCTGTGCTCAAATCCAAATAGCTTATATATAGCCCATTAGGTACTAAAAGGGTATGACCACATGTTAAAGCAGTAGTGAACCGCGGCTTTAAAAAAAACAAAACACCCTGAATGGCAACTACATATCGTGCTAGTGTGCATTGCATACTACGAAATTATGAAATACTTACCTTAGAGTGAAACCCTCCAGTGGTACGCTGTCACTGCTAACAGGGCTTCCATCTTCAGCTTGCCTTCCTTCTGGGTTCACAGGCTTTAGCAGCTTAAATGGCCAAGCCATGATGTCATCATGTGTCGTGCAGGAGTCATGGGACACAGCACAGTGCTGTGAAGGAATGGCACTGCTATACTGTTCCTTCAGAGCACATGTCAAAAAGAGCAAATATCTCCTAAATGGTGCATGTTTAGGAGATATTCATTTTACCTACAGGTAAGCTTTATTATACAGTAGGTATAGAAAAGGATCAACCCCCCCCCCCCCCCTTTTAAAACAATCACATTTTGTTGCTTTGCAGCCTGAAATGAAGACAGACATAGTTTTTTATTTATCTAGCCTAATTTACTCAATGCAACTTATAAACTTCCAGATGAAAGCTATAACACCACAGAAAAAGTTTTTAAAAATCAAAAACAGAATCACTGAGTTGGAAAAACAAACACCCCCTTATGTCAGTATTTTGTTGAACCACCTTTTGCTTTAATTACAGCCTTTAGTCTGTTGGGATATGACTACTAACTTTGCACATCTAGACTTTGCAATATTTGCCCACTCTTCTTTGCAGAATTGCTCGGGTTCGGTTAATTTTGGTGACCGTTTGTGGACTGCAGTCTTCAAGTCATTCCACAGATTTCAAATGGGGTTTAAGTTTGGGTTCTGACTAAGCCATGCAAGGATAATCACCTTTTTCTCCTTCAACCACTGTGTGGTCATTTTTGCTATGTGCTTTGGGTCACAGCAAAATCCTGACACGTGTTCCAGTCCCTGCTGCAGAGAAACACCCCCATAATAGGATATCACCACCGCCATGCTTTACTGTAGGAATGATGTTATCTGGATGGTAAGCTGTATTGGATTTCCGACAGACATATCATTTAGTGTTGAGGCCAAATAATTAAATTTTAGTCTCATCTGACCATAATACCTTTTTCCATGTGGGCTCAGAAGGTGCTCTTCAAGGTGCATTTTGGCAAAGCTGAGTCATGACTGCATGCGGCCTTTCTTGAGGAGTGGCTTTTTTTCTTGCAACCCTCCCATACAAGCCAAATTTGTGGAAAATTTGAGATATTGTTGTCACATGCACACAATGACCACTCTTTGTTATAAATTCCTACAACTTCAGAGTTGCTGTAGGCCTCTTGGTAGCCTCTCTGACCAGTTTCCTCCTGGATCTTTCATCCAATTTGGAGCGATGTCCTGATCCAGGGAGGGTCTGTGTTGTACCAAATACCTTCCACTTCATAATAATAGACTTCACTGTGCTTCTAGGCATTGATAAAGCCTTCAAACTTTTTTTATATCTATCTCCTGACTTGTGCTTTTCCACAGTCTTACAGTATCCCAGAGATCTTTTGATAGTGCCTTGCCACTTGATTGTTTGCTTCAGCTACATTAACATGGACTGAAATGCTCCAGATCATGCTGATCTAATCAAAATGACCACAGCTGATCACAGTTGAAAGTTAATGGCTTTGTGTGCAATTTAGAAGATTAGCTACACCTAATTGAGTTTGCAAGTAATTTTTAGGAGGGGGTGATCCTTTTCCCAACCCAGTGATTCTGTTTTTATTTTTTTCTTCCGACATGTTGATGTTATCTTTCACTTGGATGTTAAAAGTTGCAGCTGGATAAAACAAAAACCGTGTCTGTCTTCATTTCAGGCTGCAAAGCAACAAAATGTGATTATTTTAAAGGGGGGGTGATTCTTTTCTATAGACACTGTAAGCTTACCTGTAGGTTAAAAATCACAAAGCGTATTTTACACTTTAACACTAGTACAAGTTTTGCATTTCCATACAAGTTTATAGAAATGCCAATCCCACTTGAAGTAAGTCAAATGTAAGTCAAAAAGAGGTCAACTGCAGGCCAAAAGCATGTGATGAATTCTGAATGATTTCATAACCTTCTTTAAGCGGAACTTTACCTATAACAACTTGACAAAAAAATAATGTTCTTTATCAAGGAACATATACTATATTGCCAAAAGTATTGGGATGCCTGCCTTTACACACACATGAATTTTAATGGCATCCCAGTCTTAGTCCGTAGGGATCAATATTGAGTCAGTCCACCCTTTGCAGCTATAACAGCTTCAACTCTTCTGTGAAGGCTGTCTAAAAGGTTTAGGAGTGTGTCTATGGGAATGTTTGACCATTCTTCCAGAAGCGCATTTGTGAGGTCAGGCACTGATGTCGGACGAGAAGGCCTGGCTCACAATCTCAGCTCTAATTCATCCCAAGGGTTGAGGTCAGGACTCTGTGCAGGCCAGTCATGTTCCTCCACCCCAAATTTTCTCATCCATGTCTTTATGGACCTTGTTTTGTGCACTGGTGTGCAGTCATGTTGGAACAGGAAGGAGCCATCCCCAAACTGTTCCCACAAAGTTGGGAGCATGAAATTGTCCAAAGTGTCTTGGTATGCTGACACAATAAGAGTTCCCTTCACTAGAACTAAGGGGCCAAGCCCAACCCCTGAAAAACAACCCCACAAAATAATCCCCCTCCACCAAACTTGACACTTGGCACAATGCAGTCAGGCAAGTACCCTTCTCTTGGCAACTGCCAAATCCAGACATGCCCATCAGATTGCCAGACAGAGAAGCATGATTTTTCACTCCAGAGAGCATATCTTCACTGCTCTAGAGTCCAGTAGTGGCATGATTTACACCACTGCATCGGGCGCTTTGCATTGCACTTGGTGATGTATGGCTTGGATGCAGCTGCTCTGCCATGGAAACCCCATTCCATGAAGCTCTCTACGCACTGTTGTTTTGCTGACCTGAGACCACATGAAGTTTGGAGGTCTTTAGCTATTGACTCTGCATACTCTGCACTTCAGCATGCGTTGACCCCGCTCTTTCATTGTACGAGTTGCTGTTGTTCCCAGGTGCTTCCACTTTGTTATAATACCACTAAAAGCTGACCGTGGAATATTTAGCAGCAAGGAAATTTCACAGATGGACTTATTGCACAGGTGGCAACCTATCACGGTACTATGCTTGAATTCACTGAGCTCCTGAGAGCGACACATTCTTCCACAAATATTTGTAGAAGCAGTCTGCATGTGTAGGTGCTTGATTTTATACACTTGTGGCCATGGAGGTGATTGGAACACCTGAATCCAATGATTTGGGGGGTGTCCCAATACTTTTGGCAATATAGTGTACATTCCACATTAATAATTATGCTACCAAAATAAGTGTCTGCTGTAAATTGCCTCCAGCATTGTTCCTGTTCTTCTTGCTGGAGGCTGCCATTTTGCTGAAGCCCAGAGTTCCTGAGCAGCAGTAAATCTGTAGGCTGTCGGCAGATCGGCCTCTACAAATTCAGCACAGTAATATCAGATAAAAAAGTGTCACACAACACAGTACTCACTTAGATATCAACAACAATGCATGTATAAGCTCATGTCTTTAAGTGCATAGCAGGGGAGGACTGACAACTCATGGGGCCCCCGGGCAATAGGGGATCATTGGGCCCCTGTGTCCTCGCCCACACCCAAAAAAGCCTATGAAAAAAACAATGAAAGGTACCAGGGGCATCTCATGGGGCCCCCTACTGACCCCGGGCCCGAGTGCTCGAATGGTCAGTCCGCCCCTGAGCACAGGACACAGGATGTAACAAATAAATGGCTGTTAAAATCCACTAGCCTTCTTACTGTAACCAAAAGATTCTACTATGTAAAAGAAAAGTCCAATAATGCAGTCCCTTTTACATGTTTCCACTAAATGCTGTGCTTTTTGCAATCCTAATATATTCTTATTGTGAATTAAAAAAAAAGTGCAGAGGGTTCCACCACTATTCACAATCCACTCTCACCTTACTATTTGGACCTATTTGGTAAAGAAAAGGTCACATATGCATTCCCCTTTAAGGGGTTCACCCCAGGGCACCCCTGCTCTCCCACAGTCCTCCTCAGTGTTTCTTGGATGTTTTCTCTCCAATACCACAACAACCTGTAAGCCTCCTCAGCTCAAAAAAGAAAGGCTTGGTTAGTGTAATACCATACAACACTATAAACTGTATTAAAAGCAAGAAAATGCATTACACTCACAAATAAAGTGCACTAAAAGAGTAGTGCACCACCTTAAAAACATTTTGCATATAAGGTGCTGTGTTCCTTAAAGTTCAGACTCCCGTATCACATAATCCAGCATATATTCAGCCTCACTTCCTGGCGGGCGTGATGACGTCACTAGGCCCCACGCTGATGTGTTTTATCACAATCACGTGATTTTTCACAGGGTTTTAAACCCTTTTGTTTTTATTCATACAAATATGCTCTATGAACCACTCCTTAACATTATTAAGGGGTACAGCACTGGCTTACTGCAACTGGTTCTTGTGTGTCTTACTGTTGCAGGTCCCCGGCACAGCCATCTTGGATACGGTAGCTGGCTCTGGCTTCCTGAAAAACCACAACTGACTCCCCACTGCACATGTGCAGGCTAGCTGTGGTACGTGGTGAATGGACCTGCAGCCTTCTGGGACATGCGATGTGTATGAGGAAGCTGAGGGAGGGGAGGAGTCAGGGCAAGGGGTGTCATCCCCACCTAGGTGAGGGTTGAGAAAGTGGAACTAGGTACTGAAAAAAAACAGCATGCACCCCGTGTGCGGCACACAGGAGCCACGGCACAAAGCTCTAAAAGTACAGCACGGGTATGCCGTCCTTTCAGAGCACGTGTGCTAGGGTTGCCACCTCATCCCTCTAAAACCTAACACATATTAACCACTTGCCCTCCTGAGGATTTACCCCCCTTCCTGACCAGCCCATTTTTTGCGTTACGGCGTTGCGTTACTTTGATTGACAATTGCGCGGTCATGCAATGCAGCAGCAAAATGAAATTTACGTCCTTTTTTCCCACAAATTGAGCTTTCTTTCGGTGGTATTTGATCGCCTGTGCGATTTTTAATTTTTGCTCTGTAAAAAATAAAAGACCAACAATTTTGAGAAAAAAACTATTTTGTTTGACTTTTTGCTATTAAACATGTCCAGTAAAAAAAATTCAAAAATCAAATATTGTCATAAATTTACACCAAAATGTATTCTGCTACATGTCTTTGCTAAAAAAACAATCCCAATACGTGTAAATTAATTGGTTTACATGAAAGTTATAGTTTTTACATTATATATATACTGGGATTTTTTTTTTTTTTTTACTAGTAATGGCGGCGATCAGTGACTTATAGCGGGACTGCGGCGGACATTCTGACACTGACTTGTCAGTGACTTGGTGTCACCAGGGGCGAACTGACCATTTGGGCACTCGGACACTGCCCGAGGGCCCAGGGTCAGTAGGGGCCCAATGAGATGCCCTTAGTACCTTTCATGGGCTTTTTTGGGTGTGGTTTGAGTGTGGGTGAGGACACAGGGGCCCTATGAAAATAAAGTAAATCCTGAGGACGGTGAGTGGTCGATGGGCGTAAATCTTGAGGACGGTGAGTGGTCGATGGGCGTAAATCTTGAGGACGGTGAGTGGCCGATGGGAGGTAAATCCTGAGGAGGGTGAGTGGCCGATGGGAGGTAAATCCTGAGGAGGGTGAGTGGTCGATGGGGGTAAATCCTGAGGAGGGTGAGTGGTCGATGGGGGTAAATCCTGAGGAGGGTGAGTGGTCAATAGGGGGTAAATCCTGAGGACGGTGAGTGGCTGATGGGGGTAAATCCTCAGGAGGGTGAGTGGCCGATTGGGGTGAATCCTCAGGACGGTGAGTGGACGATGGGGGTGAATCCTGAGGAGGGTGAGTGGTCGATGGGGGTGAATCCTGAGGAGGATGAGTGGTCGATGGGGGTGAATCCTCAGGACGGTGAGTGGACGATGGGGGTGAATCCTGAGGAGGGTGAGTGGTCGATGGGGGTGAATCCTGAGGAGGGTGAGTGGTCGATGGGGGTGAATCCTGAGGACGGTGAGTGGTCGATGGGGGTGAATCCTCAGGACGGTGAGTGGACGATGGGGGTGAATCCTGAGGAGGGTGAGTGGTCGATGGGGGTGAATCCTGAGGAGGGTGAGTGGTCGATGGGGGTGAATCCTCAGGACGGTGAGTGGACGATGGGGGTGAATCCTGAAGAGGGTGAGTGGTCGATGGGGGTGAATCCTGAGGAGGGTGAGTGGTCGATGGGGGTGAATCCTGAGGACGGTGAGTGGTCGATGGGGGTGAATCCTGAGGACGGTGAGTGGTCGATGGGGGTGAATCCTGAGGACGGTGAGTGGTTAATGCAGATAAGGCACTAATGAGTTTAATGACCGTCTTCATCAGCCACAGCACCCGTGTAATAAATGTGTTTTTAAGGCGATAGCCCCATTTTATACATTTGTCCTGAAGTGTGTCTCCCGCTCATCCTAGAAAGTTGTGAGTACACATGACAATGTAGCGAATTATTCAGAAATAAATACTTGTCCAGCTTTATTTATTTTCAGACAAACAATGCACATCGTTTCAATGTTGTAAACTAACCCGCAAGCCTCTGCTTTCTATACGCTCTGTGCGATTGATCGGCGTGTTGATTGCTCTGGCCTGCTCTTCCTTCGATTGCGCTGCCTGGCTTCGAGAGCTCAGCTGTTGGCTGGCCGGGAACAGGAAGAAGGTGGCCTGAGAATCGCTGGATGGTCCTCAGTGCACAGGAGGCGCTCCCCGGCACTCCTCCGATCCTCAGCATCAGGTGTCGCTCCCAGGGTTCTGCTGGGTACTCTGCATGAAGCTCGGAAGGTATTGCCGCAACACAGACCAGGTAACAGTGGCGGGGCCTCTGGACTCCTAGAATGGACGCAGAGCATTGGAAATGTCATGTGAGCGCCGACAAATGTGCTGACTGCCTATTGCGGCTTCCTCCGAGTTCCTGCATCCTTGTACAGTCCACTGTCACTGCTCTGCCTGGACCTCCATACACTGGGCATCACTGGGGGGAGGCAGGGAGCTCAGCTTGTCCTTGTAATCAGGATTCCTCTGAGTAAGGCTGGCCATACACTATACAATTTTCTCTCCGAATTCCTTCAACTATGTAGTGCAAGGGCCTATTTAGATACAATTGAAAGTATTGTTAAAGTTTGATCTCCTATTATATGTTTTTTGGTAAATCTAAAGAAAAATTCTCAAGAAAAGTGTGCAATGTATGGCCAGTCTTAGTAATGATCTAATAATCACACACCATGGCACCAAAGGGTGTAAGTGAGCGATAATTGTCTATAAAAGAAGTGATTGGATTCTGCTGGTGAGTCGCACATTGTGCAATAGAGTCCAACTCCTATCTAGGCAATCATTTGGGCGACACAGCACTCGCCCAATCTGCAAATTGTCTTTTGAAGTAGAACCATAGGCAAAACTTTTTTAATTCAGGACTAAGGGAGGGTTATACCTCACTTTTTTTTCCCCATGGTTGTCCCATTGTGGAGATTTCCCTCCACTACCTGTCTGACAGCTAAAACAGGAAGTGAGGAGATCCCTGCAATTTAACAGAATTCCTTGGGGATCCCCAGGTCCCTAATGGAAAATGTCCTATTACGTTTCTGGAGGCAACCTGAAATGTGGGATTTTCTTTTACTTTCACTTTCAATGATAATTGTAAACAGGACACATAGAGAGGGTGTTGATATCCTTAACAGTGGCACTGACTTCAATAACAACCTCATAGTTCTAATCCTTCTCTTCTCTGCGCAAAACTTTAAAGTATAACTAAAGGCAAAACTTTTTTTTAAGGATAAGTTCACCTTTTATCTAACATGTTACACCCGTCTTCAGAGTGTTAGTGCTGCAGCTCCCTACTGTGACAGCACACCAGGGATCTTCTACCTCTGATTGCTGCCACAGGTCAAAAAGACTCGGATGTGCAGGGTTGTGTCCACAGCATCACTCTGTGAATGAGGAACTACAACTACCCACAGTCTTTGTGGCTGTCCAGTTGTGTTTATCGATGAACTACCATAGCACTGTAAGGGGGGAGAGGTTCTTTCTCTGCTTGTCACCAATGTAATGGAGATGGTTTCCTACTCCACTGACCACCAATGTACAGGTGGCGGGGGTTGCACTGACCACCAATGTATGGGGGTAGGGGTGTCCTTCTGCATCAAACACCAATGTAAGGCTTCATGCACTCGGGGCGTTCTCATACCACTGGTAACGTTAGCTGTGCAAAGTCACGTTAAAGTTTTTCAGCGTATTTGCATTAGCATTTAGCAGTGTCTTTCCGCGTTTGCGGTTTTCGTTTTTTCTTTTTTTGGCAAAAAAAGTCCCAAAACGATGATGGTTTGCGGCGTTTTACTGCGTTAGAGCGTTTTTACAGCTAAAAAAAAACTCTAGAAACCCACTAGTCCTGTTTTTTTTTTTTTTTTTTTTTTTTTTTTTTTTTTTTTTTTCCCAGCCAAAAAACATTGATTACAGTCTGTGTGTATGGACGCATATAGGATAACCTGCTGGGGGGGTTTACTGGCTGTAGAAAAAAATGCCAAAAACAGCCACTGTAAAAATGTCAACTATGTATGCGGACTAAGGCTGGCCATACATTATACAATTTTCTTTAGAAAATTGCTTTAGATTTACCAAAAACCAAATAATATGAGGTCAAACCTAAAGAACACTTTCAATTGTATCCAATTAGGCAGGCCCTTGCACTACACAGTTGAAGGTAAATCTAAAGGAAATTGAACAGAAAATTGTATAGTGTATGGCCAGCCTAAGGCTAGGTTCACACTCATGCGGTACATCACATGCGACTTGTGAGCGGTGTGACTTGAGCCATACATTATGTATGACTCAAATTGCACCGCATCCACACCAATAAGGTGTAAGACCCTTTTTTGGGTCCGCACTAGAATCGGATTGCATGGGTATTCTCACCTATGCGATCTGATTCTGCACATTGCACCGTGTTTTGCGGACCGATTTCAGTGTGTTAACATACACACCTGCAGTGGTTTGCATAACCGGGGTGCGATTCTGATGCGGTGCGCAATTCGCACAGAAAATGCTGCAAATTCAGGACCGCATCAGTGTGAACCCAGTATGAAGGGAGATTTCTGTACTTCCCACACCTGTGCAGAATCACTGCTGGTTTTACTGGTTTTCTGATTAATATTACCCACTTGCTTTTTTTTTTATTTTTTTTTTATTTTTTTTTACAGTAGATAATTACTTAGAACCACTAAATATGATATATTTCCTGAAAGCAAAGGCCCTGGAGAAACAAAAATGGCGGTTTTTGCAATTTCATTTTTGTCACATATTTGTGCAGCGGTTTATCAAGTGCACATTTTTAAAAAAAAAAAATACACTTTAATATATTTTAGTTTATCCAAACACAATAGAATACCCAATTTTTAGTAAAATGTAAAGCTAAACAGTAAAATGTATAATGTAACAATGGTCAACAGGACAAATAGAGATGCCAAATCTTAGGGACACTGCACTAAATCCTGATGGGTGTACTTCCCCCATTCTATCCAAAGCTCTGGCAAGATGATTTTCAATAAGGCAAATAAAACTTTTTAGGCAGCAGGATGTGGTGACATGAAAACGATGTCATGGAATAGCTTGTAAATCTGCAAAATATGGGACTCTTGCACAGTGTGTACATTATCATTTCATTGCTCTGTTTTGATATAACCGTGATTGAAAAACATTAGATAAGTCATCGTTCACAATTGCAGCCAAAGGGTGATAAAAAATAAGTGGTTCTGCAACAGTTTTACCACCCCTGACACCCATCTTAAGCTGCAGTGCATCCAGACAGGGTGGTACACATGCTGTGGCAAATAGTATACTCTGTGTCGCATCGTGGGCAGTATCTCCACAAAACGTGACCCATTCATGTGAATGTACCTTGCTGTAACTGGGTGTAATGCATGTGATTTTGGGGCAGCTGTGCGGACAGTTCAGGGTTAAAACGGGCAATGCGAAGGTACCTATCACTTCACAGCCACTTGTTGAATGCCCTGTGAAAAACATTTTAACAGGGACTGCTTTTCAGAAGGGCAGCAAGGACTGTTGCACGTGTAAACAAGCCATAAGAGCAGCTATAGACAAAAAAGCACAAACTATTTTGCACCTTGTAAAAGTAAGCTATTTCTAGAATTCAAATGTGTATTTAGCACTTCTTAAGATATATATATATATATTTTTTTTTTAATGTGAAATTACTGGGATGCAGAGTGTGCAAGTAGAGAGGTGGCAGGTCCTCTTGGCTTGTGATGCTGTGATTGGATTTGGAAGGGTTTCCCTGTCACATGAATCATTTTGTCAGAGCTTTCCTGGATGGTTGTTTCCATGCAATAGCAGCTTGCAATTGTTTTTCAGCAAGTTGTCAATTCTGTATACTGTAGGTGTTATTTGTGTCTGGTGCTTGCCAGCTTAGTGAATGTAAGGGACCTCAAGTGTAGCCTCCAACATGTCCAGTGGGCCACACAAGTTTAGTTTTCCTAAATTGTGTGGCCCACTGGACATGTTGGAGGCTACACTTGAGGTCCCTTACATTCACTACTGCAGTAAAACATATGTATGTCTCACTGTGTTACTGCAATGCATGGTGACCTGTGCACCGTCGTGTGTTCATATGTTGGGGTGCCTTTTTATTTTTGAATGACGCCCCAGCTCACTGTCACACAAGCCGGCAACACTCCACTGCAGTGCTCCATTATAATCTAAAGAAGATTTTACAATGTATGGTCATTGATAGTGATCAACAACACTACCATCAGTCCCACCCCTCACGCCAGGTTACTAGGTATAATCCTACCTGTCCTTTCAGCCCCAGGTCCAATCACTGACAAACCCATGTAGACTTCACCTCCGCAACATCTCCCAGATATGACCGTTCCTAACCTCGGAAACCACTAAGAAACTCATCCACTCCCTTATTATATCACGCCTCGGTTACTGTAACTCCCTCCTCACTGGCCTGCCTCATCGCAGGCTATCCCCACTCTAGTCCATCATGAATGTTGCTGCCAGACTCATTCACCTTACTAACCGCTCTATATCTGCCACCCCTCTCTGCCAATCCCTCCACTGGCTTCCAATTGCCCAACGGATAAAATTCAAAACACTAACACTGATGTATAAAGCCGTTCATAACACTGCCCCTAACTACATCACCGACCTTGTCTCTAAATACCACCCAAACCGTACTCTCCACTCCTTGCAAGACCTCCTACTCTCTAGCTCCCTTGTCTCCTCCTCCCATGCTCATCTCCAGAATTTCTCACGGGCTTCACCCATCCTCTGAAACTCCCTACCCCAAGCTATCAGGCTACTCTGCTCACTTTTAGGCGCACTCTGAAATCTCATCTCTTCAGGGAAGCCTACCCAACCCTGGTTAACTACTGGAATTTCCTACTCCCCCCAACCACTCCATCCCCCACAGCTAATTACCTCTTGTACCACTTTCCCTCCCTCCTAGATTGTAAGCTCCAAGGATCAGGACCCTCTAATCCCTCTTGTATTGAACTGTATTGTTGCTGTATTGTCTCCCTCCATAATGTAAAGCGTTGAGCAAACTGTCGGCACTATATAAATCCTGTATGATAATAATGTCCAGCAGTAATATCTGCTCGTATATAACGGACATATGTTCGTCCATAGTCATTTAATTGTTAATAAATCTTGTGTGAGCCCCCAAATGTTTAAATTTCTGTTACGTTGTAATGTGTGTGCTTAGTTTTTTTGTATTTTAGTAAAAGTGATAAAGGCAATCTGTAGCAGTACATCAATTTATATTCAGAAAACTTTAGGTATGAGCCGATAGGAAGGTGAATGGGTAACATTTCTGGGAGACAGCTCTCCAAGAATGGACACTGTTCCTGGGAATCAGGATTATTCCTGACAGCTGAAATATCTAGGTGTGCTCTCTTGTATCTGATGTAGTGATATAGCAGCATGCTCAGCCCTGTGGATATTCTCTGATGTGTGGAGATAAGGGCCCTCTGCTCGGACAGGCAGAGTGACATTTAGGTGATCGGGCAGAAAATGAGGTGTAACTAATGACTGGTAACTGGAGGGAGCTGGTACCAGGAAGATCTAGACAGCCAAGTGTCACCTAGCTGACAGGTTGGGTGCCTGCTGGGAGGGGAGAGCAGGGCCAAATGGCTCAATCTGCAAATGTTCTCTTTGGGTACATTATTATAGAGTATTTATATAGCACCAAAGGGTTTGCTCAGCGCTGTACATTAGAATGGGGGACAAGACATGAGACAATACAGTAGCAAAACAATACACGAGGGTTAGAGGGCCCTGCCCTTTCGAGCTTACAGTCTAGGAGGGAGGGGATGGTGATACAGGAGAAGATGGCTGTGGGGGATGGAATGGAGTAAGGAGTGGAGGGGATCGGCTGTTAGGTGAGGGTGGGGTAGGCTTCCCTGAAGAGATGGGTGTTCAGGTTGCGCCTAAAGGTGAGGAGGGTAGGGGACAATCTGATGGATTGAAGAAGTGAGTTCCAGAGGATGGGGGAAGCTCTGGAGAAGTCCTGCAGTCGGACGTGGGAGGTTGGAGACCAGGGAGCTAGAGAGTAGGAGGTCTTTTGAGGAGTGAAGATTACGGGTAGGGTGGTATTTGGGTATCAGGTTGGTGAGGTAGTTTGGGGCAGCGTATTGAATGTCAGTGTTAGTAGTTTGAATTTGATGCGTTGGGCAATCGGGATCCAGTAGAGGGAATAACAGAGGGGGTGGCAGAAGTGGATCGGTTGGTAAGGTGGATGAGTCTGGCTGCTGAGTTCAGGATAGACTGGAGCGGGGATAGCTTGTTTTGGGGTAGGCCGGTGAGAAGGGAGTTGCAGTAGTCCAGGCGTGAGATAAGGGAGTGAACGAGTTGTTTAGTAGTGTCTGGGGTTAAGAACGAGCGTATTTTGGAGATGTTGCGGAGGTGGAACCTGCATGCGGTAGTCAGCGATTGGGTATGGGGTTGGAAGGACAGGTTAGAGTCTAAGATGAGACCTAGGACCTTGGCTTGCGTGGTGGGACTGATGGTAGCGTTGTTGGCCATGATGGAGAGGGTGGGGGAGGGGTGGTGCGGGCAGGGGGCAAAATTAGCAGCTCGGTTTTGGAAAGGTTCAGTTTGAGGAAGTGGAGCGACATCCAGTCCGATATGTCGTTCAGTAGGTGGGTGATACGGGCGGAAAATGAAGGCGTGAGGGGTGGAGAGGTAAATTTGTGTGTCATTGGCGTAGAGGTGATAGTTGAAGCCATGGGAGTGCATGGGAGTGTGTCAGTTTGCAGAGGGAGGAGGTGTAGATGGAGAAGAGAAGGGGCCTGAGGACAGAGCCTTGGGGGACCCCAACAGAGAGGGGGAGGTGGCAGCATTATAGGTAATGCTGAAGGAGCGTTGGGATAGATAGGAGAGCCAGGAGAGAGCGGAGTCTCTGATGCCAAGGGAGTGTAATTTTAAGGAGGAGGGGGTGGTCAACTGTGTCGAAGGCCGCGGAGAGGTCGAGGAGTAAGAGGACAGAGTAGTGTCCATTAGCTTTGGCGGATAGCAGGTCGTTAGTGATTTTGAGTAGGTCGGTTTCGGCGGAATGTTGGGGGCGGAAGCCGGATTGTAGGGCATCGGGGAGGTTGTTGTCGGTGAGGTGGGCACTTAGGCGATTGTAAACAAAGTGCTCAAGAAGCTTGGAAGTGAATGGCAGCAGTGAGATGGGTCTGAGGTTGTTCAGATCAGTAGGGTCCATGGAGGGTTTTTTGAGTATGGGGGTGATGTGGGCGAGCTTTAGGGGGGAGGGGAATGTGCCAGTAGAGAGGGAGAGATTGAAGATGTGGGTGAGGGAGCACAGGATGGAGGAGGAGGGTGACCGGAGGAGTTGCGAGGGGACAGGGTCAAGGGGGCAAGTGGTGAGACGGGCTTTTGAGAAGACCTCCTCAAAGGTAGCAGGTCTGAAGGAGTGGAGTGTAGGGGAGGTGAAGCTGTGCGGGATGTTCGGTGTGGTGGGTGGGAGGGCGGTAGCGAGGTCAGAGGAGGGGAGAGTTGATGGGGCTATGGTGGGGGGAAGGCCAGGTGGGGAGGTGGGTTGAGCATTGGTGATGTCCTTACGGATTGCATTGATTTTATTCTGGAAGTGTTCGGCAATCTCGTGGGTGGTGAGTGAGGTACTGGGTGGGGGGGGGGGGGAGAGTAGGGAGTTGAAGGTGGAGAAGAGCCGGCGGGGATTGGAGGAGAGGGTGTTAATGAGGATTACGAAGTAGTCTTGTTTGGCTGCGTGGAGGGAGGAGGTGTAGGTGAGAAAGGCGGATTTGTAGAGGGAGAAAGCTTGGGGGGATCTAGTTTTGCACCATAGGCGCTCCAGTGCTGTTTAAGATTTTTTGTGTGGTCATTCTGCCAGGGTTGGAGTGGTCGGTGTCTGGTGCTGCGTGTGGTTGGGGGTGCCAACGAGTCTAAGGCAGCTGATAGCAGGTTGTTATACGCAGTAGTGGCCAGGTCAGGGCATGACAGTGGAAGGATACTGTCATGATTCATATGGTGTGATAGATAACTGGAGCAGAAGCTCAGGAGCTGATTGATTCAGTTCCTAGGCTTAGTGCTGGACTTCGGCTTGTACTAAAGCCTGCCAGAGCTGCTATCCCTCAGCATTCAGCCCACTGTGCTCCAGAGCTAATTTGAGGAGTTAAAATGGTTCTATAGGCAAGATATTTTTTACCTCTATGTATTTCTTGCCTTAAGGTAAAAAATGTCCCATTTGTTTGCGCCCCTACCACCCGCCATAGTACTTACCTGAGTTTTATCTTGATCCAGTGCTGTGCCCGTCTGCAGTAGCACTGCACTGTTTCTCTTTTCACAGGACACAAAGTAAGCAGCGGGAGCCTTTGGCAAGGTGGGGCCGTGCTTCGCTGTTTGTAGATATGAATGCACACAGCCTGGCTTGGGAGCGAGCCCACACATCTGCCACCATGGTAACTTTGCAGCAGTTGGTGTTAAAATGCATAAATCTGCAAACAGAATTTGAAGCAATTTAACCTAGGAGGTGTTCCAGGTAAAAGCTTTACTGCCTATAGAGGACCTTGGAGCCATACTTTTCATTGAATATACACTATAGATGAAGACCAGTCCTTCTGGTCTGTGGCCTGAGGAAATAAAGATAGTTGACCACAGTAACAGTAGTTTGGTGCAAACCCGACAGTGTATATGAGGTTCTTAAAATGCTGTGTACAAACAAGCATACTAAAAGTAAAGTCAAACTACTTTGCATTGTTCCAGGTCAGGGAATCAAGAGGTTCTAAAACCTTTAGAAATCCCAATTTTCAGACCACTACCATTTTCAGCAGAGTTGTTCAACAAAATGCCAGCCTATTGACACAGTTTTCCTTCAAGATTGTGTCAAGGGCTCTGTAATTCAAAATCAGCAAATTTAAATGTAGTAATATTTTAGTACACCTAATGGCTATTTATACTGAATTGCATATTAATCTGTTATTCTTTTGGATCAAGTAATTTTGTGGTTACTTTGGAAAGTTTAGACGCTGGTTTTGCACCAAAGCATGTGGTGAAACACGATGTTACAGTCCTGCCGTATTATAATAATGCAATTCTAGGATTGTATGTTATCATGACAGCTGATATTCTGACATTCTGGCCATGAACTGTTGTTCTGAATTGTAGAGCATGCTGCAATTTTTAAGCTTGTGGGGAATTTAAAGGACCCCCAAAATGATTTAGCCCTAGTTATCATTTGACTGGAAATCCACTTCCATCCAACTCTGGGACAAGAAAAGGCCAGCCTTTGTGAGGGGCAGCCCAAACTGCAAGGGTTAAATACTTGTTTTTGTTTAGAGGAATAAGGAGTAATACCATATTACTCCCCTCTGCAGGAGGGACTTTCAGGTGGGTGGCTGGTCCTGCAAAGCTTCAATTCTAAGATGCTCTGGCCAAAGTTGCATGCATACCTTCTCTGCATACAATACAGAGTTTGTAGTCCTGCATTGTATGTGATGGCACTCAGGGACCTCTCATAGCCTGGAGCACCAGAGTACTGGAGCCTGCTGTAGCGGCGGTAGGGTGAGTAATACAGTGTCTTCATCTTCTAAAATGCATCATAATTTTGTTTTAGATAGAAGATGCCTTTTGAGAGAGAGAGACATCTCCAAAAGTATTGGGACACCTGCCTTTACACACATGAACTTTAATGCCATCCCAGTCTTAGTCCGTAGGGTTCAAAATTTGAGTTTGGGCACCTTTTGCAGCTAGAACAGCTTCAACTCTTCTGGGAAGGCTGTCTACAAGTGTCTATGGGAATGTTTGACCATCCTTCCAGAAGTGCATTTGTGAGGTCGGGCATTGTCAGATGAGAAGGCCTGGCAAGCAGTCTCCACTCTAATTCATCCCAAAGGTGTTCTATCTGGTTGAGGTGCAGGCCAGGCAAGTTCCTCCATCCCAAACTCCTGTCTTTATGGACCTTGCTTTGTGCACTGGTGTGCAGTCATGTTGGAACAGGAAGAAGCCATCCCTAAACTGTTCCCACAAAGTTGGGAGCATGAAATTGTCCAAAATGTCTTGGTATACTGACACCTTAAGAGTTCCCTTTACTGGAACTAAGGGGCCAACCCCTGAAAAACATCCCCACACCATAATCCCCCTCCACCAAACTTGGCACAATGCAGTCAGGCAAGTACTGTTCTCCTGGCAACCGCCAAACCCAGACATGTCAATTGGATTGCTAGACAGGGAAGCGTGATTCATCACTCCACTGGTCTAGAGTCCAGTGGCGGCATGCTTTACACCACTGCATCTGACACTGTGCATTGCACTTGATGTAAGGCTTGGATGGAGCTGCTCGGCCATGGAAACCCATTCCATGAAGCTCTCTACGCACTGTTGTGCTAATCTTAAGGCCACACGAAGTTTGGAGGTATTTAGCTATTGACTCTGCAGACAGTTGGCGACTTCTGCGCACTGTGTGCTTCAGCATGCGCTGACCCTGCTCTGTCATTTTATGTGGTCTGCCACTTCGTGATTGAGTTGCTGTTGCTTCCACTTTGTTATAATACCACTAACAGTTGACTGTGGAATATTTAGTAGCAAAGAAATTTCATGGATGGACTTATTGCACAGGTGGCAACCCATCACGGTACGACGCTTGAGTTCACTGAGCTCCTGAGGGCAACCCATTCTTTCACAAATGTTTATAGGAACGGTCTGCATGCTTCATTGATTTCATACACCTTAGGGATGTTCAATTAATATCGCCTGATGCCTGGGGCATTTAGTTCTGGGCAGGTAGGTGGTTTTATTTATTTATTTATTTTGTGCCTTTAGCCCTGCTGAGGGCAAGCAGCAGGGCTTATCTGTCGGGTGGAAGCATTCGGGCGGCAGCACTGCTGCCTCATTGCTTCCACACAGCCCACAGTGCCAGCCGCCACCTCCCTGCCTGAATATGTCCCGGGTTCCACTTGCCCATCTGAGGGCCCGGGACTGGTTCAGTTTGTGCCAGCAGTATGCCAGTATAGAGGAGAGAAGAGAGCGGACAAATCCGCTCCCCTACCCTTCTTGTCCTGACCCAGATGTGATGTGACGTCACTGCCCGGTATCCGTTGACAGATTTCTGGCAAATGTAATGTGCACTGCATTACATTCAGGGGAGCACAGGGGAGACATGCAGGGTCTTTCAGACCCTGGATGTTTGAGAACCTGTCACCAAAAAATCATCATAGGGGACTTTTTGTCCTCATTTAAATTAAAAAAATTTAAAAATGTAAATTACACCCAAGCCTATAACCCCCCCAAATTTTTCATGGCCCTCTACATATGTACGCACGTACAAATGTAAAAGCACGAGCTTGGGCGCCTACACATGAAAACAACGATTGTGATACACATGTTGCATATCGTCGTGTACTCCAGAATGAGAGCAATAATTCTAGCACCAGAACATTATACTGATGACCTATAAGAGGCTTTAAAAGCATCACCTATAGGAAATATAGGGTACTATTATTATTATTCTTATACAGTATTTATAAAGCGCCAATAGTTCGCTCAGCGCCGTACATTACAAAGGGGGACAGAACATGTGACAGAACAATACCAATACAATGCAAAACATGAGGGGATCAAGGGCCCTGCTCTTTCGAGCTTACAATCTAGGAGGGAGGGGATGGTGGCACAGGAGGAGATAGCTGTGGGGGATGGAGTGGTAGAAAGAGTGGAGGAGGTCGGCAAGTTAGCAGGGGGTGAGGTAGGCTTCCCTGAAGAGATGGGTTTTCAGGGTGCGCCTAAAGGAGAGGAGAGTAGGTGATAATCTGATGGGTTGGGGCAGGGAGTTCCAGAGGATGGGTGACACCCTGGAGAAGTCCTGGAGGCGGGCATGGGAGGAGGAGACCAGGGAACTAGAGAGAAGGAGGCCTTGTGAGGAGCAGAGTGTGCGTGCTGGGCGGTACTTGGATATTAGGTCAGTGATGTAGTTCGGGGCAGTATGGTGGACAGCTTTGTACGTCAGCGTTAGGATTTTGAATTTGATCCGTTGCGCAATCGGAAGCCAGTGGAGGGATTGGCAGAGGGGGGTGGCGGATACAGAGCGGTTGGAAAGGTGAATGAGTCTGGCAGCCGTATTCAGGATCGACTGAAGCGGGGATAGCCAGCGGCGAGGCAGGCCAGTGAGGAGGGAGTTGCAGTACTAAAGTTTGTTGCCGTTTCACGATCGCATGCAAATGTAAGGTTTGACATGTTGGATATCTATTTACTCGATGCAACCTCATCTTTTATATTTTACAAAAAGATTGGATAATGTATTGCCTTTTGTGCCCTAAAATGCAAAGAGTATTTTTTACTGAAATGTGTGTATGTATGTGTGGATATATATATATATATAGATATATAGATATATAGATAATAGATATAGATTAGATAGATTATATATAGATAGATAATAAATATATATATATATATATATATATATATTCATTCACATCAGTCCCTAACTCTCAAGGGGCACACAATCTAAGGTCTGTGATGATAATATAGTGTAACAAAAAATTGGAACTACTACTATTTTGTTTTCTAGGGTCTCTGCTTTCAGAAAATATATAATCCATTAAGAGTTTTGTGTAATCTTCAAGCCTTAAATGATATTTTAAACATGTGCAAAAAAACCCACAAAAACGGCTCTGGCAGCGAAAGGGATAAAGGATAAGCCTGACACTCCCCTTTCCTGAGGAGCAGCCAATTGGTGCTCATTACACTGCTAGTCCCAGGGTGCTGTGCTTTAGACAGGGAGGGGAGGAGAAGATAAACGGCACAATGTTAAAAATATTAAACGTTTTAAGTCGCCCCAAATCCCCTTTTTTGGTTTTAAGAAATGTCTTAAATTTTAACCAAAACCATATTCAAATCTGCTTTATTTATTTTTTTTATCAGGACAAGTAGATTGTCATGAGGGACAAATAGATTGGGACCCCAATTTAGTCCCTGGACTAAAGTATTTTTTCAAAAGATTTCCGCATTCCTGCACCTGTGGCCACGGAGGTGATTGGAACACCTGAATCCAATGATTTGGAGGGGTGTCCCAATACTTTTGGCAATATTATGTTTGGTAGCTGAGGAGGGGAGCACCAAAGGGTTTGACCTCTGGGAAGTGGGGGGCAGCAAATTGTGCAGGCCTGCTTTGGGAAGGAGGACAGCAAAAAGTGTGTGTGCCTCCTCTGGGAAGGGGGGTGGAGGGGCGCATCAAAAACTATAGGCCTTTCTAGGAAGAGGGGAGGGGGAACAGAAGAGGTGAGGGGCAGCAAATAGAGTGGGCTTCCTCTGCAGTATGGCATACTGTAAGGCCTCCTCACTGGTAGCTAGGGTGCAGTAAAAACAAGTGATTGAGCCACAATTGTACTGTCCCCTGACTGCCCACCTAACATGCAGCTGGAGAGGGCTGCACACATGGTGCCTTTAGTTGACATACTTTGAGTTGTGGCAAGTTTAACATGGCTTGTGAAGTTGAAAAGCTGCACTGCCTAACAAACTTGCCCATTCTGGCCATGTTTCCACCAGAATTATGAATGGGTAACCCATGACCTGTGCAGGTTTCTCATACCGCATCCAAAATACACTGCAGTTGTGTTTTATTTATTTATTTTGTGTGTGTATGCTCAACTGTTAGTGCGGAATATTGCAATTTCACCCAGTCAAAATAATTGTGCTCAAATGGTACAGCACCGAACCTCATGTGTGCAGTGCATTCCTATGTGATTCCTAGTCTGAACTGGCCCTGAAGCCAGTGTAGCTGCACCACAACCTCAGTGTTATCATGTTACTTACATTCAAAATTGCTTTTAGACAAAAAAAAGCAAAAAAAGGTCCTGCAGGAGGAGGCAGGGGGCTGCTGTTTGGCTGCCCTTGGTAAAATCCACTTAAAGTGGTACTAAAGGGTTAATACTTACCAGTCCAATAGTCCCCTGCCAGTGGCAGCATCATTTTCTGAGTGCTGGTCTTCGGACCTCTTCATTGGCCAATGGGGGATGATGTCACTCCTGAGCATGAGCAGGGGCTGGTCATCCCAGCACTCAGACTAGCTCAGTCCTGTAAATGGATATGTACATTCACAGCTCAGTTTACAGCACAAGCAGGGGCGGACTGACAACTCATGGGGCCCCGGGCAATAGGGGATCATGGGGCCCCTGTGTCCTTGCCCAAGCTCAAAAAAGCCTATGAAAAGGTACCAGGGGCATCTCATGGGGCCCCCTACTGACCCCTGGCCCTTGGGCAGTGCCTGAGTTTCCAAATGGTCAGTCTGCCCCTGAGCACAGGAGAAGAAAGTGAGATGACTCTTCTGTCTCTTCTGCAATAAAAATGTGCCTGCTCTCTGTTTATTACAGCGGAACTTCAGTTCTGCTTTAAGAGATGGCCATAATATAAATGTGTGTGTGTTACCTTACACAGCCTGATCTCTGCAGTGTTTTTCCAAGTTGATTGTCAATATTATAGCTAGCTGATGGGGCCATAGAGGGTGATTGTGAGAAATATTTTCACAGGGGCGCTCCCACTGTCTTTTTATCTGTCCATTTTCAGATGAAAAACGGTCAGCAATTTATTCCTATGGGCTTGCTGATCTAAACAGATGATCATTGGTTTACATCCACCTACATCCTTGTCTGCTCAGATCCATATATTATTATTATAATTTTTTTTTTTTTTTTTGTTACAAGGCTGTGTGTTTTTCCACTCAGATCTGAACAGATGTAAGCGGATGTCATCTGTTTACATCATTATGATTATTATTATTATTTTTTTTTTGGCAGCCAAGAAACCTTTTTTGTTTGTTTAATTTTTTCTTCCTTAAAATGGTTTATGCAACAGATAAGATAAAAACAGATATGAACTGAAGACAGATATGCAAATTGATGTAACCTGAATTCATGTGCGTCAGGTTTTTTTTTTTTTTCTTCGCATTTAACGACTGTGATGACGAGGTCCTTTTCATACAGGTGTCCTCAGTTCAGTCTCTTTAGAAAGTATTATGTTGCGCTAAATCACATCTCATAAAGGTGTGAGTTGTCTTGTTAAGTGTATTTACAGCTGCATGAATTTCTATGCGCCCAGCATACACCAGTAGTAGGAGTGACCAGTTTACTGTCAGCTGACACTCTATGAAGGAATGAAGTGGGGATTTGTCTGGTATGATTGATCAATGTCACATGCTTCAAAGCTGGGACTGCACTTCCTCTAATATTTTCTCTGTAAAAAGCACAGACTTCTTACAAAAGGGACCAAACAAGTTGTTCTTGGGAGACCTGGACACTGACATTTTCTTGGTGTTGTGATATAATTCTGCTGCAAAGATAAAACCTGAATCAAAAAAAACTTTCCTCCATATTCTAGCATATACCCAGATTGCTTTTAATTTACAGGTAAGTTAAGATGGCATTTTCATTCATTGATTCAGTGTTTTTCTGTTTTATTAATCTGATTAGATTATATACTGCAGAGGTGTTGTTCTGATGATCCCTACTGCCAAAAGTGGGAACCCCCTTCACGTTGCAGGCAGTAAAGGTATGCACGGACCTATGAGGATAGTAAGGGGGAAGTAGGGAACAAAACCAATAGGAACGTTTTTTTTTCATTGCACTAATATAAGAAAACAAGCTTCTTCTTTTTTTTACCTGTCTTTTGTTATTATTAGTTCTTATTCTTTCCAAGTGGATTTCACTGTCTTAAAACAGCAAAACTAAATGTTTCACCCCCCAAAAAAATCCTTTAAGTATATTTAAAGTCCAGACCTTACTTCTACTGTAAAAGTTTACATTTGAGAATGGGATTATGCTATTGCCATAAAGGCAAATGATGCCCAGCAGTCCCAAAACTGCTCTTCACCTTTGAAGCCAGGCATAAGGTGGGTTTGAAGGTCCGTGCTGTAGCCTGGGGTGCTGATCTACAACACACAATATAATCCAAGATGGGAAGGCGTACACCTGAAATATGGCTTTTATTAACTGTCATTGTAGACTGTGATTAATCATAGCTGGCAATACAGTATGCTCAAAGAAGCTGGCAGCTCTAAAATAAGCTGTCAAAAAAGGCAAAGTTACATATTGTTACATTTGTATCATTCTGTTCATCTGCAGATCAAAGGGATGAACTTAGATCTGTAGATGTCAGTAAGTAACCTGACAAGTTTAAAAAAAAAAAATGTTCCTGTTTTAAACCTTAGTTGCTCTAATCAGCCTTAATTCTCGGTTCACACTAGTGCGGTTTTGCAGGTTGTGGCATGGCAGCACATTAATTTGAATGGGCTGCAGTGCCTTGCACAACACAGGAAAAAGGTCCCTACAACTTTCCAGAAATCGCAGCCTGCTCTAGGAACTGCACTACAGTGTGTTTCCCATTTGTGGATGTGATTTCTAGTGCAGGAGGTGAATGGCACCTGCTCGTGGGTCCCGTGTTGTGTGCGGGTGGTTACAGCTGTTGGTCGAGGCTAATTAAGTCTCATTCTCTCCTGCTATTTTCCTGCTGATGTTTTGTGTGTCCAATTTTAACTTTATTTCAGTTGTAAGTAACTTTGCAATGCTCTGTACAGGAACCATAATTTGTGTCATTTTAACCAGGTCACGCCTAGCCTATAGTCAAATGACAGTCTGGCAGGACTGCTCTAGATCTGGGTAGACGTCACCTGACTTCCTCCCAGAATGTGCCTCGCGTGGGCCCCACAGGCTGCACTGCGGCATGATCCGTCACCCTTTGTGTCCAGACTGCTGCCGGTACCATGTGTCTTGCTATGATCAATCACAGCAAATCACATGACAATTGTACACAATGGATGACGTTCATTCATTGTGTACTATTGTGTTGATCTCTGTGATTTATCACAGCAATCACATGGTACAGACAGGGCCAATCACATCCCATTTGTACCAAGTGATTAGTTGTGGCCAATCAGTTGATCGCAATACTACAAAATGAGTAGGTCAGAATAAGATGATCGTTTAGAACAGTGAGTATCTCTGTTTTAATCCTGATTACCTCCCCAGAGTAGCAGTGTTACTATGGTAATGCTGTATTGTTCTGGTCACAGTATATATTTAAAAAAAAAAAAATTAAATCAGGCAAAACATACTGTCACCAGTCAGTGTCCCTGATCACTGCCACACCTGTTATATGATAACACTGTACTGCACTGGTGACAGACATGCCTCTTACTAAATACCTCACTGTCTACCTTTCAAAAAGGGGTCATTTGGGGTGTACTTGTACTGTTCTGGCATTTTTGAGCTTCAAGAAATAATGCCTTCAGTACATCAGGATTGATCAATTTTCAGGTGCATTAATACCATAGTCTCTGGACTCTAATTTTCCTACAGAGTAAATAATTTACACTGATTTGGATTATTTTACCAAAGAAATTAACCCAAAAATCTATTTGTGTGATATGGTAAAACTTTTATTTGGGTACAGTATTACATGACCATGTAATTGTCATTCAAAGTGTGCTAGTGCTGAAAGCTGAAAATTGGCCGGGGCAGGAAGGGAGTAAAAGTGCCCGGTATTGAAAGACAAATTGCATAATAAAATGTGCACATTTTAGGTGCAGTAATACAATTTCTTTTTAAACTAACCCTGCTAAAAAGTGTCTTTTTTTTTTTTTTTCATGCAGTGATTTGAACTGACACCTTAGGATACCTTTTCTTGCCCTGGAATGTGCTGGGCAAGACTTCCTGGTGCAGTCCCAGTACACTTGATATGATTGAAGCCTTAGGCTGCATTCACACCTGGGCATTTCTGGAAAACACACATTTTGCTGCGTGTCTAAGAAATGCACTGCAAACGTCACACTTTTGCTGTATTATGTTAATGGCACCCCAAGTGCTGGTAGCAGATGTGAGTTTTGCCGCATGCTTTCTCATGTGGCAAACACGGTCTGAAAAAAGCTCTGCTCCAAATTGTTTGAGCATCTTTTGGGGCATTTGTCATGTGTAGCATAAATGCTGCAAAATGTGTTAAAATAAAAATAAAAAAAAAACTCTATGCTCAGATGTAAACTGGGCATTAATGTGTGTAGCAGTGCATTAATTTGCCTAACAGTATTCCCGAGTGTATTTCGAGGTAAAGTTGCGGTAACCCCGAGCTACACTCGGGCTTACCATGCAGCATTGCACAGGGATTCCTTGCAGCACTTACCTTGTCCTTCGCTCCCGCGATGCGTCCCTTGCAGAGTCCCCGGCCATCTCTTTCGGCCGGCATCCGGCTTCCGTGTTCCGGTCCCTGGGACGTACAGGTGCCGGAACCGTCAGCAAATTTGAAAATTTAAAAAAATGACATCTTTTTTAAAAACTATTATTACATAGTAATGTTTTACATTACTGTATCAAAGCATTTCACATACATTTTGTCCCTACTGCTTTGTCCTGTCCCTGCCTGCATTTTGACTGAACTTTCTGACTGGAAACTTATAAAAGTTCATGGCGTCCAAAAAGCGTCCGTTTATGTCAAAATCGCTTTTAGACCGGCTAGAGAACAGCGATAGTAAATCAGAACCACTTGCAGAATTGAGTGATAATGATTCGTGGGGAAATTCGTCATCAGACACTGAAAATGATTCTGCGACTTTGGTCAGTGATGTGCGAACTTGGCGCTATATTTCAAATTTCAGTGTTTTTGGTTTGATTATATTATTGATATAAATGTAGTATTATATTATTTTTTATGATTTATTAAATTATAATTTATGATTTCGTGTTTCAAGTTTTATCATATCCGGAATGTTTACTAGACTCTTGTTTGGACAGATTTTAGTAAGTTATTCCTAAATTACAGGCCTACAATAAAAAAACTACATATTTCCATGCAAAAAAATGGTACCGCTTTCAGCACCAAAAATGTGAAATAATCATACCGCCAGGGAGGTTAAGGACTACTAACAGGTGTGAATTACCACAAGGCACTAGGGAAAATTAATCCTACATCCACACTTCTGAGCGCTCAAATTAAATTTAAACTCCATCCAAAAATTGTAATTGTGGAATCTAAAAGAAGATTCCGTAGCACAGGATCAGGTCATCCCCTTGAGCTGTCTTTTTACAGTGGATATATAAAGTCAACACACCCCTGTTAAAATGGCAGGTTTCTGTGATGTAAAAAAAATAAGACCGAGAAATCATTTCAGAACTTTTTCCACCTTTTTTAATGTGACCTTTAAACTGTACAACTCAATTGAAAAACAAACTGGAATCAGTACACACCTGTCATTTAAAGTGCCTCTGATTAACCCCAAATAAAGTTCAGTTTTTTTAGTAGGTCTTTCCTGACATTTTCTTGGTCGCATCCTACAGCAATAGCCATGGTCCGCAGAGAGCTTCCAAAGCATCAGAGGGATCTCATGATTAAAAGGTGTAAGTCAGGAGAAAAGTACAAAAGCATTTCCAAGGCATTAGAACATAGTGAAGACAGTCATCAAGTGGAGAAAACATGGCGCAACACTGACATTACCAAGAATTGGACGTCCTTCCAAAATTTAGGAAAAGACCAGAGGAAAACTAGTCTGGGAGGCTGCCAAGAGTCCTACAGCAACATTAAAGGAGCTGCAAGAATATCTAGCAAGTTTTGGCTGTGTGGTACATGTGACAACAATCTCCCATATTCTTCATATGTCAGCATGACAACGACCCAAAGCATGCATCCAAATCAACAAAGGAATGGCTTCACCAGAAGAAGTTTTGAAATGGCCCTGCCAGAGCCTAGACCTGAATCCAATAGAAAATCTGTGAGGTGATCTGAAGAGGGCTATGCACAGGAGATGCCCTCGCCATCTGACAGATTTGGAGTGTTTTTGCAAGGAGTCAGCAAATATTGCCAAGTCAAGATGTGCCATGCTCATAGACTCATACCCAAAAAGACTGAGTGCTGGAATAAAATCAAAAGGTCCTTCAACAAAGTATTAGTTTAAGGTTGTGCACGCTTAATCAACCATATTATTTTAGCTTTTTATTTTTACTCCCCTCCACCTAAAAGATTTCAGTTTGTTCAACTGCTTTGTACTGTTTATACGTTACATTAAAGGTGGAAAAAGTTCTGAAATTATTTATATTTGTCTAATTTTTTTACTTAACAGAAACCTGACATTTTAACAGGGGTGTATAGACCTTTTTATATCCACTGTAGTGTTAGATCCTTACAATGTTCTTAGTCTTGGTGTATCTATGTGAGAAGATTGCAAACCAGACACATTCTGATGCTTACACCAGCAGTGCTTAAAAAAAATACCTGTAATGATTTAATACATAACTGGTTTCAAGGGGATTTAAACTGATAAACCGTAAACTTTGTGCACCATGCACATTATGGCACTCTCATCTTGCAATGCCACCCCCATCCAGTGCTGCGTTTGTGTTCCCCTCTGTCACCAGCTCTTTCATTGTATCGTGTGTGTGTTTTTGTTAAGGAGTCTTTGGTCATCTTGATTGGCTAAGCCAGGTTGACGTGACTCCTATGCATGCACACTGGAGTTGGTTTGACCCAGCACACCATCAGGGCGAGACTGTACACTGAGCTACTCATGAGTGGTTCACTGTACACTAGTAAAGAAAATTGCTGACCAGTAGAAACATCTGTGATAGAAAAGAAATGCACAGTATGCATTTTGTAATAAAAATGTCTGCCTCTTTTGGCCATAAGTTTAATTTCACTTTAAAAATGTCTTTCTGTATTTGTCTGGGGTACAGCTTTAATTTTTGTTAGTAGAAATGTCATCCCCTCATTTAAAAAGTACATTTACAGGTGTCGTACACTAATATATTGCTTGGTGCTAAAATGTAGGAACGTACTGTAAACTGCAAGCTGCGGCTGAATAATCCCCAGTCAAGTAGCATAAGGCATCTTCTGTTTTATCTCTCCAGTATAATGAGTCAAAAGTATACAGGATGATGACAGCATGTGCTGATGCTGTCTTATTATTTGACAGGTTGTGTACAGCCAACCACTCAAAACCTTTATGCTTATATATTTTGAAATGTAGAAGACATTTTATTCTGTAATTATTTTTGGCACCTATATGTTACAGTAATTGGTGAATTACTTGTGACATTGTGTTCTTTATTTCTGAAATGTACTATAGCACTGAACGCCCCGCCGATCCCCATTGTGACAGCTAGCGGGGGACCTTCTGCTCCTCACTAACTGTCACAATTTAAAAAAAAAAACTTGGCCGTGCGGGTCTCCATGTTCTGTGAATGAGAACATTACAAGTCCTGACAGCCTTTGCTGCTGTTGGCTTGCAGTTGTCAATGCACTAGCACGGCACTGTGGAGTGCAGTGGTAGTTCAAGTCTTTCTGTCAGTAAGTATCTGCTTGCCATGCGGGATGTATGAGCAAGCAGATACAGTGACGGGTCAGAGAAAGACCTGTATGGTACCAGCAATATACTGATCACTGCCAAAAGAATGCATTTGTTAAAAAGCAAACTTACCCTTTTAAAGTGAGCAAATACACTCACCAGCCACTTTTAGTTACGCCTTGCTAGTGCCAAGAAAATATCTCCCACACCATTACACCACCATCCACCTGAACCATTGATAGAAGGCGGGATGGATCCATGCTTTCATGTTTACACCAAATTCTGACCCAACCATCTTAATGTTGCAGCTGAACCAGACTCCTCATTTTTCTCTGACATAAACAAGGCATTTTCTCCTATCATTTTTCAGGATGGCTCATCTGAGAGAGGAGAGGCTCCTCCCTACAGGAAACGCAATCAATTTACAGTTTTTATAATTCCCCTCCCTTCCCCTTGCCCTCCAGTATTGATTGATTGTTTTTTTTTTTCTCCTTACAGCGGAACATTTGTTGTTTTTGTGACCAGAAGATCGGGGAGGGTCGGGTGGTACCCCTGTGAGGCAGGTATAGGTAGGCTGGAGAGGGCTAAACTAACCTGCTGGCTTGTTCCTTCTGGCCTGGCTAGTGAGCACCAGATCCTAAAGAGTAAGGGTTGTTTGGACAGTTATAGACGCCCTCCTCCTAATCCGAAAGCCTGTAACCAGGAAAATTTACTCAAAAGTATTAAGTCTTTTGTTCTTGGTGCAAATGGAAACCGGTATCCTCTACCTCTGTTCCTATAATCCTGCAATTTCTTCTGGATAATGTTGAGAGAGGGGTGGCAGTTAGCACCCTTCAAGTACAAATTGCACTTTCAGTTTTTCTTGACACTAGATTAGATAGAGAACCTTTTAAACTGTCTTTGGTGGCCAGGGAAAGAATTACCCCAGCCACAAAAGAGGCAAAAGCCTTATCAAAGCACCCTTTTCAACCAATATAAGAGGTTCCCTTATGGTTTGCCATTTAATCTTTTTTTGTTGGCTATCACCATGGCTGGAAGAGTTGGAGACCTACAAAATTTGTCAGTCAAAGAACCCTTTTTGTTCATCTTGCCATATAGGGTCACCCATAGGCCAGATGCGATGTACCTGCCCAAGGTAGCTTCCTTATCTAATAGAACACAGGATAAACCCAGGAACGGAAAAGAAGAGAAATTCCACTGTCTTGATGCTGAGGTGTCTCCTCACTTATCTGCATAGGGCCAAAGATTTTTGGAGGTCCGACCATCTAAATTCCTATGCTGGACCAAGGAAGGGACTTCGAGCCTCAAAAACTTTGGTCTCCAGGTGGATCAGACAAACTATTGCCTTAGCTTATGAGAGTTCAGGGTTACCTGCACTAGCTAAGGTAAGGGCTCGTTCAACCATGGCTATGGCCACATCCTGGGTGAAAAAAGCAGGGGTCTCCTGGGAACACATTTAAAGTGCAGCCAGTTGGTCAAGTCAAGACAACTTCTTGAAACATTACTGGATTGAAGTGCTGTCGCAGCAAGAATTAGTCTTTGGGTAAAAGGTGCTATAGGCTGTGGTCCCACCCTAAGGTAGGCCTGCTGTTACTTGATTATCCTCTCAGGTGTGCCATCCTGGAAGGTGATAGGAGAAAATCAACCATTAGAATTACTGATAACGGCATTCCTATGAACCTTCCAGGATGGCAAGCCTTATTCCTGCTCTATTGAGGGGGAAGAAAAAAAAAATCCCAAGTTAGTAACTGGTAAGTGCCTGTGTAGAATTATTCCCCTTAAAGACTAGTTTCGGTAGTTGCTTTATTACAAACTGGAGGGCAAGGGGAAGGGAGGGGACTTATAACAGCTATAAATTGGTTGAGTTTCCTGTAGGGAGGAGCCTCTCATCTCTCAGGTGTGCCGTCCTGGAAGGTTTGTAGAAATGCCTTTACCGGTAACCTGAACGGTTGGTTTTTGTCCACACAACTGCCGCTTACTGGATATTTTCTATTTTTCAAACTATTCTCTGTAAACCCTAGTGATGGTTGTGTGTGAAAATCCCAGTAGATCAGCAGTTTTTGAAATACTGAGACCAGCCCATCTGGCACCAACAACCATGCCATGTTCAAAGTCATTTAAATCTCCTTTCTTCTCCATTCTGATGCTCGGTTTGAACTTCAGTGAGTAGTCCATATCTACATGTCCAAATGCAATGAGTTCCTGCCATGTGATTGGCTAATTAGCAATTTGTGTTACCAAGCAATTGAACAGGTATACCTTATAAAGTGGCTGGTGAGTGTATTGGTTTGCATATTTTCTTTCTTTATTATAGTCACGGCTGGGAAAACGAGTTTTTTTTTTTTCTTCTTTCTAGTAAACCTAAAATGAATGCATTTTGAGTAGTCTTGATTATTGGTTTTCCTTACCTACTTTGATTAAATGCCTGCTGTTCGCAGAGCTCAGTAGCTCAAGCTAATTTAATTCAGAATGAAATGGAACATTAACAAAAATTCCCCCCCCCCCCTTTTCCCTTGTTCATTCCATTACAGAGTTTTAATCAGAGAGCGAGTGAACTTAAAGGCTATCAACATCTGTTGTGTTCTTTTGAATCTTACGATGCTTTGTTAATTTTTTTTTTAAGTGGGTGTACACTGTATTAAATTTTGTTTTTTGCTTTTTCAAAAAAAAAAAAAAAAGTATATCAATAGTAAAAACGGATATAATACTGTATATGTTCCTTAACTGCTAAACATATTGACCTCAAACCTTTTTAGTTTCCCTTTTTAAGGATAGAAGCTAGTCATGAAAATCAGTAATTTTGCCCCTTTTATATAAAAGACAAAGTCTGAGGTTTAGGGACTCTTTTATATACCTTACATGCAGCTGTTTCAGCCCTGCTGGTCTTTTCCAGTGTAAGACATAGGCACCATCGTTTTCTCAAAATGCCTTTTAACACTAAATTATAAAGTTCAGATGAATATTCTGTTTATTTTAGGTCTCATGAAATGGCCACAGATGATAAGTCTTCACCTACACTGGAATCTGCCAGCGAGCTGCCTAGGTCTCCAAGTAGTCCATCCCATCTTACTCATTTTAAACCTTTGACTCCTGATCAAGATGAGCCACCCTTCAAATCCGCCTACAGTTCTTTTGTAAACCTGTTCCGTTTTAGCAAAGGTAAGGCTTCATGTGTATATAATATGCATTTCTGTATCTTTGGATCCAGTTGAGTCCTGTCTAACAAACAGAACAAAAGACTGCTCTACAGATACAAAGGCCATCAAGACAATTCAGTCCAAATGAAGATCAGAGTGCAGCTCTTTTCAATCTTCTAAGTAGGAACAACTGGACATCTCCATCTCTGACACCTTCCACTGCATGCACTATGCCTGTCTTTGCTGCCTTCTTTAGTTTAGGGGAAACCAATACTGAAACAAAAACGAGCAAATGAAGGAGGCACATCAGCCTAGTGCATTACTGAGAGACTAAACACACATCCAGTGGTTTGATGTGAATTGTCCTGTATTATAATAATAATAATGTGCTCGCTACTTCTTTGTGAGTATATTGGCATTCATTTTTTATTTAATAGTGTCTCTCAGTAATGCACTAGGCTGGTGTGCCGCCTTCCTTTTGCTTGTGTGTGTTTTCCTTTTGCGTGTGTGTGTTTTTGTTTTTTTTTTCGTCATGTCTGTGTTATTAGCAGGATAACATCAGTTAACGGCAGGGCGGACTGACCATTCGAGCACTCGGGCACTGCCCCGGGGTCAGTAGGGGGCCCCATGAAATGCCCCTTGTACCTTCTTTTTTTTTTTTAATAGGCTTTTTTGGGTGTGCTTTGAGTGTGGGCAAGGACACAGGAGCCCCATGATCCCATATTGCCCGGGGGCCCCTTGAGTTGTCAGTCCGCCCCTGGTTAACGGGTAAGTTCTTTGACACATGGTCAATGTATTCCCGGTTGTGTCTGTGTACGTGAGTCCTTGGTGAAAACTGTACTCCTTATCCATTTGTCTATTGTTGGGGATCCATGTGTTTGTGCCCCCTCTGAACAGCTGTTCAAGGTGAGCTGGTCAGCAGTGTTTAAGCTACCACTGTACTTTGCATTTGGCATTCTGATGCACTGCTCAAATATGCACTGTTACCTACTGGCTCTGTTCAGTCAGCTGATCAGCAGAGGCATGAGTGATGCAACTCCAACTTGGCAGCAGGGTTAGCACTCTGTGTGAAAGTGGAAACTCTTTAAACTGGCTGTACATTCAAATGACATTTGATGCAATGGGCAGTTACTATCTAAATAAATAAGATATTTTATATGCTTTGGTATGAAATTAACTTTATTGCAAACTGCTGCTGTAACTGTATTACATATTTTTGTTTTTATTTGTGTTTAATTCCTTGTTAATATTCCGCATATAGTACGCTGTTTTACTGAGTAAGCAGGTTAGTTTTAGCAGCAAGATTTTTCTTTCAGTGACAGATTTATCCAGATGCATCGAGATAACCTACCAACAGTTTCTGTTAGAGTTGCTGGTAGTAAGTGAGCTTGATGCATTTTTTTTTTGTGATCCAAATCCACTGGTGGGATTAAACTTGTTTTTGTTGCAAGCATTATTATTTATTTATTTTTTTTAAGTTTTTAAAGTAGAACTTAAGGCGAAACTTTCTTTTTTTTTCTTTATATCGGGACGCAGAGCAAGCCATAATGACTGTGGGTTATATGCCACCTATAGGTGAATGGACACTGGCTTACCAAACAGGACGTCCTCCACCATATAACCCCTCCTACACAGGAAGTTCTCTATTTTTTCACCAGTGTCTGTAAAGTAGGAAGGTCACTAAACGTGTGCTGAATGTGCTCTGTGAAGCATACTGGGAGGTCTGGAACGAAAAGCTGCTAGCCAAAGTGCATGGTACCTGAGCCTTGCTGGATAAGGAGAACAGTCCTCAGGGTTTTGCCTGTAATGCGGCTTTAAGGCACTGGACCCTGTGTTTTTGGAACCTTGTGCAGTTTGGTCTGACCAAGGTTTTTCTGGAAGGGTGCAATACAGGTCCAAGGCAGTGGCCCCCATTAAAAAAGGGGACAGAGTCCTTTGAATGTATTTAGGACAAGGCCCATCGTGATGGGTGAAGGTAGGTCCCTGGTTAAAGTTCAGGGGAGTGCGGAGAGATTGGTAAGTGTTCTCTCTCTTATCTAATCTATCGTCACTTGCGGGAGTCTGTTACAGTGTGGACTCATGCGCAGTAGCAGCAGGAAAAGGAAGTCGGCCATATTAGTTACATGAGATGCTGCCAGTTTACATGTGGGCCTTTGCTTCCTTTGGTGCTACCACTGCTGGACCCAGGATGGATGGCCAGGACACAGGGCAGGTTATTCTAAGGGAACGTGGGTATTTCCTTGGGAGGGTCAGACAGGAGGGTTGTGTACATACTATCCTTTGATTCAGTGGAGTGTGTTGCTTTCTTTAAGCAGGACTATTGTTAGACAAGCATTTTGCTGTACACAGGGCTATGTGTCTAGGAGAAAATACCAGGGTCAGAGGAAATCCTGGGTGGAGAAGTCAGATTCTAAGTCTGCTTCATTCTGAAGGGGCACCCCCACTTGTGTGGGTGGGAGAGGAAGACATTTGTTTTTTTGTTTTTTTTTTTTTGTTTTTTTATGGAGGTCTGGAAAGAGCGGATCCAGGACAAGTGGGTCACTTCTACAGTCGCTCAGGGGTACAGACTGGAGTTTCAGGGAATTCCTCCTCCCAAGTTAAGGTCCAGTGTATCCACAGATCCATTGAGAAGGAAATCTTTGTTTTCAGGCACTTGACCGGCTGTTGTCCCAGGGTGTGATTGTGGATGTTCCAGTGGACGAAAGGTTCCAGGGATTTTATTGAAACATATTCACAGTTCCAAAACCGAAAGGGGATGTAAGCCCTATTCTGGACATGAAGGGACTGAACCGGTTCCTAAAGATTCATTCATTTCAGATAGTCAGTCCAGTCCGTAGTTGCATCTTTACAAGAGGGAGACTTTCTAGTGTCCATAGACCTAAAGGACGCATACCTGCATGTGACAATATTTCCAGCTTGTCAAAAGTTTCAGCGGTTTGCTATTTGAAACTCAACATTTTCAGTTTGTGGCATTACCTTTTGTGCTAGCCATGGCCCCTCGAGTGTTAACAAAAATTCTGGCTCCAGTTCTGGGGATGCTCAGAACTCGGAGAATCGATTTTGGGCTATCTGGACGATCTACTGCTCAGGTCAGTCTGGTCCAAGCCTGAGAAAAAAATGTGTCCCTTGCAATTCATACTCTGGAACCCTTGGTCTGGGTGCTCAACTTCGAGAAGTCAGCCAGTACAGAGTATTTGGGGTTGGTCCTAGACAATGTCCAGGCAGAGGTGTTTCTGCCTCCAGGAAAACGCCGTGACCTGAAGTCCTCTTGGACACTAAACGTTTTTACAGCTGCTGTTTACTGGATGTAGAAAAAAACATCAAAAGCCATAAACTCTCCAGCATGTTATCTTATGTGTCCATGCACACACAGACTGTAATCAGTTTTTTTGGCTGGAAAGAAAACCCAGAACTAGTGGGCTTCTAGAGGAGTTGTTTAGCTGTAAAAATACTCTAACGCTGAAAAACGAAGTAAATTGCGGCAAACCAGCATTTTTGGACTTGTTTTTTTTTTTTGACCAAAAAAAAACAAACAAAAAATGCTAATACAAAAACGCTGAATAACTCCCATTTTTAACGTGACTTTACACAGCTAACGTTACCACCGTTATTAAAACGCCCAGTGTGCATGCAGCTGAAAAATCAGGTTCGGAGTTTGAGGAGCAGGAAGTATCCTTCCCTTCATCTCTGCATGAAGTTAATGGGGAAGATGGTATCTTCATAAGAGGCAGTGCCCTATGCACAGTTCCACTCAAGACCTTTGCAAAGGAATGTTCTGTCAGCATGGAACAAAAAAGATTCCAGCACGGGATTGCCACATTTTTGTCACCAGACCCATCCCCCCCTCCGGATGCTGTATGGCTTGAATTGGTGGTTGGAAGTTCAGAATTTGGAAAAGGGAAGATCTCTCCCATCCAGTGATTTGGAAGCTGGTAACAACCGATGCCAGCCTCTCGGGTTGGGGGGGCTGTTCTAGAAGGGACCACAGTCCATGGGACACGGTCACCACAGGAAAAGATCCTTTCCATCAATATCCTGGAGCTTCGGGTGGTGCGGCTTGCCCTGAGATATTGGACGACCAGGCTTCGTGGCTGTCCAGTCAGGGTTCAGTCTGACAATGCCACAGCAGTGGCATAAATCCACCACCAAAGCGGTACCAAGAGAATGAGGGCTCAGGACGAGGTAAATCACATTCTGGATTGGGCAGAAGGGCATGTTCCAGTTCTGTCAGCAGGATTCATTCCAAGGATAGAAAATTGGCAGTCAGACTACCGCAGTCGTTGGCAGTTGTTGGCAGTTGGGCCCTGCACCCTGAAGTGTATATCTGTTGGCTGACAGGTTTGTGGACCCTCTTTTGCTAGGGCTGGATGCTTTTAGTAATTTATGCCTTTTCCCCAATTCAGCTAATCCCGCAGCTATTACACAGGATTCAAGAAGAGGTGATTACTGTGATATTTGTGGCACCAGCCTGGCCCAGGAGGTCTTAGTACGTGGATATTGTCTGGCTAGCGGTGGGCAATCCATAGCCTCTTTCAGATTGGCCAGACCTGCTGTCTTGGGGACCTATATTACACCCAGCTTTACGGTCTCTGAATTTGACAGCATGGCTATTGAGACCCAAATCTTGAAAGATAGGGATGTCAGACTTGGTTATCTACACAATGTTGAATGCTAGGAAGCTGGTTTCTAGGAACATTTAATATAGAACTTGGAAGGCATATGTTTCCTGGTGTGAGGATCGAAAATGGCACCACCAGAAATATTTGATTGGGATTATTATTTACTATTATCAGTAGAAAAGAAGTTGACTGTTTGGTACTATTAAGGGTCAGGTTTCATCCTTGGCTGTTTTTTTCAAAGACTGATTTTCTCACTCTTTGGTTTGTGATTTTTTTTTTTTTTTTTTTTTATATATACAGGGAGTGATGCTTACTGTCCTTTTTGGACTTGAAATTCGTCTTTTCAGTTTTACAGAAACCACCAATTGAATCAGGGAAATTCTGTTAGTTCTGCTAACGTGAAAGGTTCTGTTTTTGGTCACCTCTGCAAGAAGAGCATCGGAGTTGGCAGTTCTTTCTTGTAGAGAACCATTTTTGGTTTTACATCAGGTAAGGTGGTGTTGCCGCTTCATCCATCCTTTTTAGCCAAAGTTGGCTTTTAGTTTTCATCTTATTCAGGACATTGTTCTGCCTTCATTCTTTCCTAGGCCTCAGTCGGCAAAAGAAATATCTTTGCATGCCCTGGATGTGGTCGGCGCAGATTAGGCTGATTCCTTCTTTTGCCGGAAGGACCCAGGAGTGGACAGGTGGCATCCAAATCAATTATTTCTAAGTGGATTTGTCAGTTAATCATTCAAGCCTATGGTTTGAAGAGCAAGGTTCCACCTTTTGGCTGAAAGCACATTATACCAGGAGTGTGGGGGCATCTTGGCTATCTGCCACCAGGCATCAGTTACTCAGGTTTGCAAGGTGGTTACATGGTCTTCAGTTCATACATTCACAATGTTTTACCAGGTGAATGTCAGAGCCACGGAGAATTCCGCCTTTTGGTCGCAGTGTTTTGTGAACTGCTGAATAGCTCCTTTTGGGATGTTTGCAGTGGTTATTGTGATGTCATCCACCTCTCAAGGGACGTCCCACATAATCGTTAATATGACCTGCTCTGTGTACCGTGATGTACGATAAAGAAAATTGGATTTTTTCTATATACTTCCCTGTAAAATCCTTGGAGTACATCATGGGACACAGAGGTCCCTCACCTCTTTCTGGACTTTCATTGCTTGCTACAAAAACTGAGTACTTCCTGTGTAAGAGGGGTTATATAGGGGAGGACTTCCTGTTTGATGGTCAGTGTCCATTCACCTATAGGTGGCATATAACCCACAATGTCATTATTATGGCCTGCTCTGTGTCCAGTGATGTACACCAAGAAATGGATTTTACAGCTAAGTAGAGAGATTTTTTTTTTTTTTTTTGTCCCCCCATTTTGGCTAGCGTAAGAGAGGATTATAACTCCTATTAGTTTTTTGCTGTCTGTGTCCCATTGGGGAGATTTCCATTCACTTTCTATACCTAAAACAGAGAGAATGAAAATCCCTGCAAAGTTTTTTTTTTTTTTTTTTTTTTTTTTTTTTTTTTTTTTTTTTTGCCTGTCCTGCTTTTATTAAGTGAAAAGGTGTAATTACACACTAATTTAGATAATGGAATTATTTCAGATGAGGTCAGAGTGGTATCTACTACAGAAAGGACGGAGTCTGGTCCTGGGGACCCTGCAATAAGAAACACGTGGTCCAGTCCTCATCACTCACCAACATCACAGCCTGTTAAGTTTCCAGTGCAGTATAAAAAGCAGTTACTTGGAGAGAGAAGGTCTTCAACAAGTTCAGGTTTGTAGACTATCATCTTTTTATGAAATTGTCAGAATTTTTTTTTTTTTAAGACTTACTTACGTTTTAAAGGATCGCGTTTCTAAAATTATGCTGTACGTATTACAAAGCTGTTTAATTTGAAGCATATTTAATATGTGTTTTTTGGATGTTTTTTTATTAGACCTGAGACTAGACCTAAGATAAGGTAAACAGTCTTGGCACCCAAAATGCCTCCAAAGATGTCAGTTTTTTGCTTTTTTTGATTTTTGCATCTGCAGTCAAAATCTGGGTAAAAGGTTTGGTGCAGCAGAACTGATCTAGCAGTATCAGATGGTTTTGATCTTGCTCTTTTTTTTTTTTTTTTTTTTTTTTGTGGTTGAAGCATTGTCTGTCTGGCATCACAGACAGCATGGTACCTAGCCTAAAAGCTGGGTACACACTATACAAAAATCAGGCAAACGATTGTCTGATTATTTTTTTTTTCCTTTGTTTCACATCAAGTCAAACCCAAGAATGGTTCGAATTGTCAAACAGACTTTTTTTTTTTTTTTTTTTTTTTTGTAGAAACGTTGCATAGATTTTTTTTTGTTTTCTGATCATGCACAGCCTTGTGTATCCAATTTTGTTTCTCAAACAGTTCACATTTAAATGAAAATCATTAGTTCTGTTCGCATATGAGAAATGTTTGGAGTTTTTCCTTAGGAAATTTTCATTTGGAAGGTCTGAATTGGAAGTTGATTTTGTGTATACACAGTTTAGGTACATATAAAACGTACAGCAAGCCTTAGAGGAAAAAAAAAATACAATTGTATCTGGTTCATACAAAAATAAAAGGTGAGAGTCATAATGCAGTAAGAAACTCTCCAGCGCAAAGGGCTAGGAGTGTATTATTCTGACAACCCTGAGTAATGTCCCATTTTTGTTTCACTGCCACCAATCTACTGGTACAAGAACAAGATAAAGGATGTGCTAGGTGATATCGCAAGAATGTCTGCTGAAAAGTAGTCCTGTGTAAGTGTGGCAGTTAATGATTTAGGGTACTGACTTTATAGGTGAGCTTGTTGTAGTTTACTTGCCCTGTCACGGCAGTAAGGGAAAATGGCCACATTGACTAACAGCATGATAAAGGGGGAAGGCAGAAAGAGAGAAAAACTTGGGGAAGGGGGTAAGGAGGTAGAACAAGAAGGGAGGAAAAAGTTAGCGAAGTGAAGAGAAGGGGGTAAAGGGATGAAGAGGGATTGGGGGGAACCCCAAAGGCTGTTGGCGTTAGAGAATTCTGTGGCAGTTAGGTTACAGTTCCAAGAGGTGTTCAGAGGGGAATGTGCAAAATCGTCTCACCAAAGTTAGTACCATCCGGTATTCAGACTTGCGAATCACAGAGGACCACTGTGCGGGTTTCATTTGTGAGTTTGCCATATACCTGGGTTTTTACTTTGTCAAAGTTAAGTGTCAACAACCTTCATGCTTTTGCTATCATTTGTTTGGCTATAAAGATGTGTGTAATTTAGCATGCGTTCTTGAAGGGTGATGTTCTTTATTGGTTGGTGTAAAATCATCTCTCAGGTATTTTTGCTCAGATTAACATGGAATTTCATATTGACCATCATGTATACCCATATCCACATGCTCTTAACTTTTTAGGGCACATCCACCAAATGTGCTTCATGTCTCGGAGATCTGGGCAACCTCAAAAGTAGGAGGTAGGATGGGACAGGAAATGCCTTGCAATCCTACCAGGGGTGTAGAAACATAACTTTTTATAGGGGTTCTCCAATGCTAGCGCACCTTTTAGTATCTTCATTCTTTAAAACTGATAAACCACATTTTGCTAGAAAGTTGGAGAACAGAACTATTTTAAATGTTGTCCAGAGCAACCAGTCAAACACTAACAAAACGCATTTGTTTTCACTTATTCATTTGACCAGTAAAGCTTGACCTGTTTGACATATACATTTTTAATTTAAATTAGGACATATTTGGTTGAACTGTATAAGGAATGTGGGCAATAATTTTTTTTTCCAGAGACCAGAAGAAAGGTAGAACCACCCTTGGGTCACGATCCTCGCACTGCTGTACAGCTCCGCAGCCTGAGCACTGTACTCAAGCGCTTAAAAGAGATTATGGAAGGAAAGAGCCAGGTAATTTATGAGATAGATTAATATTCTTTTGGTCGGGTATATATAGCCACTTTTCTACTGGAGTTTATAGGCAATGCTTTAAAATCTTATCAGTTTAGAGCAGTGGCGGTCTGACAAGTCATGGGGCCCCTGTGTCCTTGCCCACACTCAAAGCACACCCAAAAAAGCCTGTAAAAGGTACCAGGAGCATTTCATGGGGCCCCCTACTGACCCCAGGCCCTCAGGCAGTGCCTGAGTGCTCGAATGGTCAGTCCGCCCCTGGTTTAGAGTTAACCATGCATTATGGCTCCAAAATTATTGCTCTCAATCCGACGTTCATGGTAATACCTCACATGAATGGGGACATATGCTTGCATACATGTACATGACCTATGCATGCATTTCCATTTGGGTCGTTACAAGAGTACTATTTTTTCAATTTTTTATTTTTGACCTAGTTTTCGTTCAGTTGTTTAGTTTCGCTTTAAGTACCAGGATGTTTATAAGCATACCTTGGTAGACAAGGAGCCTTTTTGTTTGATTGTAGCACTAGGTCCTAATTGAAGTAAATGTAGCTCACATGATTTAGGTTATGTAAAATGGCTGTTTTGTGCTTCACCAGGACAGCGACTTAAAGCAGTACTGGATGCCCGATAGCCAGTGTAAAGAGTGTTATGATTGCAGTGAGAAGTTTACCACGTTCCGGCGGAGGCATCACTGTCGACTTTGTGGTCAGATCTTCTGCAGCCGCTGCTGCAACCAGGAGATTCCTGGGAAATTCATGGGTTATACAGGTTGGTAAAAGCCTGATTTTAAAAAAAAAACATTATTGCAAGTAAACATTTTGAATACTTGTTTTTTCTGTGTTTACCTGCATATTTAAGATGGTGAGATGGTAACAGGGTGTCTTTAATACACATTAAACAAAAGTTTCCCTTTGTGTTAATACTTCTTCTCTAGTTGTAATGAATGCATCCACTGTACATTAGGCAGTCTTTACAAAACCAGACATTTTGTTAAGATAACCTCTGATAAAAAAAACTACTAGGTGAAAATGACACAACTTGCTAGCGGTAGCACTGACCTTAAATAACAATGACGTGACTTTGACACAGAGTATGTAAAGGATTATTTACTAAGAGATGCTGGCAAGAAATACATTTAAAATTAGTAAGATGACAGATATTGCTAAACAAATTGCATTATGAATACTTCCAATTTTAAGCTTAGCTGCCTCCCTCCAGGTACAGTTTAGTGGTTATAGGATTTAAAGTGTAAGAAGAATGTTGGTTTGCAAGTATGATGTTTTTTTCTCGCTAAGTAACATGCTGTTACATGGGTTTTAAAAGTTGTATTAAAACTTTTCCGCTACAACAAACTGTAGCTGCTGACTTTTAATAAACACACTCGCTTGGCCCAGGATCCAATGCTGTGCTTTCCTGAGCTGGCTTCTTCACTTTCCTTCAGTCCCTGGTGCTGGCATATTGGCTGTGGGCAGCCAGCTGTGAATACTTGTGGCTTCACAGCCAGCTGTCCGCTGCAAATGCGTGAGCCGTGCTGCGCTTTGTGAATGGTCTTGCAATCTTCTGGGACCTGTGTGTTCCAGAGGACTGTGGGGAGAAAACAAGGAGTCAATCACAAGAGCAGGGCTCTGAGGATTCTTGGAAACCCTGAGATGAATTTTACTATGCCTGGAGTAGAGCTGCCAGTATCTGGAGCAGCTGTGTATGGCAACCAGTCGGCATCTATCTTTATTTTCAAAGTGTAACTGAACAAGCTGAGGATAGATGATTAACTAAACACAGCTGCTCCAGATCCTGTCTGCGTTATTTTTAGTAAATCTCCCCCCACCATATACAGGTGAAACTCAAAAAATTAGAATATCGTGCAAAAGTTCATTTTTTTCAGTAATGCAACTTAAAAGGTGAAACTAATATATGGGATAGACTCATTACATGCAAAGCAAAATAGTTCAAGCTGTGATTTGTCATAATTGTGATGATTATGGCTTACAGCTCATGAAAACCCCAAATCCACAATCTCAGAAAATTAGAATATTTTGAAAAGGTGCCATATTCTAGGCTCAAAGTGTCCCACTCTAATCAGCTAATTAAGCCATAACACATGCAAAGGGTTCCTGAGCCTTTAAATGGTCTGTCTTGGTCAGTAGGAATCACAATCATGGGAAAGACTGCTGACCTGACAGTTGTGCAGAAAACCATCATTGACACCCTCCATAAGGAGAGAGAGCCTCAAAAGGTAATTGCAAAAGAAGTTGGATGTTCTCAAAGTGCTGTATCAAAGCACATTAATAGAAAGTTATGTGGAAGGGAAAAGTGTGGAAGAAAAAGGTGCACAAGCAGCAGGGATGGCCGCAGCCTAGAGAGGATAGTCAGGAAAAGGCCATTCAAAAGTGTTGGGGACTTTCACAAGGAGTGGACTGAGGCTGGAGTCAGTGCATCAAGAGCCACCACACACAGACGGATCCTTGACATGGGCTTCAAATGACGTATTCCTCTTGTCAAGCCGCTCCTGAACAACAAATAATGTCAGAAGTGTCTTACCTGGGCTAAGAAAAACAGACCTGGTCTGTTGCTCAGTGGTCCAAAGTCCTCTTTTCTGATGAGAGCAACTTTTGCATCTCATTTGGAAACCAAGGACCCAGAGTATGGAGTAAGAATGGAGAGGCACATACTGCAAGATGCTTGAAGTCCAGTGTAAAGTTTCCACAGTCTGTGTTGATTTGGGGAGCCATGTCATCTGCTGGTGTTGGTCCACTGTGCTTCATTAAGTCCAGGGTCAACGCAGCCGTCTACCAGGAGATTTTGGAGCACTTCATACTTCCTTCCGCAGACGAGCTTTATGGGGATGCTGACTTCATTTTCCAGCAGGACTTGACACCTGCCCACACTGCCAAAAACACCAAAACCTGGTTCAATGACCGTGGGATTACTGTGCTTGATTGTTTCAGTAATGCAACTTAAAAGGCCTGCAAACTCGTCTGACCTGAACCCCATAGAGAATCTATGGGGCATTGCCAAGAGAAAGATGAGAGACATGAAACTGAACAATGCAGAAGAGCTGAAGGTCGCTATTGAAGCATCCTGGTCTTCCACAACACCTCAGCAGTGCCACAGGCTAATAGCTTCCATGCCACGCCGCATTGAGGCAGTAATTGCTGCAAAAGGGGCCCAAACCAAGTACTGAGTACATATGCATGCTTATACTTTTCAGAGGTCCGATATTGCTGTATGTACAATCCTTGTTTTATTGATTGCATGTAATATTCTATTTTTCTGAGATTGTGGATTTGGGGTTTTCATGAGCTGTAACCCATAATAATCACAATTACGACAAATCACGGCTTGAACTATCTTGCTTTCCATGTAATGAGTCTATCTCATATATTAGTTTCACCTTTTAAGTTGCATTACTGAAATAAATTAACTTTTGAACGATATTCTAATTTTTCGAGTTTCACCTGTACACACTAAAAACTGTTGCAGTGGTAACAGTGAATTGAAGTTCTACATTTTTGCACATTTAGAAAATCGTTGCTGGTGGCAATTAAAATAGATTGATTCACTGGATTTTAATAAACTGTACAAAATGAGCCTGTGTTTATTTAAAGCCCTATCAGCTTTTTATTGCTGCCTGTATAGCTGTTGCATATATTCCTTTGTATCATTTCTAGCACAGCTTTAACCAGGACAGAAAATGAGGGGAAAATCCTAACAGTAATCAAAAGTTTTAAAGTTACACTTTTTATGACTTTAATAGTGTGTTTTTAATGCAATATGTTTGTGTCCTGAAGGTGATCTTAGGGCTTGTACCTACTGTTGCAAGATTGCTGTAAACTATGCACACTCCACGGATAGCCATGTCATCGGAGAAGACCTGAATGCATTGTCCGATTCCTCATGTTCTGTTTCTGTATTGGATCCTGGAGAACCTCGCACACCAGTGGGAGGAAGAAAGTCTAGTCGCAATATCTTTTTAGAGGAAGATCTTGCCTGGCAAAGGTACATTTTTACTTTTTTTTTTTTTTTTTCTCCAACAGTTGTTAGTGTATGCTAACTACAAATAATAAACTGCTCTTCTTTTGTTCATGCCATAGTGTACAGCCATTAACCTGTATAGGTGGCTGTGCGTGTCCCTCCAAGTTCCTACTGTGTAAAAAGATGGTTGTGGAAGGGAATGCTGTATTTCTTTGTATTTACTTGATTCCTTGACTTGAGTTTAAACTTCAGAGCTGTACCCTTGCCCTTCACGATCACACTGTCCAATCATTTCACCTCAGTGGTCGCTGATATTGTTCTGATTGGATGGAGGGCTGGTGAGTAACTCTGAAATCAAAGTTTGTACAGTATGCGACACACTAGTAGGTTGATCAAATAAATTCTGATCCTTATGGTTCTAAACTGCTGTAATATTTTGTATTCTGCTTGATAAACATGTCATGTTTTTATGAGTCATATTAATTTAATTTTATCTGGTTTCATTTTCCATGTTTTCTTTAATGTGTTGATTTGAAATAAATACGTGGGATACAGAATGGTTGACTTGGGTTGGGGGGGTAGTAAAGTAACTAGATCAGGGGTAGGCAACCTTTTGAGAGGTGGAGATCTACCTGGACAGCATGGAAAAGATAATCACCAAGGAGTGGCAATTTTTTATTTTTTAAGTAATTAACCACTTGATGACCGGGCTATATGATGGCTACAGCATGGTTGTCTAGTTCTGGGAGGGCATCTTTTTGACTTCCTCCCAGAATACGCACCCAGCAGTGTGCACCTGGTGCTCTCTGATCGCTGTGTCCTTTGGACACAGCTGTTCACATGACATAGTAGAGGGCCAATTACTATGCCTTTTTTAACACATGACACAACTGATCATGTAAATACATTTGCCAGTTATTGGCTGCACGTTCCTCACGCTGTCACTGCGTGAGAAGAGCCGCTAATCGGCAACTGTATATTGCACATCAGGACATCAGTGCAGTGCCAATAGTGTCAATCAGTGCTGCTAGTCATTGTTAGTCAGTGCAGCCTCATCAGTGCACATCCATGAAGGAGAAAAATTACCGAATTGCAAAATTCTATAACTGAATGAAGAATTTTATTTTCAAAGTTTTTGGTCTTTTTTCGTTTTTGTTTAGCAAAAAAAAACCCAGTGGTGATTAAATAGCACCAACAGTTCTATATGTCTCAAAAAAAAAGATAAAAATTTTAATTTGGGTACAGTGTTGCATGGCCGCACAATGGTCATTCAAAGTGCGACAGCAATAGAAGCTGAAAATTGGCCTGAGCAGGAAGGGGGTGAAAGTGCCCGTTAGGCAAGTGGTTAACCAGTAAGCCCCCAATAAAAAGTAAAAACTGCATGTAGAAAACTTGGAATAATCTTGTAAAACTGTCACTGTAGAAATCAACTTGGCCTATCGTTAAAATTTTAGCTTCAGTGAGAATCTCTGCATTCGCTTTCATTAACAATTTTTTTTCATGTTGGGGGAGTAATTGGCTTCCACCTCAAGGCTGATACTGGAGTTCTTCGTGAAAGCAGAACATTGGTGCAGGCTTTTTTTCTTTTCCAATTGGTTACAAGCCTGGCTATCTGCTCTGATTTCTGGCCAGTGTAAGTAGAATGTAGGGCAGTGTACAAAGGTCAGTAGTAGGTAGGGCAGAGGACAGGGGTATGCAGGTAAGAGTTTAGCATGGCAGAGGACGGGGTCAGGAGGGTAGGATACTTGGGTGGAGGGGGAGCTGCATGTTCTGGTGCTGATCCCCGCCGACCCACCTCCTTATATGATATAACCTGCAAGCACCTTGGATTGATCGGAGGGGAAGGGGGGGGGCACCATGGAAGCATGCACTACCCTCCATGGAAGAACTTGGGCTACTTGGACAAGCGCCCAAACCTGCCCATGCTATTTTTTCTCCCTTGTCACTTTCTCATTACCTATCATAGTTTTCGAAGGCCCTGAAATGCCAGGATAGTACAACCCCCCCCCCCCCCCCCCCCAATGCCCAGTGACCCCATTTTGGATAGTAGATACCACAAGGAATTTTAATAAGAGGCATGGTGAGTATTTTGCCTCTTCACCTCTCCCTCTTCCCCTCTATCGATGTGGATGAAGAAATCTCTGCCAAAAAAGTAAAAAAAAATTTATGCCGAAGCATAAGAGTGATCTGACCACCCCAGGCCCCCCTATATGATGTTCCTTGTTGTGTTGTGTGTTTTTTTTAACTGTTGATGAGAAATCTCCCTTGTGTGAGAATTGTGAAGATGTGCTCTAGACTGTGCCATGCTGTACCCTATACTAATACTCCACTAGTGTGTGGTAGTGATGGAAGCAGTCCTTGATGCAGAGACCAGGTTGGTTGGGACAGGAGGGACACGTGTTGTGTCTTATTCCCTGTCTGCTACAGACACAACATCTTCTTTGGTGTGACCTTTGGTTTGGAGGAACTAGAATGGATATCAAGAAAATGCTTTTCATGCAGCCGACTCGCTGCGTCTGGATTTTGGGGATTGGGCCAAAGCACCTTCTGGATACAGAAGGGCCGTGATGATCTCTTCCTGAAATTTTAGGAAGTGATTGTGTGTGGTGTGTGCGCATTTTATACTATACTGCCAAAATTATTGGGACACCCCTCCAAATCATTGGATTGGACCCCTCCAAATCATTGGATTGTCCCAATCACCTCCATGGCCACAGGTGTAGAAATTTCATCTGTGAAATTTCCTTGCTACTAAATATTCCACGGCCAACTGTTAGTGGTGGTATAACAAAGGGAAGCAACTGGGAACAGCAACTCAGCCACGGAGCGGTAGGCCACATAAAATGACAGTGAGGGGTCAGTGCATGCTGAAGTGCGCAGAAGTCACCAACTGCCTGCAGAGTCAATAGCTAAAGACCTCCAAACTTTGTGTGGCCTTCCATGGCCAAGCAGCTGCATTCAAGTCTTCTATCACCAAGTGCAATGCAAAGCGTCAAAATGTGTTATATCTCGTACTCTCCGCTCCTCACAAGACATGGGCATGGAGGAGGAGAGAGGAAGTGGGCCAGCAGCGAAGTGTGCGTGGGGGGCGTCCGTTCAGCAACTGAATTCAAATTGAAATTTTTTTTTTTGTTAATATAAATTGGAGTGCCTGGCCTTTGATCAAAGATAAAATGTAACAGCACATGATGGAAAAATTCTCAGTTCAAGGCTGTGTGGGAATCCTTGATGTATAAAAGTTTTAATGTTTTGTAATCTACATTTAGAAAACAGTTTGTGTCCCATCATTGGGACTGTTTTCAGAGGATCCCAAGCTACCAGTCAAAGATTTGGTGGGAGCCAAACCAGGTTGGAAATAGGAATAGAGTGAGTCTACTACATTGAGAGATACACATAAGGGTATTTCTTTTTGAGCTTGTAGAAGAGCAAGAGGTTCTATATTGGCTGCTTTTAAAATAGTTGGAAATGTTTGGGACTCCCAGTCCTCCACTCTGCTTTGAAAGGTACATAATGTTCTTATTGTGTCTTGGTTTAGATTAGTCCCTTCCCCCAACCTCCCCCAAAATCTGAAGATGTAATGTTGAAGAATGCACAAGGTGTGAGAAGTAAAAGGGGCAGGTAGAACCCTAAAATAAGAGTGTGTTGTGTTTTTTTTATTTATGTAATGGACCTCTTTTTCATTCTCCTTGAAAGCCAGTGCCCATTAGGTAAGGGGCATTAAACGTGAATGTATTGCAGTCTAGGTTAGAAGCTATTGATTGCTTAAATGTCTTATCTTTCATATGGTACAGTATACATGTTCTTTGATTAATATTGCCTTCTTTTTATACTGGTTTAGCCTTGTTCACCAGGATTCTACTAAACCACTGACAGCACGTCTTGCTTCAGTTCAAGAAGATCCTGGAAAGTCACCTGCGAGGAATCGGTGAGTAAGGAATTAACCTGCTTACTGTCATGAGTGATTGCATCATATCATAATGTCATATCTTAATTGTACAGTTCTTAACACAAGTAGCTTATTCACAGAAGATGAGCTGTATACAGGCTACCCTAAGGTGACTGGAAATAGGCAAACATTTGCTAGGTAGGGCTGCCCCAAGTGTGCACTGAACTATCCCTACCCCTCTGGGAGACTTCAGTTTTTTGATGGAATGTCTTTAGGTGATGGACCTGTTCTCCTCCTGAAAAAGTGTGTGTGTTTTTTTTTTTGTTTTTTTTTTTTTTTATTTTAGGCTATACGTCGGCTTTTGGATCACCATCTTTTTGGTGTTACCTTGGTGACTGTGTGGGGGGCAGCTTGTAACATTTGTTTCGGACACTGAAGCCTGCATTAGATGTTCACCTCAGCTCAAAGTGTAACGTGTGTAGTTGGCCTCAGAAAGCTATTCATATCCAGAACCATGGTCCATTTCTATGGTTTCCATACCTGGTCGGCCCCTTTGAGAGCATGCCCAACATAAAGGGCAAAGCCTAGACCCTTAAAAGGGCCCAATAACGTAGAAGGGGTAAGATAAGATTTCCCTGTATGTTGACACCAGTTACTGGCCTTTAATAGGATAGCAATGCGGTTTTATAGGCAGAAGCATTTGGAGTTATTCACTTAATTGTGGTACCCCCAGCCATTTTGTCTCTACCATTCCTTGGAGCAATATATTTAAAATTGGCTTTGTTTTCTCTCCGCCTGATGCAGTTGGTAATGTCTACTGACACATTCCTGCTACTGTATTCGCTGAAAATGCATACAGCATGTGTGTTCTGCTACAGTTACACAGCCACAAGAACACAGTCAGTGCCTGGGTTATAATGGCTCCAGTATCTGGACACTCAAAACCCCATCCAGTCCCCACTCCATTCTGTGTTTACCCCACTGGGGCGGCTCTCTCTTAGCAATAGTGGATCATAGGTGTGGCCTCGTGTCACATTGTGATGTCAACTTGGTGGAAGATCTCGTATAAAGGGAGACCTACTTTGGTGCCCAATACATTTGTTAGGCATTTTTCTGATGTGGTAGCTGTTTCTTGTAAAGAGCCGTTCTTGGTTTGCACATACGCTGTATTGCCAAACGTATTGGGACACCCCTCCAAATCATTGGATTCAGGTGTTCCAATCACCTCCATGGCCACAGGTATATGAAATCAAACCACCTAGGTATGCAGACTACTTCTACAAATATTTGTGAAAGAATGGATTGGTCTCAGGAGCTCAGTGAATTCAAGTGTGGTACCATGATAGGTTGCCACCTGTGCAGTAAGTCCATCCATGAAATTTCCTTGCTACTAAATATTCCACAGTCAACTGTTGTATTATAACAATGTGGAAGCAACTGGGAATAGCAGCAACTCTGTCATTTTATGTGGCCTATCGCTTTATGGCAGAGCGGGGTCTGCAGAGTTAATAGCTAAAGACATGTAAGCTTCATGTGGCCTTCAGATTAGCACAACCACAATGCATAGAGAGCTTCATGGAATGTTTTTTCATGGCCGAGCAGCTGCATTCAAGCCTTATAACACCAAGTGCAATGCAAAGCGTTGAATGCAGTTGTGTAAAGTACACCGCCAATGGAGTCTAGAGCAGTGGAAACGTGTTCTCTGGAGTGATGAATCACGCTTCTCTGTCTTGAAATCCGATGGAGTTGTCTGGGTTTGGCAGTTGCCAGGAGAACGGTACTTGCCTGACTGCATTGTGTCAAATTTGGTGGGGGGGGGGGTTGTGGTGTGGGGTTTTTTCTTGGGTTGAGCTTGGCCCCTTAGTTCCAGTGAAGGGAACTCTTAAGGCATCAACATACCAAGACATTTTGGACAATATCACTTTCCCAACTTTGTGGGAACAGTTTTGAGGATGGCCACCCTTCTTGTTCTAACATGATTGCTCACCAGTGTACAAAACGAGGTCCATAAAGATATTGATGAGTGAGTTTGGGGTGGAGGAACTTGACTGGCCTGCACAGAGTCCTGTCCTCAACCTGATAGAACACCTTTGGGATGAAATAGAGTGGAGACTGCGAGCCAGGCCTTCCCTTCCAGTGCCTGACCTCACAAATGAGCTTCTGGAAGAATGGTCAAACATTCCCATACACACACTCCTAAACCTTGTGGACAGCCTTCCCAAAAGAGCTAAAACTGTTATAGCTGCAAAGGGTGGGCCAACCCAATATTGAACCCTATAGACTAAGACTGGGATGCCATTAAAGTGTAGTTAAGATTGTGGTGAGACCAAAACCTTCCTTTTTATCGAAGGTGGCTTTTTCTTTCCATCTCAGTGAGAACATTATTATTTCCCCCCTGTCCTGTCCCAAAAATGCCAAGTAAATTGCCCTTCACTGCTTGGATTAGGTCAGGACAGTTGAGTTCACCTATCAGCCATGGCTTTTGCAAAATGAGTTCCTCTTTGTTCTGCCTATTTGTCCTCGTAGACTGGATCCTGCTTTCTGATACACTAATGCCAGGTGGATTAGGCAAATTATTTATAGGGTCTACGCCCTTAATGAAACGGTTCCTCCCTTCCATGTCAGAGCTCATTGCACCAAGGCTATTAGTCTCTTAAGCTATTTATCATATAACATCTGTATCTTAGCTTTTCAAGGCTCCCACCTGGTCCTCTGTTTACACGTCTTTTTTTTTTTAGTTTTTCTAAATAGATGTTCAGGCCTCAGTGGATGTGAGCTTCTTCAGCACTGTACTTTTAAGCTGTCTGAGTATTTCTCGGTTCTTAACTCTTGTTTTTGGGGGTCTATTGGCAGTTGTTGTTGCCCAACCCTCAGTTTACTGCTTGGGTGCATCCTGTAGTCTATGAAAACAAGTCTTGTCTCCTGTACTGTACAATTAAGACAATGGGAATTTTGACTTGCCTGTAAATTCCTCATCCAGGAGTATAGTACCAGACATGAGCCCCCCCCCCATGTATTTGATCACTTCTTATTGCTTGCAAAAAAAAATTTGAAGTCTCACGGAGTGTGCAGGTTTAGATGAGTGAGCACTAGGGACCACTATAGCAAGTTTTATATAGTGTCCATTCACCTGAAGGTAGCCTGCATATAACCAATGGTCTATGAATACAAATCTTGTATCATACTCCAAGATGACTAATTTAAAGGTAAATACAATTTTTTTTGTATTGGTTGTTACAGATGATAATACAATAAATGTACATAGTTTTTAAAAATGCAGACATGCACAATGCATTTTAACAGACACTTGATTATGTGACTTTTTATAATGCTCTAGTGTGAGTCTGGCCGTAGATTTAATCTCTTGTGGACATCATTTGCAGGGTCCTATTGCTCTGCTCTGGTCTGTGGCATTCTAGAGAGGCTTCTAATTGGTGAACTACAAGACATGACAAAGTTTTTATGTTAAGCCAGTGACCTGTACTGGTACTTTCATGGTTATATAAGCAGAGTAGCCCCTGTGTTTATGCATCTGGTTGCTTCAGTTTCCCAAGTCCAAGGGCTTTTATTGATTTTTATCCTGTATGATATATATTCCCAAAACTAAAATTTAATGGGAGTAGCATAGTCCTATGCAGATGGAAGAGCCACAGTCTCAGGTGTTTGTGAGGACAAAAAAGGTGTGACACCCCCCCCCCCCTTTCTTTCCTTCCTTCTCTAATTCGGCAGAGTGGCCTCTCTTTCTAAAGTAAACAGAGGAGCGCCAATTGCATTCAGCGCCAGCAAGTGAGGGAGTGTATGTACACACTGCTCCTCTCCTTCCTCACACTGCCCCCCCTTTTGTTCGCAGCTGACAGTAGAGATAAGTCACTGGTTGTCAGGATGCCAGCAGGTGCCAGCTCATCTGTTTACATCCACTTCTGTTCAGTTCTGTTTTTTTAAATGGATGCCATCCATTTACATCTGTTCTGTTTGTTATGTCCGTTTTTAGGCAATTAGACTCAAGATGTCTCCTCTGCCTTTTAACAGCATCAGGTCAGACCAAGATCGGTTTGATCCAATGCACATACAAGCTAGCAGTAGCTTGTAAACAGAAGACTGGAAGTGACAAAATACTCGTTGCTTCTGGTTTCTAAGACCATAGATATGATTGGAGAAGATCCAGTCCCCGACCAGCTCTATGGTAAGTTGGTGGGCTTCAGTGCCTGGCTCCCTGCCGGGACAGGAGAGGCCAGGGAGGCATCGGAGGACCCTCCCGCCAGTTGTAAAAGAAATCCAGCAGCGAGTTAGCCACTAGGATGACATTTACATTACAGGAATTGCTGGCTGAAAAAAATACTGAGATGATGCCTATAGGCCAAAACGCTATATTGAATATCTGTGATCTTCGGGTCTTCAGACAGCACTGCATTAAAACAGGCATGCTTCTGTGATGGACATCATTGCATGAGCTCAGGGATACTTCTGGAAATCACTGTCTGTGAACACTCTTTACCGTGCCACCCAAAAATGAAAGTGAAAACTCCTGTCATGCAAAGGAGGAGCCATATCTGAACATGAACCAGAAATGCTGCAATCTGCTGTGGGCCAAAGCTCATTTAAAATAGTCTGTTGCAAAGTGGAAAACTGTACTGTAGTCAGACGAATCAACATTTGACATTATTTTTGGTAGCCCTGGGTGCCGTGTCTTCTGGACTAAAGAGGAGTCAGACCTTCCAGCTTGTTATCCGCACTCAGTTCAAAATCCTGCATCTCTAATGATATGGGGGCATTTGTGCGTATAGAATGGTCAGCTTGCACATCTGCAAAGGCACCATCAGTGCTGAAAGATGTATCCAGGATTTAGTGCAGAATATGCTCCCATCCAGACAATGTTGTCTTCAGGGAATTGATAAGTTTAAAGTGAATATATAACCAAACTGTTTTACTTTTTATAGAGTGGGAAATAGTTAATAGTTTTATATCTGCATCCTGTCTGAGAGATTTTCCTTTGCTTCCTGTCCCAAAGACACCTAAGAAGGTGAGGGGGAAACTCTCAAAATTAAGGTGTATTGTCTCCAGAACAAGTGTCTTTTGTAGGTTTATCCTTCACTTCTATTCTGTGAAAACTGTAAAATGTAAATATCTGTGGGTCTTGGTGGCACTTCTAAGTAGGCAGCAGTATGTGGGAGTAGATGCTTGGGTTCATGGACTATTTGTTTTACTTCATTTCTTTTTTCTCTCTGTACTTGTAACACATTTTCCTTTTTTGTCTTTAGGTCAGCCAGTATTACTAATCTATCACTGGATCGTTCTGGATCCCCTATGGTGCCACCTTACGAATCATCTGTCAGCCCCCAAGCTTCTCGCACATACTTGAAGAATGATACTAATGAAGAGGAAAGAAAAATACTACTGGTAAACATCTGTGTTTTTTTATTTTTTTATTTTTTTTTATTGCAAATACAACTTTTGTTTGGATGGACAATAATCTTGTATGTTGTGTTAACTTTACAACAAGGGCAAAAGGCATCACTTAGGCCTTTTTTTATACAGGTGAAAAAGGTGCTGTGTGTTGTAGCCATAATGTTTACTGAGCTGAACTCTGGTCTATAGGACAATGCACACAGCTCTGTGAAGATATGTAATGCACTAAAATTATACATTTTAGTGCAGTAATTTATATGCATATGTGAAAGTATATATGGGCTTATGCTTGTAAATTGCAAGCATTGAAGATTTTACACATGTATATACATATGCACATTTACAGGTCTTTATGGAACATAACTTTTTTTTTTTTTTTGGTGTGAAAAAACCCCAAAAACATTTTTTACACTATCTTTCTGCCAGGCAGATCCTACAAATAACATTAGTGCCTTTTTTTTATGTCCATGTACATTAAGCCTCAGTGCAAGTATTATATATAGTGTTGGTATTTCAGTTACTAAACAAATTTACTAGGTGATGTAACAGCTCTTTGCAGCTGTAATATCCACTGTGTTTTAATTGAATTTATTCTTTGGTTGTAGTTTATAATGCATTTATATGCAGGCTTAACCAGTGATAAAATGTAGGGGTCACGGAGGTGCATTTAATCAGGAAAAAAAAAATCTCTGGTCCTTGCTTTCATTAACTTGTAAATGGACCGCCTGTCTGTTTTTACATCCAACTGTCATCTGAATTGCCAGACAGTTTTTAGTGGATAGAATCAGATCAGATGCAGGCAGGTATAAACTGACACATGTCCGTTTACATCCACCACACTACTAAGGGCAATGCATGGTCCAATCGGGTCCGCCTGAATATTGGACAGGTGGACACCATTGGTCCACCCATGTGAAAGGGCTCTTAATTATAAATCTTTACAAAGAAATAAAAAATGGTTCTTTCCTTCCTTTTTTAGAGAAATGTTAGTGTTTCTAAAGTCGGAAGTAGAAAATGTGTTTTTTTTTTTTTTTTTTTTTCCTTTTTTTTTCCCCTTTTAATGCAAGGTAAAAAATGTTTTTAGCTTTAGTATCACTTTTAGGTTAGATTTATAGAATACATTGCTCATCTCTGAGCAAGCAATTAAATTGCACAGTACTTTTTTAACCTTTTGATAAACTGTAGGAATGAGAGAAGATGTTTTGGCTAAAGTTACATTAATAGTTCAAGGACTAAATAAAGCTTTATTAAAACTATTCAATAATTTTTGATTATGCTCATTTAGGATTCTGTGCAGCTGAAGGATTTGTGGAAAAAGATCTGTCACCACAACAGCGGTATGGAGTTTCAGGACCATCGTTATTGGCTGAGAACATACCCCAACTGCATTGTGGGAAAGGAGCTTGTTAACTGGCTAATTAGAAATGGGCACATTACAACTCGGTAAGCCACACAGCTTCATTTTTATTAGAGGAAAAAAATATGTATGTAAAATATGTATTTATACATACATATACACACAGTTGGGTCCATATATATTTGGACACAGGCACAATTTTAGTTTTTTCAGGTATTTACCAAAAACTATTCAAGCTATAGTTATATAATAGATATGAGCTGAAAGTGCACACTCTCATGTTTAATTTGAGGGTATGTACCTCCAAATTGGAGGAAAGGTTTAGGAATTACAGCTCTTAAGAGTATTCATCCCCCTTTTTCAAGTGACCCAAAGTAATTAATTTGACAATTGAATCAAAATCTGTTTCATGGCCAGGTGTGGGCTACTCCTTCGTTATTTTTTCATCAGTAAAGCAGGTAAAAGGTCTGGAGTTTATTCTAAGTGTGGTATTTGCAACTGGAATCTATTGCTGTGAACCTACATTATGCGTTCAAAGGAGCTGTCCATGCAAGTGAAACAGGCCATTGTAAAGGCTTCAAAAACGAACCAAATCCATCAGAGAGATAGCAGCAACATTAGGGGTGGCCAGATCAACAGTTTAGTACATTCTTCTTTTTATTTTCATTTTTTTTTTTTTTTTCAAAGCTTAAAACATACATTCATAGTTGTCAAATGATCAATACTAACCATTCCCCTATATTTCCTCAACCACCCCACCCTCCCTCTCCCACCCCACATTTCCCTGGTCCATATGATTCTATCCAACTCTTTCCATCAATTCCTATGCATATCTATCTCTCTTTTCTTTACTCATCTCCTCCTATTCAGTTCAATTCTCCTACATCAATCCGTCTGGGGTTCATACTACTTCCTTGTGGTGGTGTTTTTTTTTTGTCTGAAAATCATACACACTACTCAGTTCCTTTCTAAACTTTTTCCATTTTATCTTCATCTATATGACATAGCTCTTCCATCTTATTTATGTAATCGACTCTATCAATCCAGTCCCTCAATGTTGGGGGTCCCTGAACCTGCCAAAATTTGGGAGTAAGTCCCTTGGCCGCACTAATTAAATGATCTAGTATACTATTTTTGTATTGTTTCACTGGTATTTCTGACTTATAAAATAAATATCCCCATGGTTCTTTATGGATAGTGATCCCCATTATCTCTTGTATGATTTATATTATATGTTGCCAAAACATCTGTATTTTGGGACAATCTCACCATATATATATGCCATAGTTCCCTTTAATCCACATCCCCTCCAACACAACTGTGAAACCTCCCGTCACTGTCTGTCTGTGTGCCACACTCGGTGTAAAATTCCATCTGGTTAAACACATGTAATTAATTTCAACCGTGCTCATATTCATTACCTGATGTGTCAATTTAAACTGTTTGTTTTTCTGCTGTTCACTTATTTTCATTCCCAGCTCCCTTTCCCATTTCTCTTAAGAACAGCGGAGGACCCGTTCCCTTCAGTTCAATAAGGATCTTGTATATCTTAGAAGTTCTATGCTTTGGTGCTCTTTCAGAGCTCATCATTTTCTCAAATTTGTAGCATATCCTCCGTCATCCTCAGATGTCTTAATTTGATGATATTTCATCTAATACAACAAATCTTTTTCTTTTTAAATCTTGAAACGTGTACAACTCCCCCTTATTCACTATATCCCCTAAATATGCATCCTCCTTTTTAAACCACTTCCCTGAAATAAAAAAACTTCATCCCCACCAAAGGAATCAAAGAATTATATTTCCAACCCATATGCTTGTATATTTTCATATGCTTGTATATTTCCATAAGTATTTTTTTTATTATCCCAAAAAAGGATCCTGGTATTTGAACTGGGAGCAGGGGCAGACTGAACATTTGGAAACTCAGGCACTGCCCGAGGGCCCGGGGTCAGTAGGGGGCCCCATGAGATGCCCCTGGTACCTTTTTTTTCATAGGCTTTTTTGAGTTTGGGCAAGGACACAGGGGCCCCATGAGATTCCCCTGGTACCTTTTTTCATAGGCTTTTTTGAGTTTGGGCAAGGACACAGGGGCCCCATGATCCCCTATTGCCCGGGGGCCCCATGAGTTGTCAGTCCGCCTCTGACTGGGAGCATATGAAATTTATACAGAATTCTGGGGACTATCAACATCTTAACCAAATTTATATGCCCAATCCAGGAAACCTTACCCCTTGAAATTCTTCTCAGCTCTTCTTTTATTTCATTTATTAATGGTATATAATTTGCCTGGTATATATTTTTTGAGGGGTTAGCTTTATTCCCAAATAGCCTAATTCCTTCTCACTCCATGTAAATGAAAAGTCCTTTTTGTAGGGTCTGCTTATCTTTCTTTGAAATATTCACATTCAAGATCTCTGATTTTGTGGGGTTTATTTTCAAGCTCACCATATTGTTTTAGTAATCCCATTAGGTTTGGTAGCGTTAACCACTTGCCTACCAGGCACTTATACCCCCTTCCTTACCAGGCCAATTTTCAGCTTTCAGCGCTGCCGCACTTTGATTGACAATTGCGCGGTCATGCAACATTGTACCCATATGAAATTTTGATCATTTTTTTTCTCACAAATAGAGCTTTCTTTTGGTGGTATTTAATTGCCACTGGGCGCTTTACTTTTTGCACTATAAATAAAAAAAGTGCAAAAAATTTGAAAAAAAAAAGAAAAAAAATTTTCCTTGTTTCTATTATAAAATTTTTCAAACAGGTATTTTTTCTCCTTCACTGATGTGTGTTGATGAGGCAGCACTGATGGGCACTGATAGGCGGCACTGATAGACAGCACTAATGAGGTGTCACGGATAGGCGGCACTAATATGCAGCACTGATAGGCGGCACTGATAGGTGACACTGATGATGGGTACTGATAGACGGCACTGACTGGCATCACTGCTGGGCACTGACTGGCACAACCCCTGGGCACTGACGGGCACTGGTGGGCGGGCACTGGTGGGCGGGCACAGGTGGGTGGCACTTCTGGGCACAGGTGGGTGGCACTTCTGGGCACAGGTGGGTGGCACTTCTGGGCACAGGTGGGTGGCACTTCTGGGCACAGGTGGGTGGCACTTCTGGGCACAGGTGGGTGGCACTTCTGGGCACAGGTGGGTGGCACTGCTGGGCACAAGTGGGCGGAGCTAGTGGGCGCACTGCTGGGCACAGATGGGTGGAACTTGCGGGTGGCACTGCTGGGCACAGGTGGGCGGAACTTGCGGGTGGCACTGCTGGGCACCGATCATCAGGGCACTGATCATCAGTGTCCTGATGATCGGTGCCGATCCCCGCTGTGACAACTGCCGGTTCTCGGCAGTACTTTCCTCACGATCTGACAGCGTGAGGAAAGTGCAGCCGAGAACCGGCACTTGCATTTCCCTGTGATCAAAAAAATCCGCAAAGAAACGAGGTTCCACTGTCTTGATTGTGATGTGCAGTCCTGTGTTTCAAGATTTACCACACCTGGGATATTTTGTAGAACAATATGCAGTGTCTATATAATATTGCACCCTTGTTTGGACAGAGTTCTGTGTGTTTTGACTTGATTACATTATTTAATTTATTATATTTTTCTAATATATTATTTATGATTTAATATATTAAACCTTATCGCACCCAGTATGTCTACTAGACTTTTGTTTAAACAGATTTCAGTGAGTTATTCCTAAGAATTACAGGCCTACAATAAAAAAAAAAAAAAATATTTCCACTTTGAGCACAGAAATACTGACATCATACCGCTAGGGAGGTTAAGAATGATTGTTATGTATGCTTGTAGGGCTTCTTCTCTTATTCCCATTCCTTCCCCTAGGGCATTCATATATATTCAAAGTTTAGGGGTCAATAAATCTTTAAAGTTCTTATAATACCACACTGTATACCCATCAAGTCCTGGACTCTTTCCTCCCGCTCTATTCTTTGGGGCTACGCTTATTTCATCCTGGGAGATTGCTCATTCTAATGATATTAACTTTTTCTCTGGTATTTTTGGCAGATCTGCTGCCTCTAGATATTCCCACCTTTTTTCCCTTTCTTTACTTCCTCTGTTACCATCTGGTTCTTGGGGTTCACATCATACAACCCACTATTTTTGGAATATTTTCACAATATCAGTGATGGAGTATACCAGTTCTCCTTTTTCATCCTATTTTTTCAATGAAATTCGATTTCTTTCAATCTTTTCATCAGATGTTTCCCTGGTTTTTTTCCCCCACTGATATCTTTCCTTGGAGACCCTATTAAAAATCCTCCTCGTCCCCTGTTCCAACAGGTCCTTTAACTCCTTTCTCTTAAGGATAGTCTTCTGCTGTATCTCTGTATCCTGCCTCTCTTTTTATGCTCCTGTTCTAATCTATATAACTCCCCCATCAACTCAGCAGCTGTCAAGATCCCCCTGATGTAAGCCTTATGTGCCTCCCAAATGGTAGCCTTAGAGACTCCTTCCGTCTCATTTAGAAGAAAATATTGCTCTATTTCATCTCTTAGCTTTTCCTCTATCCCAAGATCCTGTATAAGTGTCTCAGTCTCCACATAGCCCTCTTATTCCCCTCCCCTCCTACCTGTAGTCTCACTGTAACAGGTGCATGATCTGAGATAGACATAACTTCTATATTAAGTTTAACCAGGAAATCCAGTTGTCTATGCTCGATCATTATATAATCTAAACATGAGTATGATCTATGCACTAGAGAGAGGGTATAATCTTTTTATGGGATATTTCACCCTCCATGTATCGATCAATTGACTTTGATGTAACATCTTTTTTAACAATATTAATTTTTTTTCCCCTCCTCGGCACATTTGAAGACCTGTCCATCCATGGATCCAAACATCAATTAAAATCTCCTGCCAGAATCAGACTACCCTTCTTAAAATCCATAATTTTTGCCAGCACTCCCTGCAAAAATACCTCTGAATTTTGATTCAGACAATAGATGTTGATAGATGTAGAATAGATTGTGATCAGATCTAGAATTTCCACATACCAACTTTTTTTTTTTTTTTTTTACTATATCTATTTTCAGAGCACAGGCTATAGCAATTGGACAAGCTCTTGTGGATGGTCGATGGCTAGACTGTGTCACCCACCATGATCAACTTTTTCGTGATGAATATGCCTTATACAGACCCCTTCAGGTATGACAAGTTGTATTTAGCTGCTCTAATATTGGCATTCCATCTGTTAAGAGATGAGTGTGCTGGGTGGTTAAAGTGTTCATGGTCAAAATTGTAACACCTTCCAGCTGCTGCTCCCAGATCTTTAGGAGAATCTAAATGCTGGGAGGCAGAGGTGGGTGTTCGATCATGTGACTGCTGTGATTAGCTGTCACAATGGTTACATGATGGAAAGCTCCCGATCGCGAGTATATAATGGGAGCTTCCCATGACATGTTTACTGTGCTGGGAGCATGCAGTGAGCGGGCTTTCAACACAGAAAATTGTTCTCTATGGACGCCTTTATGCAGCCACTCTACGTTCAAGACCACCCACCCAGTGGCCGCCTATATATGTGCGGCTGGCAGGAGCAGGTTAAATTAAATATTCATTTCTGTGTTGTTTTTGTATTTTCAAGCCTACTTCTATTAATCTGAGCTTGAAATTTCTAAACTTCCTTTATGAATATCCCCATACACTTGAATTCTGTTACACGTGCTCTCTGTGCTCTGTGAGTGCGCATTGTGTTGTTGAATTCACAGAGCCTGCCTTCTGAACTACAGAAGTGCTGAGAAGCAGAGTTTCAGGAGGCGGAGTCAGTACAGGAAACACTGCTTGAGATGCCGCAAGGTTCCATCGGATATGTAGTCCTTAGAAGTTAAAAGTAAAATGGCAGAGGAGAACCAGCAAAGTATGCAGGGAGTCCTGGAAGTTGTGGAAAGAGGTGGCAAGCAGATGCACAACATGAAGGGACATTTTTTTTTTTTTTTTTTTCGTGAGCTTATATTGGATTGTCAATTCTTACTGTGTAATGGGCTCTTTGGTTCATAGCAAGAACAGATGGGTTAAAATGTTTAGGTCTAGAGAGGAAGTAGCCCTCTCACTCTGATTGCAGGAATTCATAGAATAAAATGTATAATTCTGCTAGGAATGGTTTTGTTTTTTGAAGAGAAAAATTATTCGTGGAGAGATATGATAAAATGGTAATTGAGGAGTGGTCTGACTTGTTCACCAATTTGAAATAAATGTAGAAAAGTTTTTAGTATTGAAAAATGCCCTAACTTCATATTTATTTTTATTTCACAAATACATTGCAGCCAGTTTCCTTTATGACATAAACAATCCTAGCTCTGTGTCTTCTAAAACTAGTTTGTGCATTCTTTTGCTCTCTGTTAGAGCAGAAAATATGGCCTTTTGAAAAGTGGAAGTAAAATTGCTTAAATGTGATGTTCTAACTTCATGCTGCATGAGCAGACATCATTTACCTGTAACTCCTTTTTATAATTTCAGAGCACTGAGTTTTCAGAGACTCCTTCCCCTGATAGTGATTCTGTGAACTCTGTGGAAGGACACTCGGAGCCATCCTGGTTTAAGGACATAAAATTTGATGACAGCGACACAGAACAAATTGCAGATGAGGGTGAAGATAATTTAACTAGTAAGTACTTAAGAGTAAGAGTGGAAAAATAAAGTGCTCCCAAGATGCAACACATATGCTTTTTCTTCACAATATTTGCTTAACCCGGAGCTCAGGGTTAATAATTCCATATCCTGTGGTCTTTGTTTCCTACATAGTTTTACAAATCACATCTTTTAAATGATTATCAATTCAGATTTTACTGAATGTTGAACTCCAGCTAAAGCATTTTTCCCAGATTTAAAGTGTAAAGTGGTTAGAGCCTCTGTCAGATTACTGGCTGTGTTCCAGTTGAGGAGATCTACGTGTATTGTTTATTCTGGTGACCATTGGAGAGACCATGATGGGGAATGCAAATGTTAAGATTCTTACTGGAACAGGAGCAGAGGACATGTCTTATTCCTTTAGGGACATTTGCTCTTGCAACCACTTTTAAAGGTGCAATTTCCCCTTACTTTGGAAAGATTTCAGATTCATTCCTTTTGTGTCTTTGAGGACAAGGAGGGCAGGAACACCGAACTAAAAGGGACAAAGGCAAAATAACTGGAAAGAGGTTCTAAATTTAATTCTGTCCAAAACCTAAAATGTTTTGGGTGCAGTAACACTTTAATTGCAAATATGTTAGTGTGTCCAAGGCTGTTGCTTTTTTTGTGGTTGTTCATAGGCTGTAGTGCTACTAGCCTAAGACCTAAAGTACACTAGTGATTTTATTAGCATTACTTTGCTACTAAACTCGTCTGTTTTATTTATTTATATATATATATATATATATATATATATATATTTGCGTTCAATCACTGTTTTTGGTTGAAATGATATTTCTACATGGCAAATAATTTACTAGCAGGTGTAGTAGAGTAATAGAAATCCAATAGGCCCAACAGTCATGACATGCATGCTGCTGATTCTGTGTAATTGAAAGGGGCATGTTCAAAAAAATAGCAGTGTGGAGTTCTATTAGGTCATTTATTCTTTGAAAAACAGGTGGTAAATATTGCCCTTGGTTAAGGAAGGAAGGCAGCAAATGTTGTACATGCTGGTTACAGTGCATTTCTCTCTGAAATTCTGAGGAAAATGGGTAGTTTCAGACATTGTTCAGAAGAACAGCGTACCTTGATTAAAAAGTTGATTGGAGAGTAAAAAACATATAAAAAAGTGTAGAAAATGATAGGCTGCTCAGCTAAAATGATCGCAAATTATTTAAAATGGCAACCAAAACCGGAAGAAACGTGGAAGAAAGCAAAAAAACTACCATTCGAATGGATAGGAGAATAGTCAAAATGGTAAGGACTCAGCCAACAATCAGCTCCAGGAAGATCAAAGAAGGTCTAAAGTTACCTGTGAGTACTGTTACAATTAGAAGACGCCTATGTGAAGCCAAGCTATCTGCAAGAAGCCCCCGCAAAGTCCCACTGTTGAAAAAAAAAACGTGCTGAAGAGGTTAAAATTTACCAAAGAGCACATTGACGTTCCTAAAGAGAAATGGCGCAACATTTTGTGGACTGATGAAAGTAAGATGGTTCTTTTTGGGTCTAGTGGCCGGAGACAGTTTGTCAGACGACCCCCAAACATTGAATTCAAGCCACAGTACACTGTGAAGACAGTGAAGCATGGTTGCGCAAGCATCATGATATGGGGATGTTTCTCATACTACGGTGTTGGGCCTATTTATCGCATAACAGGGATCATGGATCAGTTTAAATACATCAGAATACTGGAAGATGTCATGCTGCCTTATGCTGAAGAGGAAATGTCCTTGAAATGGGTGTTCCAACAAGACAACGACCCCAAACACACCAGTAAACGTGCAACATCTTGGTTCCAGACCAACAAGATTGACGTTATGGAGTGGCCAGCCCAATCCCCGGATCTTAATCCAATAGAAAACTTGTGGGGTGACATCAAAAATGCAGTTTGAGGCACAACCTAGAAATAGAGAAGAACTGTGGAATGTAGTCCAATCATCCTGGGCTGGAATACCTGTTCACAGGTGCCAGAAGTTGGTTGACTCCATGCAACACAGATGTACAGCAGTTCTCAGAAACAGTGCTTATACAACGAAATATTAATTGATTCAAAGGAAAGCAAAAACTTCAAACATTTTTCAGTTTATATAGTGAATGTTTGAGTTTGTAAAGAAGAATACAAACACTTTTTTTGAACAGTCTAATATTCACTTTTCTTCAGTTTTTTTTTAGAGGAACAACACAAATTTGATATATTTTTCTTCATGTTTTGATTTGGAATAGAATGTGTAGTGTTCCCAATGCATTTGTGTGTATGGAAATATAAGCTATTAGAAGGATTTTGAGCTTTATTCACTTTTTTCAACACACTGCTATTATTTTGAACACAACTGTATATCCCTGTGGTGCAAGTTACACTAGCAGCAGGTAGTACCAACTAAACACTATTATGTGCTGCTTTCATAGCTTTCACTTTTTTAGTTTGGGCTAGAGTAGAAAACTGTTAGAACCTCACTAAAGTGATTTGTAAAGGTAGAAAATTAAAAAAAAAAAAAAAAAGCAAGCGTCATACTTGCCTGCTCTGTGCAATCGTTTTGTACAGAGCAGCCTTGATCCCCCTCTTTTTGGGTCCCCCTCCGGTGCTCCTGGCCGCTTGCTGCGTGCGTGCTCACCCCTGAGCCAGTAGAATAGAATGCATTAAGGTAAAAAAACTCAGACCTTTAGGACCACTTTGGAGTACTTGTTGTGCAAGTCACCACTGTGGAGATTCAAAATTCGCCCCACTCAAAAAGTAATGGGAAGTCCAATGTTTTACTGTCCCCATCAGGAGGAGAGGTGAAAAAATCTTCCAATGAGGATGACCGTCTGATAGGAGTTTGCCCTCACTTTGGAAATATTTTCTGTCACATACTGTTGTGTCTGGGGCAAGAAGTGAAGGGAAATCTCCCCAATGGAATACAGATGGAAGAACTATGAGTTCTAACTATTCCTTGCAGTATACAGAACTAAAAAAGAAAATAATCCTTAATTCTCTGCTTTTATGTAATCAGAAGAGAGCTATTCACAATATAGATGGTAAGTCCAATGTTTGCGAATTGTTATATTCTGTGAGGAATTTCTTCATTGCATTGAAGTGAAGAGATGAAATAAAGCCCATGAGTTGATGTGCTGTACAATTTTTTTTTTTTTTATTGGTGTGGGGTGCCCTTCAAAATCCATACAAGACCAAAGGGGCCTTGCTATGGGTAGGGGGGTGGAGGCACTATTCTGTGTGGTGTTTTTTTTTTTTTTTTTTTTAATTTTAATCCCGGCTCTTCTGTTTACGTTCTGCTGTCAGTGGGGATTCACTGCTAACAGCAGGAATGACTCAAGGTTGTTAGGAAGTCGGCGGGTGCTGGCTCCTTAACAACTGATGACTCATTCCTGATGCTGACAGCAGGGAGGAGTCATTGGTTGTAAGGAGCCAACACCTGCAGACATCCTAACAACTAACAGAAATCACGGGTAAAAACGCAGTCCATTGTGTTCTTGATGTGTTTTATTGCATTCCAAAACAGTTCAGTGCAGAAAAAAATGTAGCATTTCCTTATTTTTTTGACTGTACTAGAACGCACTCCACAATTGGAACCCATATAATCTACTGTGCATGCGTTTTTATGATACAGAAAAAAATGTGGTATGAATTGGTCCTAAAGCAGGTCAAAAGAAGGTAGACTGCAGATTTAATGTACCTGTTGGTGAATTCTGAATCTCAGACGTCAAACTGATGTCGCTGACACAAGTCTAAAGCCGTCAATACAGGCCTAAAATGTGATGGTGAAACGTGCTTAGAAGCAGAGATCATTTACTACTCTCGAAAACTGATAACAGGCTATTTAATGGTGCAATCATGCTACTTACAATTGCCACTGTTGGTTAGATTCATTTTTCTTTTTTAATGTGTAACCAGCCTTGGATATTTTTATGGAAATATGGTTGCATGAGTTGATGCATGGACTTGGTTGCCTGCAGTGGCATATAAGATTTTACAACTAACTGGCTTTAATGGCAAAGTCATGTTGTGTGTGTGTGTGGTTTTTTTTTTTTTAAGCTTTTAACACTGTCCTCAGTCATACATTGTCTTGTGTGGGGTTTGTGCTACTTTAAGGATACATCACCTGCTCCTTTTGCTTGTATTAGCCTTGAGTTTCTACCTTTCATTCTCTATCCTGTATTAGTATGAAGTTGATATGCTAGTATATAGATACTCCTTTGTCAAGTTCCCCAGGGTCTGTCCTCGAGTACAACTAAATGCATAGAGTATTTCTTTGCTATTATATTGGTTTAATGAATGTCTGTTTGTAAAATTTACCCATAGTTGCATTTAGGGACTCTTCTTGGGGACCTTTTGTACTAAATGTAGTTTTTTTTCCATCCTCCCCAATTTCCCTATGTTTCCCTCCTCTACCCTTTGCTCTTTTCCTTATCTGCATCATGCAAAGATTCCGCAAGTCCTAGCAAACGCACATCAGTCAGCAGCTTCCAGTCTGCTATGGATAGTGATTCGGCCGCTTCCATCAGCCTCAATGTGGAGATGGACAACGTCAACTTCCACATCAAGAAGCACTCCAAGTACCCCCATGTACCCCCTCACCCTGCTGACCAGAAAGGTATTAAGTTAGTCATCAACAGGCACTTACAATATAATTCTGTTTTTGATTTGGTTCCTCATTTTCTGTTATCTGTATATAATCTAACGCCCCCCTCATTAAACCGACACAGAGCAACTTTTTCCATCAAGATCAGCTAAAGTCAGAATACGTACGTACATGCATAGATTGGGGCTTGGTAATGTAGACATTTTAAAGAAAAAGTGCTGTTTCATGGGTACAGGCGATCCATAGCCCACATGTGGTCATGAGAGCGCATCCCTCAATCTGCACAAGCAAATGATCAGGCCAACATGTCCCCTATTTGGTAATCTGCATATGTTCTGTATAGCTATAATGTGATTTTTGGCCAGTAATGTCTCAAGCTTGTAACCTTACCCTTGACCAAATGGCCAAATCCTCTGGTTATTTATTCGGTATTCCTTGACTGGATACAATGATAAACTATTCAAGGAGATATTTACAGTACCTAGAGGTAAGCCTTTATTAAAGGCTTACCTGTAGGTAAAACATACAAAATAGACTTTACTTCCAATTTAATGACTTGTCTGTATTAAGGCAAAAAAACATTTTAGTAGTAGCTCTCCTGCAGCCCCCCTTAATACTTGCCTGATCTTGATCCAGCGCTGTGCATGTCTTCTGCAGCTCTTCTCTCTGCTCTCACAGGTTTGGCTGAGAGCAGCAGTAAGCTGCTTTTAAGTACCCTGGGTGATTTATCCTTCGGACTGTACTTTTTATGTTATTTCAGCCAGAATGATTATGTTCTTGGACAAAGTCTTGTTATAGCTGTGCACACTTTAGGAAAAGTGTGGAGCTAAGAAAAAGCAGATTGCTTAGTGTTCATAGTGTAACCCTAGACTTCTAAGGACCATCTTCATATAGTCCTTTTTAAGTGATACAGACAAGGGAGTCATGTAGCACAGGATCTGCAGTTTTTGGGTTGTTATATTTTTCATCTGTTAGACTGGCTTCACACTGCTAGGCTACGGATTGGCTTTTGTGCATTTCGGCTGCAGTTCTATAGACATTTTATTTGGTCACAGCTTTCTGGCATGTTTTCTGAAAGCACACCAAAAGTCCTGCATGCTGCATCTTTTGCTGCTCTTTCAGAAAACATTCCAAAAATGTGCAATTCAATAGAAAGTCTATGGGACCATGGCTGAAATGGGTTAAACACCTGAAAAACTGTGGATTCACCCGTGCTGTGGCCAAGCTAGTCTTAAAGGTAAGTCAGGTGATAACTGATTTTGTGTGCATTCTGAGCTGGGGGGGAGAGCTAATTTTTGAATTTATTTTTTACCTATATTTTAATTAAAATGCATGTTATTGCATGGGCAATCAATTAAATATTTCAACAGATTTTGTGCACCAAACTGAAAAGGTTTGCTTGATTACTAATCAACCTCTAATCTGCATTTTCCTTCATTGCCCTTGAATTAATTTCTACTACATTAATTGCTTTTAATTGTTTGCTGATGTCGTTATTTTTGTTTCTGCATTAGAGATTTATTTTCTGTATAAGCTTGCAGTAACGTGTTGCTGCTTCTCTAAAATACATACACATTAAAGTGGTAATTTACATTTCAAGGAACAATGATAAATATGTAAGATAATGCCATTTGAGTACAGACATCACTCTGTAATGTAGAAATTAGCTGAAACATTCTGTAACTTTAATCTTCATTATTGCAACATCTGGAGTTATTTCGTTTATATCTTCCAAAGAGCAGAGCTATATGGCACCCCAGAGCTGCAGTTATCAGTCTCTCATAAGGTCCCTTTCTCACTGTCTTGCTGCAGCTTCCCCACACTGTGTACCTGCAGTTTTTGTGTGGGGTTACTTGCTCTTTCGTATAGACTTCTATTAGATTGTGTGTTTTTGGTGCATTTTCTGAAAGCACACCAAAAGCTCTGCATGCTGCACCATTAACCCCTTGATGCCAACGTAACACAAATATGTGGCCTCACAGAACCGGGCTTTTTTCCGTGGGGCCGCATATTTGCATACCTGTCTTTCTGCTGTGAACGCGCCGCACTGCGTGTTCCCAGCACAAAGACCGGGGTGTCACAGAGTCGTGGGTCCCGTACTGACGTCCGGGACTCCCAATTCCGGGTCACATGATCGCTGTGATCAGTCACTGTACAGCCCGGCCCCCTTGTGTTTTTTTTTTTTTCTCTATGATACATTTTATCTACCTCCTGGCATAGAGGGGGGAAAAATGTTTATTAAAAAATAAAAAAAACCTAGATCAAGGTTTGATCTAGTTCAGTGCCAAGTTAAGTGTTTGGGTCAGGGTCAAAAGTCAGGATTAAAAAAAAAAAAAATAAAAAATTGGTATTCGTGTCAGTGTGTTTTTAGGTAAACAAAAAGCAAAATGCGCACTATTGTTTCTGGGCTGTTTTACAGGAACAAACAAATAACATACACATATAGTGTATCACTGTGATTGTCAAGAGCTGGAAAATTTATTTAGGGTTGTTCTTTGATATTATTTTTTTTTTTTTGCTATTTTGGGCCAGTTTTCTTTTTGATAATAAAAAAAAAAGTCAGGAGATATCCATTACCATGTACCACTAAATGAGCCCAATTTGTCCTGAAAAAAACAAGGTATAATTCACCTGGATGTACAAAGTAGTGATATGTACAGTTTTACGAACACATGTCAACATTGCAAAATTGTGCTTAAGCATTAAGATTTGTTTTACCCTTAAGTGTGAAGGGGTTAATGCTGTTTCAGAAAACACACTAAAAATGCCCTGTCTAATAGTCTAAGAAAATTTCAGTAACCAGCACAAAAACTGTGCGCCTGCACTACAGGAGATCCACAGCAGGGCAGTTTGAAGGGGGCCCAAAGCTGTTTAAGCAACTCATTGGTTGTCATAGGGTGTTGTACAGCAATTGGTCTTGCATTTTGTTGATAAATATCCCTAGATTTGCACATAGGTGAACATGGAGCAGAATTTATGAATGGATTTCTGCCTTCATTAGAGAGAATCAAGTTCTGGTTGTGGTACCTGATGTGAGTGCATTAAACCTGAACTCTAGGCAGAAATATTGTACAAAAGTTAATGCAGCACTGTAATCCTTTTATTTTTTAAATGCAAGCAGTGTAAGTACCTGCATTTTTTCCTGGTATCCGCCTCTCACAGTTCCTTTACAGCATAAGAAGCCAACTGATGTGCTGAAAAGAAACATGCTGATAAGAGAATGGCATTGTCATTTTATTGCTTCTCCTTTCCCTGTCCAGTGACAGGCTGGGGTGGGTCCTGGCAGACCTGGGCTCAGAGGATGTGGGTTAAATGATGCTTGCCATCAGACTGAAGTTGTCATTGGTGGGGTAATCTCTGTATTAAAGTTGAACAATTATGTGGGCATACCTTGCAATTTACTTTCTGTTAGGCCCTTTCACACCGGTGCACTTTTGCTAGGGCATAAAACTATTCCCCCACTAAATCCTAGGTAACTGTTCAACTGCAGGTGCACTGCATTTTGAAAAGTCCTACGTGCTGCATCTGTGGTGCAGTTATTCGAAAGCACACAAAAAAGGCAGCTTCAATGGTCAATGGGAGCATCAAAAGCACATCAGTGTGAAGGGCCCTTAAGCTGTACAAAATTGCATCAAAAACACATCAATGTGATAAGACCCTTCGAGTCATGCTTGGTGTTTTTTTTTTTTTTTCTTTTAATTTCATTCATTCTGATAAAATAGAATGTTTGGTGGATTTATGTATGATCTCTGAATGAACACAGTCATTGATATTCAAAAAGATTTGTAATGCATGTCAATAGGTAATTTATCAATAGTTGTACTTGGCAGATATGGCCAAAAGTGATTAGGCTGCAGATGAAAGCAGCTTCTGTCTCAGAAGAGCAGCCAGGTTCACAATTGGTGTGTTAATTGCTTTTTCTAAATGATCTTAAGTTTGAAATGCACAAAGCATATGTTGTACCCAAATTTTTTTTTTATGTTCTAGAATTGTATGCCAGCCATTGATGGTTTGACAAATCAGGCTCTCTTTACAGCTAATTTCTCACCAGCTTTTGATCTTTCACCTGTTTTTAATCCACTTTTCATCAATTGGTTATTAATTTGCACTGACTTAACTGTCTAGTGTTTTTAAATCATTACAAAGGGAATAGAGAACTGCATTAGTGTTTAACAAGCTTTAACGCATTTATGTGGTTCACATAGGAATATATATTTGTCCATGGGCGGCTCTTTAACCACTTCCAGACTACCCATATGTACTGTGGGCAGTTGGCACAAGCAGGAAAAAGTACCTGTACATCACTTGGCATATGCGAACTGGCATGCCCCTCCCTTAACTGCTGTGTCCACCGGGCTACCGGCCGCTTTGGTCAGCCTAGGGATCATGTGATCACAATGTCAAAAAAGCTGTTATGAGTGAATTTCATTCATAACAGCTGTGCTTTTCTATAGTGATGCTGTAATTGGCCCACAGCTATCACATAGAACCTGGGTCAATCACATCCTGTACCATGTGATAGCTGTGGGCCAGTCACAGCGCACACAAGTAATCAAAGCTGCTATGAATGTAACCCATTCATGGCTGTGCAATGTTTGTTTTTGTTTTTTTTTTTTTCCCCATTTCTATATAGCAAAAAAAAACAAAAACTAGTCTATTTATGTGAAAAGAATGTCACTTGATTACAGCATTGCATGACCGCACAGTTGCCAGTTAAAGTAGCGCAGTGCTGTATAGCAAAAAATGGCCTGGTCATGAAGGGGGTAAAACCTCCTGTAGGGAAAGTGGTTAAAAGCTTTTATAGATCATCAGTTTAGAGTTAACCATGAATGTTGGCTCCAGAATTGTTGCTCTCATTCTGACGCCCACAGTCTGTGCACGTGAGGTGAAGGGAATGCTGTTGAAATTTTTATTTTCATATACTTCACATTTTTTAAACTTTAACTTTATTGCTTTCACAAGGGAGCCAGGAAGCCCCCTGTTTCAGGTGACTGGTTTACTTTATGGTGGCAGAAGGAGTCTATTGGACCCCCTATTGGTTCCCTTGCCTTTCACTGCAGCTGATCATGCACAGGACTGAGCATTATCAGATCTTCATGGTACCGTAAAAGTGATCATTTTATTGAAAAGCTGGGAGTCGGCTGAAAAAAATGTATATAGCAAGCTCAGCCATGAGGTTGTTTTAACCGCTTGATGTCCAGGCTTCTTTTAGAAGGTCAGTGGATGGCAAGTGGTTAAGGCAAACCGCTAAATATACAGATAAAATGGATATATTGGCTAATGTTTAACCTGCCAAAGTATTTTTCTGTCTACCAAGTTCAGAGATTTATATTATCCTGATAAACAGTGCAGCCAGATGGATGAACGGGCTGTATTTTCTGATTGGACAGTGGCAGCATTCTGAATGGCACCCAGACACACCTACGGACAATGCACCTGCACTAAAGGACGCCATAATGCATCATATGCATTGCAATGCAAAAAAATGGAGCAGAAGTAATTTCTATTGCATTGGGACCTTTTCAAAATGAGTGGATTGCGGTAATGTCTGTTCAGCACATGAGAAAAAGCTAATTGCAGCACATGTCTCATCGCAGTGCGTGTTCGTGTGAACGGACCCTGAAACAATTTTGATATTCTCTTTTAAAATCCAGGCAGGTTTTTTTTTTATGGATTGGCAGTCTAAAATTAAGAATAAGGCTGCTTTCATGCTTGATCTATTTTTTTTTCTTCTGCTTTTGTGTTAAAAAAAAAAAATAAATAAATAAAAAAGTAAAACATGTTTACATGTATTTCTTTGGAACGCTTCACACTGATCTGTTTGGGGTCTGGTGTGGACAAAAAAAATGCATAAAAAACACACCTCCCCAATGAATTCAGTGGAAAACAGTTTTTTATGTGGTTGTTTTAGTCGCATGTTTTTTAAAAATGCACCATTAACACGGTAAAAATGTGGTAAATATGCTGCAAAAACGCATATGTATTTTTTGCCACGTATCAGTGTGAAAGTAGCATTAACCACCGCCTGCCCGCCATATAGTAATATGATGGACGCAAGGTGGTTCTCTCGTTCTGGGAGGACGTCATGATGTCCTCCCATTCTCACCGCGCATGCGCGGCTCAGGGAGCGCGCAGTATGGCGATCAGCGGTGCGCTGTATCCCTCAGACACAGCGGATCACTGATCACGGAAAAAGCCGAAGATGTCGGCTCGGTCATGTGATCAGCTGTGTCCAATCACAGCTGATCACATTTAAACAGGGAAATGCCGGTTATCTGCATTTCTCTCCTCTCGAGCTGTCACGCTGACAGCTCATGAGGAGAGGAGAGTTGGTAATCGGCTTTCCGCGGAGGGGACATGTACACTGATCATCAGGGCACTGATGATCAGTATGCCCTGATGATCAGTGTAGCCCCAGCAGTGCCACCTGTCAGTGTCCATCAGTGCCTCGTGCCAGTGCCCATCAGTGCCACATCAATGCCACATTTCAGTGCCTACCAGTGCACATCAATGCCACATATCCGTGCCCATCTGAGCTGCCTTTCGGTGCCGCCTATCAGTGCCATGTATCAGTGCTGCCTTTCAGTGCCTCCTCATCAGTGCCTCCTATCAGTGTCCATCACTGCAGCCTCATTAGCGCACATCAGTGAAGGAGAAAAATCACTTATTTACAAAATTTTATAACAAAAAAAGAAAAACTTTTTTTTTTTCAAAATTTTCAGTGGTTTTTGGTTTAAGAAAAAAATAAAAAACCCAGAGGTGATTGAATACCACCAAAATAAAGCGCTATCTGTCACAAAAAAAATGATTAAAATTTCATATGGGTACAGTGTTGCATGACCACGCAATTGTCATTCAAAGTGTGACAGCGCTGAAAGCTGGAAATTGGCCAGGGCAGGAAGGGGGTATAAGTGCCCTGTAGGCTTGTGGTTAAAGAAGAGAAATCGATTTAGTTATATTGTATATTGAACAGCTCCAGGCTTTTCTTAAGCTTTTATAAAAAGATGCATGTATTTTCCCTTTTTTTTTTTTTTTTTTTTTTTTTTTTTTTTTTTTGTTCAGACACCATTGCCATGGTAAACCCATACAAATAGAACTGTACCACTGTGGCACTGGAAGCCTGAGTACAGTGTCACTCTTTAGTGAACAGTGTGGTGACATGCACATTCTGCAAGTGGTAGGCGAGCAGAAATGTGAGGCATCTGTTTTTATGCAGTATGAGTCATACAGGGTGTGCACTGCACATCACATAGAGGGAATCTGAAAAGTAATCTTTTTTGTTCTGTCATCATTCTTCTCTTTAGAGTTTCTTCAGTCTGAAGACGGAGGTCAGCAGATCATTTCAATTAGTGACGCTTTCATCAAAGGTAACTAAAAAAAAAAAAAACACTTAGGGATTGCTTCTTATCAGTTATTTTTATTATTTAATAAAGTAAATGTCCTGATTTATGGAGCTGTTTGACAATGAGACTAGAACATGTTCATTTTGTTAAAGTGAACTTATTTAGTGACGGGGGGAAAAATACTTTGTCATTCACTTCTTGCAAAATAAAGTGGCTTTCAGCCTTTTAAACAAAATTTTGAAAATGCCTCGTTCATCGGCTGATACATTACAATGTGTTTCATTTTATACAGTCTAGCTGTGCCTTCATAAAGGGATATTTAGTTTATCTGAAGAATTATCCAGCCCTGCTGTGTGTATACATATCGAAAATTGGCTGGAATTTCAACCAATGTGTAGCCCTCTCTAATCAACAGAAGCTGATCGTTAGACTGGTTTCTGTCCAACAGCCCTGCTGGAAAACCAGCATTCGATCAATTTTGATGAGGGGCACCCCCCTCCTTCCCGTCAGACTGCAATAGTGCAGTGGGGGAATTTTTTTTTTCCTTCCATATTGCTGGTGGAACAAAAAAAAATTCAGTGTGTACTGAATCACAAGATGTCTTGTGCTATAAGACCTGATTCTCACTCTCTAACCGTTCCACACTCCAGTGATCATTATTTTCCTCTAAGTGAGTGGGTCAGGAGTAAGGACAAGCTCCGTTTTGGATCCTAGTTGGAACTCATATGAGCAAGCCATCAGGAAGCTGTCCCCTGCACTGTGCCAAATGTATGTGTCCGAGATATTCTCTTCCTGCTGCCATACATATACAAGGGGCATGTGTACTGCGGGGCGGGGAATGCCTCAGCGTCTTATGACTGGCACAGTACAGGTGACAGCTTCCTGGTGGGTTCTCTTACCTGAGTACAGGCTAGGAGCTCAACACATTCAAGCTCATTTCTAGTTGGGAGCATTTCTTCAGCATTCATTCTGTACAATGTGCTGGTTGAGGCAGTCAGCCTTTTTTTAAAAGCAAAGACAGGCAGTACAGGGTGCCTGATATTGCCTTTATTGGGCAGAATGCTTTCCCCTAACTGAAAAAAGTTGCACATTCTAAAGTTGGCCGTACACAATTAAAACTTGTTGAAAATGTTCACTCAAATGCTTTGTGACAGTTTTCAGCCTTTGACTGTACTGGTATTGATGGGCAACCTATGCATCATTAAAGGGAAGTACCAGGTTATGTGTGAATCTGATCCATTAGCTTCAAAGGCAGTGTAGAAAAGAATACAGTTGTGCTCAAGTCAAGTTGTAGTATTTTAATCTAACAGCCATAGCTACAGTGCCTTGAAAAAGTATTCATACCCCTTGAAATTTTCCACATTTTATGTTCACAACCAAAAGGTTTTACATGTATTTTATTGGGATTTTATGTGATAGACCAGCACAAAGTGGCACATAATTGTGAAGTTGAAGGAAACCGATAAATGGTTTTCAAATTTTTTTTGCAAATATCTGAAAAGCGTGGCATGCATTTGTATTCAGCCCCCTTTACTCTGATACTCCTAACTAAAATCTAGTGGAAACCATTGCCTTCAGAAGTCACCTAATTAGTAAATAGTCCATCTGTGTGTAATTTAATCTCAGTATAAATACAGCTGTTTTGTGAAGCTCTCAGAGGTTTGTTAGAGAACATTAGTGAACAAACAGCAGCAGGAAAGCCAAGGAACGCACCCAACAGGTCAGGGTTAAAGTTGTGCAGAAGTTTAAAGCAGGGTTAGGTTATTTAAAAAAAAAAAAAATATCCCAAGCTTTGAACATCTCACGGAGCACGGTTCAATCCATCATCTGAAAATGGAAAGAGTATGGCACAACTGCAAACCTACCAAGACATGACTGTCCACCTAAACTGACAGGCTGGGTAAGGAGAGCATTAATCAGAGAAGCAGCCAAGAGGTCCATGGTAACTCTGGAGGAGCTGCAGAGATCCACAGCTCAGGTGGGAGAATCTGTCCACAGGACAACTATTTAGTCGTGCACTCCACAAATCTGGCCTTTATGGAAGAGTGGCAAGAAGAAAGCCATTGTTGAAAGAAAGCCATATGAAGTCATGTCTGCAGTTTGCAAGAAGCCATGTGGAGGACACAGCAAACACGTGGAAGAAGGTGTTTTGGTCAGATGAGACCAAAACTTAACTTTTTGGCCTAAAACCAAATCGTCGTGTGGCGGAAAACTAACACTGCACATCAGCCTGAACACACCATCCCCACCATGAAGCATGGTGGTGGCTGCATCATGTTGTAGGGATGCTTTTCTTCAGCAGGGACAGGGAAGCTGGTCAGAGTTGATGGGAAGATGGATGGAGCCAAATACAAGGCAATCTTAGAAGAAAACCTGTTAGTCTGCTAAAAACGTGAGACTGGGGAAGAGGTTCAACTTCCAGCAGGACAACAATCCTAAACATACAGCCAGAGTTACAATGGAATGGTTTAGATCAAATCCTTTTCATGTGTTAGAATGGCCCAGTCAAAGTCCAGACCTAAATCCAATTGAGAATCTGTGGCAAGACTTGAAAATTGCTGTTCAGACGCTCTCCATCCAATCTGACAGATCTTGAGCTTTTTTGCAAAGAAGATTGGGCAAAAATGTCACACTCCTGTGCAAAGCTTTTAGAGACATCCCCAAAAAGATTTGCAGTGAAAGGAGGCTCTACAAAGTATTGATTCGGGGGCTGAATACAAATGCATATGACACCTTTTAGATATTTATTTGCAAAAAAATGTGAAAACTATTTTATCATTTTCCTACCACTTCACAATTATGTGCCACTTTGTGTTGGTCTGTCACATAAAATCCTAATAAAATACATTTGTTTTTGGTGTAACATAAAATCCTAATAAAATACATTTGTTTTTGGTTGTAACATATATCTTCATTATGCTGAAAGTTGCTTCCTAGATGTCAAGATATTATTAATCTGGACTATTTCTTTGTAGAATCTCTATTCAATCGACGAGTGGAAGAGAAATCTAAAGATTTACCCTTCACTCCTTTGGGATGGCATCATAACACCCTGGATCAACTAAGAGAAGAAAATGGTGAAAAACAGGCAATGGAGAGGCTACTGTAAGAATATATTTATCATGATGTTTTAATAGAAAACTGACAGGATAAATATGGAAGCTTTCATTTTTGCCTTGCTACTTTCTGAAATACAAAGTGTGACGCTATACAACAAATGTGCAATATTCCATTAGTGCAGCAAAAAGTACACATTGTGCAAAGTAAACCACTAAAGACCATTGTTAGTATTTGTTACAACACGATGTACAAAAATATTCTATTCCATGCATAAAGTGATATTATATAAGGTGCAAACATGAAGTCTATTCATATCAAATTTCCATACAGAGACTTTACAAAGCACTGCCAATAAAAAAAAAAATCTCGTAATTGCTCTCCCTGCTGGTGCTAGTGAAAACAAATGTTGACAGTGTGCTGCACATCCCACTCTGAGTATTGAGGGTCATAACTTAATGGTAAGCCTTGCGTACACAGAGTGGTCATAAAGGCTGCAGCAGTTAAAACCTCTGCCAGGATACAGTACAACTCAAAACTCCTCCAGCTTCCTCACATCTGCATAGCACAGAGAGCAGTGGGCTTTACAATGCAAAAACCTTCCTGTCACATCCACACATCTAAAAGATTAATATTACATATAACCCAATGAAACAAGGGAAACCCTCCCCTTAGTATAAATCCATTTGTAAAAGCTTTATGAACGAAAACTCTTCTACTCACATATGTAAGGACATCTACAGTTCTGTACTACAGTAGAAATCAGTGATGTCCCAGAATCCAAGATGGCCACTGGCTGGTCGGCATGCTTGTTGATGTACGTCATGGTTTTGCTCAAGGAATTTTATCCTACGTGACGTCATCAGGGGCTCAGGTCAAATACGATGAAATGCATTTGGCAGAGCCAGGACACAAGTCACCACGCGCACAGATGGTTCTGAGGCTCATATGAATTATTGTACATTTGTTTTTATAGTGCTATACTTTGCATTTTAATATTTTTATATCTTGTATCAGGATATAGTGTAGGCTGCTTTGCTACTTGCTGGTTTCTAAGACCTAAGTGCGTATTATATATTTTTGTACGTTACTTTTCTCAGGGCTGTTTTGTTTCTGGATCACTGACCCAGCCATGGGTATTGACATAAAAAGTTTTGACCTCCTTGTTTCATGTGCTGCATATGTACTAGTATCACAGCAACTACTGGAGGTGGAGGGTACACTTGAGAGCCAGGCAAATAGTACTTTTAGAAGGTGTTAACATCGGCAGCCTACTTTTCTCTAATAAAAGATTTCGTTTTAAATGAGTGTTCATTTGCTATCTGCTGACGTTCCCAAAAAATCGACTAAATTAATTCTTTACCACTTACTGGCGGCACGCAGTACCATAGCTAGAAGTTGGAGACTATCACTGATCCCGCTAGACGGGTTAAACAAAAACTTAATTGGATAATGGTAAATGATAAACTTACAAGCATTGTCAATAATGATGTTTCTAGATTTGAGGTGACGTGGGAACCATGGATCAGATATATCTCTATTATTTAATAGTACTGCAGCTGACCCTCTCTCTCTCCCCTCCGGGTTTTTCTTTTCTTCTTTCCTCTCTCTCCTCCTCTCCCCCCCCCCCCCCGGGTTTTTCTTTTCTTCTTTCCTCTCTCTCCTCCTCTCCCCTGTTTTTTCTGTCTTATCCTAGATCTTTTTTTCTGTTTTCTTTATTCTTAATCCTTTTTTTTTCCCCTGAATTGGTTTTTATACTTTTGGTACATTTATATGGCAATACCTATGTTCAGTGATTGATGGAATGTTTGTTACCTGGTGGAGATGGTGTTCTCTGTATATATTGTCATTGACTAATATTTTTTTTTTCATGTGCTTATATGTTCTATGAATATGTTGATGCACTCCATTTCACCATGTAGGTGGAAATTGTTTCTATTTCTGTGTATACCACTGTATACCAATTTTTCAATAAAAATATTGAAGTATAAATGAGTGTTCAACTCATAAGCCTCTCACTGTGCCTGTAGCCATCGCAGTGAACTTGGATTTACTGTGCCTATGGAAGATTATAGTGCATTTGTTTCCTGCACTTGGGTCAGCGTGTGTGTGTCCCATGTCTCAAAGGTGCAGCAACTTCTTAAGCCTGGTAGTACCAGTCCTAGCTAGGAACTGAAGTGTGATGTAACTAGTAAAAGAAGTTTTCATATTCCACAGGTCTGCCAATCACAGTCACATGATGTCCCTACTGCAGCAGCTTCTATATAATGAATCACTATCTCTTTCGTGGCGTGACATCATAGTGCCACTAGTTTGCCAAGTGGTTCAGACTGTCCGACCTGATGTCAAGAATGATGATGACATGGACATCCGCCAATATGTTCACATCAAAAAAGTTAGTGTTTACATACGGTATATAAAATACTCATAAATATCCAATAAACTCAAACTTCATTATAAATTTATGCCAAAATGTATTTTGTTACATGTCTTTGGTAAACAAAAATCCCAATAACTGCATATTGGTTTGTATGAAAGTTATAGCGTCTACAATCTATGGTTTAGATACTGGAATTTACATAGCTGTTACATTTCTTGAGGTGCTACAATACCAGGACAGTACAAACTCCCCCCCCCCCCCCCAAATGACCCCTTTTTTGGAAAGTAGACACACCAAGGAATTTAAAGAGGCATGGTGAGTATTTTGCAGATCTAATTTTTTTCTCATAAGGTTTTGAAAAAGAGCGGCAATGTTTGTTGCCATAAGTTTTTGGAAAATGAAGAAATATAAAAAACAAACGAAATCTGAAAAATACTCGACATGCTTCTTCTCAAATTCCTTGGGTTGTCTACTTTCCAAAAAGGGGTCATTTGGGGGTTGTGTGGTGCTATCCTGGCATTTCAGGGCTTCTGAAACTGATAGGTAGGCAGGAAGTGTAATGAGGAAATAAAGCTCTTTAAAAGCCTGAAGTTGCTTATTGGATTTTGGGTTCCTGTACATGGCTAGACTGCCAAAAAGTCTCGCGTGATATCGCCATACTCGGGAGAAGTAGCAGAATGTATTTTGGAGTACTTACACATATACCTATGGCATGTGTGAGCAATAAATAATTTAAGTGACAGAAAAAAAAAATGTCATTTTTCCAAAGACTTGTGGTAAAAAGATAAATTCTTTTATTGACTCAACATGCCTCTCAACAAATAGTTTGGGGTACCCAGGATTAGAAGTTTATGCCACACATCACTCATTCTTCGAACCACCTGAAGCCTAAGCCTTCTCTGACACTTTTTGTTCACATGGAAAAATCAGTATTTATTTGCTAGGAAATTACTTACCCCCCAAATATTATATATTTTTTGAAGCAGAAACCCTAGTGAAAAAAATGGTGGGTGCTGTCACTCTGTATTCGCGCAGCGACTTTTTTTCAAATTTCTTTTTTTTTTATGCAGCCTGTGTGCTGAATAAAAAATAAAGAGAAGAAATCTCTGCCAGAAAGTGTGTGGTATGCCCACCGTTAGAATATAAGACCCAAAAAAACTTTAAATTCGGAAACTGTAATAGGTTTCCATGCAAATGGGCTGGCAAGGTATGTAATTTGGTTGGCGGCTATAAACTGTTGTGCATATAAATTGCTTTGATCCACAATCCATGCATACTGAGCTTCTGTGAAAAACCTCTCCAAAAAATCAAGGTGAATAGTTAATTTGCTGTTTTCACCTGAAATCCAGGTTGGTCAGGGTATGGGGGAAGTACGGGTGCTGCAGAATTTGTGGGTTGCTAGTCAGGATTTGCAAACCCATCCAGAAGGACACTAGGGGCTCTACGGGCCTGTGTGCGAATTCTTGGTGGCTGCAGGACACTACTTGTGCTAGTCACCGCACCAGCACTTTGTACTGCACTTATGGTACTTGCCATGTCACCAAGTGATACTGCAGAGCTGGTATGTAGAAGACCAGGATATACTAGGTCACTGGTGCTCGCCTGTTCACCAAAAGGTTGAGCGGCACTAGTACTGGCAGTCTGCTGCATATGAGTCACCATGCAATTGTAACATCTCAGCAACCTGGGAATGGGGTCGGGTAAGCCTGACCTAAGCAGGGACCTCTTCTCCATTTTCTGAGCTATCTGTCAAGGTGCTGCTGTTTACAGGTTTGTATTCTGAGTCAGATTCTGTCAGTGAGGCTTCCCCTTCGCTCTCATCTAACTTGCTCAGAATCCTGTAGGCCTCTTCACTAGAATACCCTTCTTTGGACATTTTGGCCTCTAAATTTTTAGGTACTTAGTGCAACTCATTAGGTAAAAAGAGCACCTGGCTTTCAGGGACTGCTTCAACCGCTACAAAAAAAAGTACCTGCAAGTGCTAGCAGAGATCAAGCCTGATAATGCGAACACTGCGGTTGTGTGCAATGTATCAAGTGACAGTTACGTACTTGACCCTACACTTCCTGGGGGGGAAGGAGCTAAACGCAGGTGCCAGGGCTGATCCCGCTAATGCGTTTATGGGGACACTATACCTGTTTACTGAATAATTAGACTCCCCTGTAGTTGAATTCTTGTTAATTAGGATTTTGTCTAAAATTTAGGTTTGCTCCTGAGACCTTCATTGGGGTGTATTCATTTTTGCAACATGGTCTTGAATTAATTTGTTAGGAAAAATATCTTTTTTTTTGTGAGTGCAAATTGTAAACAAGATTTGTTAATCAATGGCTTGCCTAAACTAACTGTCCAGTCCCCTATTCAACATTTCTGTAGCCTCCCTAGCGGTATGATTATGTCAGTATTTCTGTGCTCAAAGCAGTACATTTTTTTGCATGGAAATATGTTGTTTTTTTATTGTAGGCCTGTAATTCTTAGGAATAACTCACTGACATCTGTCCGAACAAGAGTCTAGTAAACATCCCGGGTATGTTAAAATTTCAAACCCGAAATCATTAATTATAATTTAATAAATCAAAAAATAATATAAATTTAATTCAATAATTTAATCAAACCAAAACACTGAAATTTGAAATAGAGCGCAAAGTTCGCACATCAGTGAGCTTAGTCGCAAAATCGTTTTCAGGGTTTGATGATGAATTTCCCCATTCCCCCAATCATTATCACTCAATTCTGCAAGTGGTCCTAATTTACTATCGATGTTCTCTAGCTGGTCTAAAACCGCTTTTGACCTAAAGGGAAGCTTTTTGGATGCCATGGACTTTTCACAGTTTACAGGCCGAAAACAGTAAAAATGCAGGCAGGGCACAGGACAAAGCACTAGGGACAAAATGTATGTGAAATGGTTTGATACAATAGTGTTTTACTATGTGATTTGAGTGTATTGAGTGAGTGTCAATTTTTTAAATTTCCCGGCGGTTACGTCCCAACGCCGCAGGGAACGGAACCCTGAAGACAGATGCCGGCATCGGCTGGAGGAGATGGCCGGGGACGCAGCAGGACGGACGGACATCGCAGGAGCGAAGGACAGGGTAAGTGCAGAAGGGATTCCAGAGCAACGCTGCAGGGTATTCCCGAGTGTAGCTCGGGGTTACCGTTTGTGGTGCTGAAACTTTACCCTGAGCTACATTCGGGAATACCTCCAGGGAGGTTAAGTAATGCTATGTGAATGGAATAATGTCAAGGTCACCATTGTACTTCTCCTTTTCATTGTCCAGTGACAGGCTGTGGCAGGCACATGGCAACCTAGGCTTAGAGGCAGTGGGTTGAATAAAACTAGCCATTAGACTGAGGACATCAAGAGGCAGAGGATCTGGATTGAAGCTAAATATTGCAGAAAAAGAATCTGGTTTTGTTTTATCTTTTAATGGACTATTTTTATCTTGTTTTTGACTAGAAATCTGCTTTTCATGAGGGGGAGAAAGCATTTATTATTCTTATTGACACTTCACAGACTGTGGTAATCCATAGTGAGAATAAAATGTGAGTTTTAATTTAGAAAAAAATAAGTGGGAAAATGAACACCAGCCTTAGAGACAGATTTTTCTTTGTATGTGTGCATAATTTAGTAAACTTTCTACTCCTCCACAGATTACATAACACCCATGCATTTTATTGTGTTGTACTGTCAAGCTGAATATACATCCAATTTCAAATGATATTGCTAATTTTAAATTATTTGTGATATACTGCTATGTATATTGTTTGCTTGTAGATTCCAGGGGGAAAGAAGTCTGATTCCATGGTGGTAAATGGATTTGTTTGCACAAAAAATATTGCACATAAAAAGGTAATTAGATTTTTTGTTGGTAAAATATTACTGTGCTAGTAGTTAATCAGTGCTGACTGTTTGTTTTGTTTTTGTTACAGATGAATGCCTGTATTAAAAGCCCTAAAATTTTACTTCTGAAATGCTCCATTGAGTATTTATATAGAGAAGAGACTAAATTTACCTGTATTGACCCAATTGTCCTTCAGGTTAGTCAACAATAATGGAATAACCTTTGGATGTAAACCACAGATAATGTGTCACACAATTATTATAATGTGTTTTTTCTTTTCTTTATTTTTTTTTTGCATGCCCGATATTAAACAACACTTTTATTGCTGGTGATGTACAGATGATGTTACTAGTATTAGTCCAAGTTTGTAAATATTGTTCCTATGGTTGTTCACACCTCCTATAGGTCTGGCGTTTTAGGCATTAATTACATTTATACATATTCTACAAAATCCTATCTTATGAACTCCACGGTCCCCTAAAAAATTCTTACATTAACTTAACTGTAAGTGCAAAGAAATAAAAGTAAGCACTGGCCACATGTACAACAATACCACCTAGTGTTACAAATTAAAGCACAATAGCGTATTAAATAAAAGTGATTTTAACAGAAAATCCAATAGAAGTAAGTCACTGGCCAAATGTGTGTTAATATTACCTAGTAATACAATTGTAGTACAATGATATATTTTATAAAGGTGGTTTTAATGAAAAGTCCAAACGAAGAGTGTCAGAGTTCCCAAACACCATTTGCCAGTAAAATGTGAAGTGCTCAATTCTAATTTTCAGCAGTGTTCCACCAATGTGTGTGGTCAAATAATGCACTCACCAGAAGACATCAGCTTACAGAGTAGCCAACAAGCATGTAAGATCAAATGTTGTATAAATTTGGTGGGCTGTCGCATTCTATGTTCTCTTTAGGACCCGTCCACTTTAGGCAGCATTAAACCATCTCCTCCATTCTCAGAACTAATCTTCCTCTGGGGGCTGGGCCAGGAAACAAGCTTCTCTCTCCTCCCTTTCCTTAGCTCGGTAATGAGAACACAGTATGTGCCAGCCCAACTTATTCATAGAACATTTGATCTCACATGCTTGTTGGCTATTCTGTTAGCTGATGTGTTCTGGTGAGTGCATTATTTACCATACATATTGGTGGAATATGGTTGAAAGTAGAAGAACTGAGCACTTCACTTTTTACTGGCAAATGGTGTTTGGGGACTGACACTTTTTTTTTTTTTTTTTTTGACTTTTCATTATCACCTTTTACAAAATATATCCTTGTACTACAATTGTATTACTAGGTGATGTTGCCATACATTTGGCCATTGACTCACTTCTATTGGATTTTCTGTTTTAAAATCACTGTTTATTATTTAATACGCTATTGCTCTTTAACTTGTAACACTAGGTGGTATTGTACATGTGTCCAGTGCTTACTATTATATCTTTGCACATATTTAAAGCGTGGTACACACTTAAAGGGGCAGCAGCCAAGTTTTTTTGGTTTGTTTTGGTAGATTCACTTTGTTTTAGTACCTGGTGAAGGCGCTTTTAACATCTATACCTATATACCTGTATTTAAATAGAAAAAAATCAATCCTTTTTTAAAGTGGTTGAAAACTCTAACTTACACCCAGTGAAGTGACTGGCCTCAGGTGATGAAATAAATCCTCCTACATAGGTTGTACCCATTTTTTAGCAGCCATCTGTCCTCTACAGCCATTCAGAGTTCAGAATTTACACAGGATCTTTAAGTTCTGAAAAGCAGGGGGGTGGGGATCTGAAGTCTCAAAGTGCATGTCCACACCCTCTCACAGTTTATGGAGATCATGTAGAGCTACAGTGCCTTGAAAAAGTATTTATACCCTTTGAAATTTGTTTTTATTTTACAACCAAAAACGTAAATGTATTTTATTAGGATTTTATGTGATAGACCAACAAAAGTGGCACATAATTGTGAAGTGGAAGGGAAATTAAAAATTGTTTTAAAATTTTTTTACAAGTATCTAAAAAGTGTGGCATGCATTTGTATTCAGCCCTCTTTACTCTGATACCACTAATTAAAATCTAGTGGAACAAATTGCCTTCAGACGTCACCTAATTACTAAATAGATTCCGCCTGTGTGTAATTTTTAATCTCCGTATAAATACAGCTGTTCTGTGAAGCCCTCATAGATTTGTTAGAGAAAATTGGTGAACAAACAACATCTTGAAGGCCAAGGAACACACCAGACAGGTCAAGGATAAAGTTGTGCAGAAGTGTAAAGCAGGGTTAGGTTATAAAGAAGAAAAAATTCCAAGCTTTGAACATCTCATGGAGCACTGTTCAATCCATCATCCGAAAATGGAAAGAGTGTGGCACACATGCAAACCTACCAAGACATGGGTGTCCACCTAAATTTACAGGCTGAGCAAGAAAAGCATCATTTAGAGAAGCAGTCAAGAGGCCCATGGTAACTCTGGAGTAGCTGCAGGTGCTCTGGTCAAATATGAGACCAAAACTGAACTTTTTGGCCTAAAAGTAAACCATTGTGTGGCAGAAAACTAATACTGCACATCAGCCTGAACACACCATCCCCACCGCGGAACATGGAGGTGGCAGCATCATGTTGCTTTTCTTCAGCAGGAACGGAAGCTGGTCAGAGTTAATGGGAATATGGATGAAGCCAAATACAGGACAATCTTAGAAAAAAACCTGTTAATGTGCTAAAGACTTGAGGTTCACCTTCCAGCAGGACAACGACCCTAAACATACAGCCAGAGCTACAAAGGTATGGTTTAGATCAAAGCATAGTCGTGTTTAGAATGGCCCTGGCAAAGTCCAGACCTAAATCCAACTGAGGATCTGCGGCAAGACTTGAAAATTGCTGTTCAGACCATCCAATCTGACAGAGCTTGAGCTATTTTGCAAAGAAAAATGGGCAAACTGTTCACTCTCTAGATATGCAAAGCTGGTAGAGACATACCCAAATAGATTTGCAGCTGTATTTACTGCGAAAGGTGGTTCTACAAAGTATTGACTCAGGGGGGCTGAATGCAAATGCACGCCACACTTTTCAGATATTTATTTGTAAAAACTTTGAAAACCATGTATCATTTTCCTTCCACTTCAGTTATATGCCACTTTGTGTTGGTCTATCACATAAATTCCCAATAACATTTTTTTATGTTTTCAGTTGGAATATTACAAAATGTGCAACATTTCAAGGAGTATGAATACTTTTTTCAAGGCACTGTAAGGTTATGAAGCACAGGCTGTATGCTGGAGCTCCCTTCCCTGTCACATTTTTATCTCTTGGTGTCAGGAAATTGTCAGAAATTACTTTTACTTCAGAATGAGACAGGAGAGGATTTCTCTCACTTGGAGCATTGGATAGGGACAAATGCACAGTATTGAAGGATGTGCTTTGCTCACATTACATGTCTGAGGTTTACAACCATGAGAATTTAAAACCTCCTTTATAGTATTTAGCACATAAAAACATTCTGGTGCACATGTCAAAAACACTCTTCGCAAGCTGTAAAATCTCTCCCCCTCTCCCTTCCCCTCGCTCCCTCCCCCCTCTCGCTCCCCCCCTCTCCCCCCTCTCGCTCCCCCCCTCTCCCCCCTCTCGCTCCCCCCCTCTCGCTCCCCCCCTCTCGCTCCCCCCCTCTCCCCCCTCTCGCTCCCCCCCTCTCGCTCCCCCCCTCTCGCTCCCCCCCTCTCGCCCCCCCCCCTCTCGCTCCCCCCTCGCCCCCCCCCTCTCGCTCCCCCCTCGCCCCCCCCTCGCCCCCCCCTCGCCCCCCCCCCTCTCGCTCCCCCCTCGCCCCCCCCCTCTCGCTCCCCCCTCGCCCCCCCCTCTCGCTCCCCCCTCGCCCCCCCCCTCTCGCTCCCCCTCGCCCCCCCCCTCTCGCTCCCCCTCGCCCCCCCCCTCTCGCTCCCCCTCGCCCCCCCCTCTCGCTCCCCCTCGCCCCCCCCTCTTGCTCCCCCTCGCCCCCCCCTCTTGCTCCCCCCTCGCCCCCCCCTCTTGCTCCCCCCTCGCCCCCCCCTCTTGCTCCCCCCTCGCCCCCCCCCTCGCCCCCCCCTCTTGCTCCCCCCTCGCCCCCCCCCTCGCCCCCCCCTCTTGCTCCCCCCTCGCCCCCCCCTCTTGCTCCCCCCCTCGCTCCCCCCTCGCTCCCCCCCTCGGTCCCCCCCTCGCCCCCCCCCCCGGTCCCCCCCTCGCCCCCCCCTCGCCCCCCCCCCCCCCCCCCCCCGGTCCCCCCCTCGCCCCCCCCTCGCCCCCCCCCCTCGGTCCCCCCCCCCTCGCCCCCCCCCTCGGTCCCCCCCCCCCTCGGTCCCCCCCCCCTCGGTCCCCCCCCCCTCGGTCCCCCCCTCGCCCCCCCCCCCTTGCTCCCCCCCTCGCCCCCCCCCTCGCCCCCCCCCTTGCTCCCCTCTTGCTCCCTCCTCGCCCCCCTCTTGCTCCCTCCTCGCCCTCCCCTCTCGCTCCCTCCTCGCCCTCCCCTCTCGCTCCCTCCTCGCCCTCCCCTCTCGCTCCCTCCTCGCCCTCCCCTCTCGCTCCCTCCCCTCCCTCCCCCTCTCTCTCCCTCCCCCCCCCTCTCCCTCCCTCCCCCTCTCTCCCTCCCCCCCCCTCTCTCCCTCCCCTCCCTCCCCCTCTCTCCCTCCCCCTCTCTCTCCCTCCCCTCCCTCCCCCTCTCTCTCCCTCCCCTCCCTCCCCCTCTCTCTCCCTCCCCTCCCTCCCCCTCTCTCTCCCTCCCCTCCCTCCCCCTCTCTCTCCCTCCCCTCCCTCCCCCTCTCTCTCCCTCCCCTCCCTCCCCCTCTCTCTCCCTCCCCTCCCTCCCCCTCTCTCTCCCTCCCCTCCCTCCCCCTCTCTCCCCCTCTCTCTCCCCTCCCCTCCCTCCCCCTCTCTCTCCCCTCTCTCTCCCCCTCCCCCTCTCTCTCCCCTCTCTCTCCCCCTCCCCCTCTCTCTCCCCTCTCTCTCCCCTCCCCCTCTCCCTCCCCCCTCCCTCTCTCTCCCACTCCCTCTCTCTCCCACTCCCTCTCTCTCTCTCCCTCCCCCCTCCCTCCCTCTCTCTCCCCCTCCCTCCCCCCTCCCTCTCCCTCCCCCCTCCCTCTCCCTCCCCCCTCCCTCTCTCTCTCCCCTCCCTCTCTCTCTCCCCTCCCTCTCTCCCCCTCCCTCCCTCTCTCCCCCCCCTCCCTCTCTCCCCCCTCTCTCCCCCCCTCCCTCTCTCTCCCCCCTCCCCCCTCCCCCCTCTCCCCCCCCCTCCCTCTCTCTCCCCCCCTCCCTCTCTCTCCCCCCCTCCCTCTCTCTCCCCCCCTCCCTCTCTCCCCTCCTCCCTCCCTCCCTCTCTCCCCTCCTCCCTCCCTCCCTCTCTCCCCTCCTCCCTCCCCCCTCCCTCTCTCCCCCCCTCTCCCCCCCCCTCTCTCCCCCCCCCTCTCTCCCCCTTCCCTCTCTCTCCCTCCCCCTTCCCTATACCTATACTAACTTGCCTAAGAAGGATCTGTATACTTGCCTTTTTTCCGGTTTGCTTACTCGATCTCTCCTGTATCAGCCAACATTGGGTGCAGGGGAGAGGAGAGAACACTCAGCAATGCCTTGATTCAGTGACGTCACCCATTGGCTCCTATAGCCCATCTGTTGTCAGCATTTCCTCCTCTCACCTGCAGCCAAAGTGGCCTGGAAGTAAGAATATGTATATCTTACATAGGCTAGTCAGATTAGTTGTTAGGAGGGGGGAGCGACCATTTTAAAGGAAAAGTAGGGCCAAAGCTCTTTTGGCACTACTTCTCATGGGGATCAGAGGAGTGCACTTCGTTCTGCAGTCATGTGACTCGTATTCAGTCAACAGTGGGCTAAAGCCCTCTGACGGTTTACATCACTCACCCAGTCCAAACTCTAGAAAGATCCCAACTTTAATGTCAGGATCCACCCAGATGCCTAGACCTGCAGCTGGCTCAGCCTCTCAGCTCTGTCTGCAGTCCTGAAATGAATTCTTTTTAGAATATTTTATGCAACAATTTGGTTGGAGGGCTTTTTGAAGCCTTTAGTCCCCTGTCACCATAACCTTAATGGTTATACTGTCTCACCATATATACTTTGAGAGCCTATACATCAAGTATTGAAAGCATCTCTAACTAGATTAACTAGCCAGAACTTTTTACTGAAATTTGATAGATCAAGTACTAGACAAGGGATCATTATTTTAAGGAATGACAGTGTTTTGTTCACCACACAATGTGTAATGGTGGGTGGCTCCACAGCTTTAGAGGCAATTGGTGGTTTTTGTGTATTTTTTTTCTTTTTGTTAGATGCAGTATAATTGAGTCTTTTTCATCCTCTACTTTGACATTTTCCCAGTTGACTGCACCAAACCTATTTGTGTTTTTTTCTGTTTTGTTCATGCCTAGTTAAATACTTTTTTCTTTGATCTCTAGGAAAGGGAATTTTTGAAGAATTATGTCCAGAGAATTGTTGATGTTCGACCAACTCTGGTTCTGGTGGAGAAGACTGTGTCTAGAATAGCACAAGATATGCTCTTGGAACATGGCATAACCTTGGTCATTAATGTGAAACCGGTATGTAAAGCAGGGGCAAGCCAACGTTTGTTCATAAGTCTGTATTGTCTTCTGGTCTTAATGTGCTACTGAAGCAATGAGTATGACTTTTATTTAAAAAATTCTAATAAGTCTAATTTTTTTCCTTATTCTCTGGGCTTAATGTCTTGTGCCCATAGGTTAGTGTGGCTTTAACAAAAGTTTTTTACTTTTTTTATAATCGAAAAATGTAGAATTTCAGAGAATGACATTAGCTTCTTATTACTATCAATTCACTTTACATGTATAATAGGGTAAAAATGTTGTACAAAGAAAATTAATCAATGCAGACCTATTAAAATTATATAGAAAATGTACAACCTGTGCTAATAAACAATTTGCATATGTACACACCATACATTAGAAGCTATAGGGCACTACCTGCTCTGGGAGACACTGTCCAGCCCCACATTCAGTCCATGCTTCAATTGGAACAATCTCCCCAGGATCCCTGGCCACACCTGCAGGTTTTGGAAGGTGAATTTAGAGAAGGGAGCTCATATAGAAAAAGGATAAGTGGCAAAATTGTATGAAAAGAATCTTGTTGAGCAATACGTTAAGAAAAAAAATCATGAACTCTCTACATTCAAATCTTAAAAAAATTAACACTGAAAGAATTTGTAAACCCAACTTTTCACACTCCTGATATATACCTGCTGTACCATGTACATGTATGAAAAGTATTCTGTTCTTTGTATTGCTTCCTTTGCTTGAAATACCTGGTGTTCATGCCAGTCCCTCTGCTTTCCTGTAAAAACTGACCACACTAGGCAGGAGAGAGCACATCATGGTGGATTTTCTAGCTGAGCTTGCTCTCCTTCAATGGTCAGACTTCTGCTCGCTCACACCCTTGTACAGCCAATCACTGGGAGGATCAGCGTGCTGCCGCTTCTCCTCCCTTAGCTCCCTAAGATCCCTATACAGCTGAGAACAGTGGGTATATTATCCCTTGTATAAAAGGGAGGGAAAAAAGGTGTTTAAAATATAATTTCTTTTTTAAATTGTGAGGGTTCACATATACTTGGCTAATTGTACAGCTGTGTGTGATGTTTAGAATTTTAGTATTTTATTTCTTTTGTACATTTTCGGTTGCTAGTATGGAGTTTGGTGTGTGTCTTAGTTTTTTTTTTTGTTTTTTTTTTGTTTTTTTTTATACAAAATTTAGCCTAAATATAACAATCATTATCCAGCTGGAAACCTGCATTTCAAATTTATTCCTTTGCTCTCCTTTATAATGCATGTTGTATATCTGGTAAGAGATGGATGGATGGATGGATGGATAGATAGATATTTTTAGGTCATTTTCCTTTAATATCTGTAGAAATGCATCACAAAGCATGGCGACATAAAACACATCAGCAAGCAGGCCCAATGTACATGGTGTGTTAGGGGGTTGGGGATTGAAGTTGGGGCTGTTTTTGCCTAATCCTAAACTTATCCTTTTAAAACTTCTGTATTTTGTTCTGTATTACTGTTTATTTTAAATTAAAGCCGTATTAAACCCAAGAACAAACATTTTATTGCAGCTTATCAATTCTTCGATGTGGTGGCTGAATTATTTTTTTATTTTTTTTTAGCCTTTCCTATATTTTCACCTAAGAATCTGGCCAGTAAGTCTTTTTTAACAGAACAACCCCCCCTCTGCAAATGTAGCATTTAGTGTTGCCACAAATCATTTACCACTGGCAGGTGCTTACAATGATCGGCTTTTAATCATTCATGTAAAAACTTTAACCCAAAAGAGAAAAAAATGCTTTTTTAGCTACTAGTGCTACAATGCTTCAACCCAAAGGTGCTCCCTATGCTTCCTTATCTAGAGTGAAGGCACTCTTAATACAGGAGGTGTGTTACTGGCCAGAACACCAGGTAAAACGGAGGAGAAAAAGTCTAAAATAAATGATGCAGCTACTACACCTAAGGATTGGGAAGCTGCAATATATTCCATTTTTGGTTTTGGGCATAATACCAGTTTGACTACCTTGCTGTTTTACTGTAATTTAGATTACGTTGTTCTTGAGAATATAGACATATATTTTCATTATTTTCCACTGCCTTTTTATTGGTCTCATGATATCCTATGCATTTGGCAGTAAAATGCAGTAAAACCAAAAATATAACAAACGTATTCCCCCTATGTGGTTTCTGGAAGTAAATAAAAAAAAATGGTTACTGAAAGAAAACAAGCCTAAAATATGTTATTGATGTCTGTTGTTACTCAAGTTTTTATTTTTATTTTTCATATCCTCTAGCAAGTTTTAGACCGCGTTAGTCGAATGACACAGGGTGACTTGGTAATGTCCATGGATCAATTGTTGACAAAACCTCGCCTTGGAACCTGTCACAAATTTTATATCCAAGTGTTTCCTTTGCCTAACAGTAAGTGTCTGTCTGCCATCTGCTATAATGATGCAACTTTTTTTTCTTTTGAAATAAACACTATGATGGCTGCAACGTGAACGTCAATATCGACGTGTATACTTTTATAAAAGCCTTCCAGTGGCACACTGTCACCGCTGTCAGGGTTTCCCTCTTTACCCAATGTTCCTTTTGTGTTCTCTGGCTCCGGCTATTTTGAATGGTTGGGTAGCAATGACATTACTCATGGACATGTGCACAGCAGTCACAATCACTGCACAGCTCTCTGAACAGACAGCATGTTTGGTATGCTAATAAATAAAAAAAAAACAATGTGCGCTATCAAACTAGTGAATAAGCTAATAAAATAGAGCCGCTGCAATAACATTTAACAGGTGATCCCACACTTAAAACATAAAACATACATAAATAGTGTTGCACTAACTCACATAGACATAATAGTACATAAGCAGATTCAAACGCGATAGTTCAATCAAATATAAATATACATATAAAGTGCTTGAATGATGAAAATCAAATAAGGTGCTTGATTGGTGAAGAATCACTACGATGTGCTTCGGATAAATAGTCTATTTGAAAAACACAGTGCTCCACCTTAACTCAATGTTCCTCCACCTAAAAATATATATGGATGGCCGCTCACCTCCTACCATGGACCCATAAATTAATACAGGTCCTCCAAGCTTGGTAATTCCAAAACGATGCTCTAGATGGCAGCAGAGTTGATGACAGGCACCCCTTCAATGACCATATAAACGGGACTCTTCTCAGCTTAACTCCACATATAGAAAGAACAGAGGGCATCTACCATAGTGTAATACGGTTTTAATTCGACATCAAATAATTCCAGAGTGTCACTCACATGATAGAAGCAGTAATATAGCGATTTGCTATTCAAAACTCCCGCTCTATAAGAAGCCGGCAATGACGACACTGGGCTCCACCCCCACACGTTATGCCACCAACCACCTGGCTTTGGCAGGAAAAAGCCGACCAGTGATGTTCACACCGTTGTAGGTATCCATGACTACCACTCCTGCTCCATTCCGTATAGCCTGCAACATTGCTGGATTTCACATGGAACAAAACCTTTTTATCATAATTCACAAACAATCCTACCTAAATTTATTATACAACAATATTATTAAAATAAAAACTTTTTAAAAAGATTGAAAAAAAGTTAAGAAATCCTATGATCCTGTACAGCCGCATCTTGTGGTCAAAAAGTATAACATCACCCAACTAAAAAAATTCATTATAATTCATTACATTGCATACTTAACACTAATCATACTAATCAATACTGATAAATAATAAAAATATTAAAATTAATATATGGCCTATAATAACAGATAAAACCCACGTTAATAATTAGTGATAAAACAATTTAAATCGAATTCTACATTATGACCTGATGGATAAAACGTCTGCATTTTGCATATCCAAAAAGATTTTCGCTGACTTAGAACCCAGACTTTATTACTGGCCCTCCAGTAGAGATGATACCTATCAATACCCCAAAATAATAAACTTTATGGATCTTTATTATGCACAGTAGTGAAATGTCTTGATACACTATGGTTTTTGAACTCTTTAGCGATATTCTGAACATGTTCCCTAATCCTCTTTAATAAAGGTCTTTTTGTGCGTCCAACGTATTGTATCTCACAACCACATTCCAACACATAAACTACCCCTTCTGTCTTGCATGTAATAAAATCTCAAATCTTTATTTGTACTTGTTGCTTTAAAATTAGTTCTTTTTCGATTAATCCCTTTATTTCTTGTACATTCATTATTTTCTTTCTTCACGGGTAAAGGATTTTTCCCATGCAAAACTCACTTTTCTTAGGGAGATTCACCACATTTTTAACTATGCGGTCACGCAACCTAGGGGCTTCTCCTATATACAAAGTTTGGTTGCGTTGGTAAATATTTCAATAAATGTTTATCCACCATAAGAATTGGCCAATACTTCATAAAAATTTTCACCACCCTTTTATGTTGTAAGCCAAAGTCCAAAATAATAGAGCAGTCAGTTACCTGTTCCATTTTTTTTTAGAAACACCTTTGATCAAATTATCCCTACCCATTTCTTCTACCTAATGTATTTTATCATAAACGATTCATCATAGCTTTTTTCAATAAATCTCTGACCAATCATTTTCCTGATCGTCCTTTCTAGTGCAATTTCGTCTCCGTCTAAACGTTTTCTGAGTACATGGGAGGGTACTGAATTCTTTGAGGCCCCATTTGGCAGCTTCCACCGCATCATGATGGCTGATAATCGTATATAATTTACATCTGCTGTTTTTATTTTAAGAATATTGTTATATAATAAATTTAGGTTTGTTTGTGAATTATGATACGTTTTTGTTCCATGTGAAATGTGATATCCCAGAGATGTTGCAGGCTTTATGGAACGGAGCAGGAGCGGTAGTCATGGATACATATAAGGGTGTGAACGTCACTGGGCGGGCATTTCCCTGACAAAGCCGTGTGGTTGGTGGCGTAACGCGTGGGGGCAGAGCCTAGTGATGTCATTGCTGGCTTTTTACAGAGTGGGAGCCTTGAACTGCAAATTGCTATATTACTGCTTCTATCATGTGATGACACTCTGGAATTATTTGATGTTGAATTAAAACCGTATTACACTATGGGAGATGTCCTCTGTTCTTTCTATATATGGAGTTAAGCTGAGAGGAGTTCCGTTTTATACTGTCATTGAAAGGGTGCCTGTCATCAGCTCTCTGCTGCCATCTAGAGCATCACTTTGGAATTACCAAGCTTGGTTGACCTGTATTAATTTATGGGTTCATGGTAGGAGGAGAGCGGCCATTCATATATATATTTTTAGGTGGTGGAGCACTGTGTTTTTCAAATAGACTATTTATCCGGAGCACATCGTAGTGATTCTTCACCATTCAAGCACTTTATATGTATATTTATATTTCATATTTTGATTGAACTATTATGTTTGAATCTGTTTATGGACTATTATGCCTAATGAGTTGGCGCAACACTATTTATGTTTTATGTTTTAAGTTTGGGATCACCTTTTAAGTGTTATTGCAGCGGCTCTATTTTATTAGCTTATTCACTAGTTTGATAGCACACATTGTTTATTTAGTTGGAAAAAGGAACCCTTCCAATCTGAGAGACCTAGAGCAGTTGGTGAAAGAGTGGTCCAAAATTCCATTAGAGCTGTAAGAAACTCATTGATTGTTACAGGAAGCGATTGATTTGTTATTTATTCCAAATATTCAATTGAGGGTGCCAATAATTTTGTCCTATCCATTTTCAGGGTTTTGCATGGTATGTGTCAGATTTGGCTTTTTGTTTCTCCACTTTTTTGTGTCCTACCAATACAAACAAAAGAAATAAACATTGAGAATGCCTAAACATTTGTAATTGCTAAATTTTTCTGGGCAAAGTAGTGCATTATCTGACAGAAATGCAGGGGTTCCAGTATTTTTGGCCATGACTGTATTGCAGTAGAATGAACTCAAAATAGCACTCTGCTGAAAAATAATCCCAGTTTTATGACTAATCCTGAAAAATAATTTTATCGCTAATAAAACATTATTGAAATAGAGTATGTTTTACATAACATTTTTATGTGCTTGTTTGCAGATGAATCCAAAACCCTGATGTTTTTTGAAGGATGTTCACAACATCTTGGCTGCACAATTAAACTACGTGGAGCCTCAGAATATGAGCTGGCACGTGTCAAGGATATAATAGTCTTTATGGTTTACGCGGCATACCATTCCCAGTTGGAGATTTCCTTCCTTATGGATGAGTTTGCTATGCCACCAACACTTCCTAAAAGCAGCTCTTTCCGATCCCTCATTGAAGGTCATGAAGGAGATGGAAGTCAGAAAGATCTGTTTAATGGGGAGGAATGCAGTGGTATTAATTGGGAATCTGATCGGTTCTCAGAGCGATTACATGTAATATCAGAGTCCCAGTCTGCTGATGATGCTGAATTGCTAGAACAATCATATTTTGAGGAGACTGGAGAACTGGAGAGCAAGAGTTTTGAAACGTCTTCCATGATCCATCAAAACACATCCAGAATGATGTCCTCTTCATCACTTTTGTCTTCTGTGTCAATTGAGCCTGAGCTCTTCACTCAGATGTGTCACATGCCTGGTATTTCAAATGATGACGATTTTGAACTTCATGATGAGGGACTAGAGGAGCCCAAAAATCAACATCAGGCTTTCAGAGATCCTTTACAAGATGATTCTGGAATGTATGTAACAGAGGAGGTTGCTTCCACAGATGACAGACTTAAGGCACACTCTATAGCTTTTAAACAGGAACTGAAAGATGTTATTCTTTGTATTTCTCCCATTATTTCATTTAAGGAACCATTTTTGTTAACAGAGAAGGGAATGCGTTGTCCTACAAGAGATTATTTTCCAGAGCAGGTTTACATATCCCCATTACTTAATAAGGAAATGAAAGAATTGGAGAGTAGAAGGAAAAAGCAGCTGTTACGTGAACTGTCAACTTTACAGGGCATGAAAAGAAATGTCCAGGGAAAAGTTATTGAAGTGCTACCATCCCATGAGCTGTTAAGCACAAGAATTTCAGAGCACTTGGGAGACAGTCAAAACCTTGCTAGAATTCTAGCAGACTATCGAGCGAGAGGAGGTAGAATCAGACAGAAGGATGTGGACCCATTTGTACAAACTACAGGGACAACCAGTGGATTAAGTAAAACTGAATTCAAGCATGATTCAGAGGAGGATAAAGTATTATATCAGAATGAATTGACCTGGAACTCAAAGGTATATATTTTTTTTCTCCCATCCCCCCTCCCCCCCGGAGTTGCCTTTTCTTCAAGTCGCTGTTAAGCTTGTAAAATGGATACATGTGCACATGTTCTATCCTTTTCAGCTTGCCTAACTGGTGTAGGAAGTATTAGGCCATTTTCGCACTGCCATGCTGTGGTTCTCGTGTGGTTAACCCACAGACTCCCATAGATTTCTATTAGAGTTGGGCATTTTTGGCATGTTTTCCTGAAAGCGCACAAAAGATGCAGAATGCAGGAGTTTCAGACAATGCACAAAAAATGCATGACCTAATAGAGAGTCTATGGGAAACCACAGGTTAAAACCCAAAAAACACAGGCACACACACTCTGCGGCCAAACTGCAGCATGGCATTGTGAAGTCGGTCTTGTATATAAGGTTTGTGATATTTGTCCAATGCTTAAAAGTATTATTTTATTGGTGTTTTTACTGAGGTATGCAGAAACCAGCAAATACTTGTAATAATTTCTACTATAATACATGATTCAGATTTTAACTGCTTTCTGCCCGGACTGTTGAAAATGATGGCCAAACAGGAGTTTTCTGGTTTCGGGAGGATGTCCTCGCATGGCAGCACAATCTGTCATTCACTTTGTCCATGGGACACAACGGATGACAGATAATTGTACCAGGCTGGGCTCAGTACCATGTGATTGCTGTGACCAATCACTATCACATGATATTTGTACACAATGAATAGCTTTCATTCATAGCCATGAATTGTGTACTATTGTGGTGATCTGTGATTTCACAGTGATCACATGGTACAGCTAGGGCCATTCACAGCTCACAATAGTACATACTGGCTATAAATAGATGCCATCCTGATCACCCCCCCCCCACCTCCTATTCCAGTATAGATACTGGAATTTATGCAGCTTTTACTTTCTGACTGCCTGTCACATTTCTTGAGATGCTAAAATGACAGAGCAGTACAAACACCCCCCAAATGACCCCTTTTCGGAAAGTAGATACCCTAAGCTATTTGCAGAAAGGCATATTGAGTGTATGAAAGGTCCCTAACCCTCAAGGTGTGTACAATCTAAGGTCCCTAACTTTCATACATACACTTACTAGGGCCAATTTAGACAGGATCCAATTAACCTACCAGCATGTCTTTAGAGTGTGGAAGGAAACCGGAATACCCGGGGGAAACCCACGCAGCCACAGGGAAAACATGCAAACTCCAGGCAGGTGGTGCTGTGGCTGGCATTCGAACCAACAACCCTAGTATATGTGGAATTGCACCCCAAAATTTATTCTGCTACTTTTCTTGAGTATGGGATTAACACATGTGCAAGACATTTAGGGAGCCTAGTCACATACAGGAGACTGAAATCCGATGACTCCTTTCAAAAGCCTAAAGATGCGTGATTTCCTCATTTCACTTCCTCACTTTTCTTCACAGTTTCAGAGGCTCTGAAATGCCAGGATAGCACAGCCCCCCCCCCCCACTCAAAATGACCCCTTTTTTGGAAAGTAGACACCCCAGGGATTTTAATAAGCACGGTGAGTATTTTTCAAATCTCATTTTTTGTCACAAGGTTTTGAAAATTTAAAAAAACAATCCTTTTTTTTTTTTTTCCAAACACTTGTGGCAACAAATGAGATCTGCAAAATACTCACCATTCCTCTTAGCAAATACCCTGGAGTGTCTACTTTCCAAAAAGGGGTCATATATGGGGGGGGGGGGGGGTTGTACTATTCTGCCATTTCAAGGGCCTCGGAAACTGTGATAGTTAGTCAGGAAGAGTAATGAGGAAATAAAGCCCTTTAAAAGCTGAAGGGTGCTTATTGGATTTTGGGGTCCTGTACGCAGCTAGACTGCTGTAAAGTCTGTCACATGTATTATCCCCTTACTCAGGAGAAGTAGCAGAATGTATTTCGGGGTGTAATGTCACATATACCCATGATGTGTGAGCAAATATATCATGCAAGTGACTTTTTTTTTTTCCCCAAAAAACATGTGGAAAAAGAAAATTCCTCTATTGATTCAACATGTCTCTCAGCAAATAGTTTTGGGTGTCGTCTTCCCAAAAAAAAAGCTCATTTTGGAAGGGGGGGGGGGGTTTATCCTGGCTTTTTATGCCCAGCATTAGAACCTTATGCCATATATCACCCACTCTTCTAACCACTTGAAGACCAAGCCTTTTCTGACACTTTGTTCACATGAAAAAAAATCTGTATTTTCTTTATGGAACGTTACTTTAAACCCCCAAACATTATATATTTTTTAAAGCAGAGGCCCTAGAGAATAAATTGGTGGGTGTTGCAATTTGTCACACAGTACTTGTGCAGCTATTTGTTTTTTTTTTTACTCTCCCCCCTCCCCCCAAATACATTGGATGTGTGGACCGATATGACTACAACTCAGTCTTTTTAGTAATGCCCATATTGAGGGTTAGGCCCAAAAAGCTTTCAATGCGAAACCATAATAGGTTTCCATGCAAATGGTCTGGCAAGGTTTGAATTTGGGTTGGAGGTGATATATTGCTGTACGTGTAAATTTCTTAAGTCCACAATCAAATTATACAAATCATCTATGAAAAACCGCTCCAAAAAATCAAGCGGAGTAGTGAGATTTGCTGTTTTCAGCTGAATTTCGGGTTGGGCTGTGCAAGTGCTGCAGAATTTGTGGGCTGCCAATCGGGTTTTGCAAGCACATCCGAAGGACACTATGAGCTCTATGGGCCTGTGTTTGAATTCTTATCAGCTTGTACTGCACTTATGGGACTCGCCACGTTACGAAGTGATACTGCAGTGCTGGTATGTAAAAGACCAGGATGTACTAGGCTGCTGGTACTCGCCAGTGGACCTAAAGGTAGTTTGGCACTAGTACTGGCACTCTGCTGCATACGAGAATCATCATGTAACACCTCAGTAACCTGGGAATGGGGTCGGGTACGCCAGACTTTGGCAGGTACCTCTACTCCATCGACTGCGCTATCGGTCAGGGTAAATTTTATAGGTACCTAGTGCTGAAAGCTGATTTTTCTCCCTCTCCTTTCCAGTGGCTTTCAACTGCTGGCGAGGAAAAAAACCGGCATTATTCTGTTCTTTTCCCTGCCACGCCGTTCCCTGTCCTGCCCTCATTTGATTTTCCTTCTGAGTGTACCTGGGACCCCTTCCCACAGCTCTTCCAACTTCCCTCTGCCACTGCATGCTGCAGGTACACACAGGGATGTTCAGGATGGAGAGAATCGAAAGGGTCTGGTAAATGTAATTTACCAACCCTTTCCTTTTCTAAATGGATACAGTAAGTGATCGGTACTGATTTCTCCTGTGTCCATTCATAACTTAAGCATAGTTACATAGTTGGTAAGGTTGAATAAAGACACCAGTCTATCCAGTTCAACCTGTGTGGGGTGGGTGGGGGTGTGTTCATGTTAAAAACTTTGCCCATATCCCTGTATATTGTGTTCATCAAGATACCTGTCCAAAGAGTTTTTTTTTTTTTTTTTTAAACTTCCAATGCTTCTTGCTGACACTACCAGTTGTGGAAGTGAGTTCCACATCTTTACCGCCCTGACAGTGAAAAACCCCTTACGCAGTTTAAGGTTAAACTGCTTCTCTTCCAATCTCATTGATTGGCCCCAGGTCTTATTACACTCCCTGAGACTGAATAGTTTTTCTCTATACTAGAATCGACATTAAGATACTTGTATATCGCTATCATATCCCCTCTCAAGCGTCTCTTGTCCAGGGAGCAGGGGCAGACTGACCATTTGGAAACTCGGGCACTGCCCAAGGGCCCGGGGTCAGTAGAGGGCCCCATGAGATGCCCCTTGTATCTTTTTCATAGACTTTTTTGAGTTTGGGCAAGGACACAGGGGCCCCATGATCCCCTATTGCCCAGGGGCCCCATGATTTGTCAGTCCGCCCCTGCCAGGGAGAATAAGTTTAATGTTTGTAATCGTTCCTCATAATTGAGGTCCTACAGTCCCCTTTATTTTGTTGCCGCTCTCTGGACTCTCTCAAGTTCCCGCACCTCCCTCCTGATGATTGGTGACCACAACTGGACAGCTTAATCCAGATGCATCCGAACCAGAGTTTTTTGTAAAGTGGCAGGATTATAGTTTTATCTCTTGATTAAATTCCTTCTTAATGCACGCTATTATTTTATTAGTTTTGCTTGCTGCAGCTTGGCATTGCATGCAATTGCTGAGCCTGTCATCTACTAGGACCCCCATAGTTAACTGTGTTTATTGTGCTTCCGTTTATTAATGAACAGCAGCCTCTGTCTCCTGTTCATTCATCTTCAGTGCATCTAGGGCTGCAGAGCAAGGAACTGCAGAATCTGTGTCCTCAATTCCTATCTGTCTCAAAGGTGAGTTGGTCTATTTAGATCCCTGATATTTCACCCAAGCCCCCCAACAGTGTTGCAAAAAACCCCCCAAATAATTAAAAAAATATAATTTGAGAAAAAAGTTGTAAAAAACTCATTCACATGGGTTCTCTAGTCCAAACAGTGTGAATGTATGGTTTGTTTCTCAATGAGATGCAGCAGCTGTATCAACACAGCTGCAGGTCCTAATTTGATGTGTGGGTGAGTGGGCCAAAATACACACGGTCAGTGTTTGGGGCTAGACACCTGCATCCACACACCTGTCAAATTAGGACCTGTTGCTATGTTCATACAGCTGCTGTGTCCCCATAGCATAACATAGGTACTCCTCACATTTATAAAAAAATAATTAAAAATATTCACATTGTACAGGTCACAGCACTCATTTAACTCAATACAGTTTTTTATGTTTTAGATTTGGCAGGAATTTTTAAGTTATGTTTGTGTCCTCTAATGCCTTTAGTGTATTTTTAGTAAAACATATTTTGATATTTTCGGTGGGGGGGCCCCGTCAGGCTGTACAGGGCCCTGTGAATCTTAACCGCTGGCATCACTCTCCAGACTGCTAGAAAGGTCCCAGGCAAATTGCACTTGGTGTCACTGCAGCTGGGACAGGAGCCAGCGCTACAGAGGAAGCATCGGCTTATGCAGCTCCTGCTCCCTCCACAGCTGTCTGCTTCCAGCTTCATGCACCCTGTTGCTCTGGGATGGCGGATTGGCAACCCATTGATCGGGATCTGGGCTTGTCAACCCACCATCCCAGAGCATGGGCATGTACTCCCTGCTTTGAGATCACAGGCCACATCAGAGGGCTCCACGGGCAATGGGTTGAGCACCCTTGGTGTAAGAATTTTTGTATACTGATTAACTGTGTATTGTAAATAACTGTAATTTTTCTGTTTTTGTAAAATGCTGTTTTTTCGAATTCTTCAATTTTTTTTTTTTTTTTTGCATTTCCATATTTATCTGCCGCAGATTTTTTTTTTTTTTTTTTTCAGCCACTCCCTGTCTTTTTGTACTTGCTCTAGTGTCAGCTGCACATCATTGCTCAGGATGTGCCTCATGATGATGGAGGTGCATGCTTACACAATGTGTCAGTGCAGCCTCTTGAAGTTTCTTTCAGGTGTGATAGTGACAGGGGGAGGACACGGAGTTAAGAAGACCTTGTCATTCAGGGCAGCCAGTCAACAAAAATAAACCTTATTTATTCTGAAATCTGACTATTAATCAGCTTTGTACTATTTCCTTTTGAATTTTCTTATAAAATAAGCATATTCATTTAAATAAGTCGCACAGATCAAATACTAAATATAAAATATAAAGTGCAGCGCTATAATTGTGACATAAATTATGAGAAAGGGATGTGGATAAAAATAAAGTAAAAAATGAATCAAAATATAAAAGAAAATAGGTCCCAATGTAGAAAAGTCCCAGTAAAGGTGACTTCAGGCAGCCGTACACACTGACCACAGGTGCATGCAATATGGCAGAGATGGAGTTCAGGACGTAGTCATCATGGAAACAAGGGGGGTAGATGCAATCCCTGGATCAGTGAAGATCCTCAGACCAAAGCAGCACAGGATCCACTAGACAGCAAGGAAGAAATCACAGCTCCACCTGAGAAATCCACCACTCCTCCACTGCACATCAACGATATCTAGGAGGAGATACTCCCCACAAGGAATCAAGAGAAAATGCCCATGGTGAAGTACAGTAAAAATGGTTTAATGGTATAAAACAGGATGCATCCAATAAAATGGCAACAAATTGGCACACAGCTAGCAAAACATGAAGGCTAGCAACAAAGCAAACAGGACTAACCGTCCTGTCAGATGTAATGGCCGCCGGAGCTCCACAATGCTCCGACGGCGTGGCGTCAAGGCGTGCGCAGGTTCCTCCTTATGCGTTACGTGCCGAGCACATCCTCAGAGAAAAGAACCGGTGTCACCGGTTCTTTTCTCTGAGGATGTGCTCAACACGTAAGGAGGAACCTGCGCACGCCTTGACGCCACGCCGTCGGAGCATTGTGGAGCTCCGGCGGCCATTACATCTGACAGGACGGTTAGTCCTGTTTGCTTTGTTGCTAGCCTTCATGTTTTGCTAGCTGTGTGCCAATTTGTTGCCATTTTATTGGATGCATCCTGTTTTATACCATTAAACCATTTTTACTGTACTTCACCATGGGCATTTTCTCTTGATTCCTTGTGGGGAGTATCTCCTCCTAGATATCGTTGATGTGCAGTGGAGGAGTGGTGGATTTCTCAGGTGGAGCTGTGATTTCTTCCTTGCTGTCTAGTGGATCCTGTGCTGCTTTGGTCTGAGGATCTTCACTGATCCAGGGATTGCATCTACCCCCCTTGTTTCCATGATGACTACGTCCTGAACTCCATCTCTGCCATATTGCATGCACCTGTGGTCAGTGTGTACGGCCGCCTGAAGTCACCTTTACTGGGACTTTTCTACATTGGGACCTATTTTCTTTTATATTTTGATTCATTTTTTTACTTTATTTTTATCCATATCCCTTTCTCAATTTATGTCACAATTATAGCGCTGCACTTTATATTTTATATTCATGTGGGGATTTTTGGTTGTCCTGTGTGTTTCAGCTGCTTGTCCATTCTAAAGCGCTCACTTTTTTGTTCTTTGTTTCATACAGATCAAATACTGTTTGATGTGAACAAGGGGCATTGTTGCAGCTTTTAACCATATTCATGTTAAATTCAGTGTCAAAACCCTCTTACCTTATTTTTCTGCTTGGGAATGTATGTTTAAATATTAATGCAAGTTTAGGAATGGAGCAGTTTGCTTGGTGCTGAAATGCATTTTGTTATATAGTCTCAGATCCTGCTTTTATTAGCGCAGTAATAAGCACCCTCCCACCCGAAGACACCTTATCACTACATTTGAACCATACTTTGAAGACAGGATTTCTAAATGGCAGCTTTCTATGCACGAGACTGAACAAAACTTTATGGTTCAGAATAACTAACATTGCATAGTATAGGATTCAGTGAATCCATTTTAATGTAGTGCTTTGTGGCTTGTCCTCAGATTGATTGCCTTAGCACATTAAACCACCAAAGGCTATGTGTCCTGTTCAGCAGTTCTTCGGCTCAGTCTAACAATGCACCAAGTGCCTGCGTCAGTCCATGGTAAGTAGTTGCCTTAACTGCTCTTTGTCTTAATTTCTTTTGTTGACTGGTAGCTGCTAGTCGGCCACATTTTTTAACTGAATGGCTGTACTACTTTTTAATTTCTACAGGATTGTCACAATGGAGTTTTATGGTAAAAATGACTTGACTCTGGGTGTGTTCCTGGAGAGATACTGCTTTAGGTGAGTTGTCTTATTTAATTCATGAAAGGAACGACTGATCATTTAACAGCGGAGCATGTTTTGATAAATGTTTTTCATATGTTTTTAAATGTTTGGCTTGCTAGATCTAGCTCCTTAATGTTTTATATAAATGTGTTTATAAAATGAAGATGAAATATCTTTAGAAACTGACCTGTCAACCACATATATTGGTTATTTATTCCCAAAAAAGAAAAGTCTTGTGCTGGTTATAGAGGGAAATATCTTGTAGATATTTTTAGAATCTCTCCTTCCTCTTCTGTGCTTTTGGTACCACCACAGTTTTGTTTTTTTTTTGCATGCTTTTTTGATGCAAGTCTGCAGTGACGACTCAATAGTCACTCCACATTTCCTATAACCTCCTCATATAGGACATTCTACTCTATATGTTTCTACCATAAGAGGTCTGCTTTCACCTAGTGACTAATTAGTGTGTTTTTAGAAATTACACAGCCATGTAGGCTGGTGTGTTCCTCCATGTTATAAATTGACATAGGTTTGTATTTCACAATTGCATTGCACTGCAGTAAAAGTACAAATGCATCTATGCAGTGGGGCTGCAATCCCATTGTATAGGATTAACTACTTGTTTAGTCTAGGAGACTGAAAAGCACTTTTACATGTCTGCAACCTCACTCACCTGGCAAATGGCGTTCCCCCATGCTCTGGCAGTGGACTGTTTCTTTGCATCTTCACATCCAGGACTATAGACCCTGCAGCAGTCTTGATGACGTCCGAGAACCTTAAACCACTGGAGTGCAAGGGAGAAGACTCTAGTCTTATTCTGAATAAGGTGTAAAATCAGTTTAAAGCAAGCTTTTTCACTTCTGTAGCTATAGGCAAGTAAGGAAACTTTACGAAGTTTTTTTCTTACCACTTTTCCCCACCCCTCTAAGCAGGTGTAGCCCACCCTGCTTTCCAAAATGCTGTACTTCTCTAGACTTCCCTAGGAGCAGATCTGTGTACAGCCCCGTAGAAGTCTTTGTGGCCAAACGGCGCATTAGTGGACATCGTATCATGAAGTTGATGGAGGATTGTAAACAATGCTGCTGGTATCAGCTTGAGATTTAAATAAATATAGCAATTGTGGAAGGGAGAGGTGGACTCTACCTACCTAAGGGAGCGATGGCAAAAGGGTTTTCAACCGAGGCATTGAAATCTTGGCTCTTTTAAAAATACTTCACTATTGTTTATTAGGCAATCAGTCTTTTAGGTTTCATGCGGAAGGACACTCGGGTTGTACAGTATCGCTCTCATGGGACTTCCAGCTGCCATACAGATGCTCATTTAGATGAATTAGAAGATGTGTCTGGAAGCAGTCATACACCAGAGCTTACATTAAGCACTCACATGCACACAAATGTATGCTCCGAAAGCAGTGTACTTTTTTGAGCATATGTTCATGAAAGTGTTTTATGCATCCTTGCCGCATAACCACGTATAGCCACATCTTCCAATTCATTTCAATGGGAGCCTGTACACAGCAACTGCGAGTCCTGGGAGAGTGATTACTTGTGGCTCTGCATGATGTATGAACGTGCACATGAAGACAATGTCAATAGAAGATTAAGTGTTTAGAAATGGGCTGAAATTACTTCATATTCTTCTGATTGTTTTGGGTATTTTGGGAATTAATTACTATTTAGTAAAAATACCTAGAGATGTTGAGCATGAATTGTTCTAAAGCTCTTTTACTGCTGGTTAGGAATATGGAAGTGTTTTACTGGCATTTGAGCACGGTTGCACTTTAAATTTAAATTTTGTAATAGCTGGTTGGCTGCTGTAAATTCTTTTGGTGAAATATCCTATACACAGGTTTTTTGTTAAGTCGTTTTTGTCAAGCTTATGATCAAATGAAGTCTAATTTTTTTTTCTTACCGTGACAATCCTTTTTGCAGGCCATCCTATCAGTGTCCCAGCGTGTTCTGTGATACCCCCATGGTGCACCACATAAGGCGCTTTGTCCATGGAAATGGTTGTGTACAGATCCTACTTAAGGAACTGGATTCCCCTGTGCCTGGATACCAACACACAATTCTCACTTACTCATGGTGTAAGATTTGTCAACAGGTATACATTATCATCATCCAACCTGATGACTACAATAGATTTATCTCCTAAATAAAAATTGTCCATCATGATAACTCTCATAACTTTGAATGTCAACTACTTAAAGTGCTTCTTCGTGGACAGATGCATACCTTTTTTGTTTTCTGTTTTGAGATGATCGTCAGATCCATTATTTTGATGACATTGCTGATGAGTCTGTCAGGATAATGGTATTTATTTTTAGCATTTATAGAATACTGACATTACTCAGGATTTTACAGAGATTGCATCTGTCCCATTCCTTGACAGAGCTCAGTCTTAAGTACCCATATTTGCTCGTAACAGATGTTTGTTCTGCTTCCTCTTTGCATTGCTACATAATGGCAGCTCTTCACTGCTCCTTTTCACAATGCGTATCTAGGATTCTTCTGACTTTTCGCTTTAAAAAAAAGAGGAAGCACATCAAAACTTTATGCTTTTGAATATACATAAAATTTTCATTTCCTGTTTCATTACCATTTTAAAGTCTGCTAAATTACACCTACAAGCAGTTGCTGAGGAATTTGAATATTTTCACTATATTCTAAATCTTCTGGTTACCACTAGAGCCCATCCCCTACCACCATCTACTTTCCAAGCCTCGATGAATGAGATGCATTTTGCCATGCCCAAAAGCATTGGATACACATATAGAATTTATTGGATTGTTATAATATATATAAGACACTTAGCTTGGGGAGTGGCATTCTATTCTTATCCTCAATCAAGTGTTCATATGGAACTTTCAGTAAAATGAGTGACATGCCAAGTGCTTAATGCATACCTACACACCCAATTCCCTGTGAGCCAGTGGTAGTTGATTTCCATTTAGCTTTCAATACTACCAAACCACACTCTTATGTCTTTAACTCACAGGCTGTATTAGTTCTGGGCAGTGTATCTGAACACATTTAGTCTAGTGATGTGGCTCCATGAGAAATAGTTTGCAGTGTGTAGGCTGTACAATGGAAGCTACAATCACAGGCATATAAGACAGGTGCTTAGCGTAATCACATTTCACTGTACATGTGGATTTGATTTTCACACTAGTTCTGGCCTAATTCAGTCATATGCCTGTTTCTTAGGTAACACCAGTTGTGCCTTTATCCAATGAATCCTGGTCTATGTCATTTGCTAAGTATTTGGAGCTCCGATTTTACGGTAGCCAGTATACCCGCAGAGCCAATGCTGAACCTTGTGGACACTCCATACACCACAATTACCACCAATATTTCTCATATAACCAGATGGTTGCATCATTCAGGTAAGAAACCATTTCATACATCTAAAAGCATCTTTGTAACTGAACAAATCTGCACTAAGTTGTGAACTGGTTGGTTACCTGTGACTTCTCATTCATGTTTCTGAGATTGTAAGATATCACAACGAAACTGATAGTTGGTTGCCTGGTTTTTTTGGGGGTTTTTTCTGATTAGATTCTGTTCATGCTTGTGCAATTTCCTGCAGTATTGCATTATAGCTCGTCTATTATGGGGACAAATTCCCTGCCACACAGTATTTTATTTTATTTTTTTTACTTTTTGCATTGGGTGGGCTCATAGGAAATGCCACCTTTTAGTTTATCAATGTAGCCCTGTTACTGGGTTAGGTAAATTGTCTCCTCCTGGCTCACCAATGCGGTTTGCACCTGGGTAAATTAGGAGACCAAGCCTTCACATACGTGAGAGAATGGGACTTTACTGTGGTATCGCTGGTAGCAGTGGCCTTAACCTGTTGGTCCTTTTTGTAATACAAGTGTGTCCCCCCCCAAAGGTAGATTCACCTACTCACCTCCTTGATAGAGGAATATTCAGTGCTTGAATATCTGTTTAAGGTTTTATTGTAGAAGAAGGTAGAATACTCAAAAGCATGGCACTCTAGTTCTCAGACTGATAGCCCCTGGATGGAGCGGAGCTCAGACTTCCTATGCACACAGCAGACTAAAATAGCTTCAGCAGAGCTTTGTATGTATGTCTTACATCAGTTTGGTGACTGTAGCAGTCACACTAGTGGGGGGTTTTATGTATAGTCCCTTTCTTATCTAGATCTGGTGCCCCACACAGGGGCAGTTTGAGTGAAGTCAATTAGAGTCAAACATTTTTTTCTTTCAGCCCCAGATAGCAGGGGCCCTCAGGGTCTTGGTTCCAGACTAGCACCTTCTTACACTTCTGATATTGCACCTTGAAGCCTGCTCAACAGTCTGACAAATTATGTAAGATAGAAAACTCCAGAGCACAGCACTTTGCCAGTGGCTGTTTCAAAACTGCAAAGCTAAAGTGCTTACTGAAAGCAAGCCTTAGGGCTTCTGGTGTACACAAGGGGTACACCATACTAATGTGCTGATCTTGCTTTTTTCCTTCAGACTTTTACTGACCTGTCATGAGTGACATTTAAGTACAGTTCTATGTACTGTAGCAGTACTGCGATGCATTATATGCGTCACAACCCTCTGAGTTGTGAAAAAAGTACTATATGCATATGTTCCTGATATTTATCTGCAGGGCAATATTCCAACACAATAACGACCCCAAACACACCTCCAAGACTATCACTTTTGTTGCCAGCAGTTTAGACATTAATGGCTGTGTGTTGTTATTTTGAGGGGACAGCAAATTTACACTGTTATACAAGCTGTACACTCACTACTTTACATTGTAGCAAAGTGTCATTTCTTCAGTGTTGTCACATGAAAAGATAGAATATTTACAAAAATGTGAGGGGTGTACTCACTTCTGTGAGATACTGTAAGTATTAAATTGCCTTGCAACTTTTTCACTGTGATCATAGTTTGTGTCTGTGAATGTCAGCTTGCATAAATTGAAGTGTAAGCCAACCTCCACAGTCTACTTTACATATTTGCACTTTTTTGTCTGTTAAATATACTATAGCAATTGGTTAAATCTGTTGAGGCAAAAAAAAATACTTGTTAATCCTGCCAGACGTCTTGTGAGCTAACTTCCTGTGCTTGCTGTTGCATGTTATCTGTTAGCATTGTTCTCAGTTTTCTCTGTACTACTGAACATCTCCCTATGTTATGGAGATAAAGGAAGGTGTTGTGTAGTTCTGACACATTTCCTGTCCAAGGGCGACAATAATTGTTGGTCACCCTAAGTCAGGAAGTTTTCTACTGGCAGTAAATTAAAAGCGAAAACCCTGACAAATGCAGCCACCAGATCAAAGGACTGATCAGCTGCATTATGCCACCTTTTTTTGTTTTTAGGTTTAACTACACTTTTAACATATGTTGTGAATTGGACAGGGGTACAAAACAATATTACTTAGAAGAACTATACAAAATTCTGTTATCTAGATGTATTTTACCAATTTCATTTTTTTTCTTAGCTACTCTTTTATTAGATTGCTTGAAGTATGTGTGCCAATGCCTAAAATCTATATCAAACAGCATACTCCTTCAAAAGTTTCTCTTCTACAAGATTTAAAAGATTTTTCTCAAAAGTAAGTGTTTTTCTCCTTATATATTGAAAAGAGAAAGTATTTGCTGTGGAACTTCTCTTGAATGTCATAGAAGCGCAGTTTCAGTAAAACACTGAGATGCCCTAGTTTTAACCCTTAAGTTAATTTACTTGGGAACTAAATGGTGGCATCATGTTTTCATCAATATATTAAGAGGTATTTAGCACACACTGTAGCGCTTAGAGACATTTTCACTGCTATAAAGAAAACTCAAATCGTCACCCTGTAAATGGGAAAAAATAAATATATTTTATAACGCCTTGGTTATATCCCTCCTCGATTACTGCAACTCCCTCCTCACTGATCTACCATTACACAGGCTATCCCCCCTTCAGTCTATTATGAATGCTGCTGCTAGACTCCTACACCTTACCAACCGATCAGCGACTGCTGCCCCTCTCTGCCAATCCCTCCACTGGCTTCCACTAACCCAACGTATAAAATTCAAAATACTAACCACAGCTTACAAAGCCATCAACAACAATGCCCCTAGCTACATCACCAACCTCATCCACAGACACCGCCCAAATCGCCCACTCTGCTCCTCCCATGATATCCTCCTCTCTAGCTCCCTCATCACCTCCTCCCATGCTCGCCTCCAGGACTTCTCCAGAGCCTCTCCCATCCTCTGGAACTCCCTACCACAGCATGTCCGGTCAGCCCCCACCCTGTCTGCCTTTAGGCGATCTTTGAAAACTCACTTCTTCAGGGAAGCCTACCCCACCTCTACCTAAGAAGAACTGTACTTGAATCACCTCCGCCAGATCATCCCCCGCAGCTATCACCTTTTGTATCGCCTCCCCCTTCCTTTTAGATTGTAAGCTCCACGAGCAGGGCCTTCCTATTCCTTCTGTACTGAAATGTATTGTAATTGTACTGTCTCCCTTATATTGTAAAGCCCTGTGCAAACTGTTGGCACTATATAATTCCTGTATAATTGTAATAATTATATATATATATATATATATATATATATATATATATATATATATATATATATATATATATATATATATTAAACCTTAGCATTTTGAAGAACTTCTGACAATGCTGCTATCTGACACCTATGCCAAATAGCATGTCCCCTTGAGTGGACTGTGGTTGCAGCTGCTGCCTCAATACTTTGTCCTGTAGTGACTTAAAGACCCAAGGCAGGGGATTCCAACTTTTTTTTTTTTTTTCTATTCCTGGGCCCACGTGGGTGAGCACATAGATCAGAAGAACAGTGGTGTAAACATTCTCATCAAGTCACAGTATGCACCAAGCATAAATATCGTGGTTGAATGTAATAAGAAAGGGAGAGCCTCGGTATCAAACTAAAGGTAAATCTTCCATATATAAATTGAAAAGTAGATGGGAATTATATAGAAAGGAAAACTGCAGCCTGTTAGGGTAGAATGACTTAACAATAAGAACTGGGTGAGAGGTATATGAGAGTGTCCAATAACTTTGGGTCCTGATTTTGACGTATGGGAAGGGGGGGGGGGGGAAGGGGGAATGACACTGGACAGCCGTAGTGCAAGAAGGGAAGAAATGGTGGGTAGGGGAGAGGGGGAAAGAGGGTAAAAATTAGACTAGGGTGCAAGAGTGAGCAAGGTGCTAGGAGAGGACTCCACTTGGAAGATCCTCCTGGACCACGGAATGGGCAAAAATAGGGAGATCTCGTCTAAAATAGCTGGATAACAGGCCAACAAGTCTTAAAAATGATTGGTAGTTAGGAAAGTTTGGAAAGTTTACCCAATAGAACCAAGTGTGTTGGAATTTCTATCTACAATCATAGATCATTGAAGAGAGTAACTTTTCCATAGAGCAGGAATGCATCTTCAGATGAGTAAGCAAATATTTCTTGCAGTTCATGATAGGGATAATGTGAACTAGGTAGGCAATAATATCATTTCTCCAGGTTAGGGTCCATTCGCTTGTGGCAGATACTCTTTATGGAATTCCAAAAGACGTGTATAAGACCAGTCCAAAAGATGTGGCGGAGAGTGCCAGTAAGTGATTTACATCTCCTGCAAAGGAGGGAAGCTATGGTGTAATAAATTTGCACCGCCTAGAGATGCGCTGTATAGCCAGTTTCCTAAATGTTGTTGTAGATGGAGCATTTGTAAACACAGTAGCATACAGCCTTACCTGTTTTGAAGAACGTGAATATCCCAGTTCCCCCATTTTTACAATAAAAGAGTAGTAGGGTGTCCAGCACAAGTCAGGTTGTTAGTAGTATAGTGGAAATGACACTCTAGTTTGTACATGTATATCTGGAATACAGTATTTAATGGTTTATATAGTATTAATGGTTTATCTTGGCAAGTAAAGAACCAATTTTCCTAATATTTTTTAGCTTACAAGGTATTGCTTTTAAATGTTTTACATGAATAAAAAGTCTTTCTAAGGAGATTAAACTCCAGTTTTCTTTCTTGATGATCTGTTTTATATCTTCATGTATTTTATTTTGTATGTGATTTTTGTAAGGTCAGTTAAAGTCCATAACCCAGGGTTTCCTTTGGGATTTAAATATTATAGTCTATGCTTGGGTTTCCAAGGCAAGGAGGTTGAGTTGTTTTGTGATACATTGAGGTAAATTTGCATAAACGTGCATAACTTGGGTGTCTTGTATGATTTAAGTATTAATGCTTTCCTGAGGGTGTTAATTTTATCTTCCATTTAAATTTTTTACACCAGTAGCCATAGCAACTGTTTCACCTCCTAATGTATTACTGCTCCTTCCCCTATGTCTTGGCAGAGTGACTCAGGTGTATTTAGCAGTTGATGATCGGCTCACATCTCTGAAGACAGACACATTTAGCAAGACGAGAGAGGAAAAGATGGAAGATCTCTTTGCAAAGAAAGAGGTAATGAACTTCAAAAAAAGAAAAATCATATGTGATTAAATCAAATCTCTAGATAATCTAGTATAACAACTTTAAAAAACAGATATTTGGTTTTATGGAACTGCCAAGATTTACACTACTTTTAATGTACAGAAGCATTGTATTTGTATTTAAAATAAAATAAATGCATTAATCGTGCATTTAGGGACACAAGATTAAGTAAATTGGGTGTATTGGATTAAGCTGCTGTCTTTAGGGCATTGGATACTGGCAAACAAAGCTGTAAGGGCAGACTAATATAACCGCCCCCCCACTCCTAGGAGCGTGTCCTAGGAGAACAGACACCTTCTCTCCTTTTGAGAGCCACAAGTTCTTTAGCATTACATTTTATCAAGATTCTCTTTTCTTCTATAACATTTCTGCAGTTGCTGCTGAGCCAGAAGGGGGCACATTTGCAGGTTTCAGGATTGGCTGATCCTCCATATTGACACGGAGGCTATATCTGTACCATAATTGAGGAAGATGCAGGGGCTGGCATGTAATGTGTTCTGTAGACACTAGGCTCTACTGAAGGTGCTCTCTTTACATGTTAGGGATGCACCAAAGCCCCTTTCCTTTTATTTTTTATCGGAGAGTATGAGTACCGATACTTTGCAGGGTGATTTGTATCCATACAAAATGTACTGACGCAAATTGCACCGTAAAGAATAGCATGTGATTTGAACAGGAATGTGATCCCTGTCCAAATCGCATGCGGTTTCCACACTTCTTTTGTGTGAACCCACACAGGAGCGGTGCAGGGAGGTTTCCTACAGTGAAGAGTGGGTGAAGGGGGTGTGTGGGCGAACTATACCATGGCGGCAGATGCTCCATATTTTCAGTAGTAGGAGAGAAAGCAGCGGAGATTTGAAATTACCACTTTCTATCTTCTCCTTGCACGGATGATGGTTCGGGCTAGAGGGCTCAGGCTATCACAAGCCTGGGTTAACACAGGAGCAGTGGGGAAACTGCATGCAATTTGGACAGGGATAGCATTCCTGTTCAAATCGTATGCTAATCTTTGCTGTTCAATTTGTATTGACGCAAATCGCTCCGCAAAATATCGGTTTCTGGTGTCAGGACCATTCTCACAAGTACTTGTGAAAATATTCGGTATCTGCACTGATATCGATGCATCCCTAATCTCTGTGTAACGTGTGGGTTAACTACAGAGCTCTTTACAGGTCTAATTGCCTCGGTGCATCTGTCTGGTGGAGCCCTATCTCTGAAAACTTCTTGTGGGTTGATTTACTGAATCTGGAGAGTACAAAATCTGGTGCAGCTGTGCAAGGTAGCCATTCAGCTTGTTCAATTAAGCAATGACTTAAAAAGCTGGAAGCTGATGGGTTTCTTTGCAGAGCTGCACCAGATTTTGTACTCCTATATTTTTAGTAAATCGACCCCTCAGAGACTGTCAGCTGAGCAGGAGAAGGCTTTTTTGAAGGGGCAGGTCACCTGGGTCCTGCCTCTCTATTGCCAATGTGTCTGTATGGGCTTGCTCTCTACAACCTCAGCTGTGATAAGTCAGGGGAGCTTTCTGCAGGGAGTCTGGCTGTGCTTTTACTAGATTGGGTTCTTTTCCTCAGGGGTTAACATTTGGGACTCCTGTTGTGACCCTTTTGGTCACAGGGCTAGAGATTCTTTTTCAAAGAGTTAGTTTTCTCACTACTTAGGCCCCATGTACATGGGCTTAAAAAATGCCACTGTTACAGGCGCCTGGCATTTTTTTTTTAATGGCTCTAAATGCAGCTCTGTTATCTAATGTGCATATGCATATTGTGTTGTTTCCTGACATGTTTTAGGGCTCGTTCACACTAGGCTGTTTTGCCAACGCTTGCCAAACGCCCCTATAGCTTTTGGCAAGCGTTGGTCCGGCGTTTGCGGAGCGTTATTAACGCTCGGCAAACGCTCCGCAAACGCCGCATGCGCGGTTTAGCGGCGGTTGCTAGGCGTTTGCCGAGCGTTAATAACGCCCCACAAACGCCTATAATGCAGTTTGAGTGGGGTTACCGCTCCGCAAACGCCCCGCAACCGCGTCGCAACCGCACCGCAAACGCCGGCCGGGCGTTTGCGGAGCGGCACCATAGACGAGAATAGGAGGCTTCAAAGCCTCCTGACTCGTCCAGAGGCGTCCGTTTTGCCGCGACGCAAACGCTCCCGTTAGAACAGCACCATGTGCTGTAATGTGCAGAATTGGCAGAGGCGTTTGGGAAGCGGTAAAAACGCTTACCAAACGTCTCTCTGCCGCCTGCACACAAGGCTAGTGTGAACGTAGCCTTAGAGTAGCATTCAAAAAAGCTCTAAAACTGCATTTAGAGAGATTTTCAGCGTAATTTGTGTGTATTTGCATGTTTAAACACACATATGCATTTTAATTCTAGTGGCTATAATGATTTAATAATCGACCTAATACTACCTGATAACATTCTATATAGTTGCTAGTAGCTCCATGGGATCTAAGCCTGGTTCTTTCCATTCACCCTTTGAACCTATCAGGGATATTCCCCTACTACACACCTTCACTCACTCACAAGGTTTCCGTCGTCATTGCCATCACTGCTGTGAAGCAAGCTTCCATGTTAGCAACATTATCCTGTAAAGTACCCTTTCTTGTAAAACATGGAGACACATTTTGTCTTGAGGCTTAAGGCCTCTTTTCCTCAGTGTTTCCTCATTTCACCTCAACCAGAACATTATGTTCTCATATTTGCCTTGCTCCTTGACATCCAAGGAGATTTCCCTCCACAGTCTTGATGTATTACAGACTGTTCTTGTCTATCTCTCAGCTGTCTTAAACAGACAGACCAATATTCTGACATTTTTATCATTTCTGAGGGTTCCTGAAGGAGACAACCTGCTTTTTGCTCCACTATCTCCAGGTGGATTTTACTGTTTATCATTGTAAGGTGTCACCTTTCCCTGTCAGAGCACATTCCAGTAGATCAGTTAGTGCTTCCTGAGCTTTTCAGTATCGGGCATCTGTTTCTCAGACTTGCAAGGCTGCCACCTGGTCGTTCGTTCACACATTCATTAAAGTGGTATTAAACCCAAAAGCAAACATTTTATTTTATTGCGGCGTACTAAATCTGTAATGTGATTGCTGCATTAGTTTTCTTTTGTCTTTTTATTTTTTTTTTAGCCAGCAAGTTTGTTTTTAAAAAGAACAAGCTCTCCTGCAGATGTAACACTTACAGGGATGATACGAACCATTTAACAATGACAGGGGTACTTAAAATGTTTAGCTTTTATTTATGTCAAAATATCCCAAAGGGAACAAAACTGTTTGCTGCAACTACATATAAAGTATTAGCTGACTTTTGACTTCAATAGTTTTGTGTATTTAAAACTGCTAGTCCATCTAACACTCCCCTCTGCTCAGAATGACATTGCTGCTGTCCCCTGTGCTTCTTCATACAGAATGGGGGTTCTTTTAATACAGGAGATGTGTTACTGGTCAGATCATTAGGTAAAAACAGAGGGAATAAAGCTTAAAAAAAACTAATGCAGCCACCACATCTGCTTGTTGGTAAGCTGCAATATATTACAATTTTGGATTTAATACCACTTTACGTTTTACCAGGTGGATGTTAAGGCCTCTGCTGATGCCAGTTTTGGTCATAGGGCTCCTTAGGTGACACTGTGACTTTTATTGACCTTTTCTTTTAACACTGATCTCCCAGGCTTTCTGTGACTTTAACCATTTCCTTCACTGACTGCTGCATTGGCTTTAAACAGTGTATGTGCTGCATGCATCTTCAGCTACAGTTGTGTTCAAAATAATAGCAGTGTGTTGAAAAAAGTGAATAAAGCTCAACATTTTTCTAATACACACAAATGCATTGGGAACACGACACATTCTATTCCAAATCAAAACATGAAGAAAAATATATCAAATTTGTATTGTTCCTCTAAGAAAAGTGAATATTAGACTGTTCAAAAAAATAGCAGTGTTTGTATTCTTCTTTACAAACTCAAACATTCACGATATAAACTGAAAAATGTTTGAAGATTTTGCTTTCCTTTGAATCACTTAATTAATATTTCGTTGTATAAGCACTGTTTCTGAGAACTGCTGCACATCTGTGTTGCATGGAGTCAACCAACTTCTGGCACCTGTGAACAGGTATTCCAGCCCAGGATGATTGGACTACATTCCACAGTTCTTCTCTATTTCTTGGTTTTGTCTCAGAAACTGCATTTTTTTTGTGTCACCCCACAAGTTTTCTATTGGATTAAGATCCGGGGATTGGGCTGGCCACTCCATAACGTCAATCTTGTTGGTCTGGAACCAAGATGTTGCACGTTTACTGGTGTGTTTGGGGTCGTTGTCTTGTTGGAACACCCATTTCAAGGGCATTTCCTCTTCAGCATAAGGCAGCATGACCTCTTCAAGTATTCTGATGTATTCAATCTGATCCATGATCCCTGGTATGCGATAAATAGGCCCAACACCGTAGTATGAGAAACATCCCCATATCATGATGCTTGCGCAACCATGCTTCACTGTCTTCACAGTGTACTGTGGCTTGAATTCAGTGTTTGGGGGTCGTCTGACAAACTGTCTCCGGCCACTAGACCCAAAAAGAACAATCTTTCTTTCATCAGTCCACAAAATGTTGCGCCATTTCTCTTTAGGCCAGTCAATGTGCTCTTTTGCAAATTGTAACCTCTTCAGCACGTCTTTTTTTCAACAGTGGGACTTTGCGGGGGCTTCTTGCAGATAGCTTGGCTTCACATAGGCGTCTTCTAATTGTAACAGTACTCACAGGTAACTTTAGACCTTCTTTGATCTTCCTGGAGCTGATTGTTGGCTGAGTCCTTGCCATTTTGGCTATTCTTCTATCCATTCAAATGGTAGTTTGTCGCTTTCTTCCACGTCTTTCAGGTTTTGGTTGCCATTTTAAAGCATTTGCGATCATTTTAGCTGAGCAGCCTATCATTTTCTGCACTTTATATGTTTTCCCCTCTCCAATCAACTTTTTAATCAAGGTACGCTGTTCTTCTGAACAATGTCTGGAAGGACCCATTTTCCTCAGAATTTCAGAGAGAAATGCACTGTAACCAGCATGTACAACATTTGCTGCCTTCCTTCCTTAAATAAGGGCAATAATTGCCACCTGTTTTTCAAAGAATGAATGACCTCACTAATAGAACTCCACACTGCTATTATTTTGATCATGCCCCTTTCAATTCGTGATTCAATTACACAGAATCAGCAGCATGCATGTCATGACTGTTGGGTCTGTTGGATTTCTATTACTCTGCTACACCTGCTAGTAAATTATTTGCCATGTAGAAATATCATTTCTACCAAAAACAGTGATTGATCAGGTTAGTGACGTCTGACTGCTATTATTTTGAACACAACTGTATATAACGCACACAGTGCTGGGTTTTGGCTGTGAGACAGACCAACTCTGCATTGTTCCAGTTTTGATACAGGAAGTCTAAGAGTCACACAGCCATTCATAGGCAACTTTGTATTCTGTAAATTTAATACAAAGCTTCCTCTGATTGGCTGAGAGGCAGACTGATGATGTAACACTCCCACTGGGGGCATACAGGCACATTTGAATTCCCATATTCTTTTATGAGAAAATAAAACTGTCGACACAAGCCCTAAAAGTAACCTGCTGATAGGTGCAAAATGTGCTGATAAAGAAAAAAAAAAGATAGATTGATGCTTACATCACTCCTGCCTTCTGCATTGCTGAGTGTGACACCATCCTTTCAGGAATATTTCAGGGGAATGCAGAAATGGGATGAATATGGGTGTAACAAAGGTAAATAAAAGGTGAACTTATCCTTTTAAATATTGTGGTTCTCTTTTTGTTGTCAATTTCACATGCAAGAACTATTTGTATAGTAAATTTTATATCACCCAAATGAAGCATCTATGCCCCTTAGGCACCATATGCATCTCTATTGTGTTTGATGCTAGAATACTGTATATCTACAAGACATGGCGCATTCATTCTTCACAGGCATTGTGTGAAATTCCCCTGCTGCCTTCTATTCAGAGGCAGAATAGAGTGGTTTACATGAAAACATTTATGAAAGCATTTATAGAGGTTCATGTATTTTGTTAAGCAACTAGGTTCAGATCTGCTTTTTTCATTCTTCTACAGTTTATTCTACTAAGCAAATAGTTTTTGAGAAGAGATGCATATTGTTTGTGACAGAATTTTCCTTATTTGTCCTGGTTCATCCTCTCCTTTCCAGATGGAGGAGGTTGAGTTTAGGAACTGGATTGAGAAACTTCAGGCCAGGATGCTGTCATCAAACATTGATACCCCTCAACAGCTTCAATCTGTCTTTGAATCAATGATCATCAAGAAGCAGTCCCTTTGTGAGATGCTACAAGCTTGGAACAACAGGTAATGTGGTCAGATTGAAAATAATGAATGCTTTTGTACAGCAAAATCAAACCTTCAGATTCTTTATGGTATAACTGCAAGTAGAGGTTAAATCTCTTCATATGCTGATCAATACACTGTGATCTTTGTCTATGGCAGGAAAAAAGCCAACATAAGAATGAAGACAATAAGACTAGATCAGTCATTTTTGAGGCAGTCAATGTTTTTATTATCAGTATACCTCTTATTTATAAAACAAAATGGCCATGTTTACCTCTGAGGTTTGTAACTTTGTTTTCCATTCACGTTTTTTTTTACATTTATTTAATGTGAAAAGAACTTCCAAAAACGCAATATTTGGAAGGCAAAGTGCTTGCAGCTAATCTGTATGTAATTACTGAAATGCTGTGTTCACTCCCAAAGGAGAAAAAAACTCTTGCTGAAACTGCATACAAAGTATTAGCTGAAATTTGGCTTCAATGTGTTAGTGTATCTAAATCTGCTAGTCCATCGAACACTCCCCTCTCCCCAGATAAGCAATGCTGCTGTCTAAAGGTGCCCATGTGCTCCTTCATCCAGAGTGGGGGCACTCTATTACAGGAGATGAGTTAGTGGCCAGATCACAAGGTGAAATCAAAGGGAAAAAGCCTACAAAAGACTAAACTGCTACCACATCTGATGATTGGCAAGCGGCAATATATTCCATTTTTGGTTTTGGGTTTTATACCGCAGATTGGATTTAAATAAGCAAATATTTTGCATTAATAAATAACAAAAATATATCCTCCTGCGCTTTTACGGTAAATGATACACTTAACTAAAAAGCAGCCAGCATCTATCCCACACCAAATAAGGGCGATAATAGAAACACATATAAAAAGTGATGCAGCGCTAATAATAAAAAACACTCAAAGAATAATATACAGTGGGGATCGAAAGTTTGGGCACCCCAGCTAAAAATGTGTATTAATGTGCATAAAGAAGCCAAGGTAAGATGGAAAAATCTCCAAAAGGCATCAAATTACAGATTAGACATTCTTATAATATGTCAACAAAAGTTAGATTTTATTTCCATCATTTACACTTTCAAAATAACAGAAAACAAAAAAATGGCATCTGCAAAAGTTTGGGCACCCTGCAGAATTTATAGCATGCACTGCCCCCTTTGCCAAGCTGAGACCTGCCAGTGTCATGGATTGTTCTCAATCATCGTCTGGGAAGACCAGGTGATGTCAATCTCAAAGGTTTTAAATGCCCAGACTCATCTGACCTTGCCACAACAATCAGCACCATGGGTTCTTCTAAGCAGTTGTCTAGAAAACTGAAACTGAAAATAGTTGACGCTCACAAAGCTGGAGAAGGCTATAAGAAGATAGCAAAGCGTTTTCAGATGTCAATATCCTCTTTCGATCCCCACTGTACATATAATACTGAAAATATATATATTTTAGCAAACGGGGTAACAGATGACCCAAATCCACATGGGGATATAAAGGAGACAGTGACCCCTAGTATCCAAAGGTATTAAATGGTGACCAGGTAGGTATCTGCCGGAAAAACCAAACAGATAACGATGGCTTAGTACAAAATAGAGTGTCCACAGTTCATATTACTAAGACGTGCAGGTGAATCACAGCACACTCCAAACGTGATCCCAGGTAGTATGGCTGCAATGGCCTCTCACCTCCACTCTACGACCCCACAGGGCCACAGAGCAAATGTAGATCACCTCTGGATCCCTCAAACCAGTGGCTCCTCAGGTAGGATGGTATGGGCAGTCATCACATGAACAGTATTCAACCGGACCAGTGGGCAAACGAAATACACCCTCCTCAGATGTCAAAGCTCATAGGTTAAGAAGAGAACACAATCCTCATAGTGTATTACTGCTTTTAATGGCAAAAATAGCAATAAGCCAAAAAAAAAGGAGATATATACACTCACATAACAGCCTGTGTCCAGATCACTTCAGTAAGCTGGGTGTACAGCATGATTAAAAGGTGTTCCAAGATGGCGTCACGCCGGAAGTACGTCACCACGCTATTACCGTCGACGCGTTGCGTCACGTAACTCGTGACTTCGTCAGAAATATTTTGCATTAATTGGAAAAAATTTATTTTTTAGTTCAAGTGCGTCTAAATCCAAAAATAAAAATGTAATACATTGCAGCTTACCAGTTTTTAGATTTGGAATAATACTGTAGGCCCTTCAGTCCTAAGACAGTAATGTGTATTCACCCTGCTGTATCAAGACAACATAAACAGGATAAAACTACTGGACTCTGCCCCTATGCTTATCTCCATAACATAGAAGGGTGCGGTCCTATAGTCACTAGTGGTAGCTTAAAAAAAGTAGCGGAGAACAGTCAAGACAGGAAGAGAGCACAAGACGTTATTAGCTCACATGTTCAGGCAGGATCAAAAGGTAATTTTTGCACATATCAATCCGATATAACAAAATGCTTTCAACAGGTTTTAACAGACCAAAAGGGGCAACATAAGAGAACGCCATGAATACAGTATACTTGCTCTTTCACAAGTTCTGTAGTAGCTTATCAGCTCACAGGCTTGTAACTGATCAATTGATCCACTAGAGCCCTTGTACCCAACATGTGGCTGCCAGCCCACCATAGGCAGTCCGCTGTGTGTTGGGCACCAGGCAAACGCAGCTGCAACAGCTCCTAATCAGCAGCCTGTACACAGTAATTTTTTTTTTTTTTATGTTTTAGCTGCATCAGCGCGGTGTAAATGTGAACAGAGACTGCCAGTGCACAGGCTGCCAGTCTTTACCTGCACACTGACTCCTGAAGTGCTGGTCACATCCCAGTAGCAGAGTCCAAATGTAATAAGCACCAGAGACTGCCAATCCAAGCTGCTAACTGAGCTCCCAGCTGCGGGGAGTCTACTTATAGAAAGTGATCTGCCTGTGTAGGGTCCTGTCAGTAGAGTCAATCCTGCAGCTGCCCAACTGGAAAAGGAGCACTAAAGAACTTAAAGCAGAACTACACTTCATCTGAGCACCACAAATCAAAAACGCTGTTTAATTTTTATTATTGAAAGCAAACTGGCCCATCTATCCATGTCTTCTTGCTTTATTTTGCTGAGAAATCACTGTGAATGACTCCTGGGATGTATGACATAATTTGCCTAGGCATGGAAACTAGGAAGAAATGTAAAAAAAAGTTTAAAATGAGTAACTATGATCTACATTTCTATCTACTGATGCTAGCAGTGTAGGGATTTAAACTACCGAACCAGATATCGTATGTACTCTCCAGCACCTCAGGATATGCACAGCCAAAAGGGAAGCCAAGGGAACCAGAACAGCAACAACCAAAGGAAATGCTTCAGGGGTGCAGCCCTCCTCAGACGGGGAAATCAGCCACTGGATAGAGAGAAAACAGGTGGCGCACACACCTAGTGCATTATCCAAGGTTTATTGTAAGGAGTGAAAGAATAATAAAAACATACTCACAGACGAAGCATGTATCTAAAAAGCATAGAAAAATGACAATGGCCACAACGGCAGGAAAGGTGTTCTCACTGTCAGTGCGGTCAAATGGCTGACGCGTTTCGGGGATGAATCCCTTTCCTCAGAGCTGATGACCAGCCTCTGGTGCAGATGTGTGATGAATAGAAAGTAGGAGCCTTGCTGTTGATGCCTTGATGGGATTTAAACTAGTCAATGTTGATTTGAGAGAGCGAAGTTCTGCTTTAAAAGAAAATCTGTTCAGTTAATCTTCGCTTCTTTCCAATCAATGTGAGTTATAATGCAGGTTTAAAGTGGCTGTAAAGGCTTCAGGTGTGTTAATGCATTCTCTGCATTTACACAAATATATACAGTATATTAACCAGTGCCTATATGTAATGTTCTATCACCCCTAAATAAAAACAAAAATGCCCAGTGATTCTCAAAGTGCATATAAGTTTTGATGAAACAGAAATTCAAATTCCATCCATTTTCCACAGTAAATCTTCATCCAGAGTGTGTATTACTGTACAGTCTCCTTCAAAATGCCATCCATTTCTGTGCCAAACATTGCTTTTAGTGCAACTCACGCACCAAATTCTCATTACCATATTATAATCTCATATTCAGTCTTTGCTATGCATTACTCAATGGTCTCCCATTCTATTTACCTTTTCGCTCTAGTTCACATGATTGCTCTACAGTTCAACATCACAGTTCATGTATAAACACAAGGATATTCACATATACATAGTACCCAATAAAATGCGTTATTGAATTATAACCACTTACATTCAAGAAGCCTTGGTATATGCCTCCTTTTAAAATGGTTATTCATTGCTACCAGGGATACCAAACGCTCAGGATTGATAATGGGTGTCTGACTTCAAATGTAGCCCCACCCTTAACACATTTCACCCAGTGGACTTCTTGATAACTTCCTGAGGAAGTTCTTTGGATGAAACACGACTTCCATAGAGAAGGGGAGAACATTAAGTGGTGCATAGCAGAGCCTTTTATGACCTTAGCAGATTCTCATGCTGTCTCACAGACGTGAATACACCCCTCACATTCTTGTAAATATTTGATCTTTTCATGTGACAACACTGAAGAAATGACACTTTGCTACAATGTAAAGTAGTGAGTGTACAGCTTGTATAAAAGTGTAAATTTGCTGTCCCCTCAAAATAACTCAACACACAGCCATTAATGTCTAAACCACTGGCAACAAAAGTGAGTACACCCCTAAGTGAAATGTGCAAATTGGGCCCAAAGTGTCAATAATTTGTGTAGCCACAATTATTTTCCTGCACTGCCTTAACCATCTTGGGCATGGAGTTTACCAGAGCTTCTCAGGTTGCCACTGGAGTCCTCTTCCACTCCTCCATGATGACATCACGGAGCTGGAGGATGTTAGACCTTGTGCTCCACCTTCCGTTTGAGGATGCCCCACAGATGCTCAATAGGGTTTAGGTCTGGAAACATGGTTGGCCAGTCCATCACCTTTACCCTAAGCTTCTTTAGCAAGGCAGTGGTCGTCTTAGAAGTGTGTTTGGGGTCGTTATCATGTTGGAATACTGCCCTGCGGCCCAGTCTCCGAAGGGAGGGGATCATGCTCTGCTTCAGTAGGTCACAGTACATGTTGGCATTCATGGTTCCCTCAAGGAACTGTAGCTCCCCAGTGCTGGTAGCTCGCATGCAACCCCAGACCATGACACTCCCACCACCATGCTTGACTGTAGGCAAGACGCACTTGTCTTTGTAATCCTCACCTGGTTGCCGCCACACATGCTTGACACCATCTGAACCAAATCAGTTTATCTTGGTGTCATCAGACCACAGGACATGGTTCCAGTAATCCATGTCCTTGGTCTGCTTGTCTTCAGCAAACTGTTTGCAGGCTTTCTTGTGCATTATCTTTAGAAGAAGCTTTCTTCTGAGATAACAGCCATGCAGACCAATTTGATGCGGTGTATGGTCTGAGCACATGACAGGCTGACCCCCCCACCCCTTCAACATTTGCAGCAATGCTGGCTACACTCATACATCTATTTCCCAAAGACAACCTCTGAATATGACGCCGAGCACATGCTCTCAACTTCTTTGGTCAACCATGGCGAGGCCTTTTCTGAGTGGAACCTGTCCTATTACACCTGTATGGTCTTGACCACCGTGCTGCTGCTCAGTTTCAGGTTCTTGGCAATCATCTTATAGCCTAGGCCATCTTTATGTAGAGCAATAATTCTTTCTTTCAGATCCTCAGAGAAATATCTGCCATGAGGTGCCATGGTGAACTTCCAGTGACCAGTATGAGAGAGTGAGAGTGATGACGCCAAATGTAACACCTGCTCCCCATTCACACCTGAGACCTTGTAACACTAAGGAGTCACATGACACCAGGGAGGGAAAATGGCTAATTGGGCACAATTTAGACATTTTCACTTAGGGCTGTCACTTTTGTTGCCAGTGGTTTAGACAATAATGGCTGTGTGTTGAGTTATCTTGAGGGGAAAGCAAATTTACACTGTTATACAAGCTGTACACTCACTACTTTACATTGTAGCAAAATGTCATTTCTTCAGTGTTGTCACACGGAGATATAATAAAATATGTACAAAAATGTGAGGGGTGTAGGTATCTACATGTGGTGAAGATTACTTGCTGAAGTTCAAAGAGACCATCAGAATGGGCGAGAAAGGTGATTTAAGTGACTTTGAACATGGCATGGTTGTTGGTGCCAGACTGGCTGGTCTGAGTATTTCAGAAACTGCTGATCTACTGGGATTTTCATGCGCAACCATCTCTAGGGAAATCGAGATACATTTTTACTTTGACAATGCTTAATCCTGAATAATTTTTTTAGGTGAGAGAGGCATATACATATGGACACAGTGATTTCCTTGTTTGTTGAATGTATGGATTCTAACCACAAGGTGTCACTGGAGCTCCTTTCATCCACCTTCTTTGTGTCAAAAGTCACAGAAATGTAATTGAGTTGAAATTGGTTGATTCTGTGCCTTATCAGTAGCCTGACACCCGCAGCTTTACTGTCATTGTTGCAGTTTTTAGGTAGCACACAAAAGTAAACAGTAGGGCCCATTCACACCTTCAATTTCTATGTGTACTACAATGTAGAATCATAGTATGCTAAAAGTGCACAAAAAGTAATGATTTATAATTTTAAAGGGCTTCACATCAATTCATGACATCATAAGGTAGTATGTTGCCTTTAAAAAAAAAAATCCTGATTTTGCTGTATCTTTTGTGCGTTTTTGTCAAAATGTGTAAAATTATATCCGTGGCAGTTAACACACTGAAAATGTACTAAAAATACAATGTGTTGTAATTTGGACATTTTTCAAGTTGCATTCAAACACATGCACAGCCTATAAAATGGAGAGAAGGAAAGAGGGAATATTGGAAATAAAAGAAAACGCATGTAAGAAGCAAATAAAACATGTTTTGCATTGTTACATTTTTAAAGCAGCACCTTATAAATGCACCAAACATGCATTATGTGCTTTGAGGAAACTGTACGTGCATTTTCTAATGGGATGTGTGAATGCTTCCTAAAAGCGGCAATGTAGACTGGGGAACCATGACACAACCAAAAGCTGCACTAAAAGTTATTAGACTAGCTTAAACAATCTATAGAGGCTTAAAAATGTACTTTTCCTTTTTAGTTAAACTGTTTCATTTGTGTTATAAACAACAGATTTCTCTAGTGTCTGGTTTGTGGGTTTTTTTTTTTTTTTTACCTTCTCTGCATTAAGGTAACAAAAAACCTTTCATGTTCAGCTCCCCCAGCACCTCCTAAATACTTACCTGAGCCCGATCTCAATCCAGTGCTGCTTTCTTTCCCCCCCTTACAGGACTCAGAGGCAGAAGCGGGAGCCATTGGCTCCTGTTGCTGTCAGTCGAATCCTGCGAGGATGGAGTGGGGAATGGGGCCAATCCCAATGTGTGTGTCAGTAGATGCACACAGTCCTAGCTCAGATTTGAGTCTAGACGAGTACCCCCATAGGAAGTGGCTTGCTATGTGGGTACCTGGAAGGGAGGAGGAGCCAAGAGCATCAATGGAGGTTCCCAGAAGAGATTTGGGAGCGCTCTGCAATACCATGCCAAGTGTAACATGTTTAATATTTAACAACCACTTGCCAACCGCGCTATAGCCTAGTGACGGCTACAGCGCAGTTGTCTAGTTCTGGGAGGGCGCCTTAAGAGTTTCCTTCACTGGAACTAGGGGCCAAGCCCAACCCCTGAAAAACAACCCCATACCATAATCCCCCCTCCACCAAACTTTACATTTGGCACAATGTAGTCAGGCAAGTACCATTCTCCTGGCAACCACCAAACCCAGATATGTCTATCGGATTGCCAGAGTACCATGATTCATCACTCCAGATAGCACGTGCTTTATACCACTGCATCCGCTGCTTTGCGTTGCACTTGGTGATGTAAGGCTTGGATGCAGCTGCTCGGCCATGGAAACCCATTCCATGAAGCTCTATACGCACTGTTATGCTAATCTGAAGGCCACACGAAGTTTGGAGGTCTTTAGCTATTGACCCTGCAGACAGGTGGCGACTTCTGGGCGCTTCAGCATGTGCTGACCCTGCTCTGTCATTTTTATGTGGTCTACCACTTTGTTGGCTGAGTTACTGCCACTTCCACTTTGTTATAATACCACTAACAGGTTACCACCTGTGCAGTAAGTCCATCTGTGAAATCTTGCTACTAAATATTCCTTAGTCCACTATCACGGTAGCACGCTTAATTTCACTGAGCTCCTGAGAGCGACCCATTCTTCTACAAATGTTTTGTAGAAGCTGTCTGCATGCCTAGGAGCTTGATTTTGTACACCTGTGGCCATGGAGGTGATTGGAACACCTTAATCCAATTATTTGGAGGGGTGTCCCAATACTTTTGGCAATATAGTATGTGTTATAAAAACCACTAGACAATGAAGATTATTCACTACCCAAATAAACACATATCAGCAAAAAAAATAACGAAAAAAAATATTCAGCACAAAAGAAAAATCCCTAAGTGGAAATATGGAGGATAACAATGGTGTGGGAATAAATCCGGTGGGTGAGCTCTATCCAAAAGTTGAGTGTGAAGCATGCCTGGGGCCGAATCAACCAGCAGGGTCACAAAAGAAATCCTAAGAACTACAGATAGGCACAGATTAAAGTAGCATAGTGATGATAGTGAAAGTGAAAGAAATAAAACTCAAGGTGAAGGAACAATAACTAGTTAAGGATCAGACCAAAAATATTAATAACCATGGATTATATAAAATTTATAAAGAATGTAATATAAGTGTCCAAGCCTAAGGATATACAAATACCATGAATAGATGAATAAGTAAAGCTAGCATAGTAAAGCCCAAGAAGGGGATCGTGTCTGCATACCTGGGTAGTACAACAGCCAAAGATATCCACCGTGATGTGTGAACCAACCACCAAAAAGGAATGCACAATCCCACAAGAAAAAGGCCCCTCTATATATTGCCCCGGCCCCAAGCGGCCACCCCACTCAACATCATGCCAATTGGGTGGAGCCTCACGGCTCCAACTGACCCTAAGCATGCCAGTAATGCCAGAGAAGACCATGGCGTGTGGGACCGCTAATGTGCATGCGCCAAACGTCATCAAGGCATTTTGCCTCCTTTTTCTTGTAAGGATGTGCATTACTTTTTGTAGGTTTTTTTTTTTTTTTTTTTTTTTTTACCTCCATATAACGTGGTTTCTCCACAGATGCCCAAAATTTGACTGTCCCTTGAGGAGGTGGTTGCTGTTCAGGGGTGTAGAAATTTTTGAAAAAACTACTTGTCCGGGGACTAAATCGGTGTCCCAATCTACTTTTCCCTCATGACATCTACTTGTTCTGATAACATAAAACATGCATTTTAACCAAACCTGTATTTAAATCTTCTTTTAAGTAATGTCAGGGGCTTTTAAAAACAAATGGGGCTTTATGACGACTTAAACGTTATATTAAATATTTTTAAAATTGCGCTGTTTATCTCCTTCTCCCCTCCCTGCCTCTCTCTAGCACTGCACATGGGGACTAGCAGGGAGGAGAGAGACCTTGCAGTGTGATGAGCACTGATTGGGTGCTTGTCAGGAAAGGGGCATATCGGACTTATCCTTTACCCCTTTCCCTGCCAGAGCTGTTTTTGCATTATTTGCACATGTTTAAAAAAATAATTTTAGGCCTGAAGATGACACAACCCCCAAAACGTATATTTTCTGAAAGCAGAGACCATAGAGAATAAAATAGTGGTAGTTTAAATTTTTTTTATTTCACACGATATTCTCACAAAGGTCTAGGAAACCCACAATTTCAGTAAAAAATACACTTGTTAATTTTAGGGTAACAAAAAGCAATAACTTATCTAATTTTTTGTAAAATATAAAAGACGAGGTTGCATCGAGTAAATAGATATCCCCCATGTCAAACCTTAAATTTGCGTGCACTCGTCAAATGGCAACAAACTTTAGTACCCTATATTTTCTGTAGGCGATACTTTTAAAGCCCCTTATAGGTCATCAGTGTAATGTACGAAGGTGGTCTGGTTCTAGAATGATTGCTCTCATTCTGGCATGCGTGGTGATATGTAATGTGTATCGCAATAGTTGTTTTCATATGTAGGCGCCTGAGTGTATGGTTTTACGTTTGTGCATGCGTACATATGTGAGGGTGGGGGGCCTTGAAAAATTTAGGGGTGTTATATGCTTTGGTGTATCTTCCATTTAAAAAAAAAAAACATGATTTTTGGTGACAGATTCTCTTTTTTGAAGCATGCAGGATTGAAAAGACCCTGCACGTCTCCCCTGTACTACACTGAATATAATGTGGTGCACATCGCACCGCATTACATTTTTTTCCGGCCTCAATGACTGGGAATCTGTTGAACAGGGTCCCGGAACTGACGTCACATCACATCACATCCAGATCAGGAGGAGGAGGGCAGATTTGTCTGTTCTCCTCCTCCCTCCCCTATACCACATTCCGCGGCACCCACCGAACCAGTCTCGGGCCCGCAGATGGGCAAGCGGAGCCTGGGACATATAGCGGGGGCTGGGGAGAGGCTGACACTGGGCTGTGTGGAAGCAATCGGGCAGCAGTTCTGACAGATGAGCCCTGCTGCTTGCCCGCAGCAGGGCTAAGGGCACAAAAAATAAAAACTACCTGCCCGGCACCTGGAACTACATGTCTCAGGCGATAGGAATTGGACATCCCTGCTGTTTCATGATACATGGAGATTTCAGCCTGAATGTGCATGCTTCTAACTGCCTCTACAATGTTGTGTATATATCTAACTAATACATTTCAACACATGAATGTTTTGTAAGGGTATGACTTGTTTCAACATTATATTTTTAATGTGTCATCTTTTTTTTCTTAAGTAAATTATGTGTTCTGATGGCCTCCCCACTGTAGCTATGTGACGTTATTATGTTTGTAACCATGCAGATTTCACCATCGATGTGCTCCATCTTTCTATTTTGTTCTTTTAACATGTTCTGTGTGTATGTATGTGTGTGTGTGTGTGTGTGTGTGTGTGTGTGTGTGTGTGTGTGTGTGTGTGTGTGTATATATATGTGTGTGTATATATGTATATGTATGTATGTGTATATATATATATATATATATATATGTGTATATATATATGTATGTGTGTGTGTATATATATATATTTATTTATTTATTTTTATATAGTGTGTGTGTATGTGAAAATCAATAAAAATTGTTAATACAAAAAAAAGTAAATTATCATGAATTATGCTGGGCACAACTCATTAAAAGTCCCATGGCCAATATTTTTCTTGTTAGGGTGCCTGTATGAAAAGCTTGAGATGGAAGCTGCCACAGTCTGCCTGCTAGGTAGTGTACTAATTCCTAGAAATAGAGGTGATGAAATTCAGTTATTCAGCTTCATTGTGGGTAGTCTCACTGCCCTAGAATTATCAAGCAGCTGAAGAATTGGAGTTTATCAACATCCACCTGTGGACGTATGTTGGTACTATTTTGGTATTTTAAATGGGAATATGGTACAGCAGAGAGGCGTTACTCATTTGCAGTCAAATCAAAGCTAAATGCAGAGCGCAAATGAGCTGGTCTGTACTTGTATACTTGCAGATTGCCCATCAAGATGACAGTTAAGGACATATTAGTTATGATTCTTCACACAGCGCAAGGGAGGGAATGAGTCATACCAGGGATCAATACAGCAACAACTAAATATAGAAAGGCTAGGGTGGGAGATGGATTCAGGTGATGAATATGTCATGCTATATGCAGGCATAGTACAATCTTTTCTCTTTGGCCTAAACAATTTGGTGGTGGTGTGTTTGGAATAAGAAGTAGTTGGGTTGTTTGTATCGGGCCATACAGTAGTAAGATCAGATTGGGGGAGCAGTTGGTGTTCTTATGTATTTCTGTTCATTAAAGTTTGTGGTTACCAGCAACACGTCATCCACTCCGTCATATGTATACTCTGGTCAGGTGCTGTCAATGCCACCAGGGGTTAAGTCTGTGAGAAGCACCAACAATGCTGTCCCATATTTTCTTTTTAGAATATACTGTATTAATACATACACATAATGTATTCTACTTTACCCATGGCTATTCTGATTTTTGGCATTTCCCATCACCTTGCAGTTCCTTTCTGAGGATTGATTTATCAAGTTAAAAAATTATAGCCATTATACAAAAATTAAGTATTCACCACACATACTGCTGGTTGCTGCGATTCAGCCAAATGTATTCTATATTCTTTTCTAGGGCTGTTGTATAATCTGTATAAATGTATAGAGCACTGCTGCTGCTTGGGACCAAGCCACCATCAAACGATTCCTCCACTGCCTTTAGGCTTTTATTATTGCTGGATGTTTAAGCTCAATTTGCCATTTACAAATAAAGAAGTTGCGTTGGCGTTCTCCTTTGTGCGGACCTGTATTTTCTCCCATTATTATCAGTGTAGCTGGCAGAACAGACCCTTTTGCTTTTGAAACCTTTCTGCTTCAAAGTCTTGTGCTTGGGTTCGCTGTCTTGTGTTCATTAGAATAGATCGCTTCTAACACAATGCCCCTGCCTAGGGCACCACTCTTCCCACTGTGGCTGCACAGGTTTAGTCAGCCACGCACTTGGAACAAATTTGCAGGTTGGCAATAATGAAGCAAAAATGACTTTACTGGCTGCATGTGTGTTTCAGATCAGTGATTCTTTAAACACAAAGTCTCACTTCAGTTTTATTATTGTGTTCTGTTCCACAATGGATAAAGTACATGTAGTACTTTGTCCCATCTTCTTATGTGCTAAGGTTAGCTGTGAGATCAGATAGGACTCCCCTCCTCCCTGCACAGTCATGGGACAATGCAGCTAGCCAGGAGATGGCTGCTTTTACAGATGGCACGTCACCCTCTCCAAGCACTTTACTGGCAGCAAAACTTGCCACGGGTCAGCTTTTCACTAAAGTCCGAATTGCCATCACATACTTGGACTCACTGAATTTTGCAGTAGATGACAGCCCAAAACTAGAATCTGAAACCAGCTGATTATAAATATCTATATATTGATCATGAAAAGTTCATGTTGAAATAAACACTTTCTGTCTGCCCTAGAGTAGATTTACTGTTTCAGGGTGGATGTTCTGTGCAAAATCAAGTTTATAAATGTGATTTTGCACTTCCAGCATCGGGGGCGCGCTGCTTCTGCTGTGATTGGACACAGCAGAAGCTATTAAACAGGTGCCGGCCAATGGATGAGCGCTGGCACCCGTTGATCATCGAGGTGCGTGACAGGACACGGCTCTATGTAGACAAAGCAGAGCTGTGTCCTGTCAGTGGCGATCAGCTAGATTTTCTTTCCCTACAAAGCAGGGAATAAATTCTAGCAGATTGCCTAGTAAACACACCTAACACACTACGTAAAACACATAGTTAGGCATGCAGTTTATGATCGCCCTAGATGTTTAACTCCTTCCCAGCCAGTGTCATTACAGTGACGGTGTATACTTTTAGCACTGATCACTGTGTTAGTGTCACTGGTTCCCACAAAGTCACTGACTGCCATGGTTACTAGTAGAAAAATAAGAGAAAAAAATATCCAATATATACTATATTTTGTAGATGCTATAACGTTTGCGCAAACCAATCAACATATGTTGGGATTTTTTTTTTTTTTTTTTTACCAAAAATATGTAGCATTATACATTTTGGTCTAAATTTTATAAAGAAATTTGATTTTTTTTTTAAATTTTATTGGATATATTTTATAGCAGAAAGTTTTTAAAAAACGTTTTAAAGTGTTAGGTTTAAAAGTTAAGTTTAAAAGTTTTTTTTTTTTTCATTTTATTTTAAATTCGAGTTTCTTGTTTTTATAGTGCAAAATATTAAAAAAAAACAGTGATGATCAAATACCACCCAAGAAGAAGCAATATTTGTGGGGGGAAAAATTATATAAATTTAATTTATGTACAGCGTTGCATGACCGCACAATTGTCAGTTAAAGTAATGCAGCACTGTATAGCAAAAAAATGGCCTGGTCATGAAGGGAAGTCAATTTTCCAGAGGTCAAGTGGTTACATTGTTTTACTGTGGGGAAAAAAAGGGGAGTGCTAATGCGCTTATGGATGTATCAAATAATTCCAATAACCATTTGCAGCAGTCCTAATTGTGAACTTAGACACACAAGCAAATAACCATATGGACCGCGCAAAAGTAGTGCAATATCAATAGAACAATGAAATAAACAATGGTAATCAGTCCCAATAAGTGAAAGTATGGTGCAAAGTGCTGGTAATCTTGATTGTGAACTCCTTTTACAATACAACAGGTGCTCTACTAGTGCCCCACATGGACTGACACTCAGTCATCCCATGACCACCAATCTCTAGGATGGTCGTTTTGCGCTTTTGGGACTATCCCAGTGAACCAGTAATGCTAATGGTAACCGCTTGTTCCTCCAAATGAGCTGTATCAATACCAACTCTCTCCTCTCCCGTCAGTGATGGAATATACTTTTTTTTTTTTTTTTATAGTGTAGCATCCATCACATCAAATGACTAGATTAGGCTGCAATTCAGTGCAGCTCATGTACTTCATGATTAAGCCATATGTTTCAACTTCTCTGTAGTTTAATGAACATGCCTTCGGTAAGGTGACTGAAGGGTCCAGGGTCCAAAAGATTGGAGAATGAGAGACTAGACAGTTGGCTGGCCTACAATTCTCGCAGTCTGTGACCTCGGCCTCTTGATGCAGCTGAAAGGTCATGCTCACAATAAATGAATTTTTTTTTTTTGTTGTAATTTAGATTTTAATTTATTGTGAGCATGACCTTTCAGCTGCATCAAGAGTCCAAGGTCCCCAAGACTGCGAATTGTAGGCCACGGTTTCTGTGCGACTTCCGCACCGCATCATAATCGCACCCTGTTCACACAAACCGCTGCGGGTGTGTATTTTAAGTTAACACCCGAAATTGGTTTGCAAAACGTGGTAAAATGTGCAGAATCGGATTGCATAGATGTGAACACCCTTGTGATCTGATTCTGGTGTGGACATAAAAGGGTCCTGCACTTTTTTGTTGCGTTTGGTGCGATTTAAGCCATACAAAATGGCTCAATTGCAGCGCACAGAAATTGCATGTGATTTGCACAGGAGTGCGGTTCCTGTACAAATCGCATGCAATGTGCTGCACCGCATCAGTGTGAACCCAGGCTCAAGGTGGACCCCGCCAACCATTTGAAAACATGTTTTTGGAACATACAATCATTCAATTTTCTAACAAAATTCTACTGGTGTATGACTGGCTTTACTCTAATTACTCATTAAATACCTGTTTTAGAACTAAATTGGGGCAGTGAATCAAACATATTTCTCTTTGACAGGTTACAAGATCTTTTTCAGCAAGAAAAGGGGCGTAAACGGCCATCAGTTCCTGCTAGTCCTGGTCGAATGAGGCAAGGAGATGACAGTAAGGTAAGACCTAAAACAAAAATAATTTGTAAATTGATGTAACAGCTGAATTGTTTTCTGCTTCTTGTGTTGTGTATTGATATATTGTTTTTGCTTTGGTGCATTCTGAGTAAAATCCTTTAGCTAGAAGCAAATTGGAAGCTTGTCAGAAAAGCCAGTTCATAACATTTCTCCTGACCACCTCTAGTTATTTAATATTGGAGCAGCTTTCCTTTGGTAGGAAGAGATGGCCTTGTCATCCAGTAATGCTGATGCTTAATTTAAAGTACTTTTGTTCCTCTGGTATCTCTTCGGTTCTGTTTCACATGGTGATTTTTGACAGGTACATTTTCTACTGACTAAGTGTTTTGAATGTCAGTCTAATGGCAGTGCAGCAGAATTTCTGTCATGAATTTTATATGGTGATCTATTCTGGAAATGAAATTCTGTGTTTTAGAAATACAAAAAAAAACCAAAAACTTTTCCCATCATGTATTATACATTGCCTGTCATTCTGTGTTTACATTTTTTATTCTGCAAAAGTTTTACAAACATGATCCGCTCAGTATAGTTTATAGAGATTGTCCTGACTTGTCTGTCAATGCCTTCTTTTTTGCTAAGGGAAAACGGGGATATCTGAAGCAGTAACAGGTCTAATTTTTCCATAGTAGAAAAACAGGATGGGTATGCTTTGCTTTTTAGAAAAGGTGGTCCATTATGAAATTGCATCTTGTAATGTTAATAAGTATAACTGCTTCCTGCCTAAATAGAAGTTGTCTTCTTGAATGGGAGGTTTTGTATATGTGGGCTTCGGCTTGTATAGGAGCATTGTGTGCAGCAAGCTGTGATCAAGCATTTGCACACCTTTCAGCAAGCTTCAAGGAGCTTTCTCAAAGTCTTTTAAAGCTCGTTTGGCAACGATAAATACATATTATAAGTGAATTGTTAACTGCCACTTTAAACAATTTTGCTAGCAGGTTTTCAATATGTTTCATGAAGTGCTGAGGTTTATTGAAAGCCTGCTACCTGCTATGGGCTTGTTTAAAGTCACAGCACTGTTTGCTTTCCCTTAAACTGGAACTGAAGGGTGCTTTTAAAGTGGCCCTGAACTCTGGTTTAAAAAAAATAAGATTCTATTCATTTATTTCCTACACGTACCTTCTATTGATCGCAGTCTCCTCCAACTTCTGATTTCCTTTTTTATTGCTGTTGTGATTTCAGTTCCTCTCACAGGGTGGATACACTTTTTTTATTTCCATGGGATCACTGTGCATAGGAACATACTCATCCTCTTTTGCTCACTCCCAAGATGGACTATTGACTGAGATTTGTAGCATGCATAGAAAGGTTTACATGACTGTAACCAACATGCACTGCTCATTCCAGACAAATGGAAGTGTAGGGGAGGTTTGGGCTCTCGAGTATGTTTCAAGGAGACAGAAAAATACAGTAAACCATTTCATGACAATTAGATTACCTGCTTAAGGACCGCCCACAGTGTACTGCAGATGGGTGGCCCATACAGGTACAGTGACATACCTGTACGTCGATGGCCTCTTCTGGGTACAGGACCTGCAGGATTCTGTCAACAAGTCACAGCCAATGATTGATGGCTGGGATCTTCTGACTGACAATGGTCAACACAGAGCTCTGGGCTATGATTGGATAGAAACAGAGCTCTATACAGAGAGAACAATTTTCTTTGCGTCTTCTCCAGCGAGTGTCATTATAGCGAAAGTGTATATTAGCACTGATCACTGTATTAGTGTCACTGGTGATGTCATGTTCAGTCAGTTCCTACCCAGTGTTAATGTAAGATTGCCCACCACACTGTCAGTCTCACTATAAATTGCTGATCACCGACATTAACAGTTTAAAAAAAAAAAATCCTGTGTGTATGTATGTGTATGTGTATGTGTATATATATATATATGTGTGTGTGTGTGTGTGTGTGTGTGTGTGTGTGTGTGTGTGTGTGTGTGTGTGTGTGTGTGTGTGTGTGTGTGTGTGTGTGTATATATATATATATACACACACACAGATACAGTGGGGATCGAAAGTTTGGGCACCCCAGCTAAAAATTTGTATTAATGTGCATAAAGAAGCCAAGGAAAGATGGAAAAATCTCCAAAAGGCATCAAATTACAGATTAGACATTCTTATAATATGTCAACAAAAGTTCGATTTTATTTCCATCATTTACACTTTCAAAATAACAGAAAACAAAAAAATGGCGTCTGCAAAAGTTTGGGCACCCTGCAGAGTTAATATCTTGTACTGCCCCCTTTGGCAAGTATCACAGCTTGTAAACACTTTTTGTAGCCAGCCAAGAGTCTTTCAATTCTTGTTTGAGGTATCTTTGCCCATTCTTCCTTACAAAAGTCTTCCAGTTCTTTGAGATTTCTGGGCTGTCTGTCACGCACTGCTCTTTTAAGGTCTATCCATAGATTTTCAATTATGTTGAGGTCAGGAGATTGTGAAGGCCATGGCAAAACCTTCAGTTTACACCTCTTGATGTAATCCCCCGTGGATTTCGAGGTGTGTTTAGGACCATTATCCATTTGTAGAAGCCATCTTCTCTTTAACTTCAGCTTTTTCACAGATGGCATCAAGTTACCATCCAAAATTTGCTGACATTTTATTGAATCCATTTTTCCTTTTACTCGTGAGATGTTCCCTGTGCCACTGGCTGCAACACAACCCCAAAGCATGATTGATCCAACCCCATGCTTAACAGTTGGACAGAGGTTCTTTTCATTAAATTCTGTGCCCCTTCTCCCAACGTACCTTTGCTCATTCCGGCCAAAAAGTTCAATTTTAACCTCATCGGTCCACAGAACTTGTTTCCAAAATGCATCAGGCTTGTCTATATGTACATTTGCAAAGTTCAAACGATGATTTTTGTGGTGAGGACGTAGAAGAGGTTTTCTTCTGATGACTCTTCCATGAAGACCATATTTGTACAAGTATCTCTTTATAGTGGAATAGTGTACCACAACTCCAGTGTCTGCCAGATCTTTCTGGAGGGATCGTGCAGTCAAACGTGGGTTTTGAATTGTTTTTCTCACAATCCTGCGAGCTGTTCTGTCTGATATTTTTCTTGGTCTTCCAGATCTCGCTTTAACTTCCACTGTTCCTGATGACTGCCATTTCTTAATTCCATTCCGAACAGAGGATATTGACATCTGAAAAGGCTTTGCTATCTTCTTATAGCCTTCTCCAGCTTTGTGAGCGTCAACTATTTTCAGTTTCAGTTTTCTAGACAACTGCTTAGAAGAACCCATGGTGCTGATTGTTGGGGCAAGGTCAGATGAGTCTGGGCATTTAAAACCTTTGACGTTGACATAACCTGGTCTTCCTAGACGATGATTGAGAACAATCCATGACACTGGCAGGTCTCAGCTTGGCAAAGGGGGCAGTGCATGCTATAAATTCTGGAGGGTGCCCAAACTTTTGCAGACGCCATTTTTTTGTTTTCTGTTATTTTGAAAGTGTAAATGATGGAAATAAAATCGAACTTTTGTTGACATATTATAAGAATGTCTAATCTGTAATTTGATGCCTTTTGGAGATTTTTCCATCTTTCCTTGGCTTCTTTATGCATATTAATACAAATTTTTAGCTGGGGTGCCCAAACTTTCGATCCCCACTGTGTGTGTGTGTGTGTGTGTGTGTGTATGTATGTATATGTGTATATATATATATATATATATATATATATATATATATATATATATATATATATATATATATATACACACACACACAGTCAGGTCCATAAATATTGGGACAATGACACAATTCTAACATTTTTGGCTCTATACACCATCACAATGGATTTGAAATGAAACGAACAAGATGTGCTTTAACTGCAGACTGTCAGCTTTAATTTGGGGGTATTTACATCCAAATCAGGTGAACGGTGTAGGAATTACATCGGTTTGCATATGTGCCTCCCACTTGTTAAGGGACCAAAAGTATTGGGACAAAATCATCATCATAAATCAAACTTTCACGTTTTAATACTTGGTTGCAAATCCTTTGCAGTCAATTACAGCCTGAAGTCTGGAACGCATAGACATCACCAGACGCTGGGTTTCATCCCTGGTGATGCTCTGCCAGGCCTCTACTGCAACTGTCTTCAGTTCCTGCTTGTTCTTGGGGCATTTTCCCTTCAGTTTTGTCTTCAGCAAGTGAAATGCACGCTCAATCGGATTCAGGTCAGGTGATTGACTTGGCCATTGCATAACATTCCACTTCTTTCCCTTAAAAAACTCTTTGGTTGCTTTTGCAGTATGCTTTGGGTCATTGTCCATCTGCACTGTGAAGCGGCGTCCAATGAGTTCTGAAGCATTTGGCTGAATATGAGCAGATAATATTGCCCAATACACTTCAGAATTCATCCTGCTGCTTTTGTCAGCAGTCACATCATCAATAAATACAAGAGAACCAGTTCCATTGGCAGCCATACATGCCCACACCATGACACTACCACCACCATGCTTCACTGATCAGGTGGTATGCTTAGGATCATGAGCAGTTCCTTTCCTTCTCCATACTCTTCTCTTCCCATCACTCTGGTACAAGTTGATCTTGGTCTCATCTGTCCATAGGATGTTGCTGCGGAACTGTGAAGGCTTTTTTAGATGTCATTTGGCAAACTATAATCTGGCCTTCTTGTTTTTGAAGTACACCAATGGTTTACATCTTGTGGTGAATCCTCTGTATTCACTCCGGTGAAGTCTTCTTCTCATGATTGTTGACTTTGACACACATACACCTACCTCCTGGAGAGTGTTCTTGATCTGGCCAACTGTTGTGAAGGGTGTTTTCTTCACCAGGGAAAGAATTCTTCGGTCATCCACCACAGTTGTTTTCTGTGTCCTTCCAGGTCTTTTGGTGTTGCTGAGCTCACCGGTGCGTTCCTTCTTTTTAAGAATGTTCCAAACAGTTGTTTTGGCCACGCCTAATGTTTTTGCTATCTCTCTGATGGGTTTGTTTTGTTTTTTCAACCTAATGATGGCTTGCTTCACTGATAGTGACAGCTCTTCGGATCTCATCTTGAGAGTTGACAGCAACAGATTGCAAATGCAAATAGCACACTTGAAATTAACTCTGGACCTTTTATCTGCTCATTGTATTGGGATAATGAGGGAATAACGCACCCCTGGCCATGGAACAGCTGAGAAGCCAATTGTCCCATTACTTTTGGTCCCTTAACAAGTGGGAGGCACATATGCAAACTGTTGTAATTCCTACACTGTTCACCTGATTTGGATGTAAATACCCTCAAATTAAAGCTGACAGTCTGCAGTTAAAGCACATGTTGTTCGTTTCAGTTCAAATCCATTGTGGTGGTGTATAGAGACAAAAATTTTAGAATTGTGTCGATGTCCCAATATTTATGGACCTGACTGTATATATATATATATTCTGTTTTTTAGAAGCTATAACCCGTGCAAACCAATCAATATACACTTATTGGGATTTGATTTGCCAAAGAGATGTAGTAGAATACATTTTGTCGTTAATTTATAAAGAAATTAGATTTTTTTTTAATTTATTATTTTTTATTTATGTTTTATAGCAGAAATTACATTTTTTTTTTTTTCACTTTTGATCTTTTTTCATTTTATATAGTAAAAAATAGAAAAATCCAGTGTTGATCAGAGACCACTAAAAGAAAGCTCTATTTGTGTGAAAAAAATTATAGAAATTTAATTTGGGTAGTGTTTCATGACCACGCAATTACCAGTTAAGGTAGTGCAATGCCGAACAGCAAAAAAATAACCTGGTTATAAAGGGGATAAAACCTTCTGAAGCTGAAGTGGTTACAGGGCCATTAGGAATGGCTATGTATCGATTTTATTTATGGAGACTAAAGATATTGTTTAGTGCCATATTAGGAGCTCACATATCCTTGGAAGTTTGCTGAAAGCTTTGCAACATCTTGCTGTACACCGTTCTTATGTTACCTAAAGCCCATGTGTACAAGGCCTTACTGTGTTGAAAAAAAAGTGTTTTAGATTTATTATTTTTTTTTTTTTAATGTCATTTGAGTAGATCTTTAATCTAAAAGAGCAGTTCACTGCTTCTGTGGAGGTATTGCTAGTGTCTGGACATGCCCTGTACATCCTTTAATTTCCTGCTAGCTCCTACTACCGGCACTTTGTCAAACAGCATATTGATTTCAATTAGGAATTTGATGCTGGAAAATAGAATGCAATAATGACATCTATTCTTGCTTATTTTCCACTTAAAGCTCCAGGCAAAAAACAAAGCACATAGTTGTGATATAAACTGGTTTACCTGCAGCATGATTTGTTGCTATTTATTAGCCACACTACACTGTACATCTTGCTTCCCGGATCTGTCATGCTATTAGAATTGGCAAGATCTATTCCCTGCCGAACCCACAAATTGAGTTGGCTATGCGAGAGATGAGCAATAATTCAGTAAAGCTTCCTTATAATTATGTAGTGCCTGAGCAGTCAGGTGAGACCTTTCGCTACATAGCACTTTATAAATTCTGCTGATCAAACAGATCAAATCTAAGGTAACAGATGTTTGATGGGCTCAAAATAACCCCACTGTAAATGGGGATGAGCTTTGGCGTTTTTGAGACATGAGTCTGAACCCACCTGAGCTATCCTGCAAAGAAGCTGTCAAATCAGACAGCCAAGCATAGGCAGTAGAGGCATGTCCCTCCCTCTAGCCAGGGAGGGACATGCCCCGTGGAGCATGTATACCTACAGATTTGGGGTAGTGCATGCCTCTACCTCTGTCTGGCTATTATGTTGACACACTGGCTTCGGTACCTTCTGAGACATTCACCAGGTACAAAGATGTACCACAAGAAAGTTGGAGAAAATTCAGAAGTTTACCTGCATGTTTATTATAGGAGGTTCAGTGAACTGAAGTGGGATTGTGGGCTGACAACCAAGCTACTGCTATTTACAGCATTCAATAGTGCCATTCTCCTTGTTTCTCTTAAGTTAGCTTTCCTAGAAATGTCACTTTCCTGGCTGTGCAAAGGGGCAGGGAATGTAAATTGCAAGGGTGACTGTACAAAATTACGGATGCTGGCAGGAAAAGCACTATACAGATAGGTATTTAACTACTTGCCCACCGCAGATGGCCGAATGACGGCTATACTCCGGCCGGCCAGTTCTGGGAGGGCGTCATATGACATCCTCCCAGAACGCGCTCTCCTGCGCGCCCCCGGTGATCTCCATGATCGCTGTGTCCTACGGACACAGCTCATCACGTGATGTGGTAAAAGGCCAATCACAGCGGCCTTTTACCATGTGATCAGCCATGTCCAATGACACGTCGATCACCGGGAAATGCAATTGCCGGTTCTCGGCTGCACTTTCCTCACGCTGTCAGAGCGTGAGGAAAGTACTGCCGAGAACTGGCGGTTGTCAGAGCAGGGATCGGCACCGATCATCAGGGCACTGATGATCGGTGCCCAGCAGTGCCACCCACCAGTTCCGCCCACCTGTGCCACCCAGCAGTGCAGCCCCGCAGTGCTGCCAGTCAGTGCCCAGCAGTGATGCCAGTCAGTGCCGCCTATTGGTGCCCATCAGTGCTGCCTCATTAACGCACATCAGTGAAGGAGAAAAATTACCTGTTTGAAAAATTTTATAATAGAAACAAAGAAACTTTTTTTTTTTGCACATTTTTTTGTTTATAGCGCAAAAGGTAAAGTGCCCAGCGGCGATTAAATACCACCAAAAGAAAGCTCTATTTGTGAGAAACAAATGATAAAAATTTCATATGGGTGCAATCTTGCATGACCGTGCAATTGTCAATCAAAGTGCGACAGCGCTGAAAGCTGAAAATTGGCCTGGTAAAGAAGGGGGTATAAGTGCCCGGTAAGCAAGTGGTTAAAGCCCAACTCCAGGCAAAAATGAATTTTTAACATTGATAGATTACATCTATTACCTGTTTATCCTGTCTCCATGAGTAGATACATCATTACCGAGATTTCATGTAAATAACATTCCCCTATATGGGCTTTTCCAGCCTCTTTTTTTACTCGTGCAGGGACCTGGGCATCTTGCACAATTAACAGCCCTTCAACACCTTTTTGTAGTATCTGCATCAACCACATCAAGGTGATCTGAACTGTGGAAGTGAAAAATAAAATGTCTTTTCAACCTCTCTCCTCTTAGCTCTTTGCATTGATTGTAAGCTCCACCTACCAAGACCTTTTATCAAAGTCCAGTGTGGGCTGTATCTGTGCATATGTCATGTGCCAAGCGGCTGCCCTGCTGGATTGTGAACAAAGGAGGTTGTTTGCTTGGCACAGATGCCATTCAGAGAACAGGTTGCATTTGCATTTTGCATCTCAATCAATGCAAAGTGTTCTTTGGTTGGATGAGGTGATGTGGTGACACCACAAACTCCACCTCATCCAATCAAAGAACAATTTGCATTCATCGAGAAAATGGAAAATCTTCTCTGAATGGCAACTGTGCAAAGTGAGTGACCTCTTGTGTGCAGTAAGCAGCAGTGTAGATGCTTGGGACTGGTCCCTGATGCCAGTGGAAAACACTGTAGTAGCTGTGCCTACTACAGTTATTTCCACATGGATCCCACAGGTACGGCACACACATACATTAGTCTGAGCTGTACAATTGCAATCCTAGAATCAGTGGTGTAACTAGATCCTTCAGGACCCCAGTGCAAGAAATCATGAAGGACCCCCGGCCAGACCCTTTCCCTTTGAGTTCGCTAATGAAATCCAGGGCCCAGACACAAGTGCAACCTTTGTGACCCTGGTAGTAGTTTTGTTTTATTTACCAGATTTTTTTTTTTTTTACTTTACAATTTTTTTAGGAGCCAGTTGGAGGGCTTTGGTGAGATATCAGGAGTCTCAACAGACCTCTGATGTTTCACCTTTGACAAAGAAGGGAGATTGAGGAAGCAGCCATCAGCCTCCTTCAAAAAAGCCTTCACAGAAAGAATGGACAGGAATAGCTCTGTACAGAGCTTTCCGTTCATTCAAAAACAGAAGCACAGTGAACACAGTTTACTATGTTTCAATTATGAATGGACCAAGTCAGTGATCAGCATGAATCACTGACTCTCCATTCAGAAAAGTGGGGGCTGGAGAGCACGGGGGGGGGGGGGTTCAGCATAGAGACATTGGATCAGAGGAGCAGCTGGGGTGGAACGGATCTCTCCATTTTCTTCCTTCTCCCTCCCGCAGGCAGTCAGTGGCTGCAGGAGGAAGATGGAGAGATTCCTTTCCATAGATTTTTTTTTTTTTGAATGGTTACAAATGTTCTTGTGTTTTTAGAAGAATCATTATGTAAAAATAGTGGTCACCAATGCATTTATAATTGTGTAATCTTCAACATTTTCAATTGCAGCAGATAAAGCCAACTAATGATATTCTTTGTGAAACCGTTCAATCAGCAGTCTATTCACACTTAGTGCTACAAAAGGCTACAAGAGGTATATTGACATGCCAGCCTTCAACCAGAAGAAATCCAATTATTGTCTTCCTGCTTTCGTTTTAAACTGTAATTCAGTCCTTTGTGTGATGAGTAGAATGCAATCTCTAGAAAGCTTAGGTCAATTATAGGATATATTCATGTGTTTTAGTACAATGTCTATTCAATACATTGATATCTTACTGAGTGTTAGATACATGTAACATCTATCTTTCTTTGCTTTTCAGGGAAGTGGCATGGATGCTTCACCGCGAAATTCCTCTCCTGCCCAAAATGGAGATAAAGGTTTGTCAATTCTATGATCTATTTTTTCTTTTTGTTCCTTGACAAAGCTTTCAACCATCTTATGTAACAATATAACCAGCCTTATTTATCCAGGTTTCTGAAGGAACAGTAGTTCTGTACTTCGATGGAAAGTAAAAGGAAATTTTTGATTAACCAGTTATCTGCACAGCTGTTGTACACTGATTTGTACCTTATCTCCTGTATAGTTTTTCACTTTACAGTCACAATTCCAAACTTCAACACTAGAGACCTTTTAACCACTTGCCTTCAGTGCACTTATACCCCCTTCCTGCCCAGGCCAAATTTCAGCTTTCAGTGCTGTCGCACTTTGACAATTGCACGGTCTCGCAGCACTGTACCCATATGAAATTTTTATCATTTTTTTGAGACAGAGCTTTCTTTTGGTGGTATTTAATCACCCCTGGGTTTTTTATTTTTTGCTACATAAACCAAAAACTGAAAATTTTAAAGGGTTTTGTTTTTTTAAGTTTGTGCTATAAAATTTTGTAAATAAGTGATTTTTCTCCTGCACTGATGGACACTGACAGGCTGCACTCATATATGGCACTGATGGGGCTACACTGATCATTAGTGCCCTGATGATCAGTGTACATGTCCCCTCTGAGTAATACTGATTACCGGCTCTCCTCACGAGCTGTCAGCGTGACAGCTCGTGTGGACAGGGATGCCGATAACCGGCATTTCCTTATTTACATGCAATCAGCTGTGATTGGACACAGCTCATCACATGACAGTGCCGACATCTTCGGCTCTTTCCGTTGATTGGTGATCCGCTGTGTCCCAGGGACGCAGTGCACCACCGATTGCCACGCTGTGTTCCCCAGGGAGTGCGCACGTGCGGTTAGAGTGGGAGGACTTCATATGACGTGCTCCCAGAACGAGAGAACCGCTTTGCACCTGCCATTATCTGATATGGCGGGTGGGAGGCGGTTAAATTAGCAGTTTTGTTTGGCTGGGTGTATGCTATACAACACAGATTGACTAATCTCCCGCTGCGGCCTCGCCAGCCACCATATTACCCAAGCATTCAATCAGGACCATGTTCATCTAACAATTTTCCACCTGGCTTCTTTAGTTTTTCAATTTGGGTTGTTGGGTGAGAGGCAACGGACAGTGCTACCCATTTGAGCGAAATTTGGTCAGTTTATAGCCAGCTTTAAAGAAGAATTCCTTGTATAGATATTTTTATCATTGTTACACTGGTCCAGCTTGTATCATACCAGGCCACTGCCCCTTGAAGGTGGAAATTACTGAAATAGACAGCGCTGATCCTGTGAATCTCCACTTGCTTTTCTGCCCCGTTGCTGAGCAGCCTGCCTGCTACATTCTGAACACAGGAGATTGGCCACTCTGCACGGCTGCCATTTAGAGAATATTTTGTATTTTCTGAATGATTGCAAAGTGTTCTCAGATTAAATGGGGTGGAGTGGTGTAGTGGTGACATCACGCTTTGCACCCCGTGTCATCACATGGCTACGCTGACCATTGATCACTTGCATTGCGAGCATTATGATGAACACTCAGTACTCTGTTCACCTTTTCATTGTTTTGAAAAGGTTAACCTACCCTTTAAGGCTACATCTTCTTTTTCATTTGTGCATGTTATGTATTTTGCATGTGTTACTATTTATCCCTATGGAAGATGTATTTTGATGGAAAATTACCTCCTTAGATGTCTTTTTTGTTTTTTTAACACACTACATCCTCAGTTCACCAAAATGTGGAGGTGAAAACAGCCGTTAACCATTTAAACCCATTTTTTTTTAAAATCTTACTGTATGCATTGATGTGATTTTATCCTTCTCAGTGTTTACAATATTGCTGTTTAATTTTTGCAGACTTTACACAAATACGTTTGCTGTTAAGATTGAATGACCCGTAAATATATTTTAGTAGAAACAATAAAACAGTAGTGATCTTTTATATTTTATACCCTCTGTTAATTGTGCAGTTTTATGGTTCACTTGTGACCCTGAATATACAGCTGTGTTACCATGGAACCATCAGAAGATTCTGGAGCTTGAAGGAGTAAAAAAAAAAAAAAAATTGACAATTCTCAGAAAGCTGAGGGCAAGGTTGCTTATGTTGATGATCACTGTGCTGCAAGCGCTGTTTGTGCTGTGGAATATTTTGCTAGCTTGGTGCTACATTTTCCACTTTACATACTTATTTGAGGCAGGAGTTGCAAGCCTAAAAATCTTCAAGGATTTACTGAGCACAAAATTCAGAAAGTGGCCATGTACAGTCTAATTCTTGCTAGCAGTGTGTGCTCTTATAAGTATTTCTTGAGAAATTTAGGTAAGAAATTAACTCTATATTAGGTTAGGTAGAAATAATGAAAACCACTGAAAATGCTAGTAGATGTGCACAGGGATTTCCGAACGCTTCACATAAAGGTGTCACTCATTCACATATCTGTGAATTGAAGGGAACAGGAAAATGGTCATATATTGCATCCATCGGCTTAATTGGGGAAGACTGTAGTGGTTCCTGATTAGGGAGGTGGTGTGACCGAGGTAAAGTCCCACTGCATCATTCTTCCATCTGCCCATTTTGTGGGATGCTTAAGAGTGTATTTAAATTGTTTACTTAAAGTGATATTAAGCCCTCAATTTATAAGTACTTTCAGCTGCTGATTTATTCACTTACTGTGACTCTTAATCCTTGCTTATGTTCCTGTTTAAGCTTGTGCCATGACTGTTGCCACAGGTTTCCTGTCAGAGGGTGGATCCTTTCACTAGCAATGTGCTATGGAGCCAACCTTGCATGCAGGATCTGAAGGTGTGCATCAATAGAGAATTATAGGCTAGACTATGGATGCATTCCTCTGCTCCTCCCTGTTTATGGGAAGTGCTGGGTTGAGAATTTTAACATTTGTTTACTGGGGAAGGTTTATTTTCTTGTGCTTGATATATTAATCCAAATAAATGCTAAGAATTTAATTCTACTTGGTGATTGTAAACCCTCACCTTGTAAAACCATTCAGTTTAAATAGAAATGAAAGGCAAAACATTTGTATACAGATATAAAACATAAATACACTTTTTTCCCAGAAGTTATTACATTTCCTCTGTTCTCAGCTGCATACAAACTGGGCAGAGGAAAAACTGCAACACACTGATCTTCCCAGTGAATGCCTGTGCAGGGGGGAGGGGGTGTCAGGACAAGTCTGATCATTGGAGGAGAGCAGGCTGAGTTCCCAGCATAGCTAGAGAACTGATGTTCTCCTGTTTAGTGGGGTCACTTTTTAATAAGAAAGTAGAGGTACTAGCAAAAACACCAGGGATTTCATATAAAGGAAGCCATACAAAGAGAACAGGATACTTTTTCATATAAGTACATGGTATAGCAGGCACATATCAGGTATATGAAATGTTGGGTTTACTCTTTAAAGCAATGTCAGACACAAAATCTAGTTTGTGTGTGTGTGTGTGTGTGTGTGTGTGTGTGTGTGTGTGTGTGTGTGTGTGTGTGTGTGTGTGTGTGTCGAAAAATTAGAATATCATGCAAAAGTTCATTTATTTCAGTAATGCAACTTAAAAGGTGAAACTAATATATGAGATCGACTCATTACATGCAAAGCAAGATAGTTCAAGCCGTGATTTGTCATAATTGTGATGATTATGGCTTACAGCTCATGAAAACCCCAAATCCACAATCAGAAAATTAGAATATTACATGCAATCAATAAAACAAGGATTGTACATAGAACAATATTGGACCTCTAAAAAGTATAAGCATGCATATGTACTCAGTACTTGGTTTGGGCCCCTTTTGCAGCAATTACTGCCTCAATATGGCATGGAAGCTATCAGCCTGTGGCACTGCTGAGGTGTTATGGAAGACCAGGATGCTTCAATAGTGGCCTTCAGCTCTTCTGCATTGTTCAGTTTCATGTCTGTCATTTTTCTTTTGGCAATGCTCCATAGATTCTCTATGGGGTTCAGGTCAGGCGAGTTTGCTGGCCAATCAAGCACAGTAATCCCACGGTCATTGAACCAGGTTTTGGTGCTTTTGGCAGTGTGGGCAGGAGCTGGAAAATGAAGTCAGCATCCCCATAAAGCTGCGGAAAAATCTCCTGGTAGACGGCTACGTTGACCCTGGACTTAATGAAGCACAATGGACCAACACCAGCAGATGACATGGCTCCCCAAATCAACACAGACTGTGGAAACTTCACACTGGACTTCAAGCATCTTTCAGTGTGTGCCTCTCCATTCTTCCTCCATACTCTGGGTCCTTGGTTTCCAAATGAGATGCAAAAGTTGCTCTCATCAGAAAAGAGGACTTTGGACCACTGAGCAACAGACCAGGTCTGTTTTTCTTTAGCCCAGGTAAGACGCTTCTGATGTTTGTTGTTCAGGAGTGGCTTGACAAGAGGAATACGACATTTGAAGCCCATGTCCAGGATCCGTCTGTGTGTGGTGGCTCTTGATGCACTGACTCCAGCCTCAGTCCACTCCTTGTGAAAGTCCCCAACACTTTTGAATGGCCTTTTCCTGACAATCCTCTCCAGGCTGCAGTCATCCCTGCTGCTTGTGCACCTTTTTCTTCCACACTTTTCCCTTCCACATAACTTTCTATTAATGTGCTTTGATACAGCACTTTGGGAACATCCAACTTCTTTTGCAATTACCTTTTGAGGCTTTCCCTCCTTATGGAGGGTGTCAATGATGGTTTTCTGCACAACTGTCAGGTCAGCAGTCTTTCCCATGATTGTGATTCCTACTGAACCAGACAGACCATTTAAAGGCTCAGGAACCCTTTGCAGGTGTTATGGCTTAATTAGCTGATTAGAGTGGGACACTTTGAGCCTAGAATATTGCACCTTTTCACAATATTCTAATTTTCTGAGATTGTGGATTTGGGGTTTTCATGAGCTGTAAGCCATAATCATCACAGTTATTATTATTATTATTATTATTATACAGTATTTATAAAGCGCCAATAGTTCGCTCAGCGCTGTACATTACAAAGGGAGACAGAACATGTGACAGAACAATACCAATACAATGCAAAACATGAGGGGATCGAGGGCCCTGCTCTTTCGAGCTTACAATCTATGACAAATCACAGCTTGAACTATCTTGCTTTGCATGTAATGAGTCTCATATATTAGTTTCACCTTTTAAGTTGCATTACTGAAATAAATGAACTTTTGCACGATATTCAAATTTTTCGAGTTTCACCTGTTTAGAGATGTCTTGATATTCACCTCATTTATCTGAATAGAATGCTTTCAAATGAGACAGAGGTACATCACTATTTCTTTGCACATTACTGCCTCTCAATTCTTGAACATGCTTACAGGAAAGAGAGAGCATAGGATGACTTCAGCAAAGCGTGTCTACTTCCTTATTATCCATTCACTGGCAAGGGCAGGCTGGTGACCAAGCTGTTTGCTTAGTGTTACTAACCCCAGGACCCTGCATTCACTATATCTGGTCTCCCACAGTACACAGAACATGAAAATGCTATTATTTTAGTAAATATAAACTACTAAACATCTTTTCTTATCAGCAGTTAAAGCAGTCTTGTGACTTCTATCAGTGTCCAGCAGAGCACTGGTTAAAGCTTGTAGGAGGAGTTTTCGCTCTTCCCTGATTGTCCGATGAGGCTGCAGGACCCCTGACCCTCTCTGGACAGTGGTGATTGGCCCTGTGCTGATCCCATGTACTCTCCCAAGAAAAAAAAAAAACAACTTTCTAGCAATACACACCAACATGAGCATGTGCATCTTGCCCCCAAGGTTATGTTATATCAGCAGATGGATTGGGGACTGTGGAAGCAGGGGAGGATCAGATTTTACACAATGCAGAGGATTAACCCCTTAGGTTCCACAGTACATATAACCAGCATGCTTTATTGCATACAAACTGATTTTACTGTTGTGGGTTTAGTAACACTTTAACTGCAGAAAGGAAAAGAGGATGCAAGCCTTGCAAAGCTGTTGTGTAGAAAGGCTGAACAGAATTACTAAAATGCAATATTGCACGCATGTTCAAATGGGCCCTTAGACAGAAAGTATTTGGAACTTGGCATGCCTTTTTAGTTATTAAATAGTCCTCTAAACAAAATCACAAGCATTTGTAACATTGCGCTTTTGTTTTTGGTTACCTCTTGCTCCCCAACCTCTTGATCTAATCCTCAAGTAGACTACAGTCTGCAGATACTTCAACATCCTTTCTGCCACCTCCTGGACCTCCATGCTACAGTTGTCAAAGCTCCACAGTTCAGGCATAAACAGGGTAGACCTTAGTGGAGGTACCATGGCTTGCAACCACTCCAGCATCCCACCTGCTATGCATGTTAATCTGCCCATCTGCACATAAGTGAGTGGAAAGTAATAAAAGGTTAATGCCAAACTCCCATCACTGCAGAGCATTGCTTAATGTCCCCCAATGCATACAGCTACATCCTTGCAGAGCATCTTCCTTGCCACCATGCACTCCTGTCATGTCAAATTAGTGTTGCAAACTTCTGGGCATCTAAAAGCTAAGTTAAAATGATTTATTAGCTGGTAAACACAACTTTTTCCGCAATATATTGCGATAAGCAGGATGGCCAAGGAAATCGGCAGTAAAGAGAGAACTGTTGCAGAAGCTTCCTTCTATTAACATCTTCATGACTGGACATAGCTTTACTGTGGGTGGTACTAATTTAAACTTCCATTTCATGTTTGCTGAAATATTTACATTTCCTCTATATTTTCAACTTTTGCTACAGTAAGTAGTATTTCTGTCTTCTGATCGAAGCAACAGCAGTAGTCTTCTCAGAGATGTGGTTAAAGTGGAACTCCAGCTAACACTTTTTGGGGAATTGCTGATGTTTAGGCAATTTCTGGTGACAGTGGTCACTGAGGTAGGAAGTCGGATTAAATCTCTTGAATACAGATATAGCATTAGAAGAATGAGTGGCATTTAAAACTGTGTCAAGATTTTAGTGCAGTCTGTGTCCTCCTGGGGAGATTTCCCCAATTTTCTGTCTCATTGACAGTGGTTATGCCCACAATAAGTGGGAGGAAATACTCTTAACAGAGACAACTGACAGATTCTGATACCTCCCTACTCTTATGAAAGAAAAAATATCTCCATTAAACTTTGATATATACGCATTGTCCTGAGCGAGGAACTAATTGGTGCGTTTTTTTATGTTTACTGATTTTAAAAGTTTGGGTTTTTTTTTTTTTCTAGTATATTTTGTTGCTGTTACCCCCAGAATGAATACTATCCTGAAGTGTATTAATTTATTTTAAGTGGTAAAGTGGGAGGATTAGAACAAGGCTTATTCTGTTAAAAAAAAATAAAAATTAAAAAATCGCCTGGCTCAGTTACTGAATCAGCAGGGTTTTAAGCCCTGTGTTCTGAACACTGTAAATCAGTGACATATCCTATGTAACCTGTAAATTATAGCCTGCCCTACCGGTCAGATATTATCTCGGTTAAATGTCTAGTTCCATTGTGAAAAGGATATATTCATGTTGAAGGCAATGCACAATGTTGAGAAATGCTTTAATACAATTAAAAGCACAGGAAAATTACAATAAATCAATGGGTCAACTATGTCCATTACTGATACTTGATTTTCAGTAATGGAGCAAGTAATAGCGCAAGCAAACTAGGTTACACGTTTTCACATGCAGCAGAGAACTCGTGCCTAAAGAAGCAACATTGTAAATTGCAAGATAAGGATGTCTTTTTAGCTTTTACTATATTTGAATTTTGGATGCAGAGAAAAAAAAATAACGTATGACCTTCAGGCTACAATAGTCCAAAAAGCTGTTTTGTACAGTTGCAAATCCCACTGTAAAATGATCACTGAAATCTCATATAAGCTTTAAGGCTTCATGTAGCATAGCAGTTTTTTTAAAGCTCCTAGAAGCCATTATCAGCATTTTTTTTTCTGCTCCTAGAAGCTAATTAGTTTCTATGCGTACTACGTTAGGCTACATTAGCATTTTTTGAGCTTTAGCGTCTAGCAGCAAAAGAGAAATTTTTGGAGTGTTTTTCGTGCAGAAAAAATGCAAAACGCTCCTAACAGCTTTTTTTTTCTCCATATGTACTGTAAAAATGCTAATGTAACGCTAACATTCCCAAACACTTCTGAATGCTACTGAAAATGAAAAACTCCCCGCTATTACCAGTGTTTTGTGAGCTTAAAAATGCTAGTGTGCATGGAGACTAACATTAAGTATTTTCCAAAGTAATTTTCAATATTTGTAATTTGCAGCTTTCTTTAAAATAATTCCTAGTGATCCTGCTATGATGGTACAATTGATATCCCTGATATAAATTGGATTCTGCCATTTTATACAATTTTTAACAGGCTTCTGTTCATGTGTCTGTGTTGAGTAGAGCAAGACTGCACAATATGTGGCTTGCATATGAAATATGCAAATGTGTGCAACATAGATGTTGGTTTAATTAAAAACAAATTTAAAAGGTCTTCTTGCTGATAGCTTTGAATGCTGGGTAATTATTTTATCGTATTGTGCACAATAGAAAAATGGTAAAGTAACAAATATAGGGTGCAACCTATCTAATTAAAATAACATGGTTTTAAGCAGAACTGCAGCCAGAGGAAAAAAAATAAAAATGAATAGTTTGTTAAGCAATGTAATAAAAATGCAGCTTTGGTTTAACATTTACTTTCAATTCAGAGAGCTTCCCCCACAGTACCACTTTCCCACCACAAGACCTCAGGCCACCAACATTCAGCCCACTTCCTCTGAGCCCAGACTCTCCTAGACCCTCCCCAGCCTGCAATTAGACAGTAAGTTTAGGTTCACACCTGTGAGTTTTCCTTTGCGGAAATGCACAGCAATCCATTTAATGATTTCCTATGAGACAGGTTCGCATCTCCGCGTTTTCACCCAGTGTGTTTTTTGGAAAGGGTCAGGGACTTTTTTAAACACAAGTTGCGTTTTTGGTTCTACAGACTTTAATGGAGACACTGCAGAAAAGCATGTAGTGAGTTTTTGATGCATTTTTAATCTGCCTAGCAAGTAAAAAACCACAAAACGTGTCACAAATGCATGTGGAAAAACGCACTGCAGAAACGGATCAAACGCAAACTGCATAGATGTGAACCTAGCCTAAAAGCAGAGGCAGCACAGTGATGAGATCTTCTGTCTGATTTCTGCTCCTATCCGTATGCTTCTTCTCAGAATATTAATTGGCTTCTGCTGCTGTTACTTCCTTTCACATTCCCACATTCCAGCACTGCTGAACAGGGAAAGGAACATGCTGATTGATACCAGGTCACGTTCAGGTATTTACACTGCTTGCTTTTAAGAAATACATTTATGATGTATGTTTGAATATGGAGCTGCATTTACAGGCTGTTATCAGCATTTTTATTTCTGCTTCTAGAATCTAAATAGTGTTCTCCTATGTGTCCATGCACACACTTTTAGGCCAGTAATTTTTCAAGCTTCAGCTTCATTTGTTTTTGTAGAGATTTTGGGAGCGTTTTTGCAGCAGAAAAAAAAACACGCAACTAACACACTCCTAACAGCTTTTTATCTAGCTTTTTTTTTTTTCCCCTTACATGTACTGTAAAAATGCTAAAGCTCCTAAATGCTTCCGAACACTAATAAAATGCTACTAAAAAAGGCTATTACCAGTGTATTTTTATCCAGCTCCAAGCTAGTGTGCATGGAGCCTTAAATTCGTTACTGTGATTGTAAATAGTTTTGTTTGGGGTCAGACTGGCCAAAATAAACAATTTTTCATAATTATGGGGCGTCTGTGTGTAGCAGCATGTTTGCTACCAGAGCTAAATTGAGCTGCCATGAATGTATTTCCACCATTCAGGGGTAGCTTTTATATTTTAATCAATGAATACAAGACAGATTGGCTGAGGTGGGCGTGATTGGCTGGCTGAGGTGGGTGTCACAATTTCCACCTTGGCCAATCAGAGGAAACCTTGTATTTACTGATAAAATTACAAATTTTATCCTGAATGATGGAAATGGATTCAATTTTGGTCTGGCAACAGATGGGAAGTCGACTACAACTACATATTATAGCACACACAGCAGCTGCATAGTTGCCTAAAGGAAAAGGCCCCATTTTACACTTCGTGTAGCAGTAACATGCATTCCAGCTCACCCTTTTTTTCAGTTTTTTTGGGTTTTTTTTTTTGTGTGCGCCTCCACAGGTCACACATAGGATAGTCCATGCATTTGAATGGGCTGCCCTACACATGACAAACGCGCCAAAAAAGCACCTACACATATTCTGGCATGGAGCGTTGCGCATATTGTCAGCACAAACTTGGGTCTAACTGCATTTTGGGGTTCCATTAAGAATTAATGGCACCCAAACATATGTTGCGCATTTTAGCTTGATCTAGAATCACATGGTTTTGGATATGCAAAGTGTGGACAGGGCCTTAGATTGGATGGTCATCTTCACAAAGAGGGCTACTTCTCTTTTCATCTTTTTTTATACTATTTAGCTTTTTAGGAGTTGGTGATATGAATGTTACTAAATAGTGTAAAGGTAGCAATGTGGTAAGTGTTGCAATGTAGAAGAAAAAAAAAAAAAGTAGAAATGGTCACTATAGGCGCTGCTGTCAAGACAAGTTAACAGAGAACACCAGCCAAGCCTCGGGTCAGACTTTATAGCAGGACAATATACAGCAGTACAGATAGTCCCTTCACTTCCTGCTGTGTCTCCTAGAGCAGTATTGAGGAAAATCTATCCAACAAGATGAAACATAGAAATAAATGCACTTTCAGGTTTCTTATTGCTAATTCCATATTTGTATGGTTTTCTTATTTCCTTTTGTTACCTGGACTTGTAATGGGGAAACTACCGAAACTACTCAAATACCAAAATACAGGGAAGTTTTTTGTTTTTAATGTAGATACACAAGAAGGAATTAAATTTGATGGTCAGTCTTTTGTCATGTATATTGCGACTGCAGAATTGTGTGAAACATATTTTTTTTTCTTTTTTTATACTGCTAGAGTTTAAACACCTTTTGACAAAAGCCCTTGGAGAAGATGACACATTGATGATCCTTTTTTCTGTGTGTGCATTGTGTTGTAGAACTGCTTTATTCTTTTAGTCCGTTCCTACTGTAACTTGACATCGTATTGTAAAATGGCCAGAAAGGAAAGCTAGTTACTAGGCTGCCAGTATTCTGAAATAACTTGCTGTCTTCTTGAGCACCAAGATTAAAAATACTTTTGCTATTTCTTAAGCTTTATTACAATAAACTCCTTATTCAAGTGATCCTGCTATGCGTAAATGTTATATCATTGCAATGTTCTACTAATAATGGTAAGATCTACACTCTTGAGTGTACAGTATTTACATATTGTATATTTAGTTTACAGTTTGTTTACATATTTTCAACTTTTTAAATATATTTTGTTTTTCTTCTTGTACAAAAATGTCATTTTACAAATAAACATTGACTACATTTGTGCTTTCATAACATTCAGTGAGAAAAGCATGGTGGACGTTCAGAGGCTCAGCACTGCTTGCTTTTTTGTTGGCGGACTTTAAATAAACCAGGCCCTTCTGTCTGTGCTAGGACATAAGGAGAAAAGTGTGCCTGACCTGAGTTGTGTAGTGTGTAATCTTCCTTTTCACTTTTGTACATTGCAGAGAATATACATTGAAAAATACTTTACATTCCCTTTTTAGTTTTATTTTTATGCTTCATTTTTGTTATATTTTTTCAGAGGATCGTTTTATGACCACTTTGTCGCAGAGCTCAACTGGTTCTACTCACCTGCAGATACCAAGCCCCCCTGAGATTGTGACTGATCAAATGTTTACTGGTACTTCAAATGCAGCAGAAATGGACACCGCTAGCAGCAGTGAAGGTATTTCTACTAATAGACAATGCTATTGCAATATTAATAACATAAACTGCTGTTTTTAATAGCGTTATTATTCTTTAGTGCTGTTTCCCATAACAATCATTCCCAATCTACCTGTCGCTGGGCTGATGTCAGCAGAGGAAGTATTGGTTGGCTATGATGGGTTACTGCTCGCAAGGTGAACAACCATACACTCTCAGCAGCAGGTTACCAAGCAGTAAAAATGATCCAGTGGGTCGTGCTTTTTCTGATTATTCAGACACCTCTGGACACTTGGCTCCGGTTCACACTGTGCAGACTGGTTACAGGTGTGGGCATCACGTCTGTTTCTGTACCCGCAGCTAAATTTCTCTGCTATTACAAGACCTGCTCATATGCCTTGGAAGATGGTGACAGTTCCTAGCTATACAGTGGAGTTTACAACTCCCTGACTGTCCAGACTGACCTGACTAACCTTATCCCCTTGTACTGAGAGCCATCAGATTTGTCTCTACAACACTGGACTTCCCTTCTGCAGGATCATGCAGTCAAGCAATGGCACAGAAGTAGCCTACATAAACCATCAGGGGGACACCAGAAGCCAGGCTACCTTAGGAGAAACAAGTCCAATACTTTTCTGAGCAAAAGCACATATTCTAAAATGTAAATGGTTTGTCTCATCTTTGTAACTAGTACAATCTACTGGAAAGCTTGTTCTTTTGAAAAATAACACTTACAGGCTAGATCACTAGATGAAAATAGAAGAATTCAAATCTAATAAATGGTAAGCTGCAGTATAACTAATGTTTTTTGCTTTTGGGTTTAATACCACTTTGCCATTACAGGAACACAATTGTATAAATTATGAAAATATAAACACTTTAATGGATATGGGGCACACAGGTCATTGCCATAGATTTTCTTTTTAAAATCTTTCCCTACCAAGTGACGTTGCCTAGGCTGGCATGATGCCATCAATCTGCTAAATGCAGAAGACCACATTTTCTCAGTCTCCTCCTCTCACTAACTTATTAGTCTTCTCAGACTATATATCCCTGGTGCCCAGCCTGTGGCTGTTTGGCTCTTAAGTCCCTGCAAACGGTAACCTGCGCTTTCCTTACACAGTTGCAAAATCAAGGCAGTGAAGGAAACATTTTCTTTAGGCTGGTTTCCTGTAGTTAAACGGTTTGCTTTCTTTCTTTCACAGCATTTTACTGTTTCCTTTGCTGTCCATCTATTTTCTCCATTGATGCTTTTTAATGGATTTTGTTGAAATAAATATTAAATGTGGTACCAGTACTCTTTAAGTGGCGCTATGGAGTACAAATGTAAAAGCATCAATTCCTGAATCAGCTGTAACAGCAGTACTTTCTAACAGTCCTATGTAATATGCCTGAAGTCTATGAATACCTCTTGAATCATGTCCCCTGTCTCTAACAACTTCTTTAGCATGTCTGAAGTCTTGGTAATTATATGTACATCCACATTTACTGAATATTATGTACAGCCCTATAGTGATGTCAAGGGCCACACTTAAGTCTTCCTGTATCGAGTGAGTTAACCACCATTGCTATACATCTTGGGCGCTGAGGGTATGGGAGAGCTCTGACTGGTGCCTGTATTCTCAGTATGACGGAGTTCAGGGGTTCCCAAGATACAGCTAGTAGCTCTAACCAAATTTAAAATTACGTGCCGGTACCATATTGTGCCTATGAAAGGTACCAACATTTGTTGAGATTTAATTTAATACGAGCAAAGGCTGGAATAAAAATGTTTTTTTAAAGAAATGTTGCTGCTTTCACAAGCCTGAAGTCTTTCAGAATATTTTTTTTAGACATTTCTTGACAAAGAAAATGAGCATCTAGAATCCCCAGTGCGGAATATATTCTTGTCTTTGTGGTAGATGCTGAAAAAGTTCAGTCTTAATAGATACTGCAATGCCTAAAGATGCCTTGCAGCACAGATTTGTCAGCAACTGATGTAATGATGTAACACTGAGAAGAAACGGTTTAAGAATAACCATTGTAAATATGTCTTCTGTCAAGATCCATGCATATGAATCCATCAGTTTATTTTGCTAGGAAATAATAACACTTCTAAATATTCACCGTTAGTGTATTCAAATATAAAAACCTAATTTATAGAAATTCTCTGTGGATGTTATGCTTAGCTAATCAGGTCACTCTGTACTGGTGGTGGCTTGTTGATTTACTTGCATACTGTCAATTGTGGATTTCTGTATTTTTAATGCATAGAAATTGTTTATGTGAAAGTATGTTTTTTCATTTGTTATGATGAAATAACAGCAGTCACCAACACCAAGGCAAATGACCACAAATCATCAATCTTTATCTATAGCAGTTGATAGGATTGTTGCAGTTCCTAAATGTTAGTTCTGTATGTAATGGGGTCTAGTTGGCAGCACTTAAAGGCCAGTTGTGATAGAGCTTAGTAACAAATTACAGCTGCTTTATCCTGCTGATTAGACATACTCCCTTCCAAATAATGCTACTTTTGGTGTGTAAAATGATTCAGTAATCACACTGCCATTTCCAAATTCTGATGATGCATTTGACCTGGTTTTTGCATCATGTTATTGCAGTCTGTTAATGTTTACACACAAGATTCACCCAGCTTCACCCAAGATTCACATTTTTATAACTAACTTCAGCTGGACAAATGTGTACTATATGGGGGAAAGTTCTATGAATCTTGTCTGAAAGCATTTATAAATAGACCACTTTTATTTACAAAACAGGTCTTTTTTTTATATTTGTAGACGTGTTTGATGGGCATTTATTGGGATCAACTGACAGTCAAGTGAAAGAGAAATCCACAATGAAAGCTATTTTTGCTAATCTGCTTCCTGGAAACAATTATAATCCAATTCCACTGCCTTTGTAAGTATTCCAATGCCTGCTGGAAAATGAGAGGGTGCAAATGAAATTAATTGTTCAGCCAGGTGCACGCTAAAATGACTATAAATTGCAGAATTTACAATGGGGACACTTGTACACTTCCAACTGCATTTGTCATGTAACCATAATATCTCTTACAACTAAGGTATATGTAAATAATTTGTAAAGCAGACATGTAGTGTTTTTAAACTAGTATCTGTACTTCACATTAGTGTAAGTCTTGTTGCAGATGTGTAGAGATTTTTATTTAGGCCTAAACTATTGACTGTGCAGTTGCCACTGGCTAAAGGTTTGTATGGTCTGAGTTATTCCTTAGGCAGCGCTATAGCCTTCTTAACTGAAATACATTTAATCAAATCTTGAATATCTATAAAAGTGAAGCTTGTCCACAATATCTGGATAAGTTTAATTTGATTAAACCAGATAAAGGACTCCTTACACAGTCACAATGATTGTGTTCCTTTCCCATCTGCTAGCCATTCTGTTTAAAACCTACTGTTTCAAGGTGTTGATTGACCATGACTGTAATAGAGTTTAATGTTAAGTTTGGCTGTAAAACACTGATTTAGTGCTAAGAGTACATAAAATTCATTAGATTGAGGTTCCTATTTTCTTTCAGAATTTATACTATGAACATGCCTGTTGCTTGTTTAGTTTACTCAGTTCTTGTCTGCACCTTCTTCAGATGATTAATGAGCTGATAAATTGGTTTTTTTTCTGCCCTTTCTTGCTTTGCTGCAGCGATCCAGATAAACACTATTTAATGTACGAGCATGAGCGAGTTCCTATAGCCGTGTGTGAGAAGGAGCCAAGTTCTATCATAGCCTTTGCTCTCAGGTATGCTACAATTATTGATTTGCTTGGCAATTAAAAATAAACCTAAACGAGCAACACTGCATGTAGCAATGTAATTACGGCTGATTAATATTCTCCTGTCACTGTGTCCCTTACCTAATTGAAAGCATAGACAGGTAGTCAATTTAAATCTCTATTAAGTGGTTTAGTCTGTAGTCTGTTCTTCTAATTTTACAAGGGCAGAATACTGTGTGTATTTATTTGAATATATAAATCTATCTGATCAATCGATCCATCTGATCTATCTCACAGCCCTCTGAGATAAATGCCCAGGTGCTCACTAACAATGGAATCTATATAAATCCAAAACTGGTTTAGAGGCACTCACGGATCTTGCAGAGGAGGAAGATCAAAAGCAGCAGTGTTTTTTAGGGTCAACATTTCAATCAATCTCAGTCCATACACTGCTCAAACAAAAATTAAAGGAACACTTTGAAAACACATCAGATCTCAATGGAGAAAAATATCATGCTTAATATCTAAACTGATATGGACTGGGAAATGTGTTAGGAATGTAAGCATGCCCCATTGTTTGATGGAAATGAAAATTATCAACCTACAGAGGAATGAATTCAAAGACACCCCGAAAAACAGAGTGGAAAAAATGATGCATGTCTGGGCATGCTCCTAATGAGTCGACGGATGGTGTCCTGGTGTATTTCCTCCCAGATCTGGACCTGGGCATTACTGAACTCCTGGACAGTCTGAGGCGAAACTTGGTGGCATCGGGTGGACCGAAATCATGATATCCCAGAGGTTTTCTATTGGATTTAGGTCAGGTGAGCATGGGGGCCATTCAATGGTATCAGTTCCTTCATCCTCCAGGAACTGCCTGCATACTCTCGCCACTTGAAGCCGGGCATTGTCATGCACCAGGAGGAACCCAGAACCCACTGCACCAGCATAGGGTCTGTCAATGGGTCCAAGGATTTCATCCTAATACCTAATGGCAGTCAGGGTGATATTGTCTAGCCTGTAGAGGTCTGTGCGTCCCTCCATGGATATGCCTCTCCAGACCATCACTGACCCACCACCAAATATGGTTATGCTGAACGATGTTACAGGCAGCATAACATTCTCCATGGCTTCTCCAGACCCTTTCACGTCTGTCACGTGCTCAGGGTGAACCTGCTCTCATCTGTGAAAAGCACAGGGCGCCAGTGGTGGACCTGCCAATTCTGGTGTTCAATGGCACATGCCAATCGAGCTCTATGGTGCCGGGCAGTGAACACAGGGCCGACTAAAGGATGTCGGGCTCTCAGGCCACCCTCATGAAGTCTTTTTCTGATTGTTTGGTCAGAGAGGGCTTTGGCAGTGCTCAGCCTGTCCTCCTTGCACAAAGGAGCAGATACTGGTCCTGCTGATGGGTTAAGGACCTTTTACAGCCCTGTCCAGCTCTCCTAGAGTAATAAGCGTAAAATGCAGTGCTATATAAAAAATTAGTAAATAAATCAACATGTATGTATGATGTAATTAACATAAACAACTGCGCTGTGGAGCGCTATATCCAATGGTGAAAATAAGGTCTTGGTATTGACGTTTAAAGTGCGGAAGTGACACAAATATAATAAATAAATGCAAAGTCCAATAAACATAAAGTGAATTCCGTGACTCCAGTGGCTTGAAAACGAATGTACATTGCACTAACCAGAAAGCGCAATATATCACGCATTTGAGTAAATCAAACCACTCCTGGTCATCTGGCTCTGGAAAGGTAACTCGGGGGATCATCTGGCACACATCAGCACGACAGGTAATCGGCAAACCGTTACTCTCCAGGAAAAAACATCCATCCAGCAATGGGAACCAGTCATAGGTATAGGGTGGGAGTAAGAGGAATACACCTTAAGGGGCCAGCCCAACGGAGCCTGGGAAACTATCAGCAGCTTGATGTTTTTGCCTGGAGATCCCCTGAGTTACCTTTCCAGATCCTGGTGACCAGGATTACAAAAATCTTCAGTTTTACTCAAGTTAGTTGATGCATAAATGAATATACCCCAAAACAAAAACTACTACGTTCTAATATTTTGTATGACCTCAATCCTTTGTAAGGACAGCACCAAGTCTTCTAGGCATGGAATGAACAAGTTGGCGTCATATTGCAACATCTATCTTTTTCCATTCTTCAAGAACGACCTCTTTTAGATCCTGGATGCAGGATGGAGGGTGATGCTCAACTTGTCCCTTCAGAATTCCCCATAGGTGTTCGATTGGGTTCAGATCAGGAGATATACTTGGCCTTTGAATCCCTTTCACCCTGTTCTTCAGAAATGCAACAGTGGCCTTAGATGTGTGTTTTGGATCATTGTCATGTTGGAAAAGTGTACGAGGACCAAGGTTGCACTGAGTGATGGTAGCTTCTTCTCTTTCAATATAGAGCAGTACATCTGTGAATTCATGATATCGTCAATGAATTGCAGCTCTCTGACACCAGCAGCATTCATGCGGCCCCACAGGACGACACTGCCACCACCTTGTTTTGCTTTAGGCACCATATATTTTTCTTTGTACTCCTCAGCTTTGTGACACCATACAGTTTCGAAGCCATCAGTTCCAAAAAAATGTATCTTGGTCTCATCACCCCAGAGTACAGAGTCCTAGTAGTAATCTTCTTTTTCAGCATGGGCCCTGGCAAATTCTAGGCGGGCTTTTTTGTGCATAGGCTTTAGGAGAGGTTTCCTTCATGGATAACACTCGTGCATGCAGTATGCATCGGAAACTTTCCAGTACCTGCCAGTTGTGCTCGGAGCGCGCAGGGAGCGTGCTCTTGGCACAATAAAATGTTTTACATAGGGATGCATGTATGCTGCCACTCTGTGTTAAAGCCCACCCTCCAGGAGGCCACATATACACGAGGAACAGAAGTATTTGAACACCCTGCGATTTTGCAAGTTCTCCCATTTAGAAATCATGGAGGGGTCTGAAATTCGCATTGTAGGTGCATTCCTACTCTTGAGAGACAGAATTAAAAAAAAAATTCAGGAAATCACATTGTATGATCTGTTCCTCACTGTATGCGTACGGCTGGCGAGAAGTGGATAAAATGCTTGCAATGTACAGGAATCACCCAGAAGGGATTTTATTTTCCTAACAGAAGTGGAGTTAGAATATGAAGTTAACAATCCATTATTCTCAACCTGACTGCCTCTGCCCAGGACTGAAATAGTTTTTCAGTGAACTACATACCAAAATAAGTTTTGGCTCAGAAAGATAGATGGCATTAGTTTATTTTCCTTTTACCAATTTTTCATTGTTATGATTTCCCAATGGCTACAGGGTCCACTCAGAGTTTTTTACTTACCGTATTTTTCGCTCCATAAGACGCACTTTTTTCCCCCAAAAAAAGGGGGGAAAATGTCAGTGCGTCTTATGGAGTGACTGTAAAGCGGCCGGTCCGGTATTTCTGCTGCCACCATGTCAGAATATCGGGCCGGCCGCTCAGTTCTTTTCTCCGGCAGGACCTTTACCTGTTCCTCGCTCCAGCGCTGCAGTCTTCCCGCGGCGGCTTCTGTGACAGCCGGGTGCCCACTGCGCATGCACGAGAAGCACTGCGCTTTGTGAATGGTCCGGCATCTTCTGGGACACATGACAGGTCCCAGAAGGTTTCGGGTCATTCACAAAGTGCAGCGCTTCTCGCGCATGCGCAGTGGGAACTCGGCTGTCACAGAAGCCGCCTCGGGAAGAAAGAAGGACAACTCCTTGGAAGTGGGAGCGGGTACCTGTCAAATTCAGGTACCCGCTCCCCCTCCCTCCCCAAAGGTCTGCAATCTCTGGTCATCCCCTGCACTGTCTGCAGTCTCTGGTCATCCCCTGCACTGTCTGCAGTCTCTGGTCATCCCCTGTACTGTCTGCAGTCTCTGGTCATCCCCTGCACTGTCTGCAGTCTCTGGTCATCCCCTGCACTGTCTGCAGTCTCTGGTCATCCCCTGCACTGTCTGCAGTCTCTGGTCATCCCCTGCACTGTCTGCAGTCTCTGGTCATCCCCTGCACTGTCTGCAGTCTCTGGTCATCCCCTGCACTGTCTGCAGTCTCTGGTCATCCCCTGCACTGTCTGCAGTCTCTGGTCATCCCCTGCACTGTCTGCAGTCTCTGGTCATCCCCTGCACTGTCTGCAGTCTCTGGTCATCCCCTGCACTGTCTGCAGTCTCTGGTCATCCCCTGCACTGTCTGCAGTCTCTGGTCATCCCCTGCACTGTCTGCAGTCTCTGGTCATCCCCTGCACTGTCTGCAGTCTCTGGTCATCCCCTGCACTGTGTCCGCAGTCTCTTGGTCATCCCCTGTACTGTGTCCGCAGTCTCTTGGTCATCTCCTGTACTGTGTCCGCAGTCTCTTGGTCATCTCCTGTACTGTGTCCGCAGTCTCTGGTCATCTCCTGTACTGTGTCCGCAGTCTCTGGTCATCTCCTGTACTGTGTCCGCAGTCTCTGGTCATCTCCTGTACTGTGTCCGCAGTCTCTGGTCATCTCCTGTACTGTGTCCGCAGTCTCTGGTCATCTCCTGTACTGTGTCCGCAGTCTCTGGTCATCTCCTGTACTGTGTCTGCAGTCCATTGGTTCAGAATATTTTTTTTTTGTTTTTCTCCTCTAAATACAAGGTGCGTCTTATGGAGCGAAAAATACGGTAATTTTTTGTGGTTGTAGTCATGTTTCCTTACTTAAAATAGTTATTTCCATTTCTTTTTATCAGTTTATGACCTAACACAGCCAAAAATGTCTGTCTGTAGTCTTAGGATAATGTTTCTGCTTTGTAGGTCCATAAAATATTTATAGATTGAAATATATGGGTAAATTCTTTGTACTCCTATGTTTGCGTAATAAACTTTAGCTTACATTTTTGGGACAAAATGTTCAAAGTTGTTTACTGTAAGTTGGCTTTGTGGCTGCAAAAAAAAAATTGTTAAATTAAGACTGTTCAGTTTTAGGAAGCAGTTCAGGTTGATTTAAGTTATATTTTATTTGATCCATATATATATTTTGTTTTCCTTTTTTTTTTTTTAAAGCTGTAAAGAATATAGGAATGCACTGGATGATTTGTCCAAAGTATCTGTGAAGAGCTGTGCAGAAGATGCTCCTCTTCCTACGACGTATGTTCATCATTTTAAATGTTTATTGCCATGGTTTTATATTTCCTTTGATAACCAGGAAGGAATGTATCAGGGTATTTGTTTTATTCTCCATACCTCCATGCAGTATTTATGATAGAATGTGCGGTGAGCGTAACATCTGCAGGACTTTGCTGAGCTGGCAGAAAGTGCAGTTCTTATTCCCAGTGGAAACAATTATTACTTGTCATTAGTAGAGTAGAACTGTTCTATTTATTTTTAATTTGAAACACCATGAATGGTTAGTTTCTCAAAAAACATGCATTTAAAAATCTGAATACTCATATAATTGAGGGAAAAGGTTTATTTAAAATACCTGTAGTGAAATTGCTCCTTAATAACTATATTACACCATGTTCTACCCTGCTCATTTTTGCGGTTAAATTATAGTGCATTTTGAGCGAGTCTAAATTCACATTAGAACGGACAGTTTCCAGAGCGATTTAAGGCTCTGGCAGCTGTCCATTCCTGACTGTTGTAGAGGGCACTGTGGTGTGCCATTCAGATCATCATATAGCTCTTTTTGTACAAATAAAAAAGAAAAAAAAAACTTTATTTGCGGTGTATTCAAGTGCACTTTATTCATACCTCTGTACAGCGGTGTGATGTGCTGTGCTGCGATAGTGTGCTGCAATAAAATATAGCATGTCTGCATATTATCACAGTATGCTGCAGCACCGCTCCGGGCTGTGTTCCAGTGTGAATTGAACAAAACAGAAAACAGTTGTTTTCTGTTTGTTCTTGTGGTGATAAGCAATTTACAATGCAGTAAAAAGACTGTCGCAGTACTGTGTGCAATCACCCTAAATGCATTCATTAATAGAATGTATATTGGTTTTATGCATACGTTTGTCTTCAGCATTGTTTGATCAATTAAACAGTAAACATAAAAATTTTGAATGAGTATTCTATATTCTCATCGAGTTTGTTGTTTAAAGAGCTCAATAGCTCAAACTGAAATTAACACACAAGTGAATGAATCAGAGCAGTGACTCCAGTGGGATTTTTCCATGGTTCAGTCAGTACATTGTGTGAAGCAGAACACCATCTTCTGTTATGTTCCTTTAAGAATCCCTAGGATTCACATGTTAAAGATGTACCATGGGCATATAACCAGAGAGGAATGATTCAACACCACAATAAATGTGGAGACATTTCATGGGTGTGAACATTTCCAAGAAAGCATAGTACACATAGTTCTGTATAATAGGAAAACAGAGTGGGAGGAATCATAACAGGCTTCCAGCAAATCTGAATTATTTGGAGAGGTCTAATTCACTTACAACTCATCCAACTCATTCATAACAAGAGCAGACAGTTTACTGTCCATTGAAATGTACTTTTTTCTTCAAGGCAAGTGGAGGGGAAAAAGGGTCTGATCTTTACATGAACTTGTAATTAATAAACAACCATGTATTGTTTAACATTCTTGTTTTTCACTTTCAGTATGATTGAAAGCAGACCGAAAACCAGCAGCCCTGCCAAAGCACCAGAACCAAACCTGACCCAGTTAACCCGTACAGCTGATGCAGAAACTCAGAGTGCCAGTAGGTTAAACATTATTTCATGTGTATAGAGTACCAGATGGAAAAACTGGAACCACTCCATGTATTCTATACAGAAAAAGTATTTGCTGTAAACATGGCTAACAGATTGCCATATGAATCTAATTTTCTCAGTCTTACCACTAGAATTTATTTCAACAATGATTTCTTCTGTAAAATAAATTGTCACATTAGAATTTTTAAATGCAGTGTTATGTGGCTCATTTATTTTGTAGAAAAGCACAAAAAGCAGTTTCCTATAGCATATTAAATTTATAGACCATACCTTTCATTGGCTGACTGAATCTAATGCATTATAACAGAGCTTTCTTTTTGAAGCATGGTGTCCTACAAATAACAGAAAAATCACACAGTGTATATTGATAGGGCGTGTCTTCCTCCCACTCTGCTGCTTGTTAACATGTGCATTTAAAATGCATTTAAATCTGTATAAAGTTCAGATTATTCAGGATGTCTTTCTCGTTTATTGAGGGACATGGGGTGTCTTTAAACTTTGGGTTACACTGCTGCCAACAGGAGGGTTAGCTCTGTCATCCCTGCTCTGTTTCCTACAATTCAGCCTCTCCTCTCTGCTGCTTCAACTTGCGAAGACCCACATGGAACTTCAATCTAGTCCGGCTTTCTGCCTACAGTCACCTTGGTCACAATCGGCCTTCTGACCCTCATTTGTTACCAGCTGTCTTTTGAGTTTGAGTACCTGAGGCCTTGCCTCTTATGTTTGCCTACTGATGGTGCTAGTGTCTGCAGCCTGGAATTATATTATCCTCTGCCCTTAAGAGTCTCTTCTATCCTTGGCATGCCTCTTGGCTCCACTGGGTGTGGCTGAACCCTCTCCCTTTTCAGCGGAGGTTTTTACCATAGTTATGAAAGATTCTGTGACTGAAATCACAGGTATTTGCTGTTTCTGTGCCGCCTTCAGATTTTCTATCTAATTTGTCTGCGGCCTTAGTGACTTCTGAGCAATCTGCCACAGAAACTGAGTCGTTCCATAACTTATGAACTGTTTTGGCTCCTAATGGATGCAATCTGTAAGTCTGACAATGGAGGATTGGCCTGTTGCTTCTACCAATACAGTTTCTATTATTTGGCCCTTTAAAACGCCCAAGGTCAAAACGATCTTCATTTTTGTTCCTAGTTTTCCAGCTATTAATGGAGATTTGCTGCAACTCCAGCTGTCTATCAGCTGTCTATCCTTGTGTTTTTTCACTTATTATTATTTGACCCTATCACAAAAAGTACAGGAGTATGTGCATTTTTTAGGGGGAGCTGTTACTTTAGTGTTTTGGCATAAGGCTGAATCTTCTATCAGCTGGTTGGCTGCTTCTTGCTGTGTTAACAGGCATATTATCCCTCAGCAAGCCACAACTTTTTGCAGCCAGGGAGGTGGGGAGAAGGACAATGGGGGGCTCTCAGATTTCTTCATCAAATAGATATTCCCCTGCAAAATTCACCCTGCAATGGCTACCCTATGGGTCAGATTATCTCTAAACCCCTGCCTGAATCTCAAGGTCCTGAGTTCTCTCAAGCACAGGCTGCCACGGTGGGCTTTCTGGTGAATTTGTTGCGCTAACCTTAAGTTACCGCCACTTGAATCTTCCTGCGTTTGGGTTCTGGTGGCTGCAAAAACATCCTTTAGCGTGTACCCTCCCTTTGCAGAAGTGCTGTGTGTTGATTGGGCTTACCCACAGAAGGTGTTTTCAACACCAAAATGGTTTTCACACCAGTACCCCATTAAGAAAAGATTGCAAAAAATGTACAAAAAAGTGTGTGTGGGGGGGGAGGGTTCTGGCTGTTGATTGGCTATTTAATATTTGATTAAGACATTGAGAGTCCCGTTGGATGATGTCCCAGTCTTTAAAGATGCATTGGATTAGAAGTTAGAGACCCTCTTTAAGATGTCCTTCTTTCTGATGAGTGGCACTTCAGTCTTTGGCAGCTGCAGTAGGAATTTGCCATGGTCTTGGCGAAGCAGATGCTGTGTTTCAGAGAATCTAATCCAGAAGATCCTGCTTTTTGGTAGCTACTGAAGATTTTCTAAGAGCCCTGGGCTTCTTGGTAGATAACTTGGGAAATTCCATAAGGCAACTTTCACTACTGGGCATTATGTCTGTCCACTTGAGAAGGATCCCATAGCTTAACTTTTTGTCAGCGGAACCTCTGTACAAGAGTCTCAGTGAGGGGCTGCCTTTTGAGGTCTTTTTATACCATTCTTGTATGCCTACATCCAGAAGGACTGTAGGGAAGAGTACTCTTACCCCTTAAGAACACAGAGCTTACAGGTCAGAAGCCAGTAACACCTTCAGAGTCCAAGAGGAGTTCCTTTTGTAAGCAATCAGGGTCCAAATAAAAGCCCACATCACGGCCTGTCCTACATGTCAAGGGTTTCAACATGTTCCTGAATTTAGGGTGATCAGGGGCGGACTGACAACTCATGGGGCCCCCGGGCAATAGGGGATCATGGGGCCCCTGTGTCCTTGCCCAGACTCAAAAAAGCCTATGAAAAAGGTACCAGGGGCATCTCATGGGGCCCCCTACTGACCCCGGGCCCTCAGGCAGTGCCTGAGTTTCCAAATGGTCAGTCCGCCCCTGAAGATGACGTATTTCTGATTGGTGATTGCCTCGCTTTTCAGGGAGACCTCGAAGATGCCTCCCTGCATGTCCTGTTTTTCCAGCCCTGAGGAAACAAGGATGTTACTTCAACAAGGACATTCTGTGGTTTCTCTGTCCAGCTCCAGTTCAGCAAAAGGGAATCTCTCTCCATTGTCTGGATGTGGTTTGGGCTGTGAGAGTCTTTCAGCTATTTCTTTTTTCAGGAAGAAAGGACTGCTTTTAAACATCCTAAAGGTTAAAAGACTGTCCCTCAATAAAAAAGATAGAAAATAGACTTTTGTACTCACAATTTGCTAATGTCATATCCTTCTGTAGTAAGCAGTATAGCCCAAAGGATAAAGACTTCCTGTGTCTGTCAGTGGTGAGTACAGTTGTGGCCAAAATTATTCAACCCCCACTGAAATTGAGTGTTTTGGCCAGTTTGACATTGCTTTTGATCATTCAGTCATCTTGCTTACATTTACATTAAAGAGGCACTTGTAGGTCAGACAAATATAACATAACAGTTATAATGAAATAACCACAAATGTCTTTTCTGTGCTCACAGCATTATCAGTTTTATTCAACCCCCAAGTGACATTCAATCTTAGTACTTAGTACAGCATCCTTTTACAGTTATAACAGCTTTTAAACGTGAAGCATAGCTTGACACAAGTGTCTTGCAGCGATCTACGGGTATCTTCGCCCATTCTTCATGGGCAAAGGCCTCCAGTTCAGTCACATTCTTAGGCTTGCGCACTGCAACTGCTTTCTTTAAGTCCCACCAGAGGTTCTCAATCGGATTTAAGTCTGGTGACTGCGATGGCCACTCCAAAATGTTCCAGCCTTTCCTCTGCAACCATGCTCTAGTGGACTTGGAGGTATGCTTGGGATCATTGTCCTGTTGAAAGGTCCAACGTCTCCCAAGCCTCAGGTGTGTGACGGACTGCATCACGTTTCCATCCAATATCTCCTGGTACTGAAGAGAATTCATGGTACCTTGCACACGCTGAAGCTTCCCTGTACCTGCAGAAGCAAAACAGCCCCAAAGCATGATTGACCCTCCACCATGCTTCACAGTAGGCAAGGTGTTCTTTTCATCATAGGCCTTGTTCTTCCTCCTCCAAACATAGCGTTGATCCATGGGCCCAAACAGTTCTAATTTTGTTTCATCAGTCCACAGAACACTATCCCACAACTTTTGTGGTTTGTCCACATGGCTTTTGGCATACTGCAGTCGACTCTTCTTATTCTTTGGAGACAGCAAGGGGGTACGCCTGGGAGTTCTGGCACGGAGGCCTTCATTACGCAGTGTGCGTCTTATTGTCTGGGCTGAAACTTCTGTACCCACATCTGACAAATCTTTTCTCAGTTCCTCAGCAGTCACACGGGGACTTCTCTCCACTCTACGCTTCAGGTAGCGCACAGCAGTCGAAGTCAGCATCTTCTTTCTGCCACGACCAGGTAGCGTTTCAACAGTGCCCTTTGCCTTGAATTTGCGAATGATGCTTCCTAAGGTGTCTCTTGGTATGTTTAACATCTTTGCAATCTTCTTATAGCCATTGCCCTTCCTGTGAAGAGAAATCACCTCTTCTCTTGTCTTCCTGGACCATTCTCTTGCCTTCACCATGTTTGTAACCACACCAGTAAATGTCTAGAAGGAGCTGAGTATCACAGTCATTTTAAAGCTGCCTAATTGGTGCTTATTATGCTTGATTGCTGCTCGGTGACATCCACAGGTGTTTTCAATACCTGATGGAAAGCACCTGTATGAACCTCTGTTCTTCAGAGTGGTAGTCTTTAAGGGGTTGAATAATTGTGGCAATGAAGAAACCACATAAGAACCATTTACTACTGTATTACATAAACAATTGATGTCATTTTAGTTGCATTTGGGTAGTTACAACGTCCTTGTAGGATTTGATTCTGAATACAATTCCAAATGTACACTATAGTCCCTAAACCCCTTTACAGCATTGGGGGTTGAATAATTTTGGCCACAACTGTACAAAATTCTATTTTTACATTTTTGTTCCTAGTCAGACATGTAGAAAGTATGCAAGTCGTTGGCATAGCCAGGCAACAAACCTTTTGAAACCAACCTTTTGAGAATGAGTGCTTAATGGTGGTAGCTCACATATTATTTTTCTCAGTACACGTTTATTTAAATCAGTATGTTACCATCTAGCAAAGTTTTTGGAATGTTTTAGTGATTTTCATTGGCTGGTATTAAAATATAACGGGATCTAGCTTGTTTCCTAATTTCCACTGCAATAAGCATTGCCAGTCTGGTGAGAGGCGCTGTATTCCTTACACTCTCGGCTGAGCAGAGTTTCACCCTCTGTTTGTCCTAGTGACCATTTTTTTTTTTCTCTGGTAAAGAACATGGTGAGAGCCAAAGTTTTACTGAAATCCTATCATATAATTTTCCTTCTGGTAATGTATTGAGCAAACCAATTTTCCATTTTAATTAGGCTTTTAATAAAAGCACTGATTTTGTCTTGGTTTCAGGTAAAAAGCCTTCAGGGGTCTTGTCATTCTTTCGTGGCACGGGTGGGAAAAGCCCAGACCTATCTGCGCAGAGAAAAGAAACATTGCGAGGTGCTGACAGTGCCTACTACCAAGTAGGACAGATGGGCAGGGAAGGTGCAGAAAGTCAAGGAGGTGAACCACAAGGTGTGTCTTCCATACACTGTCATGCTCTCTACCTTTCAAAAAGCTTTTAAGGTTTTAGGATTTAAGGATATTGTTACAGCTGTTAACAGTTTCCTTATAGAACAATTCTATCATATTTCTATTAAGGGACCTATTAATGCTGATTTTCTAAAGCCACACTTTTGCCAATACAATAACTGTGACCTTTCATCTATAGATTTTAAATCTTTTTATGTGTCATGCTAGTAGATTCTAATTTTCAGTTCTCATCACGGTTCTGTTACTTTGCGGTGTCATTGCATGCAACTATCATTGATGCCAGCTGATTTCTTTAGCCTGTTCACCAATATCAAGTCATTTTGCTAGCATCATCAGGTTTAGCCTTGTCACTTAACAGCAGGACTGTCATGTTATTTACTTTACCACTCACATATAGCGGATTTGCTGATGTTGAGACAGATATTAATGCTGACAGACTAGCAGTCCTATATATCTCTTGGAAATGATACAAAGTACAGTGTTACTCTGCTCATCTCCTAGAGCACTAATGACAGAGCAGATCTTTATAGAACTAAAAATATAGTTTCTCAACCAGGAGTAATTAAACCTCAGAAATTACTTCCACTTGTTACAATCAGTTCAAAGCTGTTAAAAGTTTTAGCAAGTAAAATGTATATTTTCTCAGCACCAACCTTCATTATTGAAAGTAGGGCGTGTAATATGAAGCGAATGTAAACACTATTTTATTGAGTTGGGAAGAGTTCGAGCCTGCCAAGTTTTTATTTCTCTTTTCCTACTGTTGAGATTTCACTGATTGCTTGACCTGATGACCACTATTAACAGTACTGAAAGTGAAGGAAGCTCTAAAAATTATAGGTTGTGAAAAGGAACAGAGAGATAATCTTCCAGTGGCGGTTCTGGTTTGTGTGACCACTATCTCAGAGGGGAGTTCCTTTAACCCCTTCCTGCAACTCCATCAGAGTCTTTATGCCCTGGTCTTTATGTAACTGGAAGGACTGGCCAATCACACAGCCTCTGTGATTGGTGATCACATAAACAGGAGCCTGTCTTGCTAGCTCCTGGTCATTAGTAGAGACCAAAAGCTGTCTTCGACAGCTTGGTCACTGTGCTGCGATCGTGCAGTTAGCCTGCTCTTCGCACAGAAGGCTCTGCCATTGATGCATGTGCAGTGCACTTGAGCATTAAAGCCCGCCTCTTTGTTTCTGCACATTTTTGCATGCATTTTATGAGGGGTTTAGGAATAGGGAGGTTTTGTCTTTTCCTGTTGTACCTAAAGACAGAGAATCCCTCCAACAGAATACAGACAGCAAAGAAACTATTGATGGGTTTAAAACAGTCCGTACTCTATCCTTAACTAAACAAAAAATAGCTTTTAATAAAAATAAATGTTTAACCACTTTTAGTAGCCTTTATATACCCCTTAATTACCAGGATATTTTTTAATTTTCAGTGCTCTAAATTGTTTAGTAGTATATTAATAATCTCTATTATAATACACAAAGGGATAAAAACCAACATTTTGGGTTTGCTCATCGTTACCTTTCATTTCTTTACCTTTGAAAAAACAATCCTGCAATCATTAGTGGTCAGGGGAACTTCAACTCTTTCCGCCCTTCCCCACCCCTTTTAAAGTAAATTATTCCATCATGGTTGGTAATAAATGTCACTTGACGATAACCGCTTAGATCACAGCTACTCACAGATGCCCAAGTAGGTTTTCTGAACTGTTTATGAACAGCACTCCAGAAATATACCGTACATCCAGAAAGTATTCACAGCGTTTAGGTTTTGCCACATTTTGCAGCCTTATTCCAAAATTGATTAAATACATGTTTTCCTCTTTTCCTCAACATTCTACACACAATACCCCATAATGGCAACATGAAAGAAGTTAATTTTGAAATCCCTGCAATTTACTAAAAAAAAAAAAAAAACACATATACATAAGTATTCACAGCCTTTGCTCAGTACTTTGTTGAAGCCCCTTTAGCACCAATTACAGCCTCAAGTTGTTTTGAGTATGATGCTACAAGCTTGGCAAACTATTTTTGGGCAATTTTTCCCTTTTCTTCTTTGTAGTACCTCTCAAGCTCCATCAGGTTGGATGTGGAGTGTCGTTACACAGCCATTTTCAGATCACTCCAGAGATGTTCAATCGGGTTTAAGTCTGGGCTCTGGCTGGGACACCTTAGGACATTCACAGAGTTGGCCCGTAGCCACTCCTTTGTTATGTGGGCTGTGTGCTTAGGGTCGTTGCCCTGTTGAAAGATGAACTGTTGCTTCAGTTTAAGGTCCAGAATAGTGCCCCATTGCCGGTATCAGTGGGAGGAATAGTACCCCATCACTGGTATCAGTGGGAGGAATAGGGCCCCATCGCTGGGATCAGTGGGAGGAATAGGGCCCCATCGCTGGGATCAGTGGGAGGAGTAGGGCCCCATCGCTGGGATCAGTGGGAGGAATAGGGCCCCATCGCTGGGATCAGTGGGAGGAATAGGGCCCCATCGCTGGGATCAGTGGGAGGAATAGGGCCCCATCGCTGGGATCAGTGGGAGGAATAGGGCCCCATCGCTGGGATCAGTGGGAGGAATAGGGCCCCATCGCTGGAATCAGTGGGAGGAATAGGGCCCCATCGCTGGAATCAGTGGGAGGAATAGGGCCCCATCGTTGGGATCAGTGGGAGGAATAGGGCCCCATCGTTGGGATCAGTGGGAGGAATAGGGCCCCATCGCTGGGATCAGTGGGAGGAATAGGGCTCCATCGTTGGGATCAGTGGGAGGAATAGTGCCCCATCGTTGGGATCAGTGGGAGAAATAGTGCCCCATCGTTGGGATCAGTGGGAGGAATAGTGCCCCATCGTTGGGATCAATGGGAGGAATAGTGCCCCATCGTTGGGATCAGTGGGAGGAATAGTGCCCCATCGTTGGGATCAGTGGGAGGAATAGCGCCCCATCATTGAGAGCAGTGGGAGGCATAGCGCCCCATTTCTGGTATCAGTGGGAGGAATAGCACCCCATTGTTTGGATCAGTGGGAGGAATAGCGCCCTATTTCTGGGATCAGTGGGAGGAATAGCGCCCTATTTCTGGTATCAGTGGGAGGAATAGGGCCCCATCGCTGGGATCAGTGGGAGGAATAGGGCCCCATCGCTGGGATCAGTGGGGGGAATAGGGCCCCATCGCTGGGATCAGTGGGAGGAATAGGGCCCCATCGCTGGGATCAGTGGGAGGAATAGGGCCCCATCGCTGGGATCAGTGGGAGGAATAGGGCCCCATCGCTGGGATCAGTGGGAGGAATAGGGCCCCATCGCTGGGATCAGTGGGAGGAATAGGGCCCCATCGTTGGGATCAGTGGGAGGAATAGGGCCCCATCGTTGGGCTCAGGGGAGGAATAGGGCCCCATCGTTGGGCTCAGTGGGAGGAATAGGGCCCCATCGTTGGGATCAGTGGGAGGAATAGGGCCCCATCGTTGGGATCAGTGGGAGGAATAGTGCCCCATCGTTGGGATCAGTGGGAGGAATAGCGCCCCATCGTTGGGATCAGTGGGAGGAATAGCGCCCCATCGTTGGGATCAGTGGGAGGAATAGCGCCCCATCGTTGGGATCAGTGGGAGGAATAGCGCCCCATCGTTGGGATCAGTGGGAGGAATAGCGCCCCATCGTTGGGATCAGTGGGAGGAATAGCGCCCCATCATTGAGAGCAGTGGGAGGCATAGCGCCCCATTTCTGGTATCAGTGGGAGGAATAGCGCCCCATTGTTTGGATCAGTGGGAGGAATAGGGCCCCATTTTTGGGATCAGTGGGAGGAATAGGGCCCCATCGCAGGGATCAGTGGGAGGAATAGGGCTCCATCGTTGGGATCAGTGGGAGGAATAGTGCCCCATCGTTGGGATCAGTGGGAGGAATAGTGCCCCATCGTTGGGATCAGTGGGAGGAATAGTGCCCCATCGTTGGGATCAGTGGGAGGAATAGTGCCCCATCGTTGGGATCAGTGGGAGGAATAGCGCCCCATCATTGAGAGCAGTGGGAGGCATAGCGCCCCATTTCTGGTATCAGTGGGAGGAATAGCGCCCCATTGTTTGGATCAGTGGGAGGAATAGCGCCCTATTTCTGGTATCAGTGGGAGGAATAGTGCCCCGTCGCTGGCATCAGTGGGAGGAATAGTGCCCCGTCGCTGGCATCAGTGGGAGGAATAGTGCCCCGTCGCTGGCATCAGTGGGGGGAATAGTGCCCCGTCGCTGGCATCAGTGGGAGGAATAGTGCCCCGTCGCTGGCATCAGTGGGGGGAATAGTGCCCCGTCGCTGGCATCAGTGGGGGGAATAGTGCCCCGTCGCTGGCATCAGTGGGGGGAATAGTGCCCCGTCGCCGGCATCAGTGGGGGGAATAGTGCCCCGTCGCTGGCATCAGTGAGAAGAATAGTGCCCCGTCGCCGGTATCCTTGGGCGGAATAGTGCCCCGTCGCCGGTATCCGTGAGCGGAATAGTGCCCCGTCGCCTGTATCCTTGGGCGGAATAGTCCCCGTCGCCGGTATCCGCGGTCGGAATAGTGCCCCGTCGCCGGTATCCGCGGTCGGAATAGTGCCCCGTCGCCGGTATCCGCGGGCGGAATAGTGCCCCGTCGCCGGTATCCGCGGGCGGAATAGTGCCCCGTCGCCGGTATCCGCCGGCGGAATAGTGCCCCGTCGCCGGTATCCGTGGGCGGAATAGTCTCCCAAGGGCCAGATAAAGGCTAGCAAAGGGCCGCATCTAGCCCTTGGCCTCCATTTGGAGACTCGTGTTAGAGGAAGGAGGGATCCCAGCGATGCTTTAACTACATGTTACCCACAAGTTGACTTTAGGTACTGTACTTTGTTCATGACAGAGATATTTTTAATATAATTACTAAAGTATATTCTAATTTATTGCTATGATTGTGCAATGTTTACCAGCCCTGGTACTCTGTAGTACCATTAGAATGATTTGCTTCTGCGGAGCTATAGATGGAGAAAAATGTAATGACTGATTTGCCCTGACGGAAGCTTCAGCTTGGACTCTTTTGACCTGGGGGAAGGTGGGCATTTCTCTGGGAATGAAAAGATAATGAGATGGACCTATGAAAAATATCTAATAATTGTAACTTAAACATAATATATAACAATTTCCTTAGAAAATACTGTATGGGCATACTATCTTGGTTGTCTGTAAAAGATGTCATTTAGAAAATATTTTTTTTTTCTTTTAAACATTATTTTTATCATAAACCCCTGAATAGTTGTCTTTAGACTGTTAATTCATTTTGCATAAATCTGTTTAATTTTGGTCATACTGGACACCCAGGGCTAAGTTTTCATCAAATTTCAGTTAGCTGGAAGCTGTGTGAGATATCCATCTCATGCAAATTCAATAGTCTAGCGTGAGCAAATTTTGAGCAAGGAACACCCGGAGTCTGTAGCTGCATCGCTTGCAAAAATGTAATAATTTTGTTTTGCTAGCTACAAAGTTAAAATGTTTTTCATCCCGGTAGGCTGACCACATTTTTAAATGGCAACTTTTTTGGTTGTTCACACTGTAGTCAAATGCTTGATGGGTTACTAATGTTGCATAAAAAACATGGAAGCTTCCATTATTAACATGTTATTGAAGGTGTGAGCTCCAGGCCCAGCAACCCTATGTTTAACTACTTACTGTGTCACTGCCCTGAAACAAGCATGGACTTAGCAAGAGTCTTAACACTTGATCAGCATATTCGTATTAAGTAGCAAAAGATGTATAAGCTTGCGTCTGCCAAAACAAATTATTAGTTGCAGCTTCTGTATTTCTACCATGACATTTTCTTTTAAACTCCACAGTCTAAGATGTGAAACATATGAGACTTCTTCTCCACCTTCCAACATTGATTCCCCCTCTTCTCCACCTTCCAAACCTTCCAACGTGATTCACTCAGGCTTCACTCCCACCTGAGAAGCAAGGGATAGTTTCTCTAGGACAGGGTTCTCTAAACTCTTTAAACAAAGGGCCAATTTACTGTTTTAAGGTTTTAGGGGGGCCGGACTGTGGTCATCGGGAAAAGAAATTGTCCTGGCATCAGAGGGAGTAAACAATGCATCTTTTGTATTAGGAGGAGGAATAGCACCCCATTGTTGGTGTCAGTGGGAGGAAAAGTGACCCATCATTGGTGTCAGTGGAAGGAATATTGCTCTATTCTTGGTGTCTGTGGAAGGAATAGTGCTCCATGATTAGTGTCAGTGGGAGGAATAGTGCCCCATCATTGTTGTCAGTGGGAGGAATAGTGCCCCATCATTGCTGTCAATGAGAGGAATAGTGCCCCATCATTGCTGTCAATGAGAGGAATAGTGCCCCATCATTGCTGTCAATGAGAGGAATAGTGCCCCATCATTGCTGTCAATGAGAGGAATAGTGTCCGGTTGTTTCTCAGTAGCAGGAATTATGCCCCATTGTTGGTGTCAGTTGGAGGAATAGTGTCTTGTATTAGTGGGAGAGGTAAAAGTGCCCCAGGGGCCAGATAAAAGCAAACAAAGGGCCGCATCCATCCCCCGGGCTGCAGTTTGGAGACCACTACTCTAGGGTATACATCAGTTATGCTACCTCAAACTCTGCATGTACAGCTAACACCAAACAAGAAAAGTGTTTGACAGGATCATTTGGCAATTTAGGATTCTGGGAACCATCCCCTTCAAAATGTGCCCTGTCTCATATTAAGTACCTCTGTAAGGCGGCCATGGCAAACCTACAGAAACTTTGACTTGGATTTTAAACTCCTACTACCAACAATTCAATGGGACCTCACTAATTGGCATAAGAAAGTGTTCACCTGGTTCAGCATAAACAATATAATAAACCAACTTTGAAATCAAATCCCTAGTTGTCAACTTCATTTGGGCATAAAAAAAGCCAGAATAAAAAAAAATTTCTTAAAATGCCCACAAAATATGAGGGTATAGGTCTTACTGATCTAGTTTATTATCATACAGCAGTTCAAGACAGGAGGGTGGGAGGCCGCACCGATTAGTAGGGTGGCTTTGATAAATCTTGCCTTTACCTGGAACATTCTGCCCTAGTGTTTTCTGCTGCTTGTATCTCTGGATCGAATTGTTTTGATGTGTAGTTTTTACAGAAAGTAGTCTCTGCTTGCAATGTGCTTACTTTAACATTGCTATATTAGAATGTTTTTGTCCTTGTGTATATGAGGCTTGTGCACCCCTATAAAGTTCGTATGTGCATTGAAATAATTCTTTAAACTGAATTATAATATATCTCTTTGCATTGGTTTATTAAAGCCTCATGTGCACAGGGTGGTTTGCTTTTCTCCTTTGAACACCAGATCTTCTGGCAGGAGAAAAGCTGCCTAAAAATATTTCTAAAGCTACGTATTGCACACGCATTTAGTCATGTCAAGTGTTTGGTAATGGATTCCATGGGCTTGAATATTTATTATTACACGTGGTTAAGCGCTCCGTATTCTGCTCTCCTGAGCACGCTTTTTTTTTTTTTTTCCTCTTCAGTCTGTAAATGCTTCTCTTTTAATATGTCCGTAAATGTCAAAGTGCATCGACATGTAGGCTAACAGCTGCTTTTACAGGCTGAAAAAATTCTAAACACCTGTAAACCTGGCATTTTTTAAGCTCGGTGTGTATGAGGCCTAATACGTTCATAATTTTGTCTTCTAATTGTCATGTGTTTTTATTACGTATAACCTGATCACTTGCATTTTTAGATGAATCTGATGGTGGAGATAAACAGAAGAAACAGTCTGGAAACCCTCATGTTGAGCTGCGTAAGTATGAGCTCAGATTGCTTGCTGAGATGGGTAGTAACCCTATCATGTACAATTGAGTAGAAATGCACTGAAATTTCGGTGGCCGAAAACACCCCTATCTGCCTTTGGCCGACAGGAAAATAAGCACCAATTACAGGTGCCGAAGATAGCCCCGCCCCTCGCCACCCACCACTGCCTGCCCTCGGTGGTTCTCAGCCTTACCTGAGAAACCATTGAATGATCCCGGCATCTCTATGCCCTTGGAGGACCGTAGCAACGTCACTTCCGGTTCCAGCGCCTTATAAACAAGGCCATTTTGGATTTTTTTTGGTTTTTTTTGTTTGTTTTTTTTAAAGCACTAGATCAATTTTTTTTTTTCTAATGCTTTACATTGTAGAGGAGAGATGTGGGGTCCTATTGACCCCATATCTCTCCATAAAGAGGACCTGTCACTACTTATTTCTGTCACAAGGGATGCATGCATTCCTTGTGATAGGAATAAAAGTGATTAAAAAAACTTTTTTTTTTTTCCAGGGACAGTGTAAAAAAACAAAAAAAAAATTTAAAGTGCCCCCGCCCCCCTATGTTCGATGCTTGTGCTTAGTTTGCCTTCCTCTGGATCAACTGTGGGTATAGGATTATAGCTTCCCCCCCCATGGTTCAACTGGATGGACTTTTCTCTTTTTTTAGCCAGACTATGTAACTATGTAGTTATGAACGCATACAAAGGCCATGCCCACATATGTAAACTGTGTTCAATCCACACACATGAAGTATTGCCACGAAAGTTAGGGCAAGAGCAACAATTCTAGTGCTAGACCTCCTCTAACTTTAAACTAGTTACCTATAGAAATTTTTAAAGCGTCACCCATGGAGATTTTTTTAAGTACCGTAGCTTGACGCCATTCCACGAGCGTGCACAATTTTAAAGCATGACATGTGGGGTATCTATTTACTCGGTGTAACATCCTCTTTCATATTTTACAAAAAAGTTGGGGTATGTATTGTTTTTTTTGTTTAAATCATTAAAGTTTTTTTTTTTTCCAAAAAAAGCTGCATTTGAAAAATGTATTACTTTTTAAAACCGCTGTTTCGGTTTTCGGCCAAGTGTATCCTGAATTTTCAGTTTTGGCACCAGAATTTTCATTTTGGTACACCGCTACAGTTGAGTACTCATGTAAAATAATTGCAGTTTAAAGCTTAAAGTGGAAAGGAAGCATTATTCCTCCTTTCAAAGATTGACAATAAAATGTTTGAAATGCTTTTAAAGTCGTTCTTTGCTCTTGCAGGCCCAGTCCTGCAACCAGCTCTTGCTTCAGTAAACTGGACTAGGGCAGTGAATACCATAAGCGGAGGGAAAAATACATCGTAAACCACCATAGTATAGTATCATTAACCACTTGCTACCCTCCCACAGTACCTTTATTGCAAACGATGTAGGCAGTGGCACAATCCTGTGACTGATTTTTCCGGTGGACACAGTGGATCACAGTGCTTGGTACCCAGCTGCTGTATCATGTGATCGCTATGACCAATCACTTGATTACAATGTAAGCAAACTGTCGTGAATGGCTTTCATTCATAGTTACATAGTTAGTCTGGCTAAATACAAACGTCCATTCAGTTCAACCATAAAAAAAAGGTATAATCCTACACCCACAGTTGATCCAGGAGAAGGTAAAAAACCAGCAAATCTTGCTGCAATTTGTTCCTGCAGCGGAAAAAATTCATTCCTGATCCCCCAAGAGGCAGTCGGATATTCCCTGGATCAACTTTACCTGTAAATAACCAGTTATATTCTGTCTATCTAAGAAAGAATCCAGGCCTTTTTTAAAGCAATCCACTGAGCTGGCCAGAACCAACTCTTGAGGGAGTCTATTGCACATTTTCACAGCTCTCTGATGAAACCTTTCCATGTTTGGAGATTAACTGAACTGCATATTCCAGATGAGGTCTTACTAATGATCTGTACAGGGGAAATATGATCTCTCTCTCTCTCTCTCTCTCTCTCTCTCTCTCTCTCTCTCTCTCCTTTTAATACCAGAGAGGATTTTGCTTGCTTTAGATTTCTCCACCATTGATTCCCCCTGTTGTACTCCCCCTAGTATGTATGATGCATGCATATTCTTAGCCCCCAAGTGCATAATCTTACATTTATCAACATTAAACCTCATTTGCCACATAGTTGCCCAATTAAACAGTGCATTGAGGTCGGCTTGTAAGTTGGAGACATCCTTTAAGAATGTTTTCCACTGTACAGCGTGCTGCAAAGACTGAAATTGTAATTCTAACCCCAGACCCTATATCATTTAGAAATATATTAAAAAGTAAGGGTCTCAACACTGAACCTTGGGTTACACCAGTAACAACCCTAGACCATTCAGAGAATGAATCATTAACCACTACTCTTTGAATACAATCTTTTAGCCAGTTTTTTCTCCATTTACATACAGATTTTTCCAAGACTTTGCCTTACACTACACATTAGCCGTGTGTGTTGAACTGTGTCAAATGATTTTGCAAAATACAAGTATACCACTTCCACAGCCACTCCTCTGTCCAAGGTTTTGTTCTCCTCCTCATAAAAAGAAATCGGATTTGTTTGACAACTTCTGTATTTCATGAATCCATGCTGTCTGTTGCTTAAAATATTTTTTCCAGCATGAACTCATCTATGTGGTCTTTTATTAAACGCTCTTCCCAACTATTGAAGTTAAACAAACAGGTCTATAATTACTTGGGAAAGATTTTGACCCCTTTTTAAATGTAGGCACCAGATTGGCCTTACGCCAATCCAGTGGTACTATGCCAGTCATTAAAGAGTCCCTAAAAATTAGAAATTATGGCTTTGAAATGATGGAATTCAATTCTTTAAGGACCCGTGGGTGTATGCCATCTGGTGCAGGTGCTTTATTCACCTTTATTCTGTCTAGATATTTTTGGATCATATCAATTGTGAGCCAATGTGGATCATCTGGAGCTGTCAATACCATGCCCCTTATGGACAAGAGCTTCCCCATGCTCCTTTGTATATACAGAGCTGAAGAAGGTATTTAATAAATTTGCCTTCTTTGTCCCCAGTCACCCACTCTGGATTATGTTGTAAAAGTCCTACATACTTGGACCGGACCTTTTTTTTTTATTAATATATTTGAAGAATTTTTTTGAGTTTGTCCTGCTATCTTTTTGCAGTCTGTTGTTTGTATTCAATTTTTGCGGCTTTTATTTTCTTTTTGCATATTCTGTTATATTCTTTGTAATGTTTAAATGGTGATAGCATTCTTTCATTTTTATATTTCATAAAAGCTGTTTTCTTATTATTTATAGCTTTAACTTTGGCCGTAAGCCACATAGGTTTGGTTTTAAGCCTTTTAAACTTGTTGCCCATGGGAATATATTTGCAGTGTGTTCACATACAGTCTTTTTGAAGAACTCCCGTTTCTGTGTTGTGTTCATCGATGCCAATATTCCCTCCCAGTCTAGGTCTTGGAGAGCAGCTCTCGGCCTTGGAAAATTTGCTCTCTTAAAATTTAGCGTTTTTATTTTTCTTGTATGTGCTTGCTGTTCACAGATAACAATAAATTAAATCATGTTATGGTCACTGCTACCCAGATGTTCTTTTATATGGACATTAGTAATAAGCTCTGCATGGTTTGAGATTACCAGGACCAGTAGAGCATCATTCCTACTTGGGGACTCTATGAACTGTACCATAAAATTGTCCTGTAATAGGTTTATACATTTTTGCCCTTTAACTGTTCCTGCAGTGCCATTAATCCAGTCAATTTCCAGGTAGTTAAAATCCCCCATTATTATCACTGTCCCAGCCCTTGCAGCCCTTTCCATCTGTGCAAGGAGCTGAGTCTCCACCTCCTCATTAACACTGGGAGGGCTATAACAAACTCCAATAACTCCATGTGCAGTTCCATCCATAATGCTTCAGCCTCATCACACTCTCCAACTAGGTCCTTTCACACTCTCTCACATAGAGACAGACACCGCCACCTTTCCTTTTCATGACATTTTGCTTGGTATTGTGATGCTGTGATTTGGTTACAAGTGATCACTTGGTACCTCCACCAATTACAGCACTCTGTACCATGTGATCCCTTGTGACCAATTACAGCATCCCAATAGTAAACACAAAACCATTCATAAACATTGCTTATAACCGTGATCAGCCATGTTATAAGCAATAATGGTGTACAATAAAAAAAATCCCTGATCAGCTCCCAGAGTCTTGCAGTGTCTCACTATGGAGACACTAAACTATTCTGATGACAGTGAGTAAAAAAAAAAAAGTTGTTTTTGTTAATTTATTTTTTTACACATACGGTTTTCAGTGAGTATTCCTGATCATATGACCAGTCATATGATGATGCTGTACTGCAATGGTGAGAGTATGTGCACAAAATAAGTCTTATAATTTCAAAAAAATTGTGATATAATTACATCTTCAAAAAGCTTGCCATGCCTTACTTAATACCTTGGACTGTCTACTTTACAAAAAGGGATAATTTGGGTGGTATTTGTACTGTCCTGCCATTTTAGGGTCTCAAGAAATGAGCTAGACCGTCAGCACATCAGGATTGATCAATTTTCAAATAAATATATATATACATATATATATATATATATATATATCTATATATATATATATATATATATATATATATATCATAGTTTGTAGACTCTATACGTTCACACAGATTACACTGATTTCGGGTTATATTTTCAAAGAAATGTAGCATACTACAAAGCACTAAATTTTATGAATGAAGGTTTGCCTTCAAAATTTATAACACACTAAGAAAAATGTGTTTTTTTGTTGTTTTTTTTCTTTATTATTTCATTTGGGTACCATGTTGCATGACCAAGCAATTGCCAGTTAAAGTAGTGCAGTGCTTTATAGCAAAAAATGCCCTGGTCATGAAGGGGGTCAAACCTTCCGCAGGTAAAGTGGTTTAACCACTTGCCTACTGGGCACTTATACCCCTTTCCTGCCCAGGCCAATTTTCAGCTTTCAGCGCTGTTGCACATTGAATGACAAATGCTCGATCATGCAACACTGTACCCCTATGAAATTGTTATTTTTTCACACAAATAGAGCTTTCTTTTCTTGTTTAATTGCCACTGGGTGTTTTTATTTTTTGCGCTATAAACAAAAAAAGAGCAAAAAATTTGAATAGATTGAATATAATAAAATTTTGCAAACAAGTAATTTTTCTCCTTCACTGATGTGCGTTGATGGGTCAGCACTGATGGGGCAGCACTGATGGGTACTAAGGAGGTGGCTCAGATAGGCGGCACTGGTGAGCTGGCACTGCTGGGCACTGATGATCAGTGCCGATCCCTTCGTTGACAATTGCCGGTTCTCGGCAGTACTTTCCTCACGCTGTGACAGCGTGTGGAAAGGGCAGCCAATAGCCGGCAACTGCATTTACCAGTGATCTGCTGTGTCATAGGACACAGCGACCACCGGCGACGCCAGGTGCATGCTGCTGGGGGCGCACAGGGGGCGTGTTCTTGAATGACATCCATGGACGTCATCCCAGAACCAGACAGCTGGCGCTGTAGCCGTCCTTGGGCTATAGCACGTTGGGAACTGGTTAAAGACCAATTCTACTCGTAGGGTATGTGTCATGGTACACATGGGGATAGCCAGGTGGAGGATAGAAATACCATACACTGTCCACAAGCCCTGGCCAGGGGAATGGATGTAAACTAGGGAAGCAGTTTCCTGGAAACCTGCACATGACAAGGCTGTGCTTGGCAATGCAGAAACCTCTTTTGGAATCAAATTTGTCCTGGAGCCCAGCTCTCTGTGTGACCTCTTCTTCATGAGGAGGCAGCCAAAGAAGAGGTAGCCACCTTTAAATGCATCTTGTTCCTGCTCCAAGGAGTGACAGCACACAGGGGGCCAGGCTCCAGAACGAGATCTATTCCAACAAGGTATTCCAACAAGGTTTTCAATGCAAGCTTCCCAGAATTTGCTTCCCCAATTTACATCCATGCTCCTGGCCATGGACTTAAAACCCCTTCAACAAATACCTTCAGATTACAGAATTTTGCATGGAATCTGTAAGGTTGGTAACTACCTCTATGAAACAAGGGGAATACATGGCCTCGGTAAACATCTTAGATGCCTATGTTCGTGTTCCCATTTATCCACCTCATCAGTGCTTTCTGTGTTTTACAGTGGCAGGCAATCAATTCCAGTTTGTCACATTGCCATTTGGCCTATCCTCTGCTCGCGGGGTTTTTTTTTTTTTGCCTTTCTCACTTTCTCAGAACTTGCGCATCCAGGTCACAGTCTGTTTAAACAACCTTCTCCTGATGGACTCATTACTCATCCAGCTGTCAACAAGCATCCACAAAAAAATTCAAATGCTCCAGGCTTTTAGTTGGTTGATCGATTTTAAAAAATATGCTTTGCAGCCTTCTCTTCAGCTGGAATATTTAGGTCTGGTCCTGGACACATCCCAGGCAAAGGTTTTCTTTCCAAAAAAGAAAGTTCTTTCTCTGAATTGAATTGAGGTCAAAGCAACATTCTGAAATGAGATTCTGAGTATTCTAGGCCTCGTGGTACCCTCCTTTTTGAGGCTGTGCCATTTACCCAATTTAATTTAAGAATTCTCCAACACAGCATCCTGTTGATCTGGATCAGGCATCCTTCTTCTTTCGACCTACAGATGCTCCTGTCCAGCCAAGCAAGGGACTCCCTATGTCTATGGATTTCAATTCCAGCCCTAACAATAGATAGGTCTTTCCTTCCCTATCACTGGAAAGTGATAACAGATGCCAGTCTTTCAGGTTGGGGAGGAGTGTTCTAGCCCTTTCACAATCCAGGGTACATAGACCCCCCTTCTACAGCGACACCCAAATTGGGTGTAGTCAGCCAATGCTGTGTGTGTGTGTGTGTGTGTGTGTATATGTGTATAATATCTTCGGTTTTATTGCACATAGCATTTAAAGGGGTGGCACAACATATTTTTTTATTTTTTTTTTATTTATTTTGATTATCTTGTATTGTAGATATTTTTGAGTGCTCTCAATCTTTTGAAGTTTTTGATTACACATTTGTTTTTTTGCACTGAGAGCAGAGTTTAATTTGATTTTTGTCAACTTTTGTTTTTACAAATTTCTTATATTTGTAGCCAGGACCAAGGATCCTCTAGCCCTAGCTTCAAATGCTGTGATAATTCCCTGGTCTTGGTTCAGGCTAATCTACGCGATCTCTCCAGCTAGACTTCTGACTCCTCTGCTCAAAAAGAGCAAGCGAGGAAGACCGTGATTCTGATTGCACCAAACTGTTCCAGAAGAACCTGTTACAAAAACACTTGGCCTTCTAGCTGGCGATCCCTGGCCTCTTCATAACAGGCAAGATCTTCTATCTCAAGGCCAACTATTCCATCCTACCTCACAATCTCTCTGGTTTTAATGACATGGCTGTTGAGACCAAGGTCTTAACCACCTGCATACCGGGCACATTTACACTCTTCCTGCCCAGGCCAATTTTCAGCTTTCAGTGCTTTTATACTTTGAATGACAATTGCACACTCAAACAAAATCTTTATAATTTTTTTTAAAGACAGATAGAGATTTCTTTTGGTGGTATTTAATCACCACTGGGTTTTTTCTTAGATTGTTGTTAGATTTTGTAAATAAGTAATTTTTCTTCTTCACTGATGTGTGCTAATGAGGCTGCAGTGATGGGCACTGATGAGGGGTGGCACTGATAGGTGGCACTGACTGTGTAGATGTCCCCTGTGAGGAATGCCTATTACCGCCTCTCCTCCTCACGAGCTGTCAGCGGGAGAAGAAGACTGCCGATAACTGACTCTTCCTATTTACATGTGATCAACCGTGATTGGATACATCTGATCACATGACAGAGCTGACGTCATTGGCTCTTTACAGTGATTGGTGATCCACTGTGTCCCAGGGACACAGTGCACCACCGATCGCTACACGCCCCCGAGGGCACTCATGTGCACTTAGTGGGAGGACGTCATATGACGTCCTCCAAGAACGAGAGAACTGCTGCCCGCCCATCATTACCTTTTATATGGTGGGCGGGAGGTGGTTAAAGGAACAAGGGGTATCAGTGTTATGCCTAGTTTCATAGTTTGGCAAGGTTGCATAAAGACACGAGTCCATCCAGTTCAACCTGTGTGGATGTGTGTGTATCTTTGTATATAACACTTCCCACATCCTTGTGATCAATAAGATGCCCATCTAAACATTTTTTTTAAATTACTGACACTTCCCGCTGAAACCACTGATTGTGAAAGGGAGTGGATGAACCCCTTATGCTGTTTAAAGTTAAACTGCTTCCTTTCTTGATGAAAGCATGAAAAGTCACACAGGCACTTCAATCCCAGAGATTGCTCTATCTGCAAAGCATTGTAGCTTTTGATCAGTAGATTGTGGGTGCAATGCCTGACTCTTGCACTTTTTCCCTCTATCTTTCTGCTCTTACCTCTGTATGCGCTTTCACTTTGAAAGCTGAAGAAAGTGTTTAATGGACTACAAGCATGCTAATCCGCAACGGTCAGTGAAACTACAAGTCCATTTATCTTTAGTAAACAGTAGTTTATTCATTCACAGATCCCTCCAAAATGTGGCTGCAGATGTGGGAGAGTGGAACCCTCGCCTGCTGTCACAGGGAAGGGGGGGGGGGGGGTGGAGGGGTACTGAACGTGTTACACCAGTATTTAGGGTGTAACATGTTCGAAAGGTGAACTTCTCCTTTAATGGGTTTGTTTGGCTTTATGGATACCTTTTCTGGTTTGCAGTTTTCCGAGAAGGGTAAGAAAGCATTGCTGTGATTAGTAACTTTTTTATTTTTGGGTTTATTTTCAGAATTCTCAGATGCTAATGCAAAGTTCTATTGCCGTATTTATTATGCTGGAGAGTTTCACAGAATGCGCAAAGTAATCTTGGGAAGCAGCGAGGAAGATTTCATCCGCTCCCTTGCACATTGTGTGCCATGGCAAGCTAGAGGTGGCAAGTCGGGAGCTGCTTTCTATGCAACAGAAGGTGAGGATTTTAATATGTTGTATTTTATGTACTCCTAGACCTCGTTTAGATGTATGGATTGCTCTATAGAGGAATTCAGAAGAATGACACTAGCTATCATAGGGCTTTTGTCAACAGGCTTTAGTTCATGTAAGAATTCCTTCTCTCCGCATACAAGTAAAGCCGGCCATTAATAGTTCGAATCTCGGCCGGTTTAGCAAGCCAAGATTTGAACCATCTATGGGCAGGCTGGTTGTACCCAAATCAGTTGTTGTACGGATTTTTCATGTGATTTTTGGCTGCAGCTATGGCTGCTAGGAATAATCACTGTGTTCTCCCAGAAGGGACAGCTCCACGGAAGGAATTTTTCCATCAACAGTGACTGTGATTGCAGGAAAGAAAATCACATCATCTAGGTCTGGCTTTATTGGAAATGCAAAAGCAGCTTAGGTCATCTACAGGCCAAATACACCCGTCAATGAACTCTGAATGATCTCAAATGTGTCTCAAACTGATTTCAAATGCAAGCTGATTTCAGAATCGTCATCTGTTCCAGACTTCACAACTCCATGGTGATTAGATTATGTAAATAAGAATAGTGGTTTGACAAAATTTCACACATCCTACTATGTTCTTAGGCAACCAGCAATCTGTCCTAGTACATTCCATTGTGATGGGATGAAAGTTAGTCGGTTTTGGCTAGAAGTGCTGGGGTATATTCCTGACACTCGTTTGAATTGACTAGGCCACTTGGATGATCTGTGAAACAACTTCAATATTTAAGGACAAGTTCAGTTTAATGTGTCTAACTATCACTAGCTATGGTTACAAATTAAAAATGTTTTTGAAAAGAAATGCACTTAATTTTGCCTGCAGTGCATTGCACCCAGTATCAGTGGTTTGTGGGTACAATCTCAGGCTCCTGCAGGCACTGCCTACATCTCTGTGCCCTTACCTCTGTACAGGTCAGTTGCAGAGATGTAGAAAGTGTCAATGGACTAAGAGAGTGCTGATCAGTACTCTTGTAGTGCATTGAGAACTACAAACTGCTGTAATGGCAGATGGGACTTGTAGTTAATTTATTCACAAATCACTGTGCATGAATGACACGGCTGTGCGGCTGCAGATTGTGACAGTGGCTGGAGGGGGTTGATGGATCCTCAGCCCACTGTCTCAGGGAGGTGGGTTATGGTGGTGCAAAGCAGGTGTTTAGGAGCAGGTTACAAGTTACACCTTTAATTATGGGTTTACCTGTCCTTTTAAGCCTGGGAGCCCCTCACCATATGTATGTGAGAAATCTAAGCAACACATGCACACCATCCACAAAAATCCTGCCAGCCAGAGCCTTTATAACATATCGCCCAGGTTCCCTCTGATCCACCCAAAGTTTGCATCTCTCTGTGACAGGGAAAATCTAAGCAGGTAAGATACACACTCATTACACTGCAGCCTGGGTAACAGTTGGAGTTCAGAGTTAAAGTTAGTGAAACTTGAACTGTGTTTTGTGATTAGGCTTCCTCATTTTGGTGGACAGGGTTATATTGATGTGTAGTTGGTGCCAGGAGAGGACTAGAATTTAATTTTTTTTTTTGGGGGCGGAGCACCATACAGCCCCTGTTTAATTACTTATAAGTAATATCAAGAATTTACCTACCACTGTTGGAAGAATAAACTGTTGGACTGAGGGGAGTGGCCTGATCATGGTGCTGGGAGACTCCTAGGTGCAGGAGCTCCCGACGTCCGCCCACTATGAACTAGCTGTCTGGGGCCTGATCCCTTCTATCCACCCTGCAAGCTTACCTACCTGGCTGCTGGCTCCTGGTTGGTGTGGTGCGATGCCCCCCCGCGCTGGTCATGAGGCGGCGTTGAGCCCCACTGGAGGGACCGGGAGGCTTGGATCCCGGAGCCCTTGGAGCGATTGGCGCCGGCTGACGGGGGAACATCCCGGAGATCAGGAGGCCCTGGGAGAGGAGGAGGGGTCCGAGTGAAGAGGGACCTCAGTGGAGACTGCCAGTGCAGGGGTGCACTGGCAGGTTAAATAGACTGTACACTGCGGGGATCCGGAGGTCGGGAGATATGGCAGATGCAGGAAGTATCTGGATACAGGTTACCCTGAGCTCCTGTCAAGATCATCTCCTCTCAAGTGATACTATAAGTTGAGATATAAGACCCCAATGGAGGCAGAAGAGAGCACAGCACAGAGACAGAAGGGATGGGGAGTTGCCGTGGGCAACGGCAAGAAATTTTAAAGCTTTTAATGCTCTCTGTTGCCAAGTAAATGTATATCTGAGATGTGGGGCTGGACGGTTTGAAGAGCAGGAGCCAAACATTGAGGTTCATAACGTATGCACTATTAATGTCATTCGGGACTGTAAAAGCTACTGGAGACTGGCTCCCCTGGAGGTGTGAGAATATTGCACTTTGAACTCTGAGTAGACTATCTGCAATTAAGTGTAGTTAAAATGAGCAATAGACCCACTAAAGGTGGGGGAGGAAAAACCCCACAATTCTGCTCAAATACTAGCACAATAAAGAAATACTTGCCAGCACTGGCAAAAATCCCAGAGACACAAAGTCCGGAGAAACAGGAAGGAGGAAAAAAATCATGATGGGGATCAGTCTAGATTGTCATTTGGAGCACGTGAAGAGAATCAGACTAATGAATTTATGAATATTGACAGTGTAAACTATCAAAACCCCTCTGGACAACAGGGAGCCATATCACTAATCCACAAACAGATGGAGGAAATGTTTGCAAAAACTGAACTTTTTATGAAAAAGGAAATGGCGGTTATCCATAAGGATCTTGGACGAATATTATCAAGGGTGGAAGAAGAGGAGGATAGAATGGAGACACAGGCTCAGCAGATATGTAATCTGGAAACACAGTTGGAGGAGATGCGAAGGGAACAGAGAAAGCTGTCATACAAATTGGAAGACCAAGAAAATGGAGAGAGAAGAAATAATCTGAGGATCAGGGGCCTCCCTGAGCATGCACAAGAAGAGGACCTCCGGGAAAAAGTAAAGAAAGTGTTCAATCCATTGACAGGTAGATTAGTCACAGATCCTTTTGAGGATCGAGAGAATTCATAGATTAAGATGCCCACCAGGAATAACATCAGATACCCCTAGAGATGTGATTGTCCGATTCCATGACTTTGAGGACAGAGAAACCATATGGAAAAATCTGCGGGAGACCCCAGAGTTAAAATATGGAGAAACAATTCTACAAATCTTTGTAGATATTTCTTCTGAGACATTAGCTAGAAGAAGGTTGTTGATACCCTTATTGGACCAGATGAAGGAAAGAATAATTCAATATAACTGGGGATTCCTGGTGCTTCTGATCAGGTGGAAAGATGGGAATTCGACAAGGTTAAGCTTCCCAGAGTGACTTCTGTGAAAAATTAGAACTGCAGAGAGTGGAAATTGCGGGGTGGATGGAGGGGTCAAATGAAAATTAAAGGCTAAGGTCAAAAAAAGAGCAGCCAGTGAATAAAAAAAGAAAATAGATTGAGTAGGAAGGGAAGGATGGGGGGTTAGCGAGAGAGAGCTAGGGGGTTCCTGGGGATGTATTGTTGTCCCCTTCCTTTTTTTATTTTCTTCTTCTTCTTCTCCCTCACTCCCCCTCCCCTCCTCTCATGTGTTTTTCAGCAGGTTTTAGAGGAAGAGAAGTTGGTGAGGTGTTGGGAGGCCAAATAAAATTCCAAATACTAAAGCCCCATGTCAAGAGCGGGGGGGGGGGGGGGCAGGAGTGGGTGTCCATGTTCAGAGTTTTACTCCAATTTAAGAATCGCTAGTGGGGGATTCCCATGGCAGATTCCAGGGCAATTTTATAGTTCAAGGGTTTTTTTTAGTAATTTTAGGTAAGGGAGGGGGTGGGAGGGAGGGGATGTGGAAGAGTTGGGATGGGAGGAAGGTCCATGAGACAGGTAGTCTATACCGTTTTCCCTTTGAATAAGAGAGAGAGCAGAAATATTAGACAGCTATGAGCCCGATTAACGTAATGACATACAATGTAAAAGGTTTCAATTCTCCCACTAAAAGACATAAGATACTCGGAAGCTCTCCGCAGATGTAGTGTTCTTACAAGAGGCACATGTATCATATGATACTAATGTTAAATTATACTCCATTTACTACCCAACTTGGTATTATGCGGATTCACCAATAAGGAGGGCTAAAGGAGTAGCGATCGGGTTCTCAAAAAATGTGGGTTTTGATGTGGAGGAGAGATTGGTGGACCCAGAGGGATGGTTTCTATGTTTAAGAGGGAAAATGCGAGGACAAAGTTATACATTGGTTAATGTTTATTGCCCGAATCAAAATCCAGAAGTATTTCTGTATGGAGTGTTGGCGAAAGTTACGGCATTTAAGAGGGGGACTCTGGTCCTGGCAGGAGATTTTAATAATTGTCTTGATCCATGGATGAATACATCTTCGATTTGCGCAGAGAGGAGGAGATAAAGTAAGAGTTGAAAAAGAGGTTACTTCATAGTCCGCTAAAGGAGGTATGGAGGGTGAAACACCCCAGAGAAAGAGACTATACCTTCTTCTCCATGGTGCATAGATTGTAATCACGATTGACAATATTATGATCAAGCATGGACAATTGGATTCATTTGTTAAAGCTAACATTAAAGTCATGTCTATCTCAGATCATGCTCTTGTCATGGTGAGATTAAAGGTAGGACAAGCAGGGGATAAAAGGACAACGTGGAGACTGAATGAGATGCTTTTACAAGACCCCGACGTAAAGAGGAGGTTGAGGGTGGAAATAGAGCAATTTTTTCTGTTGAATGAAACTGAGGAAGTCTCGGTGGCCACCATTTGGGAAGCACATAAGGCGTATGTGAAGGGAATCTTCATAGCCGCAGGAACTAAATGAAAGATCAGGAGAGAAAAATAAAGGAGTTGACAGAGGAGTTGTATTGGTTAGAACAGGCAGAGACAGGATGCAGAGGTCCATTCGGAGATCATACTTAAGAGAAGAGTTAAAAGACTTACTGGAACAGGAATCAAGGAAGATCTTTTATAGGGTCTCAAAGGAAAGATATCAGTGGGGGAATAAGCCAGGAAAATATTTGATGAAAAGACTTAAGGAGAAGAAATTGAAACATATTGAAAAAGTTAAAGATGAAAAAGAACTGGTATACTCCACCACTGATATCACTGAAATGTTTAAAAAATTTTATAGTAGGTTGTATGATGTAAAACCTAGTAACCTGAAAGCTCCAGAGGAAAAAAAAAAAGGGGGAATTGGCAGGAATTTGCAAAGGCAGCAGACCTGCCAAAAATATCAAAAGAAAAAATAATAGCGTTAGAACTAGCGATCTCCCAGGAGGAAATTAAAGAAGAATACAGCAGGAGGGAAAACTCCAGGACCCGATTGGTATACGGTTGGGTATTATAAGAAGTTTGGAGACTTGTTGGCCCCTAAATTTTGTACATATGTGAACGCCTTAGGAGAGGGATTGGGAATAAGAGCAGAATCGCTGAAAGCGTTTATAACGATTATCCTAAACAAAAGGAAAGGATAGTTCACAATGCGCTAACTAATAGACCTATATCATTACTAAACACAGATACAAAACTGTTTGCAAAGGTTCTAGCCACGAAGTTAAGAGCTGATGCCGGAATGGATACATTTGGATCAGGTGGGGTTTGTCCCAGGAAGGGAAGGGACGGACAATGGCTTGAGAACATGGCTTCTTTTACAGAAGGCAAAGAGAGAAAAGTTACCAACAATTCTATTGTTCATCAGTGCCGAGAAAGCTTTTGACAGGGTAGAAGGTAAATACTCTAGAGGCCTTGGGAATAGGGACCAGGATGATGAGTTGGATAAAGGAGCTCTATAATGGTCCATCCCCTTTTCCCCGTTACTATTTGTAATATCCATGGAACCTTTTCTGGCAATGGTAAGGAAGCGTGTAGATATAAGAGGGATTAAGATAGGTGAGACAGAGCATAAGGTAGCTGCATATGCTGTTATGATGTTTTACATTGTGAATTCCAGGTTAACTTTGCCTAACCTAATGGGACTACTAAAAGAGTATGGAGAGCTCTCAAACTTGAAAATAAATCCCTCAAAGTCAGAGATCTTGAACATTACTGTTTCAAAGAATGTGATGCAGACTTTACAAAAAGACTTCCCATTTTCATGGCGGGAGAAGGAATTCGGTTACCTAGGCGTAAAGTTGACTCCTTCTATAAATATATATAGGGTATACTATATAATAAATGAAATAAAGGATGAGCTGAGAAGACTTTTTCAAGGGGAAGGGTCTCTTGGTTTGGTCGTATAAATTTGGTTAAGATGGTGATAGTCCCAGATATTTTATATAAATTTCACATGCTCCCAGTCCATGTCCCAGGGTCCTTTGGGATAATCAAAAAATTAATATTAAATATATATGGGCTAATAAGAAACTAAGAATTAGGTATGAAGTTCTGTGTAATAAGATGAGGATTAAACCTGCCCAATATTAAGAATTATTACACTGTGGTGATATTGTCACTAATTGTAGATTGGACATATAAATCACAGGGGAAGAGTTTGGTTAAAATAGAAAGTATATTAAGTAACATGTTTAGAAAGGATTTTTTTGGATACCATGAAAGTATCACACTTTGGATGAGACTAGTAGTACATTGACACAGGAGGTATTAAGAGTATGGGATAGAATGCACAACCAAATAGATTTGAAGTATAATTCACTGTTGATTCCCCTGGTGGGTACTGAGTTTTTCCCGCCGGGGAAGGACACTATTTCTGGGAAATGTTTAAAGATGTAGATGCACGTTTGGGGGATATAGTGGCTGAAGTGAAGTTGGGCACTTTTCAAGACTTTATTTGTGGTGTTCGATTAATTGAGATACTATCAATTAAGACACTTTGTTGCGAAGTTGCCTCAACCACTGAGGTTGATGGAGGACATGCTCCCATTTGAAAAGATGTTGGGCCCCAGTACGGCGCAAAAACATGTTGCTTCTGGGATATATAAGATTCTTGTCCAATTGGGGGGGGGGGGGGGGCTGGTCCTCTGCTGTTCTTGGAGAAATGGGAAAGGGAACTGGGAACAAAAATGAATGAATCACAGGAAAATATAATGTTTAAATTAATACACGGGGTGGTTAGCATGAATACGGTTGAAATTAATTATGAATGTTTAATGAGGTGGTATTTGACACTGAGTGTTGTACATAAACAAGAAGCAGAGGTTTCACCATTATGTTGGAGGGGATATGGATCAAAGGGGACAATGGCACATATATGGTGGGAATGTCCAAAAATACAGGGGGTTTTGGCAAGATTTAATCTAGTTCATACAGGATATATCGGGGAGAACTATACAGAAGGGTCAATGGGTTTTTGTTTTATAGGACAGAAGAACCAGTGAAGCAGTATAAAAACAGTTTATTATGCCATCTAATTAGTGCAACCAAGGGGCTTATTCCTAAGTTCTGGCAAGTACAGGAGCAGCCAACAATGAGGGACTGGTTAGACAGGGTGGAATACTGTATATAAATAAGATGGAGGAGTTATACCTTTTTATAGATGAAGGTTGTATGGGAAAATTTAGAAAGGAATGGGGAAGATGGTCTGATTTTAAGACCTCTGGAAAATATATGGAAGCAGTAGGAGGCCCAAGGATCAGACTTGAGGTAGGAGAATAAAAGGATTGCTTTGTAAGGCAGTAGCGAAAATAGAAGGGAAAAGAAAGGTTGGAAGGAAAGACAGAATAGTGGAAAAAAAGGGAGAAGGATTGAAAAGAAAGATCATAGGTATAGAATGGAAAGTTGGAAAGAGAAGGGAAGAGTTTTCTATGGACCCGGGTAAATTGTAAGGGGGGAGGTGTGGATGACAAAACTTATTTCTGTGTTTTTGTAATGAAAAAGAAAAAAGTTTAATAAAAGATTTAAATAAAAAACAAGCTGCTGGACTGATATCTGTTCCTGAACAGGTTGCTCATCCCTGGGAGTTTTGTATCAGCTATCCCCAGCTCTCATATGGCAGAGGACTTGGGCATTTATTAAAAATTCTACTATTTAACGGTGCAGGTGCTCCACAATTGAACCGAAAGACTCTGGCAGACTTAGTGCAGCTGCTTGTACAGTGTTCTGCCAAAAAGGCCATAGGTGCTCCTAATAACTCCTTAACCATCCATATTGCTCATTTTCTGTTCAAGAGTACTGCCTTTCTGGTAACATTCGAATGCTGAGAGAAGGCTGCCCTGACACAGTAGGTAGGACTGGTAGCCACCTTGCTAACAGATGAGTCACAGAAAACCTAGCATATGTAGTGTATAAGTGCTGTGGCTTATGGCAAGGTCAAGCAGGAAATACTAACATGGCTGGGTGTTACCTGTTTACCCAAATTGGCTTAGCAGCTGGTCCTACCACGTTGAGAAATATGAACAGTCACAGATATTTGTCCTTATTAACTTGACCTTGTCTGAGATGCAGGTAGTTGAGTGGGTAATCGTGGATCACTGTTTTAGGACTACCTAATGCCCACCAGAAATGGGTGAGCCAAGGGGACCCCAAGTTGTTTGATCAACTCGTGAAGCTCTTTGACAGGCACTTCACAGCTGAGTACTTGATTATCTCCCCTGCAAGCTCACAAACTTTTCACCCAAAACCACAACCTCCGCCGGCAACCGGTACGACTGTTCCCGGGGAAGTGAATGGGATGTGGGGGAGACAGGGGAGAACTTCTGGTGTGATGCCTGGAGAATGGCATTTTAAACCAGGGAAGATAGTGCCCATCAGCAGAGCTAACTTTGGCGCATAGTTGCAAACTCTCTATTGACTAATGAGCCTGTGCAGTGAGACATTTCTTTCATTGATAGACAGAAGACCGTATTTGTCACTGCCATGCTCTGCAGTGTTGGTGATTGGGAAAGCATGTGTCCAATATTTAAATGACAAACATGTTGCTGCTTTGCTGGATTTGGGTAGCTTGGTTAATCTGGTGAAGACCAAGGTGATTGTCACTGTGGACTTCCGGGCTAGAAGCATACTGCAGTCTGTATACATAGTGATACTGAAAAGTATCCTATAGAAACCATGAAGTTTGGAATGGCACCTAGTACTGTGACCCATTTGGTTTGAGTTGTGCTGCACTTGTTGCATGATGGAAATTCTGGGTCCATACAGACCTAGTAACAGTATCTTAGAATCTCTTGCATGCACAGAAAATTTGGATTTGGAGGATTCCACTTAGGAGCCCCCAGTTTTAACTTTGTCTTCTGGCACAAGCTGTGTAGACACCTGAAAAGATGGAGTACACCCCAGTATCCTTGTGAGGACCCTCCGATTCTTGAAAAAAAAAACAAAAAACGGCCAGACTTCAGTTGTACATTACAATGTACGTCTGGAGTGTGTTTTAACCTTAAGCCCTACTGAATTCCTGAAGCAAGGAGGAAAGACATATGTGAGGGAGTGAAGGAAGTGCTTGAGTTAGGTCCAATAGTGACTTGTCCAGTCACTTCTAGTCTATTCTAGTCCCAGAACCACGTAGTAGTTTGAGGTTCTGTAACTACTTTAGGAAGCTCAATTCAGTGACAAAATTAGACAACTATCCCATGCCCCATTTGCAGATTTCCCTGAAAAGGTCAAGGAAAAGATTGCATTTTTAGCCCCCCGAAAAGGTCAAGGAAAAAATTGCATTTTTAGCCCCTGTGGAATATTTTCAATGAAACAAAAGATGTTTTCTGCATTACAGAATGCCTCCGCCAGTTCTAGAGGGTCATTGCCAGAACCCTGAGACCCCACCAGCAGTATGCTGCAGTGTACCTGGACAATACAGTGATGCATAGCACTAACGCTGAACATCATTTGCTCCATGTTCAAGATTTAGAGATGCTGTTTGTAAAGTGGGTCTCACTGCAGATCCCAAAAAGTTTGCCATTTGGTTTAGAGAAAGATAATTACTTGGGCTACACTATAGGTTGTGGAGTCCTAAAACTGCAGATAAACAAAAAATAAGCCATCCAATAATGTTCACAAACCAGCAATAGATTACAGTTTTCCTTGGTATAACTGATTACTATGGAAGATTCATCCCAAACTTTGCACTCTTGTAGCCTCATTGACTGACCTTGCCAAAGAAAAAACTTATGGTGAAATGGGCCCCAGAAGCAGGCAGAATATTTTTGTTTTCAAGAGGTCTGTTTGTGCAAAGCTAGTTCTGAACTCTCCACATTTTTCAGGGACTTTGTAGTTCACACAGATTTGAATTGGGTCTGGAGATGGTGTTGCCACAGGCGCAGGAGGAGTCTGAAACTAACTGTTTAACAGTAAAAATATAGGCCTGGTGCAAAAATTGGAAATGCAAATGCCCTGTCATGGGTACATTCCAGTGTGGCAGGTGTTCCAACCTTAGGGTTGAAACAAGTGGAGAGGGTATGTGACAAAGTTGCTTGGAGAGAACCAGTTTGGAGGTTACATTCTGCACAGATTCTCGTCATCCACTTTCTGGACCCTCTGATCCCAGTTTTCCATCTCTCCCTGACAGGAAATATCTAAGCAGGGTGTCATTCACCGTGCAGGACAGACAGTTTCTAAAGAAATTGAGAGAGAATTTTTACACAATAAATCGTGTTAATATTCATTTCAGTTATCCAATTGTGCAGGGAAAATAGGAAAAAGATTTGCTTTTTCTCATCTCTTTAGTATGAGTCTCAATAACTGTGTGATATGAGGGTATGAATGCTTTATTGCATGTATTTATATAGCTCTTGTCCTTATGCAGATATACACATGCAACATCTGCCTGTTTGTATAAACAATATTTGCTTGTGTCAGTGGGTTTGAGCTACGCAAATCTTAGTGAATGAGATTTTGAGATTGCGGGTTAGAAAGAGTTGATAGTCATTGAGCTATTTGTATTGTGCTTTATGTAATAAGAGAAACAAATAGGGTTAAAAATAGTATTGTTTCCATTTTTTCATTGTGCATTGTTCATCTCTGACCTTGCTCTCCTGCAGATGATCGATTTATTTTGAAACAGATGCCTCGTCTGGAAGTGCAGTCTTTCCTCGATTTTGCTCCACACTACTTTACTTACATCACAAACGCTGTTCAAATGAAGGTAAATGCAAATTAATGACATCTACTCCAGTATATTGTCATCCCTTGTGTAAAAGGGAGAAATTCAATAAGCAGTGGGTCCACATAATTTTAGCTTTAGCATATTGGTAAACAAAGTCCATATAACATATATTAAGCCCTTGCTGCCTCACTACAGTACATTTACTGAAATGTAATGGGAATACAGAAAGACACAGATGCAATCAGAAATCCACAAGACTCAGCCAGCCAGCCCACACCAGGGCAGATGCAAAAAGGTCAGCAAAAAATGGAGCAGAACTGAGGCTTAAACTGGAGGCTTAAATAGGAAGATCACTTCACATCTGAGCCAACAGCTATTTTTTTTTATTAAGGTGTGTCCTGGTTACCTCTGATCAGATCCGTCAAGAGGACTGAGTGTAGGGAGCTGTCACAGATTGGAGTAATACTGCGAGATTGTTTTTACCAGAGTTCTGTTGAGTGCATAGAGGTGAAGGTTTACACAGGAAGAGGTGTCGCAACCGGATTTGTCACTGGTTCATACATCTATAAAAGATATTGGACTTTTTTCTGTTACATAAATGGTTTACCTGTTTGTTTGGCACTTAACACTTTTTACTTGATTTGGTGTTCATTTATATATGCATGTTATATATGCAAGACATTAAGCACTTAATGCCTGTTGTCTGAGTATGTTCATTTCACTGGATTATTTACATTCATTTTTGGAACATGATTTTATAGAAATTGTTGTTTTTGTGTTATTTGTGTTTATTTAGTATTGGGTTGGTCACCTTTTATAGTACTAACAGCTCTCTAGTCTCCAAGCACTCTCTACACCCCTCTTTTTGTATACTTAATCTATTTGTGCATTAGAGATATGGCACTATACACTTTGTAGGTGTTATTAGATAGGACTGTCTTTACTATTATGTGAAATTAGATCATCTTTAATATTACGACTGACTATCAATTTTAGGACCTATTCATGCAAAATTCCAGAAAATATGAAAGGAACCACAATACTTCCTTTCCTGTCTTTCTCAGCATTTTCTGAAGTCCTAATAAGAACGTACTTTTGCTAGTGCAGAGAAGAGGTAACATGTTTTTTTTTTGTTTTTGTTTTTGTTTTTTTTTTCCACAACAACATATTATAAATAAGTGTTTAATACCAAAATGAAGTATATACATTATGATGAGAACATGTCATTCTAACTGGTTATTTCATAGCTGCCATGGTGACCGTTATGTGCTAGTTACTGTGGCTGCAGAGAATGATGTAGTTTGGTGCCTGGTTAGCCTGATGTTTTTTATTAGCATAGAAAATCAGTTCTCTAGAGGATTTCTGTTCAGATATCTTACAGTATATCTGTATGTTCATGAATAGTAGGTTTTTGCATTACATTATATTTCTGTAATGCTGTTAACACACTTTGTTATTCTTGTAGGTCAAATAAAGACAGCGGACACATCTCCGTAGTGGCCTTTGTATATTTAAATTATGATTCATAATTTAATTTGGTTTTCATTTTGTGTGCAAAGGTTGTTTGCAGTATTGACAGAATAGCAATGATTATGATGAAGTCTCAGAAAGCCCTTTGTGTTTCTTTTGTGGCCGGATTCCCTCTGCTGCTTTATTTTCATTTTTAAATATGGTTTGTTTTGTTAAATATTGTTTAGTATTAACATATAAACCCAGGGCACTTTGATAGAAACTTACTGTAAGAAAATTAGGGGATGACTTGCTCTCCTTTTACAACTCCTTATTTGGGCTTCAAATTACTATTTCCAGAAGTGAATTGCTGGAGATGAAGTGGACAGCTATTGATCTTAGTCAAACATTCTACAAAAAGTACACTGTAGGTTTAGGGAGTTATTTGGTACTGAAGATGTATGTGCAGATTGAGCGCATGCATTTGAGTGCAGATTTATTTTTAAAGGTTTTGCAGAAAGAGGTTGGTAAACCTGTCCTTTGTGGTTTAATGAGGTCAGCTCCACTTATTCTAATACTAGTCAAGTTTCTTGTCTGTGACAGTGAGTACTATGATCTTTCTTTCTCTCCACCCCCAGTTTTGGGCTGCAAGTTATATCCGCACCTCTGTCTTGTGAGCCTAAAAACACAAGTTTGTAACATAAATCCTCCACCCTATTTCCTTAGATGCATCACTCCCTTTCCATTTAATGAGCAGTACTTTTTGAGTCACTGACCTGGAACATGTAAATTAAGAATTCTGATTGAAGTATTTCTTGCTAGTTGTTTGTCAATGACATAGAAAGTATTACTGTCTCTCTCAGTATAGGTTTCCTAACCTACCCCTAAAGCAGAAGTTCACCTTTCAGAGTATGTTACATGTTCCACCTGTATTTAGAATGGAACATGTAACATGTTCCAGGTCCTGCAGCCTCCAGTGTGACAGCGGTTGGGGGATCCTTTCCCTGCATCCGCTGTCACAATTTAAAAAGTGTGGCCTGTGCTGGACATGGCTTCAGCATTCATTCACACTTTCCTGTGAATGGACAGACTACAACTACAGTCAGCCACTAAGGCTGACATCCTTTAGTTTTGAATGATCTGCAAGGGCGCCGATGAGCAATCTGGTAGGTCATTCACAAGCCCTTTGTAACTGACAGCCCATATGCCGGTATGAGCTGAAAGTTACAGGGCTTGTTGCAGAAGCCTTACATTGTACTCCTGATCCACTGATCACGGGTTCAATGCTTTCCAGGCTCCTGCAGGAAAAACTAATAAATGCACGTTTTTTTTCTTGCAAAAATATGTGCACTTGTTTTTCTTAAAAAAATTAAATTTCTTTAAGAAGCACAAAGTCTACAGACACATAAGTTCTCTCTCTACACTGCTGCCTTTCAAATATAGCTGCTTGATGTACTACAGTCAAAGGGAAAATGAGATAACATAGAGCCATATGTTGGCACTAGCTACTTCAGCATGTTATCTAATTATATTCAGCTAGAGAAGGATAATACTTACGGAATGTGTTTTATAATGTGAGCAAAAAAAAAAAACTACCAACCTCACTTATTAAAGTTCCAGAAGGGTTAACTGATGTATCATTTTTAAAAATATATAAATGCAGTATGAGCTCTTGCTTCAGAGTTCGCTGTGCACACTGGGCTTTCTTATAGGAAAACTCGGCACTAGCTCTGCACTTCTTGGTTACACCTGTTGACTAAAGCAATTACGGTACTCTTCATGCTACAAGAATGGAGTTCATCTGACTTGTTTAGCTGTGTAAAAAAACAGAAAAAACGCTAGCACAAAAGGCTGATAGTGTAGTAAGTAGTGATAAAAAAGTTTTGGTTTTAAAATGGTAAAATTTCAAACTCACAAGTGTAGGAGTGGAATCGGGCAGAACCCCAATGTCTGCAATGGCCAGTGCTTGAGAACCGAGCCCCCCCTACCCAGGCCGGTGATAGTGTCTGTGCTGTAAGAACAACTTTGGAGTGTTTAGTCAATTCTAGTGTTCCAACACTAGAATTGACTAATACCTAATTTGTTGGTATCACATTTATGAAAAAAAATTGCGTAAAAGTGCTGTTGAATGCTGAAAGTAGTCACATGCGCAATGATCTTTACCACAATATTAACAAAATAATGGATGGCGTTTTAAAGGGTTAGTACTTCTGTCAGGTACAATATGTCTGTGATCCTACTGGGGAGATTTTCCCTCATTTTTCCTTGGCACCAGGACTCTAATATAGAAAAAAATAATTGTGTCCCCACTGGGGAGATATCACACCTCTCTAATAACCCCTTCAATACTGGGTACTTTTATCCCCTTCCTGCCCAGACCAATTTTCAGCTTTCAGCGCTGTCGCACTTTGAATGACAATTGCGTGGTCATGCAGCACTCTACTCATATTAAATTTTTATCATTTTTTTCACACAAATAGAGCTTTATTTTGCTGGTATCTAATCACCAAGTTTATTTTTTGCTAAATAAAACAAAAAATCCCTGAAACTTTTGGGAAAAAAAGGATTTTTTTTTGTTTGTTATAAAGGTTTGCAAATAACGTTTCTTCATAAATTTAGGTCAACATGTATTCTGCTACATTTCGTTGGTGAAAATACACCAATTTGGGGTATATTATTTAGTCTATAGGAAAGTTCACAAACCAAGGTATATATATCTGACAATTGATGAATCCTGATGTACTGATGGCCCATCTCATTTCTTGAGGCCCAAAAATTCCAAGATAGTACAAATACCCCCCAAATCACCCATTTTTGGAAAATAGTTCAAGGTATTTAGTAAGAGGCATGGTGAGTTTTTTTGGAGTTTGTAATTTTTGTTACAATTTTTTGGAAAATGTAGAATGAAAAAAAATGGTTGTTTTTTTTTCTTAATACATATTATCTCCAGTACAGTGTTGCTATATAATTGGTGTTGGTGATCAGGAACACTGATTGGTGACAGTATGTAAAAAGAAATACAAATGAACAATGTAAATTAAATTATTATTTTATTATACTTTTCCTTTTCTTTCTTTTTTTTTCAACACATTGTGACCAAAGCAATACAATGTTACTATAGTAACATTGAACTACTCTAGGCAAGTGGTCAGGATTTTTTTTTTTGTTAACACATTGATTGCTAATACCAGTGTATTTCATTGATATTTGCAATCATTGTTACTGAATGAAACTAATTCATTCAGTCTTTTGTTGTGATTAGCTGTGATTTGGCAAAGCTGATCACATGATACAGATAGGGCTGTGATTGGCCCTATCTGTATCATGTGACTGCTTTGACCAGTCACAGCTAACATAATTGTATACAGTGAATGGCATAACAGGAAGCCATCCATTGTATACAATTGAAATGTGATCTGCTGTGATTGGTCACAGCGGTCACATGACTCTGGTAACGGGCAGGTGTAGTGATTTGTCATCGGCTTTGTCCCGTGGACACAATCAGTGACAGATCCTGCAGCCGCTTGAGCGGCTCGTTTTTGACAGGACGTCATATGATGCCCAGTCACAATAAGGAGTGTCCCTCCCGCCCGTCCGTCAATCTGCTATAGACTAGGCGGGAAGGTGTTAATGATGGGGGTCAGAACGTGAAGAGAAATCAGACAATGATAATTAGTTATTTTTATTAATGCACAACCCCAATTCAAAAAATGTTGGGATGCTGTGTAAAATCTACTTAAAACAGAATGCAATGCTTTGCAAATCTCAGAAACCCATATTTTATTCAAAATAGAAAAATCAAATGTTTAAGCTGAAAAAATTCCACATTTTAAGAAAATAAAAAGTGGGTAATTTTGAAATTGATGGAAAAAAAATGTCTCAAAAAAAATGGTACAGGGCAACAAAAAGCTGGTAAAGTGACACTAACCAGAGCTGGAAGAACATTTTGCAACTCCTTTTTAACTACTTGCCAACCTCAGATAGCCGAATGACGGCTACACTGTGGCCGGCCAGTTCTGGGAGGGCGTCAAATGACGTCCTCCCAGAATGCGCTCTCCTGCGTGCCCACGGGGGCGCGCACTCGGCGATCTCCGTGATCGCTGTGTCCTACGGAAACAGCTGATCACGTGATGTGGTAAAAGGCCAATCACAGCAGCCTTTTAGCACGTGATCAGCCATGTCCAATGACAAGCTGATCACTGGGAAATGCAATTGCCGGTTCTCGGCTGCACTTTCCTCATGCTGTCAGAGCGTGAGGAAAGTACTGTTGAGAACCGGCAGTTGTCAGAGCAGGGATCGGCACCGATCATCAGTGAGATTTGCAAATCATTGCTTTCATTTTTTTTTTTTTGTAGATTTTACACAGCATCCCAACTTTTTTGCAATTGGGATTGTAGCAAATGTATTGAATATGGATGTAGATGTGTGTTGCGATGAGGTATGTCTGGGTAGTGGGAGGTATATGGGATGTTCTGTATTGGGAATAGGTTTGGGGGCAGGGAGTCCTACTTATCCACAAAGCCTGGGTGCATGTCCAGGCTACATTTAGTAGATGGATGGTAAACGATCATCTTCGCTTAAACCTAGGCAAGGTATTTTGGTGCAGGAGGTAGATAGTTGGGATTTTGTGTAGCTCTGTATAAGTAAATTTGGGAATACAGATGCCAATGGTGTTCCAGAATGAGCGTCGTTTGGGGCAGGACCAGAAGATATTCGCGTGCATACCATTTTCAGAGTTCTGTCTCTGGCAGAGCGGAGAGACTTGATTTACATTTTGTTTTGTAAGGTGGTAGGGACCCATACCATCGGGAGAAAATACTGAATGCAAATTCTTGGTTTTTGCTAGCAAGTGAGGATTTGAATGCTGGGTATAGAAATTTTGATCTGATCTTGAGAGCTGTACATTCCGTTTGGTTTCTGATTTTCTAATGTATGTGTATGAGGGGAAGTGAGGTGGTTATTCAGAAGGGTGCACTGTAGTTTGTAAACTTGAGACAGTGAGTATCTAACAGGAATGTTGCCTAAGCATACATTTTCAAATGCTATGGTAGTCCTTGTAAAGACAGTTTGGTGAAGGAAGATATACATTTCTTATCTGTAGTGCATCTCGGGCTTGTGGGTGGGTCTAGGAGAGATATCTCCTTCATTGATGCCCACCCACAAGGGGAGATTAAATCCTGTACACTGAATGTATTTGCTTCAAGTCCCTTTTTGCATTTCCATGCTATGCCTGGTCAAAACTCAGGATTCCCAATGATTTAGGGTCATAGGGAAAGGGTTAGGAGAGATGGCAGGGAGGTGTAATGTGGTGTATGCTACTCAAACATTATCTTGATAGTAGGGTGGATTATAGTGGTATTGGTCTCTAATAAGCAGATATTGACATGTACACTGTCCAATGTGCCCAGGGCTGAAACTTAAAATTTGTTATTTCTCTGGTGCTCAAGTCAGCCTGTGATATCTTGTACTGAGCGTCATCATGGAAAATATGAGTGAACTGAAAGAGAAGACTGCTATCCTTTTGGTTAGGATAAGCACATGAAATATGAGTTTACAGTCCTCTGGAAGCACCAGAGGAGAGAAGCCTTACACGAACATTTTTGCTGAAACACATAGCATTAATCAATGTGCCAAGTTTTCCTGTTAATATTTCCACATGACTGCTTTGCTCAATAGGTCCAGATCATTGTCTCTTTAAATCTAAAATAGATTTTTAAAAAGTAATGTACTTCATAAACGTCACTGTTTCCAAAGTAACACATGTTTTTATATGTAAGAAATCTGTTTTTAACCCCTGTCAAGTATGTAATCCAAATCTTCAGAGAACATTTTAAATCCAAATAAAATATAAAAGTTGAGATAAATGTTAGGAATTATTTTTAATTGTATTTAATTTTCCTTACTTTTGGTGCAGGCTTATTTACTGTTTATTGTATAGCCCTTGTATCTTATTTATTTTGTATTTTAGAAGTGACAAAAGAAGATTGTATTGTTCTCTCATTTCCTATGAAATTAATCTGGTGTGAATAATGCAAAGCATCTTTTAAATTATATACAGTATCTAAGGCTCATTCTCTCCTTAATGTGCTATTTATTCGTGTGCTAGTGTTACATTATATTCTTTTGTCATACTTGGCATTTTAGTAAATTTGTAACAACCATGGGCAATTAAAACGGATCATAGGATGAAGCGTGCAGAAGCACAGGTTAATTTTTGTGTAAACCACATATCAAAACAATTGGTAAATTCAGACTGTGACTTATTTTCAGTAATAATTTTAAAATTAAATTAACATTACTAATGGGTAGAAAAGGAATTGATGTCAGGTAGGGTTTTCTTTATCTGAACAAACCATTCTCAACCTTTTTACTCCAAAGAAACTCTTAACATGATAGCAATTGTTTAGAGATATAATATATATATATATATATATATATATATATATATATATTTATATTTTTTTTTTTAATATAAGGGATCGCATAACCCCTGTTCTCTGCTGCGTAAAGAGCTCAGGGAGGAGAAACAGCTGTACATCCCAGTGAAAGGCAGTGCAGAGGACAAGTCCGATCATTGGAGGAGAGCAGGCTGAGTTTCCAGCCCAGCTAGAGAATTGACCACAGTGTGTGCTCCTGCCTAATGTGGTTAGTTTTTAATAGGAAAGTAATCCATACAAAGAAAACAGGAAACCTTTTCCTACAAGTACAGTTGTGTTCAAAATAATAGCAGTCAGACATCACTAACCTGATCAATCACTGTTTTTGGTAGAAATGATATTTCTACATGGCAAATAATTTACTAGCAGGTGTAGTAGAGTAATAGAAATCAAACAGTCCCAACAGTCATGACATGCATGCTGCTGATTCTGTGTAATTGAATCACTTATTGAAAGGGGCATGTTCAAAATAATAGCAGTATGGAGTTCTATTAGTGAGGTTATTCATTCGCTGAAAAACAGGTGGCGATTATTGCCCTTATTTAGGAAAGGCAGCAAATATTGCACATGCTGGTTACAGTGCATTTCTCCCCTGAAATTCTGAGGAAAATGGTTCGTGCCAGACATTGTTCAGAAGAACAGCGTACCTTGATTAAAAAGTTGTTTGGAGAGGGGAAAACATATAAAGAAGTGCAGAAAAAGATAGGCTGCTCAGCTAAAATGATCGCAAATGCTTAAAAATGGCAACCAAAACCTGAAAGACGTGGAAGAACGCGAAAAACTACCATTTGAATGGATAGAATAGCCAAAACTGCAAGGACTCAGCCAACAATCAGCTCCAGGTCTAAAGTTACCTGTGAGTACTGTTACAATTAGAAGACGCCTATGTGAAGCCAAGCTATCTGCAAGAAGCCCCCGCAAAGTCCCACTGTTGAAAAAAAGACGTGCTGAAGAGGTTACAATTTGCCAAAGAGCGCATTGACTGGCCTAAAGCGAAATGGCGCAACATTTGTGGACTGATGAAAGTAAGATTGTTCTTTTTGGGTCTAGTGGCCGGAGACAGTTTATCAGACGACCCCCAAACACTGAATTCAAGCCACAGTACACTGTGAAGACAGTGAAGCATGGTTGCGCAAGCATCATGATATGGGGATGTTTCTCATACTACGGTGTTGGGCCTATTTATCGCATACCAGGGATCATGGATCACTTTGAATACATCAGAATACTTGAAGAGGTCATGCTGCCTTATGCTGAAGAGGAAATGCCCTTGAAATGGATGTTCCAACAAGACAACGACCCCAGACACAGCAGTAAACGTGCAACATCTTGGTTCCAGACCAACAAGATTGACGTTATGGAGTGGCCAGCCCAATCCCCGGATCTTAATAAAAAACTTGTGGGGTTACATCAAAAATGCAGTTTCTGAGGCAAAACCAAGAGGAATTGTGGAATGTAGTCCAATCATCCTGGGCTGGAATACCTGTTCACAGGTGCCAGAAGTTGGTTGACTCCATGCAACACAGATGTACAGCAGTTCTCAGAAAGAGTGGTTATACAACTAAATATTAAGTAATTCAAAGGAAAGCAAAATCTTCAAACATTTTTCAGTTTATATAGTGAATGTTTGAGTTTGTAAAGAAGAATACAAACACTACTATTTTTTTGAACAGTCTAATATTCACTTTTCTTAAATTTTTTTTAGAGGAACAACACAAATTTGATATATTTTTCTTCGTTTTGATTTGGAATAGAATGTGTGGTGTTCCCATTTGTGTGTATAGAAATAAAAGCTGATAGAAGAATTTTGAGCTTTATTCACTTTTTTCAACATACTGCTATTATTATTTTGAACACAACTGTACATGTTACAGCATGTAGATACTGTATCAGGTATAGTAAATGTTGGGTTTATATACTCTTAAACCACCTGACCTCCAGAAGGTTTTACTCCATTCATGACCAGGTCATCTTTTGCTGTTCAGCACTGCGCTAATTTAACTGGCAATTGCTCAGTCATGCAACTCTGTGTGGGGGAAAAAATTATATAAATTTCATTTTGGTACACAATAGAGCTTTATTTTGTTAGTATGTGATCACTACTGGGTTTATTATATAAACTAATAGACAGAATTTTGAAGAAAAAAAAAGCTTTTCTACATTCTAATACATTTCCAATAATCAAATTTCTCCATAAATTAGGGCTAAAATGTGTTCTGCTAAGAAAAAAAAAATCCCAATAAGTGTATATTAATTGGTTTGTATGAAAGTTATAGCATTTACAAACCATGGTGTGTATATATATATGGGAACTTGCACAGCTAAGACGCTATACTGGTAATGGCGGTGATCAACGACTTATAGCAGGACTATGATAGGGTGGCAGACAATCTGGTGCTAACAGACGCCATTTAGGAGCATCACAAATTGACACTAATGCAGTGATCAGTGATAATACTGTACACTGAACTAATGACACAGGCTGGGAAGGGGTTAACATCTAGGGGCAGTCAAAGGGTTAAATATGTGCCTACCAATGTGTAATGTATTGTAGAAAGATGGTGAGCGAGCGCTATCTAAAATTTCCAAAAATAGCTGCTAGAACACCAAAAAGGCAACCAAGAACAAACCTTACAACAATGTACATATAAAAAGGTGCAGCGCTAAATATAACTGAAGAACTGAACATAGTAAAACAGTGTATTGAATGAACATAAAATGATTAAAATTATGAAATCAAGTGCAAAGTCATATATCACACTGCGGTGAAATAAGTGAATAAAATGTCCCAAAATAATGAAAGCCCATGTGGGGATCCGATAGATCCTATTGAGTGCGTAGGAATCCAGTATACCACACAGTGGATAGGGATATAAAGAATGCGCACTCACCAGAAGTGCGTCAAAATTGCGCATATGAGATTATCCTGTCTCATCAGGTAGTGGTCATCTGCTGTCAGGGTCACACACCATCCAATCTAGTCTAGGGTGAGGTACTCTGAAATTGCCTTACTGTGTATCACCGTCTGGGGTTCCTTTTAAACAGATTCTGCAAGTGGGGAATCTCAGTGAAGAGAGCCCAATAAGGGACACCACATAGCGTGACACCGTAGACACTAGTTTATTGCTTCAAGGAGTCACAAAACCATACAAATGGTGAGAATAAAACACTGACCATATAGAATTCAGGATGGCCACCAGCGGTGGTCAGACATCCAGAAACTGTAGCCCCCTCTGACGCGTTTCATGGGGTGCTGGGCTTACAGACAGGGACGTCTAATGACTGCTATTTATGTCAGAGAATGTTTGAAAATGGCGCCAGCGACTATCGCGGCCGCCATTTTCCCAGCGCATGCGTAGGCGCCATTTTGTCGTGGTTCGCTGAGATCAACTTGCATTGTCCTATATAGGTCGGCGCCATTTTGTTGGCGGTATTCAGGCGCCAGCTTACACTGTGAGTAAGTGTATTACACTACAGCACAGCAGGGAGATTGCCAAAGGTAGAAAACCTGTCTTTTCAAGATAGTGGGGCAAAAGAATTAAAATAGGAGCATTCTAATGGCAACACATGCTCTTAACAAAAAGACATTATACATACTGTCAAAACATATTACACATATTGTCAGTATGTAATATAGCTTCAAAGGAAAAAATACATTTTAGGACATCAAAGGGAGTTGTCACAGAAAAAGGACTAGCCTGAATGGTAAATGGTCAGATGAAATAAAACTGGTGATGTAAAATAATATATACATATACGTAAAAATTGCAAACAAAATCAAAATTAAACGTTCACCAATTGTGATAAAATTGCGTTGACAGAATATAATAGATAAAACCACAATAAAATGAAGGTAATTATTATGCATGAAAAATGAATGTGCATAAAAAATAAAGCATATGATGGAGGTCGGTACCTCCAACATGACAGGTGTAGTAACATAGAACAATAAATATCCTTCAGATATAAATCAAAACAAACTAGACTGGAATAGGGATGTATAAAGATATACACATAAAAAATAATAAATAGTGATAAACATTAAATATTAAACTAACTTTTAGCTATAGTAAGACTAATATTAACTTTTTAGATTTGACCCTTATCAATCAAGATGGCAGGATTGTGACAGAAACTTACGTTAAACCCACAGACAGGAATAGCTATATTCCGACTGATAGCTGTCACCACCCAAATTGGTTACGGAATATACCCAAGGGCCAATTTTCCAGAATTAGACGCAACTGTCTGGATGTTTTTTCTCCTTGCTTTGCAGGGAAAAGAAAAAAAACAGATCTCTGATCAGTGTACAGAGCCCTGTGTGTTTTGTAAACACAGGGTTCTGTGCTGTGATTGGACACAGCCAATCAACAGGTGTCAACCATGAATCATCATTGGCTGGGACTAGCTGACAAAAATACACTGTGTCCAACCACAGTGCGTTCAACAGCAGGCACGTCCGCAAACCCAGAAGAGCCTCGCCGACATACAGGTATGTGATCCAATGGGGCTGTGCCAAGTAGTTAATATTGTTTTAGGTCCTGTGGAACCACTGCTAAAGCCAAGGCGCCACAGAACTTGGGTTGAAAGACTGATTTAAACTTGTATTCATAAGCATTCTAATAAATAAAAAAAAAAAGAGGAATAATAGTTGTGCATGTTAAGTGCTGCAGCAAAACATTGGGATGTATTTAGTGATAAGCCCACAGGGGACTTAATTTGTGTAATGTAAGTCATTAAGTCACTGCTGTATAGAAATACAGCAGTGACTTAATGACCTTTAAATAAATAAATAAATATATAATTTTAGTATGGGCTGAAAGTGCACACTCAGGTTTAATTTCAGGGTATGTACGTCCAAATTAGGAATTACTGCTCTTAAGAGTAGCTATCCCCCCTTTGATTCAATTGTCCAATTACTTTTGGTCCCTTGAAAAACGCTGTTCCATGGCCAGGTGTGGGCTACTCCATTATTTCTTCATCGATTAAGCAGGTAAAAGGTCTGGAGTTGATTCCAAGTGTGGTATTTGCATTTGGAATCAACCTACATCATGCTTTCAAAGGAGCTGTCCATGCAAGTGAAACAGGCCATAGCAAAGCTTCAAAAACAAAACAAATCCATCAGAGAGATAGCAGCTACATTAGGAGTGGCCAAATCAACAGTTTGGTACATTCTGATGAAAGAGCGCACTGGTGAGCTTAGCAACATAAAAAGGCATGGACGTCCATGGAAGACAACAGTGGTGGACGATCGCAGGATCCTCTTTATGGTAAAGAAAAACCCATTCACGACATCCAGACAAGTGGAGGACACTCTCCAGGAGATGGGCATATCATTGTCAAAGTGTACAATCAAGAGAAGACTTCACGAGAGCAAATACAGAGGGTTCACCACAAGGTGCAAACCATTCATAAGCCTGAAGAATAGAAAAGCCAGATTAGACTTTGCCAAAAAACATCTAAAAAAAAAGAAAGCCAGACCGTATCATCTATCCAACGTATGCTTTTCCAGAACTGAAGATGAATCTGTACCAGAATAAAGGGAAGAAAAAAGTGTGGAGGAGGCTTGGAACAGCTCATGATCCAAAGCACACAACATCATCTATAAAACATGGTGGAGGCAGTGTGATGGCATGGGCATGCATGGCTTCCAGTGGCCCTGGGTCATTGGTGTTTATTGATGTGACAAAAGCAGCCGGATGGGTTCTGCAGTGTTTAGAGAGATACTGTCAGCCCATAATCAGCCAAATGCAGTAAAGTTGATTGGACGGCGCTTCACAGTACAGATGGACACACTGCAAAAGCAACCCAGAAGCTTTTGAAGGAAAATAAGTGGAATATTCTGCAATGGCCGAGTCAATCACCTGATCTCAACACAATTAAGCATGCATTTCACTTGCTAAAGGCAAAACTAAAGCACTGAAGACAGCTGCAGTTAGAGCCTGGCGAAGCATCAGAAAGGAGGAAACCCACTCTTTGGTAATGTCCATGGGTTCCAGACCTCAGGCAGTCATTGCAAGTATGGATTCTCAACAAAACATTAAAAATGGAACATTTTATTTGAGATTATACTCATTTGTCCAAACATGTTTGAGCCCCTGAAAATGGAGGGACTGTGTATAAAAATGGTTGCAGTTCCTAAATTTTGTACTTGATAATTATGTTCAACCCCTTGAATTAAAGCTGAAAGTCTGCACTTCAAATTCATTTGGATTGTTTCACTTTAACTTATTCTGGTGGCATACGGAGCCAAGAGTATGAAAAAATATATTATGTAGTACTTTATATAGAACATTAAATCTTGAGCCAAATGGCTAAAGAAACAGTTGAAATACACGTTTGTGAACTATTGAGCCTAGTATTATACTTGTGATTCTCTGGCTACTTTTGTGATTTAAACAAAGCTTGGCTAGGAGGTTAACATCCCTTTCTCTGTTTCAGTTAAGGCATACGGTTGGCACTTTTCAGCCTGCTGATGAATCATTGATAGAGTTGTACATTTCAGATGAAGTGGATTTTATTTTTCCCCTGTGAGTCAGTTCTTCAGACTGACAGCACTTTGTGGTGCTATATAGCGTGGCAGGCCAAGTGCTTGAACTATTTTGCAATGAATATATTTGGCCAGGTCCCCATATTTAAAGTGGCATTAAACCCTCCTTGGGGGGGGGGGGGGGGGGGAATAAAAACAAATATAGTTTCATACTTTTACTATTGCTTCCTATCTTTTTTTTTTTCTTCAGTCTTTACAGCATAAACCGCACATGAAGTTTCTCTTGGGTGTCTCTTTCACCATGTTATATCTTCCTGGTGACACTCTTGCATGCATGCTCCTGACCTTGACTGTATGTACACATGCCACCTTGGTTTCTTGCTGTTGGGATGCATGCACAGTTTAGCTGATGCCCTTTTTTGAACTTTGCGCTGTCTTTAGCTGGCACATGCACTGTACAGACCTGTTACTCTAGGTTTACCTGTGTAGATTTCTAAGAGCAGTACAGCACCAGTGGCCCCTACTACCCATGAGTAGGCCAGACACATCTGTACACAGAATGTGCTTCCAATAGGACTTTTGGGAAAGATTGATGAAGGGACTCGGGAACATGTAAAAGGCTTTGGGAAAAAAAAATTATATACAGTGCCTTGAAAATGTATGCATACCCCTTGAAATTTTCCACATTTTGTGATGTTACAGCCAACAACATAAATGTATCTTATTGGGATTTTATGTGATAGACCAACACAAAGTGGCTCATAATTGTGAAGTGGAAGGAAAATGATAAATGGTTTTCACCATTTTTGACAAATATGTGAAAACGTGTGGAATGCATTTGTGTATTCAGCTCCCCTGAGTCAATACTTTTAGAACCACTTTTCACTGCAATTACAGCTGCCAGTCTTTTTTGGGGATGTCTTTATCAGCTTTGCACATCTAGAGAGTGAAGTTGTTGCCCGTTCTTCTTTGCAAAATCGCTCAAGCTCTGTCAGATTGGATGGAGAGTGTCTGTGAACAGCAATTTTCACGTATTGCCACAGATTCTCAATTGGGTTTACGTCTGGAGTTGGACTGGGCCATTCTTACACATGACTATGCTTTGATCTAAACCATTCCATTGTAGCTTTGGCTGTATGTTTAGGGTCGTTGTCTTGCTGGAAGGTGAATCTCTGCCCCAGTCTCGTCTTTTACAGACTCTAACAGATTTTCTTCTAAGATTGCCCTGTATTTGGCTCCATCCGTCTTCCCATCAACTCTGACCAGCTTCCCTGTCCCTGCTGGAGAAAAGCATCCCCACAACATGATGCTGCCACCACCATGTTTCACTGTGGAGATGGTGTGTTCAGGGAGATGTGCAGTGTTAGTTTTCCATCACACACAGCATTATGCTTTTATGCCAAAAAGTTTGACCAGAGCACCTTCTTAAACATGTTTGCTGTGTCCCCCACATGACTTCTTGCAAGCTGAAAACGGGGCTTGGTATTGCTTTCTTTCACCTATGGCTTTCTTCATGCCACTCTTCCATAACAGCCAGCTTTGTGGAGTGCACGACTAATAGTTTTCCTGTGGACATATTCTCCCACATGAGCTGTGGATCTCTGCAGCTCCTCTAGCATTAACATGGGCCTCTTGGCTGGTTCTCTGATTAATGCTGTCCTTGCCCAGCCTGTCAGTTTAGGTGGTCAGCCATGTCTTGGTAGGTTGGCAGTTGTGCCATACTCTTTCCATTTCCAGATGAGGGTTTGAACAGTACTCCATGAGATGTTCAAAGCTTGGGATATTTTTTTTTACAACCTAACCCTGCTTTAAACTTCTCTACAACTTTATCCCTGACCTGTCTGGTGTGTTTCTTGGCCTTCATGATGCTCTTTGTTCACTAATGTTCTCTAACAAACCTCTGAGAGCATCATTAAACAGCTGTATTTATTCTAAGATTAAATTACACACAGGTGGACTCTATTTACTGATTAGGTGACTTCTGAAGGCAATTTGTTCCACTAGATTTTAGTTAGGGGTATCAGAGTAAAAGGAATTGAATAAAAATGCATGCCACACTTTTTTCAGATATTTATTTGTAAAAAATTTTGAAAACAATTTATCATTTTCCTTCCACTTCACAATTATGGGCCATTTTGTGTTGGTTTATCACATAAAATCCCAATAAAATGCATTTATGTTTTTAGGTATAACATGACAACGTGGAAAATTTCAAGGCGTACAAATACTTTTTCAAGGCACTGTGTATATACAGCACACAACAGTGATTTAATCTACTGAGTCCTTCCAAATTAACTTTCAAATTCATAATATACGTGTCAGTTCTTCTTGCAAGTGCTCCGTGCTTGAAAAGATAAATAATAAGTGCTGTTTAAAAAATGTGCTCTTAAACACTGCTCTTCTTATGGTGACCCCTTTAGTGACCGCACTCACCAGGTTTGGTGGACCCCTGTCTTTCGCAATAGTCAAAATATGCTTTATCTGGTGGTGGATATTTCTTTCTATTTATCTTCCTACCACTGGTCAGTTCTTCCTTCCAGGCATTTTAACATTGGATATCCTGTACACTGGTGGGAACCAAAAGGAAAGAGAATGGCTCCATAGTGTAATACTGTTTTTATTACAGAAATGCTCTCAAGTATTGTACTTACAACTATATTAAAATCAATAGCCTTGGTAACAATATATTTAAACCTGCCAGGTGAGCAAAATTAGTGTCGGATCACCTCTGATCACGTGTGTTCCATGGACAGGATGTGACGATCCTGGAAACCGGGAGCTCCGTCTAATGCGTTTCACCCCTCCCACTGGGAGTCTTTCTGTCTCTACAGGTTTAAACGTATTGTTACCAAGGCTACTCTTTCAATATCGACTAGCTTGAATCCTTATGATACTAGCATTAGTAAATAGATAGGAAAGTATATTGTATTGTTATAAACTGTTTTTTACATTTCTTTAGTTACTTTCTTGTTTCTATGTCTACACAAATGATGTCATATATTTCAGGAGTCTTCAAGAGGGGAGGAGGGGTTTTCTTGGCTAAGCACACCCTTCTGCTTGCCTGAGCTAAGGATAGATGAATTCCAGGAAGTAAATGCTGCATGAATCATCTGCCCTTCTACTACTCAGGATGGCCAAGGCCAGAAATGTTTGGGGGATGTTTTCAAAGTTACTTCTTGGTAAAAAGAGAAACATGGAGATTTGGATGGGGTGGGGGGGTTGCTTTAAATATAAATGAATTAAATAGTACTTTTGGTTGTGTTGCTCAGATACCGTGTAGTTCCACTTTAACACTAGTTGCATTTAAAAATACCTTTATACATACTGTAATTGTAGTAATTTTGTTTTTGTAGTTAGTAAAATAATGTTGCCATCATAATAAACAACTTTTTATATATAAACATTTTCATTTGTGGCAATCCTGAGACCTGAAAACACTGGGCTTGTTTATTAATTTTCCCAAATAAAACCTGTAATGCCCTGTGTAGTATAGGAGGTTTGTCTTTTTTGCTATAATTTATGTTGTGAGTCATCCACTTTTCTGTTCTTTTGACAGCTTTGTAAAGAGCGGTAAAAAGTGCAGATATAATAAGTGTCTGAAAAGATCCAAACATAACATGACTGCTCCTTTGTGAGCTTTGATTTTAAAAGATAAGTGCATGTAAACCTTTTATATACACTCTGCTTTTAAAAGATAAGTGCTTGTAAACCTCGTGTGTGCATGTGTGTGTGTGTATATGTATGTGTGTGTGTGTGTGTGTGTATATATATATATATATATATATATATATATATATATATATGTGTGTGTGTGTGTGTGTGTATATATTACACATTTTGATTTTAACCACTTCCCGTCCGGCCCATGTATATAAACTGCTGGACGGGAGCAGTGCAGGAGCGGGTGGCCGTTTTATAAACGTCCTCCCCGCCTGTCCGCGTTCCCCTGGAGCATGCGGCACCAGCATCCGGAGGACACAGAGAAACACCGATCACTGTACGGGACCTCTGTGTGAGGTCCCGATCATGTGATCACTGATTGGCCAATCAGTGCTCACATGAATAGTAGTAAGCAAGATGTCACTTCTGACATTGCTTACTACATGTAAAATCTGTGAATGATCAGAGGTCACATGGTACAAGGCTATTCTTGTATTCTAGCCTTGTACCATGTGACAACCTGTGACCAATCACAGCTCACACAGTATTTCTCAATGGCTGCAAGAATGCAGCGAGAGAGGTGGAGATATGATTGCTTTTACAGCCTTTATGGGTATAAAAGCAATCAGTGTAAAAAAAAAAAAAAAAAAATCTTCATCACCCCTCACAAGTAGTACAGTGTCACTATGGTGACACTGTACAGCTAGGGCGACAGCAAGTTAAAAAAAACACAAATATAAAAAAAAATAGAATTAAATTGTAAAAACAAAATTTGAAAAATATTTGGTTCTAAACTAATTTGGGTTTTTTTTTTTTTTTCTTACTAAAAAGATAGCTGAATACATTTTGGACAAGATTTATGAAGAAAGATATATAATATTTTTGCTAAATTTTATAAGAAAACCTTTTCTTTTTTTTTTCAAAATTTTTGGACTTTTTCATTTATATAGCAAAAAAATAAAAATCCCAGTGGTGAATAAATCTCACCAAAATAAAGTTTTATCTGTCTCCAGTAAATGCTAAAAAATTCATATGGGTACAGTGTTGCATGAAAAGCAATTATCACTCAAAGTGTGATAGCACTGAAAGCTGAAAATTGGCCTGGACAGGAAGGGGGTAAAAGTGTCTGGAATCGAAGTGGTTTTAAAGCAGTATTCCACCCCAAACCAAAAAAGTATTATATTGCAGCTAACCAATCCGATGTGGTGGGTGGCTGCATCAGTCTTTCTTCCTCTTTTTTTTTTTTTTTTTTTTTTTTTTTTTGCTTTTTCCTCTCTCTCACCCAGTGATTTGATCAGTAGCACACCTCCAGTATTGGTGAAACACCACTGTGAAGGAATGAGCACAGTACACAGCAGACGGTAGCATTGTCAGTCTGGGGCGATAACAGATTGAGCCAAACCCCAGCTCACACTTTTATCAGTTACAGCAAACCGTTTTTTCTGTTTAGGATAAAGGTTTTACGTGAATAAATAAAATCAGATCATTTTAATAATCCCTGCCAGTGGTAAATAAATGGTCTCATCCATGTAAACTGATACATTCTGCTGGAGAACTCAAGTTTCTGAAACATAGTAGGCTTGCTGGCTGAATCACCAGATGAAAAGAGAAAGAGAGCCTAAACAAAACAGTCCTAAACAGTTCATCACCTTCCCTAGATGTAAAATTATTCAAAATGTTTCTAAAAACTGAAGGGGTTTTGTTTTTTGTTTTTTTGTTAGCTTTATGCATTCTATGCATGAAGATAAAAAACCTGTGTGCTGCTCACCCCACAGCCCCCCCTAATGTCTTCCTGAGCCTGATCTCGTTCCAACGTGTACTGCACTGGAGCAGCGGCTCTGCTGGGTCTCTCTCTCCTCATTGGCTGAGACTCAGCAGCGGGAGCCATTGGCTCTCACTGCTGTCAGTCACAGCCAGTCTGGAGGGAGCAGGGTGTGAACCTCTGTGTGTTTTAAGAAGCACGCACATGCCAGTGTCCCCCAGAGCAAGTGCCTTGCTCTTGGTCCAGTTGGCAGGGAGAAGGGGCCAGGAGCACCAGCAGGGAAACCATGAAGAAGAGGATCAGGGCTACTCTGCACAAAACCACTGCACAGAGCAGGTAGGTATAGACATGTTTGTTTTTTTTTGTTTTTTTTTTACAAAATGAGCCTCTAGTGTTAAATGCACTTGAATAGGTATTAGAACATAAATAAAACGAATACAAGTGGTGCAAAAAATGTATAATAACAAAAAGGTCAATAAGAGTCCATCACATTAATAATACATGTATGAGAAACACTTTCCCATTTGCAGCACTTCTAGGAAGGCAGGACCTTGGGTGAACCCTGCTAGCCAATACATGTAAAAGAAAAGCGAGAGAGGTGTCACTGATTCAGTGTGATTAAATAAAAGTAATAAAAACATGCACTTATTGCACTTGCTGGAAGTAAAGAAGTGTAAATATGTTATGTAGCATCTACAGTTATGGTTCCTCAGGTTCTTATGCAGCAACCACATATAATCTCCCATCTTCATCTACTATATTCACCCCTTTTGAGTATAATTCTCACAAATAATCTGTCAATGTATCGCTTAAGAATTGTTTCAGGACACTCTTCTTCTTCCTCTTCTACAAGCTTTTTTAGCAGGTTGGAGAGGAGGTAAAAATAAGAGCAAGAAAAAAAAGATGCAAGCACAAAAAAATATTAAATATGTTGTAGTACCCATTGTCATTATTCAGTAAAGAACTGAAGTCAGCATTCCAGAGGGCACATGAGAAGGGACAGGGGGATCTGGTTTTTGGTATAGGAATTAGTGTGTGAAATTCGGCTACTGCCAGATGAAGGGTTTGGGAGTGAAAGTTAGATGAGTGAACCAGGATTGGGTGAAATATCCCCAGCAGTCATGAAAAACAGAGTAAGGAAAGTGAGATGGGAGTGAGCTTTTATAAAAATGCATATGACCCAAGTGTTCTGGATGGTTGGGTCAGCATATGGGCTCAGAATGAGAAGGACGATATATAAATAGGCTGAAGGGTATAGAAGAGGGCTATAGGAATGAGCCTAAAGAGAAGACACTGTTTTAGAAAGAGGTAGAGGGAATATAATACAGGGTGGGGGGAGAGGTAATCATACTGGAATTAAAAAGCTGGTTGGGGAAATACAGGTTCACCTGCAGTCTGACAGGAGCACTGTTTGTGGATGTATTCTTGCTTGTGCCTTTGTTAAACTTGCAATGTAAATCTTTAGCCAAACAAGAAAACCTCTATGAAAAGTGCTTCTAACAGACTGCGGGTGAACCCGGGGCCATTCACCCATACCTGCATAACTGTCAAAATGGGGAAAATAGATTAGAATGACATAATCTTATGCATGTTTGTAATTCTATATTAGACATGGGGCAGCACCTTGTTAAAAAGAATCAATGTTAAGAAAAAAGGTTAATTACAAACCTTTAATGATATTGTAAATGTTGATATTGAATGTAAACATTCAAAGTATATCATGTTAATGTGTGCTGAAGTGTAACTGCATATTTGGCAGTTATTGTATTACACCTTTACTCTCTGATCCAGCGGGATATTGCCTATGTAGCCACACAGTAAAGGGTGTTGTCTCGCTGCAATCCACTATTTGGGTGACATAAAGCAGGTTCTGCACCACCATCTTGGGCCTCTTCAGTTAACTGCGTCTTCCATTTGCAGGTAGCCAGCTCTGATGCATAGGGCTTGTCCAGTGGCCGCTCTGTTTGTACATCCTGCAGCCTGCTTGGAGATGTGATGTGGCTATTCCAGGAGGCTGCAGGACCGGGGCAGTCATTCTGGCCTAGGCCGATATGGTGTTGGGCAAGGTGGGAATAGAAGGAAATATTTCCTGCAATTCAGCTTGAGGAGGGGTTGTTAAATTGAAACTAACTTACGCCATTGGCTTACACTACTGTCAATCACAGCCAGTGAGTAGGGAGCAGGGCCAAGCCGTGCTGTGTCTCTCTCATAGACAGAGGCGGCTCGGGAGTGAACACACACACTGGTGCCCCCAGAGCAAGCAGCTTGCTGTGGGGATACTCAGCAGGGGGGAGAGGTGAGGAGCGCCGGTGGGGGACCTGAGAAGTGGAGGATCAGGGTTGCTTTGTGCAAAACCATTGCACAGAGCGGTAAGTATGACATGTTTGTTTATTTTTTATGAACCTTTACAAACACTTTAAGTTAAGCACCAGAATAAATAAAAACTTGCTAACTAAAAATAACACTGTATTTTCATTTGAAATCCTGGTAAAATGCAGAGTTGTTTTCAGTACTGTGTCAAATGTTTGACCTGTTAGAAAAATATGAAATTTGTCTCACTTGTAATGATATGCTTTCTATGTTTGATTCGTAAAGTGTTTGACCTACAGACTGTGATATTCTTTCTGAACACAACTGTATGTTTTGCTGTAGTGCTGATTACATTTCTTCTGTTTCAATTAGTCCTCATTTTCAGTGCCAGCAGTTTATATTGATTTGTTTGTTCCTCTGTAGAGGCCAACAGCACTAGCCAAGATTCTAGGAGTGTACAGGATTGGTTACAAGAATTCCCAGAATAACACAGAGAAGAAGTTGGATCTGCTAGTCATGGAAAATTTGTTTTATGGCAGAAAAATGGCACAGGTAACATCAGCACTACTATACATGCATTAATATGTTTTTAAAGGCAGTGTTATTTTGTAAGCTAAAAAAAAAATCATGTTGCTGTGGTTGGCTTTGTTAGGTTTTTGATCTTAAAGGTTCCTTGAGGAACAGAAATGTGAAGACAGATACCGGAAAGGAGAGCTGTGATGTTGTTTTGCTGGATGAAAATCTTCTGAAATTGGTGCGTGACAACCCCCTGTACATCCGGTCACACTGCAAGTCTGTTCTCCGAGCCTCCATACACAGCGACTCCCACTTCCTATCCAGCCACCTGATCATTGACTACTCTCTCTTAGTGGGCCGAGATGACACCACTGATGAGCTTGTAGTTGGAATTATTGGTAAGTAAATACATTATTTTGTGCATGCTTTCTTCAGTTTTTGTTGGTTTTCTTTGCCCTTTTATTAAAATTTTAAACATTCATGTATGATTGTACCTGATGCCAATGTTTTTTAAAAAATATAAATGCTTGAATAGGCTATTCATTACTATTGGACATTTTTTGTGCAATTGGTGACTATTTTCGTACGTATTTTCTTATCTAAACCCACAACAGGGTGCTGATGCTTATGTACATGGTAGCATTTAAAGGTTGCTCATTTGGTAATAAGAGATCTACGGGGTATCCAGAACACATTCCTGCATTTTTTTTTTTTTTTTTTACCACTAACACCATCTTGAATTGTTCACACAAATTATTATACATCCAGAGATTCATGCAGCAGAAACTGACATTTATCAAACCTGGCAAACATTGGTTTTGGTGATCCTGTGTCTTCTGTATTCTCTTTTCACTGTTCACTGACAGAAGTGGAACATTCTTCTACTGTTGTCACCATTTTCTTTAATACTTGATAAATTATGAATTCAGAGATTTACACACACAGCATTTGTATAGCACCAACAGTTTGTGCAACACTTTATAACATAAGGGCAGACTGTACAGTTTCAATACAATTCATTACAGGAGGAATCAGAGGACCTTGTTCATTGGAGCTTAAAATCTAAAAGGGAGGGTCAAATGATACAAAAGGTAGTTACTGTGGAAGATTAGCTGATGGAGAAAATAAAAAGTACACTTAGGTGGGGGCAGGATTGGTTTCTCTGAAGAAAAGAATTTGCAGGGATTGCCTAAAAGTGGACAGAGTAGGACATAGTCAGACAGATTCGGGTAGGGAGTTCCAGGAAGCTGCAGTAGTCAAGGCTAAAGATGATCAGGGAGTAAATTGGCATGTTTGAGGTAGCAAGCTTTGGACAGCATTCATAGATTTCAGGGGACACAAGACTCCATTACGAAAACATAGTAGTCCCAAATATTCTCATGCAAAAAAGGGGACACAAGACTCCATTACGAAAACATAGTAGTCCCAAATGTTCTCATGCAAAAAAGTCCAAAGAAGATTTCCCAGATCAATATAAGTGCCTTAAAAGTGTAAGTGAAATCAATAGTGTGAATTCTGTACTTCATCGCCACAATGTGCTCCACCACTCCCACCATGAGTATTACTCACCAGATGGTTATGCCTCACATATAAATGATCGGCATAAATCGCTCTAGGTGTATTCCTTCTTATGGCGGTCTTTCATAAACACTGGCACTCAGAAATATTCTCAAAGGTGGCTGCTAGCAGGGGTACCGCAAACCCAATAGAATATTTCAACCTTCTGGCTCCAAATGTTTTTATGCAGACATACAACAGATACTCAACCTTTAGACAGTGATTGGTTGTGGGACCGAAAGAAGAGTTCATTCACCCTGGCATAGGGGGACGGGTTGATAGTCGTGCCAAAAATCTTGACAGAGAAGTCAAGGGAAGGGGCATGTGGGGAAGTTTGAGGAAATGGTGTGACATCCAGACTATGTCTTTTAGTACATTAGTGATGCATGGGGCGGCTTGGTGAAGTGAGCTGGGAAATAGATTTGGGTGTCAGAAGTGTAGAAATGGTATTTAAAGCCATGGGATGTTATCAGATGACCCAGGGAGGTGGTGTAGATTGAGAATAGGAGAGGTCCAAGAACAGAACTTTGGAGGACCCTGATGGAAAAAGGTAGAGGAAGTAGAGTTGTGACGCTGAAGGTGCAGCGGGATAGGTAGGATGAAAACCAGTGAAGAGTACAGTTATGGAGGCCAAAGCAGTGAAGTTTTTTGAGGAAGAGTGGGTGATCAACTATGTCAAAGGCAGAAGTGAGGTTCAGGAGTAGGAGTACAGAATAATGTCCATTGGTTTTAGCCTTTAGTAGATCGTTTGTGAGTTTTAGGAGAGTAGTTTCTGTGGCGTGTTAAGAATAAAATCCAGACTGAGTGCTGGTACACATATATACGGATTGATTGTGGTTTGAACCTTATCCAATCTGCATGATGTGAAATAACATTTCTTCCTATGGTGCCTGTTCCCATATGTCCGGTGCACTGGCAGTTCAGATTGAAAGAGTCCTGTACGATTTCTGAGCAGTACAGTCCGGTTCAGGTGCGGATTACAGGCTATTTCCATTCGATTGCACAGAGCTGGTAAGCATACACCTGTTGTTTGATTGTAAAGTCTACAACTGTATTTTTCCACTTTCATGTTTTTGGGGCACAAGGGGGGCTTTCAAGTCTGGGGGTGTTTTTTAGTGCATGTTTTTGAGCGTTGGAGAAAAAGCCAGAAGAGTAGGAGAGATTGAAGATGTGATTTAGAGAGTGTAGGACAGAGCCAGAGAGTAATTGAAAGGAAACAAGGTCCAGGTGGTTAGATGGACATTGGAAAAAAAGTTTAGTAACCTCATCTATATTACCAGGGTTGATTGAGGGAAGTAATGAATATACCTGTGGACATGAAATGTTAAGTCGGGGAGGTATCTGATACAATTTTTGATGAGGTCGCCACTGTACAGTGTCTTATTTTTGAAGTGTTTGGCAATCTGCTGGGCAGTAAGTGAGTGGGAGGAGGCAGTGAAGGACAAAGCAGAAGGTTAAATGTAGAAAAGAGTTGATGGGGACTGGATCAGAAGGTGTTAATGAGAGTGAAAAAATAGGTCTGCTTGGCAGTGTGGAGGCAGGAATTGTATTTTTGGTGGGCAGATTTAGATTGGTTGAAATCTGAGCTTTAGTCTTACACCACAGATGTTCAAGAACATGGCTATGTTTTTTGAGACTTCTGGTGTCATCTGTTTTGCCAAGGTTGTAGGGGTCGGAGTCTGATTCTGTTTGCAGTGAGAGGGGCGAGGGAGCACAGGCTGGATGACCGTGAACTGTTGTAGACAGAATGTGCAGCAAATTGGTTGTGATCTGGTGCCTAAATGTTATGCTTCCATCCTATTATGTGTATGTATATAAACCAAAAAAAGTTTCCTTGGGACTTTAAGGCATAACATTGAGTAGATTAGATCCAAAAAAAGATGATTTTGAGTGTTACATGAAGCTTTTACAGATTGAAAGAAACAGCAGGTCAGATATACACTATGTTGCCAAACCTGCCTTTACATGCCCATGAACTTGAATGGCATCCCAGTCTTGGTTCCATAGAGTTAAATATTGAGTTGGCCCACCCTTTGCAGCTATAACAGCTTCAAGTCTTCTGTGAAGGCTGTCCACAAGGTTTAGGAGTGTGTCTGTCTATGGAAATGTTTGACCATTCTTCCAGAAGCGCATTTGTGAGGTTAAGCACTGATGTTGGACAAGAAGGCCTGGCTCACAGTCTCCACTCTAATTCATCACAAAAGTGTTCTATCAGGTTGAGGTCAGGACTCTGTACAGGTCAGTCAGGTTCCTCCACCCCAAACTTGCTCATCCATGTCTGTATAGACCTTGCTGTGTGCGCGGTCATGTTGCAACAAGAAGGGGCATCCCCAAACTGTTCCCACAAGGTTGGGAGCATGAAACTGTCCAAGATGTCCTGGTATGCTGACGCCTTAAGAGTTCCCTTCACAGGAACTAAGGGGCAAAGCCCAACCCTGAAAAACAACCCCACACCATAATCCCCCCTCCACTAAACTTTACACTTGGCACAATTCAGTCAGGCAACCACAATTCAGTTCTTGCAACCACCAAACCAGACACGTCCATCGGATTGCCAGACAGAGAAGCATGATTAGTCACTCCAGAAAACACGTCTCCACTGCTCTAGAGTCCAGTGGCGGTGTGCTTTACCCCACTGCATCCGATGCTTTGCATTGCACTTGGTGATGTAAGTCTTTGGATGTTGCTGCTCGTCCATGGAAACCCATTTCATGAAGCTCTCTATGCACAGTTGTGCTAATCTGAAGGCCACAAGAAGTTCGAAGTTCTTCAGCTATTGAATCTGCAGACAGTTGGTGACTTCTACGCACTTCGGCATGCGCTGACCCCGCTCTGTCATTTTATGTGGCTCACCACTTCGTGGCTGAGTTGCTGTTGTTCCCAGTTACTTCCACTTTGTTATAATACTATAACAGTTACACACATACACACGTGTGTGTGTGTGTATATATATGTATTTTTATATATATATATATATATATATATATACACACGTCATATTTTCAATATCAATACCAAAATTTCACAATTTCTGCCCGGATATGCAAACTATTGAGCACATCTGTGTATGTATACAGGTGAAACTCTAAAAATTAGAATATCGTGCAAAAGTTCATTTATTTCAGTAATGCAACTTAAAAGGTGAAACTAATATATGAGATCGACTCATTACATGCAAAGCAAGATAGTTCAAGCTGTGATTTGTCATAATTGTGATGATTATGGCTTATAGCTCATGAAAACCCCCAAATCCACAATCTCAGAAAATTTGAATATTACATGCAATCAATAAAACGAGGATTGTACATAGAACAATATTGGACCTCTGAAAAGTATAAGCATGCATATGTACTCAGTACTTGGTTTGGGCCCCTTTTGCAGCAATTACTGCCTCAAAGCGGCATGGCATGGAAGCCATCAGCCTGTGGCACTACCGAGGTGTTATGGAAGACCAGGATGCTTCAATAGCGGCCTTCAGCTCTTCTGCATTGTTCAGTCTTATGTGTCTCATCTTTCTCTTGGCAATGCCCCATAGATTCTCTATGGGGTTCAGGTCAGGCGAGTTTGCTGGCCAATCAAGCACAGTAATCCCACGGTCATTGAACCAGGTTTTGGTGCTTTTGGCAGTGTGGGCAGGTGCCAAGTCCTGCTGGAAAATGAAGTCCGCATCCCCATAAAGCTCGTCTGCGGAAGGAAGCATGAAGTGCTCCAAAATCTCCTGGTAGACGGCTGCGTTGACCCTGGACTTAATGAAGCACAGTGGACCAACACCAGCAGATGACATGGCTCCCCAAATCAACACAGACTGTGGAAACTTCACACTGGACTTCAAGCATCTTGCAGTGTGTGCCTCTCCATTCTTCCTCCATACTCTGGGTCCTTGGTTTCCAAATCAGATACAATAGTTGCTCTTATCAGAAAAGAGGACTTTGGACCACTGAGCAGCAGACCAGGTCTGTTTTTTTTTTAGCCCAGGTAAGATGCTTGTTTGTTGTTTAGGAGCGGCTTGACAAGAGGAATACGGCATTTGAAGCCCATGTCCAGGATCCGTCTGTGTGTGGTGGCTCTTGATGCACTGATTCCAGCCTCAGTCCACTCCTTGTGAAAGTCCCCAACACTTTTGAATGGCCTTTTCCTGACAATCCTCTCCAGGCTGCGGTCATCCCTGCTGCTTGTGCACCTTTTTTCTTCCACACTTTTCCCTTCCACATAACGTTTTATTAATGTGCTTTGATACAGCACTTTTGGAACATCCAACTTCTTTTGCAATTACCTTTTGAGGCTTTCCCTCCTTATGGAGGGTGTCAGTGATGGTTTTCTGCACAACTGACAGGTCAGCAGTGTTTCCCATGATTGTGATTCCTACTGAACCAGACTGAGAGACCATTTAAAGGCTCAGGAACCCTTTGCAGGTGTTTTGGCTTAATTAGCTGATTAGAGTGGGACACTTTGAGCCTAGAATGTTGCACCTTTTCACAATATTCTAATTTTCTAAGATTGTGGATTTGGGGTTTTCATGAGCTGTAAGCCATAATCATCACAATTATGACACATCACGGCTTGAACTATCTTGCTTTGCATGTAATGAGTCTATCTCCTATATTAGTATCACCTTTTAAGTTGCATTACTGAAATAAACAAACTTTTTGAATGATATTGTAATTTTTCGAGTTTCACCTGTGTGTGTATGTATGTGTGTGTGTGTGTGTGTGTGTGTGTGTGTGTATGTATGTGTGTGTGTGTATATACACATACACCAGTATGAGAGAGTCAGGGATAACACCAAAGTTAACACACCTACTCCCCATTCACACCTGAGACCTTGTAACAGGAACGAGTCACATGACATGGGGAGGGAAAATGGCTAATTGGGCCCAATTTGGACATTTTCACTTAGGGGTATACTGACTTTTTTTGCCAGCAGTTTAAACATAAATGGCTGTGTTATTTTGAAGGGACAGCATATTTACACTGTTATACAAGCTGTACACTCAATACTTTACATTGTAGCAAAGTGTAATTTCTTTAGTGTTGTCACATGAAAAGATATAATAAAATATTTACAAAAATGAGGGGTGCACTCACTTCTGTAAGACACACATACTGTATGTATGTATGTATATGTTTGTGCTGAATAAAGTTAGAATAAAATTTGCGTGTACATTAAATGTGCAGTATAATGGCCTTTGAGGGGTTTTTTTATGTATTTTCCTTTTAAACCTAGCACAGGCATTTATAAATATGTATGCCTTATAATAAATGGTCAATCACTGTGCAGCTTAATAATTCATATTTTAAATAGTGTTTACGTTAATGCCCTGATGAAAAATTTGTATGGCTTTAAGTGTTCCACTTCACAAAAATAATGAGAACAAACAATCTACCCGACTGGAATCCCGAATGACTCTTTGATTATTGAGGCTTATCCAATACAGCTCTATGTCAGGACTGTGAGTTTTTCAGAAAAGTAGCCAAGGCTTATCTCTCATTTGGGAAGCATTACCTTCCGATGTGTTAAGCTTTATTGATGGGCTTGACAAACTAACTTTGCAATTAATTTGCAAGTTTAGTCTTCTTAAAATGTGTGGGATTTGAAAATGCCCCAATCTCTATTGAAAACATGCCTGTTATAAACTTCCTTTCGGAGCTTAATCATCAGAGTTTGTCTTTTGGATAAAAGGTTATAGTGTATTTGTAGCCAAAAAAGCAATTTGTTTTTATCTTTGGTAATTCCTGTAGGGCTTTTTTTTTTGTTTGTTTTTGTTAAACCAATATTAACCCCAGAAATCTAAATCTTATATTGCAGCTTGCCAATTTTGTGGTGGTTGCATTAGCTTTATTTTTAGAGGCTTTTTTCCTACTTTTTTACCTGTTATTGATACAGCCATTAAGTCTGATATTTGTCTACATCCTGTAACAAACTGAGCTGTCCAACAAAAGTGGCAGTTAGACGAATGAGTCAAAGCATTTAAAGGACAAGTTCACCTTTCAATAATGCACATTTTTTTGCAGGTAAAAAAAATGTGCATTTAAGTTTTTTGTTGCAGGTGCCTGTAAAGCATTGCACTAGCAATCAGCAGATCACTAATGCCATGCAGGTCTCCTATCTGAGTCTAATAGATCAGCATACTAGAGTTGTTCTCCAACAGTCCCAGCAGCTGGAAAGTTGACAAGTGAATTAAGCAATTTTTAGACCAGCGCTTCAATACTCATGCGTCTGTCAATCAGTTCAAAATACGTTCCAATCACAAAGTCCTCCACTCTCTTGAAATTCTGTAAGACTCCAAACAGCAGGATAGTAACCCTCGAAAAAAACAAACTATATAGCACAGTATGTAAATACTCCAAAGTTGTGCTCCAAATCCAATAAATGGTGCTCACATTTTACTTATATCACTTGTATGTACTCTTACCCTCCTCTACCAAAAATAGTCTTCTGAAAAAAAACTGATTTCTTCAACCTTCAGCCCTGGTTCACACTGATGCTGTGCGGAATTTGCAGCATTTTATGTGCGAATTCTGCACCGCATCAGAATCACACCCTGTTCATGCAAACCATGTGGGTGTGTATGTTGAGTTAACACCACCCCGAAAGCAGTCCGCAAAACCTGGTGCAATGTGCAGAATTGGATCGCATTGGTGTGAATACCCATGCGATCAGATTCTAGTGCGGACCAAAAAAAGGGCTCTGCACATTTTGGTGTAGGTGTGGTGCAGTTGGAGTCATACAAAATGTATGGCTCTAATCACACTGCACACAAATCGCATGTGATTTGCACATGAATGCGGTGCTGTTTCTGTGTGAATCACATGCGATATACCGCACCACATATATGTGAACCTAGGCTCAATCATCAAATCTGCTTTCAAAATACTCCTCCAATGTATTTGTCATGAGCACCCAAGAGAAATAAATGAACTGTGTGTCAATAGTGTTATACCATAACAAAAATCACTCTCTATCTATGAAACTACTACTCACATTTAAGTGAGCACACAATGTGCCCCTGTCCGTTTGCATGAGGTGGAATCACAGTGGCTTAATGTGCGTCATATAATCACACCATGCACCTTACCGAATTAAAACTTGAGATACACACACATACTCACACTGTCATTGGACTTAGGTGTTCCAATCACCTCCATGGCCTAAGGTGTATAAAATCAAGCACCTTAGCATGCTGACTGCTTCTACAAATATTTATGAAAGAATGGGTCGCTTGCAGGACCTCATTGCACAGGCGGCAACCTATCACGGTACCACGCTTGAATTCACCAAGTCCATCTGTGAAATGTTCTTGCTATTAAATATTCCACGGTCATCTGTTAGTGGTAATATACCAAAGTGGAAGCATCTTGGAACAGCAACTCCGCCACGAAGTTGTAAGCCACGGAAAATTACAGAGTGGGATCAGTGCATGCTAAAGTGCACAGAAGTCACCAACTGTCTGCAGAGTTAATAGCTAAAGACCTCCATACTTCATGTGGCCTTCATTAGGCACAAAATAGTGTAGAGAGCTTCATGGAATGGGTTTCCATAGCCGAGCAGCTGCATCCAAGCCTTACATCACCAAGTGCAATGCAAAGTGTCAGATGCAGTGGTGTAAAGCACGCCACCACTAGACTCTTGAACAGTGGAGACGTTCTCTGGAGTGACTAATTGCGCTTCTCGGTCTAGCAATCTGATTGACGTGTCTGGTTTTGGCATCTGCCAGAAGAATGGTACTTGACTGTCTGCATTGTGTAAAGTTTAGTGGTGTGGGGTTGTTTTTCAGGGTTTAGGCTTGGCCAACTCCATATTGAACCTTGTGGACTGAAACTCAGATGTCATTAAAGTTCAAGTGCTTGTAAAGGCAGGCGTCCCAATACTTTTGGCAATATAGTGTGTGTATATATGCCCTATAGTGGAACTATTGCTGCAGGGCTGCGCAATATGACGTCTATATACGTGATTTTGCATCTCCTGGTAGGGGACATATTGGCGGAAACTGATATTGATCACCGGGTCCTGGCTGGAGATTCCTTGCCGACAACTGGCAATCACTGAGTATCACTGACAGGGGTGAGACCTGTGTATAAACTACACAGGTCTATCTCCTGCCAGCAGTAACAGAGAAATATACAGCAATATGTTTCCCTAGTAAAACACACACCGCACACTTATTAAAACAGCACACAGTTAACCCTTTAATCGCCCCAGATGTTAAGCCCTTCCTGCCCAGCACCATTAGTACAGTGTCAGTTCTTTTTATTAGGACTGTATTAGTGTCATTGGGATGTCAGTGGCAGTTAGTTCCCCCCCAGTGTCAGAATGCGTGCCACAGTCCTGCTATAAGTCGCTGATCGCCGCCTTTACTAGTATAATAAAGAAATTCTGGAATATATACCACCATTTGTAGATGCTATAACTTTCAATAAACCAATTTAATTTACATGTATTGGGATTTTGTTTTAGTGACAGCATGAAGCAGAATACATTTTGGCCTAAATTTATGAATAACTTGATTTTTTTTTTTTTTTAATTTTTACTGGATATATTTTCTAGAAAAAAGTCAATATTGTTTTTTTCAGAACTGTTGGTATTTGTTTGTTTTATAGCGCAAAAAAAAATGCATCAAAAGAAAGTTCTATATGTGGGGGGAGGAAAGGACATAAATTTCATTTATGTACAGCCTTGCATGACTGCGTAATTGTCAGTTAAAGTAACGCAGCGCTGTATCGCAAAAAATGGCCTGGTCATGAAGGGGGGTAAATCCTCAGGAGGGCAAGTGGTACGATACTTACTGAGAGGAGGAATCAATGAACTACCACAGCACTTACAGCACTGTGGTAATTTGAGAACTACATGCAGACAGCCGCTAAGGCTGTCTGGACCTTTTCTTATTCACAGAACACTGTGAATGAGTGATGAAGCCGGGTGGGCACAGCACTGCACGGCCAAGTTCTTTTTAACCTCTTGCCGTCCGCCTGCTGTTTATAAACGGCAGGGCGGTGGCAGTCCAAGGTCGGGTTGCCGTTCCTAAACGGCACCCGCCTTTTCTAGCTGTGCGCGCTCCCTAGGAGCACGCACCACCGCGATCCGGTGTCCGCTGTGTCCTCCGGACACAGTGAAACACCGATCGTCGGACGGGACCTCTGTACGAGGTCCCGGTCATGTGATCACTGATTGGCGAATCAGTGATCACATGCAAAGTAGTAAGCAAGATGTCACTTGTGACATCATTGCTTACTACGTGTGAAATCTGTGAATGATCAGAGGTCACATGGTACAAGGCTATTCACAACAGCCTTGTACCATGTGACAAGCTGTGACCAATCACAGCTCACTCAGTATTTCTCAATGACTGCAAGAATGCAGACAGAGAGAAAGAGAAATGATTGCTTTTACATCCTATATGGGTGTAAAAGCAATCCGTGTAAAAAAAAAAAAAAAAAATCTTCATCACCCCCCACAAGTAGTACAGTGTCACCATGGTGACACTGTACTGCTATGGTGACAGTATGTAAAAATAAAAAATAATATAAAAAAAAATAAAATAAAAATGTAAAAAAAAATGTTTAAAAATTGTAATGTTTGGTTATAAACTAATTTGGATTTTTTTTTTTTACTAAAAAAATAACGGAATAAATTTTGGCCAAGATTTAGGATGAAATATTATTTATTTGCAAAATTTTATAAAAAAAACACTTTTTCAAAATTTTTGGACTTTTTCATTTACATAGTAAAAAAAATAAAAATCCCAGCAGTGAATAAATACCACCAAAATAAAGCTTTATCTGTCTCAAAAAAATGGTAAAAAATTCATATGGGTACAGTATTGCATGACCGCGCAATTGTCATTCAAAGTGTGATAGCGCTGAAAGCTGAAAATTGCCCTGGACAGGAAGGGGGTAAAAGTGTCCGGACAGGAAGTGGTTAAATGTTGACAGCTAGCGGGGGGGAGAAGGTCCTCCACTAGCTGTCAAAATAGTGGATTGGGAGGAAGCGGAGATGGGTCATATCATAACATGTTACATCCTGAATATGGGTGTAACATGTTATGAAAGGTGAACATATCCTTTAACATCGACAGGGGTGCTTACAACGGTCAGCTTTTTTGTAAAACATGTATCCCAAAATTGAAAAACTGTTGCTGTTAAGATTGCCACCTTTTCTTCAAACCAATCCTAAAACACTTTAGCAGTGCATGGCAGTTTTTTTTTTTTTTTTTTTGCAGTATACACTGGGACACTTTCAGGTGCCCTAAGGGGAGTAGTAATGTGGTGCAGCGAACAGTGGGTATAGCCAAATTGTGGTAGGGGCTTAAAGAGGCATGGTTAATAAAACAATCATTCTTGTACCCATAAAATATTCTTGGATTGCTACGCCACAAGTAAGGGTCTCAGACATGTAAACCTCAGCACAAAACATCAATAGCCAGCTAACAGTTTCTGAGCCCACCTTAACCACCTCCCATCTGCCATATAGTCCAATGACGGGTGCAAGGTGGTTCTCTTGTTCTGTGACGTCCTCCCATTCTCACCGCGCATGCGCAGCTCAGGGAGCGCGCGGCGATCGGCTTTCCGCGAAGGGGACATGTACACTGATCATCAGGGCGCCCTGATGATCAGTGTAGCTCCAGCAGTGCCACCTGTTAGTGTCCATCAGTGCCTTGTGTCAGTGCTCATCAGTGCCTCGTGCCACATATCAGTGCCTACCAGTGCACATCAATGCCACACAGCAGTGCCCATCTGAGCTGCCTTTCAGTGTCACCCATCAGTGCCATGTCAGTGCTACCTATCAGTGCCATGTCAGTGCCACCTAACAGTGCCAGTCAGTGCTGCCTATCAGTGCCGCCTTTCAGTGCCCATCAGTGATGCCTGTCAATGTCCATCAGTGCCACCTACCAGTGCCTCCTCATCATTGCCCATCAGTGCCACCTATCAGTGCCCACCACTGCAGCCTCATTAGCGCTTATCAGTGAAAGAGAAAAATCACTTCTTTACAAAATTTTATAACAAAAACCTAAGAAAAACCATTTTTTTTTCCAAAATTTTCTGTGGTTTTTGGTTTAAGAAAAAATAAAAAACCCAGAGTTGATTAAATACCGCCAAAAGAAAGCTCTATCTGTCACTGTAAATCTGTAAATTTCATATGGGTACAATGTTGCATGACTGCGCAATTATCATTTAAAGTGTGACAGCGCTGAAAGCTGGAAATTGGCCTGGGCAGGAAGGGGGTATTCGTGCCCTATAGGCTAGCGGTTAAAAAGACCTTTATTAAAATATTCAGGCCCTGCTTAGCAACCAGCAACTGTTAAGACAATTAACACTTTGGTGTTAGTGTATATAGTGGAGCAGTCTGTAAGTCAGTGCAGGGGACTGTGGTGTGCAGTGCAAAGAGTGCAAAGGTCAGGAGTATGTAACGCACAGCGTGCTGCAGTCAGTGTCAGGTTTAGGAGTATGTTACACACAGTGAACAGTGTCGGGAGTACACAACAAAATAAGTGCAGAAGTCAGGGTAGTCTAACACAGTGTAGTGGGCAGGAGAGTACAAAATGATCACCTCAAGCAATACTCTTCCCCACTTTACCCTTTCAGCAAAAGTCCTCAGTCCTCCCCCTCCAAAAACAAAAATCCAGCACTATTCTGTGCACTCACCCCCAGCAAATCATTGACCTAACCACCCCAGCATAAATCCTCTCCCACTCACAGAAAAAAATCTACTTGATGCCCTTCCCCAAACTGCCCCCAGCAAAAATACCCCCCACCACAAATCCTCTCCCCTCCCAACTTCCCTCACCACCACTCCAAATTCTCCTTCTAGCACAAATGCTCTTCCCTTCCAAATATCCCCTCAATAGAAATTCTCCTTACCCCAGTCCCCCCCCCCCCCCCACCACCAGAACAAATTTCTCTCTACCCTCACCCCAAATTCATCCTCCCAGCACAAATTGCGAACCGAGCACAAAGCCCTCAGGTCAGTGCAGCCTTGTTCGGACAGATGTCCTCCCTCCTATTGTAGTTGTAATGTCCAAGTGGAGTAGGAGCCTAGGCTCCCTTGGCCCTTGGTTGTATTATTGTTATCGGAATCCACCACCTCACTGCCTGCCTCTCACAATAATAGAGCGTATGATTCCGGCACCCATCCCCGGAGGACATGCGGGGCAGGTGCCCAGAGTGAGTTCATGTGAGATAAATCAGTAGAACACTGCGCTCTGGGACTCCAGCCAAGTTCTGCAGGATGCCAAGATTCATGGAGGTATGCATTCCGAGCCACGGTCCAGTCTGAATAATTTGTCAAGGTTCCAGGTGGACTGAAACCCAGACATAAGATTCAAAACCTGGACTGTCCTAGTGAATCCCGGACAGTTGGCAACCCTAGTTGCTGTAGCTGCTTAAAAAGTGTTATCTGGAGTTTGGCTTTAACCACTTCCCATCCTTAGGATGTACCCATATTTCCTAGAAAATGAGTGGTTATAGCAGGATCATGATTCCAGCAAATGCGCACATAGGTCACACACACGTGTAAATTGTGATTGCCCCACACATATGAGGTATCACCGCAAAGATCAGAGTGAGAGCATTAGAAACAGAATGCACATTTAACTATACACTAGCAACCTGTAAAGGCTTTTAATTCCGCTTTAGCCACTGGAGATTTTCATCAATCAAAGTTTGTCGCTTCTTCACAGGCGTGTGAAATTTTAAATCTTGACATGTCCGGTATATGTTTACTGGCATATTTTTTACCAAAAAATTGGGTATTGTCTGTGTGCACTAAAATGCATTTAAGTTTATTTTTTCCTGAGAATTTGCTTTTGATAAAGGGCTGTGTAAATATCATACAGCTTAAAAATTGCAACAGGCACCATTTTATTTCCAGGGCTTCTGCTTTCAGAAAATATATATATATAATGATATAATGTTTAGAGCTTGTTCTAAGTATTTTTCTAGCAAAGTACTGAGGTCTGTCTGTCTGTCTCAGAATTGGCCCAGACTGGTTATTTTGTTAGATTAACTAGCAGATTTAGATGGACTTGACTAACACCTGGGAATTTTGTGATGCTATCTTATAATAAAGTTCTATATTGTATTCTGTTCGGTAATGTTGTAAAAGCAACCCCCCCCCCCATTATATCACTGTCAATCTCTATTGACCTAGGCTGGTCAGACCTGGGCCTATCTTTCTTTCCCCACCACTGGCCACACCTGCTGATCCTTTTTTAGTGACCTCAATGAAGATCCACCAACACTGATTGTCCTGGGGCATTGGGGATGGGAGAGCCTGTGAAACCTTTGAGCCCAATGGTTCTCACACATTCGTACTTCACTTTTCCCAGCCAACTCCAACTGCTGCCCTGGGTGGACATACCCACTCGGTCCATGGAGAACACTCCAACACCTCCACCCCAGGACATACTCCTCATGCTTGATTGCACAGTGTGACCTATAAAAGGTACTCGCCGCCATCTCTAACCGCTTTTCGTGCCTTCTAACAGCACCTCACGATGCCTGATTTTCACACGTGTCCTCCTTTTTCTATCCACCTTTCCCTATTCCCGTTATGTCATCCACTCTCCTCTTTCCTCCCCCTCCTTGGCTGTCTTTTGGGGGGAAAGAGCCTGTTTTTGTTTCACCTCCTTGAATCATGATTAGAAATGCTGTTCTATTACCCTCCTGAAGAGAGAACTTTGCAACAGAAAACGGTGGTAAAGGGTGTTATATTTATAATTGGAACTGGAAGTGAAAGGAAATCTTCAAATGGGGACATACAGTCAGGTCCATAAATATTGGGACATCAACACAATTCTAACATTTTTGGCTCTATACACCACCACAATGGATTTGAAATGAAATGAACAAGATGTGCTTTAACTGCAGACTGTCAGCTTTAATTTGAGGGTATTTACATCCAAATCAGGTGAACGATGTAGGAATTACAACAGTTTGCATATGTGCCTCCCACTTGTTAAGGGACCAAATGTAATGGGACAATTGACTTCTCAGCTGTTCCATGGCCAGGTGTGTGTTATTCCCTCATTATCCCAATTACAATGAGCAGATAAAAGGTCCAGAGTTCATTTCAAGTGTGCTATTTGCATTTGGAATCTGTTGCTGTCAACTCTCAAGATGAGATCCAAAGAGCTGTCACTGTCAGTGAAGCAAGCCATCATTAGGCTGAAAAAACAAAACAAACCCATCAGAGAGATTGCAAAAATATTAGGCGTGGCCAAAACAACTGTTTGGAACATTCTTAAAAAGAAGGAACGCACCGGTGAGCGCAGTAACACCAAAAGACCCGAAAGACCACGGAAAACAACTGTGGTGGATGACCAAAGAATTCTTTCCCTGGTGAAGAAAACACCCTTCACAACAGTTGGCCAGATCAAGAACACTCTCCAGGAGGTAGGTGTATGTGTGTCAAAGTCAACAATCAAGAGAAGACTTCACCAGAGTGAATACAGAGGGTTCACCACAAGATGTAAACCATTGGTGAACCTCAAAAACAGGAAGGCCAGATTAGAGTTTGCCAAACGACATCTAAAAAATCCTTCACAGTTCTGGAACAACATCCTATGGACAGATGAGACCAAGATCAACTTGTACCAGAGTGATGGGAAGAGAAAAGTATGGAGAAGGAAAGGAACTGCTCATGATCCTAAACATACCAGCTCATCAGTGAAGCATGGTGGTGGTAGTGTCATGGCGTGGGCATGTATGGCTGCCAATGGAACTGGTTCTCTTGTATTTATTGATGATGTGACTGCTGACAAAAGCAGCAGGATGAATTCTGAAGTGTTCCGGGAAATATTATCTGCTCATATTCAGCAAAATGCTTCAGAACTCATTGGACGCCGCTTCACAGTGCAGATGGACAATGACCCAAAGCATACTGCAAAAGCAAGCAAAGAGTTTTTTAAGGGAAAGAAGTGGAATGTTATGCAATGGCCAAGTCAATCACCTGACCTGAATCCGATTGAGCATGCATTTCACTTGCTGAAGACAAAACTGAAGGGAAAATGCCCCAAGAACAAGCAGGAACTGAAGACAGTTGCAGTAGAGGTCTGGCAGAGCATCACCAGGGATGAAACCCAGCGTCTGGTGATGTCTATGCGTTCCAGACTTCAGGCTGTAATTGACTGCAAAGGATTTGCAACCAAGTATTAAAAAGTGAAAGTTTGATTTATGATTATTATTCTGTCCCATTACTTTTGGACCCTTAACAAGTGGGAGGCACATATGCAAACTGTTGTAATTCCTACACCGTTCACCTGATTTGGATGTAAATACCCTCAAATTAAAGCTGACAGTCTGCAGTTAAAGCACCTCTTATTTGTTTCATTTCAAATCCATTGTGGTGGTGTATAGAGCCAAAAATGTTAGAATTGTGTTGATGTCCCAATATTTATGAACCTGACTGTATATTTCACAAGTATTTAAAGGTGACCGTACACTCTTTTTGATAAATGATCAGTTTTCTTTTCTGATTGGTCTCTTCCAATCGACATAATTGATCTATAGTTGACAACCCATTCGCTCGATATGCCACACACGGGAAGTAGTTTTCAGTTGATAAGATAGTAACTTATGATCGCAAGATATTGATTGTATCGGTTTCCTCTATGTAATCTAATCTGATAAAATGAAATACGATCATATTCATGAACAAAGTACCTCAATGCTGCTAATCATTACTGTCCATTTGAAGAGACAGGATGTGCAAGGAACACCCACCTGTACAATAATAAACTATGGTAACCTTCATACTCATTGTGCAGATTTCTTTAATATTGATGATGGCAATAGTGCCAGTCCATGTTTGCTTTGCTAATTAAAATATAGTATTCAAAATGTCCAGTGCTTAAATATATGCATCTGCTTCTTCATTCAGTCAACAGGTAAGTATATCAAATGGGTTCAATCTCAAAGATTCTTACCATATTTTCTGACCCATAAACCAAGCAATGGGTCTGATGAGGCCCCCCCCCACAATGTCTGTGTCTTAAACAATCAAACAGAATCTTCACGCCCATCAATCCAAATCTTGTCTTCTTCCTGATGACCACCCCTCCTATTAAATCCTCTCCACATCCAGTGTCACATGAAAAAGGAACATTCAGTAGTGCAGCATATTCAAAACTCCACTGTTCAGATCTCTAATATATACTGTACTCTCACTTTCTTGTGCCCATAAAAGTGCCAGACATGTGACTCTCCACAGTGCTCATTCCCCCATATGCCAAAACACCTTACCTCCAGCAACCCCTATGACACAGGGTTGTATGATTTCGCTTGCTCCAAGCTGTTTTGCATCCACTTGCTCCACCAGCATACAAAACCTCAAATCCCCATTAGTAAATTGCAGGCAGGGCATAGAATGAGAAAGGAGACTAATAGTGCAGAAGATCCCACTAATATAGCATTTATTATATTAAAAAGGCTCACATTGGCAGGTCATATATAATTTCCAGTAACCAGGACAGCATCACAGGCACTTCCTGTTCTGGCTGATGTCACTTCCTGACATGTTTTGTCTGAATGACTTTCTCAAAGGAGAAACAAACTTTGGAGGGTATCTCATTGATACCTGGAGACATCTCTATCCCCAACGTAGAGAATACTCGTTTTTCTGCCAAACATTCCACCTTTTCCAGGATTGACTTTATTGCTTTGTCCACAATTTTAGGTCCCAGACTCTTAAAGGCAGGTTTTTGTCAGACCATGCCCCCTGTTGGGTTACTCTATGGGTATATGATAAACCACCTGTCCCAATGTGGCGATTAAACCCCTTTTGGCTTACAGCCATTTCTGATGCTGATACCTTTGGTGAAGAATGGACCCATTTTTTTCACAATAAATCATGGCACCGCATCCCCTCTAGTAATATGGGAAACCTTCAAAAAACATGTCTGTCTTATCCTTACTACGTGTATATCTAGAACTAAACATACCTCCAAATTAGTATTTCAACAGGCTAGTTCACATCTACCTAGTCTCCAAGATCAGTATCTCGTGGATCCCACGCCTGACCAGCTAACCAATTTGAAACTGCACAGTAGATTAGTGGAACAGTTAAAGGCCAAACAAAATCTTTCACGCGTCAACGCATTTTTGAACATGGCGAATGCCCCGGTAAATCATTGGCATACTTGGCTCATATGGACTCCAGACCCCCTGTCGTGAACACCTTGACAACCGCCACGGGGGCCCGGGTGTCTGACCCATCGCTGGTTGCACCAGAATTTGTTAACTACTTCCATGATGTGTGTACCTCTAGAGCAGGGGTCTTGAATTAAAATTTATGGAGGTCCGGTAAGCAAAATTTCCTTCCAGCAGAGGTCCGAATCTCATTAGCGATATAACGCATCACAGTCCCCAGGTACATTATGATCTTTAGTGTACTTTTCACACTGTAGTCCCCTCTTTGTAGTCTCCTCTACATTAGTCCCCTCTTTAAAGAAGTCCCACAGTGTCCCCTTTTCCCCTTCACATCACTGCCCCCCTTTACATCACAGCGCCCCTTAACACAACACAACACCTCTTAACACAACACCTCTTAACACAACACAGTGCCCTTTTAACCCAACCCTTCCCCTGGTACCTTCGGCAGGGCAGAGACACTAATCCTTCTAAGGTGTCCTCTCCTGGGACTCTGGCCCGCCACTGCTGTGGTTCTCCTGGTGGGCTAGGTGTGGGGGGTGGGAGCTGCCTAGGTTGTTGTGTTGGCAGGTGGGTGATTGCCTGGCTTGCATGTGTGGGGGGGCTCCCGCTTTCTGTCTCGAGGTGCAGAGAACAGAGGTTTTTGCATGTTGACTGGCTGGGTGGTCGCCGGCTCCTTCCCCTCAGTTCCAATCTGCAGCTCTTCAATCCCCACCCACCGAGGGGTGGTCCTGTCCAGACAGCGACCATGCCGCTGCTGCTGAGTGTCTTCTTCCGGGTCTCCCGCCTGGCTACTAGTGTCGTCCTCATGGTAGGCAGAGTGTGGGGGGCTGCGGGTCGGGACTGGGGGGCTGGAGCTGGTGATTGCCCAGCTTGTTGGTGTGTGGGGACTTGAGGTGGGGGGGCCGGAGTCTTTTCATCGGTAGCGGGCCTGGCGGTCGCCCACTTGACATGGTGACTTAGGCAGCTCCCGCCCCTTGGTCCCGATCTGCAGCTCTTTGCACCCTGCCCGCTGTGTGGATGGTGTCAGTGGCTGGGTGGGGGGCCTGAGGGAGGGCTCCCGGGGGTGGCGTGGCTGCGGTCCGGACAGGACTGTCCTGCGGTCCGCTATTTAGTGTCCACTGCTCTAGAGTTACTTCCACCCCACAACAGTTGTTGAAATACTTACAAACTATCTAATTTCCAAAATTGTTAGCAGAACAGGTTATGCTTGAAGCTCCACTAACTAAGGAGGTAATAGAAATCACTATCGGTAAATTTAAACCTGCTAAGGCTCCAGGCACTGGCAGGTTGCCGCTTGAATTCTATACCCGTTATGCCGAGATTCTTGTTCCAAAGCTCCTGGCACTCTACAAAGCCATTTTTCAGACCTCTGCTTTCTACAGATTTTATGCATGTGGCGCTTATAGTCCTGATCCCTAAACCAGGCAAGGATTTGATTATGCCAGATTCATATCGCCCTATCTCACGAATGCAAACCAATATTAAGATCCTTGCCAAGGTTTTAGTGACACGCCTGAATACGGTTATTACCTCCGTAGTGCATCCAGATCAAACTGGCTTTATGCCCCTAAAAAACACTGCATTTAATACCAGGAAGCGGTTTATGAATCTACAAGGTACCCACAATCATGTTGGTACAAGAGTTGTGGTTCCTTTATCTGCCGCCAAGGCTTTTGATTCAGTTGAATAGATACAGTGGGGATCGAAAGTTTGGGCACCCCAGCTAAAAATGTGTATTAATGTGCATAAAGAAGCAAAGGAAAGATGGAAAAATCTCCAAAAGGCATCAAATTACAGATTAGACATTCTTATAATATGTCAACAAAAGTTAGATTTTATTTCCATCATTTACACTTTCAAATAACAGAAAACAAAAAAATGGCATCTGCAAAAGCTTGGGCACCCTGCAGAATTTATAGCATGCACTGCCCCCTTTGGCAAGTATCACAGCTTGTAAACGCTTTTTGTAGCCAGCCAAGAGTCTTTCAATTCTTGTTTGAGGTATCTTTGCCCATTCTTCCTTACAAAACTCTTCCAGTTCTTTGAGATTTCTGGGCTGTCTGTCACGCACTGCTCTTTTAAGGTCTATCCATAGATTTTCAATTATGTTGAGGTCAGGAGATTGTGAAGGCCATGGCAAAACCTTCAGTTTACGCCTCTTGATGTAATCCCCCCTGGATTTCGAGGTGTGTTTAGGATCATTATCCATTTGTAGAAGCCATCCTCTTTAACTTAAGCTTTTTCACAGATGGCATCAGGTTACCATCCAAAATTTGCTGAAATTTTATTGAATCCATTTTTCCTTCTACTCGTGAGATGTTCCCTGTGCCACTGGCTGCAACACAACCCCAAAGCATGATTGATCCAACCCCATGCTTAACAGTTGGACAGAGGTTCTTTTCATTAAATTCTGTGCCCCTTCTTCTTCAAATGTACCTTTGCTCATTCCGGCCAAAAAGTTCAATTTTAACCTCATCGGTCCACAGAACTTGTTTCCAAAATGCATCAGGCTTCTCTATATGTTCATTTGCAAAGTTCAAACAATGATTTTTGTGGTGAGGACGTAGAAGAGGTTTTCTTCTGATGACTCTTCCATGAAGACCATATTTGTACAAGTATCTCTTTATAGTGGAATAGTGTACCACAACTCCAGTGTCTGCCAGATCTTTCTGGAGGGATCGTGCAGTCAAACGTGGGTTTTGAATTGTTTTTCTCACAATCCTGCGAGCTGTTCTGTCTGATATTTTTCTTGGTCTTCCAGATGTTGCTTTAACTTCCACTGTTCCTGATGACTGCCATTTCTTAATTACATTCCGAACAGAGGATATTGACATCTGAAAACGCTTTGCTATCTTCTTATAGCCTTCTCCAGCTTTGTGAGCGTCAACTATTTTCAGTTTCAGTTTTCTAGACAACGGCTTAGAAGAACCCATGGTGCTGATTGTTGGGGCAAGGTCAGATGAGTCTGGGCATTTAAAACCTTTGAGATTGACATCACCTGGTCTTCCCAGACGATGATTGAGAACAATCCATGACACTGGCAGGTCTCAGCTTTGCAAAGGGGGCAGTGCATGCTATAAATTCTGCAGGGTGCCCAAACTTTTGCAGACGCCATTTTTTGTTTTCTGTTATTTTGAAAGTGTAAATGATGGAAATAAAATCTAACTTTTGTTGACATATTATAAGAATGTCTAATCTGTAATTTGATGCCTTTTGGAGATTTTTCCATCTTTCCTTTGCTTCTTTATGCACATTAATACAAATTTTTAGCTGGGGTGCCCAAACATTCGATCCCCACTGTATACTTATGGCACTGTCCAAAGCTTTGGTTTTGGCCCTAAATTTATTAAATGAATCTCTATATTATATTCAGACCCTCAGGCTCGAGTGTTGGCTAATGGATGGACATCCAAGACTTTTTCTCTCTCTAGAGCAGTGTTGTCCAAAGTTCATAGTCGTGGAACTCCACCCCTCCCCCAAAGTGAAAACAATAAATGCGATCAGTAATATTTATTCAGGTACATTTTTTAAGACTAACAACTTTTATTATTATACCAGTATAATTGGAAATTTAAATTGAAAATTATATCTAAAAATATATAAACATCAATTCTATCATAGCATGTCATGAACTTGATTATATGTGTATTGTAATGTAAGAATTGTAGTATGCTATGAGTGTCACAGCCATCCATCCATCCATCCATCCATCCATACATACATACATAAGAAGGCAATTATGAACAATGAAATCTAATGGAAAGCGTGAGCTTGCTTGCGATCACAGATCAAACTTATTCGAGGCTTGCTGGTGGACAAGCTCACATGCATTTCTTCATTGATTAATTGAAGTCTCTTGTTTTTTCGACTTCATTTCCATTAATACTGAAACGGCAACAGCAATTTAATCGCTTCCATGCTAAGCAGCAGATAATGAGCTTCCAAACATATTCAAAATTCTGATAGCTCTTTCTCAGCAAAGAGATTTTTATACACCAGATCATTTCTCAAATCAATGAGGTTTTCTTCAGCTTCTGGTTCGAGAAGAATGATTTTATGTTTGACGAAAGGACTGAGCACCCACTCGATTCTGGAGACATCCAGGTTTGGGAAATATTTCTGGAAAGGAAGTTTTGAATATTTCCAAATTCATTCCGCGGAACACACTTTGGACAACACTGCTCTAGAGGTACCTGTCATGGATGTCTAATATACACTTTGGTGGCCGAACCTCTAGCCATAAAAATCCGATCAGCCACTGGAGGGTGTGGACTACACAGAGGAGAACTAATTGAAAAGATTGGACTTTATGCTGATGATATGATACTGTACCTAGCCAATTCTGGTTCATCCTTGTTGCAGACTTTAGACTTCATAGAACAATTTGGAGATTTTTCTGGCCTCAAAATTAATTGGGATAAATCTCAAATTCTTCCTATAGATTCCTTTTCCCCTCTTGCTATAAAAGTCCCTGTGCCATTAGTGCATGTTAACACCATCAAATATTTGGGTATACAAGTATCTAGATTACCTACTGACTATATTGCCATAAATGTAGAACCTCTGTTTTGGCAATGCCCATGGATAAATGGATTTTGGGCCCAGGTAGTCCAATTTTTACATGACCATATGGGTTCTCCTGTATCCTTGGATCCAAAGCCATATTTGTTAGGAATAATGCCCGCTTCAGACACTGATAGGCCTTTGACTACTTTTTTACACGAAATGTTTAGTGCCAGGAACTTGGTAGCCCATCATTGGATGCAGGCACTTGCTCCAACTTTGGAAGAGTGAACAGCAGATATTAACACTCTACCCTTGAGGAAATTGATATATGTTGATAGAGGATGTCCCAACAAATATAATAAAATATAGGATCGTTGGTTACAATCTGCGAATACTTGCACCTATATGGGATGGTCTGTTACATTGGGACATAGTCACTAGCCGTACCGCCTCTGCAGTAAATGGCTATATACTCTGGACAGGTCATTATTTGTTGTCTTATTTACATTCTCACCATGTCAATTTTCTTTGGTTTTGTTTAATGGTTTACTACCATTCCTGTATAATCTTTATACGACACAATTATTTCTACTGTTAGATTTCGGTTTTATTTTTCAATCAATAAAGATTTTGCCTTTTTGGTAAAAAAAAAATATATTTAATTGCTCACTCCTGTTATTGTTTGCACATTTTTTTTCTTTATTGCTTTGTATAATTAACGCTTAATCGTTTTGCCCACTAACAGATTACATCCGAACATTCACATGGGACAAGAAACTTGAAATGGTTGTCAAATCTACTGGCATCCTGGGAGGCCAAGGTTAGTTGACAATTTTCTAGATTTTTGCTTTGAATCATTTAGCATCAAGTACATAAAAATGCATTGCCTTTCATCATGACGTGGCAATATCATCTTTCTATGTTATGATCTGTCACTGGGAAAATTGTACAGAGACTCTGAATGTAACTAAGATAAAAGCAAAAACTACAGCTGTAAAGCAGCTAATAACGAGTACTGTAAAAGAACCTTCAAAAATGTATTTCTCCAGCTAATTATAGCTTAGTGGCCTTATTCTATATGCAGGACCTTTTGTGCTTGCTTTCAAGTAGCCGGAATTATGTATAAATAAGCTTTTAGTGAGTAGGTAGTTCTAAGCACTACTTGACAGCCTATTAGGTATCAGTAAGTCAGCACTTTGGACAGTAAAACTCAAACACATAAATGGCAGACCTTCTGAGTGCTTGCATAGTAAAATGTAGTTATGTATGACCTCTAAGGGCTGATTTACATCTATACATTGCAGCAACTAGCATGTTACCACAGCGCACATTACATGATGCGTTACAATGCCATTCATTTTGAATGACACCCCAACATACTAAGGCAGTGCATGTGTTGCGACAAAAATTAAACCGAATTAAACTCCCATTAATGCGTAGCATAACACACAATAATGCTCATGCAATAATACAGCACATGTGTAAATGAGGCCTACATGTTTTTTGTGTAATATGTAGAAATGTCAGGTCAGGTAGAGGTTGCACAATCTATATACAGGCAGTCCCCGGGTTACGAACAAGATAGGTTCTGCAGATTTGTTCTTAGGTTGAATTTGTACGCACGTTGGAATAGGCACAAGTGCAACTCCAGATAGAAAATTATTTTTACGTTTTGGATAGCATAGGGAGGGGTTAACTGGCAATGCAGTGATGTGGGATTGTGGACAGGTCTGCTGAACAGTAGTTGACAGCATGCTGCGAGCAGCAAGATGGCCACCTGGTGGCTTCTGGGAAGAGCGTGACATCACACTGCCTCCATTCTTAAGAATGTTTAACTCGGGGACTGCCTGTACTTGAATTGAAATACTTACATTATTTACTTTTGCAAATGATATGTGTTGCTTTATATCTGAGTGCAGGTTGCAAAAATAGCTGTCAACATTTCTCACAAACCAAAGTCCAGAAACTAATAACTGTTCTGGAAATTTAGATAAGTTAAGTTATACTACACCGTATTCGAAGTACTCAATACAATGGTCAGATTTAGTTATATCAATCATTATATCATCCACAAGGGAGCTCTATTAGAATTACAATTGTGCAGTACTGTTAGTCAAGTTTTGAAATTTGATTAGTCATTGTTTCGGCTTAGTGTTTTATTTCTTTAGGTGTATAGGATTTTAGACTGTCTGTTTTTACTACATGCATACATTATATGTTCAAAACACTTAAAGTTTTTACGGAGTACTATGGATTTTTCACCTGTCGGGTAGATTCTCTTCTTGAAACCTCAGGAGAGACAGACTACTCTGAATCATTCATTTTTGTGTGTACATTTCAACCTGAGCTAATAAGCTCTGTAAGCAAAGGGCTGTTTACAATCATGGAGATCTTGGAAAACATGAAAATGAGCCTAAAGAAAGCATGAATAGAAAACTTCATTATACTCATACCTATGTGATTAACTGCACTGTTTACAGTGGCCAGACGGGAGAAGCGTCAGTCCTATAGGATTTGCACTTACCTCCCACTTCCAGAGCCGGCCATGTGATGGCTGTGTCCCTTGGACACAGCACATTTCTGATTGGTAAACCGCTTCTCTGATTGGCCCTTCATAAAATGTAAACAAGAGCCACGTGTCTGTATCTGCTCTCCTCCTCACACAGAGAGCCACTTTGTACAGCCTGTCAGGGATCTGTGTGTAACCACTAATTTTACTGTGCAGTTACACAAAGCGCACACAGTGCAACCATCTGTCAACAGTGCACCAAGCAGCATCAGTCAGTGTCTAACTGCACATCAGCTGTATCAGTGTCAATATCTGTCGCAGTGTACTAATGCACATCAACTTTTGTCAGTGTACCATCAACATCTGCAATAGCGTCCTATTGCAACATCAACACGTAATTGTTCCAGTGGTCCATCGACATCTAATGGCGTCCCTAGTGGACAGTCAACATCTGTCACGGTGTCCCTAGTGGACAGTTAACATCCATCACTGTATCCCAGGGCACCAATATATGTCAGTACAGGCTCAACATCTGTCAGTGTCCCAGTGCACATTGACAGCTGTCAGTGGTAGCATCATCTGAATGCCATATCTAAAAAAAATTGTGCACCAGTGAGGAGGCATTCCAGATTTTAAATATGACAAATGAGTAATGGCGAACTCTCACTTAGACTCTACAGGTTCATGTACGGTATCCGACGGTGTACATTCAGAGTGCAGTGGGTCAGTAACTGTTTCAAAGGAGGAATGGGTCCCAACAAAGATGCAGGCAATCTGAGGAGGAGCAGGCAACCATCACCAGTGCTGTACATCCTGGTGAAGTGGCGAGTACCAGCATCGCAGAACACCCCGATGACAGTTTGGGTACTAATATTGGGGTGTCACGTTCGCCACAAAAAATTAGGGCTTAAACCACAAGTGGTATTGCCATACTCAGGAGGAGTAGCAGAGTGTGTTTTGGGGTGTAATTCGAAACATGCCTAAGCTATGGGTTAACTTTGTCTATGCCTATATTTTTTTAATGGTTCCTGTCAGGCCACTGTAGATACAGTTTCACTTTTCTTTCCACATTTTCCAAAAGCTTATGGCAAAAAAAATGCATGTTCAAAAAACTCATTATGCCTCGTAGAAAATATGTTGGGGTATTTGCTTTCCAAACTGTGGTCATTTTGTGGGTGTTTCCACTGTCTGGATGCTTTAGCACCTCCAAAAATGTGACGGGCAATCAAGATAATGTGTAATATATGCTACTTGAAAGCCTGAAGGTGCTCCTTGGATGTTGGGCCTCTCTATGTGGCTAGGTTGTGAAAAAAATCTCGTGTAGTTTCGCCATACTCAGGACACATAGCAGAATGTATTTTGGGGTGTATTTCTTAGTATGTCCATGCTGTGTGTTAGAAATATCTTATGACAACTTTGTGTTAAAAAAAAATAAATAAATACAATTTTCTTTCCATTTTTCAAAAACTTGTTGCAAAAATGACATGATCAAAAGATTCATTATGTTTCACAGAAAATACATTTGAGTGTTTGCTTTCCAAAATGTAGTAATTTTGTCAGTGTTTCCATTGTCCCGGTGCTCCAGAGCCTTCCACAATGTGATAGGTAGTCAGAAAATTAAATACTGAATTTATGCTTCCTGAAAGCCCAAAGGTTCTTCTTGGATTTTGGGCACTCCTACATACAGTAGAATGAGAATCAACGTAGCCACCCTCTAACAGGAAGTTGGATCACAGCAGCAGCATAAAAAAATCTTCAGGATGATGAGTCATAGGATGTACTTTTTTTGTGTTAGGAATATACAGTCAGGTCCATAAATATTGGGACATCGACACAATTCTAACATTTTTGGCTCTATACACCACCACAATGGATTTGAAATGAAACAAACAAGATGTGCTTTAACTGCAGACTGTCAGCTTTAATTTGAGGGTATTTACATCCAAATCAGGTGAACGGTGTAGGAATTACAACAGTTTGCATATGTGTCTCCCACTTGTTAAGGGACCAAAAGTAATGGGACAGAATAATAATCATAAATCAAACTTTCACTTTTTAATACTTGGTTGCAAATCCTTTGCAGTCAATTACAGCCTGAAGTCTGGAACGCATAGACATCACCAGACGCTGGGTTTCATCCCTGGTGATGCTCTGCCAGGCCTCTACTGCAACTGTCTTCAGTTCCTGCTTGTTCTTGGAGCATTTTCCCTTCAGTTTTGTCTTCAGCAAGTGAAATGCATGCTCAATCGGATTCAGGTCAGGTGATTGACTTGGCCATTGCATAACATTCCACTTCTTTCCCTTAAAAAACTCTTTGGTTGCTTTTGCAGTATGCTTTGGGTCATTGTCCATCTGTACTGTGAAGCGGCGTCCAATGAGTTCTGAAGCATTTGGCTGAATATGAGCAGATAATATTGCCCGAAACACTTCAGAATTCATCCTGCTGCTTTTGTCAGCAGTCACATCATCAATAAATACAAGAGAACCAGTTCCACTGGCAGCCATACATGCCCACGCCATGACACTACCACCACCATGCTTCACTGATGAGGTGGTATGCTTAGGATCATGAGCAGTTCCTTTCCTTCTCCATACTCTTCTCTTCCCATCACTCTGGTACAAGTTGATCTTGGTCTCATCTGTCCATAGGATGCTGTTCCAGAACTGTGAAGGCTTTTTTAGATGTCGTTTGGCAAACTCTAATCTGGCCTTCCTGTTTTTGAGGCTCACCAATGGTTTACATCTTTAGGTAAACCCTCTGTATTCACTCTGGTGAAGTCTTCTCTTGATTGTTGACTTTGACACAAATACACCTACCTCCTGGAGAGTGTTCTTGATCTGGCCAACTGTTGTGAAGGGTGTTTTCTTCACCAGGGAAAGAATTCTTTCGTCATCCACCACAGTTTTCCATGGTCTTCCAGGTCTTTTAGTGTTGCTGAGCTCACCGGTGCATTCCTTCTTTTTAAGAATCTTCCAAACAGTTGTTTTGGCCACGCCTAATGTTTTTGCTATCTCTCTGATGGGTTTGTTTTGTTTTTTCAGCCTAATGATGGCTTGCTTCACTGATAGTGGCAGCTCTTTGGATCTCATCTTGAGAGTTGACAGCAACAGATTCCAAATGCAAATAGCACACTTGAAATGAACTCTGGACCTTTTTATCTGCTCATTGTAATTGGGATAATGAGGGAATAACACACACCTGGCCATGGAACAGATGAGAAGCCAATTGTCCCATTACTTTTGGTCCCTTAACAAGTGGGAGGCACATATGCAAACTGTTGTAATTCCTACACAGTTCACCTGATTTGGATGTAAGTACCCTCAAATTAAAGCTGACAGTCTGCAGTTAAAGCACATGTTGTTCATTTCATTTCAAATCCATTGTGGTGGTGTAAAGAGCCAAAAATGTTAGAATTGTGTCGATGTCCCAATATTTATGGACCTGACTATATACTTGAATAGAATTTTTATTCAACTGTGGGATTTGTAGTGTGCATAGAGCATCGCACATGCTCATTCCAAACAAACGGAAGTCAGGGAGAAAATGAAAATGTTCAGGAGCTCACAGATGATGTTACAAAGAGGCATAAAAACACAGTAAGACAATTTATTGAAAAATAGATTTTTGTATAAGCTGCAAATCCATATGATGTATCACAAAATGTGAGGTGTGCTTTGCATAGTTGTATTGATTATTTACACTTTTGTAGCTCTTGGCATGATTGAAGTGAAAAAGGTTTGCTTGACACACAAATTTTGCAGAACTGGACTATAAAATAATGTGATATTAATGCTAGAACCTAGTCAGAGCATATCATGTATTTGTGCTATGCTCAGTGATGCCTTTTTTATTTATTTTATTTATTTTTTGAAGAGCTGGCACCTGTTAAAATCTAACTTTCCACTTTGTAGATCAGGCTTCAAAAGTCATCTGACACATGGCTGATATGTTTTGGTAAATGCCCTTGCTTCTACAGAGCCATAGCAGCAAAGATATAGTGAGCTTGTAATTCAAGAGAGAGTTCATTTGCTATAGCCTATGGAATTCATTATACTATTTTTGCATTGTATTTGTTAAGGAAAACCACGAAACCCAGGCATATTTGAATGTGTCCATGCTCCATTCAATAAATTATCATTAAATAGCAAAAAAAAACTATTTTGTTTTATAGTTTTTCATTTATTTACATTTTATCTTGTTTTCTTAACACCTAGGTAAGATGCCGACTGTAGTATCTCCAGAGCTGTATCGAACTCGATTCTGTGAAGCAATGGATAAGTATTTTCTGATGGTACCTGACCACTGGACTGGTCTTGGAGGCAACTGCTAGAATTCAAAGACCAGGAAGATAGTCATCACAGCACAAAAAACCTTTACTTAACATTCTCTACTTGGGTTTTGTCTATATCTTTAGAGCTTTTTAATTACAATTATAGAATGTTGATGAAATGTTTAAAAACCTCATATAATTATTTGTACATAGAGAAAATTGTAACTTGTTTTACAACATTGTAAATCCAGGGATTGTATGTAAATGAGACCTGTTTTGAAATGAGGACCATGAGTAAAAATGCAATTCTGTTAGATGAGAACTTTTCTCGAATAACAGAAAATGTCAATATGGTGACTGCTGTGCAGCCAGTATCTTCAGATTTTGTATAGATTCAAGATAGTCTCCTGTATAGTTGTCCAGGACATTTTCTGCTGCCTGCGTTACTAGCATGAAATTGTAAGCATCAAAACTTCTTTTGATGACTTTACATCTCTTCATATATCCATCTCTATATTAGTTTTGCTGCTCCAGGGCTTTATTGGAAAATCTATTTCTGTCTCTAAATGTCCATTCATCATGTTTATACAGCAGCGCCAGGGTTATTTGCTGCTATAAATGTGACAAATTTTAAGTTCGTTCAGTTTTGAGATTCACTGTTGCCGCTTGGAAGCTGATGTAGATAGCAATGGTGGACTTGAAGAGCTTGAGAACAACAGTTACAAGTATTAGTAGGATTACAGATATAGTTTAATGTATGATCCTATGAAGGACTTAATTCACCATTTCATGTGTATTTGGGTCAAGCTAGTTAATAATGTAATTTTATCACAGCTCTGTGCCTCTGCTCCAGTAATTCTGTATTCTAAAGGCCTTAATACTTCAGCCTGAAGAATTTGTATCATGTGCTCCTGCAGAATGACATACACAGATAGTAGAGTCAGAGGTGTACGACTTAAGACCTTTAGAATGACCAGTTAGGGACATCAGCATGGAGGTATGGGGCTGGTGTGGGAAGTCCAGAATTATAAGGGAATCTTTATCTGTACACATCAGAATAATAAACTTTGCCAAGATGAGTGATATTTTAAAGGTGCCTGTTGGTATATGGGTATGGAGGCTGCCCCCAGTGACTTTTTTAATGTACAAACATTAGGGCTGTTATTTTTGCTTCAGTAATTTGGGAGTCGCTGAATCCCTAAATAGCAAGTTACTGAACATTTCACACCTGATATGCAAAATGCTTGTTTGTGACCAGGGGCTTACTGAGCAGTTAAAGAGAAGGATGTTAGTCCCAAGGCATGCTTGTACAGAAATAAAGCTGTCGTGACAACTCTTGTAATAAGACCAGATGCTAAAATGTGTGCTGACAACAATCCTTTTTTTTTTCCATTTTTTTTTAAAAAACTAGAATGTTTGAGTTTAAGCAGTCTATACTAATTCACATGGGCCCACAAATAACTCTCAAGAACACCAGCCCTTCTAGTAAATTCTACAGCTGATAATTGGCATGCCAGGGCTAGAGATGAGTCAGATTTAATATCTAGGTCTTTACAGGAATGCTTTAAGAAAGAACCCCTCATTGCTAGCAAAGTTCTAAATACAGTAAACACTTACATGACTCTTTCAGCAGTAGTCGTTTTAAAAGTAGGTTGACATGTGCATTAGCCCTTCTTTACAAGGCTTCTCTATTTAGAGTGTAACTACTTATGTTTCCTTTTTTATTTTTGTTTTATATTGCTGTAGAAAGTTTTTTTTTTTTTTTTTTTTTAGAGAAGAGTTTTTGTAGTATATGAGATCAAAATCTGCCTTGCTTTATTTGCACACTTGCAGATATATAATTGCTTTTTGGACAGAATACGTGTGCAGTTATGACATTTTGTATTTGACCTTATGATTTTATTATGTTACTAAAATTGTAGGTCTTAAAATGTGTGTAGCTGCTTTAAAAGCTAGGAAAGGGGGCTTTTAATAAAATTGACTCAAATGAATGTGAATGGTCAGAGTAAATATCACACAGCAATCCAGCACATAAAGTAACCTAATGCATACAGTTAAATACATATACAGGAATTTAGGCGTAAAATGGTTTGAACATGAATACTGCTCTGTATTCTTTGTAAATTCTTACTTACAGACAGAATATTTCCATTTAGGGAGAACAGGTATAAAATCAAGAGCCCATGCAGAAGATCTTTATACAGTAGATATATTCTATATAATACAACATTTAAAGGTGTGGGGTAATGCCTGCTTCAAGATACTGTATTGCTTTTTTTTCTAGAAGATGTGGACTTTTATGTTTAGATCAGAAAGGACAGAGAGTTGTACCATTGGTTGGGAAAGACCTAGTTATATCTGGGAAAGGGAAATGTTGAAGAAAAATCTGAGGACCTTCAACCAGTCACAACATAATTTTAGTGGTGGGGGCCAGGTGTCTGTAAATGTAAACTTCAGCATCACTTTTTATATACAGTACTTGGCAGTTTTTCCAATGATCTGTCTTCACTAAGCTGCTTCTCAATAGATCAATGCAAGTGGTCAGTGAATCATGACAGATCGCAGTGGCACCACAGTGAGAACATGGGTTAAACTGGTAGAGATCTTAATGGGTTGTAGACCTAAATGGAGGGTTTTGACTTGCCCATGTCCCATAACTCTCAAGCCAGAACAAAATTTATTGTTTGGGTGAGAGAGGATTGCTACATTCGGGAGAGGATTCTGAATGTGCATATCATTGTTGATCAAGAAACAGGCCAGACTGGTAGCATTTTTCCCATACAGCAGGTGGTGATGGATATTTATATCAACCCCCTCCATCCCATGTTTTTAAAGGGATTCATACAAGGTAGCAGTACTAAAATAATGTTCCTATCCAATCTCAGTCAGCAAGCTATGAGATAGAAGTGCCCTTGGAGCTCCAATATCTAGGCTACTATTTTACAAAATCTCAACTCCATCTATGAAGCGGACACCTCCCACGGCTTAGTTGATATGAAGCCACCCTTCAGTGCACGAGCCAGTAGGGAAGCATGCAAAAGGCATGGCCAAGCACGGAAATTCTAGATGCAGTTGAGATTTTCACAATAGACCACTTTGCGTTTTTTGGCTGCTGAAGCATTCATAAATATGTTGAACTAATGTACAGGATCTGGATGAGTAGTGGTTTATTCAAATGGCGAGGTAGTAATTTCTGATCTTTGTTCAGGTTTGCTAAGTTTAGTTCAAGGAGCACAGCTTGTATTAAATGGTGTTCAAAATAACTGTGATTGATCTAACTCTGGCTATTTGTAACGTTATACCCCGTAGTCCTGAATGCTGCATTAACTCTATGACCTAATAGATAATATGCATAGACCACGTTATAAAAATGCTAAATTCATTTTGTTTAGGCATACTTGGAAAAAAATGAGTAACGCTATGTATGTACTGCAGTTTCAATTCACCAGGAAGATGTTTTAGAACATTTAACTTTTATTTTATCTGTAGCAGGGTAGTACATTGTCTTGATCGAATATTATTGTGTTTTTGAATTGTGGCCTTTTGCATATGTGGTATAAGCATACTATGGTCAAACTTTTCACAACATTGTTTGTGTTTTTTGTTTTTCCTTAAAGAACGTTTAGCACTTTATCTTCACGCCTGTACCTCACTTGTCAATCCATCACAGTATCTACACTCCGTTAAAAAAAAAGATTTTTTTTTTTTTTTTTTTCAAATATTTCACATCTATTTTTTCTACAACTGAGCAGATACCCAATTTATTCATTCTACAATATCAACTTGGTGTATTTACACATTTATTTGATTAGTCTTTGCACCTTTTGAGCATCACTATCCTCTATGTAACTATTACATTATGTTACATTAATCCATCAAATACAGCAAGTCTAGGAAAAAAAATGTTCCCCTGCATTTGATTGGATGTTTAAAGCAAACTCAACTGCACCACTAAAAAGTGTAAATATCTTCCATTAATGTACTCTTGTATTTAGCAGTGCTGCTGTAGGAATAGGAACCTTGCAAAAAAAAAAAAAACACCTGCACTAATATCTGCTGTGTGATGGCGGATTGTCATGAGATTATACAAATCTATATTCCAGGCATTTTTTACCAACAGTAATTGCAAATGCATGTAGTAATTTTAAATAAATACACATAAAAGGACCAAAGGTTTATTAGAATTGCCAGGACTTATGCTTTACATATTAATAAACCATCAATTCTTGTATTTAGTTCTGTGTATTCTAATTGTTTCCTTCAGTTTTCAAGATAAATAGTAGTAGTTATGGTAATGTTGATTTTGTTTCCGTTATCCAAGTTGATTTTAAAGTGTAATTGGTCTTATAGACACTGAATAAACACTTAACTGATCTGTTTCCCCAGTGATGTGTTTCAGCTTATTTCAGCTCTCTGAACATAGAACAGTGTTATGTCTTTCAACTATAAAAGCTTTATGTAAACTGCCTGATCATTTGTATGCATGTTCATGAGCTTATCTCAGCAGATCATTTGCCTCCAGTTTTTGTTATATTTTTAAAGGGCATCCCCGGAACATGACATGTTGCAGTCCATAGCACAATGGCACAACTGGGCCTTATAAAACTTTAGTCATGACCGTTTTGTATATATATATTCCCTGTTTTATTTGACTACTGAAAGATTATGTAAAATCATTATAATCACACCCTGCTATGAAATGTAGATAATTCATGTTAGAAATATTTTCTAGATGCCCTGTAAAGCTCCCACGCTGTATTTGATTGTTTCTGTATTATAGTTTTCCATAATCTGTGGTAAATTAATATGTTCCTGGATGAATATGTAGCATACGCAATATGCTTTGCTTTATGTAGATTTACTGCAATTCCTTTTTTTTTTTTTTAAACTGTGTGCCACCTGTTATTAAACAGGTGTATATAAAGTGTTTGTACAGATTATTATTGTAGATATTTGGTCCAAGACCCGTTTTAATTCTATTTTATACAACTGACTTCTTAAAGTATTTAATAGTAACAATGTATAATTCTCTAGAAAATGTACTGTTTATAATAGGTATTCCAATAAACTAGTGAGCTATCATTCTGACTAGTGTAATTGTTTGTTTTTTTTTTAATGTGATACAAATATTCCACCATAAAGGGAAGTTTAAAATAGTAATAAAACATATTCTATTTTACAGCAAAACAAATAAAATTTCATTTGCAACATCCCCTATTTAACAAAATAACCAACATTAGTGGGGTGTGCTTTCCTAAATAATATACCTCAAAAACCACTAATGAAAGAACAAGAACATGTGCACACTCGAATATCAATATTGTTTTTTATAGAACTGAAGGCAAACCTTATTTTATCCAAAACGGGGGAAAAAAGGGAAGGTTATAACCCTTGTTTGTTTCTTTGCTACCCGTGTCCATTGGGAGATTTCCCTTCACTTGCTGTCCTAAAGCTAAAACAGGAAGTGAGATGAAATCCTTCTAAAGTGAGGCAATCCCGGTTTCCACCAGGGTCACCAGATCTAGTGTCTTCATCCGAAGATTTCCCTTCTATTCCTGTTCTAGGGTCAATTCAAAATTGGGGATTTTCTTTTCATTTTCACTTTTGATGATAACGGTAAACAGGACAAACAGAAGACCATAAAAACCTTACAAGTGTTCTAATCCTTCTCCACTCTAAAGCTTTAAGAAAAAAAAAATTTGCATTTAGTTATACTTTAGGCTCCATGCACACTGGCTTAAAAATTGCTGCTTCTACAGGACTTTTGTGATTTTCCTGTAGAAGCCGCTCAATGTTATCCTATGTGTCCATGCACATTAGGACAATTAGAATCATTTTTTAAGTTCAACTTTAGTGGCAGGAAAAAAAAAAAACCTTCTGGTTTGCATGTTTCGAGATTTCTGGCATAAAAAGGCTAAACTAAACTGAGTACAAAAAGGCTTTTATATCAGCTTTCTTTTATTTGCCAAGGGAACTGGTGTTTTTTTTTTTAAGCCCAGTGTGCATGGAGCTTAGAGCTTTTCTTCCCTAGCATATCAACCAACCAAAGTGCATATAAAGTCTATAGCCATAAAGATAAAGCAATTGTAAGGCCTCATGTACACTTGGTGTTTTTACAGCCTCTGTTTTTGGCTTCTGACTTTTTTTTTTTTCTACAGCCAGTAAACTTCCCAGCATACAGTCAGGTCCATAAATATTGGGACATCGACACAATTTCAACATTTTTGGCTCTATACACCACCACAATGGATTTGAAATGAAACGAACAAGATGTGCTTTAACTGCAGACTGTCAGCTTTAATTTGAGGGTATTTACATCCAAATCAGGTGAACGGTGTAGGAATTACAACAGTTTGCATATGTGCCTCCCACTTGTTAAGGGACCAAAAGTAATGGGACAATTGGCTTCTCAGCTGTTCCATGGCCAGGTGTGTGTTATTCCCTCATTATCCCAATTACAATGAGCAGATAAAAGCTCCAGAGTTCATTTCAAGTGTGCTATTTGCATTTGGAATCTGTTGCTGTCAACTCTCAAGATGAGATCCAAAGAGCTGTCACTATCAGTGAAGCAAGCCATCATTAGGCTGAAAAAACAAAACAAACCCATCAGAGAGAGAGCAAAAATATTAGGCGTGGCCAAAACAACGGTTTGGAACATTTTTAAAAAGAAGGAACATACCGATGAGCTCAGCAACACCAAAAGACCCAGAAGACCACGGAAAACAACTGTGGTGGATAACCGAAGAATTCTTTCTCTGGTGAAGAAAACACCCTTCACAACAGTTGGCCAGATCAAGAACACTCTCCAGGAGGTAGGTGTATGTGTGTCAAAGTCAACAATCAAGAGAAGACTTCACCAGAGTGAATACAGAGGGTTCACCACAAGATGTAGACCATTGGTGAGCATCAAAAACAGGAAGGCCAGATTAGAGTTTGCCAAACGACATCTAAAAAAGCCTTCACAGTTTTGGAAGAACATCCTATGGACAGATGAGACCAAGATCGACTTGTACCAGAGTGATGGGAAGAGAAGAGTATGGACAAGGAAAGGAACTGTTCATGATCCTAAGCATACCACCTCATCAGTGAAGCATGGTGGTGGTAGTGTCATGGCGTGGGCATGTATGGCTGCCAATGGAACTGGTTCTCTTGTATTTATTGATGATGTGACTGCTGACAAAAGCAGCAGGATGAATTCTGAAGTGTTTTGGACAATATTATCTGCTAATATTCAGCCAAATGCTTCAGAACTCTTTGGATGCCGCTTCACAGTGCAGATGGACAATGACCCAAAGCATACTGCAAAAGCAACCAAAGAGTTTTTTTAAGGGAAAGAAGTGGAATGTTATGCAATGGCCAAGTCAATCACCTGACCTGAATCCGATTGAGCATGCATTTCACTTGCTGAAGGGAAAATGCCCCAAGAACAAACAGGAACTGAAGATAGTTGCAGTAGAGGCCTGGCAGAGCATCACCAGGGATGAAACCCAGCGTCTGGTGATGTTTATGCGTTCCAGACTTCAGGCTGTAATTGACTGCAAAGGATTTGCAACCAAGTATTAAAAAGTGAAAGTTTGATTTATAATTCTGTCCCATTACTTTTGGTCCCTTAACAAGTGGGAGGCACATATGCAAACTGTTGTAATTCCTACACCGTTCACCTGATTTGGATGTAAATACCCTCAAATTAAAGCTGACAATCTGCAGTTAAAGCACATCATGTTCGTTTCATTTCAAATCCATTGTGGTGGTGTATAGAGTCAAAAATGTTAGAATTGTGTCGCTGTCCCAATATTTATGGACCGGACTGTATATTATCCTGTGTCCATGCACACATAGGCTTTAATCCGGTGTTTTTGGCAGGGTGTTTTCTGGTTTGGAAAAAAAAAAAACAGAACTAGTGGGTTTCGAGTTCTTAAGCTGTAAAAACACTCCATTGCTGGTAAAACCTGGCAAACCAGCATTTTTTTAGCCAATTTTTTTTTGTGCTAAAAACAACAATGTGGAAAAACAGTTAAACACTACTGGAAAAACTTGAGTTAATCACTTGCCAACCGCGCTGTAGCTGAATGATTGCTATAACACGGTTGTCCAATTCTGGGAGGGTGTTATATGACCTACGAACACAGCTGATTACGTGATGTGGTAAAAGGCCAATCACAGCAGCCTTTTACCACATGATCAGCTGTGTCCAATGACACAGCAGATCACCGGGTAAATGCAGGTGCCGGTTATCGGCTGCACTTTCCTCTTTCTGTCACAGCATGAGGAAAGTACTGCCGATAACCAGCAATTGTCAGAAAACAGATCAGCACAGATGATCAGTGCCACCCAGCAGTGCTGCCCGTCAGTGCAGCCTCATCCATGCACATCAGTGAGGGAGAAAAATTACCTGTTTGCAAAATGTTATAATAGAAACAAAGAAACATTTTGTTTTCCAAAATGTTTTGCTCTTTTTTTGTTTATAGTGCAAAAAAATAAAAGCACCCAGTGGTGATTAAATACCACCAAAAGAAAGCTCTGTGTGTGGAAAAAAAAAATTTATAAAAACTTCATATGGGTACAATGTTACATGACTGCACAATTGTCATTTAAAGTGTGATAGCACTAAAAGATGAATATTGTCCTGGGCAGGAAGGGGGTATAACTGCCCAATAGGCAAGTGGTTAATGTGACTGTATACAGCTAATGCTACCGGCAGTTTTAAAAAGCCCACTGTCCATGAGGTCTAAAGGCTATTTTTTTTCAGTTGAAAAAAATAAACATGTTGTACTTACCTGCTCTGTGCTATGCTATTGCACAGACCAGCCCCCTACCCCCTCTTCTGGAGTCCGTGCTGGCTCTCTCCACTCCTCTCCTGTATGTGTCCCCATTATAAGCCATGTGCTATGTTTAGGTGTGCTCCACGCACCATGTAGAGCCTTGGCAGAGCCCATGAGATGGCTTCCCTTACATTTCCTGTTTAATACCCCCTGAAGTTGGTGACAGGGTGTAGCAGGATGAAAAGTGGCACGGATGCCTGTGCTAGGTCCTGGCACAGTGGGTAGTCAGACAACAGTCATATTGGAGCTTGTGCAGAATGGGGGCACACAGGTGGAGTACAGGACCTTGCAGTGTGAGAAGCAAAGCCATAGTTGAGATGAAGTACAAGAGGTGCCAAAATCCAAAGATGAGCAGGGTCAAAAGTTAGGCTGGGGTCAATATCAGACAAGCAGCAGAAGTACCAAGACAACAGTCTGGAAAGGAAGTCAGGACATAAGTCCAAGTCAGAAACAGGAGATCAGAATAAAGCAGGATGAAGGAGCAAGCCAGGTCAAATACAAGATAGCAGGATGCAGGTCTTGTCAACACTCCTTGGTTGTCCCGAGCTTTAAATAAGAATCTTAGCATGCACAATCCGCACTGGTATTTGGTGCCAATTCACTTTATTGCGCGCGCACACACACACACAGTCTTGACTGTATGTATTGGCTCATAAGCTGCATATTGTGCACACAGAGATCTTTGGGCCTGGCCATGCACTTGATCTTCCTGACACTGTTCCAGGCTGTTCAGGGCCTAGTGTTAGGAGGGTGGGTTAGGGGACTTCTCTGAAACCTCTTGACAATGCACAATCTGTGCCTCTCCCTTTCAGGCAAACTTCAGCTCCACCATCTACAATGGTCCTAACCTGGTGTGCTCAGTCAGCCCCTGGTATAATTCCACGCTTTTTTTTTTTTTTTTCACCCAGGATCATGGAGTGTTCCCGTTTCCCTGGTGTATTCCGCATTGCATAACATAAATTACAAATCCAGCAGGGAGAGTAGTAATGGCCTCAACTCGAGAATTTAGTGGAATTTCAGCTTACAACAAACTAGCCTTTATACTGTCCCCCTCCTAACACTTGTGCTAACTAACCTGTGTAAGAAAGATGTGAACCTGTGAATGTAATGGGGGGTACCCTCAGCACGTTTTACAAGGTAGGTAATACACTTCTCAATTCGAATGCGTATTGCCTGTTGTCCTTAATTTACCATTAGTTGTGTGTGTGCGCAGACAGCTAGCTCAACAGCAAAAAGTATACTGCTTGAAATACAGTTGGTTGAATTTCTGTGCTTAGGAGGGGGGGAAGCCCGCTTTAAGGCTAGTTGAGCATAAATTGGAGTTACTTAAAGCACATAAATCCAACTAACCATTTCAGGCAGTATTCTTTTTGCTGCTGTTCTGTCTGTTCGCACACACATGACTGTAAAGTAAGAAGGACAAAAGCCATACACATGAAGCAGACTTGAAAAGTGTATTCGCTACCTTGTAAAACGTACTCTGAGGGCATCCATTCTTAGTCAATGGTGGAAGAAGTTTGCAATCGTGAAAAAGGAACCTAAATCTCTAAGGGATTAGCCTCTTCCAAACTCAATCCTGACTCCATTTTGTCACTTCAAAACATTAGATAGTAACTTAAAAAGTACTGAAGCCAGAAAGAGCCAACCTAGTAGCAGCCATACAGTAACAGAATGGGGTTTTACCAGTACTTATTAGATTGGGCAATATTATCTTTAAAATATATGAATTTCCACAGCTTAAAGCTCTCTTTGCCCCTTAGCCGCCTTAGTTTAAGACTCTGAACATGCTGCAGTTGACAGAGGCTTCCGACCTAATGCTTGACTGCTAGAGAGATACTACATTAGTCACTTTACAAATCGATGCTTCCACGTTTGTGTAATGAACAGCCCTTCTAAAAATAACGAGTCACATTTAATATTGCTTTTAACAAGACCCATTTTAAAAGGTCAGAAACAAATTGCATAAGACAAAAAGGAAAGGACAGCACAGAAAAAGTGCAAAGTATATTAGCCAGTCTAATGATTTCCTCAATCTTTGTAGGTCATTTGTATGTACTGTATATATGAGGCTGCTCGGCGGGTGGGCCTTAAGGCCGAGCAGCCGTAGATATGCGGCCCTGTGTAAATAACTTACCGTGCTGAGAGTGCGTTATTATATATATAATAAATAATTGAAAATTAAATTTTTCTTGTATTTAAGGCACTGTTTGAATAAAAATATAAAACTGAAAATATGTAAAAAAAAAAATTTCCATGGGGTGTAGCTAATTGTTCCCAGCAGGTGTCACGGGCTGAGGGTCTGATCAAGGAGCAGATAACTAATACTCTGCATGTGTCACTGATTGAGACTCTTTTTGTAATCAATATATGAATGTTGTGATATCTACACTCAGGACCACCAGCCCAGCCTATCTTATTAAATTGGTACAGGGTTCAAATGCCCCCCAGCCCAGTGCTTTCCTAATTACAGAACACAGGGTATGCATTTAAGTATCATAAAACAAGAAAAAGGTAGCGCTAACAAACTAAATATCCAAATCAAACAGTGATAAAACCGTGAAAAAAATTATTTTAAATTACCAAAAAAATGTCTTTAATTTTCTTTTTCATCAACCGTGAAAAATGTCTATATCAATAAGAACAAATTTGTGCAAATCCACCACCAACAGAAATGAATAAACTCACCAGAGCGAATTGCCAGTTAAATTATAAACCAGCAATTTTATAATTTAACTGGCAATTTGCTCTAGTGAGTTTATTCATTTCTGTTGGTGGTGGATTTGCACAAATTTGTTCTTATGGTGATGGACATTTTTACTGTTGATGAAAAAGAAAATTCTTAAAGACATTTTTTTGGTCATTTAAATTAATTTTTTCACTGTTTTATTTATCACTGTTTGATTTGGATATTTAGTTTGTTAGCGCTACCTTTTTCCTGCTTTATTATTGTAACCTTTATTTTGGGGTTAAGGTTTAGCAGCTTGTGTTAATGAATTACATGTGAACACCTTTGGCGCGATTTTCATTTATATTTTTTTTTCATGCATTTAAGTATAACTAAAGGAAAAACTTTTTGTTAATTGTACAGGACAGGGTTGCATAGACCATGTGCACCCTCACACATTCCATGGGATTCATTTTTTTTTGCTAATCTCCTTAGATGATCGACATCTTCTTAATGTGCATCTTGGGAACTGTACCCAAGCCCCATAGTGGTGGGGCCAAACTGTAATGTTTGCTTTTGGCACTGGATCCTGCTTTTTCTTACCTTGGCATGTAGTTCAATGAGTGTAGTTAGGTGCAGGGCTGTGGTCCATTCCAATGTTACCCAGACCCTTTTGGAGGTATGGCCACCATAATGGAAGGATTTTGGTCCCCTCTTGCAACCTGCAGCATGGATAAGGTGAGACAGGATTTCCCTGTAATTGTGACCAGATCCTAATTTTAAATTTGGCTGTTTTTTTCCTATACAGAATTGCTTCTTGGGAGGTGACGTACTTTCAGTATACCTTCCAGCTGACGCTCTTTTGCCCACCATTTCTACTGAAAATGCAAGAATAAATTGACCAAATGCAGGCTGCAGTGTTAAGTGTGGACAGCTTGCTCTATCTGTAATGCTGCAGAGAGCACTCTAGTGGCAACGGGAGAGGGTAGTCACATGACTTTGATGGGTCATGTGCTCATTTGTTTTCTTTATTAAAATAGCATTGTAACTGAATTTATTATTTTATAATAAGAGACCTCAAACTGGTCATACACTCATCAGCTTCATTCAACCTGCAAAGTCTTAGTGTCATGGTCTGGGATCAAGCTCAGAAACCAGTAGCTGTAGCAGTAAAGAGGTTCACAAGTAATCAGCTGCAAATATGCAAGCAGATTCCGCTAACAGAAGGATTGGGGTCTTGGCACTAGCCAGTCTTCGCGAGAGCTGCTGCTGGTGGAGATGGGTTTTGCTGCTTGCTAATGCCAGGTCATGGCCCTCTGGATAGCCCAGCAGTGAAGGAGCAAGTGGAGGTAAGGAAACGGATGAAGCAGATAAAGACCAAGCCAAAAGGTAAGTAATAACTAGATGTTATCGACTACTCTTCCTTCTGATACCAAGTGGTAGCAAACTTAAAGACAGTAGCAGGACATGAAAGGAGCAAGATACTGGCTGGAAAGAGCATAGTAATTTGGCAAACAGGAAGTGCACAGACATTAAATCAGGAAGTTCATGGATGGAACAAAGAGTTAAAGGTTCACCAAAAAAAAAAAACTACAAGCAAAGGTTGTCCAAAGGATCAGGCAGGGAGCTGCCCAGCATCTCAGGTGGCACAGCAAGAAGAGCTACAGTCAGACATCACAGAGGTCCCAAGTTCAGATCTGGGCCCTGACACTACATTTCCACCATACAGTGTGGATAAATTAATCTCCCCGACTTTCTATTGTATTCTGATAGCTGGCATCCACAGCTCTCAGTTTACCTGAACAGTGACTCTACCGGACACTGACACTGTTTGACAATTTTCCCCCTGGCTTCTTTAGCAAAAATTGATTATTCAATTACGTTTTATCAAGCCTGGCAGCTTTTAGATTGTTGCTACTCCATATTTATTCAGCGGTTCACTTGCCTGATGGCTGACTGTTGTCCTTCCACCTAAAAAAAGAGAAACTGGTGTCACCTGCCTGATGGTGTTGTCTGGCAGAGATATTGTATATGAACCATAAACATGCATAGACTGAGTAACAAAAACTTTGGCAAGTAAGATACTATACGTACAATTGTGTTCAAAATAATAGCAGTCCAACATCACAAACCAGATTAATCACTATTTTTGGTATAAATTATATTTCTATATGGCAAATAATTTATTAGTAGGTGTAGTAGAGCAGGGGTGTCAAACTGGCGGTCCTCCAGCTGTTGCGAAACTACAAGTCCCATCATGCCTCTGCCTTTGGGAGTAACTGTCAATCTTGCAATGCCTCATGGGACTTGTTTGGTAACAGCTGGAGGGCTGCCAGTTTGACGCACATGTAGTAGAGTAATAGAAAACCAGCAGACCCAACAGTCATGCTATGCATGCTGCTGTTTCTGTGTAATTGAATCATTAATTGAAAGGGGAGCATTCAAAATAATACCAGTGTGGAGTTCAATTAGTGAGGTCCTTCAGTCTGTGAAAAAACAGGTTGCCTTTATTTAACGAAGGCAGCAAATGTTGTACATGCTGGGTATAGTGCATTTCTCTCTGAAAATCTGAGGAAAATGGGTTGTTCCAGACATTGTTCAGAAGAACAGTGTACTTTGATTAAAAAGTTGATTGGAGAGGGAAAACATATAATGAAGTGCAGAAACTGATAGGCTGAGCAGCTAAAATTATCTCAAAACCAAGACCAAAACCAGAAAGACGTGGAAGAAAACAGAAAACCACCATTCGAAGGGACCGAAGAATAGCCAAAAGGCCAAAGACTCAGCCAATGATCAGCTCCAGGGTGATCAAAGAAGATCTAAAGTTACTTGCGAGTACTGTAAGAATTAACACCTATGTGAAGCCAAGCTATCAGCAAGAAGCCCCTAGGAGGTTCAATTGTTAAAAAAAAACTATATGTGCTTAAGAGGTTACAATATGCCAAAGAACACATTGACTGGCCTAAAGAGAAATGGAGCAACATTTTGTGAACTGATGAAAGCCAGATCATTCTTTTTGACAGTTTGTCAGATGACCCCCAAACACTGAATTCAAACCACAGTACACTGTGAAGACAGTGAAGCATGGTTGCGCAAGCATCATGATATGGGGATGTTTCTCATACTACGGTGTTGGGCCTATTTATCACATACCAGGGATCATGGATCAGTCTGAATACATCAAAAAACTTGAAGAGGTCATGTTGCCTTATGCCGAAGAGGGAATGCCCTTGAAATGGGTGTTTCAACAAGACAACGACCCCAAACACACCAGTAAGTGAATAGCATGTTGGAGCCCAATCTCCGGACCTTAATCCAAAAATTTGTGGGGTCACATCAAAGATGCTGTTTCTGAGGTAAAACCAAGAAATGCAGAGGAATTGTGGACTGTAGTGCAATTGTCCTAGACTGGAATACCTGTTCACAGGTGCCAGACGTTGGTCGATTCCATGTGAAGCAATCTTCAGAAACAATGGTTGTACAACTAAACTGTTCAGCAATTCACTGGAAAGCAAAATCTTCAAGCATTTTTCAGTTTATACAGTAAATGTTTGTGTTTATAAAGAAAAATGCAGGCACTGCTGTTTTTTTGAACAGCCTACTATTCCTTTTTTCTTCACTTTCTGTAAAGTAATACATTTGAAAGCTTTGTCTTCATGTTTTGATTTGTAATAGACTGTGCAGTATTCCCAATGCATTTGCGTTTATAGAAATAAAAGCTATTATAAGGATTTTGAGCTTTACTCACTCTTTTAAACACACGGCTATTATTTTGAAGACAATTGTATGTGTTTTTCACCTATACATTTAATGGTTTAGCATGAACTCTGTCATAAACAAACAATTATAGATCCAATATTTGTTTTTTGCACAGACTGGCTTTATTGGAATCCTGTACTCAGAGGAAAATGTGGACCACCTTTGCTATTGCCCTTTAATCCTTGGTCATGGACCTGAAACTAGTAAGCAAATTAAGTTGGTCAAATTTGCATTCCTGATTTGTTTGGTTCTGTGATGGAAAAGCATTAAAGCAACAGGATCAGAATAGCAGAGAGAAGTCATCAATGACAGCCTTTGTACTACTTTCAGTGCAGGTTGCTTTTAAAGTGGAACTAAACTCTACACAAAAATGCTCCTAGCAGATTTCTTTTTTAGTGTTCTCTAACTGCCGACCATGCATTGTGCAGTGTACACTCCCAGCCTGTTTGTGGAATCCTTGAGATGTGGAGAATGCAGCTGGGTGCCAGGACAATGTAACTCAAGTGTACATATAGAAGACTATAGCAAAAGATCCTGCGCTATGGTCTGGTTATTTGGTGTTCAAGTGGCTGCCTGCACACTTATTTTAACCCAAAATAGGATACAATTACATCAAAACAATATATGTAACGGTGAAGTGCTACAATGCACCTACCACTTTGTCTAACAATAGTGTTAGGCAATATGAATGACTAAATATTCTCATAAAAATAATGTGCAACAATATAAGCTAAACCAACTAAATATGTCAAATTCATGTACTGTCAACAAATACAGCAATTCATGTAATTACTTGTATGTAACAAAAGTCTGATAAAGTGCATAAAAGTGCTACAAGTAATTTTATCTTGGCAAAAACCAAAGTGCTACAAAGTTAAAGTTCTTGTTTCCACTCCAGTAACTGCGTTTTTCATGCTCCCCCTCTGGGTGGGTCTATTAGCACTCTGGGATCTCTCCTCCAAGGCGCCTGTTTTCCCCTTTTAATTTTTTTCAGGTATCACATGTTCTTTTCCACAGCTCACCATATATGCACATGGAACAAAACTCAAAATATTGTAATATCACTTTATTAACGTTGATTAAAAATGTTAAAAACACTTACATGCAATGTTTGCTTGCCATACACAAGCTAGGAGTACATTATAATATGTGTCTGGGATGCTTCTATGTTCCACAGCCTGGAAATGAGCAAACTGGAGGTGATGTAAGGAAGCTCCACTGCTGGCCCAGATGCATGCTATGTGGAAGCTACAGTGCGGCAGAAAAAGCATTATAAATACTTAACGTGATATTAAAGGTTTGCTTATTTAAACAAAAGCAAAGAAAACAAACATGTCATACTTATCTGCTCTGTGCAATGGTTTTACACAGAGCAGTCACAATCCTCTTTTTTCTTGGGTCCCCCACTGGAACTCCTGGCTCCTTCCCCTTGACCAGTGCCCCCACTAGCAAGCCACTTGCTATAGGGGCACTGGTGTGGGCTCGCTCACAAACCACACTCTGTGTCCATAAGACACATAGAGCCATGGCTCAGCTCCTCCATCCCACTCTCTCCTCATTGGTTCACTAGCTGTGTACAATGAATCCCCTTACAAGGAGAATTAATACACAAAAATTATTCCTTTCCAACAATTTAGAAATTGGACAAAAGGTTTAGCTCTGTAAAACAGTTTTTGATAGTGCATTTTAATACAGGCATATTATGAGGAACAAATGAGGAGGAAAGAAAAACAGAGGGACTTTGTGAGGGACAGTCCATCAAAATCAGGGACAGTTGGGAGCTATGCTTATATATTCAAAACCAATATTGTTTTTCCAAGTACGTATTCCAACATCTCAAATAAAACAGAAATGTAAGTTTTATTATTTTGTAGACCCCTTAAAAGGATGACTACCTGTCCATAATAGAACAATCTTTATTTTCTTTTTCCTTTTCGTACAATGGTGTAAAAAGAGGATGTGCAGGTATTTAAACATTTCTGATATCATTTCCCAAATGTGGTTGGAGGGGAAAGCTGTAGGTTTTTGCTTAAGGCATATAATGTATGCTGAGATTTACATTTTTTTTAATTCTTTCTTGCATGTCCTTTTTAGGCTAGGTTCACATCTAGGCAGTTTGCGTCTGATCCGTTTCTGCTTTGCGTTTTGCATTGCATTTTGCCGTGTTTCTTTTTCTTGCTTCTAGGCAGATTTAAAATGCAAAACACATATAAAATGCAGCAAAACACACTACATGCTTTTCTGCAGTGTTTCTATAGTCTATAGAATAAAAAAACGCAACTTTTTGCTTTCAAAAAAGTCCCTGACTCTTTCCAAAAAATCGCACTGGGTGAAAACGCGGAGATGTGAATATGTCCCATAGGAAATCATGTTAAATGGACTGTAGTGCTTTTCTGCAAATGCAAAATGCTACGGAAAATGCTTATGTGTGAACCTAGGGTTAGCCTAATGTGTTAACTTCCACAAATATTGATGAGATGAATATTTAAAGCTGAATTCCATCAACTATAGTTACATATTAGAAAAGGTTAAAAAAACAAATACACATTCACCAAGTTGAACCTGTTTGAGGTATACAGTATGTTTTGAAAAACAATCCCTGCAAGCATTGGTCAGTTTGCTGTAAGAAGGTAAAAAAATATAACAGAATCCTGTATGTAATTGTGAAATAAATAAAATGATGGTATCAGCTTTCTATCTTTATATTGACTTCCTAAAATGTGCTGCACAGAAGCCAATGGCCAGTATTGTTGGCAAGTCAAGTTTAAGCATAAATATACACACCCCTAAACACTATTTTGAACCTTTTGATGTTATAGCAGCATTCAGTCTTTTTTGGAGGGAGTCTAAAGCCCCAGGTCCAGCTGAAGAACAACAGCCCCAAAGCATAATGTTGTCCCCACCATGCTTCAATCTGGATATGATGTTTTATTTTTTATTGTGCCGAACATACTTTTTGGAATTATTGCCAAAAGGTACTCATCTGACCATAACACATTTTCCCACATGCTTTACACAGAATTAATGTAGGTTTATGCAAAATGTAGCCTTGCTTGGATGGTTTTTAGTAAGAAAATGCTTCCGTCTTGCCACCTTACCTACAGCCCAGACATATGAAGAATAGGGGAGATTGTTGTCACATGTCGTACACAACCAGTACTTGCCAGACATTCCTGCAGCTCATTCAATGTTGCTAATAAATAACTAAATCAAAACATGCAAGTGCTTGAATTATACAGGTAAAGTAGCAAACACTTTAAGAGGATATCCTCTCCTTAATACCAAAAGTGAAAAATATATACCAGGTGTTGCGCTAAGTGATCTCTGATAAATATTACATAATTCTTAAATATACAGTTGTACAATGAATAATAGTGCTGTAAAATAGCCCAATCACCAAAGAACAAAGAGCAAGATAACGATCAAAGTGTGAAATAATAATCATCATATATGCAACAGTCCCAATGAAGATAAATAAAACAGTCCCCTTTTCCTTCCTTATGTGAATGTTCCCAGATCCACGTTCCGACTTGTGTACCCACAAACGTGATCACTACACCACTGTGACAACAAATTGGAGGCTTACTAGATCCTTTGACCCCTTAATTATAGGAAGTCAACATGCGCTTTGTTGAAAATCATCAATGCACAGTGCCATGCCACAAACTGGACCACGTGTGTCTTCCTTTAAACGTCCCGATCACACGGGGTTAGTTCACAACCATACAAAAATAAAAGAAATGCCTCTAATAGTACAGTTTGCAAACCATTTATTAAAAAAGGAGGAATCACACTTACAAACAGTTTAAAATCTCAAGCATATGTAAAAATCATTAAACAGCAAAGATCAGCATAAACAGCAACTCTTACACGATGAGGTCACAAAGGGAGTCTCCTCCCGACGCGTTTCTTCATAACCAGTTTCCAGGGTTATAGAGGAAAATGGAGGGTCTGGTCAGGTTTGCCTAAAAATCTGATAGGATGACCCAACCGGACCCTCCATTATCCTCTATGAAGTGGTATCTGTAAATGGTCCATTTACACCCACCTACATCCAATCAGATCCGCTAAAAACAGACATCTAGCGGATCAGATAGTAGTCGGGTGTAAATGGACAGCCGACCCATTTACATCTGACCTCCGATATAGGACAGCAGGCTGTGGCTGTGTCCACTCTTCATAAGTGGAGTGGACACGAACAAGCCATCCTCTTGCTCAGTGTGGATCATCAGACAGATTCCCCACTGAGCAAGCGGATTCATGGTGGAGTCCACTCTGTGTGTAAGGGACCTAAAGGTGGAAAACAATTCCGAAGTGATTTATCTTGGTCTAATGTTTTTACATCTCAAAAACCTGGCATTATTGGGGCATGTAGACTTTTTATATCCACTGTATTAACACAGGCTGAAGAAAGATGAAGCAGGGGTACAAATAAATATCAGTACAGCAGCTGCTGCTGGATCTTTCCATTTCTGAGGTGCATTTAAGCCCTCTATAATGACTGGTGCCTTGCCCTTTCTTTTCTATGAACAAATTCCTCTTCAGGGCTATTTGAACTTCTTTAGCAGATGCAGATATTCTCTCAAGTGACCAATACTTCCTTCAAATACATTATTCTTTTGCCCTAATCATCACACTTCTAGGTGGTCCTGATATTTTTTCAGCAATATTATATTTGCCTAAAAGCTTATTGACAAACAATTTGATACAATTTTTTAAATTTGTGAAGCTGAAAAATTGAAGCAAATATTTGCATTTCATTTGTTATGCTTCCTTGGTGATGCATTCAACATTAAATATTAACATTTAAATATTTCCCTCCCCCTTCCTTTAGATTGTAAGCTCCACAAGCAGGGTCCTATTATTCCTTCTGTACTGAAATGTATTGTATTGTCTCCCTTTATATTGTAAAACGCAGCGCAAACCGTTGGCACTATATAAATCCTGTATAATAATCATTCTGTATTTTTGAAGCCATTGTAGTTATTGTAAACACTATAAAGGGAAAACATGAAAACTCAATCTGATACTCTTTCCAATATGATTTTATGTACCTGGCTGCAAACTGAGATGGAAAGAGATCTTTCCTTACTCCTCTAGTCCAAACACCCCTGAAATAAAGGGAAGAAGTGGGCACAGAGTGGGTTCTTGGAGGCCAATCCACAAAAGCTTCCTTCTTAAGTAGGCTTGGCTGTGAGAAGCTCGTATAGGCTGACAGCAAGGCAGCTGCTTGGAACACAGCAGGTTGAACACACACTCAGAGCAAGGCTGTGATCGGCAACTTAGAAAAAATAAAAACTGGACAGCAGGCAGGGAGAAAAGCTAAGGTCCCACAAGAAGATCAGCAAAAGCTGTAGTCAGGTCTAACTGTATCTATACAGTTTAAACTAAAAAAATACATCTGCAAGTGAGTCACCAAAACTAAAAGACACAAAGACTGAGAACATATAAATAATAAAAATATAACATAATTATATAATATTAGTAATATAAATATAACATACTACAAGTATAACATATATAAAACATTTTAAGATTAGACTAAGTGAGAAATTTTATTCTTAAAAAAAAATAATAAAAAGAAGGGAAAGCACTTACTTAATTTTATGTGATGTTTTTGCCTGGTAAGAATTGGCAGCATGCAAGCACTGGGGGATAGCTGGTTATAAGATTGGGAGGGCAATTGTGCAGCATCTAGTGACAGAAGGGAGGGCTTTGAGGGTATGATGGTATGAGATGGTTAAAAAGTTATGGTGGGAACAGATTTGTAGAAGGGATCTAGCAAAGCTGCTTGGAAACATTTAGAACCTTGGCTGATAATATAATTTCCCAAAGAAATCCCCTGCTCTTGTGCTGATAATATTAGTCAAACACAGCTCCACCACATTCCCCTCTAACAAATGACACTGCCACACTACCCCTGACTATTAACATACACACATTCATTACTTAAAGCGGAGTTCCACTCAAAAGCAGAGATCCCCTTATTTGCCTCCTCCCTCCACTGCCATATTTGGTAAATGTTTTGGGGGAGCAGGTACCTGGTTTTGACAGGTACCCGCTCCCACTTCCGGTCAGATTGCCTAGGCGACCAGGAGCAGAAGGTGTCCTCCCTGTAGTCTTTTGGGACACGTGACAGGTCCCAGAAGACTACAGGACCATTCATGAAGCGCAGCACTACTCGCACATGAGCAGTGGGTACCCGGCTGTGAAGCCACAAGCTATCACAGCTGGGTGTCCACACTGAAGATGCTGGCACCTGGAACACAGGACGGCCAGTGAAAAGGGCTGCGGGAGACACACTGCGTGACTGAGGGACAGGTAAGTGGCTGGGACCCGGAAGTTCAGCCCCCTTATTTTACCCGCAGTCTCCTGGGAATTTTTACAGGTCCCAGGAGACTGCTGGACCAATCAGGAGGAGCTTTGTGATTCGTCCATGTGCAGTGGGCACCAGGCTGTGAAGCCGCAAGCTATCACAGCCTGGTGCCCACAGTAGAAATGCCGACGTCATGGAGGACAGAAGGAGAGAAGGGACAGCGTGGGTGAGAACATTGCTGGACCCCGGGACAGGTGAGTGTGTGTTTATTAAAAGTCAGCAGCTACAGTTTTTGTAGCTGCTGACTTCTAATAAACACAAAAATGGCTAAAATTCCACTTTAAAGTGTAACAGTAAGAACAGTACAAATCAGTCTGTATATGCAGTAAAGCATGCTTGTTATACTCACTGTGGAACCTAAGGGGTTAATCCTCTGCATTGTGTAAAAACGCTGTTTGATCCTGACTTCCCTGATCCTCCCCTTCTTCCAGTGTCCCCCTCTTATCTCCTGATAATACATATCATGTGGAGATACTCTGCACTTGCTCAGTTTGGTGTGTATCGCTAGAGAGGTTTTATGTTTTTTTGGGAAAGTGCATGTGATTAGCACAGGGCCAATCAGCACTGTTCAAACACAGGGCAGGGGTTCTGCATCCTCCAAGAGCAGAGTGAAAACTCCTCCTACAAGCTTTAACATGTGCTTGGCTGGACACTGATAGAAGTCACAAGACTGCTCTAACTGCTGATGAGAAAAGGTATTTAGCAGTTTATATTTACTACAGTATTTGTATCTCCATGTTCTGCTTACTGTGGGAGACCAGAGAGAGTGAATGCAGGGTCCTGGGTTTAGTAACACTTTAAGGTAGGTTTTTGATGGCTGTTTAAGAGGTCATCTGAGCCCTATGTTTGCTTAGTGCAGCTGAAGCACTTTTCTTGTTTACTATTTACAAGGTTCATTGAGCCCTGAAATCAGTGGTCCTCCTGTGAGTACTTGTCCTATTGAGATTCTTTGCAGTGTGTTTGGCAAAACTGATGTGCACAGTCCAATGCAGGTATGGGCTAATATGGCCTCTTAAACAGTCATCTCACCTGTTCTTACTCTCCTGGGTTCATGCATCCACATATCCCAAGTATTTGCTTCTACGTAGACCCCTCCATCACCACTGCTATCAAGGTTAAGATTTCAGTGCATTAGTGCACCACCATATCAAGACCTCAGAAAACTCCAGGTTCACACTGTTTCACTGTAGTAATACACAAGTATTTTTTTTTTAAATCCTTTCACATCTCAGTGCTTCTTTCCACTTCCACTTAGAAGCGCACACCTCCATTTTAAAAGTATACATTATTTGTGGGCAGCCCATAGATGGTGTCATTTCCATATATCAACACATATGCTGTATGGGATTTGGCATGGTTTGTTATTGTTTATACATTGCCATGGCTTTAGAAACTTGTGCATCATCTTGACACCCAGCATTTACATTGCTGAATGGCATTGAACAGTATATCCAATAACAAAGTGTGCTAGATCGGCTAAGGGAAAGCGTAAAGCCATTTGAAAATAGGCCTTTTCCTCTGAGATCTTGTGTTATCTCCCTGGAAACCACTGGTGACAACCTTCCCAGGTGGCAGCTGGGAGGCACTGGCCACATTACCAGTACCCTTAAAAAAACAGGAAGTCAAATACAATGAAATTGTAAGTTCATTCAATTACATTTTTAACATAAATGGAATGTATTTTAGATCAACATGTACAGCTTCATGTTTCTGTGCTTTTTAGGTTCGGAGGGGGGCCGCTTTAAAAATACCACTTCACCTCTAGACCAATTAAATACTTTATTACTAACCACTATGTAGCATTCCTCCTGCATATGGTTGAGCATTGGACGTACATCCAGCAGGGAGAACAGTAACATTTAACTCAGGGAAGATCCATGGCTGCAACAAAGAGCATCACACAGAAGGAAGTGCACAAGCTATTTTAGTCTTTTCAAGTGTTATTGCTCCAGGTTTACAGGGAGAGAGGGTTAGGTCTCCATTAGCAAAAAGGGCTTCCAAACTTCATTAGTCCAAGGAAGTGCCAGGATCCTCTGAGGGCAGACACCAACCCCCCTTCAGTAGACATCCATCAAGCAAAAAAGGCTTCCAAACTTCATTAGTCCAAGGTAGTGCCAGGATCTTCTGATGGCAGACAACAACCCCCCTTCAGCAGACATCCATCAAGCTCTTCCACCTTGGAAACATACCCTCCTTGACCAGGCAGAGCAGCCTAAAGAATCCTGTGCTAGGCCCCATAGGACTCAAACCTACACAACATAAAAACTTTGCACACATCCTCCCCAGTCAGAAGCCCAGGGGAAAGAGACATGAACAGGCCACTCCCCAAGCTTTTACAGCCTTCCCCAGCATGTACAACTGCAGGAAACTACTATTGGCAGCCAGAAGTGACATAACAACAACATTTGCTACCATCACAGAACAATGGCCCTAAGCACCAGTAACACCTATTGGCAGCAGTAGGGTATTCTAGAACTTGGAAAAGCCAAATGAGAAGTTACAAATTGTCCCCGGCAAACTACTAGCCAGGAAAGGTACATTTCCTTGACACCCCTTAAATTCAGGGTGGCTACAACTATATTAATTGCACCTATCTAGAGCTAGGTAGAACTTACTTTTGCTTTTAACACAGCTTAAAGGCTAAATTACATAGATTCAGCAAGTTGTTGGAAACACTCCCTAGAGATATTCGTTCATGAATGGATAGAATGACACAATTTCTTCCCACTTCTCAGCCATATACTGCTCTTCTCCCATTCCACTTGATCCCAAAACTGCCATGTTGGAATGAAATCTTGGGGCTGTGCAGGCCATTGAAGAAGTTATTTTCATATGGTGCGTTATCTGGCTGGAAGCAGCCGGTACCATGTAAAGGGATAGATTCTGACCATTAAGGGGTGCACATGAGGCACAACAATATTCAGTTATGCTGTGCTATTCTAAGGTTTCTCAGTTAGGCTTGTAAAATGTAGTAAAGTTTGAATTCTTTCTAAAATGTTGATGGTAGTTGATTACAGCAGACAATGATGGTCACAACAAAAGATCAGTCAAATAAAGCGATGGTTTCAGCATAAACCAGTAGGCTCAACTGGATGGGAAATAAAATTATAGGTGTGGCATGCTTGCCAAAAGATGAATTCAATGTTCGGTGACATCATTTATAGATCTGGGACAGAAGACAGTACTGCACTTCTTTGGTAGTGTTTCAGGTAAAGATTGATCAATCTGACCATACTATGCTAATACTAAATTTGTAACCAGTCCAGAGACTAGGCTTCACACTGTAGTTGACCGACAAACTTTTTTTTTTATTTTCATCACTTCTGCTTTTAGTTTTAGAATCATTTCACTAGAGTGTGCGAGAGTCTGTATTCAGCAAGTGTTACCAACCTGCTTTATGTCTTTAACCTTTGAATGAATTCATGATGATCTGTACAGTGTGGCATTGGTAAGCTTCCCGCACTGTAGCAATCTTCTTGATGACACTCATATATTTCTACTATAACAAAAGGCACTATATACGAATAACATATCATGATGGATCTAATACAGTTGATCTGGTACTAGCTTATAGGAAACCTGTCGCAAAAGAAAAACAGAAGCTTCCATTGCTGGCTTACTCAAAATAGCAGCTACTTACCTGTTATTCTGATCTACTGGCTTCAATGATTTCTAAGTCACTGAACCAGCTAAAGCATGCAGATTATGAAAATCAATGTAAAGTCCTAACTGCTGAACTGCCTGCTTTTTTAAGATTAGTGACTCAAAAGGTATTGGGTAACTATGACAACCAAGCAACTTTCATTTTCAGGAGGGGACAGCAATGCCATTTTCTATGTTTATCTCATGACAGGTTTATTTTAGCTCTGTACAATCAATAGGGAATGAAAGAGAATTGTCTACTTTCCACCTGATTGTGTTACAGCCAATTACATTGAGAGCATAGTATAGTGCAGGGGTATTGAATTAAAATTCAAGGTGGTCCGGTCACTAAAATCTTCTTCTGGCCAAGGTCTGAAAATAAATGTCCCCATTAGTGTTCCCCCTTACATCAGGTTTCCCCTCCAGAGTAATTTATTACATTGGGTGCCACCATCAGACTTCCCCCATAAATCAGCTGTCACCATAAATCAATTGTGTCCCCTTACATTAGGTGTCGCCATCAGAGTGCAACTTCACACCATGTGTCCCCATCACATCAGGTGTGCCTATCAGAGTGCTCCTTTACATCAGTTGTCCCCATCACAGTGCCCCTTTGCATCAGGTATCCCCATCACAGTGCCACCTTGCATCAGGTATTCCTGTCAGAGTAACCCCTTACACTCAAAGTACCCTTTTCCATCATATTTCCCCATCAGAGTGCCCTTTTTACATCAAATTTCCCATCAGAGTGCCCATTTACATCAGGTATCCCCATCACATTGCCACCTTACATCAGGTATTGCCGTCAAAGTGCCCCCTTACATTCAAAGTACCCCTTTCCATCATATTTCCCCATCAGAGTGCCCCCTTTACATCAAATTTCCCATCAGAGTGCCCTTTTCCATTACATGTGCCCATCAGAGTGCCCCTTTCCACAGTATGTGCCCATATGTGTCCCCTTAACATAACATGTGCCCATCAGAGTGCCCTGTTAACATAAAAAATGCCCATCAGAGTGCCCCTTTACATAAAATGTGCCCATCAGAGTGCCCCTTAATATAAATGTGCCCATCAGAGTCCCCTTAACATAAAATAAATGGCATGCTGATGGATACATTTTATGTTAAAAGTCACTCTGATGGGCACATTGTATGTTAAGGGGCACTCTGATGGGCACATTCTATGTTAAGGGGCACTCTGATGGGCACATTTTATGTTAAGGGGCACTCTGATGGGTACATTTTATGTTAAAAGGCACTCTGATGGGCACATTTTATGTTAAGGGGGCACTGTGATGGGCACATTTTATGTTAGGGGGCACTGTGATGGGCACATTTTATGTTAAGGGGGCACTGTGATGGGCACATTTTATGGTAAGGGGCACTGTGATGGGCACATTTTATGTTAAGGGAAACTGTGATGGGCACATTTTATGTTAAGGGGCACTGTGATGGGCACATTTATATTAAGGGGCACTCTGATGGGCACATTTTATATTAAGGGGCACTCTGATAAGCACATTTTATGTTAAGGGGCACTATGATTGGCACATTTTATGTTAAGGGGCACTGCGATGGGCACATTTATATTAAGGGGCACTCTGATAAGCACATTGTATGTTAAGGGGCACCCTGATGGGCACATTTTATGTTAAGGGGCACTGTGATGGGCACATTGTATGTTAAGGGGCACTCTGATGAGCACATTTATATTAAGGAGCACTCTGATGGGCACATTTATATTAAGGAGCACTCTGATGAGCACATTTATATTAAGGAGCACTCTGATGGGCAGATTGTATTTTAAGGGGCACTCTGATGGGCACATTTTATGTTAGAAGGCACTCTGATGGGCACATTTTATGTTAGAAGGCACTCTGATGGGCACATTTTATGTTAAGGGCACTCTGATGGGCATGTTCTATGTCACGCTGTCACTGCTGCAGAGGCTTCCATCTTCTCCCATTCTTTCTTCCGGATTTGTGGGCAGCAGCCAAGCTGCGATGCGCTCAGGATTCATGGCCACGGCACAGAGCTCTGCAGGAACTGTGCAGGTATGCCATTCCTTCAGAGCACATGTGCTGTTGACATCACCGGTCCTGCTCCCTATAATATCTCCTAAACGATGCACATTTAGGAGATATTAATTTTACCTGCATGTACGCTTTATTATACGCTTACCTGTAGGTAAAAATCAGGATTGAGAGTTTACTACCACCTAAACTTGGTTAAAAAAAAAGTATTACTGAAGATGAAAAGAATACATTTTATTCTTTCATTTGTCCTGATCAAAACTACACTAACATTTTGACCTTTTTTTCATGCTACACAAAAAAACAAAAAGCAAAAACCCTAATAAACAGCATGAATAAAAGCAAAAAACAAGTTTAAATATATGGAGAAGTAGTTAATTAGGGCTGATTAAGGTTCATGCTTGTCTGCATGGTAAAATACAGTGTTTTCTGAATAAGGCTAGTGCAGGGGTGTCCAAACTTTTTTCAAAGAGGGCCAGATTGGATGAAGTGAACATGGTGGAGGGCCGAACATTTTTCCGAACATTCTTTGAACCATTACAATTAAATGCAAATAAATTATTTTATGCCAAGTTAATTGCAAACGACATACTTTTCATTTCATAACATTAAGATCAACTGACAGCTGAGTTTTCATAATGTATTGAAAATAAATTTAAAAAAAACTTACCTGCACTAATGTGAAGGGTGAAAAGGTAGCTGGAGCTGAAGTCTCTGCTCGGCAGCCGGGAGGGGAAGAGAAACACACTTCACGCTGTAAGCCCGGCCCTGACGTCACCGCCCTCTGTCGCTCCCAGCGTGGCGCAGTCACGCATGCGCACTGCTCTCAAGCAGAAGACTGTCTGCCACAGAAGGGAAGGCCGTGCGACAGCCGCATTTACACAGACCAGGGAGAACGCGCCGCAGTCAGGCATGCGCACTGCCCTCTGCTCTCAAGCAGAAGACTGTCTGCCATAGAAGGGAGGGCTGTGGGAGGGCCACATTACACAGAGCAGGGAGGGCTGTTGGAGGGCCATATTAAACCGACCCCCGGGCCGTAAATGGCCCGCGGGCCGGACTTTGGACATGCCTGGGCTAGTGCAATATTGGAGCAGTACAAGGCATGTTTTCAGCACATTGCACTGCTTGTTTTCTTTTTTTCTTTGCCACATAATGACACTTCATTCATGCCATTGCCCAGTGCCTTGCAATGTGGTGCCATCCCAGTGTGCTGCCGAAAAATGCAAACATGCTGCATTTTTCCACCCTGCAGTACACTGTACGTCACATCGATGTTGTGGAGTGAGGAACATGGAAAACAGTTGTTTTCTATATGCCCTAGTAGTGACCTGTGTTTATCCAGAGTGGAAAATTGCAGGCCACCACCTCTGGTGCCTTAAACATTAATAAGAGGATAACAGGAACAAATTTTATTTAACAAAAAAGTTGTTTTTGTTGTTTTTACTTGCTATAACTAACTGGTTTGTGACAGGTTGCTTTAACTAACATTATTTGCAGATGGAAGGTCAGCCCTTTTATCTGCAGATGAATGGAACAGAGTAAATGCAAAAGTAACAACGTTCTTTGTATCTCAACATTGTGTCACAAGGTCTTTTCTTACGCCAGTTGCTGTGATAGCTACTGTAATGCACATGGCTGGCAAAATGAGAAGGGGGAGCAGCTGCTGGGGAAAGACATACGCGTCACATTTGGTATGTATTTCAGTATTGATTCTTGGATTGTGTACACATGCACTGTTTATGCACAAATGGTGAATTGTTACTTGATACATCTGATATACAGTATATTTATGTTATATTATGGCTACGCATGCTAGCCCTGATTTACATCCGAGCATTTTGCAGCTTGAAGCTGAAAGCTCCAAAATGCTCAACAGCCAAACTCCCATGTATTTCTAGTACTGAGTGGATGTTCCTGTATATCCCTCACAACGGGTGCCTGTGCGTGGCCCCAAGGCTGCGCAGTAGCGCCATTCTGTGATGACTGTGTCCCTCAGACACAGCACATCACAGTTTGGGATATTGGCTCTCTGATTGGCCCTCCCAATCATGTGATGGCTGTGTCCAATCACAGCCATCACTGAATGTAAACAGAGACACCTGTCTTTGTAACTGTTTTCCCTGTTGAGCTCAGTGAAGGCTCAGTGGGGAGGGGAGACTTGGGGGATGTTGCAGCCTGTGACAGCTGATCTGTGTAGCTGATTAATTTTTTTGTTCACACAGATCTGCAGCCATCTCACACCAGCACACCAAGCACCATTTGTCCCTGCCCACATGTCAACATCTGGGACAGTGTCCCATAAACATCTGTCAAAATCTGTCACAGTGTCCCAGTGCACACAAATATCTGTCACAGTGTCCCAGTGCACACAAACATCTGTCACGGTGTACCAGTGCACACAAACATCTGTCACGGTGTACCAGTGCACACAAACATCTGTCACAGTGTACCAGTGCACACAAACATCTGTCACAGTGTACCAGTGCACACAAACATCTGTCACAGTGTACCAGTGCACACAAACATCTGTCACAGTGTACAAGTGCACACAAACATCTGTCACAGTGTACCAGTGCACACAAACATCTGTCACAGTGTACAAGTGCACACAAACATCTGTCACAGTGTACCAGTGCACACAAACATCTGTCACAGTGTACCAGTGCACACAAACATCTGTCACAGTGTACAAGTGCACACAAACATCTGTCACAGTGTACCAGTGCACACAAACATCTGTCACAGTGTACCAGTGCACACAAACATCTGTCACAGTGTACCAGTGCACACAAACATCTGTCACAGTGTACCAGTGCACATAAATATCTGTCACAGTGTACCAGTGCACACAAACATCTGTCACAGTGTACCAGTGCACACAAACATCTGTCACAGTGTACAAGTGCACACAAACATCTGTCACAGTGTACCAGTGCACACAAACATCTGTCACAGTGTTCCAGTGCACATAAATATCTGTCACAGTGTACAAGTGCACATAAATATCTGTCACAGTGTACAAGTGCACACAAACATCTGTCACAGTGTACCAGTGCACACAAACATCTGTCACAGTGTACCAGTGCACACAAACATCCATCAGTGTACCAGTGCACAAAACAAATAAATAATAATGAAAAAAAAAAGTAAAGCACTCCCAGCCCCCCTTGCTCGCGTGCAAAGGTGAACGCATGCATTGGTCTCATACACATACGTAAACAGAGATCACACTACACATGATGTATTGCTGAGAACATTAGAGAGCAATCATTCTAGCATCAGACCTCCTCTGTAACTCTAATCTGGTAACCTGTAATCGATGGTTAAGTGATTAGCTAACTTAAAGTGACACTATATTCTGGTTTAATAAAAAATTCTCTTCAAGCTTGCATTCCTAACTCTATTGCTCGCAGGTTCCTCCTAATCTACAAATTCCCTTTTTTGTTGCTGTGATTTGACTTCCAACTATTAGAGTGTGGCTATGTTCCTTCTCCATGGGCCTGCCTGTCAGAACTTTTATGGAAATATATATTATATATATATATATATATATATATATATATATATATATATATATATTGCTCAAAAAAATTAAAGGAACACTTTGAAAACACATCAGATCTCAATGGGGAAAAATATCATGCTGGATATCTATACTGAGATGGACTGGGTAATGTGTTAGGAACATAAGGATGCCCCATCAATTCAAAGGCACCCCGAAAATCAAAGAGCAAAAATGATGCAGCAGGCTAGTCCATTTTGTTGAAATTTCATTGCAGCAACTCAAAATGGTACTCAGTAGTTTGTATGGCCCCACGTGCTTGTAGGCATGCCTGACAACATTGGGGCATGCTCCTAATGAGACGATAGATGGTGTTCTGAGGTATTTCTTCTCAGATCTGGACCAGGGCATCGCTGAGCTCCTGGACAGTCTGAGGTGGAACCTGGAGTCATCAGATGGGCCAAAATATGATGATATCCCAGAGGTGTTCTATTGGTTTTAGGTCAGGCAAATGTGGAGGCCATTCAATAGTATCAATTTCTTCATCCTCCAGGAACTGCTTGTATACTCTCGCCACATGAAGCCGGGCATTATTGTGCACCAAGAGGAACCCAGGACCCACTACAGCAGTGTAGGGTCTGACAATAGGTCCAAGGATTTCATCCCAATACTTAATGGTAGTCAGGGTGCCATTGTCCAGCCTTTGGAGGTCTGTGCGTCCTTCCATGGATATGCCTCCCCAGACCATCACTGACCCACCACCACCAAAACGGTCATGCTAAACGATGTTACAGGCAGCATAATGTTCTCTATGTCTTCCCTAGACCCTTTCATGTCTGTCACACATGCTCAGGGTGAAACTGCTGTCATTTGTGAAAAGCACAAGGCGCCTGGAGGGGTCATCTCATTGTTGCCCATCTACTGCACCTGCTGTTAATTTCATTAACACCAAAGCAGCTGAAACTAATTAACAACCCCCTCCGCTACATAACTGACCAGATCAATATCCCAAGAGTTTAACTGACTTGATGCTATACTCTGATTAAAAAGTGTTCCTTTAATTTTTTGAGAAGTATATAAAAAGTATATATAAAAAATAATTTTTCATGTTTGGACTATAAAAGTGTTTCCACCAAGATAGAGACCTATTACCTAAAGATTTCCTATTAACGTTTAAACATATTTCAAACAAGTCGAAAGGACAGTGTCAGCTTAATTCTGACTATCCCAAGAGGCAGAACCCTAACTAATTTGATTTGTAAACAAGCTTGCTTACAGAATAAATTCCCTGGACAATGGGGTTGTTGTTATACACACGCCTGAAACTCAGGAGAGAATCTTTTATTAGTTTGAAACTAGGCTATATCTTGATGAACCAACAAACCTTATTTGACCAGATGGACCAGAAAAAGAAATCCTTGCATAATGTTGCAATGTATCTATGTTGATTTGGTACACAAAGATGTCATCCTTACAAAATAGCCCAGTGCCAGGAAAAGGGTTCTTAAAGCGGAGTTCCACTCACCCTGTCAAAAAATAAAAGTCAGCAGCTACAAAAACTGTAGCTGCTGACTTTTAAAAAAACAGCCACTTACCTGTCCCTCAGTCCCACGGTGTGTCTCCCGCAGCTCATTTCATCTGCTGTTCTGTTTTCCAGATGCCGGCATCTTCAGTATGGGCACCCAGCTGTGACAGCTTGCGGCTTTGCATGTGCGAGTAGCGCTGCTCTTCATGAATGGTCCTGTAGTCTCCTGGGACCTGTCACGTGTCCCAAAAGACTACAGGGAGAGAGGGAGGACACCTTCCACTTCCGGTCGCCTAGGCGATCGGACTGGAAGTGGGAGCGGGTACCTATCAAATTCGGGTTCCCGCTCCCCCCACCCCCCAAAGGTGCCAATCCTTAATGGGGAGCGGGGGAGCAGTCCTTAAAGCGGAACTTCCCCTTTTGGGTGGAGCTCCACTTTAATATCATCATATGTTTGTTTATTTGTAATTAGTCTTGTATTTCATTTACTACATCTGAAATGACACCTCTGTGTAGGAAAAGTTTTCTATATAAAGGCTGCTGCCACCATTTAGAAGTCACCAGACTCTTCTAGATATTCTATATATTTTAGATAGAATCACCTAGTCTAACTTGTTATAGTAAAATATTAACCAGTCCTATAACAGATTAATTTATAAGACCCATTCCCATTGAAAAACTGAAATAATAATTTCTGGTCCTAGCATGCCATCTCGTGGCCAAGAGAGAGAATGTGTAAGTAAACACATGGTTGATGATTATCCTGCCCACCAATGAAAAGGAAGATTACATTCTCTGGGTGCGATTTTTTAATGTATTATTCGCAACTGAATATATGACAAGTCAGGTAGATAGGAAGGGACACATCATCTGAATGAGACTCATCATCAGCAGGACACATCATCTGAAGGATCACCTCATTTAGATCTGACAACTCACTGAAACCAGAGCACCTTGCTCCAGTCTAGATAGACATCATTGTGGGGAAGATCAACTCCACCCATTAGTTGGCAGCTATTTGAGGAGAGTCTGGCCAAATAGCCATTTTAAAAGGGTAACTGTATTTTCGACTGTTATTACATTAAAATGTGATCATTTTAATTTGCATAACTTTAGATGAACTTCACCGGGTTCATGGGTCAAGTTAGTCAAACACAGATTATTATCTGCCAAATTTCATGCAATCGGTTAGGATATCTAAAGAAGGGGAAAAGCATTATTGTATTCGATCTCATAGGTATATAATTTATGGTAACAAAATACTTTTTTCGAACTTCATTGTATCTGGGTCAACCTATTACTCAAACTTTTGTGTGTTTGTATGTGACTTATTGTAGTAAATATTAATTTATTTTTTTATAGCCTCAATCTATACTTTTTATAGCCTCAATCTATAATCTTGTTGGGTTATTTAAAGAATTCTGCTTGACAAAATTAACTCAGAATAAATAAGTCAGTTAAATTATTTGTATAAATTGTTTTTCTATTAGAGGCACTGTGATTATTACTACTACTTAACTGACTAAATTAATTGTTCAGGCATTCCCTGACTCATTGAATGTAGGAATGTTGTCACTCTCTCTTGCTTGCTCTTGACAATGGCTGGAAGTAGGATAGGATGCTAGAGACATGTTCTGCCTGCAATACAGCTCTCCTAGTGACCGTTTCAGCTCCTAGGCTTCCAGAAGGACCTTGGCGCTTAGTGTGCAGCCTGCTGTGCTCCAGGCCTGAATTGAGGCCAGAAGCTCAGTGGGCCACCACATGGCACCCTCTCCTCAACATGTAAACACTGCGCCTATGGAAGCTGCCGCTCCTGTCCACTCCCTTGCCCTGGATCTGCCTGACTATACTCTGATTATTTTGATATTTATACTTGTTCCAGGTCAGTGACTTAAAGCTGGACTTCATGTTTACTATGACTTTAAATAGTTATTTGGGCCAAGCTGGCCCACTTGGAGTACCCGCTTGGAGTACTTTGTAAATTGTATGTAGCATCAGCTACATACAGTATAAATTGCTTTGTTCCTGCAGTGGTACGGGGACTTCCCATCCTATACCAGAAACAAAATCAAGCTGGGCTGAGCACAGCTCAGTCATTCACAGATAGCCTTGTATTTTATGATATAATACAAGGTATCCTCTGATTGGCTGAGGTGGAGAAGCAGAAAGATGACCTCAGCCATCAGAGGAAGCTTTGTATGCATTCATAAAATAAAAGCTTTCCTATGAATGATTGAGCAGCGTTTAACCCAACTTCATTTTGTTATGGGAAGGGGATGGGAAGTCACTGATAGAACACAGTGCTGACAACGGGTGCATCAGTTGGTAAAGGAAATAGTTTGTTTCAGCAAGTCACAGTAACTCTGGAGTTAGGTTTCAAACATTACTTAACCCAATGGGTCAATGTCATTGCCAGAGAACTAACATCTTCATAAAAGGATTGGCAGTTGGAGCCTCCAAACTTCTCTCAGGAAAGGTTACCTTGAAGTTCTGTTGAGGCAGTGTGTAATTACGGTTGTGTATCTACTGGCAGCCAATAGATGGAGCTGTAAATCTACATCTCCAATGCCATGTTGTTTCACAATGTAGTCTGACTTAAAATGTCAAATGATGAAAATAAAAGTTTAAATGAAAATGTAGCTTCTTATTTAATACAGTACGTGTTTTCAGTGAATGTGTAAAGGGAGTGTTATGGACACAATTAACCCAGCGTGTTAGCTATAATTCTATCTCTTCCTCGGTTCTATACAAACATCTGATTTCTAGCTATTTCACAGAATGAATCTCTCGATGTTCTGTGTGCTGTCCTTTGCTCAGTGAGCAATTTAAATCAGAAAAGCTATCAAGAGTGTGAATATATTACACTGATGAGAGACCAGAAAACAGGTCCAATTATACATTCAGTCTATAGATATTGTACGCTAATACACGTTTTAATTCATGCTTTGGTTAAAGAAATCCAGTAGATATACTGTACAGGTGGTGCCATTTCTGACATCCTTCTGAAAATACTAATTCTGTGGCTGCTGTGGCTTTAACAATTTTTAAGTCTAATCTAAAACAAGTATGCAGACCAGGGAAATCTGAATGAAGCAAAATTAGCTGGAGAACCAGGGAACTAGTATGTTCAGTAGAAGTCAGTCCCTTTAATGTTTTAAAGCAGGGATGTCCACACAAAATTGTAAACCTACTTACAAATGTTGAATTTTTTGGAATATTTTCATAAAAATGCGTTTACACTTACCGCAAACACAACTGAAGACCAATTTGACAGTGCCTCTTTACTGCACTTTTTTACGTTTTATCTTTCCAGAGAGAAATATCTCACTCTTCACAATCACGCCTTATTCATGTCATTAGTCTTCAGCAGCACCTATATTTGTGAGCAACCATTTTTGCGGATGAAGCACATTGCACTAGTTTTATGTTGCACTATTTTACTTTTATAATAAAAAGTATTACAAAAAAAATCATGTTTTATTATACAGATAGGTACATTATCTAAATCAGTGATCGATAACTTGTGATCTGTCCAACTTTTTCTGCTCAGACCATTCCTCTTCTTCTAAAGTGGCCCAAGAAAGTCAAAAGTTGGACACCCCTGTTTTAAAGTGTATCTAAACACAAGAACAAACATTTAATAAAAATGCAGCTTACCATGTTCAGATGTGGTGGCTGTATTAGTTTACTTTTTTCATCCTTTTTTTCACCTGCTGACCTTGAAAGTAGCTCACTTTCTGTCCCAGGGTGACAAAAATCACTCACTATACTGTATTTATGGAGGAACAGTGTTTTTACCCTAGGACAGAAAGTTAGGACTACAGAACATCTACCCTTTCCTCTTCTCCATAACATAGGGCGATGTTTTCTGTAATGCACAGAGGTGAAAAAAGGAGGGCTGATAACACAAGATTTCAGTGCAGCAGTGTCAGAGTGCACAAGAATTTACATGCGCACTAGATTTTTGGCAGAATTCACTTTTATTGCAAGCTAACAATTTAAGGTAATATCTTGGTTCTTGCAAGTATGTGACAGTTTGTTAAATTGCTAGTTCACATGTCACATTTATATTTTCAAATCCAGAATTTTAATGCACAGAAAAACAGTTTTCGTAAAAAAAATTGAGGGATTAGGAGTTTGCGGGAGGTGGGCAGTTTCATCATCAATCCACTGCTTGGAAGACTAGGCACAATCCACCTCCAGGGTCAGCAGCCAGCCTCAGTGTGTCTTCAGTACCAAGGGAGATATTTGGAAAAGCACTCTGTAAAGTCTTTCTGTAAGAGGTTCCCCACCATCATTTCTCCACTACAGAACTTTTGGGCTCTCCCGTACTGCATTCCAGCACTACATCTGCCCAAGCCTATGCAGATCAACCATGTCTACTCATTGTGTGTATGGATGATGAAAGAGATCAATATACAGTATGCTTGTGTGTGTTTATCCACACACAGGACACACTGCCATCCACCTTGCAGTTTCTGTGACCACAGTGTCGAAGGGTAGAAAAAAGTTGTCTCACCGACACCTTGAAATGCCCCTTCTAAATGAACCAAGAGAGCCGGAATAGTGTATGTCATAAAAATATTGCTTTATTAAAAAAGACAAATACTTACAGGATTGAAAGAACATAAGCATAAATCAAAGCAGACAAGTCAAGATGTTGTTCCCGACATGCATGTAAAATCACTGGCTAGGCCCCTCCCAACATGTTTCACCAAACAATGAGCATCGTCAGGGGTGTGAAGCGTGGCTGGCAATACCAAGGACAGATCCTAAATACTAACCACTCTTAAATACTAACCATTATTTGTGTTATGGCGCTGCAACATGTAACGCTGCATCCTATTTTTCCCATGATTTGAGCTTTCTTTCGATAGTATTTGATCACCTGTGTGTTTTTTATTTTTTGCGCTATAAAAAAAAGACCAACAATTTTGAGAAAAAAACACTATTTTGACTTTTTGCTATTAAACATGTCCAGTAAAAATTTTTTAAGAATCAAATTTCGCCATAAATTTAGGCCAAAATGTATTCTGCGATATGTCTTTGCTAAAAAATCCCAATATGTGTAAATTAATTAGTCTACATGAAAGTTTTAGCATTTACAAATGGCGGTATAGATACTGAAATTTTTAAAAAACTTTTACTAGTAATGGCGGCAATCAGCGACTTATAGTGGGACTGGGGGACTGCAGGACTGCGGTGGGCATTCTGACACTGTGGGGAACTGACTTGGTCTAACTGACATCCCCAGTTACCCCAATACAGTGATCATTGCTAAAAAAAACCACTGACCTTGTACTAATGGCACTGGCCAGGAAGGAGTTAACATGAGGGGGATCAAAGGGTTAACTGTGTGCTGCGAGTGTTTTACATAGTGGGACATGTCAGTGTGCTTCACTGTAAGCACTCTGCTTTGGATGGCTGTGCTGTGCATAGCCATCCAAAGCAGTTTGCCCGAGCTGACAGCAAAGAGAACTGTTAGTAAACAAAACAGTTCTCCTCCCCATTGGAGAACATCAGAAATCACTGGGCGCCGGCGAGTAATCACCGGCTGGGACCCAGTGATTGAGGGCCGCGAGTGGTGGCGCGGGTAGGGGGCTCATGCATGCCCCCTACCCGGAAATGCGAAATCAGATATATATAAGTGATTTTGCGCACCCATGCCATCCTGTAGCAGTATTTTTGCTATACGGCGGATGGGAAGCAGCTAACGGACCCATATTTTCTGTACAGAATTGCTTTTGATAAAAAAGAGAGGACCATCCGTCCCTCAGATAAAAATTGAATAATTGGAAATAGTAGAAAAATCCATATATATAAATATACTTCCTTACTTGTATATATGAAAAGCAAATGCAATGACCTCTAGTGGTCAGATATATTATCAGAATGATAGATTATATTAAAAGAATGGAATACAATAAAAAATATTTAAGTTAAAAATCACTTAAAATATTGAAAATAATAAACAGAACAAAAAAAAGGAAATCAGCTGTTGCTAATGAGACAGTTGAGATCCCATTCTACATTGTGTCCATGTGGATAGTGTTTTAAGTCTGTAAATCCATTGGGTCTCGGCTCTAGAGACACTCTGTATGTTGTTACTCCCCCTCCAATGAGGATGCAATTTTTCTATAGCTGTAAGTGTAAGGGAGGATGACACAAACGGTAGTGTTTTGATAATCTATGTCCTGGAAATCCCTTTTTGATATTGGAAATGTGTTAATTGATTCTGACATGTAGCGCCTGAGCAGTCCTCCCAACATATTGGAGGCTGCACGGAAAAACCAGCAGATATACAACAAACCTAGAGGAACTAATGACAACATCTCAAAACTTTAAACCCTCTTAAACTCTTAAAATTTAAACCCTTTTGTTTTGATTACATCCTTGCCCAATGTCTTACATATGGAACATTTCTGACAGGGAAAAAAAGACCTTCATGTCTCCAAACATGGCCATCCTGAGAGGAGGATCGACCACATTGAGAGCAATATAATCTCTGACGTTTCTAGCTCTTCGGAAGATAACCTAAGGATTATTGGATAACAGTGATCCCAGTATTTTATTGCTTTTTAATACCTTCCAATGGTTTTAAAATTTATTTTTACTCCAATGTGATTAAAGAAGGTGGTAATAATGGGAAATTGGTGGTCACCATTTTTATTCCTCTCTTTACTGGGTCCTTTTTTCAGCAATGATTCTCTATCAATTAAAGAAACATCCATAATGAACTCATTAACTGGGGATTACTGATAAGCTTTTTCAACAAATCGTTTCAAAATTTGAGACTGTGCAAAGAAATCATTAATATTAGAACAATTGTGGTGTATTCTAAGAAATTGTCTGTTAGGTATTGCTTTGAGCCATGTAGGATAGTCACAACTTTTATATGGAATAAAACTGTTTTGATAGGTAGGTTTGAAATAAGTGCTTGTTTCAAAGGAATCCCCATTTCTTCTTATATTTAAATCTAAAAAATTGATTTCCTCAGTCTACCTCAAAAGTGAGTCTTATGTCTTTATCGTTTAATTCTTGTATGTAATGACTTGTTGTTCCCCCACAGGAAGAAAATATTACCTTTGCAGCACCTTAGAAAAATCAATTTGGATTTTTTGTTCATAAATTACAGTCTGCTCCCATCTCGACATGAGTAAGTTGGTGAAGCTGGTGGCAAACTTGGCCCCCATTGCCACACCCATACGTTTCAAGAAAAAAATGTCCCCCAAACCATACTTAGTTGTGATTCATAGCAAAAATCAGGAGTTGTATAACAAGCTCCTTTTGCAAGGTTTGGATGAAACAATCCAAATTTAAGTAATGTGTGGCAGCTTCTATTCCTCTATTATGGGGGATGATTGCATATGGGGAAGAGACATCTGCTGTAACCAGCAGACAATCTCCCTTAATTGTGATCTCTCTTAATTTATTGATAAGTTGGATAGTGTCCTTCAAAGAGGACAGGGTTGTTTCTATCAATGGCTGCAAGAAAAAATATATAATTCCCTATGCGAGATGTGACAGAGTCAATCCCACTGATATTGGGACAACCAGGGGGTTTGTTGGAATCTTTTTGCATTTTTGGTAAACAATACATTAAAGGGATATGTGGAGCAGTAGGAATCAGATGATATCTCTCTTTTTTTCCAAAATTCCATCCTTATAGCCTTTTTAATAATCCTCTCTAATGGTTTTTTTATATGAACTAGTGGGATCATGCCATAATTCTTCATATGTGCCCCATCTGACAAAATGTTTTCAATTTAATTTATATAGTCTGATAATAATATTATGCTGCCCCCCTTATCAGTGGGATTAACAACAATCTCTTTCCTTGCACATAAAGATTAATTCCATCTTGAATTTTTGTGTCAGAATAATTTTTTTATCTTGACTTCCTCTAAAACGTTGGTAGCAAAGTCTCTAAAGACTGCTAAACTAAAAGGTAATTGTCCTGGGCGATGAAAAAGGGGCACATTTAAAAAACCAGAATGCTTAACCACCTCTGTAATCAAATTCTAGGATTCAACTACTGAAAGGGTTACTTAAAAAGTGTTGTTTAATGTGCAATTTTCTAATCAATTTTTTTTTACATCACTAAATTTCTGAAATTTATTAAGACCTCTGGATGGAGCATATTTCAAACCCTTATCAAGATGTTGATTTCATCTTTAGACAATATCTCCCCACTCAGATATAAAATCCTTTGTTCTGTTATTTCCTACTCCTTTTTGGATCTCTGTCATCTTCCTACCTTTCTTCCTCTCTTGGTCGTGCCCCTCCTTTGTGTTGGCTCTTCTCTAAAAATGACTAGATGTAATCTCCCTAGAATGAAAATTATTATACGGAGGGTTTCTGTGTTTATATGCATGTCTGGGTGTAGTGTAATTACTCTCTCATCACCCTTCCTGTTCATATTCATCAGCAGTGTAAATCTATTGTGTACTGGGATAGAATCCCTTCTGTAAGAAGTATTTTCAGGCTCATAATCACCCACACAATCCATGCTGTCATGCAAAAATTGAGGTCTGTAATCCGATCTATAATCAATGGGAAATCCATTCCTATTTGAGTAGCAAGGTCTCTCTGAATGTTTATTTTTAGATCAAACTTTTTTAGGGGGATGTTTACCCCCCTTACCAAGGGGGGTGTAAGAGCCCTTTTTGGGTATACTAAATTGAAACAGAGCTTTCTCGCCCCTAGGGGTCCTAGGGGTATTCCTGCTTTACACTTTATTTTCATATGATTTCCTCATCCACAAGATCTTCCTGCCATTTAAATACCTTTATTGGTCCTGTAATCCTCACTATCCCTTTGGTACATTTTCCTTTTTTATGCTTTTGTTCCTCCTCCTCAGAACATAAGATTTCTTTTAGTTCTTTGAAGTTAAGCTGATAAATTTCTTCCTCTGCATTGGGTGCTAATTGTTCTCTTATCTTTGTAATTTCTACATCCAAGGATGCCAATTTATTTTTCTTTTTACTGACCAAAAACTGTAAAAACCTTATGCCAGCATTGTTAAAATATGAAAAACAATGCTGTAATTCTTATCCTCTTTGTCTTGGTAAATATTCCAATAAAGGCTTCTAGGAATCAACTTTCCAGAAATATATTGTTCAAAAAATAAGGTGTCCCAATCAGGGGTGGACTGACAACTAATGGGGCCCCCGGGCAATAGGGGATCATGGGGCCCCTGTGTCCTTGCCCAAAGTCAAAAAAGCCTATGAAAAAGGTACCAGGGGCATCTCATTGGGCCCCCTACTGACCCCGGGCCCTCGGGCAGTGCCCGAGTTTACAAATGGTCAGTCTGCCCCTGGTCCCAATTAGTGTGAATTTCGAATATCGAGGTTTTTAAGCCTCCTGAATAATCCCTGAATACTGGAATCTACTTTTCTGTTATTCCTATAATCAAAGATATCCATTTGGTACAATTTAATATCAACCTCCAGCTGTAGAAGGATATGTAGTATTCTAAACAGGAATCCCCCCAAAAATGTGTACCTTGCGCTTAGTGGACAAAATTGTGAAAATGTCTAATATTAGAGTGCAGCAACCACAACAGCCCAAACAGTGTAGCCTATATACTAATTTAAAGATATGGTGTGCTACTCACATATCATCAATAATTACTTGAATTATATAAAATACCATTAATAATTTCCTGAAATTACATAAATCATGAAAAGTATTGTCTTGTCCGTGCGGCCTTCAATACGTTGGGAAGACTGCACAGGCGATGCATGTCAGAATCAACAAACATATTTCCAATATCAAAAAAGGGATTTCCAGCACATGGTTTATCAAGACACTTCCATCTGTGTCATGATAGAGTCCCATCCTCCCTTACACTTACAGTTATAGAAAAATTGCATCTTCATTGGAGGGGGAGTAACTATATATGGAGTATCTCTAGACCCGAGACCCAGTGGATTTATAGGCTTAAAACATACCATCCACACAGACACAATGTAAAATGTTTCATTAGCAACAGCTGATTTCCTTCTTTTTGGTTCTGTTTATTATTTTCAATATTTTTAACTTAAATATTTTTTTATTGTGTTCCATTCTTTTATAAGAAAAAGTTCTCTTAGTGCAGATAGTGCAATCTATCATTCCAGTAATATATCTGACCACTAGAGGTTGTTACATTTGCTTTTCATAGATACAAGTAGTAAGGAAGTATATTTAGATAATGCCTCGGTTACATCTCAGGTTGCCCTTATGCAATCATACGAAGCATTGATTAATCTACTCTATAGAAATGGCCCATATCCCTCTATAGGGGCAACTGTACTGAAGCTCTATTACAAAATTTTTCATATTTGTAATCACAAGATATATGAATCTCCTCTCTCTCAGTCCCTGGATGCCTCTTTATGGTTCAACAAGAGTTTGTGAGAGTTTGCTAAGCTTCATGATGTGCAGCGTTGGGCCTGCTTTGGTCTCAAGTATGCCTATCAGTTATTTGCTTCTGGGACTTTTAAATATTTTCCTGTACTAAAGGCTAAACTAGGCTTTCTAAACAATTACTTTATTTACTATGTACAGCTTCATGTAGTGGCGGGTCAGTTTTGACTGCATGATGTTCATCTTCAGCCTTCGGAACTGGAATCTTTGTTATTTAAGCATGATCATGGCAAGTTGGTCTCTAGATACTATTCTAGGTTAATATCCTCTCATACTTCTCATGTAGACAGGATCAAAACCCAATGGCAGTCTGATATTCCAACATTACAGGATAATACATGGCCTGAATTGCTCGGGAACTAGCTCTATTTGATTTGTGGTTTTGTACCTTACTTTATTGTATGTTGTTTCTTGTATCATATGTGCCTACATTGGAAACTTGCCAGCTGTGATATTAGAGTTGTGCTTCTGATGAGCTGTATTTGTGATGTTTATATGAAAATGTGAACATTTGCTTTATTTTCCTTTGTACTTTTGGCCTGTCAGTATGTACCCTGACCAGTTTTTCTTTTTGTTTTGTTGATTAAAAATATATTAAAGCACCTTTACAAAAAAATTGATGGTGACCGTTTGTGGACTGCAGTCTTCAAGTCATTCCATGGATTTTCAATGAGGTTTAAGTCTGGGCTCTGACTAGGCTGTGCAAGGACAATATACTCTTTTCTCCATCAACCACTATATGGTCATTTTTGCTGTGTGCTTTGGGTCATTGTCATATTGGAAAATAAACCTTCTTCCCAATGACAACTTTCTGGCAGAGGGTAGCAGATTTTCCTCAACAATTTGACGGTATTTTGCCCCTCCATTTTTTCTTCTATCCTGACAAGTGCTCCAATCCCTGCTGCAGAGAAAGGCCCCATAACAGGATATTACCACCTCCATGATTTACTGTAGGAATGGTGTTATCTGGATGGTGAGCTGAATTGGATTTCCGCCAGACATATCATTTAGTGTTGAGGGAGGATAATTCAATTTTAGTCTCATCTGACTATACCACATTTTTCCATTTGGTCTCAGAATCTTGAAGGTGTGTTTTGGCAAAGCTCAGTCGTGACTGCATGCGGCCTTTGTTGAGGAGCAGATTTTTTTCTTGCAACACTTCCATTCAAGCCACATTTGTGGAGAATTTGTGATATTGTTGTAACATGCAGACAATGACCAATCTTTGTCATAAATTCCTACAACTGCTTGAGATTTGCTGTAGGCCTCTTAGTAGCCTCTCTGACCTGTTTCCTCCTGGCTCTTACTTCCAGTTTAGAGTGATGTCATGATCCAGGGACGATCTGTGTTGTACTAAATACCTTCAACTTCTTAATAATAGAGTTCACTGTGCTTCTAGGCATTGATAAAGCTTTTGATAATTTGTTTATATCCATCTCCTGACTTGTTCCTGTCCACAACTTTATTCTGGAGAACTTTTGACAGTGCTTTGACATCAATAGTTGATTGTTTTCTTCCGTTGCACTGCCAGGGACAGCAATGCTCCAGGAAAGTTCATTTCAAGCTGAGTTAATTAAAATGACCACAGCTGCAAACAGTTGAAAGTCAGATGGCTTTGTGTGAAAAGGTGATTAGCTACACCTGATTGAGTTTACAAGTCATTTTTAGGAGGAGGTGATAATTTTTCCATCTCAGTGATTCTACTTTTGATTTTTTTTTTTCTCAGATGTTGGAGTTATATTTTTCACTTGGAGGTTATAAGCTGAGGGTGATTCTTTTCTATACCCACTGTAATATTATTGTGGCTCCTTTGGTTCTCCTTGGAGGGGCATTTCAAGGTGCCAGCGAAACAACTTTGTTCTACCCTTTTGGCACCATGGTCACAGAAACCGCATGGTGGATTGCAGCGTGTCCTGTGTTTGGATACACACACACACACAAGCCTATATTGATCTCTTTCATGTTAAGATCAGAGAATCCGGTAAGAGGCTGCATATTTGTGGTGGAGGATTCACATTTGCATGTGGACTGATTTCCATCACAGTACTCACTTGAACACATTTATCATGCACTTTATTGTATGGAGTATGTTTTGCAGGCACGTTATTTGTGTTATATAATGTAGACCATTTTGTTCCAGTTTTGATTATTTTTGCACTGTTGCACTTTTCATGATTTATGTCATTTCAGGCAATTATTGATGATATTTTATATGATTCATGTCATTTTAGGTCATTATTGATGGTGTTTGAGTAAATAACATATCATTAGATTAGTATTTAGGCTACAGTGTTCGTGCTATTGTAGTTGATGTACTCTTATGTTACAAATGTTCACAATTTTGTCCACTACGCAGAAGGTATATATCTTTTGGGTGTATGAATGATGGACTGAAACCACCATAACTTCACCCCCCTGCTCTAACACAGCACTAACCCCTGTAGTGGTCGGGAATTACAGCTTCACAAGGCCTTGTATTTTGGTTTCATTGTTCCAGGCTATGGCTCAAATGATCTCATTGTACACCTGTCGTGTGTTCTGTTTGAGGCATCTTCACTCACCAACAGGAGGGTAGACCTCTTTCCACTACCACTACCTCTAGCCACATTCAACTCCCAGCCCCACAAGGTTTATGCTTGTCACCTATGGATTCAGGATCCTGTTTATATCACCAGTGCAGCCTATTAAGGGGTCATGCCTATCCAGCTGCCAGTGACCTAACTATACACTGGCCCACTTTACACGTTCTCACTCAGGTATTCAGGAGTTTCCTTTAAAAACATGATTCTAGAAATAAAGTCCATATCTTTTACTGAACACTTTTTTGTAGGGCTCTGGCAGTGCTCTTCCTGTTCCTTCTTTCACAAAGGAGCAGATGCCGGTCCTGCTGATGGGTTAACAACCTTCTACAGCCCTGTCCAGCTCTCCTAGAGTAACTGCCTGTCTCCTGGAATCTCCTCCATGCTCTTTGGACTGTGCTGGGAGAGACAACAAACCTTCTGGCAGTGGTATGTAATGATGTACCATCACTGTAGGAGTTGGACTGCCTGTGCACCCTCTGTAGGGTCCAGGTATCACCTCATGCTGGCAGTAGTGACACTGACCCTAGCCAAATGCAAAACTATTGAAATACAGTCAGAAAAAAATGAGCAGGGAAAAAAATGTCAGTGGCCTCCACCTATAAAACCATTCCTGTTTTTGGGGTCATCTTATTGTTGCCCATCTAGTGCACCTGTTGTTAATTTCATTAACACCAAAGCAGCTGAAACTGATTAACAACCCCCTCTGCTACTTAACTGACCAGATCAATATCCCAGGAGTTTAATTGACTTGATGCTATACTCTGATTAAAAAGTTTTCCTTTAATTTTTTTGAGCAGTGGATATTATAAATACCTTTTTACCCTTTTTTATAAGTGATTACATACCCTCTGTTCTCAGATGCATATTGGCTTAGAGAGCTGTGGGAGAAGAAACAGCAGCACAATTGTCTTCCCACTGAATGTCTGTGCAGGGGGAGGCATGTCAGCATGAGTCTGATCATTGGAGGAGAGCAGGCTGAGTTCTCAGCCTAGCTAGAAAACTGACCATGCTGTGCTCCTATGCCTAGTGTAGTCAGTCTTTAATATGAAAGCAGAGAGACTGGCAGGAACACCAGGGTTTTTACACAAAAGAAGCAATACAAAGAGAACAGGATACTTTTTCATGCAAGTACATTTTACAGCAGACACATATCAAGAATATGAAATGTTGGGTTTGCATATTGTTTTAGTGACAGTTGTTGAGCTGTATAGGGAATAAAAGGCGTTTAGTATCATAAAATGTAATAAATGTGAAGACAGTGATAGAACTGACATCAAATTTGTCAGTCATACAAGTATCAGTGTTCTGTCAGACTTTAGGTCAGAATAATGCAAGATTTTTTGGGGGCATTCAGTCTGCAGTAATGAGCTCTGTGCTGTGCTAACTAGAGATACGGTAGCACATAAGTAGACAAAGGTTTGCTCTTGAGCTTTCTATTTTTATATGCACTCTATTATTTGAGTAAAGGTTATGCTCTGCAGTTACCAAAATGAGTCATGAGTTCTGTGGTGAAATTTCAGTTGTCATGCTATATCTTTTCCAAGCCAAACCTTTTATTTATTTTTGAATTGTCAAAATGTACGTCAGTGTGGTTACATAGGATCTCATAAGATTTCATTTTATTTTGCTTTATTATTCTCTGCTGCCTCCTTTCTTTTCCATACTTTTAATTATGTGTATTCCTTTTCCTTCTTTCCTTAGTGATATACATAGTAACAGATGGAACGTGAAGCTCTGCTTTATTTTACTCGTAGAGGATAACTGGCACGCGTGCTCACATTACTAGAAACACACACACAGAGACACACACAATTATACTGCTAACTAGCTCTCCCATATTTTGCAGGGTGTTTATTTAAAAAAATATTTAAGAAAGGATTAAATGGCAGTGAGAATGTGAGAACATTTAACTGAAAATTATATATACGTATATTATATACTGTATATTTGGGGTTAAAGTATTATCACTTTTTTTTTATAAAGGCATATGGAGCTGTTTTTCTGCCAATATCTGTATATATGTATATATGTATGTATTTTTTTTCACTTCTAAGTTATGTTTTTTCTACGTATGTTATTCTTTTGTAGTATGAAATGATTACTCATGTCAATAGGTCCTTACCTTTCACTTCAAGTCTGCTTATATGTTTTAGCTAACACCTGCTTCTTTAGCTAACACCTACGTCTTTATGGGGTAATGTTGCCAAGTTTGTGGTTGGCAAACTGTTGCTTGGTTTGTGTAAGATATTGCTACTTGAGTCTTATGTCTAGTACACATGATAAAAATATTGGATGAATAATTGTCTGTTGATTTTGCATGCTAGTCTCATATCAAAAACTAATAGGTTACTAGAGTTACAAAAATTCTCATTAGATAGAATCCAGTTTCCTGTGATGATGTAATGTATTGTATTGTAATGTATTCCTTTCATTTCTGACCATGCGTGGTCTTGGACACTCAATTCATGTGGACGAATACTGTAATGATTAAATAAAAGTCGTTTGTTCTGCTATCTTACAAGCAAAAACTTTCATGCTTGTCCATTCAGAAACTTTTGCATGAACTGACATGATCGGCCCTGGAAAGCTGTGTATTAACTATCAGATTATTGGACGATCGCTCCGAAATCAGTATTTGTTTGTCCAATTTTCTTATCATGTGTACTAGGCAAAAGGAACTATGCATATTAGTCTGGTAATGTTCATATGGAAGAAAAATATATCTGAAATATAGTTTAGAAATATTTTTTCCCAAATATATTGACATACATTTGAAATGCTACAATTTTGACCATATTCTCTCTCTCTCTCTCTCTCTCTCTCTCTATATATATATATATATATATATATATATATATATATTGTGAGGGATTAATCCAGTAGCGGCTTGTGCTTGACCCCCTGAATGAGTCAGAGCACCGTGAAAGAGGCTCAGCATGACAGCAGGATCTTGGTGAAGAAAGTTGTGCTTTATTTACAAGTCTGGTGAACACAAGGTGCATATATTCAAAACAGCAAAAAAATACAAACAGAAAAGAAAACCTTGCTACACTGGGCATCTAATTGCAAACACAGGTTCCTATCTACCTGTCTGGATACAGCCTATCGCTGCTCAGACACAGGGTGTTCACACAGAGCATCTCCCAGTTCAAGATCACACAGATTTACTCTCACCACGGTATTGTTTAGTTGCACCCCAGTCTGTCCTGCACAGCAAACTGGTTCCAGGTTGGAGCATCTTCCTAAGCAGCCTGGGTGTGTTATAGAGCCCAGAGCCCTTAACACACTACAGCTGAGTTGATGAAATCATCAGTGAGCCAAACAGGCTCACTACACAGCACACCAGGAGAAAATATAAAAATATATTTTTTTAAAATATATTCTTCAGATTTTTTTTAACATATAAAAAAGTCATTTTAACATATATCTTTACATATATTTGTAAATACATTCCAAAAATGTAGATTTGTATTTCTAAAGACATGCAGTATATTTGAATATGTATTTTTAAAAATATTTTTCATATATTTTGTAATAAAAACGCATTTCAACATACAGTACATATATATATATATATATATATATTGAAATACATTTTTAAATATATTGACTATGGACAAAACTCTAGTATTTCAAATATATGTCAATATATTTGGAACGATTATTTTTTAAATATAATTCAAATATATTTTTCTTCCATGTGGGTGGCTAACAGCGGCTCTGTTTGGTTTACAGTATTTCATAATTAAAATTTAATTAGATCCAATAAAGCAGCCTATACTTTCCAACAATACTTGTCAGGTGTTTACTTTATTATGTAAGTATGTTACTATGGTATGAGTGTTAATGAATTGTACAATCCCAATGCTGGCACAGGGTCCAGAATTAAAGCACTGCTTAACTATAGTAAATTTAGGAGGAACTAGGCAAAAAAGGAAAGTAAGCAACCTATAAGTGCTACATACTGTATTTGTGTGAACTTCGGTAACAGTGTTGGGGAGAACTTTCTGAGTTACAAAGTTACATAGTTAGTCTGGCTGAAAAAAAGACAACATTCCATCTAGTTCAACCATTAAAACAAACAAAAAAAAAGTTATAATCCTGTACCCACAGTTGATCCAGAAGAAGGCAAAAAAAAAAACCCAGCAAAGCATGATTCAATTTGCTCCTGCAGGGGAAAAATGCCCTTCTGATCCCCAGAGAGGCAATCGGATATTCCCTGGATCAACTTTACCTATAAATGTTAGTATCCAGTTAAATTATGTTTGATTTAATTATAGAAAGAATACCATATTTGTTTTTGGCTGTTATTAATGCAAAATGTGGCTACTTGGATGAGTAAAAAATTTAGATTATAGTTTTTGTAAAAAAGAGGATCCTAAAGAAAATCCCAATTAGATTATACTGAGACAAGAAACTGTAAATTTCTGTAATTTACATTTATTGGAATTTTTTTGTTTTTACCAAAGACGTGTAGCGGAAAACATTTTGGCTTGAATTTACGAAGAAATTGGATTTTTAAAATTGAAAGTAGTAATTGTTTTTTTTTTAAGAAAATGTATTGCTCTTTGTATTGCTTCCTTTGTGTGAAATTCCTGGTGTTCCTGCAAGTCCCTCTGCGCACTAAGCAGGAGAGTGTGGTCAGTTCTCTAGCTGTGCTGGAAACTCAGGCTGTTCTCCTCCAATGATCAGACTTGTCCTGACACACCCTCTCTGCACATCCATTCAATGGGAAGATTAGGGTTCTGCAGTTTCTCCTCCACCCACTCTATGTAGCTGAGAACAGAGGGAATGTAATCACTTAAAAAAAGGGGGAAATTTATTTCTAATGGTGTTTTTTTAATGTATACTCAAATGTTTTACTTTTCATTTTTATTTTAAATGGTATGGGTTGTTTTACAAGGTGAGGGTTCACATACAGCAGGTAAAATAAAATAAGTAATTTTCTCAGTAAATATATTTGTAAGGGTGCTATTGACATGACATTCTCACCACATGTCGGTAACAACCCATGCAATCCATACATACGAAGAAACCAAAACAAATAAGTTCAGAAATTAAGTTATGTGTAATAAAATGGAATGAAACACGGAAAAAGTATTGAACACAGTAACTGAAATGTATCTAATACTTCATAAAAAATCCTTTGTTGGTAATGACAGCTTCAAGACATCTCCTGTATGGAGAAACTAGTTGCATGCATTGTCCAGGTGTGATTTTGGCACATTCTTTCACACAGTTCCGTGGGTCTCTTCTATAAACTATGATCTTTAGTTCATTCCATAGATTTTCTATTGGATTCAAGTCAGGTGATTGGCTGGGACATTCTAGAAGCTTTATTATCTTTCTTTGAAACCAATAGAGTTTCCTTGGCTTTGTATTTGGGATCATTACCTTGCTAAAATGTCCACCTTTGTTTAATCTTCATCATCCTGGTAGATAGTAGCAAATTTTTATCAAGAATGTCTTGGTACATTTTTCCATTCATCCTTCCTTCAACAATATGAAGTTTGCCAATACCGTATGCTAAAAAACAGCCCCACACCATGATGTTACCTCCTCCATGCTTCACTGGTGGTATGGTGATTTTTTGGTGATGTGCAGTGCCATTTTAACTCCAAACATGGTGTGCATTATGGCATCCAAAGAGTTCAATTTTGGTCTCTTCTGACCAGACTATATTCTCCCATTATCTCACAAGCTTGTCTAAATGTTTTGCAGCAAATTGCAAATGATCTTCAACATGATTTTTCTTCAGCAGTGGAGTCTTGCGTGGTGAGCGTACATACAGGCCATAGGGTTTAGTGCATTACTTATTGTTTTCTTTTAAACAATTGTACCTGCTAATTCCAGGTCTTTCTGAAGCTCTCCACAAGTGGTACTTGGCTCTTGAACAACTCTTCTGATAATTATTTTCACCCCTTTGTTAGAAATCTTGCAAGATGCACCTGGTCGTGGCCAGTCTATGGTGAAATTATGTTCTTTCCACTCCTAGATTATGGCCTCAACAGTGCTCATTGGTACATTCAGAAGTTTAGAAATCCTTCTGTAAACAATGCCATCAGTGTGCTTTGCAACAATAAGGTTGTGAAGATGTTGAGCGAGATCTTTGCTTTTACCTATCATGAGATGTTTTTTTGTTTGACACCTTGGTAATGAGACACCATTTTATAGGCCATCAGTTGAGACTGAACCAGCTGATATTAATTTCCACTTACAAGGGGCAGGATTGCTTTCTAACTACTGATATATTTCAGCTGGTGTCTTGACTTTCCATGCCTTTTTGCACCTCCCTTTCTTCATGTGTTCAATCCTTTTCCCTGTGCCATTCCATTTTATTACACATAATTTAATTTCTGAATTTATTTGATTTGGTTTCTTTGTATGTATGGATTGTGTCAGGAATGGACTCAGCACTGGTGGTGGGACTCACCTGCCGTGTGGGCTGCAGTACCAGGGCTGACCAGCGGGTGCTCTCAGCAGCCAGAAGCTCACTCCTGTAGTCAGCCAACACCTGGGCTGATTGCAGGAGGTGTATTTAACCACTTGCCTACCAGGCACTTATACCCCCTTATTTACCAGGCCAATTTTCAGCTTTCAGCGCTGCCACACTTTGATTGACAATTGCGTGGTCATGCAACATTGTACCCATATGAAATTTTGATCATTTTTTTCTCACAAATAGAGCTTTCTTTTGGTAGTATTTAATTGCCACTGGGCGCTTTACTTTTTGCGCTATAAATAAAAAAAGTGCAAAAAATTAAAAAAAAAAAAGTTTCTTTGTTTCTATTATAAAATTTTTCAAACAGGTAATTTTTCTCCTTCACTGATGTGCGTTGATGAGGCAGCACTGATGGGCACTGATAGGCGGCACTGATGGGCACTTATAGGCAGCACTAAAGGGCACTGATAGGCAGTACTAATGAGGTGGCACGGATAGGCGGCACTGATAGGCAGCACTAATGAGGTGTCACGGATAGGCGGCACTAATATGCAGCACTGATAGACGGCACTGATAGGTGACACTGATGATGGGTACTGATAGACGGCACTGACTGGCATCACTGCTGGGCACTGACTGGTGGCACTGACTGGCACAACCGCTGGGCACTGACTGGTGGCACTGACTGGCAGCACTGCTGGGCTGCACTGGTGGGTGGCACTGGTGGGCAGCACTGGTGGGTGGGCACAGGTGGGTGGCACTGGTGGGCACAGGTGGGTGGCACTGCTGGGCACAGGTGGGTGGCACTTCTGGGCACAGGTGTGTGACACTGCAGAGTGGCACAGGTGGGTGCACTGCTGGGCACAGGTGGGTGATCTGCTGGGCACAGGTGGGCGGAGCTAGTGGGCGCACTGCTGGGCACAGGTGGGCGGAACTTGTGGGTGGCACTGCTGGGCACCGATCATCAGGGCACTGATCATCAGTGCCCTGATGATCGGTGCCGATCCTCGCTCTGACAGCTGCCGGTTCTCGGCAGTACTTTCCTCACGATCTGACAGCGTGAGGAAAGTGCAGCCGAGAACCGGCACTTGCATTTCCCTGTGATCAGCGTGTCATTGGACACCGCTGATCACGTGGTAAAAGGCCGCTGTGATTGGCCTTTTACCACATCACGTGATCAGCTGTGTCCGTAGGACACAACGATCACGGAGATCGCCGGGTGCACGCCCCCTGGGGCGCACAGGAGAGCGCGTTCTGGGAGGACGTCATATGACGTCCACTCAGAACTGGCCGGCCGCAGTGCAGCCGTCATTCGGCTATCTGCGGTCGGCAACTAGTTAACGAATGACCAGGCCTGTGATCAGGGCCTTGGTGTATGTTTCCCATGAGCCCCTGTACCTGGTACCCTGTGTTCCTGCCTCGTTGCTGAGCCTGCTTGATCCTGACCTCTGCTGACCGTCTCCTGTTGAACCCCTGGCTTGCCTGACCATCCTTCTGCCTGATCCTCGGTACTGCGCTGCCCGCTGCCTGCTGAACCTGGCTTGTGACCCCGACCATTCTCTGCTTGCCCCTCCTGTACCACGCTACCCGCACGATACCGAACCGGCCTGTCTGACTACGCTTACTTCACCCGACGATCCATCCATCCCGCACGGATCACCTCTAGTAAGTCTGCCTGCCTCTTCCCATCAGACTCCGTTCCTGCACTCCCCTGCCAGTACTCGCTACCACAGCTGGACGCACTCAGGGGTCGCGACCTGGTTCCAGTCTGCACCAAGTCCATCCCCACCATCAGGGGCCCTGGTGAATAGCAGGCTGGGACTTAGACCCCGCACCCTGAGGAAATCCGTGCTGTGGGCTCGGCCTGCCTGACCGCTCCACCTCTCCAGCCCTGACTGCACTGGTACCTATTCTTTTAAGGTTTATTGCACCTGGTTGTACATATTTATGTAAGTGTTGAGTTTGATTGTTTGCACTGCGTTTATGTTTGTGTTGTCTTTAATAAATTATATTGTGTTACACGCTATACCTGAAGTCTGTGTTTCCCTGTGTCGGTCCACACACCTCTGGTCATACCTGGAGCCCTGACAGATTGCATGAGTTGTTACTGACATGTGGTGAAAATTGCCAATAGCTCCTTCAGAAATATATTTACCTTTGAAAAATGGTGACGTGTTCAATACTTATTTTACCCGCTGTATATTTTAATGCTACCAGCAGAACATATACAGTACATCTGCACCTTTCTGCTAAATGTTTGCTGTCAGACTAAACAGTTGATTGTGCAAATTAGAAAATGTATCCTATTTAATTCCAGCCTCTTGCTCACCCCTTCCCTGCTTCAGAAAATCTAGCTGTAAACTGAGCCCAGCTGAGTAATATATAGAGTCATATGAAGTGCTGTGACAAGCTAATTCAACCACTAGGCACATCTAATGCACATTTACTAAATATCATTATTAGCTTTTTAAAAATTGAATATTACACTAACATTTAAAATAGTTACACATATACGTTAAGGCCCTGTTCACTTCTATTTGTGTTGTGATGCATATGTACAAGTTTTCCATCGTTTTGTAATGATTCTAGTTTACATCTATGCAATGTATTTGTGTGTTGGCCTAAAAAGTCCATATCCATTTTTTATTTTGTAGAAATGCATTGCAGCTCTTACTGATGGCAATGGCAGCACATGAAAAAGTATGTAATGTTTGTTTTGATGCATTTATCCATTGCATTGTAATCATCCCCCCCATAGCAACCTCAACTTTACTAAATATTTAATTGGTTGACAGAATGAAAGAAAACTATCACAGGATACATGAAAAGGTGAATAAACATGCATCAATGCACATAATAATTTATAAAAACACACAAAGTTTAAATCCAGCCTCAAGTAGATCTAAACACAATAAAACACACAAGGTTTAAATCCAACCTCAAGTAGATCTAAACACTATAAAACACACAAGGTTTAAATTCAGCCTTAAGTAGATCTAAACACAATAAACACACAAGGTTTAAATCCAGCTTCAAATAGATCTAAACACAATAAAACACCCAATGTTTAAATCCAGTCTCAAGTAGATCTAAACACAATAAAACACCCAAGGTTTACATCCAGCCTCAAGTAGATCTAAACACAATAAAACACCAAAGGTTTAAATCCAGCCTCAAGTAGATCTAAACACAATTAAACACCCAAGGTTTAAATCCAGCCTCAAGTAGATCTAAACACAATAAAACACCCAAGGTTTACATCCAGCCTCAAATAGATCTAAACACAATAAAACACCAAAGGTTTAAATCCAGCCTCAAGTAGATCTAAACACAATAAAACACCCACGGTTTAAATCCAGCCTCAAGTAGATCTAAACACAATAAAACACCCAAGGTTTAAATCCAGCCTCAAGTAGATCTAAACACAATTAAACACCCAAGGTTTAAATCCACCCTCAAGTAGATCTAAACACAATAAAACACCCAAGGTTTACATCCAGCCTCAAGTAGATCTAAACACAATAAAACACCAAAGGTTTAAATCCAGCCTCAAGTAGATCTAAACACAATTAAACACCCAAGGTTTAAATCCAGCCTCAAGTAGATCTAAACACAATAAAACACCCAAGGTTTACATCCAGCCTCAAGTAGATCTAAACACAATAAAACACCCAAGGTTTACATCCAGCCTCAAGTAGATCTAAACACAATAAAACACCAAAGGTTTATATCCAGCCTCAAGTAGATCTAAACACAATAAAACACCCTAGTTTAAATCCAGCCTCAAGTAGATCTAAACACAATAAAACACCCAAGGTTTACATCCAGCCTCAAGTAGATCTAAACACAATAAAACACCAAAGGTTTATATCCAGCCTCAAGTAGATCTAAACACAATAAAACACCCTAGTTTAAATCCAGCCTCAAGTAGATATAAACACAATAAAACACCCAAGGTTTACATCCAGCCTCAAGTAGATCTAAACACAATAAAACACCCAAGTTTTAAATCCACCCTCAAGTAGATCTAAACACAATAAAAGACCCAAGGTTTACATCCAGCCTCAAGTAGATCTAAACACAATAAAACACCCAAGGTTTAAATCCAGCCTCAAGTAGATCTAAACACAAAAATTAAATATATAATCTTTACTATGTAATGCAACTTTAACATTAAGACTAGGTTAACACTGTTGTGGGTGCTGGACAGCATATAAATTACACCTAATCACCCTCCCGCAACCACCCACATGCAACATGCTGCGATTTCATTGCGGCTGCATTATTAAAAAGGTACAGACACCTTTTTCCAGCACTTTCAGCAGGTACAGCTGCCCTGTGTAAATGAAAGCCACAGCAAGCACATAGGTGTGAACCTAGAGTTATGCATAAATTACCAAGCTTTAACATGCATAAAATAGTGCATTATAATGCAACAACATAGTGTTAATATTGCCTTAAAGAATACCTAGTGATCCTGCCAGAAATTTCCTTGTTTAGGTCTTTCTTGTTATGAGGCGACAGCTGCCTTCCAAATTATGTGCCTACGTTGTTACCCTGTACAGGCATCACTGGTGAAAGTTGAAGCTGGCACAAAGACTGGAAGTAGCTGGATAAGTATAAAATACTGTTGGCAGTTATTTATGATTCACATTGCCTTGCAAACTAAATATCGAGTTAGAGTTTATATGAACCCTAATTTTTTGCACACAAATCTGCAATTATGATCTGTAATTTTTGGAAGGTGTAGGAAAGTAGGGGACTTAGCAGTCCAAGAAGGAAATATACTGAACAAGAAGTACCCAATCTCGGAATGGAAAATTATTCCATGTACTGACCTTTAGGTCATAGTTTTCAAAGAAACTTACATAGGTCATTTTTTTTGGAATAGTATTGCTAGTTGGATCAAAACTAGTGATAAGAAGGTTATGGCGGTAACAAAGTGTGACCTATACCAAGCTTGCAATGAGCTGTAGGATCAATACAGCAATATAGGTCAAACCTTACATTTAATTGCTGAATTAATACAGTATTTTTGTAGTTGTTGCAGAAGTGTCAAAAGTAGGTTCAGTCATTTGATCATTGTTATTGCCATACAGGCATGGACTGGATATACATGCACAATAAATCGTGTTATCTATTTACAGTTACCTGTACATTATATATCTTACAGGATAGAGAGTATTGGCAGCATGTTCTAAAACAATGAACAATAGCTCAAGAAATATCTGAGAATAAAAAACAGCCACCATATAGTATTTTTTAATTACTTCTGTGTATTTGTAGTGCTAGGGAACAGTGTGTCTTCAAGCATATCTATGGTCAAATCTTAAAGTAGTAAACCGAAAGATAGGAAAAAAAAATGCCCCTGTGGTTTGATTTACATAGGCCGTACCAAAAGACATTTAAGGATTACAATTCTAAAACATCTGAATAACATAATGAAAGGTTATAAATATCATAGTGTATCTATGCACTTTAGAAAATTTCAGAATCAAGATCCTTCCTGTATTACATTTTGGGGAATAGACACCATTCCCCACATGTGGTGTGGTACAAATAGAATAAGAGAACAGTCAAAGTGTGAAACGAGATGGATTTATTTGACCAACGTCCTGACTCCTAATGGTCTAAATGTTGAATTAGATTTAAATAGTTTTATTAGTGATTATTAATTTATGAATTATTTATTGTTTTTTATATTATGTTTTTGTGTAATTTTGTTTTATACATCTATGCCTGTATAATTGCACTAATCTGATTTATGAGTTATGTTTATTATGTTATTGTGAGTTATCTTCTAAAGTTTTTTTACTACCAATAAGTTGATTGAACACATGATGGCAGTAGGGAGTAATCGTCCGGTTCCCCTCCTGATATAAAGTCTAAATTAGGCAAATCAATTGAGTATATGCCATTAGCTGTTCATTCATTAGATGGCATTAGGAGGTCTTTCAAAGTTGACCTATAGGAGTGCGAGCGGCTCTATGAGAGACCGAACATCAGCCTGCTGATCACACCCTCAGACGAAGTCGTGTGACGAAATGCGTAAGGGCGTGATCGAGCAGTGACGTCATTGCGTATGCTGTTACCACGTGGCTGGACCATGTGACTGCAACTACGTCATCTGTTGCTGAGAGCGGCTGGTGAGACGCCACTGTGAGAGCTGGCAATTAATTGCAGACTGCAGATGCACATATATTAATAAATGCTGATTTATTTTTAGCTTTCATATTGTGAGTTTGATTTTAAGGGGGGAATTTGATACAATAAATAGTCAAACGTTATTATGCTATGGCGAGTGTTCTTTATTTATCCACATACTTACCATGACGGAGTATAATTGGATCAACCATCTGATGAATGATTATTATCCGGAGTAATCGTTGTTTGGCTGAGTTCTCTACATCTACTGATATTTTGAAAGATATGTGATGTGGCGTTGAGCACAAAGGAATTCACGGTTTTGGCGAATATATATCATTTGAAGAAATTATATATGGACTACAATTTAATATGGACTTTTAATGATTATTTTTGATATTGCACTAATTTTTTGTCACTGATTTTTTGGCACAATATTTTGGCACTTTATTTATTAATTTGGTGCCAGCTTTTATCTTATTTTTTTATGTTCATTTATATATATAATTTATTTATATATATATTTGTTATTTTGATTTAATTTTAATTTAATTTTATTTGAGGATTGATAGCGCTGTTTATGGTATTCAAATTTATTCACAAGGTTTACTATAAGCTTGCCTGATCAAATTAAAAAAACAAGTAAGGCTCCTTTCACACGTTAGATTTCAGCTTTTAGTTGCGGTTATAGGAACTTATTTACCGCAGCTAAACGCACACAATGCATCCCCATAGAAAAATATATATAATCTGCAGGACTGCACTCTAGACCTTTGGATACCAAAACCAGAAAAAAAATTAAAAAAGAGTGATAAAAACAAAAAAAAAAAAAAACAAACAGGGCAGCTGCCGTTCTGAATGGTGTAATCATCAATATGTAGGTTGTCTAAAAATAGGAACAGTGATGCTCCTCAGAATGTGCAAACTGTACAAATGTGCAAATAAACAATCTAAATGTATGAATATATATATATATATATATATATATATATATATACAGTTGTGTTCAAAATAATAGCAGTGTGTTGAAAAAAGTGAATAAAGCTCAAAATCCTTCTAATAGCTTTTATTTCTATACACACAAATGCATCGGGAACACTACACATTCTATTCCAAATCAAAACATGAAGAAAGATATGTCAAATTTGTGTTGTTCTCCTAAAAAAATTGAAGAAAAGTGAATATTAGACTGTTCAAAAAAATAGCAGTGTTTGTATTCTTCTTTACAAACTCAAACATTCACTATATAAACTGAAAAATGTTTGAAGATTTTGCTTTCCTTTGAATCACTTACTTAATATTTAGTTGTATAAGCACTGTTTCTGAGAACTGCTGTACATCTGTGTTGCATGGAGTCAACCAACTTCTGGCACCTGTGAACAGGTATTCCAGCCTAGGATGATTGGAACACCCATTTCAATGGCATTTCCTCTTCAGCATAAGGCAGCATGACCTCTTCAAGTATTCTGATGTATTCAAACTGATCCATGATCCCTGGTATGCGATAAATAGGCCCAACACCGTAGTATGATAAACATCCCCATATCATGATGCTTGCGCAACCATGCTTCACTGTCTTCACAGTGTACTGTGGCTTGAATTCAGTGTTTGGGGGTCGTCTGACAAACTGTCTCCGGCCACTAGACCCAAAAAGAACAATCTTACTTTCATCAGTCCACAAAATGTTGCGCCATTTCTCTTTAGGCCAGTCAATGTGCTCTTTGGCAAATTGTAACCTCTTCAGCACATGTCTTTTTTTCAACAGTGGGACTTTGCGGGGGCTTCTTGCAGATAGCTTGGCTTCACATAGGCGTCTTCTAATTGTAACAGTACTCACAGGTAACTTTAGACCTTCTTTGATCTTCCTGGAGCTGATTGTTGGCTGAGTCCTTGCCATTTTGGCTATTCTATCTATTCGAATGGTAGTTTTTTGCTTTCTTCCACGTCTTTCAGGTTTTGGTTGCCATTTTAAAGCATTTGCGATCATTTTAGCTGAGCAGCCTATCAGTTTCTGCACTTTATATGTTTTCCCCTCTCCAATCAACTTTTTAATCAAGGTACGCTGTTCTTCTGAACAATGTCTGGAATGACCCATTTTCCTCAGAATTTCAGAGAGAATTGCACTGTAACCAGCATGTACAACATTTGCTGCCTTCCTTCCTTAAATAAGGGCAATAATTGCCACCAGTTTTTCAATGAATGAATGACCTCACTAATAGAACTCCACACTGCTATTATTTTGAACATGCCCCTTTCAATTAGTGATTCAATTACACAGAATCAGCAGCATGCATGTCATGACTGTTGGGTCTGTTGGATTTCTATTACTCTACTACACTTCCTAGTAAATTATTTGCCATGTAGAAATATCATTTTTACCAAAAACAGTGATTGATCAGGTTAGTGATGTCTGACTGCTATCATTTTGAACACAACTGTATATATATATATATATATATATATATATATATATATATATATATATATATATACACATACTGTATAAAACCCCCCTCTCTAAAATACTAATATTATAAATATGGGCACAATATAAACGTTTCTAATCACAAATGCATTCGACTTAAAAAACACACACATATATATATATATATACAGTGGGGATCGATAGTTTGGGCACCCCAGCTAAAAATTTGTATTAATGTGCATAAAGAAGCCAAGGAAAGATGGAAAAATCTCCAAAAGGCATCAAATTACAGATTAGACATTCTTATAATATGTCAACAAAAGTTAGATTTTATTTCCATCATTTACACTTTCAAAATAACAGAAAACAAAAAAATGGCGTCTGCAAAAGTTTGGGCACCCTGCAGAATTTATAGCATGCACTGTCCCCTTTGCCAAGCTGAGACCTGCCAGTGTCATGGATTGTTCTCAATCATTGTCTGGGAAGACCAGGTGATGTCAAGCTCAAAGGTTTTAAATGCCCAGACTCATCTGACCTTGCCCCAACAATCAGCACCATGGGTTCTTCTAAGCAGTTGTCTAGAAAACTGAAACTGAAAATAGTTGACGCTCACAAAGCTGGAGAAGGCTATAAGAAGATAGCAAAGTGTTTTCAGATGTCAATATCCTCTGTTCGGAATGTAATTAAGTAATGGCAGTCATCAGGAACAGTGGAAGTTAAAGCAAGATCTGGAAGACCAAGAAAAATATCAGACAGAACAGCTCGCAGGATTGTGAGAAAAACAATTCAAAACCCACGTTTGACTGCACGATCCCTCCAGAAAGATCTGGCAGACACTGGAGTTGTGGTACACTATTCCACTATAAAGAGATACTTGTACAAATATGGTCTTCATGGAAGAGTCATCAGAAGAAAACCTCTTCTACATCCTCACCACAAAAATCATCGTTTGAACTTTGCAAATGAACATATAGACAAGCCTGATGCATTTTGGAAACAAGTTCTGTGGACCGATGAGGTTAAAATTGAACTTTTTTGGCCGGAATGAGCAAAGGTACGTTTGGAGAAGAAGGGGCACAGAATTTAATGAAAAGAACCTCTGTCCAACTGTTAAGCATGGGGTTGGATCAATCATGCTTTGGGGTTGTGTTGCAGCCAGTGGCACAGGGAACATCTCACGAGTAGAAGGAAAAATGGATTCAATAAAATTTCAGCAAATTTTGGATGGTAACTTGATGCCATCTGTGAAAAAGCTGAAGTTAAAGAGAGGATGACTTCTACAAATGGATAATGATCCTAAACACACCTCAAAATCCACGGGGGATTACATCAAGAGGCGTAAACTGAAGGTTTTGCCATGGCCTTCACAATCTCCTGACTTCAAAATAATTGAAAATCTATGGATAGACCTTAAAAGAGCAGTGCGTGACAGACAGCCCAGAAATCTCAAAGAACTGGAAGACTTTTGTAAGGAAGAATGGGCAAAGATACCTCAAACAAGAATTGAAAGACTCTTGGCTGTCTACAAAAAGCGTTTACAAGCTGTGATACTTGCCAAAGGGGGCAGTACAAGATATTAACTCTGCAGGGTGCCCAAACTTTTGCAGACGCCATTTTTTTGTTTTCTGTTATTTTGAAAGTGTAAATGATGGAAATAAAATCTAACTTTTGTTGACATATTATAAGAATGTCTAATCTGTAATTTGATGCCTTTTGGAGATTTTTCCATCTTTCCTTGGCTTCTTTATGCACATTAATACAAATTTTTAGCTGGGGTGCCCAAACTTTCGATCCCCACTGTATATATATCCAGTGCAAATCAATCTGTGACCTCTATATAACATAAAATGAAAATATTAGTGTCCAGTGCAATCATATATAAAGTGCAAGTGATGTGACATCCAACAGGTAAGTGCAGTATATATTCTTGCAACCTCCAAAACACTCCAAGTGAAATTCTTCAATATTAGTGACACCCTTTTTCCAGTCACCATACAGTGCTCATCCACCACCTAATAGCCTAAATGAACTCAACAGAGTGATATGCTGGTCAGGTTACCAGCAAAAGCCCCTATTAGCTCTGGGAGTGACAGTCTGCAGTTTGTGATCCTGTCTTCAAAAGCTTCCAATATCGTGCTATCTTATAGTGATTTGTAAGAAGAAGAAAAGAAAAGAGGGACTTCCATAGCGTAAAACCATACCAACTATTTATTCCAATAAAAGCATAAAATCACTCACATTGCTTAGTGTCTCCACCGACACAAGTATAATCGCATAAGGTAGAAACCATAGGTCATCCTCGGTCATATACCGAGACCGTGGGACTCCGTAACTGTACATCATCTCCTAGTCCCGCCCTACGTATTTTATCACTTGACGACTTCTGAGAGCGGAAGGAGGACATCAAGTGATGAAACGTATAGGGCGGGGCTAGGAGGTTTTTTTAATATATATATATATATATATATATATATATATATATATATATTTTTTTTTTTTCATACATTTAGATTGTTTGCACATCTGTACATAAATGCAGTTAATCGCATTACAAAGAAAAAATAAGTAAACAGTTGTTATAGAGAAGGCAAGAATTTACTACCTCAACTAAATGCAGTCACATGTAAATGCACTATATACAAAAGCAAGTGAAGTGTGCCAGGACTGTTGGAATTTCAAAATAAAAAAACATGCATTTACAAGCGGCAGAACAACTTCCCGTGTGAAAGAGGCCTTATACTCATTTTCCCATTGTATTTACATTATTTTAGCCTACTACTATTAATCTGGATAATCTTCAAGTTTGTAAAACTACTTTGTAAACATCCCCACCAGGTGCGGACTGACCATTCGAGCACTCGGGCCCTGTCCAAGGGCCCGAGGTCAATAGGGGGCCCCATGAAATGCCCCTGGTACCTTTTATATACTTTTTTGGGTGTGCTTTGAGTGTGGGAAAGGACACAGGGGCCCCATGATCCCCTATTGCCCGGGGGCCCCATGACATGTCAGTCTGCCCCTGATCCCCACACATTTACTTCCTTAAATTCTGAGAGATGTAATCCCTATGGCCTGTGAGTAGGCACTGCTTTGTCACATATTTCACAGATACTGCTTTTTAGGCTCCAGGCACACTGGCTTAAAAAATGCTGCTCCTAGAGGAGTTTAGAGTTTTGCCTGTAGAAGCAACAAATGTTATACTATGTATCCATGCACACTAGGTCATTTAGAGGCATATTTTAAGCTCAGCATTTAGGGGCAGAAATAAAAACCCTTCTGGTTTTCATTTTTTAAAGCGTTTTTCTGGCAGAAAAAAACAAAAACGCTCCTAAATGCTGCTAAACGCTAGTACAAAAAACCACTAAGAATTAGATTTTTTTTAATGCCAAGAGCACTGGTGTTTCTTAACCACTTGCCCACCAGAGGATTTACCCCCCTTCCTGACCAGGCCATTTTTTGCGATACTGCTCTGCGTTACTTTAACTGACAATTGCGCGGTCATGCAACACTACACCCAAATGAAATTTATGCCATTTTTTCCCACATATGGAGCTTTCTTTCGGTGGTATTTGATCACCTGTGCTTTTAATATTTTTTGCGCTATAAACCAAAAAAGACCGTCAATTTTAAGAAAAAAACATTTTTGACTTTTAAACATGTCCAGTAAAAAATTAAAAAAATCTAAGTTCGTCATAAATTTAGGCCAAAATGTTTTCTGCTACATGTCTTTGCTAAAAAAAATCTATGTGTAAATTAATTGGTTTACATGAATGTTATAGCGTCTACAAATGGTGGCATATATACTGGAATTATTTTTTTTGTCAATACTAGTCATGGCAGCAATCAGCGACTTATTGTGGGACTGCGGCGGGCATTCTGACTAACTGTAACTGACATCCCCAGTGACACTAATACAGTGATCAGTGCTAATAAAAAGCACTGACACTGTACTAATGACACTGGGCTGGAAGGGGTTAACATGTGGGGCGATCAAAGGGTTAACTGTGCTATTTTACTGTGTGCTGTGTGTTTGTTTCACTGTGTCAGCACATTTGCTATGCAGAGCAATACAAAGCAGTGTACAGGAGCTGACAAGGGAGAGATCTGTATTGTTTACATACATGTCTCTCCCCCGTTAGTGATACTAAGCATTCACCGGGTGCTGACGTAGAATCCCTAGAAGGGACCAAGCGATCGACAGCTGAAGCACACACCCCCTACCCTATATATGCATGATTTTGCTCAGCCCTGCCGCCCTGTAGCAGTATTTATGCTATGGGGCAGTGGGGAAGTGATTAAAGCCAGTGTGCATGGACCCTTAAACTGCAGTGGTGCTGAGAGGTGGGATTTCAGGAGACACAGTCAGTACAGGAATCACTACTTGCAGACAAAAGTATACTATGGGGTATGTAGCCCTTAGAAGTTGAAAGTAAACAGCAGAGGAGAGATTGCAAAGCATGCAGGGAATCCAGGAAGTTGTGGAAAGCGATGACCAGCAGACAAGAAACATTCACAGGATGAAAGAACATTTGTCAAATAAGCTTATATTAGATTGTCACAAATAACTCATTCATTAATGATAAAATGAGAGTGTACTATACCCATTTATCTCCCTTAAAATATTAAGATGGTTTACCAAATATTATAGCATGTGAGTATTTCAGATAGCACTGTCAGTACACATCTTCATGCTAAAAGAAAGGGATTGTCACCAGTTATAACAATAAATGAGTATGTCGTTTTCCACCATTTCATCTACAGTATATCTATGTCAAAATGCTTCATGTAGTTACCATGCCCCTAGTAGATGGTCTATTTACTCAGCATTTTCCTTGTGGAGAATTCAATATGATTAATGTACACCTGGGAGAGTGTCCAATGTGGCCAGAATGTCCTTGACAAGATGCTTCTTGTGCTTTGCATTTCCCTTTCAAAGTGTTTCATATGCTTATTGAGTTTCTGATAGAGAATACATAATGCTTCACGTGCTTAGCATATTCTTGGCAGAGTGAACCTTGTGCTCAGAATACAGAGAATCTCAAGTACTAAATGATGCTTTCTTAGAGGCTGAATTATTCATAGCATTTAAAAAAGTAATGACTACAAAAAACTATGTACTAAAAAAAAGGGATTCTTTACAAGACAATGCAACCAATTCTGGAACCCTCCTGGCTGAATAAATGATCCTCTCAAAAAACTTTAAGGACAAGAATGATAGGAAAATTTCTGAAATTGGTTCAAGAAGGGAGATTCTTGAAGAACCATAAGTACAAAATTAACATTCCACAGTAAAAGAGGGTTCCTGACTTGCTGAGTCAAATGAATGACCCTGTTTATAAAGGTACAATCCAGAGAAAAAGCCACCAATGGCCTCCAGAAAGGGATATCCAAATTGAAGACAAAGTCAAAGACCTGACCCTTAAAGCAGTTGTAAAGGCTCAATGTTTTTTATCTTCATGCATTCTATGAGGGACTCATGAGGGAGTCTATTCAACATATTCACAGCTCAAACTGTGAAGAAACCTTTCCATATTTGGAGATTAAATCTCTTTTCCTCCAGACATAAAGAGTGCCCCCTTGACCTCAAGGAGAATAACTCTACACCAATTTCACTATATGAACCACTGATGTGTTTATACATGTTGAACATATCCCCCCTTAATCTCCTCTTCTCAAGAGAGAATAAATTCAGTTGCTCTAATCTTTTCTCATAGCTGAGCTCCTCCATGCCACTTATCAGTTTGGTTGCCCTTCTCTGTACTTTCTCTAGTTGCCCAATATTCCTTTTGTGAATTTGTGCCCAAAACTGGACTGCATATTCCAGATGAGGTCTTATTAATGATTTGTACAGGGGTAATATGATATCTTTCTGTGGAGTCTATACCTCTTTTAATACAAGAGAGGATTTTGCTCGCTTTAGAAACCGCAGCTTGGCATTGCATGCCATTATTAAGCTTGGGATCTATCAGAACTCCCAGATCCTTCTCCACCATTGAGTCCCCCAGTTGTACCCCCCTAGTATGTATGATGCATGTATATTCTTAGCCCCCAAGTGCATAACCTTACATTTATCAACAATAAACCTCATTTGCCACATAGTTGCCCAATTAAACAGTGCATTGAGGTCGGCTTGTAAATTGGAGACATCCTGTAAGGACTTTATTCCACTGCACAGCTTGGTGTCATCTGCAAAGACTGAAATGGTATTTTTAATCCCATACCCTATATTGTTTAGAAATATATTAAAAAGTAAGGGTCCCAACACTGAACCTTGGGGTACACCACTGACAACCCTAGACCATTCAGAGTATGAATCTTTAACTACTACTCTCTGAATATGATCTTTTAGCCAGTTTTCTATCCATTTACATATATTTTTACAATCCTTTAGGCTTTATTTTACACATTAGCTGTGTGTGGGGAACTGTGCCAAACGCTTTTGCAAAATCCAAGTATACCACAGCCACCCCTCTGTCCAAGGTTTTGCTCACCTCCTCATAAAAAGAAATAAGATTTGTTTGACAACTTCTGTCTTTCATGAATCCATGCTTAAAATATTTTTTTCCAGCAAGAACTCACCTATGTGGTCTTTTATTAAACTCTCCAATATCTTCCCAACTATGTTAAACTATAATTACTTGGTAAAGATTTTGACCCCTTTTTAAATATAGGCACCACATTGGCCTTATGTCAATCCAGTGATACTATGCCAGTCATTAAAGAGTCCCTAAAAATTAGAAAGAATGGTTTTAAAATGACAGAGCTCAATTCTTTAACCACTTCAAGTGCGGACACTTTTACCCCCTTCCAGTCCAGGCCAATTTTCAGCTTTCAGTGATATCACACTTTGAATGACAATTGCGCCGTCATGCAACACTGTACCCAAATGAATTTTTTAGCATTTTTTTGAGACAGATAAAGCTTTATTTTGGTGGTATTTATTCACCACTGGGATTTTTTTTTTTGCTATGTAAATGAAAAAGTCCAAAAATTTTGAAAAAAAGTGTTTTTCTTATAAAATTTTGCAAAAAAATTATATTTCATGATAAATCTTGGCCAAAATGTATTCCGTTATCTTTTTAGTAAAAACAAATAACCCAAATTAGTTTATAATCAAAAATTATAATTTTTAAGCTTTTTTTACATTTTTATTTTATTTTTTATATTATTATTTATGTTTTTTTACATACTATTACCCTAGCAGTACAGTGTCACCACGGTGACACTGTACTACTTGTGGGGGAGGTGATGACATTTTTTTTTTTTTGTTTTACACTGATTGCTTTTACACTCATAAAGGCTATAAAAGCAATAATTTCTCCTTCTCTCTGGCAGCATTCTTGCTGTCATTGAGAACTACTGTGTGAGCTGTGATTGGTCACAGCTTGTCACATGGTACAAGTCTGCTGTGAATAGCCTTGTACCATGTGACCTCTGTGATCATTCACAGATTTCACACGTAGTAGGCAATGATGTCAGAAGTGACATCTTGCTTACTACTCCACATATGATCACTGATTGGCCAATCAATGATCACATGATCGGAACCTCGCACAGAGGTCCCGTACGACGATCGGTGTTCCACTGTGTCCGGAGGACACAGCAAGCACTGGATCGTGGTGCTGCTCTCTCCCAGGGAGTGCACAGAAGTAGGGGGCGGGGAGGTCTTTTATAAATGGCCACCCAACCTGCACTGCCACCGTCCGGCCGTTTATATTCAACAGCCAGATGGGAGGTGGTTAAGGACCCGTGGGTGTATGCCATCCAGTCCAAGTGCTTTATTCACCTTTATTCTGTCTAAATATTTCTGGATCATATCAGTTGTGAGCCAATGTGGATCATCTGGGGCTGTGTCAATACCATGCCCATTATGAACAAGAGCGCCCCCATGCTCCTTTGTATACACAGAACTGAAAAATGTATTTAATAAATTTGCCTTCTCTTTGTCCCCAGTCACCCACTTTATATTATTTTGTAAAGGGCCTACATGCTCAGACCAGACCTTTTTGCTATTAATATTTTTGAAGAATTTTTGGGGGTTTGTCCTGATTTCTTTTGCAATCTGTCATTCATTTTAAACTTTTGCGGCCTTTATTTCATTTTTGCATATTCTGCTATATTCTTTGTAATGTTTAAACAATGATAGCGTTCCTTCATTTTTATATTTGATAAAAGCTTTTTCTTATTATCTATAGCTTTGTTAACTTTGGCCGTAAGCCACATAGGTTTGATTTTTAGCCTTTTAAACTTGTTGCCCATGGGAATATATTACAGTCTTTTTAAAGAACTCCCATTTCTGTGCTGTGTTCATCGATGCCAATATTCCCTCCCAGTCTACGATTCTCTGCCTTGGAAAACTACCTCTCTTAAAGTGGAGCATTTTTATTTTTCCCGTATGTGCTTGATGTTTACAGCTAAAGAATCAGGTTATGGTCACTGCTACCCAGATGTTCTTTTATATAGACATTAGTAATAAGCTCTGCATGGTTTGAGATTACCAGGTCCAGCAGAGCATCATTCCTAGTAGGGGCCTCTATGAATTGTACCGTAAAATTGTCCTTTAGTAGGTTTATAAATTTTTGCCCTTTAACCGTTCCTGCAGTACCATTACTCCAATCAATTTCTGGGTAGTTAAAATCCCCCATTATTATCACTGTCCCAGCCCTTGCAGCACTTTCAATTTGTGCAAGGAGCTGAGTCTCCACCTCCTCATTAACTACTACCCGCCCTGCCATCATTTTAAGATAGGCCAGGCGTGAAGTAATGACTTCATATGATGTCCTTCCCGGATCACGCTTTGCTCCTACCCACAGCTGGCAAGATCTGTCACCAGCTGTGTAACTCGGACATGATCAAAGGCAGATCTGTATACCGGCCCAGTTGCTAGTACCATGTGACCTGCTGAGACCAATCACAGCAGATCACATGACAGTTGTATATATTGGATGACTTCCTTTCATGCAATCCATTGTATACAAGCGTGTCTAGCTGTGAATGGTCACAGTGATTACATGCACAGGCTGGGCCAATCACAGCCCAGCTGTGTCATGTAATTAGCTGTGGCCAATCACAGCTAATCACAACAAAAAAACCTGAATGAATCGATTTCATTCAATTAAATGCTTGCTTATAGTAAATAAATTCTTTGCTATAATAAGCAATCAAATTGTGTAGAAAAAAAAATACCGATCACTTCCCCAAAGTGCTACAATGTTACTATGGTAACATTATATTACTTTGGTCATAGTGTAATATGAAAAAAAATCTTAAAAAAAAGAGAAAAAATGTTATACAAAATAAAAAATACATTTAAAAAAAAATAATTGAAAAAAATGATCAATTATTTTTTTTTCGTACTGTCATCAGTTAGTGTCCCTGATCACCACCACACTAGTTATATGCTGATGCTGTACTGCACTGGCGACAGTATGTAAAAAAAAATTGTGAAAATAATTTTTTTAATTTCTTCATTTTCTAAAAAATTATGACAAAAAAATGACAACTTAAAAAAACTCGCCATGTCTCTTATGAAATACGTCGGACTGTCTACTTTGCAAAAAGGGGTCATTTGGGGATAACTGTACTGTTCTGACATTTTTGGACCTCCAGAAATTAGATTGGCCATCAGTACTTCAGGATTGATCAATTTTCAGATATATCCCATAGTTTGTGAACTAAATAATAAACACTGATTTGGGTTATTTTCACCAAAGAAATGTAGCAGAATACACCTTGGCCTAAATTTATGAAGAACAATTAATTATTTGCAAACTTTTATAACAGAAACAAAGAATTGTTTTTTTTTTCAAAATTGTCTGTCTTTTTTTGTTAATTTAGCAAAAAATAAAAACCCCAGTGGTGATTAAATACCACCAAAAGAAAGCTCTAGTTGTTTGAACAAAATGATAAAATTTTAGTTTGGGTACAGTGTTGCATGACCATGCAATTGTCATTCAAAGTGTGAGAGTGCTGAAACCTGAAAATTGGCCTGGGCAGGAAGGGGGTAAAAGTGCCCTGTATTGAAGTGGTTAACACTGGGAGGCCTATAACAAACTCCAATGATTACCTTTGTAGTACGCACCCCCATGTGCAGTTCCACCCATAATGCTTCAGCCTCATCACACTCTCCATCAACTCCATCGTTACATTCAATGCAACATCCATTTTGTAAAGCGCTGCGCAAACTGTTGTCGCTATATACATCCTGTATAATAATAATAACATCTATCTATCAGCATGCTCAACAATTTCTGGCAAACACCTGCAACAGACAAATCCTTATGCAGGAATTTAGATCAAACCAATAGAGTCTGATGCAGAGCAGTATAGTAAGGTTGTGGAGATGATCCTGACAAGAATATCTGGAATGTGATAGGAATTCCAAACTCTCCTCTGTGTGGGACAGAAGTAAGAATAGTTGTGGACAGAAGACAAAACAATAAAAATGGTAAGGCCTTATACAGACTTTTACAAACTTAGTAGATTACAGGAAAAGACCGTGTGAGAGTGTGTCAGGAATGGACTCGCCAATAGTGGTGGGACTCACCTGCTTTGTGGGCTGCAGTACAAGGGCTGGCCAGCGGGTGCTCTCAGCAACCAGAAGCTCACTCCTGCAATCAGCCATCACCTGAGGCTGATTGCAGGAGGTGTATTTAAGGAATGGCCAGACCTGTAGTCAGTGCCTTGGTGTTTGTTTCCCATGTGCCCTGTTTCCTGTATCCTGTCTCCTGCCTGCTCGACTCTCCTGCTTGACTCTGACTCTGATAGAACTCCGCCTGCACTGACCTGGCTATTACTGACCATTCTTCTGCCTGCTCCCATTGTACCTTTCTGCCTGATTGTTCCTGACCCAGCCTGCCTGACCACTCCACCTCTCCAGCCCTGACTGCACCTGTACCTATTAGTTTAAGGTTTGTTTTGTTTTGCACTGTGTTTGTTTATTTTGCGCAGCTCATAATAAATATTATTATTTAATCATTTCTGAAGCCTGCTGTTTCCCTGTGTCAGTCCACACATCTCTGGTCATACCTGGATCCCTGACAGAGTGCCTAGGCCAATGAGACCCAAACCCAGAATTTGTTAGATGTGTCTATAGGAGTGTCCACTAGTTTAAGAGTATTATGGACTACATCAATCCAGTGACCCCCTCCCTCTCCCTGGGTTAGGCTGTTAAGTAAAGGAAATATACTGTGATGCTCCGGAAGGGATAATGGTACATGTACATTCCCTACACACTTCGCTTCCTCAGTGGTATCCCTTGTGCTGTGTGTATGTTCCTGACAGAAAATTCAGTGTGCTCCAAATGATGATGGTAGAGTGAGATACACATTTATCATGTTTTCAGCAATGCACTTATTGTTTTTTTTAACATGTTCCTGGCAATATGCTCAAATTGCTCAGCATGTTTCTGGCAGAGTTCAGTCTCCATTATTTACCAATTTATTGCAGTGCTTGTAAAGCTTAAAGCAATTCTAAAGGAACATTTTGTTTGGGGGGATAACAAACATGTTATACTTACCTGATGTGTATAGTGGTTTTGCACAGAGTAGCCTGGATCCTCCTCTACTCGGGTCCCCCACAGGCTCTCCTGGCACCTCCCTCCTGTCAAGTGCCCCCACAGCAAGCAGCTTGCTATGGGAGCACCCGCTGCTCTATGTGTCTATTCACACACAGAACCGTGACTTTGTTCCACCCCCTCTCTGTCCTCATTGACTGACTGGCTGTGATTGACAATGGCTCCCACTTTCTGTTTCAGCCAATGAGGAGGCAGAGACCCGGGGCAGCCGAGGCTTTTGTTCACACCACTGAATCGTGATGAGGCTCAGGTAAGTATTGAGAGGGCTAAGGGCACTGCTGCACACAGAAGGTTTTTTATCTTCATTCATAAAATGCATGAAAGTAAAAAACCTTGAGCCTTTACAACCACTTTAACTTGTTTTTCTAAAAAAACAAACATCTTATACTTATCTGCTGTGTGCAATGGTATAGCACAGTGTGGCCCTGAACCTCCTCTTCTGGGGTCCTTTGCCAGCACTCTATACTCCTTTTCAGTGTGCCACCACAGGAAGCCGCTGCCTTTGGGGGTGTGCAAGTGGGCTTGCTCATGAGCTAGGCTGTGAGTTTCTATAGACACACACAGGGTGGCTCAGTCCTGCCCCTCACTCCTTCATCACAGGATTTGATTAAAAGAAGCAGGAGCCAATGGCTCCCAGTTCTGTAAAGTCTCCTGTGAGAAGAGAGAGAGGAGAGAAGAGCTGCTTCAGTGCTGAATTGAAATCAAGCACAGGTAAGTATGGGGGGGGGGGGGGTGAGGGGGTGAAACAAACACTGGGACAGGTAGAACTGTTTTCCCCTTTGTAGCCTGCTAGAAGAGACTGCAGTCCCAAAGTTTAAATTTCATAAACACCTTTGTTTCTTTAACATGACATAAAGGGGGTTGCTGGTTGACAAGGAGTTGGAAGGATGCAAATAATACGAATATGTAAAATTTAACTAGTTAAAATTTTTTGTTCTGCAATTATAATGTTGCCATTCACACATGAGTGCTCAGATGCCTGTAGATTGATGTCTAATGCTTCAAAAGCTATATGCGCTAATTTTGAGACAGAATTTGGCTTTTTGACCCTGTAGACTTGAAAGGGAAAGTCTGAAAATGCACTAATCTAGTGTTTTTGCACATTTTTCCAGTATTTTTTTTGGCTTGTAAGAATTGGTCTCACTTCCATAGTGCTTTCTAGTGGCTAAAACAAAAACACCTGAAATTTGAATACATCTGTAAATACACTTCTGAAATGCTGCTATACACATGCTGGAAAATGGCTGAAAATTGCTGTGCTCAAATGTGAATGCTTAAATCTGGCTGAACACTCTTAGAAATGTATTCAAAATTTTTCATTTTAACCACTTTTTGCTTGGGAAGGTTTTACCACCTTCATGACCAGGCCATTTTTTTTTTGCTATTCGGCACTGCACTATTTTAAATGGCAATTGCACTGTCGTTCAACACTGTATCCAAATTAAATTTATAGAATTTTTTTTGGTGGTATTTTATCACCGCTGGGTTTTTTTTATTTTTTTTATTATATAAATGAAAAAGACTGAAAATTTTGGGAAAAAAATGTATTTTCCAATTTCTGTTATAAAACATGTCCAATAAAAAAAAAAAAATTTTTCCATAAATTTAGGCCAGAATGCATCCTGCTACATGTCTTTGGTAAAAAAAAATCCCAATAAGTGTATATTAGCTGGCTTGTGCGAAAGTGATAGCGTCTACAAACGATGTTGTATATACTGGAATTTACTCAGCTATAATGCTATACTGGGACTGTGATAGTGTGGCGGACAATCTGGCGCTAGCTGACACTGACATCAATAGTGACACTAATACAGTGATCAGTGCTAATACTGTACACTGTCACGGCACTAATAGCACTGGCTGAGAAGTGGTTAGCATCTAGGGGTGATCAAGAGGTTAATTGTGAACCTAACCATATGTAAATTGTGTAATATGTGCTGCTTTTACTTGCAATCTTTCTGTTTTTTTCTCCCTACTTTTCAGTGTCCAGCAAAGCACTGGTTACAGCTTGTAGGAGGAGTTTTCATTCTCCTCTAAGAGGATGTAGAACTCCTGATCCTCTGTCTGAACAGTGGTGATTGGCTCTGTGCCATGCACTCTCCCAAGAAAAAAAAAAACTCTCTAGCAATACAAACCAAACTGAGCATGTGCAGAGTGACTCCAAACCTAAGGAGATATTTAGGAGACAATGGAAGAAGGGGAGGATCAGAAAAGAGAGAACCAAACAGCCTTTATACACAATGCGGATAATTAATCCCTTAGGTTCCACAGTGAGTACACCAAGCAAGCTTTGCTGCATATACAGACTGATTTTACTGTTGTGGATTTAGTAACACTGTAAGAAAAACAAGCCACCCAAATGATATTGTTCTGCAAAGAAAGGTGACAACCTTAACCACATTAACTCTGCCCGAAAGACGGATTACTGCTACAGGGCAGACTCTCTGTGCAAAATCACATATATATATATACGTAATACGCGCTCCCGCCGTGATTGTGGGCCATGGCATGCGTGCACACGCTGACTTGGAGGTGCCATGATTTGGTGCCCGACCGATCACTCAGCAGATTCAGGCCAGTGAATCATCTCTCCCTGGGCACATTCTGTTCCAGAGAGAGAAGAAAGCAGATCTATTTGAGTAAAAGCACCACACTTTTACAGTAAAAGTCCAGCTAGGTCACATTTAACCTCCTGATCGCCCCCCAGTTAACTCCTTCACTGCCCTGTCACCAGTGTCATTAGTACAGTGTACAGATTTTTTTACTGATCACTGTATTAGTGTCACCGGCGACTACAGATAGCATTAGCGTCAGTTAGCATTCCTTCCAGATAGCGTCAAATTGCCCATCAATACATCAGTCATCAAATTGAACTCGTTGATTACCAGGAACATGCTCGCATACACAATAAACCGCCATTGCTTGTATAGTGTCTGAACGGATCAATATCTTTGGTCAGATCAGAACTATACCAGCGTTGGCAAAAGTATAGGGTCCCCAAAAATGCAGCATTAGCACGATCAGCCCCGCCACCTGCCAGCACCTGCATTTAGCCCCTACGCTTAACCCTCCACCCCTTCCCCCCCAGCAAGTGCATTGTCAGTAGATCACTGTCACTTGATACATTACACACAAAACCGCAGTGTTAGCAGAATCAGGCCTGATCTCTGCTAGCCCTTGCAGGTAATTTTTTTTTGTAGTGGTTCAAGCAGTCCCTGACAGTCAGGTGCTGTTTTTCCAGTGAGTCACACTAGGTACCTATACATTTATTGGCCTAAATGTCAAATTAAAGGTACTCTAGTGAAGCGGCTTACAAGATTCTGATCATGTCAGATGAGAGTGAAGGGGAAGCCTCACTGACAGAATCTGCCTCAGAATACGAACCTGTAGACAGTAGCGGCACCCTCACAGATAGCTCAGATGATAGAGTAGAGGTCCCTGGTAAGGTCAGGCATACCTGAGCCCTTTCCCGGGTTGCTTAGGGGGTACAATTGCATGATGATTCTTATATGCAGCAGAGTGCCAATACTAGTGCCGCTCAACCTTTTAGTGAACTGGCAATCTCAGCGGCCTAGTACTTCCTGGTCTTTTACATACAAACACTGCAGTATCATTTGGTGAAGTGGCAAGTCTCATAAGTGCAGTACAAGCTGGTGTGGTGGCTAGCACAAGTAGCTGCCAAGAATTCGAACACAGGCCCTTGTGTCCTTGGCAGCCCATAAATTCGACAGCACCCGTACTTCCCCCATTCACTGCCCAAACCGGAATTCAGGTGGAAATTTAACTACTCCCTTGATTTTTTGGAGCTGTTTTTCACGGAAGATCTGTATGCATTGATTGTGGATCAAAGCAGTTTATATGCACAACAGTTTATCATTGCCAACCCAAATTCAAACCTTGCCAGACCATTTGAATGGAAACCTATTACAGTTTCTGAATGTAACGTTTTTTTGGGCCTAACCCTCAACATGGGCATTACTAAAAAAGAGATTTGCGGTTGTATTAGTTCACAGACCTAATGCATCATATGCCTGTTCTCTGTTGCCATGACTAGACATAGATATGAGAATATAATGTGATTTATGCATTTCAATGAAAGTACACTTTGTTGTCCTCGGAGTGACCCTGAATTTGACTGCCTCCACAAAATTTGGCCCCTCGCAAATCACCTTAACCAGAAATTTTCAGATGTATATACTCCCCAGTAAAATATCTGTGTTGATGAGTCCCTCATTAGTTTTTCTGGCAGCCTTGCATTCAAACAATTTTGGCCTAGCAAGCGTACCAGATATGGGGTCAAAACATATAAGACCTGTGAGAGGGCATCAGGCTATACATGTAAGTTTTGGATTTACAAGGGAAAAGATAGTCATGTGGAACCCCCCGGATTCCCAGACAACATAAGAACAGTAGCAAGATAGTTTGGGACTTGGTTTCACACTTTTTTCATTTGGGGTACCACTTATATGTGAACAATTTTTATAAAAGCATGTCACAATTCAGACATTTATACAATCTTGGAATTTGCGCATGTGGCACTGTGCGACCTAATCGCCGGGGCTTCCCCCAATGGCTTGTAAATACCCATTTTAGAAAGGGGGAAAAAGCCTGCTTGAAAAATGATGACTTGCTTGCAGTGAATTAGAAGGACAAATGGAATGTTTTCGTCCTGTCTTCCATTCACGTAGACATGACCATCCAAATTTCCATGTTCCAGTTACTGTTACGGATTTACTGTTACTGTTTTATTGTTAATCATTGCAGGAATGCCATTCAGCTGCAGCACCGATCTGTTTGATCTGACAGCAACAGGGTCTTGATCTCAGAATATACAAAAGTATGTGCAGCGCTGTTGGATGATATTTTTCAGTAAAAAAAAGAACATATATGCCAAAGCAAGGGGGGCTGGGGTGGCCAGTGGGTGGATGGCCCCTATGATTTGGCATATATATTTTATAATATTTTTTGGCACAGATTTCAAATAAAAAGTTGCTTTATTGAGTTACAGTTTTTTTGTTAACTGTTGCTGTTTTCTTTGCAGGAATGCCATTCAGCTGCAGCACCAACCTGTTTATTCTGACAGCAACAGGGTCTCGCTCTCAGAATATATGTCAGTGTGTGCAGCGCTGTTGGATTAGATTTTTAATCCGCAGTTAAAAAAGAGCATATATGCTCAAGCATGGGGGGGGGGGCAGTGGGTGGATGGCCCCTATGCTTTGGCATATATTTAAAAAATTTCTATCAATGTGAACAGAAGAATCTGTTTCTTTTTCTGTTATGCTCTTTTTTTTGTTCAGCCCACGGACTGAACGAAAAAAAGAACATTTCATGTGTGCCCACCATTAGAAGTGGGTGGATGCAAGGTGGTATATTCTAATAGTGGGCATACCACACATTTTTTCTGGCACAGATTTATTCTCTTTTTTTCATTCAGCCCATAGGCTACATAAAAATAAAGAACATAGCATATATACCCAACAAGGACCAGCGACATACTGGTACATCACTGGACTTTGAGTGGTTATACCAGGATGATCAAAGTAAAAGTAGCAGTAGTGAGCGCTTCTCTATAATAGCAGCTGAAACACTCAGGTAACCACATAAAACCTCTGGTATATAATAAGCAGTAATAAAGATTAAGGGGGTGGCCATGGGAGCCAAATTTGCGCCCGGCTTGGCTAACCTATTCATGGCCTACTGGGAGGAGGACCTAATATATGCCAGAATTATCATTATATAAAAGATATATTGATGACATTTTCCTAATATGGAATGGAGATGAGCAGTCACTATGTAACTTTTTCACCACTCTGAATAATAACGACCGCAATATCAATTTAAAATACACTTTTAGCAGAACAGAGATGCACTTTTTACACCTTACCCTGATGAACTATAATGGAAAAATCACTACAAAAACCTTTTTTAAATCTACAGATCAGAATAGTTACATCCCTACGGAGAGCTGCCACCACCCTCTGTGGTTAACTAACATTCCAAAGGGACAGTTTACTAGGATACGTATAAACTGCACGAATATGAATGACTACCACCTGCAAGCTAAAATTTTGAAAGAAAGATTTTTAGAAAAAGGATATAAGGAAGCCATTTTAGACAGTACTATGAATGATGTGGTGGGTTTGGACAGGAACAAATGCTAATAGATAAGGCCAAAACAACATCATCCCGGGTCTGCCCATTTATTACCATGTATTCGATACAACATAGAACTATAGGGGGTATCATCAAGAAAAATTGGGACATCCTGAAAACAGACCCAATACTTAATAACATTCTACCAGAAAAGCCGGAAATCATCTTCCGGAAGGCTATGGCCATAAGGCACCACCTGGACCCTAATGTGGTGGACCCACCCAAGACGGTGTCATTTTTCTCCAACCTAAGTGGCTTCCATCCTTGCAACAAGTGCATGATGTAATACAAGTAGGAAAAAGAAAATAGACACATTTACTTCAAATACTACAGGCAAATATTACAAGATCAGAAATTTCATTTCTTGCAATAGCAAGTATGTTGTATACGTGCTCTTACATGTCCGTGCAATAAACAATATATCGGTAGGACAACAAGGAGGCTGCGGGATCGTCTCCGTGAACATGTGTACAATGTGAAATGGGGATTTAAGGAACATTACCTATCTAAGCATTTTAGACTCCACCATAACAGAGACCCCGCACTACTTAAATTTGTAGGAATTGACATAGTGACCCCACATTGGAGAGGGACCCACAAGAAACGAGCTGTCTCTCAAATGGAGACCAAGTGGGTTTACGAATTGAGCACTCTATATCCCATGGGTCATAATATAGAAGTTGACCTTAATTGTTTTATTGACAATAGCTGAAGTATTATCTTATGATGGTTTTAGTCTGCTACAGCTCTTGTTTTTGACTTTTTACCACGGGTATTTTTATGACTTTTTACCACCGGTACTTTTATGATTTTATAAATACATTTTATATCTCCATGTGCACACTACTCTATATTATTCATGTGATTTATATGGAATATCGTAAAGATTTGAGGGTTCTTGACAAAAAAATGATGTTGTCTTGGATCACTCCGTTACTTGTTGGCTACATTTACACCTATTTTGCTCCATTTTGGCAAGATAGGATTCTAACTATTACTATATTATTATCATTATTATTATCTTCCTATTTCTACTATGGATAGTTTATATAATAATATTTAATATGATTATTATGTATGACAACTTTTAATATGTAGTTTTAGTAAAGTTGGGCGTTTACATTGGATTACTTTTATATGATTTTTACATGATTTTATGTTTTATATACATTTACGTCTATTCTGGTCTATAGTGGTAAGACAGAACCAGAATTATTATTAATATTGTTACTATTATAATGTGTTTTTATTGCTGATAAACGTTACTAGGACTTACAGAGAAGGGCGTTCATTTGTTATGGATCTTTTAACGTTACTATCATCTTATTGAATTTTGTAATATACAATGCACTATATTCGTATTACTAAATAGCTCTATTATAATATAGCACAACATTAATGTTAATATGCCCTGAACCATGCATCAGGAATAATAAGTTTGGGTATGTTAGCTATATTGTAAGATACAAATTATACACACTTTATTACTATAGTTTCCCCTTCTTTTCCCCATGTTCAGTTGGTCTCTGAACATTTGATGTTTATCTCTTACAGCTGGATGCTTTTACCTAGCCTATATGAAAAGATCCTCTGACAAAATGGCACCAATACACTCGCGCATGCGCGATTTGTCGATCATCGGCAAAATGGCGCCGATGTGCGCGCGCATGCACAGCATCCGATCATCGGCATAAAGGCACTGATACGCGCGCGCATGCGCAGTAGCTAATAATTGGGAGAATGGCGGTGGCACGAAAATACAAGTGCCCAGCCTATTTAAAGCACTACTTTGGCACATATGACAGTGTTGATATTCCTCTGAAGATGTGCAGTTGCACGAAAGGCCTAAGGAATCAACACACTGTGACGACTAACCACCGGAGCCATTTACTGGTCCGGTGGCCATCTGTAGTCACTGGTCAGTGTACCTATTATATTGCAATGTGATACTTAATAAATTAATTATTTTTGGCAATATTACGCTATGGGCACTTTCTTTATGGCTCCTTCATGGAGCCTTTAAGTACGCAGACCCTGGGAAGCACTTCACCATCCAGAGGAGGGGAATTCCTGTAATCAGGTGGCTGACCCTGCTGATCCTTAAAGGAAGCCTCTGGAATATTCATCACCCAGTTACTGCTGAGCTGCCCACTTGGAGACGGATGCCCCAGATGCTTATTCAGTTACCCTGATGCCCTTGGTTTTGGATATATCAATGTGCATGATCTATGCACTTCCGGTAAGCGCATAAACTGTTCTTTTTTCCTTTTACTTGGAGCACCGTAAAGAAGGATACGTTTACTGGCACCATAAATTGTACTAACTACATACTGAGTCTGATGATAACTTGAACTATATTTATTTAGCGCTGCACTATATTACTGCTTATTATATACCAGGATGATGCCTGCAGCTACAGGCATCATCCTGGTAATGTTTTATTCTGCCGGTGATCATTTTTTATGTAAAAGCAAACCTAGTGGCTAATTAGCTTCAGGATTGCTTGTACAAGCAGTGGGAGAAGATGCCCCCCCACTGCCTTCCACGGCTTTCTCGGGCAGTCTGGTGCAATCGAGGGAACCTGAGAAAGTATCCGGTGTTTCTGCCAGCTGACCATAGAGCTGACTGGAGACCAGAATGGTGCCAATCATCTCTATAGTCTAAGAAGTCGGAAGCTACGAGCATTTCATCACTTCAGTTTCGCAGGATATGAACAGCGCCATTTTTAAATTGGGAAAGCATCTGATCACACTGATCTTGATGAGATCAGATGATGTAAGGGCAAAGGAGATATCTCAGAAAATAATCCCTGTCAATGTCTATTGCAGTCACAGGGGATGTTTACATTTCCTATAATAACAATAAAAAATTAAAGGGACAGTGTAAAAATAATTAAAAAAAAACAATAACTGAAAAAAAAAGCACCCTCGCCCCCATGCACATGCAACTGCGTGCGCATTGACCCTGTGTCGTTATGTAAACAGCAGTTGCACCATGCATGTGAGGTATCACTGCAAACGTCAGATCGAGTTCAGTAATTCTAGAACTAGAACTCCTGTGTAAATCTAAAATTGTAGCCTGCAAAGGATAAGGATAGCATTTTTTTATATTAAAAATGTATGTGGTTTGTCACCATTGCACGGACTGTGAACAGTTTTGAAGCATATCATGTTTGGTATCTATTTACTCACTATACAATCATCTTTTATAATTATCTAAACAATTGGCCAATATATTTGTGCTTTTGTGCATTAAAAGTAAAAAAGGAGTATTTTTTTAAAAAATTAGCGTTTGAAAAATTGCTGCATGAGTACTATGTGACATTAAAAATTGCAGCACCCACCATTTTATTCACTAGGATGTCTGCTTTAAAAAATATATAATATATGGGGGTTCAAAGTAATTTCCTGTGTCAGAAAAGGCTTGGTCTTCAGGTGGTTAGAAGAGTGAGTGATGTGTGGCATAAACTTCCAATGCTAGCATTAAGTGCCCAACACCAAAAAAAATTACCCCTTTTTAGAAAGTAGACACCCCATTTTTTACCACGTTTTTGGAAAATTACAAGAAAAAACATTTTTTTACACAAAGTTGTCACTTAAATTATATATTGCTCAAACATGCCATGGGTATATGTGGAATTACACCACAAAATACATTCTGCTATTTTTCCCAAGTATGGGGATACCACATGTCAGAGACTTTTTGCCAATCTAGCTGCATACAGGACCCCAAAATCCAATAGGATATGAAAAGGCTAATTACTCTTCTTGAGACAACATAGGAGGTATGCACAAGACACAGGACAGCTGGGAACTTCTGACATAATCAACATTTTTTTGCAAATATTGCATAGATATAACAAAATGATTCAAAAGGTATTTTAATAGACCAAAAGAGAGTACCGTATTTTCCGGCGTATAAGACGACTGGGCGTATAAGACGACCCCCTACTTTTCCTGTTAAAATGTAGTGTTTGGGCTATACTCGCTGTATAAGACTACCCCTCTTCCAATGCACACCAGTGGGAAGAATCTTGCCCCATCATTGGTGTCAGTGGGAAGAATCGTGCCCCATCATTGGTGTCAGTGGGAAGAATCGTGCCGCATCATTGGTGTCAGTGGGAGGAATAGTGTCCCATCATTGGTATTAGTGGGAGGAATAGTGCTCCGTCATTGGTGTCAGTGGGAGGAATAGTGCCCCGTCATTGATATCAGTGGGAGGAATAGTGCCCCATCATTGGTATTAGTGGGAGGAATAATGCCCCATCATTGGTATCAGTGGGAGGAATAGTGCCTCATCATTGGTGTCAGTGGGAGGAATAGCACCCCATCATTGGTGTCAATGGGAGGAATAGCGACCCATCATTGGTGTCAGTGGGAGGAATCGTGCCCCATCATTAGTGTCAGTGGGAGGAATCGTGCCCCATCATTAGTGTCAGTGGGAGGAATCGTGCCCCATCATTGGTATCAGTGGCAGGAATAGTGCCCCATCATTAGTATCAGTGGGGGGAATAGTGCCCCATCTTTGGTGTCAGTGGGAGGAATCGTGCCCCATCATTGGTGTCAGTGGGGGGTGGACTAGTGCCCCATCATTGGTGTCAGTGGGGGGTGGAATAGTGCCCCATTGTTGTTGTCAGTGGGGGGGGAGGAATAGTGCCCCATCGTTGGTGTCAGTGGGGGGGAGGAATAGCGCCCTTTCGTTGGTGTCAGTGGGAGGAATAATGCCTCATCATTGGTATCAGTGATACCAATGATGGGGCACTATTCCTCCCACTGACACCAATTACACATGCTGACCCCTGTTCTAGTATGGTGCTGCTGCAGCCAGCATATGTGGTTGCAGCAGCACCTCTGAACGGCACACTTACCGGCCAGTCCTTCACTCGATTTTCGTGGGGCCGCTCGGCTCCGCCTCCTCACCGGTGATTGACCGCCTGTGTGCCTTTCCTGAGCTACAGTTCTGGCGGCCAATCACCGGTGAGGAGGCGGAGCCGAGCAGCCGCGCGAACATCCAGTGGCCGAAAAGAATGAAGGAGCGGCCGCACTTCCTGGACCGGATCGTCGTGGGACCGGAGCCAGGTAAGAGACAGCAGCCCCTGCCCACCCCTGTACTTAGTGTCCCTTCCATTGGAAGGGGGGGGCGGCGGCGGCGGCACCGCGCCGCCCCCCTAAAAAGTTTCAGCATGCTGTATACTGGCGTATAAGATGACCCCCGACTTTAGAGAAGATTTTCAAGGGGTAAAAAGTCGTCTTATACGCCGGAAAATACGGTAATAAAGTTAATTGCTAGAGTTTACATACATGTTAAACTGAAATGAATACATTTGTTAAACAGCATATTTTAAATTTCTGAACCGCAGTTCAGAATGTGTTCAGACAATCTTTCTTTGCATGTAGATGTAGTTTGACAATTGTACTGTCAAAGACAGACTTGCTGCAGAAATAGAACATTTTTTCAGTGCTTTTCAGACACTCTCTCTTCACTATATTATTTTTTTTTTAGTAAAAATCCCTTATGTGACATACACTTTTATGGTTCAATGTGAAATTACAATATTTTATATTATGAATCATATATAGTATGTTTTACCAGACATTCATTTTACTCAGAGGTACTGAATTCAAACAATGTTTCAAAATTGAAAATTGATTAAACATATTATGCAATAAAAATAACAAATCACAAATCTATTACACAGTAAAAGAATAACTACATGGTTTGACAATTACGTTTCACGTTCCATTAACTGTGGTTGGAGCAAAGTAATGGTAATTACAATTAAAATAACAGCACTTTAGTGCTACGTATATGTTGGGGCTTTAAATCTTATCTTAAGTATAATAAACTTTTAGCTTAACATTTATGTAAACCCTCACCTTTTAAAACAACCCATCCAGTTAAAAAAAGGAATGAAGAGCAAATAAATGTGTGTTTCTTTATGATTCATATTTCGGAAGGTAAATTTGACTTTAGAAGATTTGGATGTATACAAATTTTAAAATTGACATATTAACGAATGTCAATGAATAAAAAAAAATGTTATAATGAAATTAACAAATGCATTTGTTTCATTTGTTTTATTCAGATTCATTGTGAATAGTTTGTTGTTAGGGAGCAGGCAGCTGCTATGTCCTTAACAGCCATGACTCATCTGCTGTCAGTTATTGGAATTTGGAAGTCCCCTTTTACAAGGGGATCCCCAGTCAAAAGTAAATAAAAACGCAAAGATAGGTTTCGACAAGTCCATTATTAAAAATAAATAAATAAAACTATGTCCCTCAATGTAAATCCAGCATCAACCACAATGAATAAAAAAAAATCCAATCGAGAGACACTCGCCGAATGACAGATTGTCCGTAAGCAAACATGGGGATGGGTTCACGTAGTGTGTTTTTATTTATTTTTAATTTTTATTCACTTTTGTTTTTTGTGAATAAATAGGGGTTCCTAATCACTCACTCCCCTCCCTTTTCCTGGCCTGCTGGGCTGCATGGTCAGATAAGAGCTTGGTGAGGATTAGGGGGAGAGACCCCCATGCTGTTTAAAAAAAATAAGGTTGCACTTGTTTTGTTTGCATTCTGCTGTCCGCGGGGAATCCTGCTGATAGCAAATGAGACATGTTTGTTAAGGACGCTGTGGCGGCCTCTCGCTCCTTAACATCCAGCTATTCTGAATGAAACAAAATGAATGCCAAAGACAATAACAAATTCCGAAAACAAAACATAACATAACAAATATGATGAAATATTATTGTTCAAATAATGAATGCATCCGAAACAGAATTAAATCAACATTTGCAGTGTGCACATGTCTAAAGGTAAAACGTGTGTATAGATATAAAAAGAATTCTAAATTTTTTTTTTTTATAAGTGATCACACTCCCTCTGCTTTCTGCTTCATAACAGTTGAGGAAGGAGAAACAGCAACACAGTGATATTCCCAGTGAACAGTTGTTGCAGAGGAGGAGGGTGTCAGGACAAGTCTGATTATTGAAGGAGAGCGAGCTGAGTTCAAAGCATAGCTAGAGAACTGACCACTGTGAACCAGTAATGGAAAAATGTGTGCTGCTCAAGCTACACAGAAAAGCAATCCAGTGTCCACTACTATGAGTGTAGGCCAGGGAAGGAGATTGTCTCAGCTCCAAGCAACTGTTAAGTATAGGATGGATCCCATTAAGCCACACATCTATGCAGACCCGCTGGTATTTGAATGAATGGCAATCTCAGTCTGGGCTCCTGTCAGGCCACACCCCCACTACATTTCACTCCGCCCCTCAGCACCTAATCATGATTAAGCTCCAAGGAACGGAGTAAAACGTGTTGGGGGCATGGCCTGTTGGAAACCCAGGTTGAAACAGCCTTTCATTCCAATACCAGCGGATCTGCATAGACTTCATGGGATCCACCCTTTGCGCTAGGGAACTGATCATGCTGTGCTCTACAAGCAACAAAAAGAGAATAGGATACCTTTTCATACAAGTACATAGTACAGCAGTCACATATCAGGAATAGGAAATGTTGGGTTTACACACTCATTAATATATATTTGATAGATCTTTGCAGCTGAATGCTGAACTCTATTTAATTTTTTCCTAGCTATAATAGCTATTTCAAGCATATTTCCCTCCTGCCTCTAGGCATATATACTTACCTAGCCATGATCCCAGATGTGATTCTCCGCCACCCTAAATCCTTGAATTTTTTCAAGTTTTTTTTTTGCTTAGAACTTGATTCTAGGGCTCTTCTGAAATCTGCTAGACAAAATAGAATAGTTGCCCTATGTTTTCAAGAAAAAAAGAGCAAAGAGTTTTAAAGTTTAAAGGTAAAACATTTTTTTTTTACAATTGAGTAGAGATGGATTAGAACACCGGTCAGGCTTTTATTGCTGTCTTTGCTCCCATTAGGGAGATTCACCCTCTCATTTTGTCCTATATATATTATTATCATGAAAAGTGAAAGTCTAAAAAAATAGCAATTTTTGGGTTGTCACCAGAACAGAAGAAAAGGGGACATCTTCCAATGGGAGCACTAGTTCTGATGACCTTGCTGACAACCAGGAATTCTATCATTCCCTAATGGCAACCAGGGATTCCCTCATTTGGAACATGTCCCTTTTACGTTCTGTTTTGGCTATAGGACAGAAAGTGATGGCAAATCTCCCCAAATGGACTTAGATGGCAAGAAAAAAAATGCAAGGAGTTTTAACACTATATCTATTCAATTCAAACTGAAAAAATGGCTATACCTTCACTTTAAGTAATTGTTATATTAAAAAAAGTATAGTTTTAGGAGGTACTTAAATAGTAAGTGGCACTAAGGGCAAAATAATATTATGATGAGTATGTCACTAGCATTACCAAAGCAGACCAAAGCATTAACAAAAAAACTTGCCTTACTAGACCAAGCTGTGCAGCAAACGTTTAAGTTAAGTTAGAGGGTTGAGACAACTTATTTAACAATGACAGAGGTGCTTGCAATAGTCAACTTTTATTCCATTAGTTGAAGAGAAATCTTCCACTGAAATATATTTAGAAACCAACATTTCTGTGAGTATCAATCTTTTGTGACCCCCACTGTGCTCAGTGATTCCTCCCACCAGCCTTTATATCACAGAACACAGTAGTCATATGGAGGATGACAAGAAGAACAACTTAATGCAGTGGGGGCCACTCCCAGAAATGTCAGTTTTTGAACAGTCTTTAGTGGTAAACTTCTCTTTAATGGAGTGGACAGTAGAAGTAAGTATTTACTCTATTTCTTTGCAGAGTAAGCTTTTTAGCTAATTCTAGGTTCCTGATAGGATCTCATTATTAGTAATATATGCCAAGTTTAGTGTACCTTTTTGCCAAGTTTAGTGTACCTTTTTTGCAGATTAGCACAAGAAACCGAGTCAAGTTTTAGTCCAATTATAGTGTGATCGATTGTATCCCCTGAGGAAGCCCGACTGGGCGAAACATGTTGGGATTCATCACAGCATTTATGATAAATCCTTGGGAAGTATGATATGTGAGACTGTACTCTATCAAAAAAACTCAAAATTGCTTTGTTTTTAACATATAATTGTTTTTTTAATCCTTTTGGAATAAAGAATTGTGGCTGATTTTATCTTTGTAATTTTTTGGTTAGGACTCAGCACCTTGAAAGTCTTAGATTCTGTGGGGAGTATATGCTGCCATTCTTTGTGTGTCTACTTATGGCAGATTAGTTTAGGAGTTAAGATGGTCATATACTGTTAGGTTTTTTTTTTCAACCAACAAATTCACCTCTTTGTGTGGATGGAGGAATCCAGCTCCTACTGCTGTCAGACACTTATCAGTAGCTGAAACTGATTGGCTGCAGCTGCTGATCGAGGAAAGCTTTTCAACATGTTCCTTCTACAGAAATTGATCAAACATTTGACATCTGTCAAGTAGGTGTAGCCACACACTGTTCAATATTCATCCCTGCTGAACTAGCTGAGTTTTGATTTGTGTATGGCCTGCTTTAGCCAATATGGCATTTTCTATATGGTATATTCTTGACGTGGTTACTCATTACTGATGTTTCCAAATCCAAGGGTTTGGGATGTGACCTAGAATTTGATTCTTTTCATAGCTTGTATTCAAATGCAATAATGTATGCTAGGAAGATAAGAAAACATGCTATCATTTTCTGTCTCTAAAAATTAAGTGAAATATAGTTATATTCTAGAACATATAGCCATAAAAGTTAAAAGTTAAATTGATTTTGGCTTAGTATTTGATTTTCAAAAGCACAGCTCTGTGGAAAGTCATTGAAGATAAACAGATAAGGAGAGGAAAATAATTTTTTTTATTGGCTTTATTTATCTATGGTCAAATTTAAAATCATATATTCATTTCCACATTGTATTTCAGGTATGTCAAGCCTATTCAAATTAATCTGAGTGATCTTGAAGTTTCAAAACACACTTTTTAAAGAAGTCCATACCTTTTCTTCCTTGAATTCTGTGAGCCACAGAACAAACTCAAAAAGGAGTCCAAAAAAAACTTTAATGATTCAAAAGAGAGCCAATGTGTTTTGAGGGCGAGACACACTTCATCAGGGCACCAAGACAATTACAAATGCATATATATAAAATTATAAAAAAAATCAAAATTGCAAATAAAAAATACAATGTATGAGTTCAATATTGATGTCATAATTGTTATAATTTACAATTACAATATTTTTATATTTTTACAACTTTGTATTTGTATTTGTCTTGTAGCCCCAATGTAGGGGAGCATGTCTTACCCTTGAATGGATTGACTGTCTTGTGAATCGTTAAAGCTGTTTTGGACTCCTGTAGGAATTTGGGCTGGCACACCTTCTGAATTACGAGTATGTACAGGAATCACTGCTTTTAAACAGCAAGGAACCATGGGATATGTAGTCCTTGAAAATTGAACCAATGGAATAAAAAGCAGAGAAGCTGCAAAAAATATAAAAAATCCAGATAGCTGTTTGAAGATATAGCCAGCAGACAGGCAGCAATCATATCATGAAAGAAGATTTTTCAAGTAAGCTTATATTTGATTGTCAAAAATATGAGACTATAGGGATTTTGTTAAAATGTCTTTTTTTTTAGCATTTTTTTTTTTGAACACATGCAATATTAATGTGATAGTTGCATTTTTTATGATACAGAATATTAGAGCAACTTAAATTTATATTTTTAGTAAATAAATATATTTAGTGTTTTTCTATTTTTTAGACTATTTTATTCTTTTAAAAACTTAGCATGACAATTTTTGTTAGATAAAATAAGTAGTAAAATACTCCTTAGGTAATACATCTTGAATTAAGTCTATAGGATGCTAGTACAGGAACATATTACATATAGCTTGAAGAACAGTAGTACTCAAAATTAATAAAATCTGTAATTAGGCCATCTTTTAATCAGCAAAATGAAATATATTATTATAAAAATAATTTTTTTGTTATCAACTTTTTTCTGTACCCAAGTCAGATTCAACTTTCATTTAAGTGCTGCTCTTGATGCTTTGCTAGAGGCAGCTCTGGGGGTCATGCACAGTGGCAGATACACTCATGTACATACTGTACATTCCTCATCTAGGAATGTGCAAAAAAAAAAAAGCTCAATTATTGTCATTTTAGGCACAGATGCATTTCTCATGATGTACAGAACAATATTCAGCAATAAAATCCAATTTGAGAGACTAGTCCTTTTACACATTAGCCATCACTAATGCTGCTACACTTAAGGCTTTTTTTTTTTATGCATTGCTATCACAAGAAGGCAGAAAAACTTTTATGTAATAGCACAAGCTGAGTGAAAGTTACTCTGTTCAGAAGCACCAGGTGTCTCTTCGACTCCTAATGCATCCTGTTCTCTCCCCCAACCTAATAGAATATACTCGATTGTTTCTTTGCCCAGCAGCACCAGCTCTGAGTGCATCTGAGTTCATCAATTGATCAAAAGGAAGATTGAGAAACTGATGTTTCTCTTATTCCCTCCAATCTCCATCTTGAAAGTGGCAATGCTTGTTATGGGTTCATGGAGAGCACAGGTGAGCCCACTAGAAGACGTGGGGGGGAAGGGGTCACCAAGTTTGTTTACATCCCATTACTGCCATAATACTTATGGTTTTAATTAAAGGGTTAAAGGGCACAACCTCAGCATTGGTGTAGTTATCCTTTAAAAAATACCCTCCACAATGTGCCTAATCCTATATGGACCTTTTTCCCTGTTTCAGTGACACTTCTTCCAACAAGATTCTGGCCAGCACTTCCCAATACTACACATGTGATCCTTGGCCCTCTTTGTTTCTATGGGTAGCTGTACTCATGGCAGCCTCCGGGGATCACTTTGGTTTACCCATAGAAATGAATGAGGCTGCAGCACCAGTCAGGACTATTGTTGGAAGGGGCGTTACTGAAATGTAGCCGAAGATAAGTTTAAGTTTAGGCCTGCACGTAGCATTGTGGAGACATTGATTAAAGGATAACTTCATCAAAGTGAAATTGTCCTTTAAAGTGTTTTTTTTTATATTCTATATACATATGAGGGTGAAAAACCTTCTGTGTGCAGCAGTCCCCCCAGCCCCCCTAATACTTACTTGAGCCACTGCTCTTGATCCAGCGTTGTTCACGAGAGCAGCTGCTCTCCTAGGACTCTTACTCCACATTGGCTGTGACAGCATTGAGAGGCAGGAGGGAGAGGCTAGGAGCACTGGTGGGAGACCTGAAAAGTGGAGGGTCGGGACTGCTTTGTGCAAAACCACTGCATAGAGTAGGTATTATTTTAAAAAATACCTTTACTATCACTGAGTTTTTATATTTTTAATTTACACACATTTTATTTTCTTAATACACATGTAATAGATGACAATGAGTTCCTAAAAAACTATAAGCTATCTTAAAAAAACAGCCAAAAAAGATGCTTTGTAGTTTATATTCTTTTGTTAAGATTGCACTTACACATGTGTGTAGAAGCAACGAGAGGCTGGCAGTGTTCTCAGCTGTTTGCATGTCATCAGACATTCAGCAATTACCTGCGGATGATCAAATATATTGCCTGATTACGTGTAAATGTCTATGAATAGCTTCAGGTACTGTCAGCCTCTCACTGACATCCCACCCACAGCTGTTCATGAAAACCTCTCTGAGTCTCCTGCATGAACTCTTAACTTGAATGGACAAGTGAATCGGACCTAAAACCTCTAGGATGAGTCACTGCTGTGATGAACAATTACCTTCCTCTCAGTGTTGGTAAAAGTGATGCATGTGAAAATGAAACTAGAGCTCTATCTGATGACTGTATAAAAGATTGCATTACATTAATACCCATAATTTTGTTTTTAACTACATCCTTTAAAAACATCACAAAGTGTGCTGTGGCTCTATTTTTTATGTTCAAAATTGTCATTATTGACCCTGAAATTGGGGGAAAAAACTTTTTTTATCGTACATCATGGGACACAGAACAGGCAGTTCATGACTATGTGGGTTATAGGCTACCTATAGGTGAATGAACACTGGCCAACCAATCAGAGAGGAAGTCCTCCCTTATATAAGCCCTCCTATACAGGAAGTACCTCATTTTTTTGCCAGTGTCTGTAAGGTGGATGGTCACTGAAAGTGTTTCTGTGCTCTTGGAGCATATCTGAAAGTCCACAATGGTTCCACTAGAGAATCAGGGACTTTAATCGGATCCATTCAGAAGGCTATGTGCTAAAATGGATGGTGCCCAAGCCTCGCTGGAAAAGAAGAAGAATTCTTCAGGTTTTGCTTGTAATGCAGCTTTACAGCACTGGACCACGCGCAGATGGAACCCTATTCAATTTTAAATCTGACCAAGGCACTTCCAGCAGGGTGCTATACAGGTCCAAGGCAGAAGCCCCTCAGCATGGGGACTGAGTCTTTGAAGGGGTGTATGACAATGCCCACCATGATGGGTGACGGTTGGTGCCTGACAGAAGTCAGGGACCTGTGGCGGGACTGGTAAGATGTGTCCTCTTTCTCTCTCTGTAAAGAGAAACAAGCAAAGCCCTAAATTGGAGGGAAGAGGAGAGGTGTTGGGGCTGGGAGTTTCCACGGGGGGTGAGTTGTGGGGAGGGGGTCACTGTTGTTCCCGAGATGTGCTTGCTATTTTTGTTTTCGGACACTAGAGGGAGTGTGGTCAAATACGGAATCGGCCATCTTTTGTTTATCTGGAGGCCAGGACACATATGGGCTGCTGCTGAGAAATCTCTTGTGGCTGGGACACGAAGCAAGGTATTCAGTAGGGGCACGTGATTACTCCCCTGAAGGGGAAGCATGGACCAGTCAGTCAGAAGCTGCCCTAGGTGGCTCATAAGGATTGAGTGTTGTTACTTCAGCACACTACTAACGTCTTCCAGAAAGCAGAGTGGAGGAGTTGCAGCAGGAAAGGGCACTAATGTACCACTGCCAGGTCCTGAGGAACCTAGCCAAAGGTCTGCTGTAATATCCTCTCCTGACAGGCCAGAAGCGACTGGGCAGTCTGAGCCGCTGCGTCTATCTGGCATTGTGTCTACTACTGGGGCTTCTGCCTCAGCATATGTAACCAAAGATGATTTTGCTTCAGTCTTAGGTTTAGAAGATAAGATCTCTGGGATAATTGCATCAATTTCTCTGGAGATTAAGAAGCAGGATAGATACCCATCACTAGAACCACTAATCCTGGAGCAGGATTGGGTGGAACCTGAGGATGAGGAAGAGCTGGAGGAAGCTCAGGCAGTAAAATTTTTGTCTGAGGAGTCACAGCCTGAGGAGAAGCAGGAGGTCTCTGGCTTCCAGTCTCAGAGATTTTTAGTCCAAGACCTCACTGATATTGTACGGTCTGGATTCAGGCTACCTATGGTTAGCACTTCCACCTGGCAGTACTAGGGTCGTTGGTTCAAATCTCAGCCACAGCACCTCCTGCCTGGAGTTTGCATGTTCTCCCTGTGCCTGTGTGGGTTTCCTCCGGGTACTCTTGTTTCCACACTCCAAAGACATGCTGGTAGGTTAATTGGATCCTGTCTAAATTGACCCTAGTATATGTATGTATGAATGTTAGTTAGGGGCCTTAGATTGTACACCCCTTGAGGGTTAGGGACTGATGTGAATGTACAATATATATGTAAAGCGCTGCGTAAATGGATGGCGCTATATAATACCTGACACAAATAATAAATAAATAAATACCTCCAATAAAAGCCTCTGAGGTTACTTATTCTTCCCTGGGTTCTTTGAAGCCTTCACAGAGTACTCAGGCCTTTCCAGTGCATCTCTTCTGGAGCAAATTATGTATGCTGACTGGGATCACCCAGACAGGGTTTTTGTTCCACCAAAGAGGTTTTCTGTTTTGTACTCCATGGGACAAACGTTTGTTAAGAAATGGGGGTTGCCAATAGTGGATGCAGCTGTTTCATCCCTGAGATCTTTAACAGGTCCTGTGGACAATGTACAGATTTTCAAGGACCAAGCATAAAAGAAGCTGCAGTCTCTCCTTAAGGCTTCCTTCTCCCTGGCAGGTTCTGCTGCACAGCCAGCTGTGGCAGATATTGGCATTTGCCAGAGTCTTTCTGACCATGTCAAGCAACGGATTGGAAGACCATCAGTGCACGGGGAATGCTTGACCGAGGATTTGGAGGATGTTCCGAGTGCTTTGTGTTTTTTCGAGGTTGATGCTCTAAAGGACTCAATGAAACAAATTTCTCGCTTGGCCCTCTTATCAGTGCACATGCGCAGGGTTTTGTGGCTGAAGAGTTGGTTAGCAGAACTGCCATGCAAAAAATTGTTGGCAGGTTTTCCCTTTCATGGGGAACGGCTGTTTGGGAAAGATTTGGACAAATATATCCAAGAGATTTCAGGAGGTAAAAGTACTCTTCTACCCTCTAAGAGGAAATCTAAACACTCTTCTTTTAAGGTGTCAGGGGTTTCGGTTGCTGGGCCCTCATCTACCAGGCAGTCGTTTTGCCACACACAGGTCCCAGCCTCCAGGGGTAGATCTCAGAATCAAAACTCAAGGAGGCCTTGGGTGCAAAAGTTGCCTAAGACAGATCCAAAATCTGCCTCCTTATGAAGGGGTGCACCAACTTGTTCGGGTGGGGGGAAGGCTTTTGAATTTTGTGACCGCATGGACGGCGCTAATCCAAGACAAATGGGTAATTTCCATGATTTCTCTGGGGTAAAGACTAGGTATTTCCCTCTTCCCAGTTTCTAAAATCATATGTACCAATGAATCCAGGGAAAAGAGAAAAGAAGAGCTTTTTTTTCAGTAACTCGATTGCCTATTAGCTCAAGGAGTAATAACGGAAGTTCATGTGGGCAAAAGGTTTCAGGGGTGTTATTCAAACCTGTTTACAGTCCCAAAACCAAATGGGAATGTAAGGCCCATTTTGGACCTCATGGGGCTAAATCAGTTTCTATAAGTCCAATCCTTTCGTATGAAATCAGTTCGGTCAGTAGTGGCCTCCCTACAGGAGGGAGATTTTTTGGAGTCCATAGACATCAAGGACTCATACCTGCATGTACCGATATTCATTCCTCACCAAATATTTCTGCAGTTTGCAGTAGAGGCTCAGCATTTCCAGTTCATAGCACTACTGTTTGGACTGCCCACAGCTCCCAGAGTTTTCACAAAAATACTTGCTCTGGTGTTGGGGCTACTCAGAACTCGGGGAGTATCGGTCACAGGTTATCTAGACCACAGGTGTCAAACTGGTGGCCCTCCAGCTGTTGCCAAACTACAAGGCCCATGAGGCATTGCAAAATTGACAGTTACAAGCATGACTCCCAAAGGCAGAGGCATGATGGGACTTGAAGTTTTGCAACAGGTGGAGGGCCACCAGTTTGACACCCCTGATCTAGACGATCTCTTGCTCAGAAATCATTCAGTGCCAGATATGAAGCAGGATATGGTCCTTACGATGCAGATCCTGGAACAGCTGGGCTGGGTACTCAACCTCAATAAGTCAGCCCTGGAACCAGTTCAGAGCCTGGAGTATTTGGGGATGGTCCTAGACACGGTTCAGGCAAAGGTATTTCTGCCTCCAGGGAAATTTTGCACCCTGAGATATGAGGTTTGCAGTTTGAAGGCCAAGAGGTATCCTTCAGTTCACCTCTGTATGAGATTGCTGGGGAAGATGGTGTCCTCGTTTGAGGATATTTCCTATGCTCAATTCCATTCCAGACCGCTGCAAAAGTCTGTCTGGAACAAAAAGATTCAGGCCCTGGATTACTGCATATCTTTGTCTCCAGAGGTGCAGCAGAGCCTGAAATGGTGGTTGATAAATTTGGAGAAGGGAAGATCCTTTCGGCCAGTGGTGTGGAAGTTGGTAACCACCGATGCAAGTCTTTAAGTTTGGGGGGTCATTCTGGAGGAGGCCACAGTTCAGGGAACATGGCTTCCATGAGAAAGGCTTCTTCCCATCAATGTCCTGGAACTTTGAGCAGTGAGACTGGCTCTGAGATATTGGACATCCAGGATTCAGGGTTGGCCTGTAAGGATTCAGTCCGATAATGCCACAGCAGTCGCATACATCAAACACCAGGGCAGTACCAGGAGTTGAGGTGCTCAGAAGGAGGTGAACTACATTCTGACCTGGGCAGAGAGATATGTTCCAAGTTTTTCAGCAGTGTTCATTCCAAGTGTGGAAAATTGGCAGGCGGATTATCTCAGTCACCGCTGATGATTCGAGGGGAATGGGCTTTGTATCCTGATGTTTTCAAGGAAATTTGTCAGCAATGGGGTTGGCCGGATGTACAGTCAGGTCCATAAATATTGGGACATCGACACAATTCTAACATTTTTGGCTCTATACACCACCACAATGGATTTGAAATGAAACTAACAAGATGTGCTTTAACTGCAGACTGTCAGCTTTAATTTGAGGGTATTTACATCCAAATCAGGTGAACGGTGTAGGAATTACAACAGTTTGCATATGTGCCTCCCACTTGTTAAGGGACCAAAAGTAATGGGACAGAATAATAATCATAAATCAAACTTTCACTTTTTAATACTTGGTTGCAAATCCTTTGCAGTCAATTACAGCCTGAAGTCTGGAACGCATAGACATCACCAGACGCTGGGTTTCATCCCTGGTGATGCTCTGCCAGGCCTCTACTGCAACCGTCTTCAGTTCCCGCTTGTTCTTGGGGCATTTTCCCTTCAGTTTTGTCTTCAGCAAGTGAAATGCATGCTCAATCGGATTCAGGTCAGGTGATTGACTTGGCCATTGCATACCATTCCACTTCTTTCCCTTAAAAAACTCTTTGGTTGCTTTTGCAGTATGCTTTGGGTCATTGTCCATCTGCACTGTGAAGCGGCGTCCAATGAGTTGTGAAGCATTTGGCTGAATATGAGCAGATAATATTGCCCGAAACACTTCAGAATTCATCCTGCTGCTTTTGTCAGCAGTCACATCATCAATAAATACAAGAGAACCAGTTCCATTGGCAGCCATACATGCCCATGCCATGACTCTACCACCACCATGCTTCACTGATGAGGTGGTATGCTTAGGATCACGAGCAGTTCCTTTCCTTCTCCATACTCTTCTCTTCCCATCACTCTGGTACAAGTTGATCTTGGTCTCATCTGTCCATAGGATGTTGTTCCAGAACTGTGAAGGCTTTTTTAGATGTCATTTGGCAAACTCTAATCTGGCCTTCCTGTTTTTGAGGCTCACCAATGGTTTACATCTTGTGGTGAACCCTCTGTATTCACTCTGGTGAAGTCTTCTCTTGATTGTTGACTTTGACACACATACAGCTACCTCCTGGAGAGTATTCTTGATCTGGCCAACTGTTGTGAAGGGTGTTTTCTTCACCAGGGAAAGAATTCTTCGGTCATCCACCACAGTTCCGTGGTCTTCCAGGTCTTTTGGTGTTGCTGAGCTCACCGGTGCAATCCTTCTTTTTAAGAATGTTCCAAACAGTTGTTTTGGCCACGCCTAATGTTTTTGCTATCTCTCTGATGGGTTTGTTTTGTTTTTTCAGCCTAATGATGGCGTGCTTCACTGATAGTGACAGCTCTTTGGATCTCATCTTGAGAGTTTACAGCAACAGATTCCAAATGCAAATAGCACAATTGAAATGAACTCTGGACCTTTTATCTGCTCATTGTAATTGGGATAAGGAGGGAATAACACACACCTGGCCATGGAAGAGCTGAGAAGCCAATTGTCCCATTACTTTTGGTCCCTTATCAAGTGGGAGGCACATATGCAAACTGTTGTAATTTCTACACCGTTCACCTGATTTGGATGCAAATACCCTCAAATTAAAGCTGATAATCTGTAGTTAAAGCACATCTTGTTTGTTTCATTTCAAATCCATTGTGGTGGTGTATAGAGCCAAAAATGTTAGAATTGTGTCGATGTCCCAATATTTATGGACCTGACTGTAGATCTATTGACATCCAGGTTCAACAACAAGGTTGGTCTTGTTGTTTACCCTCGCGTGGCAGATGTAGACGCCTTAGTGATTCCATGAAACCAGTGATTTATGTCTTTTCTCCAATCCAGCTGCTGCCACATCTCTTACACAGGATTCGGGAGGAGTCAGGTGATACTGATTGCTCCAGCCTGACCCAGAAGGGCCTGGTATGCGGACATAGTGAAGATGGCAGTAGACAGGCTGTGGGCCCTGCTGTATTGGCCAGACTCGTTGTCTCAAGGTTCTATATTGTACCCAGCTTTACGGTCGATAAATTTGAAGGTGTGGCTATTGAAACCCAGATCCTGAAGGATAGGGGAGTGTCTGATTCTGTCATCTCCATCATGTTGGGTGCTAGAAAGGAGTTTCTAGGAACATTTATTACAGAACCTGGAAGGCTTACATTGTCTGGTGTGAGGTTCATAAATGGCACCCACAAAAGTATGTGATTGGCAGGATTTTGTTGTTTCTTCAAAAAGGGTTGCAGAAGAATTTGGCTTTTGGTACTATTAAGGGCCAGGTTAAAAATAGCATTAGCTATTTTTTTTACAGAGGCCCATTGTGTCTCACTCTTTGGTCCGCACCTTTTTACAAGGAATAATGCGTATGGCTCTTCCTGTCAGGTTGCCATTGTGTCCTTGGGACCTGAACTTGGTTTTGGAGGTTTTGCAAAAGCCTCCATTTGAACCTATTGGAGAGATTCCACAAGTCCTGTTGACTCGTAAGGTGTTGTTTCTAGTGGCAATCACTTCTGCGAGAAGGGTGTCGGAGCTGGCAGCTCTATCTTGCAGAGAACCATTTCTGGTTTTGACTTTTCATCTCAATCAGTACATAGTTCTGCCTTCATTCTGTCTTAGGCCTCAATCAGCAAGAGAGATCTCTGCATACCTTGGATGTGGTTTGTGTTGTAAGGGTCTTATTGAAGGCGACAGCACAGGTCAGGAGGTCAGATGCTCTATTTGTGCCAGAGGGGCCTAGGACGGGGCAGGCAGCATCCAAGGTGACTATTTCTCATTGGATCCGCCAATTGATCATTCAAACTTATGGTTTGAAAGGTAAAGTCCCACCCTTTCGGGTGAAGGCACACTCCACCAGACGTGTGGGGACATCTTGGGCAACTCTCCATCAGGCGTCAGTGGATCAGGTTTGCAAGGCCGCTACATGGTCTTTAGTCCACACATTCACAAGTTTCTACCAGGTAGATGTCAGAGCCGCAGAGGATTCTGCCGCAGTGTTTTACAAATGGCTGTGATGTACGATAAAGAAAATTGGATTTTCTCTACATACTTTCCTGTAAGACCCATTTCTTGGAGTACATCATGAGACACAGAGGTCCCACCCCTCTTTCTGGAATGTCATTGCTTGCTACAAAAACTGAGGTACTGCCTGTATAGGGGATGTTATATAGGGGAGGACCTCCTCTCTGATTGGTCGGCAAGTGTCCATTCACCTATAGGTGGTCTAATACCCACATAGTCATGAATAGCCTGCTCTGTGTCCTGTGATGTAATCCAAGAATTGGATTTTACAGGTAAGTATGTAAACAAATCCAATTATTGTGAGCCACGTGTTGTCTTATTATAATGAAGTCCACACAGAAACAGTTCATAAGACAAATCTGTTGTCTTATATCAATAATGGAGGACGTATGACCAGTGTATATTTATATATGTACTTTTCCCTGCAGCAACCAATAGTCCTTTTTCAGAGAGATGCATTTATTTGGATAAAGATATTTGTTACAGATGACAGAAATTCAGCTGAATATTTGTAAAGATTACAATGAACAACAACCCTCAAAGTCCCATTCAAGATACTTCATATCAAGTATAAAGATACTACACCGTCCAGCATATGTCCAATCTACGTATAATATGCACCTAGGTAGCTTCCATGCATGCAATAATGTGAGTTATGACCTATACCTGTGCTCCCATATCAATGACAGGAAAAAAAACTCCTTTTCCAGCTGAGGTACAGACAAGTAAGATGACAGGCAATCATTAGAGAACCTTCCTGTGTCCTGTCACCTGTGTCCTGTCACAGGTATCCTGACCTGTGTCCTGTGTTAATATACACATTTTCCCCATTCAGTACAATGGAAAGCACTCTGATTGGCCACTTTGATCTTACATGAAAAGACTTACTATAAATACCAATTAGGGTCACTATAGTGTTTCCCAGATAAACAAGTCACCCTTTCACCATTTCCCATAAATTGCCCCCTGGAGTCTAATTACCATCAATAAATACTTCTTGTATGGTCAAATCACATTCTTTATCATAAACAATGTACTCTTTAAAGAATGTTATTTACCATACTTAATAACTCTGATGGCCAACTCCTTTCAAGTCTGACTGAGTTATCTGCATTTTATCACCCTTATAGAATTGCAAATTACTTACTTTGAAGTGTAACAAGTCGACCCCTGAGTGTCCAGGTTATCTTGCATGAAATTAACATAGCAAACAATTCTTGCTTTTGTTGTGAAAAATACATCTAGCTCAGTCAAATTCCTGCTTGGTCAATAACTTGAGAATACACCACATAATATATACAGTATATAGATATATATATATATATAGATATAATTACAATATCCCTACACCACGTAGACCGATTTCATTTCATATAAGCGCAAGTAAAAATCCTAGAAAAATTACTTTTAGCATTATAGAGAAGTGTATTGTGTTTTTTTAAATATATATTTCTTTAAGTATGACTTATGTACTTCAGTGTTTCAATTTGTTGGTTTGCAACCACAAAGTTGTGAATATGGATTTGAATAACTGATTGTCAGATTGCACACAAACACAGCTGTTTAAGTTAGCCAAATGACTAAGAGTAGATACTTCCCCTTCTATTTTAAAGGTGTCTGTCTGGATCTTTAACTACTTTCCGTCTGCCTGCTGTTTTTAAACAGCAGGGCGGTGGCACTCCAGGGGCGGGTTGCCGTTCATAAACGGCACCCGCTATTTCTAGTTGTGCGTGCTCCCTGGGAGCGCACAGCACCGTGATCCAGTGCCCGCTGTGTCCTCTGGACACAGTGAAACACCGATCGTCGGACGGGACCTCTGTACGAGGTCCCGATCATGTGATCACTCATTGGCCAATCAGTGATCACATGCAAGGTAGTAAGCAAGATGTCACTTGTGACATCATTGCTTACTACGTGTGAAATCTGTGAATGATCACAGAGGTCACATGGTACAAGGCTATTCACAACAGCCTTGTACCATGTGACAAGCTGTGACCAATCACAGCTCACTCAGTATTTCTCAATGACTGCAAGAATGCAGACAGAGATAAAGAGAAATGATTGCTTTTACATCCTATATGGGTGTAAAAGCAATCACTGTACAAAAAAAACAAAAACAATCTTCATCACCCCCCACAAGTAGTACAGTGTCACCATGGTGACACTGTACTGCAAGGGTGACGGTATGTAAAAAAAAAAAAAACCCATAAATAATAATAGAAAAATGTAAAAAAATGTTTAAAAATTATAATTTTTGGTTATAAACTAATTTGGCATATTTTTTTAAAAATTAGATAATGGAATCAATTTTGGCCAAGATTTATGATGAAATATTTATTTGCAAAATGTTATAAGAAAAACACTTTTTTCAAAATTTTTGGACTTTTTCATTTATATAGCAAAAAAAATAAAAATCCTAGCAGTGAATAAATACCACCAAAATAAAGCTTTATCTGTCTCAAAAAAATGGTAAAACATTCATATGGGTACAGTGTTGCATGACCGCGCAATTGTCATTCAAAGTGTGATAGCGCTGAAAGCTGAAAATTGCCCTGGACAGAAAGGGGCTAAAAGTGTCCGGACAGGAAGTGGTTAATGTGTAGAAACTGGCAACAAATTCAGGGCTAGTAGTGGACTTACATATAAGAAATCCTAACATGCTATGAATCCATTGTTGTCACAGAAGCTTCGAGTAATAATTTACTCATACACCAGCCATTTAAAGTTGTGTTAAAATTACACTTCATGAGGAAATAGGGCTTTCATCAGAAATGTTCATTTCACGTGAAAAAAAATATAGATTGCACATCGTGGTGTTAGTAAATTAAATATTTTAGGATAAAATTATCATGAGAAAAAATAAGTAGTAATGGTAAAATAGGTAGGTAATCAGTAGTGGATTGAGCCCATGGGATGCTAGTGTAGCAACCTCCTAGATAGGTTTTAGGATTAGGTAGATTTATTTCTGGTTCACAGTGTTAAGTAGAGCTATATTTTTGTGTTAGGTGTTAGGACCATTAGCTGATTTTTTAAAATCAATCTTCTAACAGGAGAAGTTCCCCATAACTGGTGGACAGCTAATATTGTACCTATCCACAAGAAGGGCAGCAAGGTAGAAGCTGGCAATTAGGGGCCAGTGAGTTTAACATTGGTTGTAGTCCAGTTAATAGAATCACTCCTGAAAAGAAGGATCATTGATCACTTAAAAACACACAACTTGCTGGATCCAAAGCAGCATGGGTTTACTGAGGGCAGATCATGTCAGATTAATCCTATTAGATTGTTTTACTATATGTTTTGGACCAGGGTGGTGCCATGGACATATCTTGATACAGTTCCATATAATAATTTAATACAAAAGTTGTACAAGCTAGGACTTGGGTGGTTCACTGGATATTCAGCTGGCTAAAGGATATATACGAGAGTGTGGTTGTAAATGGGGTTCACTCGGAAAAGAGACCAGTCACTAGTGGTGTACCACAAGGCTCTGCACTAGGTCCTGTTCTATTTAATCTATATGTAAGTGATATAACTAAAGGTTTGTTGGGTAAGATATGTCTTTTTGCAAATGACACAAAGGTGTGCAATAGGGTTGATATCCCTGGATTTGTCTGTAACATGGAATATGATTTGGCATTGCTGGAAGATTGGTCAAAAAAGTGGAATTTGCAGTTCATTGTTTCTAAATGTAAAATAATGCACCTAGAGAAAAAGTACAATATTGGGGGTACATTGTTGGCCAGCACTTCAAAGGAAAAGGATCTATAATCAGACAAAACAGTTAACAAAAAGAAAAACAAATCCCTCAAAAATAACAAAAAAAACCAAAACAAAACATGGGACTTATAAGACAGATAAGACAATCATGTATATTTCAATAAAAAGAATGTTTGACTGCGAACTTTGAAACCAGGGGACAATTCACTAAGCGGTATCTTACTGCATCCGAGTATGTGGCAAGATACCACACAGAATTTTCCCAAAAAAGTTGGCATTCACTAAAAAAAGTTACTAAAATACCGCATGAGTTATTTTATTAAATCATGTGGTATTTTAGTAACAGAAACATGCCTTAATGTTTCAGTTGTCAGCAGGGATCCCACTGACAGTTGAATGTAAAAAGAATTAAAAATTTAGCAAAAAAAAAAAAGTGGGCCCCCCTCCCCCAATCCAAACCAAGCCCTTCGGGTCTGGTATGGATTTTGAGGGGAACCCCCACACAAAAATTATTTTCAAAAATGGCATGAGGTCTCCCTAAAATCCATATCAGACCTTTATCCGAGCATGCAGCCCGGCAGGTCAGGAATGGGGAGGACAAGCGAGTGCCCCCTCAGTCCTGAACCATACCAGGCCACATGCCCTCAACATGGGGACCAGGTGCTTTGAGACGGAGGGGATCCCTCCCCAAAGCATCTGGTCCCCATGTTGATGGGGACAAGGGCCTCTTCCCCATAACCCTTACTCGTAGTTGGGGTCAACCGGGTGACCCTGCCCTTTGTTATGTAATCTTTGGGGACTTTTTTTATTTTTGCTGTTTTAATAAAGGACTTGTCAAAGACTGTCTACTGTCATTTTTTACACTACACTTTTTTTTTGTGAATGAGTAGCAGTATCATGTACCCCATACTCATTTACATAGGGGGGCCAGGATCTGTTAAAGAGGGAATCCAGATTCTGATAATCCCTCTGACCCTAGACCCCCACAACGACAGGCCAGGGTTGTGGGGAAGAGGCCCTTGTGCTCATCAACATAGGGACAAGGTGGTTTGGGAGGGAGCTCCCCCTGCCCTAAAGTACCCCCTCACGTTGAGGGAATGTAGCCTGGTATGGTTCAAGAAGGAGGGGGGGCGCTCACTCATTTTTTTCCCTTGCCTGACCTGCCACGCTGCATGCTCGGAACATCAAGGACATCATACTTACAGTACTTACTAGATCAACAACAACATATAAATGATCATTTAATACAGTTGGTTACAGTAATAGGGCTGCTGAAACACTGCTTGTCCACCCCGGACCTGGATGGGTATGCATCCCAGGGGCCAATGCACATCCACTGGCACCACCTGGTGTATGACAGATAGGGTGAGCCAGCAGGTGACTCCACCACTCACAAGGATGAAACATGAAAGTGCTTAGGATGAAGGAAGGATGGGAAAGATCCATTTACCCAGAAAAGGAGACATCCCATAAGTCATCCAATGAGAAATACATGGTAGGAAATAAAGTATAAATGTAAAGACCTTGTAGAAGGGACAGGCAAGTGATTATCTTGGTTCTAAATGGTTGTAAATATTAATGTGTGGGTGTCCCCATAAGCAGAAAAAGAAAGAGTGATTTTGAAGTAGGTAAATTTAGCTTGTCTCACTGTAATCACTGTGGCTGCATTTTCTGGGTTAGGTAAATTTAGTTTTAGCTCACTGTAAACAGTGCAGCTGCATGTGATTGGCTAGGTCAGTGCTGTGTCTCACAAGCTGCTAAAATACAGGTGGAACTCAAAAAATTAGAAAATCGTGCAAAAGTTCATTTATTTCAGTAATGCAACTTAAAAGGTGAAACTAATACATGAGATAGACTCATTACATGCAAAGCAAGATAGTTCAAGCTGTGATTTGTCATAATTGTGTTGATTATCGCTTACAGCTCATGAAAACCCCAAATCCACAATCTCAGAAAATTAGAATATTACATGCAATCAATAAAACAAGGATTGTACATAGAACAATATCGGACCTCTGAAAAGTATAAGCATGCATATGTACTCAGTACTTGGTTTGGGCCCCTTTTGCAGCAATTACTGCCTCAATACGGCGTGGCATGGAAGCTACCAGCCTGTGGCACTGCTGAGGTGTTATGGAAGACCAGGATGCTTCAATAGCGGTCTTCAGCTCTTCTGCATTGTTTGGTCTCATGTCTCTCATCTTTCTCTTGGCAATGCCCCATAGATTCTCTATGGGGTTCAGGTCAGGCGAGTTTGCTGGCCAATCAAGCACAGTAATCCCACGGTCATTGAACCAGGTTTTGGCAGTGTGGGCAGGTGCCAAGTCCTGTTGGAAAATGAAGTCAGCATCCCTACAAAGCTTGTCTGCAGAAAGAAGCATGAAGTGCTCCAAAATCTCCTGGTAGACGGCTGCGTTGACCCTGGACTTAATGAAGCACAGTGGACCAACACCAGCAGATGACATGGCTCCCCAAATCAACACAGACTGTGGAAACTTCACACTGGACTTCAAGCATCTTGCAGTGTGTGCCTCTCCATTCTTCCTCCATACTCTGTGTCCTTGGTTTCCAAATGAGATGCAAAAGTTGTTCTTATCAGAAAAGAGGACCACTGAGCAACAGACCAGGTCTGTTTTTATTTAGCCCAGGTAAGATGCTTCTGACGTTGTTTGTTGTTCGGGAGTGGCTTGACAAGAGGAATTTTTCCTGACAATCCTCTCCAGGATGCAGTCATCCCTGCTGCTTGTGCACCGTTTTCTTCCACACTTTTCCCTTCCACATAACTTTCTATTAATGTGCTTTGATACAGCACTTTGGGAACATCCAACTTCTTTTGCAATTACCTTTTAAGGCTTTCCCTCCTTATGGAGGGTGTCAATGATGGTTTTCTGCACAACTATCAGGTCAGCAGTCTTTCCCATGATTGTGATTCCTACTGAACCAGACTGAGAGACCATTTAAAGGCTCAGGAACCCTTTGCAGGTGTTATGGCTTAATTAGCTGATTAGAGTGGGACACTTTGAGCTTAGAATATTGCACCTTTTCACAATATTCTAATTTTCCGAGATTGTGGATTTGGGGTTTTCATGAGCTGTAATCCATAATCATCACAATTATGACAAATCACAGCTTGAACTATCTTGCTTTGCATGTAATGAGTCTATCTCATAGATTAGTTTCACCTTTTAAGTTGTATTCCTGAAATAAATGAACTTTTGCAGAATATTCTAATTTTTCGAGTTTCACCTATAAATAGCATTAATATTTAAATTGTCCCAGCTAACCTTTGTGAAGTCCTGCACTGGTGGTTGCTGGCAAATGTGTATAAACAGTCTGAGATTTGGAGCAGAATTGTCTTAACCTGCAGGAAATGATCACAGCCTAAGAGGGGCTGGTTGCCCGCTTAGGCAACCCTGTAATGTTCTTGCTGTTTGTTAAAGCCTCAACTGGATAGCTGAGGTGGCTGGAAGCTGAAAGCTGCTGAAGGTTGACTGAGGGGCTATTGTCTGAGGATCTAGTCTGAGGTCATTGGTAGAGATGTCTGTAAGATATTGGCTGGAGGCAAACAACATCTGAGAAGATTTGTGAGTACAGACTGGTGTGAGAGGTCCTAGAGACTGTGGGCTGCTTCTACACCTCCGGTGCTAGAGAATCAGCTGTGTGTGTAAAGGGGACATCGGCTGGTGTCCTGAAGAGCTCAGTAAATCTAATTCTTTGTGAAGGGACTCGGCTCAAATTGCTCAAAAGAGAAAGCTTTTGTGCTTTTAGCTACTACTATAAAAAAAAAGCCAAGTCCATTGACCGCTTTTACAAGGACTTTGCTTACAGGTCTACAGAAGGAAATTTACCATCCAAGTTACTCCAAAAATAAAAACACCAAAATTTTTTGCCTGGATGCAGGGAAACTACAGGGAAAAAGAACCCTGGCCATCTTTTAAGTGGCTTCTACAGGGGGAAGAGCTACACTAGTACAGGTGCACTTTTAATGTAGCTTTAAGAATAGTTGGACTCAAAATAAATACAATCCCTAATTAGGTCATCTTGTAATATGCAAAAAGAAATATTTTATTATAAAAAGAAATATTTTATTATCACCTATTTTTCTGTACCTGATTCAGATTTAACGTTTATCTAAATGCTGCTCTTGATGCTTTGCTAGAGGCAGCTCCAGGGGGTTATGCACAATGGCAGATCCACTTTTGTACATACATTTCTCATCTAGGCAGATGCTCAATTATAGTCCTTTTTAGGCACAGATGCATTTCTCATGATGTACAGAACAATATAAAGCAATAAAATCCCTTGAGAGACTAGTCCTTTTACACATTAGCCATCACTAATGCTGCTACACTTAAGGCTTTTACCAGGAATAACTATGTCGTTTTTTCCGGGAAACTGCTTTACAGAGGCAGGGAAGCCTGAGGTTTTCAAACCAAGATAGGATAGTAAACAACATTTCTATAGAAAAATACATGTGCTCATGGGATCTGATTACAGATGAACTGAAGATTCCATACCAAATAAAAACTAAAAAGATTGACATTAAGATGCATTTAAATCCTTAAAGTAACTGTCAACAATATGTCTGTGCAGAAACCTACACTTCCAAGAGTGCAATCTTCTGTGTTCCCTGCAGCGCTCAGTAGTTCCCATCCCTACCTCATTGCAAGACATATTATCGACGTTGATGTCAGACAGAGGAACCACTAATAGCTGTGTGGGCTCAGGATAAGATTGATACGACAAGAAGTGTCAGTTTTCAGAGTGGCGTTTAGGGTTCTAGGGTGTCAGGAGAGGTATTTACCTTTAAACCAATGGTAGTCAACTTGGTAAAAATTGGGGTTCTTAAGTGTGGCAATGACATGTCTTTAGGGTCACACAATAGCTTAGTTTTGTAAAATTGCTAATATGTCTTAGTATGGTAGTGAAAAGATAGTATACATTAGTGCAGGGGTGGGCAACTGTGGCCCTCCAGCTGTTGGTGATCTACAAGTCCCATCATGCCTCTGCCTTTGGGAGTCATGCTTGTAACTGTCAGTCTTGCAATGCCTCATGGGATTTGTAGTTCTACAACATCTGGAGGGCCACAGTTGCCCACCCCTGCATTAGTGCATGATGCAACATCTGGTGCAGCTTTGCATAGAAACCAATCAGCTTCCAGGTTTTATTGTCAAAGCTTAATTGAAGAAGCTGAAGTTAGAAGCTGATTGGTTACTATGCACAGCTGCACCAGATTCTGTGTGCTCCAGTTTTATTAAACCCCCCCCGCCCCCCCAGTGTCTATTTTTCAGTGTTTTTACCAAAGATTCACACAAGTTTCATCCAAGATTTACACATTTTCAAATAATATATAATGTGAAAATGGTGTACATCTTGGGTGAAAGTTTCTGAATCTTGAGTTAAATGACTGATATAGACACCATAACAGGGGCGGACTGACAACTCATGGGGCCCCTGGGCAATATGGGATCATGGGACCCCTGTGTCCTTGCCCAAACTCAAAAAAGCCTATGAAAAAGGTACCAGGGGCATCTCATGGGGCCCCCTATTGACCTTGGGCTTTCGGGCAGTGCCCGAGTTTCCAAATGGTCAGTCCACCCCTGCACCCTAAGGAGGAGTTATATCATTATATTTTACATGCTGGTGCTTTTGTATAATGTTGTTTATTTAAGATTTAAATGCTCTAGCTCTTTTCCAATGTGACAACGTGACAAAATGTTTTGCCTCCTTAAATGTAATATCACAAGGGCTTTTTTTTTCAGAGAGCAGGTGCAGGAACTCATACTCTATGCCCACCCCCCAGAGTAGAAAGGTAGTGGGGGCCAAATAGTGGGTGTGGCCAAATTATGCTAACAGAGGGAGGGTCTTAGAAAGAGCATGGCTCACACATACTGCAGTCATTGTGCTCACAATATGCTGTAATTTCTGTGTCACAAGCGAGAGTCTAACAGACATGTACAACAATCAGCAGAATTATTTAAAAAACATGTATTTTAGCCTACCTTAAAAAAGAACTTCACAAAATAGTCATTGACCACTTAGCAACCAGCAACTGTTGAGACAATAAATATTTTAGCCACAAGTATGTAATGAAAAAATTTACGTTGAGAGAAAAGTAATTTTGGTGGGAAAGGACAAGACAAGAAAGGATATGGGGGAACTAGTGGTTGGAGGACAGATGTGTAAAAACAAAACTCATTGAATGTGAGAGGCACCATATAAGTACTAGATTGTAAGCTCTAACGAGCTGGACCCTCTGTTTCCTCTTGTACCAAATTTTATTGTAACTGTAATGTCTACCTTCATTTTGTAAAGTGCTGCGCAAACTGTTGGCGCTATATAAATCCTGTATAATATTAATAATAATAATAATAATAATAATAATATAAGTATGATAAGGAGCAAGAGTATAAACAGAGGAGGCATGGATTGAATAAAACCAAACATGGAATTTTAGTGTAAAAAGACAATAGATTGCTATGACGTAAAAGAACAGGTTAAAGACACTGCATATGGTAACAAAATAATAATAAGGGTGACATGGAGATTGGAACTGTGTGTGGGTATAGGGAGTGTGAATCTGCTTCACAGATTGTGAATGAAAGTCATACACAGAAGGAGGGAAGAACAAGAGAGTGATAAAATTCTTTGCAATGTATACTATTAGGGCTAGAAGGGTACATCCTTTTCCTATATCCTTGATGAAGGGGAAATGTCAGAGCTCCTAAAACATGTTGACTATTTTATTTCATCTGAATATGGGCTCACTAAAACCTTATTGAATTCTCGGTTTGCGGTCTTGTTGTATTTCTTAGGTTTTTTTAGTTGTCTGTATCCATGTTGGCAAGAGTCATTCTCACTTCCTGTCCCATTGACTGGCACAGAGAGTGAGGGAAGCTTAAAACTTGACATTTTTTCCAAATCTCTCCAAAATAAAAAAAGTATTATTTGGAGTTCCACTTTAAGATTTGTACAATGTTCTGAACTCTATTATTGTGAAGGTTCTTCTTCACAGTCACACATGCATATATGCAGATTTTGCATACATATCTTCAGTCATAGTCTGTGAAAATCAATTAAACTTTGTTTTGAACTCAGAGAACATATCATCATCTCAACACACTGCAGTTCTCTGCCAGTCTCTTTATATCTGTTGCTCAGGGGCATCTTAAAATGTAAAGCAAATACAGCTCTAGATATTTTCTGTTTAAATTCACAGCAGTAAAAACCCTTTGTTCCCCTGTTATGCACTGAAACATTGGCATTCTTAATCAGTGATACGTGGAAGACAACTCCTGAATATAAATTGCTTTCCTGTTCTTTGCTTGACATAGATTGTTAATTTAGTTGTTTATCCAGAATCAACTAACGTATAATAAAAACAAGTTCAGCCACTACATGAATTTGTAATTACTTGCAGTGTGTGTACTTACTAGATACTAGTGACAAAACAATCAATTTTCCACATTTGTGCTTCAACCTAATCAGACCAATTCACTTATAATGAACATTCATGGACTGCACCAAATATTTCTTGCTGGAGTGATGTCAGGTTAACTCATAATACCTTGCGGAATCACAGCCTTCACCGTGCCTTTTATTGCCCTGTCCATTAGCCAGTCAAGAGTAGTCATTTCCATAAACATAATCCCCACATATAAATATCATAGAAGGCCATTTTTGCCGACTTTCTGAACACATAACTCATAACAGAGCAATCAATATATTGCTTGCCCATTATTTTTTTTTGCTCATCATCATCTTCAGATCATAGTACATCAGCAGTGCTACAGTACTATGTGTGTTAAGAAAATGGCTTTGGAGCTGGTAGCCAGAGCCAAACTTCTCATCTTTATTTTAGAACTTATTGAACGAAGGGCCAGTTTACTGTCCTTCAGACTTTGAGGGAGCCATACTGTGTCTAGTGGGAGTAGAAAATGTCCTGAAGTCAATGGGAGTAAAGAATGCCCCATTGTTGGCAATATGGGAAGAAATAGTGCCCCATCATTGGTGTTACTGGGAGGAATAGTAACACATTGTTGGTGTCAGTGGAAGGAATAGTGCCCCATCATTGGTGTCAGTGTGAGGAATAGTGTCCCGTCTTTGATCTCATTAGGAATAATTGTTAGGGTGAGTGGTAGGAATAGTACCCTATTGTTGGTATCAGTGATAAGATTACGCCCAATTGTTGGAGGAAAAGGAATAGTGCATTACATCTGTGGGAGAAATAGTGTCCCAAGGGCCTAATAATAGCAAGCAAAGGGCCACATCCTGCCTTCAGGTTGCAGTTTGGAGACCACTGTGTTAGACAATCTGAAAAGGTGGAGGAGAACTGGATCTGAAGTGCTGAATCTACTTCCATCAGTGCTACTGTCAGGGATCCCGGCTCCGTCTGCCGCAATCGCGGCTCTGTCCCCCGCGCATGCGCATTGGCGGCAGATCACGCCGGGACACAGGAACTAGGTCCCGGCGAGCCGCGGCTGACAGGACGCTGCGCATGCGCAGTAGAAACCGCGGGCGCGCCTCAGGCGTCCAATGACAGCCGGGGGCGCGTCCTAGCCAGCCAATGACAGTGCAGGGCGCACTATTTAAAGATGCCCTGCACTGTCACAAATTGCCGCAAGGTCTATGTGTGATCCTGAATACCTGCTCCTGCTGTGACCCTGTTTTTGACCCTGACTACGCTGCCTGCCCCTGAGATTGACCCGGCTTTGTTCTGACTATTCTACCCGCTCCTGTGATTGACCCGGCTTTGTTCTGACTATTCTGCCTGCTCCTGCGTTTTGACTCGGCTTATCCCGACTGTTCCTACGGATTGATTTACCCGGCTGACCCTGCGTGTGACCCGACTACTCCTAGCCCGCCGATTCGGTACCCCGCTTACCCCACGGGGCCACTATCCGTACCACCCTGCTGGGGCCGCCATCCTCTTCACAGCTGGCTCTCCTGGTACCTACATACATCCCCGGAGGCCTCCTCGGCCGCTGGTGGCCCGCTCAGAGGTCGTGACCTGGCCCGGGACTGTTTCAAGTCCATCCCCACCATCAGGGGCCCTGGTGAAAGCACAGCCCGGGCTTAGACCCCACGCTCTGGGTAGGTCTACCAGCTGGCGGACGGAGGGCTCCGCCTGGCGGATCCTAACAGCTACCTTATACCACTGTTTTTTTTTATTCAAGATAACATACAGTAGGTAATTGTGCAATACACTTTATAGTAGTAAAACATATTTTCTGTAATCAAGTGCTTGACTATAAAACATAAATTAAAGTGTAACTATAGGCAAAACATTTTTTTGTTTTGGACAGAGTGAAGATGGATAAGGACACCTGTCATTTAGGGAGATTCATCCTATGTGTCTTGTCAATGGGACACAGATGGCAAAAAAATAACCTGACAGGGGTTATGACTAGAGATGAGCGAATCGAAGTAGGCGAAGTGGAATTCGTTTCGAATATTAGGAAAATTTTGATTCGCGTTGAATCCGAAAATAAGCAGACTTCGGATGCGCGAATCGAAATTTTTCCTAAAATGGCGGCGACATGTGCGGCGACGGAGCGGGGATGTCTGGGAAGGCGCGCAGACAAGGCGCGCTGACCCATAATGCATTCATTCATGACATGTGATCGCATTAGCCAATCAGCAGCCAGCCAGCCAGCACAGTGTAATGGTTGAGCTATAAATGGCGGCCATTTTAGAATTCTCCATTTGCCTCCAGTCATTCAACAGAGGCAGACCTGGCTGTATTCAGGGAGAGAGTTAGGGACAGAGAAACGTTACTTAGGGACACAGAAACGTTAGTTAGGGCCACAGAATCGTTACTTAGGGCCATAGAAACGTTACATAAGGCCACAGAAACGTTACTTAGGGCCACAGAATCGTTAGTTAGGGCCACAGAAACGTTACTTAGGGACACAGAATTGTTACTCAGGGAAAGACAGAATTGTTACTGAGGGATACAGAATTGTTACTGAGTGCCACAGAATCGTTACTTAGGGCCACAGAAACGTTACTTAGGGCCACAGAATTGTTACTTAGGGACAGACACAGAATTGTTACTGAGGGACACAGATTTGTTACTGAGGGCCACAGAATTGTTACTTAGGGCCACAGAATTGTTACTTAGGGACAGACACAGAATTGTTACTGAGGGACACAGATTTGTTACTGAGGGCCACAGAATCGTTACTTAGGGCCACAGAAACGTTACTTAGGGCCACAGAATTGTTACTTAGGGACAGGCACAGAATTGTTATTGAGGGACACAGAATTGTTACTGAGGGCCACAGAACCGTTACTTAGGGCCACAGAAACGTTACTTAGGGCCACAGAATTGTTACTTAGGGACAGACACAGAATTGTTACTGAGGGACACAGATTTGTTACTGAGGGCCACAGAATCGTTACTTAGGGCCACAGAATTGTTACTTAGGGACAGACACAGAATTGTTACTGAGGGACACAGATTTGTTACTGAGGGCCACAGAATCGTTACTTAGGGCCACAGAAACGTTACTTAGGGCCACAGAAACGTTACTTAGGGCACAGAATTGTTACTTAGGGACAGACACAGAATTGTTATTGAGGGACACAGAATCGTTACTGAGGGCCACAGAACCATTACTTAGGGCCACAGAAACGTTACTTAGGGCCACAGAATTGTTACTTAGGGACAGACACAGAATTGTTACTGAGGGACACAGATTTGTTACTGAGGGCCACAGAAACGTTACTTAGGGCCACAGAAACGTTACTTAGGGCCACAGAATCGTTAGTTAGGGCCACAGAAACGTTACTTAGGGACACAGAATTGTTACTCAGGGACAGACACAGAATTGTTACTGAGGGATACAGAATTGTTACTGAGGGCCACAGAATCGTTACTTAGGGCCATAGAAACGTTACTTAGGGCCACAGAAACGTTACATAGGGCCACAGAATTGTTACTTAGGGACAGACACAGAATTGTTATTGAGGGACACAGAATTGTTACTGAGGGCCACAGAACCGTTACTTAGGGCCACAGAAACGTTACTTAGGGCCACAGAATTGTTACTTAGGGACAGACACAGAATTGTTACTGAGGGACACAGATTTGTTACTGAGGGCCACAGAAACGTTACTTAGGGCCACAGAAACGTTACTTAGGGCCACAGAATCGTTACTTAGGGCCACAGAAACGTTACTAAGGGCCACAGAAACGTTACTTAGGGCCACAGAATTGTTACTCAGGGACAGACACAGAATTGTTACTGAGGGATACAGAATTGTTACTGAGGGACACAGAACCGTTACTTAGGGCCACAGAAACGTTACTTAGGGCCACAGAATTGTTACTTAGGGACAGACACAGAATTGTTACTGAGGGACACAGATTTGTTACTGAGGGCCACAGAAACGTTACTTAGGGCCACAGAAACGTTACTTAGGGCCACAGAATCGTTACATAGGGCCACAGAAACGTTACTTAGGGCCACAGAAACTTTACTTAGGGCCACAGAACTGTTACTTAGGGACAGACACAGAATTGTTACTGAGGGACACAGAATTGTTACTGAGGGCCACAGAACCGTTACTTAGGGCCACAGAAACGTTCCTTAGGGACACAGAATTGTTACTCAGGGACAGACACAGAATTGTTACTGAGGGATACAGAATTGTTACTGAGGGACACAGAAACGTTACTTAGGGCCACAGAAACGTTACTTAGGGCCACAGAAACGTTACTTAGGGCCACAGAATTGTTACTTAGGGACAGACACAGAATTGTTACTGAGGGACACAGAATTGTTACTGAGGGCCACAGAACCGTTACTTAGGGCCACAGAAACGTTACTTAGGGACACAGAAACGTTACTTAGGGCCACAGAATAGTTACTTAGGGCCACAGAAACGTTACTTAGGGCCACAGAAACTTTACTTAGGGCCACAGAATTGTTACTTAGGGACACAGAATTGTTACTCAGGGACAGACACAGAATTGTTACTGAGGGATACAGAATTGTTACTGAGGGACACAAAAACGTTACTTAGGGCCACAGAAACGTTACTTAGGGCCACAGAAACGTTACTTAGGGCCACAGAATTGTTACTTAGGGACAGACACAGAATTGTTACTGAGGGACACAGAATTGTTACTGAGGGCCACAGAACCGTTACTTAGGGCCACAGAAACGTTACTTAGGGACACAGAATTGTTACTCAGGGACAGACACAGAATTGTTACTGAGGGACACAGAATTGTTACTGAGGGCCACAGAACTGTTACTGAGGGCCACAAAACTGTTACTTAGGGCCACAGAAACGTTACTTAGGGCCACAGAAATGTTACTTAGGGCTACAGAAACGTTACTTAGGGCCACAGAATCATTACTTAGGGCCACAGAATCGTTACTTAGGGCCACAGAAACGTTACTTAGGGACACAGAAACGTTACTTAGGGACACAGAATTGTTACTCAGGGACAGACACAGAATTGTTACTGAGGGACACAGAATTGTTACTGAGGGCCACAGAACTGTTACTGAGGGCCACAGAACTGTTTCTTAGGGCCACAGAAACGTTACTTAGGGCCACAGAAACGTTACTTAGGGCTACAGAAACGTTACTTAGGGCCACAGAATCGTTACTTAGGGCCACAGAAACGTTACTTAGGGCCACAGAAACGTTACTTAGGGACACAGAATTGTTACTCAGGGACAGACACAGAATTGTTACTGAGGGACACAGATTTGTTACTGAGGGCCACAGAACCATTACTTAGGGCCACAGAAACGTTACTTAGGGACAGACACAGAATTGTTACTCAGGGACAGACACAGAATTGTTACTCAGGGACACAGAATTGTTACTGAGGGACACAGAATTGTTACTGAGGGACACAGAATTGTTACTCAGGGACACAGAATTGTTACTCAGGGACACAGAATTGTTACTGAGGGACACAGAATTGTTACTGAGGGACACAGAATTGTTACTCAGGGACAGACACAGAATTGTTACTCAGGGACAGACACAGAATTGTTACTGAGGGACACAGAATTGTTACTGAGGGCCACAGAACTGTTACTTAGGGCCAGAGAAACGTTACTCAGGGACACAGAATTGTTACTCAGGGACAGACACAGAATTGTTACTCAGGGACAGACACAGAATTGTTACTGAGGGACACAGAATTGTTACTGAGGGCCACAGAACTGTTACTTAGGGCCACAGAAACGTTACTCAGGGACACAGAATTGTTACTCAGGGACAGACACAGAATTGTTACTCAGGGACACAGAATCGTTTAATTAAAGAGTATGTCAGACAACATGCAGAGGAGTGGCAGAGGAGGCAATGTTTTAGGAGCGAGCAGACGTGGCAGCAGAGGAAGGGGTCGAGGCAGCACTATTCGCAGCCAGAGGCCAGTGCTCCCGGTGTCATCCAGCGGTCGTGTCTCCACCGACAACCCTGCCGTCATCGATTGGTTGGTTCGGTCGTCTTCCTCTTCCCAGGTCACCTCTGACACCTACAGCCAACGGTCGGTGGGTACGTCAGACACAACCATTAGTTGGCATGGCCCGGGAGCAAGCCCACTGAAATCACGTGTCCTCGACCTGCCCCTGTCCTTTGGTGTTCCCTCACCAAGCGAAGTATCGCATGCTGTGGGCTCAGCCCCACTGTACAGTGAGGAAGAGCTAACAGAGGTCGGTCAGGAACGGGGGGAGACATCCGCCTCTTCAGCAGCCAGGCGAAGAAGTAGTGGCGAGGAGAGTGGCTCGGTAGCCGGTCTAGAGACAGGTCTGTCTCCTGACCCACACGCAGCCGAGGGGGCTAGTAGTGAGGCGGAGACCCTAATTGATGATGATGAGGCTGATCGCACTTGGCAGCCTCGTCGTCATCAGGCTATTGCTTCCGCATCATCAGGAGAAGAGGGTGGCAGCTTGGCAGCGAGCAAAACAGTCGGTGGGTTGCCCAGGAGGCAGCAGGGTCGCAGCAGTGTCAGTGGAGGCAAACGGCCACGGAGTACAGCACCAGCTCCACTGCAGCCTACCACCACGGCCAGTAGTGGTGCCGGTGTGCACGGAGGAAGCAGCAGTCAGCCAGTGAGGAGTATCGGGGGCAAAGTTTCCTACTCGACGGTGTGGCAATTTTTTGTCAAGCCGCCCGAGGAAGTAAACGTAGCCGTATGTCGACTATGTGGCCAGAAAGTCAAGCGTGGCCAGGGGGCCCATGTTGGGACTACAGCGTTGCGGCAGCATATGCAGCGTCGCCATTTGGTGGCCTGGGAAAACCGTGATAAAGATACGGCGGTTCTGCCTGCCCCAGCCCCCGCTCCATCACCCGCTCCGTTACTTGCTCCGTCACCCGACGTCAGTCGCCCTCTATCAGCCAGTCAAGGCTCCAACACCTCTGCTGAGGGGAGTTGTCGCTCGTTGGCATCTTCCGCTCGTTCAGATGCTCCTTCTCCTGCTACTCCTCTTCACGGATTCCGTCAGCAGTCTTTCTTGGAATCCGTTTCCAAGAGACAACAGTTTGCGAGCACGCACCCGACGGTGCAAAAGCTGAACGTCCTCCTGTCCAAGTTGCTGGTGCTGCAGTCCCTCCCTTTCCAAGTGGTGGACTCAGCACCTTTCCGAGAAATGATGGCTTGTGCCGCGCCGCGGTGGAGAGTGCCAAGCCGTCATTTCTTCGCCAAAAAGGCAGTGCCAGCCCTGCATTCACATGTAGAAAAGATGGTGGGCCAGTCTTTGAGCATGTCGGTCTCTGCCAAAGTGCACGGCAGCGCCGACGTATGGAGCTGTAACTACGGTCAGGGACAGTACATGTCATTTACGGCCCACAGGGTGAACGTGGTGCCGTCACAGCCGCACCAGCAACTTGGACAGGTCACGCCGCTTTTGCCTCCACGTTTGCACGTCCTTGGTCCACAAAAGATGTCCGCCTCTACCACCTCTTCTTCCTTCGTGTCCTCAGCCGCCACCCCCCTGCCAAGTCCCATTACCCGACCGGCATATCACATGTGCAGGGCGCAACGGTGTCACGCTGTGCTGCACCTGGTATGCCTTGGCGAACGTAGTCGCATAGGGGAGGAACTTCTCAGTGTAATGAACAGAGAAATCGACAGATGGCTGTCTCCGCGCAAACTGAAAATCGGAACCATGTTGACCGACAACGGAAAGAACATGGTGTCTGCTCTGCGTCAAGGAAGGTTGTGCCATGCACCATGCATGGCTCACGTGTTCAATCTGGTTGTCAAGCGGATCCTAAAATCCACCATCCCACTGCAAGACATCCTTAAAATGTCACGTAAACTTTGCATGCATTTCAGCCATTCCTACACCGCAAAGCACACCCTCCTTGAGCTGCAGCGGCAGAAAGGAATTCCACAGCATCGCCTGATCTGCGACGTTGCAACAAGGTGGAATTCAACCCTACACATGTTAGACCGCCTTTACGAACAGCGAAAGGCCATCACCGATTTCCTGATGTTACAAGCGGATAAAGGTACTCCCCTGTGTAACTTCGATGTCAGCCATTGGCAGCTCATGCGTGAGACCTGCCGCTTGCTCAGGCCCTTTGAGGAGGCCACGCTATTCGTGAGTCGGCAGGACTATGGGATGAACGACGTCATTCCTCTGTTGCACGCCCTGGAACAAATGCTGTTAACAATGGCTGGTCAGGGTGCGGTAGACGTGGCGCACAGATCTGAACGCCACATGACCCCTGTGGGGGCAGGACAGGAAGAAGAGGAGGAGGTAGAGGAGGACATTTGTGCTCAGGAATTATTGAGTGAAATGGGTGGTTTTTCCACTCAGCGGACAGGAGTGGAGGAGCAGGAGCATCTGGTAGAGGAGGAGGAGGAGAAGACAGAGGACCCAGACGCACCGTGGCAGTATGCTGTGGAGATGGAGGCAGGGAGTCCCTCGCATTCCTTGGCACAAATGGCCCATAGCATGCTCGGTTGCTTGCGTAGCGACAGCCGAATAATAACCATCAGACAGAGGGATGACTTTTGGCTGTCCACCTTGTTGGACCCTCGCTACCGTTCAAAAATGGTGGCCTTTTTCACACCTGCTGAGAGGGAGGCCAAAATAACGTACTATAAAAACCACCTATGTAGTCAGTTGGTCTCTGCCTTTGTGCGCCAACGTCCATCCTCAGACACTGTGGGCCCTGTGCGCTCGCGTTCCGCTGCCATGGCAGCAGGGAAGGGGTGGGGTGGTAGGAGCAGTGGTAGCTCCACCAGCAGCGGCTGCCTCAGTCTGCAGTCGATGATGAGTAGCTTTCTTCACCAGCGCAGTGAGGAAACTACTAACCAGCCGCAGCAGCAGCAGCATCAGGTGGACCTGGAGCAGGACCTCAAACAACAGGCTTGGGCCTACTTGGACAGCACCCTGCCAACCGAGGTAGACAATCCCCTTGACTACTGGGCAACGAAACTTGACCTTTGGCCCCAACTAGCTGAATTTGCCCTTGAAAGGCTGTCATGCCCGGCCAGTAGCGTGGCATCGGAGCGCGTGTTTAGTGCGGCAGGAGGTATTGTAACTCCACGGAGGACACGACTGTCCACCCAAAGTGTGGAGAGACTCACATTTGTGAAAATGAATCAGGCGTGGATTAGTCTGGATTTCAAACCACCAGTTCCTGACACAACTGACTAAATCCGCCATGAATCATGCCCCAAACATGTGCCACTTTCAGGTCTCCTCACACTGCTGGTGTGTTCCATTTTTTGTCATAGGGTGCTGGCAGATTACGGGCCTCCCATAGCTGCTGCCAGGACCATAATCTGCCATGGGCCCCTGTACCGCCTCCTCATGCTGCTGCCAGGTCCACAGTGTCTCATGCCATGTGCCACTTTCAGGTCTCCTCACACTGCTGGTGTGTTCCATTTTTTGTCATAGGGTGCTGGCAGATTACGGGCCTCCTATAGCTGCTGCCAGGCCCCTAATCTGCCATGGGCCCCTATACCGCCTCCTCATGCTGCTGCCAAGTCCAGAGTCTCTCATGGGTCCCTGTACAGCGTCCCATTGCTGCTGTCTCCATCGCCACACTCTGCCATGTGCCACTTTCAGGTCTCCTCACACACTGCTGGTGTGTTCCATTTTTTGACATAGGGTGCTGGCAGATTACGGGCCTCCCATAGCTGCTGCCAGGCCCCTAATCTGCCATGGGCCCCTGTACCGCCTCCTCATGCTGCTGCCAGGTCCACAGTGTCTCATGCCATGTGCCACTTTCAGGTCTCCTCACACTGCTGGTGTGTTCAATTTTTTGACATAGGGTGCTGGCAGATTACGGGCCTCCCATAGCTGCTGCCAGGCCCTTAATCTGCCATGGGCCCCTATACCGCCTCCTCATGCTGCTGCCAAGTCCAGAGTCTCTCATGGGTCCCTGTACGGCGTCCCATTGCTGCTGTCTCCATCGCCACACTCTGCCATGTGCCACTTTCAGGTCTCCTCACACACTGCTGGTGTTTTCAATTTTTTGACATAGGGTGCTGGCAGATTACGGGCCTCCCATAGCTGCTGCCAGGCCCCTAATCTGCCATGGGGCCCTATACCGCCTCCTCATGCTGCTGCCAGGTCCAGAGTCTCTCATGGGTCCCTGTACGGCCTCCCATTGCTGCTGTCTCCATCGCCACACTCTTCCATGTGCCACTTTCAGGTCTCCTCACACTGCTGGTGTGTTCCATTTTTTGTCATAGGGTGCTGGCAGATTACGGGCCTCCCATAGCTGCTGCCAGGCCCCTAATCTGCCATGGGCCCCTATACCGCCTCCTCATGCTGCTGCCAAGTCCAGAGTCTCTCATGGGTCCCTGTACAGCATCCCATTGCTGCTGTCTCCATCGCCACACTCTGCCATGTGCCACTTTTAGGTCTCCTCACACACTGCTGGTGTGTTCCATTTTTTGACATAGGGTGCTGGCAGATTACGGGCCTCCCATAGCTGCTGCCAGGCCCCTAATCTGCCATGGGCCCCTGTACCGCCTCCTCATGCTGCTGCCAGGTCCACAGTGTCTCATGCCATGTGCCACTTTCAGGTCTCCTCACACTGCTGGTGTGTTCAATTTTTTGACATAGGGTGCTGGCAGATTACGGGCCTCCCATAGCTGCTGCCAGGCCCTTAATCTGCCATGGGCCCCTATACCGCCTCCTCATGCTGCTGCCAAGTCCAGAGTCTCTCATGGGTCCCTGTACGGCATCCCATTGCTGCTGTCTCCATCGCCACACTCTGCCATGTGCCACTTTCAGGTCTCCTCACACACTGCTGGTGTGTTCAATTTTTTGACATAGGGTGCTGGCAGATTACGGGCCTCCCATAGCTGCTGCCAGGCCCCTAATCTGCCATGGGGCCCTATACCACCTCCTCATGCTGCTGCCAGGTCGAGAGTCTCTCATGGGTCCCTGTACGGCCTCCCATTGCTGCTGTCTCCATCGCCACACTCTTCCATGTGCCACTTTCAGGTCTCCTCACACTGCTGGTGTGTTCCATTTTTTGTCATAGGGTGCTGGCAGATTACGGGCCTCCCATAGCTGCTGCCAGGCCCCTAATCTGCCATGGGCCCCTGTACCGCCTCCTCATGCTGCTGCCAGGTCCACAGTGTCTCATGCCATGTGCCACTTTCAGGTCTCCTCACACTGCTGGTGTGTTCAATTTTTTGACATAGGGTGCTGGCAGATTACGGGCCTCCCATAGCTGCTGCCAGGCCCCTAATCTGCCATGGGCCCCTATAACGCCTCCTCATGCTGCTGCCAAGTCCAGAGTCTCTCATGGGTCCCTGTACGGCGTCCCATTGCTTCTGTCTCCATCGCCACACTCTGCCATGTGCCACTTTCAGGTCTCCTCACACACTGCTGGTGTGTTCAATTTTTTGACATAGGGTGCTGGCAGTTTACGGGCCTCCCATAGCTGCTGCCAGGACCCTAATCTGCCATTGGGCCCTATACCGCCTCCTCATGCTGCTGCCAGGTCCAGAGTCTCTCATGGGTCCCTGTACGGCCTCCCATTGCTGCTGTCTCCATCGCCACACTCTTCCATGTGCCACTTTCAGGTCTCCTCACACTGCTGGTGTGTTCCATTTTTTGTCATAGGGTGCTGGCAGATTACGGGCCTCCCATAGCTGCTGCCAGGCCCCTAATCTGCCATGGGCCCCTGTACTGCCTCCTCATGCTGCTGCCAGGTCCACAGTGTCTCATGCCATGTGCCACTTTCAGGTCTCCTCACACTGCTGGTGTGTTCAATTTTTTGACATAGGGTGCTGGCAGATTACGGGCCTCCCATAGCTGCTGCCAGGCCCCTAATCTGCCATGGGCCCCTATACCGCCTCCTCATGCTGCTGCCAAGTCCAGAGTCTGTCATGGGTCCCTGTACGGCCTCCCATTGCTGCTGTCTCCATCGCCACACTCTGCCATGTGCCACTTTCAGGTCTCCTCACACACTGCTGGTGTGTTCAATTTTTTGACATAGGGTGCTGGCAGATTACGGGCCTCCCATAGCTGCTGCCAGGCCCCTAATCTGCCATGGGCCCCTATACCGCCTCCTCATGCTGCTGCCAGGTCCACAGTGTCTCATGCCATATGCCACTTTCAGGTCTCCTCACACTGCTGGTGTGTTCAATTTTTTGACATAGGGTGCTGGCAGATTACGGGCCTCCCATAGCTGCTGCCAGGCCCCTAATCTGCCACGGGCCCCTATACCGCCTCCTCATGCTGCTGCCAAGTCCAGAGTCTCTCATGGGTCCCTGTACGGCCTCCCATTGCTGCTGTCTCCATCGCCACACTCTGCCATGTGCCACTTTCAGGTCTCCTCACACACTGCTGGTGTGTTCAATTTTTTGACATAGGGTGCTGGCAGATTACGGGCCTCCCATAGCTGCTGCCAGGCCCCTAATCTGCCATGGGCCCCTGTACCGCCTCCTCATGCTGCTGCCAGGTCCACAGTGTCTCATGCCATGTGCCACTTTCAGGTCTCCTCACACTGCTGGTGTTTTCAATTTTTTGACATAGGGTGCTGGCAGATTACGGGCCTCCCATAGCTGCTGCCAGGCCCCTAATCTGCCATGGGCCCCTATACCGCCTCCTCATGCTGCTGCCAAGTCCAGAGTCTCTCATGGGTCCCTGTACGGCGTCCCATTGCTGCTGTCTCCATCGCCACACTCTGCCATGTGCCACTTTCAGGTCTCCTCACACACTGCTGGTGTGTTCAATTTTTTGACATAGGGTGCTGGCAGATTACGGGCCTCCCATAGCTGCTGCCAGGCCCCTAATCTGCCATGGGCCCCTGTACCGCCTCCTCATGCTGCTGCCAGGTCCACAGTGTCTCATGCCATGTGCCACTTTCAGGTCTCCTCACACTGCTGGTGTGTTCAATTTTTTGACATAGGGTGCTGGCAGATTACGGGCCTCCCATAGCTGCTGCCAGGCCCCTAATCTGCCATGGGCCCCTTTACCGCCTCCTCATGCTGCTGCCAAGTCCAGAGTCTGTCATGGGTCCCTGTACGGCCTCCCATTGCTGCTGTCTCCATCGCCACACTCTGCCATGTGCCACTTTCAGGTCTCCTCACACACTGCTGGTGTGTTCAATTTTTTGACATAGGGTGCTGGCAGATTACGGGCCTCCCATAGCTGCTGCCAGGCCCCTAATCTGCCATGGGCCCCTATACCGCCTCCTCATGCTGCTGCCAGGTCCACAGTGTCTCATGCCATGTGCCACTTCCAGGTCTCCTCACACTGCTGGTGTGTTCAATTTTTTGACATAGGGTGCTGGCAGATTACGGGCCTCCCATAGCTGCTGCCAGGCCCCTAATCTGCCATGGGCCCCTATACCGCCTCTTCATGCTGCTGCCAAGTCCAGAGTCTCTCATGGGTCCCTGTACGGCCTCCCATTGCTGCTGTCTCCATCGCCACACTCTGCCATGTGCCACTTTCAGGTCTCCTCACACACTGCTGGTGTGTTCAATTTTTTGACATAGGGTGCTGGCAGATTACGGGCCTCCCATAGCTGCTGCCAGGCCCCTAATCTGCCATGGGCCCCTGTACCGCCTCCTCATGCTGCTGCCAGGTCCACAGTGTCTCATTCCATGTGCCACTTTCAGGTCTCCTCACACTGCTGGTGTGTTCAATTTTTTGACATAGGGTGCTGGCAGATTACGGGCCTCCCATAGCTGCTGCCAGGCCCCTAATCTGCCATGGGCCCCTTTACCGCCTCCTCATGCTGCTGCCAAGTCCAGAGTCTGTCATGGGTCCCTGTACGGCCTCCCATTGCTGCTGTCTCCATCGCCACACTCTGCCATGTGCCACTTTCAGGTCTCCTCACACACTGCTGGTGTGTTCAATTTTTTGACATAGGGTGCTGGCAGATTACGGGCCTCCCATAGCTGCTGCCAGGCCCCTAATCTGCCATGGGCCCCTATACCGCCTCCTCATGCTGCTGCCAGGTCCACAGTGTCTCATGCCATGTGCCACTTCCAGGTCTCCTCACACTGCTGGTGTGTTCAATTTTTTGACATAGGGTGCTGGCAGATTACGGGCCTCCCATAGCTGCTGCCAGGCCCCTAATCTGCCATGGGCCCCTATACCGCCTCTTCATGCTGCTGCCAAGTCCAGAGTCTCTCATGGGTCCCTGTACGGCCTCCCATTGCTGCTGTCTCCATCGCCACACTCTGCCATGTGCCACTTTCAGGTCTCCTCACACACTGCTGGTGTGTTCAATTTTTTGACATAGGGTGCTGGCAGATTACGGGCCTCCCATAGCTGCTGCCAGGCCCCTAATCTGCCATGGGCCCCTGTACCGCCTCCTCATGCTGCTGCCAGGTCCACAGTGTCTCATGCCATGTGCCACTTTCAGGTCTCCTCACACTGCTGGTGTGTTCCATTTTTTGTCATAGGGTGCTGGCAGATTACGGGCCTCCCATAGCTGCTGCCAGGCCCCTAATCTGCCATGGGCCCCTATACTGCCTCCTCATGCTGCTGCCAGGTCCAGCGTCTCTCATGGGTCCCTGTACGGCCTCCCATTGCTGCTGTCTCCATCGCCACACTCTGCCATGTACCACTTTCAGATCTCCTCACACTGCTGGTGTGTTACATTTTTTGTCATAGGGTGCTGGCAGATTACAGGCCTCCCATTGCTGCTGCCAGGCCCGTAATCTGCCATGGGCCCCCGTACCGACTCCTCATGCTGTGACGTTGCAACAAGGTGGAATTCAACCCTACGTATTTTAGACCGCCTTTACGAACACAGAAAGGCCATCACAGATTTCCTGATGTTAAAAGCGGATAAAGGTACTCCCTGTGTAACTTAGATGTCAGCCATTGGCAGCTCATGCGTGACACCTGCGCTTGCTCAGGCCCTTTGAGGAGGCCACGCTATTCGTGAGTCGGCAGGACTATGGGATGAACGACGTCATTCCTCTGTTGCACGTCCTGGAACAAATGCTGTTAACAATGGCTGGTCAGGGTGCGGTAGACGTGGCGCACAGATCTCAATGCCACATGACCCCTGTGGGGGCAGGACAGGAAGAAGAGGAGGAGGTAGAGGAGGACATTGGTGCTCAGGAATTATTGAGTGAAATGGGTGGTTTTTCCACTCAGCGGACAGGAGTGGAGGAGCAGGAGCATCTGGTAGAGGAGGAGGAAGAGGAGACAGAGGACCCAGACGCACCGTGGCAGTATGCTGTGGAGATGGAGGCAGGGAGTCCCTCGCATTCCTTGGCACAAATGGCCCATAGCATGCTCGGTTGCTTGCGTAGCGACAGCCGAATAATAACCATCAGACAGAGGGATGACTTTTGGCTGTCCACCTTGTTGGACCCTCGCTACCGTTCAAAAATGGTGGCCTTTTTCACACCTGCTGAGAGGGAGGCCAAAATAACGTACTATAAAAACCACCTATGTAGTCAGCTGGTCTCTGCCTTTCTGCGCCAACGTCCATCCTCAGACACTGTGGGCCCTGTGCGCTCGCGTTCCGCTGCCATGGCAGCAGGGGAGGGGTGGGGTGGTTGGAGCAGTGGCAACTCCACCAGCAGCAGCTGCCTCAGTCTGCAGTCGATGATGAGTAGCTTTCTTCACCAGCGCAGTGAGGAAACTACTAACCAGCCGCAGCAGCAGCAGCAGCAGCAGCAGCAGCAGCATCAGGTGGACCTGGAGCAGGACCTCAAACAACAGGCTTGGGCCTACTTGGACAGCACCCTGCCAACCGAGGTAGACAATCCCCTTGACTACTGGGCAACGAAACTTGACCTTTGGCCCCAACTAGCTGAATTTGCCCTTGAAAGGCTGTCATGCCCGGCCAGTAGCGTGGCATCGGAGCGCGTGTTTAGTGCGGCAGGAGGTATTGTAACTCCACGGAGGACACGACTGTCCACCCAAAGTGTGGAGAGACTCACATTTGTGAAAATGAATCAGGCGTGGATTAGTCTGGATTTCAAACCACCAGTTCCTGACACAACTGACTAAATCCGCCATGAATCATGCCCCAAACATGTGCCACTTTCAGGTCTCCTCACACTGCTGGTGTGTTCCATTTTTTGTCATAGGGTGCTGGCAGATTACGGGCCTCCCATAGCTGCTGCCAGGACCATAATCTGCCATGGGCCCCTGTACCGCCTCCTCATGCTGCTGCCAGGTCCACAGTGTCTCATGCCATGTGCCACTTTCAGGTCTCCTCACACTGCTGGTGTGTTCCATTTTTTGTCATAGGGTGCTGGCAGATTACGGGCCTCCTATAGCTGCTGCCAGGCCCCTAATCTGCCATGGGCCCCTATACCGCCTCCTCATGCTGCTGCCAAGTCCAGAGTCTCTCATGGGTCCCTGTACAGCGTCCCATTGCTGCTGTCTCCATCGCCACACTCTGCCATGTGCCACTTTCAGGTCTCCTCACACACTGCTGGTGTGTTCCATTTTTTGACATAGGGTGCTGGCAGATTACGGGCCTCCCATAGCTGCTGCCAGGCCCCTAATCTGCCATGGGCCCCTGTACCGCCTCCTCATGCTGCTGCCAGGTCCACAGTGTCTCATGCCATGTGCCACTTTCAGGTCTCCTCACACTGCTGGTGTGTTCAATTTTTTGACATAGGGTGCTGGCAGATTACGGGCCTCCCATAGCTGCTGCCAGGCCCTTAATCTGCCATGGGCCCCTATACCGCCTCCTCATGCTGCTGCCAAGTCCAGAGTCTCTCATGGGTCCCTGTACGGCGTCCCATTGCTGCTGTCTCCATCGCCACACTCTGCCATGTGCCACTTTCAGGTCTCCTCACACACTGCTGGTGTTTTCAATTTTTTGACATAGGGTGCTGGCAGATTACGGGCCTCCCATAGCTGCTGCCAGGCCCCTAATCTGCCATGGGGCCCTATACCGCCTCCTCATGCTGCTGCCAGGTCCAGTGTCTCTCATGGGTCCCTGTACGGCCTCCCATTGCTGCTGTCTCCATCGCCACACTCTTCCATGTGCCACTTTCAGGTCTCCTCACACTGCTGGTGTGTTCCATTTTTTGTCATAGGGTGCTGGCAGATTACGGGCCTCCCATAGCTGCTGCCAGGCCCCTAATCTGCCATGGGCCCCTATACCGCCTCCTCATGCTGCTGCCAAGTCCAGAGTCTCTCATGGGTCCCTGTACAGCATCCCATTGCTGCTGTCTCCATCGCCACACTCTGCCATGTGCCACTTTTAGGTCTCCTCACACACTGCTGGTGTGTTCCATTTTTTGACATAGGGTGCTGGCAGATTACGGGCCTCCCATAGCTGCTGCCAGGCCCCTAATCTGCCATGGGCCCCTGTACCGCCTCCTCATGCTGCTGCCAGGTCCACAGTGTCTCATGCCATGTGCCACTTTCAGGTCTCCTCACACTGCTGGTGTGTTCAATTTTTTGACATAGGGTGCTGGCAGATTACGGGCCTCCCATAGCTGCTGCCAGGCCCTTAATCTGCCATGGGCCCCTATACCGCCTCCTCATGCTGCTGCCAAGTCCAGAGTCTCTCATGGGTCCCTGTACGGCATCCCATTGCTGCTGTCTCCATCGCCACACTCTGCCATGTGCCACTTTCAGGTCTCCTCACACACTGCTGGTGTGTTCAATTTTTTGACATAGGGTGCTGGCAGATTACGGGCCTCCCATAGCTGCTGCCAGGCCCCTAATCTGCCATGGGGCCCTATACCACCTCCTCATGCTGCTGCCAGGTCGAGAGTCTCTCATGGGTCCCTGTACGGCCTCCCATTGCTGCTGTCTCCATCGCCACACTCTTCCATGTGCCACTTTCAGGTCTCCTCACACTGCTGGTGTGTTCCATTTTTTGTCATAGGGTGCTGGCAGATTACGGGCCTCCCATAGCTGCTGCCAGGCCCCTAATCTGCCATGGGCCCCTGTACCGCCTCCTCATGCTGCTGCCAGGTCCACAGTGTCTCATGCCATGTGCCACTTTCAGGTCTCCTCACACTGCTGGTGTGTTCAATTTTTTGACATAGGGTGCTGGCAGATTACGGGCCTCCCATAGCTGCTGCCAGGCCCCTAATCTGCCATGGGCCCCTATAACGCCTCCTCATGCTGCTGCCAAGTCCAGAGTCTCTCATGGGTCCCTGTACGGCGTCCCATTGCTTCTGTCTCCATCGCCACACTCTGCCATGTGCCACTTTCAGGTCTCCTCACACACTGCTGGTGTGTTCAATTTTTTGACATAGGGTGCTGGCAGTTTACGGGCCTCCCATAGCTGCTGCCAGGACCCTAATCTGCCATTGGGCCCTATACCGCCTCCTCATGCTGCTGCCAGGTCCAGAGTCTCTCATGGGTCCCTGTACGGCCTCCCATTGCTGCTGTCTCCATCGCCACACTCTTCCATGTGCCACTTTCAGGTCTCCTCACACTGCTGGTGTGTTCCATTTTTTGTCATAGGGTGCTGGCAGATTACGGGCCTCCCATAGCTGCTGCCAGGCCCCTAATCTGCCATGGGCCCCTGTACTGCCTCCTCATGCTGCTGCCAGGTCCACAGTGTCTCATGCCATGTGCCACTTTCAGGTCTCCTCACACTGCTGGTGTGTTCAATTTTTTGACATAGGGTGCTGGCAGATTACGGGCCTCCCATAGCTGCTGCCAGGCCCCTAATCTGCCATGGGCCCCTATACCGCCTCCTCATGCTGCTGCCAAGTCCAGAGTCTGTCATGGGTCCCTGTACGGCCTCCCATTGCTGCTGTCTCCATCGCCACACTCTGCCATGTGCCACTTTCAGGTCTCCTCACACACTGCTGGTGTGTTCAATTTTTTGACATAGGGTGCTGGCAGATTACGGGCCTCCCATAGCTGCTGCCAGGCCCCTAATCTGCCATGGGCCCCTATACCGCCTCCTCATGCTGCTGCCAGGTCCACAGTGTCTCATGCCATATGCCACTTTCAGGTCTCCTCACACTGCTGGTGTGTTCAATTTTTTGACATAGGGTGCTGGCAGATTACGGGCCTCCCATAGCTGCTGCCAGGCCCCTAATCTGCCACGGGCCCCTATACCGCCTCCTCATGCTGCTGCCAAGTCCAGAGTCTCTCATGGGTCCCTGTACGGCCTCCCATTGCTGCTGTCTCCATCGCCACACTCTGCCATGTGCCACTTTCAGGTCTCCTCACACACTGCTGGTGTGTTCAATTTTTTGACATAGGGTGCTGGCAGATTACGGGCCTCCCATAGCTGCTGCCAGGCCCCTAATCTGCCATGGGCCCCTGTACCGCCTCCTCATGCTGCTGCCAGGTCCACAGTGTCTCATGCCATGTGCCACTTTCAGGTCTCCTCACACTGCTGGTGTTTTCAATTTTTTGACATAGGGTGCTGGCAGATTACGGGCCTCCCATAGCTGCTGCCAGGCCCCTAATCTGCCATGGGCCCCTATACCGCCTCCTCATGCTGCTGCCAAGTCCAGAGTCTCTCATGGGTCCCTGTACGGCGTCCCATTGCTGCTGTCTCCATCGCCACACTCTGCCATGTGCCACTTTCAGGTCTCCTCACACACTGCTGGTGTGTTCAATTTTTTGACATAGGGTGCTGGCAGATTACGGGCCTCCCATAGCTGCTGCCAGGCCCCTAATCTGCCATGGGCCCCTGTACCGCCTCCTCATGCTGCTGCCAGGTCCACAGTGTCTCATGCCATGTGCCACTTTCAGGTCTCCTCACACTGCTGGTGTGTTCAATTTTTTGACATAGGGTGCTGGCAGATTACGGGCCTCCCATAGCTGCTGCCAGGCCCCTAATCTGCCATGGGCCCCTTTACCGCCTCCTCATGCTGCTGCCAAGTCCAGAGTCTGTCATGGGTCCCTGTACGGCCTCCCATTGCTGCTGTCTCCATCGCCACACTCTGCCATGTGCCACTTTCAGGTCTCCTCACACACTGCTGGTGTGTTCAATTTTTTGACATAGGGTGCTGGCAGATTACGGGCCTCCCATAGCTGCTGCCAGGCCCCTAATCTGCCATGGGCCCCTATACCGCCTCCTCATGCTGCTGCCAGGTCCACAGTGTCTCATGCCATGTGCCACTTCCAGGTCTCCTCACACTGCTGGTGTGTTCAATTTTTTGACATAGGGTGCTGGCAGATTACGGGCCTCCCATAGCTGCTGCCAGGCCCCTAATCTGCCATGGGCCCCTATACCGCCTCTTCATGCTGCTGCCAAGTCCAGAGTCTCTCATGGGTCCCTGTACGGCCTCCCATTGCTGCTGTCTCCATCGCCACACTCTGCCATGTGCCACTTTCAGGTCTCCTCACACACTGCTGGTGTGTTCAATTTTTTGACATAGGGTGCTGGCAGATTACGGGCCTCCCATAGCTGCTGCCAGGCCCCTAATCTGCCATGGGCCCCTGTACCGCCTCCTCATGCTGCTGCCAGGTCCACAGTGTCTCATTCCATGTGCCACTTTCAGGTCTCCTCACACTGCTGGTGTGTTCAATTTTTTGACATAGGGTGCTGGCAGATTACGGGCCTCCCATAGCTGCTGCCAGGCCCCTAATCTGCCATGGGCCCCTTTACCGCCTCCTCATGCTGCTGCCAAGTCCAGAGTCTGTCATGGGTCCCTGTACGGCCTCCCATTGCTGCTGTCTCCATCGCCACACTCTGCCATGTGCCACTTTCAGGTCTCCTCACACACTGCTGGTGTGTTCAATTTTTTGACATAGGGTGCTGGCAGATTACGGGCCTCCCATAGCTGCTGCCAGGCCCCTAATCTGCCATGGGCCCCTATACCGCCTCCTCATGCTGCTGCCAGGTCCACAGTGTCTCATGCCATGTGCCACTTCCAGGTCTCCTCACACTGCTGGTGTGTTCAATTTTTTGACATAGGGTGCTGGCAGATTACGGGCCTCCCATAGCTGCTGCCAGGCCCCTAATCTGCCATGGGCCCCTATACCGCCTCTTCATGCTGCTGCCAAGTCCAGAGTCTCTCATGGGTCCCTGTACGGCCTCCCATTGCTGCTGTCTCCATCGCCACACTCTGCCATGTGCCACTTTCAGGTCTCCTCACACACTGCTGGTGTGTTCAATTTTTTGACATAGGGTGCTGGCAGATTACGGGCCTCCCATAGCTGCTGCCAGGCCCCTAATCTGCCATGGGCCCCTGTACCGCCTCCTCATGCTGCTGCCAGGTCCACAGTGTCTCATGCCATGTGCCACTTTCAGGTCTCCTCACACTGCTGGTGTGTTCCATTTTTTGTCATAGGGTGCTGGCAGATTACGGGCCTCCCATAGCTGCTGCCAGGCCCCTAATCTGCCATGGGCCCCTATACTGCCTCCTCATGCTGCTGCCAGGTCCAGCGTCTCTCATGGGTCCCTGTACGGCCTCCCATTGCTGCTGTCTCCATCGCCACACTCTGCCATGTACCACTTTCAGATCTCCTCACACTGCTGGTGTGTTACATTTTTTGTCATAGGGTGCTGGCAGATTACAGGCCTCCCATTGCTGCTGCCAGGCCCGTAATCTGCCATGGGCCCCCGTACCGACTCCTCATGCTGTGACGTTGCAACAAGGTGGAATTCAACCCTACGTATTTTAGACCGCCTTTACGAACACAGAAAGGCCATCACAGATTTCCTGATGTTAAAAGCGGATAAAGGTACTCCCTGTGTAACTTAGATGTCAGCCATTGGCAGCTCATGCGTGACACCTGCGCTTGCTCAGGCCCTTTGAGGAGGCCACGCTATTCGTGAGTCGGCAGGACTATGGGATGAACGACGTCATTCCTCTGTTGCACGTCCTGGAACAAATGCTGTTAACAATGGCTGGTCAGGGTGCGGTAGACGTGGCGCACAGATCTCAATGCCACATGACCCCTGTGGGGGCAGGACAGGAAGAAGAGGAGGAGGTAGAGGAGGACATTGGTGCTCAGGAATTATTGAGTGAAATGGGTGGTTTTTCCACTCAGCGGACAGGAGTGGAGGAGCAGGAGCATCTGGTAGAGGAGGAGGAAGAGGAGACAGAGGACCCAGACGCACCGTGGCAGTATGCTGTGGAGATGGAGGCAGGGAGTCCCTCGCATTCCTTGGCACAAATGGCCCATAGCATGCTCGGTTGCTTGCGTAGCGACAGCCGAATAATAACCATCAGACAGAGGGATGACTTTTGGCTGTCCACCTTGTTGGACCCTCGCTACCGTTCAAAAATGGTGGCCTTTTTCACACCTGCTGAGAGGGAGGCCAAAATAACGTACTATAAAAACCACCTATGTAGTCAGCTGGTCTCTGCCTTTCTGCGCCAACGTCCATCCTCAGACACTGTGGGCCCTGTGCGCTCGCGTTCCGCTGCCATGGCAGCAGGGGAGGGGTGGGGTGGTTGGAGCAGTGGCAACTCCACCAGCAGCAGCTGCCTCAGTCTGCAGTCGATGATGAGTAGCTTTCTTCACCAGCGCAGTGAGGAAACTACTAACCAGCCGCAGCAGCAGCAGCAGCAGCAGCAGCAGCAGCAGCATCAGGTGGACCTGGAGCAGGACCTCAAACAACAGGCTTGGGCCTACTTGGACAGCACCCTGCCAACCGAGGTAGACAATCCCCTTGACTACTGGGCAACGTAACTTGACCTTTGGCCCCAACTAGCTGAATTTGCCCTTGAAAGGCTGTCATGCCCGGCCAGTAGCGTGGCATCGGAGCGCGTGTTTAGTGCGGCAGGAGGTATTGTAACTCCGCGGAGGACACGACTATCCACCCAAAGTGTGGAGAGACTCACGTTTGTGAAAATGAATCAGGCGTGGATTAGTCTGGATTTCAAACCACCAGTTCCTGACACAACTGACTAAATCCGCCATGAATCATGCCCCAAACATGTGCCACTTTCACGTCTCCTCACACTGCTGGTGTGTTCCATTTTTTGTCATAGGGTGCTGGCAGATTACGGGCCTCCCATAGCTGCTGCCAGGCCCCTAATCTGCCATGGGCCCCTATACCGCCTCCTCATGCTGCTGCCAGGTCCAGAGTCTCTCATGGGTCCCTGTATGGCCTCCCATTGCTGCTGTCTCCATCGCCACACTCTGCCATGTGCCACTTTCAGGTCTCCTCACACTGCTGGTGTGTTCCATTTTTTGTCATAGGGTGCTGGCAGATTACGGGCCTCCCATAGCTCCTGCCAGGCCCCTAATCTGCCATGGGCCCCCGTACCGACTCCTCATGCTGCTGCCAGGCCCGTAATCTGTCATGGGCCCCTTTACCGCCTCCTCATGCTGCTGCCAGGTCCAGAGTGTGTCATGGGTCCCTGTACGGCCTCCCATTGCTGCTGTCTCCATCACCACACTCTGCAATGTGCCACTTTCAGGTCTCCTCACACTGCTGGTGTGTTCCATTTTTTGTCATAGGGTGCTGGCAGATTATGGGCCTCCCATAGCTGCTGCCAGGCCCCTAATCTGCCATGGGCCCCTCTACCGCCTCCTCATGCTGCTGCCAGGTCCACAGTGTCTCATGCCATGTGCCACTTTCAGGTCTCCTCACACTGCTGGTGTGTTCAATTTTTTGACATAGGATGCTGCCAGATTACGGGCCTCCCATAGCTGCTGCCAGGCCCCTAATCTGCCATGGGCCCCTATACCGCCTCCTCATGCTGCTGCCAAGTCCGGAGTCTCTCATGGGTCCCTGTACGGCCTCCCATTGCTGCTGTCTCCATCGCCACACTCTGCCATGTGCCACTTTCAGGTCTCCTCACACACTGCTGGTGTGTTCAATTTTTTGACATAGGGTGCTGGCAGATTACGGGCCTCCCATAGCTGCTGCCAGGCCCCTAATCTGCCATGGGCCCCTGTACCGCCTCCTCATGCTGCTGCCAGGTCCACAGTGTCTCATGCCATGTGCCACTTTCAGGTCTCCTCACACTGCTGGTGTTTTCAATTTTTTGACATAGGGTGCTGGCAGATTACGGGCCTCCCATAGCTGCTGCCAGGCCCCTAATCTGCCATGGGCCCCTATACCGCCTCCTCATGCTGCTGCCAAGTCCAGAGTCTCTCATGGGTCCCTGTACGGCGTCCCATTGCTGCTGTCTTCATCGCCACACTCTGCCATGTGCCACTTTCAGGTCTCCTCACACACTGCTGGTGTGTTCAATTTTTTGACATAGGGTGCTGGCAGATTACGGGCCTCCCATAGCTGCTGCCAGGCCCCTAATCTGCCATGGGCCCCTGTACCGCCTCCTCATGCTGCTGCCAGGTCCACAGTGTCTCATGCCATGTGCCACTTTCAGGTCTCCTCACACTGCTGGTGTGTTCCATTTTTTTTCATAGGGTGCTGGCAGATTACGGGCCTCCCATAGCTGCTGCCAGGCCCCTAATCTGCCATGGGCCCCTATACCGCCTCCTCATGCTGCTGCCAGGTCCAGAGTCTGTCATGGGTCCCTGTACGGCCTCCCATTGCTGCTGTCTCCATCGCCACACTCTTCCATGTGCCACTTTCAGATCTCCTCACACTGCTGGTGTGTTACATTTTTTGTCATAGGGTGCTGGCAGATTACGGGTCTCCCATTGCTGCTGCCAGGCCCGTAATCTGCCATGGGCCCCCGTACCGACTCCTCATGCTGTGACGTTGCAACAAGGTGGAATTCAACCCTACGTATGTTAGACCGCCTTTACGAACAGCGAAAGGCCATCACAGATTTCCTGATGTTAAAAGCGGATAAAGGTACTCCCTGTGTAACTTAGATGTCAGCCATTGGCAGCTCATGCGTGACACCTGCGCTTGCTCAGGCCCTTTGAGGAGGCCACGCTATTCGTGAGTCGGCAGGACTATGGGATGAACGACGTCATTCCTCTGTTGCACGTCCTGGAACAAATGCTGTTAACAATAGCTGGTCAGGGTGCGGTAGACGTGGCGCACAGATCTCAACGCCACATGACCCCTGTGAGGGCAGGACAGGAAGAAGAGGAGGAGGTAGAGGAGGACATTGGTGCTCAGGAATTATTGAGTGAAATGGGTGGTTTTTCCACTCAGCGGACAGGAGTGGAGGAGCAGGAGCATCTGGTAGAGGAGGAGGAAGAGGAGACAGAGGACCCAGACGCACCGTGGCAGTATGCTGTGGAGATGGAGGCAGGGAGTCCCTCGCATTCCTTGGCACAAATGGCCCATAGCATGCTCGGTTGCTTGCGTAGCGACAGCCGAATAATAACCATCAGACAGAGGGATGACTTTTGGCTGTCCACCTTGTTGGACCCTCGCTACCGTTCAAAAATGGTGGCCTTTTTCACACCTGCTGAGAGGGAGGCCAAAATAACGTACTATAAAAACCACCTATGTAGTCAGCTGGTCTCTGCCTTTCTGCGCCAACGTCCATCCTCAGACACTGTGGGCCCTGTGCGCTCGCGTTCCGCTGCCATGGCAGCAGGGGAGGGGTGGGGTGGTAGGAGCAGTGGCAGCTCCACCAGCAGCAGCTGCCTCAGTCTGCAGTCGATGATGAGTAGCTTTCTTCACCAGCGCAGTGAGGAAACTACTAACCAGCCGCAGCAGCAGCAGCAGCAGCAGCAGCAGCAGCAGCAGCAGCATCAGGTGGACCTGGAGCAGGACCTCAAACAACAGGCTTAGGCCTACTTGGACAGCACCCTGCCAACCGAGGTAGACAATCCCCTTGACTACTGGGCAACGAAACTTGACCTTTGGCCCCAACTAGCTGAATTTGCCCTTGAAAGGCTGTCATGCCCGGCCAGTAGCGTGGCATCGGAGCGCGTGTTTAGTGCGGCAGGAGGTATTGTAACTCCGCGGAGGACACGACTATCCACCCAAAGTGTGGAGAGACTCACGTTTGTGAAAATGAATCAGGCGTGGATTAGTCTGGATTTCAAACCACCAGTTCCTGACACAACTGACTAAATCCGCCATGAATCATGCCCCAAACATGTGCCACTTTCAGGTCTCCTCACACTGCTGGTGTGTTCCATTTTTTGTCATAGGGTGCTGGCAGATTACGGGCCTCCCATAGCTGCTGCCAGGCCCCTAATCTGCCATGGGCCCCTATACCGCCTCCTCATGCTGCTGCCAAGTCCAGAGTCTCTCATGGGTCCCTGTACGGCCTCTCATTGCTGCTGTCTCCATCGCCACACTCTGCCATGTGCCACTTTCAGGTCTCCTCACACTGCTGGTGTGTTCCATTTTTTGTCATAGGGTGCTGGCAGATTACGGGCCTCCCATAGCTCCTGCCAGGCCCCTAATCTGCCATGGGCCCCTATACCGCCTCCTCATGCTGCTGCCAGGTCCAGAGTCTCTCATGGGTCCCTGTACGGCCTCCCATTGCTGCTGTCTCCATCGCCACACTCTGCCATGTGCCACTTTCAGGTCTCCTCACACTGCTGGTGTGTTCCATTTTTTGTCATAGGGTGCTGGCAGATTACGGGCCTCCCATAGCTGCTGCCAGGCCCCTAATCTGCCATGGGCCCCCGTACCGACTCCTCATGCTGCTGCCAGGCCCGTAATCTGTCATGGGCCCCTGTACCGCCTCCTCATGCTGCTGCCAGGTCCAGAGTGTGTCATGGGTCCCTGTATGGCCTCCCATTGCTGCTGTCTCCATCGCCACACTCTGCCATGTGCCACTTTCAGGTCTCCTCACACTGCTGGTGGTTTCCATTTTTGTCATAGGGTGCTGTATGGGCTCCCATTGCTGCTGCCTCCACCGCCACACTGTGGCTCCACACTCTGGTTTTGGCCCCGTGACTGCCCAAATGAGTGAAGTGTGCGGTGATTCTAAGATCGACGGCACTCATCTGCATGTCATACTGACTGTCAGTATTATTTCTCTTCCCCAGCAGACTCCAAGGGCATTTAAATTAAAGGTACAGTGTTCTGCACTAATATAAAGGCTCTCTGAAGCCTAGAAACACCCTTTTATAAGTTAAATTCGCAGCGAATATATTCGACTCGAATCAAAATTTTTCCACGAATTCGCCGAATCAGTCGAATCGAATTTTTGAATACTTCGCTCATCTCTAGTTATGACCCTCCCTTACTCCATCCAAAATGAAAAAGAAAAGGTTTTCCATATAGTTTTACTTTAATATTTTAATTTATTTTATTTCCAGAATCTATAGTAGTTCCTTATCCAATAAGATAAAATCAATATTAAGACCATCAGGGGCTAACGTCCCTAATGTACATATCTGCTTTCTTTTGGTTTAAGACTTCCTTTGGGTCCCCACCTTTTCATTTTGGTCAGACTCTCTGAGTAGCTATACATTTTCATTGGGACTGCAGTTATGGCTGGAGAGAGAACTGTTAGGAGATTGAGGGCTGTTCCTGGCTACATGAGTTACCAGTAGTGCAATAGCCCAACAAACTGAGTTATTTTAACCTGTCTAAAAACTGGAGAGAGCCACGCAGCACACTGTGTATAGTTTATTGGGGTTTGGAGTGCTGGCCTTCTTAGATTCTACAGTATATGGGATTCAAAAATCTGACCATGGGAAGGTTTTAGCACAATTATTTATTTATACAATTCAAAAGAAAACTGAGGCACATGCAAGTGTTTTCCTAGGATAAATAAAATGAGTAGGTTTATTGTTCCCATGTTTCCTAAGATATTCCTGTGATTCTCTGCTCTTATTTATAAGGTTGTACCCACTTGAAAATCATCTCTCTCTCTTTCTCTCTATCTCTATTTATGTAAAGTGGAACTTTAGTCAGAAAATTAAGTTCTGCTAGATCACTTCAAGTTGGCCCCTTTTGCAGGTATAGCTATGTAAAACATAAAAAATAAATGCCTATACGATTTAAAATCCAGCAATACTCTGTGTCACCCTGCTCTGAACATGCTCAGTTGCTCTTTGTTTTTTGGCACTGTGCCAAAAATGTAGAGCCTGATCTGCTGACATCCTAAACATTTACTGCTGTTCAGGGGTGCTAGGCTTCAGCAAAATGGCAGCCTCCAGCAATAAGAAAATAAGACAGTGCCGGAGACAATTTGCAGCACAGAATAATTTTGGTATTAATGTGGAATATATGTTCCTTGCTCAAGAACATTATCTGTTATCAAGTTATGGGTAAAGTTCCTTTTTAATTCTTCCAATCTGTTCCAAGTTTTCACCCCAAGCCCCTATGTACCTTGTATGGTTATGATATTTGATCTTGTTAATGTGATGTTATTGTTATCTAGTTAACTGGATTTGGAGGCAGAATTTCTGCACAGTTCACATAAACCATAGGGCCACCAGGTGTGGCACACGAACACGCACGATGTCAGAAGGAAAGATCCATAAGGCGCACAAATAAGCCGCACACAAACACACACATAATGTTGTTGGCTGTCAAGAATGCATTACTACATATGATAATTAGAGACTAACATATAGTTTAACCACCTGGTGGCCATTCTGTGCAAAATCACGCATATATGTGATTTTACATTTCCGGATAGGGGGAGCAGGTATGTGTGCCATTCTACTCATACTTTGTTTGGCTTCTGTAGGTGTCAGTCACCGGGTGATTATTGAAGTCCTTCTTTTTGCTTTGTTTGCATACAATGGAACATCTTGAACTACTCTTAATCTCATAAATATACCTTTTTGTAATTTACCCAGTGAATTCCCAATAATAAATAAATAAACAAAAAAATTAAAACCACAAAGTGTCCAATTCAATTGCAATCTCAAATGTGTCCAATCAAGTCCAAAGTCCAAATTTCAAACTTCAATCCAGTAGGAAGGATTATAATCCTAATTATTCAGCGAAAATCTAAAAAAAAAAGAAAATAATCTATAGTGCATTAACTTTAAACATATAAATATACACTCTAATCCATGCAAATCACAAACCACTCTTAAATGTGCAAATAAACACACACAAAAAATAATTATATATATATATATATATATATATATATATAAATAAAAAAAAAAATATATATATATATATATATACATTTAATAAACAGTAAGTACTCCAAAACCGTGAACACTCTGTGATCACTCCAATATTGTGTGCACTCTGTAATCCAACAAACAGTTATACTAAATACTATTACCCTCTGTGAGTATTCATATGCATAATCAATACTATGGAATCAGACTCTTCCTATTCCTTCGCTTCAGGTGTTACTCCTCCAAAGTCCTCATAAAGACAAGAAGACTCTTAGACAGATCTCAAAGTATAGGGACAAATTTATTCAAAAACTTACATCAAAGTAAGGAACTTCCAGCTCTCTCAGTGGCTCTGTAACAGCTTTGCAAACAATGGCATAAACCATGTGTTAACAACCAACAAAATGACCACGGTAACACTTACGGTTAGCGTGCGTGCGTCTTGACGTCACATCCCCTAGCATCCCCTAACACATTTCGTCACTTCTGGACTTCATCTGAAGAGACATCTCTTCAGCCGCTCCTTTTATTCTAATGCCTCTCAATAGCCAGAGGGGTGTTAACCCTTATCGACTTGTTTGGTGGAGGAACGTCTCAATGCGTTTCCCGGGCCAACAGGCCTGCTTCTTCAGGAAGATACAGGGGTAAGTGTCAAGCATCAGGGCAGGCCAGAGAGCTTCCTTTGTGTTCCAGGAGAGCTTGCTTGCACAAAGTCTGCTGCAGTCAATTAAAGCTGCCTGGACAAAGAGCCTCAGCTGCGCTCAGCATTGAGATGAGTACGGTTTATTAAATTTATATATATATATATATATATATATATATAATTTTTTTTTTGTGTATTTGCACATTTAAAAGTGGTTTGTGATTTGCATGGTTTAGAGTGTATATTTATATGTTTAAAGTTAATGTACAATAGATTATTTTCTTTTTTTTTGAGGTTTTCGCTGAATAATTAGGATTATAATCCTTCCTACTGGATTGAAGTTTGAAATTTGGACTTTGGACTTGATTGGACACATTTGAGATTGCAATTGAATTGGACACTTTGTGGTTTTAATTTTTTTGTTTATTTATTTATTATTGGGAATTCACTGGGTAAATTACAAAAAGGTATATTTATTATATTGTACTTTCTAGGGAGAAAGTGTGACTTTTTGGTGGGAGTTGAGTTAAGGAGGTTATTTATTTATTTGTTTACTCTTAATCTCAGTTTACCATCAAGTGATGATCTCTGAAGTGCCCATGGATGCGAATTTGTGTGATCTTTGACCTTTTTAGTTAGGTAGAGGGTCATCTATTTCTGGTAAGCTTTTGGAACAGAAACAATTGAGTACTGTCCGTGATACATTTTTTATTTGCACTAACATACAATTTTGAGGACAAGCTTTTGGGGTATGTCCCCTTCTTCAAAGACCAAACAGTACTATTACAAATCACAAAGTTTAAGCAGAATGTTAGAAGGGATTGAGAAGAAAAAAAAAAAGGCTACAGATAAGATACATCAAGAGCGAGGGGGGGAGGGGGGGGAATACTACACTCACGCAGAGGGGGTCAAGCTTCAGCTAATAGATAGTCATAAAGCTGTCAGATAATGGTTGAGGAATCCCAAACCATTAGTCATGAATACTGCTAGTTTCCTGCAAGACACAACTGACTTTCTGAACAAGATCAACAACATACAGCAATTACCATCTAATACACTTCTAGTGACTATGGATGTAGTATCCCTGTATAGTAATATCCCTCACAAGGATGGATTAGCTGCATGTCACAGATCTTTATCATCCTCACCAAACAACAAATACACTGCTGAGGATGTTACACAGCTCATTGAATTCATACTTACACAAAACTACTTTGCTTTCAATAAAGACATCTATCTTCAATGTATGGGCACTGCGATGGGAAGTAAAATGGCACCCCAATATGCAAATTTATTTATGGCTGACCTGGAGGAACAATTCCTGAACAGCATGGAACAAAAACCATACAGATATTTTCGCTATATTGATGATATTTTCATCATATGGACAGAAGGTGAAGAAAACCTAAAACAATTTTACTCATTGATGAACACTTTTCATCCATCAATCAAACTAAAAATGGAATACTCAAACACACAGGTCAACTTCCTAGACACCACAGTATAGATCAGGGATGATACGCTTCACACCTCAATATACAGGAAACCCACTGACAGATGCAACTACCTCCACAGTTCCAGCTTCCACCCCCAACACACGAAACGTGCCATCATACACAGTCAGGCCAATAGATACCACTGAGTATGTTCTAACCCAAGAGACAGAGATAAACATTTCGGGACACTAGCAGACGCCTTCCATAAGAAAGGTTACAAGGACAAAACTATCAACACCAGCATAAACACAGCCTTGAGAACCCGAAGGGAAAATCTACTTCAGTACAAAGAGATAAAAACAAACAACCGTGTACCTCTAGTAACCACATACAACCCAGCACTAGAAGGAATAAGAAAAATAATCAAAGATTTACAACCCATCATAACAGAGGATGGAACTCTGAAAGAAATATTCCAGCAACCACCAATACTGGCCTTCAGACAACTCCCCAACCTCAGAAATAAACTAATCAGTAGGAAACTTCCTTCTGATTATGATGTCACAAATAATGGAAGCACACCCTGCAATAAGAAACGCTGCAAACTGTGCAACCAAATCAATCCATCAAAAAGTGTCACACACTCAAAAGGGATCTTTAATATCTCTGGATCATACAGCTGCACCTCTAGTAATGTTGTGTACCTTAACCAGTGCAGAAAATGCAGCAAAGAATCTTATGTTGGTGAAACAGGACAGAAGTTGCAAACAAGGATGAATCTGCACAGACATACCATCAAGGAACATAAAGAAGGTGACCTTTGCACACCTGTGGGACAACATTTCACACAACCAGGCCACAATATAGAAGACCTCAATGTCTTGGTTCTGAAAGGAAAATGCAAATCTATCCAGGAAAGAAAAACATTTGAACTAAGAATGATAATTCTATTTGACACAAAAGATAACGACCTTAACTTGGACATGGGATTCCTCAACCATTATCCGACAGCTTTATGACTATCTATTAGCTGAAGCTTGACCCCCTCTGTGTGACTGTAGTATTCCCCCCCTCCCCCCCTCGCTCTTGATGTATCTTATCTGTAGCCTTTTTATTTTTTTTTTCTTCTCAATCCCTTCTAACATTCTGCTTAAACTTTGTGATTTGTAATAGTACTGTTTGGACTTTGAAGAAGGGGACATACCCCGAAAGCTTTTCCTCAAAATTGTATGTTAGTGCAAATAAAGAAAGTATCACGGACAGTACTCAATTGTTTCTGTCGCAAATGCACTAATATGGCTACAATGACCTCAAGCAAAAAGGTAAGCTTTTGCAAATTCATTCATGGTGGAGGCTTTTTTTCACTGATGTGAGATGCACTGTGTCATTTTCTGGAGCATGGATAATTTAAGTGGACGTTTAAGTTTAAAAGTGGACTTTTTGTTAATTGTATTTCACTATATAGATATATGTTTTGGTAATTATAGACTGCTGTCCTACATGGAGAAACACTGCAGCTGGGTTCTAATTGTTGCTGTCATTGCAGAATGTGTGTTTATTTATTTGTATACTCTGCATCCTCATTGTTACAACCACATTCCTTTTAGAGTAGGCTAACAATTTCTTCCACTCTTTTAGTCACTGAATTTTGGTGTACTGACACAGAGTATATATTTTAGCTTCTCTTCCTCAACCCCTACATGCTCCAGATGGCTGACCTTGTTAGAGTCATAGTAAGTCTTGCCTGTCAACTGAATCAGGAAGGAGGCAGCTAAAGACAGTTGGCCTGGGGGAAGGAAAGTATAAATCTGACCCTTTTACCTTGTGAATAGGAAAGGTGTGTGAAAACTTTCTATCAACATGAAGCATATTATACTTGAACAAGTGTATTCTGAACCTAATTCTTAATATTTGCCTTTTTCTTGAATTTTGTGCAGTTGTTTATATCACGAGGTCAGTTTCGGCCATCTATGTTTAGTGCTGATTATACCCCAATTATACTAACAGAGGGAAGATGTATTTGTGCACCACAGGCAAAGACTTTACAAACAGAATTAATTTTAACTTTGGCCGCAGGTTTATCACTGAAAAATTATAACACAAGATACATCAAAATAGTAATATTTTATATATTTGCAAAGTTAATGTACTTCTTGGCTCTCTGTATAGTAACTAAACATGTTTTAATTAATCTTTTAACCAGTTCTATGTACAGTCTAATGTCCCTAAGGAGTCACATAGGCACTCCCAAATACTGATTGGAGCTGAATGCCAAATTCAAGAGCAATAAAGAATTAGTGCTCTCACAGGACCAAAGAAAATCCTGTTTGCATTAGACTAAGCATTGATAGGTTATATACTGATTGCAAGTTTAAATGATAAAAATTATTCTTCATATTCAGAATCATACAACCCTTGCTCTAACCTTATGTAAAATATTTCACTCTGCCCATTAACTGAATTTAATGTAGTGCCCTTGCACCTAGGTTTGCAATCCTTCTTACTGTGAAGTAATGATTGCTTCACATGAAGGCTAAATTTTAGTTAAAGTCAAATTATTACAGTTAACATTATTTTTATTGCATATTTTTTATGTAATTTTGATTTTGGAAACATGTAATAAAAGTCTAAACATTTACATCAATCATATTTTCACTGATTTAAACACAAAATGCAATTACTGCTCCCAAAGGAAATCCATATTTATCATAATCTTAGTGCCATGCAGGTGATAAAAATATGTAAAGGTTAACATATTCTAAAAGCAGGTTTTACACTAAGGAATTACAACCATTTCAAGTGATTGTGGTAAAAAAAAAACCTATAATTACAGAATGAACAATGAAAGAGACGCTAGAAGCAATAAACCAGTAACAGATTTGTACATTTGTAAACTGGCTAGATGTTACTCATTTTGTAAGTCAGTTATGACTTCAATTGTCATTTTTCTATAATAATATATTTCATAGACATAATTACTCTACATCAATAAGCCTCATTGTGAGTTCTAGCGGCATATAACAACTATACTGAGACTGAACTCAAATTAGGATATTCCCTTTGGTGTACATAATTAAATTACACATTTACAAAGAATATTAGAAATATGGATGACCTTACAGATTCCCTAAATATAATTTAGGTGAAATGTAGGCATATCTGGTTTAATTGGATCGAATACCCCTTTTCTTCAAAATACAGGTCTATTCTCAGGTAAAATTATTAATTGAATGTACAGCCTTCTCTTGTTCCCTATCCCTATTAAAATTCCAACACAGTTACATAGTTGGTAAGGCTTAATAAAAACACCAGTCCATCTAGTGTAACCTATGTGGGTGTGTGTGTATGTATTTATGTTTCTTCCACTACCTATAGTATATCCCTGTATATTATGTTCAATAAGATGCCCATCTAACAGCTTTTTGCAATTAGTGACACTTCCAAAAATCTGTTGGGGGAAACCACTGATTGTGGAGGGGAGTTCCACATCCTTAGGGCTTCTCGTCCAACTTCATGTCCATGTGTCTTCTTGAGTGACCTGAGACTGAATAGTTTCCTCCCAGTGCTGGAATTACCAATAAGATATTTGTATATTGCTTTCATATCCCTTCTTGAGTGTCTCTTCTCCAGGGAGAATAAGTTTAATGTTGGTAATCGTTCCTCATAGCTGAAATCCTCCAGTCCCCTAAATTAGTTTAATTGCTCTTCCCTGGACTCTCTCCAGTTCCAGCACATCCCTCCTGAGGACTGTTGACCAGAACTGGACAGCATACTCAAGATGTGGCCGAACCTGAGTTTTGCAAAGTGGTAGAATTATAGTCTTGAGTAAATACCCTTTTTAATGCATACAAATATTCTGCTGGTCTTGCTTGTTGTGGCTTGACATTGCATGTTATTGCTTAGTCTGTCATCAACTAGGACCCTCAGATCTTTTTCCATCTTCGATTCCCCCAGAAATGATCCCCTCTAGCATGTAGCTTGCATTCATGTTTTTAGCCCCCAAGTTCATTACTTTACATTTCCCTGCACTTATAACTGCAGACCATTAAAAAGATACACTATTTGATCTATCACCACCCTCTGGATGTACCCCTGTAACCAGTTTTCTATCCTGTTATGTATACTATCATCAAAGCCAACAGACCTCAATTTGTGGATTAAGGGGTACCATGTCAAATGCTTTGACATGGTCTAAATACACTACATCCACAGGCCTTCCTTTATCAAGATTACAGCTCATAGAATAATAATAGGTTGGTCTGGCAGGAACAATCTTTCATAAATCCATGCTGGTTACTACCAATGATTCTTTTGTATCCCCTTATTATCCCCTCTAGTAGTTTACAAACTATTGATGTTAGACTGACTGACCAGTATTTCCAGGTATGTATCTCGATCAATGGGATTGCAGGCTACATCATTACCACAAATAAAGACAAATACACTTATTTCAGTGGAATAAACATTGCCGCGGCACTTTATTGGTTAAATAAATTTAATTAAGAAATTACATTTTCTAATTTTTCTTAACTATAACCAAGCAATACAACTGCTCATTCCTTACGACTCAAGCATTAATAAATCAATTAAATATTAAACAACGGTCCCCCTTTAATTCAAAGGTGACAAAGCCACTTAAAGTGACTGTGATGAAAGTGGGGAGGGAAGGAAGCTCCCTGTGCTGTTGCTGACCACTCTGAGGAAAAGCTGCTGGAGAAGTCCTTTTATATTGAATTCCAGGAATCAGGAAAGCTCTGTAAAAGCCTAGAAAGAACACTTAAAGGGGCAATAACAGCAGAATAATAAACCTGAGGCAGAATATGTTGCCTCTTTAAGAATATACAGTATATATATATATATATATATATATATATATATATATATATAAAGAAGCCACAAGCCCATGGAAAGTGGGCCCAAATGAATTGTGCCCCCTTTTTTCATTCTTTTTTAATACTTTCTTTTATTTAAATATTGTAAAGTTTTACAATACAAGGAAAACACATATAAGCATGTTCAACTATAAATGTATAGTGAAATAACATACTGTACAATTGGGGAATGAAAAAAACCCCCAAAACGTTAGCTTTTCGCCAATCCATTGTTACCAGTCCAGTCAGTAAGATTTCCTCAAAGATTAGGAATAACAGTCTAACAATGACCTGGCTACATTCTTTGAGGACTGACATACCGCAATGTGCCACCCACCCTCCAAGCCAGGATCCTTTTTTATTTCTCAATATTCTTGTCCCTTGCCCCATTCCTCCTCTGCTTCACATTGATTCTCCTTCTCTAACTCCAGGACTTTTGATTACCTTTTTGGTAGTCCCGATTATATCCTTGCCCTCCTTTTCTGATACTGAGGATTGGAAAGTTAAATAGTTTTCTGTTTAATTGTTTGACTCAAAAGGTATGCAAACTGTACTGATGACCTACTTCTAGACTAGTATGCGCTCTGAGAATTTTTTTATTGTCTCTACCTCTCAGATATCTTGATGGACCACCTCTATACATGTATACTTTCATATGATGATACATTATACTATGTACAGTTTGATCTTATTCATGTCCGTTTGCGTAAAAAATGACAATCAAGAATATACAAAATATACACATTTACATTACAGAAAAAAGATTTAATAATCAATTACCAAAAAGACATATATATCTAAAATAATTTAAGATCCCAGCATAGATCTAAATATCATGTAATATATAATCTGTATTTATTTGTACAAATCTACAGCCACTATGTTTTTTCAAAAGACTGGGATCTATTTTCACACAGTTCAAACCAGTGATCTGGCTATAATTTTTCCTAAAGATAGGATTATATTTCAAAACCGTCAATCTCACTGGCTCAACCACTGTTAATACTTGTATAGATTGGTATGCCCCTCCAATGATTTCCTAGAGAGGATGAAACACATTGGAATAAGGTGTGGTGGGTTAAGATCCCTTTTTGCATGGAAATTTTGCCACTGTGATTAAGTGAGCCCCTGAAATCCGAATTTTTTTTAAATTGTAAATTTTTGTTAAGGGCGATGCTCAAATTTTTAAACAGAACACAGTTACAACAATAACACTTTTTGTGTAAACGTTGCAATGACAGGAATCTATCATTAGCATAGAAGAAAACAAAATCAAAGAAAAGATGAACAAGTGACAAGTGAACAGTCAATCTGAACAATTCAAGAACATGAATCAACATAAACCTACACATCGTTAGCCTATGTTAGTCTGCATTATTTGTCAAAGGCATATTGCTTGAAAAAGTGTCCGGACTATATAAGGGGGGGGGGGGGGAGGAGGGAGGTTTACAAAAGGGAGAGTGATCCCATGGCCCCCAAATAGAGTGGAAATTACCCGAATGTTCACCCACTAGAGCTATAAGATATTCCAGTTCCCTGATTTCAGAGATAGCTCTTAAAAGGTGATTTTGTGCAGGGACATCTGCTGATTTCCAGGCTCGTGGTATCACCCTTCTGGCGGCTGTCAGAATTTGTACTCCCAACCTTTCAGATTGTTTGGCGATGCCCCTGAAGGGTAAGCCCAGAAGATAATGTAACAGGTTTATGGGCAGAACAACAGTAAATACTTGTTCTAATACCGTTTGAACCATGGCCCAATAACTCGCAATCTGTGGACAAAACAAAAAAATGTGTGCCAGTGTACCCTCTCCTTTTATCAGACAGATTTGGGTTAATTGCATGAAGCACTACAGGGGTCTTATACCAACACTTTATATAAGTTTACTTTGTATACAACACAGCAAGAGGTCTTGGCAGCAGAATCCCATATCACCTGCCAACACTTCAAAGAAATTGAATATTGGAGTTCATCCTCCCATCTCCTCATATAATGGTGGGGCTTCTCAACCATAGATTCCTTATTGAGAAGCCATTTATATAGAGAGGTGATAAGATGTTGTTGAGAGGGATCCTTAATAGCTATCCTCTCGAAGTCTGTAGGGTGGTCTAACGTTAAGGAGGGGTTCAGGGAGTGGAAGAAGTGACGAAACTGCAGATAAGTGTACCTGGCCGATACAGGTATTGTGGATTTCCATGCCCTAATCTCCTCAAATGATCGAATTCTGTGCAAAACAGGATTGACCAGATGGTGGAGTTGGAATATTCCGCTAGATGCCCAAGGGTTCATCCGTGAGTAGGACAAACTGTCTGGGAGCTCTGGAATGTATAATATGTTCAACAGAGGAGAACACATGGACAGTAATTGCTGTGATTTCACACAACCTGACCAAATCTTGAGGGTAAATTTCATAGACTCTAGCAATAGAGGAAGGGGAGAGAGAAGCGGTGTGAAATGATGGGGGCGTAGTAGCGAACATGTGTGGATTGGGTGAATGTAACTTAATTCGATCTCCGCCCATCTATTTTGAGGTTTCTGAGTAAACCATGATAGCATTTGTCTCAGATGAGTAGCTAAATAATATTTAATAATATCTGGTACTTCCAGGCCTCCATTAGTTCGAGATGACAAAAGAACTGTCCGTGCTATCCTGGGTTTTCTGGCATGCCATATAAATCTAAGAAATGCTTGCTGTAAAGTTTGTAGTTGGGCACGGGGATTGAGATTGGTAGAGTCTCAAAAAGGTAAAGTAGCTTCGGCAAAATTGACATCTTTAAGACATTTACTCTACCTAAGAAAGATATTTTATAAAAATTCTATAAATTAAGAAGGGTGTAGATTTCCTGAAATAATGGGGGATAATTAACTTCAAATAACTGAGCATAATTTGGGGTAATTTGGATACCAAGGTATTTAATAGCTGACATACACCAGTGGAATGGGTAGTTTTGTTGGAGCAGCGAGAGGTCTTGGGATGGGATATTTAGGGGCATAGCTTCCGTTTTTGAAGTGTTTATATTATAGCCAGAGAGATCACTGAAGGTTTGTAAGAGTTTATGCAGAGCAGGTAATGATAAGTGATGTTTAGTTATAGTTAAGAGAACGTCATCTGCAAAAAAGTGAGAGTTTGTATTCCTTCCCCTTCAGTCACTTCTGTTATATCAGGGTGTGCCCTGATCGCCACTGCTAATGGTTCAAGACATAATACAAACAGGAGTGGGGACAGAGGGCAACCATGTCTAGTTCTGTTTAGCATGGAGAAAGTATTGGATGTGCCGTAGGGGAATTTGACCTGAGCAGTAGGTCGTGAATAGCATTGAAAAAAGGCCCCTGTATTCCCACATCACAGTAATTTAAACCTGTAAGGCCATCCCAACCGATTTAACGCCTTCTGGGCATCTAAGTTTAACAATAGTGCCGGCATTTGTGAGCCATGAAGCACATCCACTAAATAATTGTGGTGTAAATATGATGTATCGGAGAGAAGAACAAAAACTGTCTGGCACTCGGATGTTGTATTCTCCAGATATCAAACAGCCTATGTCCCCTAATCCATGAACGGAAGGACGCAGGCTGTTTCAAAATATGTTTTGAAGGCAGTTGGCCCAGGAGAGATCTCCTATCGCGCATAGCTGACATACTATAGATAAATTGAAGTCCCCACCAATGATCTTAAAAGGGTGTGATGAACCTAAAAGTGGAGAAATGGTTTCCGTAAAGAATACCAATTGATTAGCGTTTGGAGCATATACAGTAAGGATTGTAAGGTAGGTATCACCATATTGGCATTGGAGCAATATATATCTACCTTGGGGGTCTAATACTGAAGAAACCCCCCAAATTGGGCAGCCTTTTTTAATGAGAATAGCAACACCTGCTTTACCCGTATTGTCTAAAGCGGAGTATGGTATAGGAAAATATCTCAGCTACCCTTTTTGAAATGTAAATGTAAAGAAAAAAATGATGTGGCGCTACTAAAACTAATATGCGTAAAATATCATAGATGTACAAGATATAAATCACATATATTCAATAACATATATAAAATAAAATATTAAAAAATATATAATAGCGAACCATATGATGTAATAAAGCCCCCCAAGTGCTTATTACAATGTGAATGTGATTGATATGCAATCAACAACCAGTGAGAAAAAAAAAAAATATATATATATATATAAATGAATGAATAAATAAATGTGCGCACAAAGTGATCAAACACATTTCACTCTAAGAAGTGTGTGCACTTAAATGCACTATATTGGAAGTGATCAGAAAAAAATTTCCTAATCAGGACTGATGTGTCCAATATATCCTAATGAGATATACAAGTGATGGTGAATCATCCAATTAGTCCAAAATAGGACTTCAATAAGTGCTCTGTACCAAACAGATAGTACAAAAAAGCATGAAGTGTCAAACAAATGAAAAAACTCATGAACACTCATGCATCAAACAATGCTCCCCTATAATACTCAAACAATTTTAAATAAATCAGCCTATATACCCACATGCATAAAGTGCATATAATAACTCACATGCCGTGCAAACACATGGTAATAATATCATAATAAATCACACTTGTTCCTAAAACCTGTAAACACACAAATAATGTCCAAAATAGGTGTGAACCACCATATATTCAATCAAGGTAAACACCCGTGAAATTGGGTGATGAATGTGCAAGGTGACAAGAGAGTATTCACTAGTGACAAAAATGCACGCTCATCTCCTTGCCTCGACCCACACAGGGTCACAACACTTTTAGGATCACTTCATGTATGAAACTCCTCCAGAGCGCCTACGTGTTACGTCACGTTGGTCACATGACTTCCTCAGGGCTAACCACTGAACCACTGTTAGCCCTGAGGAAGTCACGTAAACAACGTGACGTAACGCGTAGGCACGCAGTGACGCACTTCCGGTTTGGATGCCATGTTTGTGTACCCATGCAACTACACCCATGACATGAGGTTTTCCTATCTATACCTTATACAAGATGTAGGAAAATGTGAGTTTGCATTTTGGAGGCTCTGTTTGCTATATATATTTTTTTATTAAACGGTATTATACTATTGGAGCTTTTGCTTGTATTTTATAACGAGTACACTGGCCATATTTCACAGTATTACGGGGAAGGAGGTCTGCCACTATATATACCTGTCAGAAAGAGGGAAACCACCAAGGAGAAAGTGAAGCGGTTCTGGAAGAGTTTCAGACATGAAGGATCCAGAGGTAGTGATCCTAAAAGCATTGTGACCCTGGGTGGGTCGAGGCAAGGAGGTGAGCATGCATTTTTGTCACTAGTAGATACCCTCTTGTCACCTTGCACATTCATCACCCAATTTCACAGGCGTTTACCTTGATTGAAGTGTTAGATGAAATAAAATAAATGAGTAAATTGCGCACTCACCAGAAGTGTACTCAACAGAAGATTTGCCTGTCTCACCAGGTGTGTACGAGGTCATCAGTACTCATGTAAGGGTCAGGATCCTGTACGCCTGAATACGATAAATCAATGGATAAAAACAAAGTACGCCTGCTGGTCACGTCTCAGGTGTGGTACTCAGATATGAAACACGTTCAAAGGTCCCTTTAAGGTGCAGGGTCTGCGGGTGAGGGCTCTCAATAAAGAGAGCCCAATAAGGGACACACCATAGCGTGATACCGTAAGGATAGTTTATTCACAAATAGGTGCAAACAGTTAGGTATGAACGTGTGCAAAAACGCATAGGAAAAAGACACTGACCATATAAAATTCAGGATGGCCACCAGCGGTGGCTAGACGTCCAGCTACTGTAGCCCCCCTACAGCCCCTCTTTATTGAGAGCCCTCACCTGCAGAACCTGCACCTTAAAGGGACCTTTGAATGTGTTTCACATCTGAGTACCACACCTGAGACGTGACCAGCAGGCGTACTTTGTTTTTATCCATTGATTTATCGTATATCCAGTCTGTTACTCAATTTCCAGCGCTGCATTTACTTTGTTTTATATGTAACAAATAGAGCACATGAAGTTTTACTCCATAAAAGAGCAATTGTACATATGATGAATTGTCTATCTTGTTTGGCACACAATATCAACAGTGTATTTAAGCTCCACATATAGGGTAAATGCTTTAAGGTGGAAGAGGTGGCAGTTCCCAGTGACAGTGTATAGGAAGACCATTAAAGCAGTTGAAAAACTTGGCCCCCAATATTGGGGCCATAGAGCTCACATAGGAGGAGAATGAATGCAATTTGTTGGGAGAGCCCCTTGTACATACAATAGGAGGTGGGCAGAGGGTTAGGGATTTGCATTAAGAATGCTGAGACTAGTGATGAGCTCCACATATCTGTGTTCAGTTTGGAGCAAGTTTTGCAATGATTACCAAAGTCGAGCTGTCTAAAGTTAAAGATTTTCTTTGGCGGGAAGCAGCAATAGTGATTTTTCTAATGCTTAAAGAGAAACATTAAAGGGCAAAATCCCTCTAAATAACAAGCCTAGGGAATACCCTTAAGGTATATGTAAACCCTCACCTTGTAAAACAACCCACAGTTTAAAATAGAAATGAAAGGTAAAACATTTTATAAAAAAAAAATTAATACCTTTTTTCCCCTTTTTTATTAGTGAACACTTACTCTCTGTTCTCAGCTGCATAGAGAGGTGGAGAAACAGTAGTTCTCTGGTCTTCCTGATGAATGGCTGTGTGGGGGGGGGAGTGCCAGGACAAGTCTGATCATTGGAGGAGAACGGTTCTTAGCACAGCTAGAAACTGGCATTGCTGTGCTATCATGCCTAGTTTGATCAATTTTTGGTAGGGCAGCAGAGGTACTAGCAGGAACACCAGGGATTTCACAAAGAGGAAGCAATACAAAGACAACAGGATTATTTTCCATACAAGTACATGGTACAGAATTTGTATATCAGGAATATGAAATTTTGGGTTTATATCTTCTTTAATCTGCTTGTGAAGTGCCACATCTGTATGATTTATACAGCCTACTATAGCAAAACTGACAAAAGTTTGTTTACATTGTTGTCAAATTTGATGGCTCACAGATGCTATATTCTGTTTGTAACAAAAGCAGCCGGGGATTTCCTTCACCCATAGCAGACCCTTATAGATAATCTTATCTAGATAAGGGTCTGATATAGATGTTAATGGGGGAACCACCATACAAACCAAATGGAGTTTCTCTCCATAATGAACACCAGGTCCTTCAGGTCTGGTATGAATTTTAAGGGGTTCCAATGAAAATGGTATGAGGCTTCTAATGTGAAGCTCAATGAAAAAATAAAAAAAAAATGCATGCGGTCTCCCCAGAAAAATCACACCAGAACCCCTCCTGAACCCTATCAGGCCATGTGCCCTCAACATTGGAGATACCCATGGGGGAAGGGGGGGGGGTGCTTCCCAGAATGTAAATTTGCCATAGAATTTCTGAAAGTAAAGAAATTTCCAACTGCTGACACACCTCTGTTATTCCTGTTGCTTCCTTCAGCCAGATGACAGCTTTGGTCCCCGTCACTAAACTGCAAACAAAGGGGTAGGGTGTCCACAGTGACATCAATGACCAAATATAGATATGACCATATTTGGTCAATGATGTCATGGGGATCTCTGTACTATGTTCCCCTTACTCATTCACATAGAAGCATTATATGGTTGCTCTCTTATTGTTAAAGGGAGCTTCCAGATTTTGATAAGTTTTGTTTATAATCACAGGTATATTTTAAGTAATGTCAAGAGAAAACACAAGAGATCGCACTCTCCTCGTGCATTACCGTGCTTCAAATTTATTAAAAAATAGGTGACAAATGAATACTCACAAGCAGGCCATAAAAACAGACATTGAGCCAAATCTTTCAGTTCCAGATACTGGGGTCCTGTCCCAACTACTGCCCGGTTGGTACTAGTTGATGCGTTTCAGGAGAAGCACTCTCTTCCTCAGAGCTAAGACAACCGGAGGTACCAATACCCCATATATAGGGGAAATCACTACACCCCCTCCATATGGAAATGACAAGGGTGAGGCCCACCAGGGGTTGCCCAACCTCTGTGCCCCTCAGCTGTTGGAGTGACTAGACAGAAACTGTAGATCACACATTAATAAAGGCAAATCAACATTTGGCATTCTGCAAACAGAATTCAATCTCGTTTCCATTTGCATAGATACATGAAAAGATAAAACTTTGCTGCAAAAGGAAAAAATAAAAAATAAATGTAAATATATAAAAATGTCTTAAATAGTGATGGGGGCAATTTACTGGTGTATAAAAATGTGCTGGATGAACTGGAGAGACGTTTGCCACCTCAAGACACATGGCATGGCAAATGGAGTGCAAGCCAAATACCCACCAGCCAGCGCACAGGAAATCCGCCATCGCTAGTACGCATGCATGTCCCTCAAGTCTGTATATAAATAGCACATTGGATAGTGTTTAATTATTGAGAAAGATATGAGCCTGGTGGTACCCTGACCACTGACTAATAAAGTGAAACAGATTTCTATTTTTTTTAATGAAAATGTTATCTAAACTTTTAGACTATATTCATTTTAGTATTCATTTTTAGAAAACAATACCAGACAGCTGCCATAAGAAATATGAAAATATAATATAAAAATGGAATAGCTTTGAGGTGACAACACATTTTATCAATATTGTTTATTAATGTTGCACACTGAGACATCACTGGGAACAGATTTGATTTCTAACTATTAAAACTTGGTTTCCCTAAGGAAGCACAAACTAGTTATTGAGCAATATATTTGTAAAAATGGAAATGGGTAAGAAGAATACCATGGTGTGTTTGCATAATTATAATGGTTGAAATGCCAATACAGGATGCACTAATTCCTCAAATAAATAATTCATAAAGTACACAAATACCACTTATACACATCAATAGCAAACTATAATAGTTTGGATACATTTATTTTAAGTTTTTATTTGCATGTCATATATTTTTAAACTGATCTTTCTAAAATCTTTGTCCTAGAACTAAACTTTTGCTTGTTGTACCCGGATTTCTATTGAAGCATAGATACCCTGGTGAAATTTAGCTGCATCAGTCTCGGTTAACTTGAGTAAAGCATAATGGGATGTATTTATAAAGCAGTGAAAAGGATATTCACCAAACATTCAGTGTAGGTGATTCTTCTTGGTGCATGTATTTCGGATTACAGTTATTCAGACTTTCTCTCTATTGAAACCTCGCAGGAGCTCCATCTAAACAGAATAGAGATGAGGCAATGTGAAGCAATGTGGTAAACCAGTGCTTGGAAGATCTGCAAGGACTAGTTGAGAGTCTTATAAGACTCTGAAAAGGTCCAAGTATCACGTCCACCTGGGTGTGATGCTCCCTATCCCAGTCCAGGGTGTAAGGAAAGGTGTAGATTAATCAAATAATGCCAAACGCAACAGCGCTCAAATCTTTGTGCTCCACAATTTCACACGGTGTCTGTCACTTGATATGGCGCAGCCCTCCACAGATTGGGGAACCTAGGAACTATCAACACAAGAGTGCGCTCTATCCTTGTGCATTACCGTGATAACAGATTTATTGAAAGATAGATCACAAATGGATACTCACAAGCAAACCTTAAAAACAGGCATAGAGCTAGATCTTTCAGTCCCAGACAATGGGTTCCTGACCGAAAAACGGTTGGAATAACTGACGCATTTCGGGAGATGAACTCCCTTCCTCAGAGCTGAACCAACCAAAGGTGCCAATACCCCATATATAGAGGAAATCACATGTGTTGGGACAGGACCCCATTCTCTGGGACTGAAAGATCTGGATCTGGATCTGTGATGCTCCATAGTATTAGAGCCACAGGTTCCTCTGCATGTAGACTGAAAAGTGACCCAAATTGGAGATGAGGAAATTAATAGCCTCTAGCCTGTCCACCAGAAGGGATAAATCATCCATTGTAAGTAATAAATCCAGGATTCTTAGACATATTCTTAAGCCAAGCACCCAAGGTCAGGTAGATAGACATGGCTGCAAAGATGGGTTGCAGAGCATGGCCAACAAGGAAGAAGAATGCTTTGGAAGATTCAACAAGGTTTTGCTGGTACCACATCCTTTAATGTGAGACACTGAAATATTGACCAATCCCTAACATAGAAAAACTAATAGGAATTTAAAAGGTAACACACCATATATATAAAAAAGTTTACATTTTTATTGTACAAGATATAAAAAATAATTGTAGTACAGACAGACATTGCAGTAATGTTAAAAACAAATACAATCATATGTTACGCCAGCAGTTGGCAATGTTTTGCAGGACAAGTCTGCTTCTTTAGGGAGATCTAGCCACCAGTGGGATACACATCATTGGAGGTACCTTATTGGAACCTAGTGTTGTGGTGGTTTATGTAAGGATATTTTTATCTATAAAGGGCGTGTCCCTTTCCCTTAGATGAAATATTACAGTGCCTCCAGCCGTTAAAATACGGCAAATATTTAGTAAACCAATAATTTGGACACCTTGATAATTTGATCACCACTTATTATTATACCTTGAATTCTTTTAGCCAATATGATTTCGTACCATACACACAAAATTTGCCTTATAATAGATAAATATAAAAATTTATTTATGTACAAAAATTATATATATATTAACACAAAACGCAAAAGACTGGTGATAAATGAATATTGGTACACACAATCAAAAATATATCCTACCAATGTAAGACACACTAATAAGGTCTCTAACTAATTACATCAATCACAAATTTTAAATGATATGATATTTATTAAATTTATTAATAATTAATAATTTCGAATATCTCAAAGGTTATATTCTTACAAGCCGTGGCCATAGGATTGCAAGAAGCAAGCCCTTGATATATGATACTCTGGTTATTAATATTCAATAAATTATGAAATATGAAAAAATTTATAATATGGCAATAAACAATTTTTAACAGTAACACAGTATCTTTCTACATATATCTAACTACCCAATATTGTTATGATACACTAAGGTAATTTTATGATTCCACACAACAGAGAAAATAATTAATACAAAAATCAAATAAATATCTCACCACACCCGGAATTCAGACTAGGCAACTCTCCCGTGGATTTAGCTGGCAGTGGAACGCCTTTAGACTGATATATATGGCAAGTGATAGATTCAGTAGGGGAGAATGTAGGAAGTTATAAGATTAGAGGTTTAAAGTTTTAGGAAGTTTGAAAAGATGGAAGAGTAGTTATTCAGCAGAGATCTTCTTCAGATGTCAGGTCTTTCCATGAGGTTTTTATGAGGGATCCTCTTTTTTCTTAAAGCACATGGGCTTTTATATCCACTAGTCCATTGTTCTAAGATACCTTCCCACCAGGCTTCCTGATTGGCTAGTTGAGAAATGTGTGTACATAAGCTATTTCTCACCTGCCCGCCAGGTGGCGGTCATGTATCACAGAACAATGTGAGTATTTGAGATGACTCATACCTTGGGTGGAATCTTCAGGTAATTTCAGGAATTAAATATACGGCTCTTTCCAGATATAGCAGTGATCATACCTATATTATTCTAAATAGGGACCATGGAATATAGGTGTATATTCAGTTATTCCTCCTTGAAGTACCATCCTGTTTGTTTCCTGATAAGACATGTAACTAATGCTAGTCTATAATACATCTTACTTCCCATCATCTCAATACTCAAGTTAGTGATATATAGTTCCCATTGCTGAGTATTTAGTGGTGTTTAAAATCTATAACATCTTATTTATAACATGTTTTTGTAGTATATTTTTGTAATCATATACAGTGAACTTTTAGACTTAAATGTCCTGAATTTCACCTCTTTGTTTCAGAATCAACATTTTCTCTGTGTAGGAAAAAAAAACTCTCTGTTTGCATGGCCCTTGTATTGGACTCATGGTAAACAATTGTTAATGCTTTCACCCTTGGTGAACAATAGTATATGGTAATAGTTTCAGAGGTCTGTTGGTTCATCACACTCTACAGGTTTTGGTTAAGCTTTCAACCAGTTGAGTTCCCGTCTCATTATTGTTAAAATGTTTACAAGTCAAAGTCCTATGTGTTTGACTTTCTGTATGTGCATTCTTCTCAACCTCCACATACAAATAGTCCTTGTTGACAGTTCAAACAGTCTTATTGTCTTGGAAAAGTTTTACTCCCCCCATTCTCTTCATTTCTTTAACTAGAATTCTTGATGGTTCAACCAAGACAAAATTAACTCTTAGCATCCGGCTATGCTGAGCTGTTTGCCATATAATATTATGTCTTGATAAAAGTCATATTTTTGAGACATGATTCAAAAGTCCACAACAAATCCCCCTTTGTTTTTGGGGTATAGGCACGCGTAGAGGGGTGTCTGTATCGAAAAACATGAGTGGGACTTTTGGTTAGAGTGATCGTTCGTCTTCTCCGGTGAAGGGAATGAAATAATAAAAAAAAAAAATTTTTTTTTTTTTTTTATAATAAAATGGCAGCGGTAATGCTGGTTGGTCCTCAACTTGACTCGGCGTCTTTAGATGGACACTTCTGATGACGATCCTGGTCTTGTGATGAGGCCGGCCTGGCCTGGCACATCCACCTTGGGGTCCATGGGTCCTCCGCACGACAGGTCTCTTAGACGGTCTCCTAGGCGGGTCTTTTCCTCTGGACTGGCCCTTGGTGGCCTGGGACATCAGGTTATCGTCTCCGGATCGATCTCTGGCATCTGGTCTTTCCCACAGGACATTATAGCTTCCTTCTAGGGTCTGGTCATTGACGCCTCCGATCGCCGGTCTGGTCACAGTCTGGGCCTGCCTTTCTAAATTATCAAAATGAACAGTTTAAGTATGGGATATACATAAAATTATATTACTGGATCCTGTAAGGCAAAAGATGAGTTATATGTTCAAAGGAAATTTAAGAATGATCTCAATATCTCCAGATAGGAATTGGTGGGTTCAGTCTTCCAACAACTGCAATTGAGACTTCGGATGGCAAGCACGTAATTGATTGATGTGCACCCATCTATCACTGATTTCACCATACCGGGTAACCTGCAATTTATATGCGACCGGAGAGATTTTATCAATGATAGAGAACGGACCTTTCCAAGATGGAAGGAATTTCCGTTCCTTGATCTGGTCTCTTGCAAAGTTGTATAGATAGACCTTGTCACCAATCTCATATTCCTTCTTGGAGGTTTTGAGATCATAGTATGTCTTAGCACTAGTTGCAGCTCTTTCCAAATTTCGCTGGGCAAAGGCAAAAGCATATTGCAGATGTTTACGTAAATCCTCTATGTACTGGTGTGTGGTAGTAGCATTGATCAAATTTTGATCTGTAGTGCGATACAATAAGTGCTGGGGCAGTACCATCCGTCTACCTGTCATCAGTTCAAAAGATGACATTTTTGTAACTGTATTCGGAGTAGCCCTCAACGCCATCAGGACCAGCGGGAGTTTGACATCCCAATCTTTGCCTGTTTCCTTAACAAATTTCTTAAGGACGTTAACGATGGTCTGATTGTATTGTTCTACACCACCACTAGAGGCTGGCCGATAGGCGATATGCAATTTCCTTTTAACCCCCAAAATTTTCCACAATTTGGCCATCACTTCGCTAGTGAAGTGCGATCCTCTATCAGACTCTATCCTCTGAGGTAAACCAAAACGTGAAAATACATGATTTATTAGCAATGCAGCACATGTCTCGGAGCTGTTATTTGGTGCTGGTATACATTCGACATACTTGGTGAATAAACATGTAACTGTTAACATATACCGATTTCCTCGTGAAGATTTTGTTACTGGCCCAATAAAATCCATCTGAAGGTCTGACCAAGGCATACATATCCCCCTCTTCTGGAGAGGTGCTCTGTGAGTTGGCTTGGTAGGTTGAAATTGGGGACATATTAGGCAACCTTGGCAGTACTCCTTCACATCACGTAACATATGAGGCCAGTAGGCATAATCCCGCAGGATCTCATACGTGATCTTCTCTCCACGATGACCGGAAGTGGGAGCATCGTGGGCATGCTGTAGCATCAAACCTCTAAATTTAAGTGGGACGACCCATTGTTGTACGCCACCCTTTGAGGTTCGTATCAACAATCCCTGGTATAAAGAGAATTGGGATTTGGATTTCATTAAGATACGTAAATCCTCCTTCCCACTACATACTTCCTTATTTATGGGATTTTGGTTGGGATCTTCTATATGACTATAAAACAAGCCAATTATTGGGTCTTCTTTTTGGGCAGTAATTAAATCCTCACTAGGAGAATCGTGACTCCACTGTATTGCATTCGGATCACCAGCTGTTCTGGCCTGTTGCCTGGTGACAGCTTCAACCTGTACGGTACCTAAAAATTGGTCAATGTCTAACAGTTCACCGGTGATTGCCCCTTCCTTGGCTAGAGAATCGGCCAGATCGTTCCCTTCTTTCTCGGCACCTAGAACCTTGGAGTGGCCTTTGGTATTCTTGAAGTGCAGGGTGAGATCATTGGACCTTACCAGTTCATCGATGTGACAAAAGAGCTTACCATGTTTCACGGGTTTGTGATTACTCTTGTTCATGTTGTTTCGCTTCCACCTAGGGAAATACTCCACAAAACTATTCCTGACATAATTGGAATCGGTTATGATGGCACACTCTCTGATGTTGAACTCTATAGCCATCTCCACTGCTCTAAGAATTGCAGTAAGTTCAGCAACCTGACTGCTTTTTGGTCCAAGTTTGTATCCCACAGAAATTGGGGTGACACCTTGGGTCCAAACGATTCCAATACCTGCCACTAGTTGGAGCTGTTCCCCATCCTTGTGATGAAAAGCACAACCATCCACATATACACACGGCAGCTGTTTACAGTATTCTTCATCATAAACCTTGTAGGGAGAGAACAGTTGTTCTTCCAGAAAGTCAGTGTCCGGGGCCTCCATAGCAGGCGTAGTTGCGGAACAATCATGGAGCTCGGCTAGGCCCTGGGCTACTGGACTTTCCTTGTTCTGTTTGTACCGAATTTCAAGAGGCCACCCTTGCAAAGACAAAGTCCAAGCAGTGATGCGGCTATTAGACACATTTCCTCCCTTGATACGTTCACTCTTTAAATACTGTAAAGGCTGGTGTGCCGTTTCAACAATGATTCTCTCTCCCTGAATGTAACTGCGGAAATTCTGTAATGCCCACACGGTGGACAATAGAGCTTTTTCACAGTCACTGAACTTTACTTCAACCGGGGACAAAGTTTTACTGGCATAGGCAATCACCTTACTGACATCATCACGTTTCTGGTAAAGAACAGAACTCATACTTACCTGCGTAAACCCTGTCTCTAGATAGAAATTTTTACCCCCTTCGGGATATCCGAGACACGGGGCTTGTGTGAGACGTTCCTTTAATTCCTTCATGGCGTCCTCCTGTTTCTTACCCCACGACCATTCGACATCCTTCTTCAGTAGGTGAAGCAGTGGCTTGCTTATCTCGGCGTAATTATCAATAAACTTACGCGAGTAGTTTACCATACCTAGGAATGATCTCAATTCTTTAAGGTTAGTAGGGACTTTACAGTTCAGAACCGCCTCAACTTTCTTCTTTTGTGGGTTCAAACCTTCAGCAGTAACTTCATGGCCTAGGAAGTTTACCTTCGTGCGACACCACTGGGCTTTTTGTAAGGACAGTTTTACTCCTGCTGCTTTTAATTGGCCCAGGACATGCCGAAGTTCTGTAATGTGTTTGGCCATATTAGTACTTTTGATCAGGATATCGTCCACATATGCCAACGTCCCCCTTTCGAAGGCGTCTGGCATGGCCTTGTGCATGAACACAGCAAATTCATGTCCGGAATTTATGAATCCGAAAGGCATTCTCACCCAACAATATTGTCGATTCCCAAAACTGAAAGCCAGTTTGTATTGGTCTTCCTCACTCACCTTTATGGTCCAATACCCCTGTGCACAATCCAAGGCTGTGAAAACTTGGGATCCTTGGAGCTGGGCGAGACATTGGTCTATGTATGGGACAGGCCATCCTGACATGTACACACGCTTGTTTAGCTGACGGAGATCAGCGCACAAACGCCATTGTCCATTGGGTTTTAAAATACCCAGGATCGGGTGGTTGTAGGAGCTGTGGATGGGCCGAATTATACCCCTTTCATGTAACTTCCTGATAATCTCAGCTAGAGATTCATAGGAAGCTAATGGTAACCTATACTGTCTTACGAATACTGGTGGGGCATCTGGATCTGTTTGGATCCTAGCGATGTGTAGGTCAGTAGTCCCACAATCGTAAGAATCCTTGGCAAAGATCTCTTGGAATTCAAGGAGAAGCTCTCGGAGCAATTGTCGGTCGAGATCACTGGCACATGCATCGGCGAGGGCCACCATCTCTTCCACCAACTCCTTGAATCCAGGAAAGCTTTCCGGCTGACCTATCTCATATGCCTCTTCAAGTTTCGTGGTGAGGTCATTGGGTATGTGATGTGTGTGTGTGTTCTCCTGCCATCCAGGTTCTTTGGGGTACTCTTGTTCTTTGATTGGGTGATCAAAGACAATTGATGTCTCTTCGATTCGACAGGTGCCATCTTTAGAATCGAATGGATAAATGGACTCTATGGTGAAAATGCCCTCTGGAAATGAATGGAATGTTTGTTCAATTAATTGTTCCTCCGACAAATATTCATCGGGGAGGAGTCCAATCACCTGGTTAGTGACCCCAAAGGTATAATATTCAGTCTCTACCGCTAGACCAATAAGGGTCTCTTTGGGTAAGACGATGTCCTGATTGGACAGATTATGTATGTAAATGTACATCGGGGATTGATGTGTGTTGACTAGGGGCGTGTGTGTAATGTTCAGTCCCTCCCCCTGCATTTTATGGGAGAGGCATACTAATGCATCTGACCCCTTCAGTCTATGTCCCTTTTTAACTTGGATGGGGAGTATGAAATTATTTATGCCCTTAGGAATTGTAATCTTTTGGGCTACCTGGACTTCAACAGCATAAGGCATCTGTTGCTGGGATTTTAAAGCTAAGTCCAGATTTTGGTATTTTTCGGGGTCCCCCTTTAGTCGACTCCATAAACAGTCATTAATTAGGTCGACTTGCATTGCAAAGCGATGTAATACATCGTTGCCAAAATAAATTTTAGTCTGGGGATTATCCAAGACTAGGAACACATGGGTGGTTGTTTTGTTTCCTACAGTGACGTTTAAGAGACACCTAGCCATTGAATTGTGATCATCAGAGTCATCAAGGGAGTCTGAAATCCAATGACGCTGAGGTGTGGAGAAACGGATCATTTCCATTTCGGTCAGGTGTTTTATCAACCCATGGCTTACAAAGCTGTGTTCCTGTCTCAAATCTAGTTTGGCATATTTTGACCTATTAAGACCATTTATCCGGATGGGGATAAACAAGTCGCTGTTAACCCTTTCAATACCTGTCAAGAATTGGGTATGATCTCCCCCTTTTCTTGGTTTATCCTCCTGATGAAAAGATATCGTAAGGATGTCATCTTGGAGGGAGATATCTTTTATTTTCTCTTGGGGAATTCTAAAAATGTGTTCCTCATCTCTTCTGATAGGGTTATGGTCATCAGGTTTGATAACCGTTACATCAGGAAGTTGGCTGTTCCTGAAATGGATTTCTAATGATCCAGGCCTTTCTTCCACCAGGTGGCAGTGTTGTCGGGAATGGGGAGTTTTAAGTTTCCCATATTTAATTGGGGTATTTACCTGTGACCACAGTACGTGGTTCACACAGTCAACTATCGTGTTCAGCCTTTTTAGGAAGTCCATCCCAATTATCATGTGGTGCTGGGATATGCTAGCAATGATGATGGGGTGTCTCAGTTCCTTATTACCCAGTTTCAATTTAAGCCAGGCGGTACCCATGACTTGTAACGGGTCTCCACCTACACCAATCAATGAGCTGTCAAAACTTTTAAGTCTCGGCTTGGTGGGCATGACATTCGCCACTTTGTCAAAATGTTCCTGTGACATGATGGTTGCTTGGGATCCAGTGTCTATTAAGCCGACAATCGAAAGATCACTGGCATCCTGCACCTGCACCGTGGCATAATATCTCCCATCAGATTCAGTCAGCTCACACATGAAATTAGTGTGGTTGAAGATCTGTGGGCCCTTCAATAACCTATGACTGGCTCTTATCTCACCGCATGTGGTGGACACATTATCCTTATCCTCCCTGGTGGGATTCTTGGACTGTCTCAAGACAGAAGCACAACTAGAAGTTGGCGCTCCGTCTGGCTTGTCAATCCCGACGACTTCCGATGCCGCGACTATATTAGGGGCAATAGATGGACACTGAAAAACAGGAGAATCGTTAATAACCAACAAATGGTCCCCCTTTGCCTGAGAACTAGCTTCTCCATTAGTAGGCGTGTCAGGGACGGGGCACACATCTCCTGTCATTTGACTCAGTGTCCTCCCCTGTTGGTTTAAGGCTTGGTTGCCTGTTAATTCTGTGACCCTTGGTTGGTCACAGGAGCTGCTCCTAAAAAAGGATTGGATGGAAATTGAGTGACAAGCCTGTCCATTTGTTCAGCCATTTTGCTGACCTGTGCCTCTATTTGTCCAATACGCTCAGAGGAGTCATTCTGTTGATTCTCCCTCTTCCTATACTTACGCTTGTATTTTGGACGGGACTGGTAATGAGACTCAGAGTCAGAACTACTGCTCTGGTCCCGACGCCATTGTTCTCTCTGAGGTTTTGGGGTCTCCCTGTTATTAAAGGGAGCCTGGGGTACTGTATCCCCCCTTTGAGCTTGAGGGTGTTCTTGGCGTGGAGGAAATCTTTGGAAGTTGGAGTTCTTATTAAAATGGGGATTCTTATTGTAATTATGGTTCCTGTTGAAATTGGGGTTCCCATAAAAATTCCCATGTTGGTTTTGGCGAGGATAATAGAACCTCTGAGGATACCATTGACTCCTTTGATTCTCATCACTGTACTGACCCTTACCATACTTTTTATTCTTCTCACTTCCACTACCGTAGTTCCCTGGCTTTTGTCTATCCTTTCTCACCCACTGGTTTTGGGGTGCAAAGTTTTGGACCTCCTTCACTTGCTGGGTTTGAGGTACAAATCTAGGGGAACCATTGGTTTTACCCCCACGGACTACTTCCGCATATGATTTCTTCTCTGCCTGCAAATTTGGATTTGGAGGGGAGACGGTAGTGGCTGCTACTATCTTGGGGCTATTTTTAGGTTCTCTTTTTATCCCGCCCTCACTGGACTGTTGGATCGAGAATAAATAGTCACTCTCTCTCACCAACCAATCAAGAGAGCATCCCTTTCTGTAATCCTTTGCAAGTCCCAATTTTATGTAAGCAGGTAATGCTTCATAGAATAGGGTCTTGAATTCTGGCTGGTTAGGATTGGGATCCTTTTCAGCCAGGAAATAGGCATTTCTGAGGACAGCCAGAAATTCTGCAGGGCTTTGGTGAGGACCACACTTTAAATTGTAGGCCGCAGCCTTGGCAGAGGTTACAGTTTTATAAGGCCCAAATTCCATGTGGCACTTATGTTTAACCTCTCTCCAGGACTGACTGGAATAGGCCCTCAAGGTCTCAAAGAATTGCCGGTATTTCTCTTCAAACACCCATGGCAGCAATTCTATTTTGGTGTGGTCATCTCTAATGCCCAGAATCTCTAACGTCTGTTCATATGTTTTCATGTGTTCGGTGATCTCAAGGGACCCTTTCTTAGAAAACATAGGAACAGTGTCCTTCAGGAACTTAATGACCTTTGGGGTGTCATATCTCCTGAATGACCCCTGGGATTTCCCTTCCTGCCTATATGAAACCTCATACTTTTCTTCTGAGCGCTCTGGAGTATATCTTGAAAGCCTAGGAGGTGACCTATATTCTGACCCTGACTCACTATCAGATACTTCGCTGTGATGCGGGTATCTCCGCTCATCAGCCTCTGGCTTGACTGGGTTGGTCCGTCTTTGGACCCCAGAATTTATTTGGGCCGTCAATCTTATAATCTGCTCCTCCAGAGTTTTCTGCTCAGATTTTATCAAGGTAAGTTCTGACTGGTCATGCTTATCCCCTGGGTGAACTTTAATTTTGACAGGAGATAACCTCTCTGATCTGAAGTACTTCACCTCATCTTTTAAGTCCTGATACTTCTTTTGAAGTTGTTTTAATTCCTGAAAGTTTCTTTCATATAGGTCCTGAGCACTTCGAAAGTCTCCGACCAATCTATCATAATGTTTCTCGGATTCGTCTAAACGAACACCGGCATGACCAAGCTTCCCTTTCAAAGACTCAATGTCCTGATTTTTGCTTTCTAACAAGAGGCGGGCCTCTGACAACTCTTCCCTTAGAGTCATGGTCTGCTGGGCAGCTCCAGCGGTCATGAACCATAACATGGGCCAAGCTTCTAGGAGAAGTCTGTCACGGCTTCTATCACTTTCTGCTCCAGCAAATGCTATTAAAAACCCAACAACCTGGCCCTTTTGGTTGAACAGGTCCTCAAAGGTACTCATGGCCTGCTCTTTCTCTTCATCCACAAATTCATTATTGCTATCCCCCAAATTTAATCTCTTGCGGAGATAATCTATTACTTCACATTCAACATACTTCTGCCAAGCACCGGCAGCTTTCCGAGCTGGCTTCATAGCTTCTTGCTCAATGCCTTGAGCCGCCATATTTTCCTCGTTATGCTTGGAAGAGGTGGATCCGTGATTACTGGATGCCATTTTGATATAAAATATATGTTTGACAAAGTGTACAAATATACAATCACCAGTGCGTTTTGTGTTATGGTACGATTTCTATGGATCTCAGCAGTGCCTCCAAATTTATGTTGTGGTGGTTTATGTAAGGATATTTTTATCTATAAAGGGCGTGTCCCTTTCCCTTAGATGAAATATTACAGTGCCTCCAGCCGTTAAAATACGGCAAATATTTAGTAAACCAATAATTTGGACACCTTGATAATTTGATCACCACTTATTATTATACCTTGAATTCTTTTAGCCAATATGATTTCGTACCATACACACAAAATTTGCCTTATAATAGATAAATATAAAAATTTATTTATGTACAAAAATTATATATATATTAACACAAAACGCAAAAGACTGGTGATAAATGAATATTGGTACACACAATCAAAAATATATCCTACCAATGTAAGACACACTAATAAGGTCTCTAACTAATTACATCAATCACAAATTTTAAATGATATGATATTTATTAAATTTATTAATAATTAATAATTTTGAATATCTCAAAGGTTATATTCTTACAAGCCGTGGCCATAGGATTGCAAGAAGCAAGCCCTTGATATATGATACTCTGGTTATTAATATTCAATAAATTATGAAATATGAAAAAATTTATAATATGGCAATAAACAATTTTTAACAGTAACACAGTATCTTTCTACATATATCTAACTACCCAATATTGTTATGATACACTAAGGTAATTGAGATGACTCATACCTTGGGTGGAATCTTCAGGTAATTTCAGGAATTAAATATACGGCTCTTTCCAGATATAGCAGTGATCATACCTATATTATTCTAAATAGGGACCATGGAATATAGGTGTATATTCAGTTATTCCTCCTTGAAGTACCATCCTGTTTGTTTCCTGATAAGACATGTAACTAATGCTAGTCTATAATACATCTTACTTCCCATCATCTCAATACTCAAGTTAGTGATATATAGTTCCCATTGCTGAGTATTTAGTGGTGTTTAAAATCTATAACATCTTATTTATAACATGTTTTTGTAGTATATTTTTGTAATCATATACAGTGAACTTTTAGACTTAAATGTCCTGAATTTCACCTCTTTGTTTCAGAATCAACATTTTCTCTGTGTAGGAAAAAAAAACTCTCTGTTTGCATGGCCCTTGTATTGGACTCATGGTAAACAATTGTTAATGCTTTCACCCTTGGTGAACAATAGTATATGGTAATAGTTTCAGAGGTCTGTTGGTTCATCACACTCTACAGGTTTTGGTTAAGCTTTCAACCAGTTGAGTTCCCGTCTCATTATTGTTAAAATGTTTACAAGTCAAAGTCCTATGTGTTTGACTTTCTGTATGTGCATTCTTCTCAACCTCCACATACAAATAGTCCTTGTTGACAGTTCAAACAGTCTTATTGTCTTGGAAAAGTTTTACTCCCCCCATTCTCTTCATTTCTTTAACTAGAATTCTTGATGGTTCAACCAAGACAAAATTAACTCTTAGCATCCGGCTATGCTGAGCTGTTTGCCATATAATATTATGTCTTGATAAAAGTCATATTTTTGAGACATGATTCAAAAGTCCACAACACTAGCTAATACCCCAATTACATTTTTGTCCAGGCTTCGGTTTAAACAACATCATGTCATATGGAAACGTGCTGAGGAATGTTAATTTCCAGATTATGGATGTCTAGGTGTTAACGGTGATGTAACCAGCAAGGTACCTTAGGATATTAGGAAATTAAAAATAAACAGCACAGGAGAAGCTGCAAAGCAAGTAGGGGAAACCAGGAAGTTGTGGAAAGACAGGCAGGACAACATAAAAGGGGATTTTCAAGTAAGCTTTTATTTGATTGTCAAATATACAGTAAGAATTGTTTGTATTGCTTCTACAATGCTGATGTTATCAAATGGAAATGTATGCGGCAACTATAGATCTCCTTTAAAATATATATAGGGTGAGTCAAAAATTATCCGCACTCTGGCTTTAGAATTTATTAGCTTTTAGAAGAGACAAATATATTATTTTTCAACATTATCTCCTTGCTTTTCAATACACTTTGTCTATCTGTCAACAGACTTTCGTATTCCCTCATTAACCACTTCCCCTACGGATTTTCCCCCCTTCCTGAACAGGCCGTTTTAGGCTATTCGGCGCAGTGCTATTTCAACTGGTAACTGCACGGACATGCAATGCTCTACCCAAAGAAAATTTATATCCTTTTTTCACACAAATAGAGCTTTCTTTTGGTGGTATTTGATTACCTCTGGGGTTTTTATTTTTTGCTCTATAAACAAAAAAAGACTGAGAATTTAAAAAAAAATAAAAATTATATTTTCTAATTTCTGTTATAAAAAATATCCAATAAACTCAAATTTCATCCTAAATTTAGGTCAAAATATATTTTGCTACATGTCTTTGGTAAAAAAAAATCTCTATAAGTGTATATTAACTGGTTTATGTGAAAGTTATATCGTCTACAAACTATGATATAGATACTGAAATTTACTAAATTTTTTGCTATACAGTGCATGGCACTGGTTTAACTGACAACTCTGCGGACATGTAATGCTGTACATCAATGAAATGTATGTAATTTTTCTTTTGGTGGTATTTGATCAACTGTGGGTTTTTTATTTTTTGTGCTAAAAAGAAAAGTCTGAAAATTGTGAAAAGGCCAAAAAGTATCTTGCTACATATCTTTGTTAAAAAAATCCCAATAACTGTATATTAATTGGTTTGTGTAAAAGTTATAGCATCTACAATATGGTATAGATACTGTAAATTACGCAGATTTTACTTTCTGACTGCCTATCACCTTTCTTGAGGGGCTTAAATGCTAGGGCAATACAAACACCCCCAAATTACCCCTTTTAGGAAAGTAGAGACCATAAGCTATTTGCTGAGAGGCATGTTGAGTCCATGGAAGATTTATTTTTTTTCCACACGTTTTTGGAAAATTAATTTTTTTTTTTACACAAAGTTGTCATTTAAATGGTATATTGCTCACACATTCCATAGGTATATTTATAATTACGCCTCAAAATATATTCTGCTGCTTCTCTTGTGTATGGGGGTACCACATGTGTGAGACTTTTTGGGAGCCTAGCAGCATACAGAAGCCCAGAATCCAATGACCCATTTGAAAGCCTGAAGGTGTAATTTCCTCATTTCACTTCCTCACTACCTATGACAGTTTCAGATGCCCTGAAATTCCAGGATAGCACCCCCCCCCCCCAAGACTCCTTTTTGGGAAGTAGACATCCCAAACTATTTGCTGAGAGGCATGCTGAGTCAATGGAATACTTTATTTTTTACCACAAGTTTTTGGAAAATGACAAAAACATTTTTTTTTGCAGCTGCAGGCATCATCTTGGTATAACCATTCAAAGTCCAGTGATGTACCAGTACATCGCTGGTCCTTGTTGAGCATATGTATCATGGTCTTTTTTATGCAGCCTGTGGACTGAATGAATAAAAGAGAAGAAATCTCTGCTGGATAATATGTGTGGTATACCCACCATTAGAATATACTGCCCTGCTTCCTCCCACTTCTAATGTTGGGCATACATAAAATGTTCTTTTTTTTTGTTCAGCCCATGAACAGATTCATCCATTCACATCAATTGATGTGGATGAAGAAATCTTTGCCAAAAACTTTTAAAAAAATATATGCCGAAGCGTAGGAGCGAACCACCCACTGACCAACCCAGGCACCCATGCTTGGGCATATATGTGCTTTTTTTTTGTACTGCGGATGAGAAATCTCATGCAGAAGCACTGCACACATATTCTGAGAGAAAACCCCATTGCTGTCAGAATAAACAGAGTGGTGCTGCAGCTGAATGGCAATCCTGCAAAGAAAACAATGATGGTTAACAATAAAACAGTAGCAATAGAACAGTAACCTAATAAAACAACATCTTTTGTATTGAAATCTGTGCCCAAAAAATATGAAAAAATGTATATGCTGAAGCATAGGAGCGATCCACCTACTGGCCACCCCAGGCCCCCATAATTGGACATTTATGTTCTTTTTTTTAACTGTGGATGAAAAAACTCATCCATCAGCGCGTCATACACTGATGTATATTCTGAGAGCACACCCTGTTGCTGTCAGAATAAACAGATCGGTGATGCAGCTGAATGGTGTTACTGCAAAGAAAACAAGAACGGTTAACAATAAAACACTATTTTTTTAAAAAGGTTCAGTACTTCACATTCATACATATACAACCAAAAATTTAACTACAAGCAAAAATTATTTTGGTGTTTAACCGTAGTATCATAAACCAAGGTATACACAAGTCCATAAAAAGTCCCACACCAATTTGTGTAACGAGCTGCGGTGGCATAATACAGCTGAATGTATTAGTGCCGAGAATTGGACACCAACTAATGGAATTGTGGAAATACATGGGGAGTATGTGGAGAAGAGATCCACTGAGATTCTGATCCTTGCTAACACAACGCGCAATAGACCTTCTTTTATGGTCATGGATGGTCAGTGAGTGTAATATAGTAAAACATGGTGGTGGAGCACAAAGATTTGCAATCTATTGAGCGCTTGAAGATTTCTTACAACTTTTTGGCACACACATTGGTGTGGGACTTTTTATGGACTTATGTATATCTTGGTTTATGATACTACGGTTAAACACCAAATCATTTTTGTTTGTAGTTAACTTTTTACATACAGTATGTATGAATATGAAGCGCCAAATCTTTTTAAAAAAATAGTATCACAAGTGTATTTGCACTATAATGGGCAGCTAACACATTACTGGTATTTCATATTTTTCATTGATTATTGTTGAGATTGGGACACTAACACTATTGATTTTTTGTTAATATCAACCTACACATTCACAGCAAGAGTAGGCACTTAGTTCATCTATTTATTTTTTAACAATACAACAACTTTTTTTTATACTTTTTAATTTTTTTAATTTTTTTTTTACTTTTTTGTTTTTTACCATTTGGAAATTTTTTTTAAAACTGTAAACTTTCCAGAATTGTAGTGTCTCTCAAAATGCGATGCCGGTTTCCTGATTACCCAACATCTTTCGAGACCCTGTGTAAATATGTGCCCTAGACTGTGCCGTGCTGTACCCTCTACTAATACTCCACTAGTATGTGGTAATGATGGAAGCTGTCCTTGAGGCAGAAACTAGATTGGCCAGGACAGGAGGGACAAATAAAGTCGGTGTCTCACCTGCTACAGAGAAGACATCTTTTTTGGGGAGACTTTTGGGTAGAGATACCAAGAATGGCATCAGTAAAATGCCTCTCATGCAGCTCACTGCATCTGGGTTGGGGGTTTGGGCCACAGCACCTTCTGGATACAAAAGGGCCATGATAATCTCTCCCTGGACATTTAGGAAGGATCCACTTCGTTCAGTTGGTTTGTAAAGCAGAAAGGCATTGTACAGTTCAACTGAAATAAATATAATGACACTTTTTTGTACCAGCATCTGGCTTTTCAGGAAACTAAGTATGGCTTCATCATTTGGTCATTGAAGTCCACCCCTCCAATGCTAAGGCTATAGTTGTGGGCGCAAAGGGGCTTCTCAACAACACCACCTGCCTTGGAAATCTGGATGGTCGTGTCTGCGTGAATGGAAAAAAGGATGAAAACAACACGTTTGTCCTTCCACGTCACTGTGAGCAATTCATCATTTTTCAAGTAGGCTTTCTCCCCCTAAATTGGGTATATACAAACAGCTGGGGGAAGCCCTGACAAATAGGTCGCACAGGACCACATGGGCCAATTCCAAGATTGTACAAATGTTTAAATAGTGGCAAGCTTATATAAAAATTGTCCACGTATCAGTGGTACCCCATATGGAAAAAGGGTGACACCAAGTCCCAAACTAACTTGCCACTGCTCTCCATGTAGTCTGGGCACCCGAATGGCACATTCGGAAGGACGCTATGGGCTCTCTGGGCTGCTGTTTGAATTCTTGGTGGCTGTGGGACACTACTGCTAGCCACTGCATCAGCTTATACTGCACTTATGGGACTTGCTACATCACCAAGTGATACTTCAGTGCCGGTATGTAAAAGACCAGGGTGTACTAGGCCGCTGGTGCTCCCCAGTTTACCAAAAGGTAGTGTGGCACTAGTACTGGCACTCTGCTGCATATCATCATGCAATTATAACACCTCAGCAACCTGGGAATGGAGTCGGGTACATCTGACCTTAGCAGGGACCTCTACTCCATCATCTGAGCTATCTGTCAGGGTGCTACTGTTCCCTACAGGTTCGTATTCTGAGCCTGATTCTGTCAGTGAGGCTTCTCCTTCGCTCGCATCTAACATACTCAGAATTCTGTAGGCCTCTTTACGACTCAGAATCCTGTAGGCTTGTATCAAATCATATAGGATCAGCAACAAGGTGAAGATGAATTGTAGAAAGTTTTATTCAGATGCGGAGTAAAAATAGTTCCATAATGCAAGCATTACTAACGCGTTTCAGTCAAACAAGACCTTACTCATATTATGTCACTTGTAGTGCAGCACATTATGATCATATGTAAACTGCAGATTTAGGGTGTTATCTTCACTAGTGTTACCTTTTGTTGGACATTTTGGCCACTAAATTTATAGATACCTAGTGCAACTTAGGGGAAAAAGATCTCCTGGCTGTCAGGGACTGATTGAACCGCTACAAAAACATTTACCTGTTAGTGCTAGCAGAGATCAGGCCTGATCTTGCTAACCATGCAGTTTTGTGTGCAATGTATCAAGTGACAGTGCTCTACTGACACTGCACTTGCTGGGGAAGAAGGGGGATTAAGTGTAAAGGCTAAACGCAGGTGCTGGCAGGTGTCAGAGCTAATCCTGCTAACGGTGCATTTTTAGGGACACTATACTATTGTGAACGCTGGTATAGTTCTGATCTGATCAAAGATATTGATCTGTTCAGACACTATACTAGCAATGGAGGTGTATTGAGTATGTGAGCATGTTCCTGGCAATCAAAAGGTTAAATGTGATGAATAACATAATGGCAGGCAATCTGACATTATCTGGGAGGGATGCTAACTAACGTTAATGCTAACTGAAGTCACCCGTGACACTAATATAGTGATCAGTAAAAAAATGTGGATGCTGTAATAATGACACTGATGACAGGGCAGTGAAAAGGTTAACTGGGGGGTGGTGATCGGGGGGTTAAATGTGACCTAGCTGTGCTTTTACTGTCTCAGTGTAGTGCTTTGACTTACATGGATCTGCTTTCATCTCTTTCAGAAATGGAATGTGCTCCAGGGAGAGAAGATTGCATCATTTCCAGTACCTGTGTAATGTAAACACAGGCAAAGGAAAACCTCTGATTTGGTACAGCCAATCAGCAGGATCAGGCAAAACATCATTGGCCTGAATCTGATGAGTGATTGGTGTTGTACCAAATCACAGCACCACTGGACCAGCGGGAGCCTGATCATGTATATATATGTGATTGTGTGCAGGGATTCCACCCAGTAGCAGTAAAACTGCTATAGGGTGTAGGGAAACTGATTGGAAAATGTTTTAGGCTGAGCTTCGAGCCACTAATGCACCACTTATACACTTATTTCATAGGCAGAGCCAAGGCAGATTTCCAAATGAATTGCCACATACAGTGGATATAAAAAGTCTACACGCTCCTGTTAAAATGTCAGGTTTCTGTGATGTAAAAAATGAGACAAATATAGAAAAGATAAAAAGTTCAAAGGGGGAGTTGGTCCATTCAAATAAAGAGATTATTAAAGTGTTTACGGAGTATTACAAACAGTTATATAATATTAGTCCCCAAGGCCCTCTAAAAGAAGCTCAAAAGGGAATTCATGAAAAAAAGATGACATACTTAAATAATGCGGGATTACCAAAATTAAGTGAAGCACAGTTGAACACCCTAGATGCAGAAATTTCCCAGGAAGAAATTAAAATAGCATTAAAAGGCACAGTGGGGGGGAAAAGCCCAGGTCCGGATGGCTACACAGCTAAATACTATAAGAAATTTAGTGAAGTACTGTTACCCAAGATGGAGAAATATATGAATGCCCTGGGAGGTGGGATGGAAGTGAGGAGAGAATCCCTACAGGCCCATGTAGTACCTATTCACAAGGAGGGAAAAGATCCGTCTCAGTGCTCCAGCTATAGACCTATCTCATTATTGAACACAGACACTAAACTGTACGCAAAGGTGTTAGCAAACAGGTTGAGAGATCTTATGCCTGAATGGATCCATGGAGACCAAGTGGGCTTTGTACCGGGGAGAGAAGGTAGAGATAACGGCCTGAGAACCCTGATGCTTATTCAGAAAAGTAGAAAAGGGAAGGCCCCGGTGGTGCTCTTGTCAATTGATGCAGAGAAGGCATTTGATAGAGTGGACTGGAGTTTTATGATGGACAACTTAAAAGTGCTGGGAATAGGTGATAGAATGCGAGAGTGGATAAGTAAATTATATAGGGAGCCTACTGCAATCATCACGGTAAATGGGGAGAGATCAGAACCCATTGGAATGTCTAACGGTACAAGACAGGGCTGTCCACTGTCCCCTTTGCTATATGTATTGTCACTCGAACCTCTGCTGTCAATAATAAGAAATAGTGGATCGGTAAAGGGAATTCAGATAGAATCCATAGAACATAGAGTTGCGGCCTTTGCGGACGACTTACTGTTCTATGTGGGGAATCCCCGAATAACTCTCCCAAATATAATGAAGATTCTGAAGGAGTACGGCGAACTATCAAATCTAAAAATTAATCCATCGAAAACAGAGATCTTGAATATTAATATATCGAAGAACGAAAAAGAAAAACTACAAAAAGAATTCCCTTTTATATGGAGAGAAAAAGAGATAAAATACCTAGGAATAAAACTCACTGCCTCACCTAAGCATTTGTATGGATTAAACTATATCTCTTTGATAAATGAGATTAGAGAAGATTTAAAAAGACTAGAAGGAGGAAACCCATCCTGGATAGGACGTATAAACCTAGTTAAAATGGTAATCCTGCCTAAAATACTGTATAGATTTCAAATGGTACCAATTAAAATTCCAGAAGCCTTCTTTAAGACAATGAAAAAAATATTAACAAGATACATATGGAAGAATAAAAAACCTAGAATAGCATATGAAACATTGAGTAGGACTAAAGAGAAAGGGGGATTGGGCCTACCAGATGTCAAGAGATATTATAAAGCAGTGGTCTTAGCAAGAATATATGACTGGACATTTAACCATAAGGGGAAAAGCTGGATAACAATAGAGAATGATCTTAGTGGCATTAGATTGAGTCAGATGATATGGGTTCCACCACAGTTCAGATTTAAAGAAAGCACAAGTATCTACACTTTAAATGTCTTTAGGGTATGGGATAATTTACACAAAAGCATGAAATGGGATTTTAATTCTATATTAATGCCTCTCATAAATACTGAGTACTTTCCCCCGGGAAAGATGAAGATATCAGGGAGATGGTTTAGAAAGGAGGATACTCAACTGAGAGATGTTTTGGTGGAGGGGGAATTGAGATCACTAAAAGATTTAATAGAGAAGAAGGGAGATATTTTTTTTAGAATAGATGAGTGGAAACATCATCAATTGAAATGTTTTATTGGAAATCTACCGAAACCCCTGAGGTCAAAAGAGGAATGGAATATGTTTGAAAGGTTGTTAGAGACACGAAGGGATGGAAAGCACGGTGTTTCAAAAGTGTATAGAATACTCACAGAATTAGACACAAACACAAAGTTAATCTTTATAACAAAATGGGAAAGAGATATGGGAGTGGGGATCGATGAAGATAGACAGAGAAAGATGTTTAGATTGATACACGATAATGTTAGTATGAGAGAGGTTGAGGCTAATTATAAGTGTGTGACACGTTGGCATATTACACCGAGTGTAGAGCACAAGATGAGTGGTGAAAATTCAAATTTGTGCTGGAGAGGATGTGGAGAGATAGGCACGGTGTTCCACATGTGGTGGGAATGTCCGAAAATCCAGGCTTTTTGGAAGATAATAGTCAAATTGATTGAAGATATAACTGAAATTGACATAGGGTTAGACCCAATGATGTGTCTCCTACACAATGTGGAGACATCTGTAAATAAATATAAAGATTCAGGTATATGGTACTTATTGAATGCGGCGAAGGGGTTGATACCCAAGTTTTGGCGGAAATCTGAGGTACCGAGAGAGGATGACTGGATTAACAGAGTGAATCAGATTGGTAGAATGGAAAGAACATACCATATGCAGGAAGATAGGATGAGAGTTTATTCTAGGAGATGAGAAAAGTGGGAAAGAGCAGGATTGAAAGAAAAATATAGGAAAATATGAACTAGGATGTTAGTAAAAAATTAATAAGCCTCAAGAGAGTAGAATGAGCTAGAGTCTGCAGAGGGGGAGGAGGGGGGAGGAGGGGTGGAAAGGGGGGGTAGTGGGTTGAGAAAGAAAAGAGTTTTTAGTAAGGGAAAGGGAGAAAGGTTATAAATGTCTATGTGTATGAGAACTTTTTCCCCTTTATGGGATTTTGTATTAACATGAAAAATGTAATAAATATTTAATTTATAAAAAAAAAATAAAATAAAATAAAAAATGAGACAAAAATAAATCATTTCAGAACTTTTTTCACCTTTAGTGCAACCTATAAACTGTACAACTCAATGGAACAACAAACTGAAATCTTTTAGGTGGAGGGAGGTAAAAATAAAAAGCTAAAATAATATGGTTGCATAAGTGTGCACACCCTTAAACTAATACTTTGTTGAAGCACCTTTTGATTTTATTACAGCACTCAGTCTTTTTGGGTATGAGTCTATCGGTATTGCACATCTTGACTTATTTATCTTATCTTGACAATAGTTGCTCACTCTTCCTTGCAAAAACACTCCAAGTCTGTCAGATTGTGAGGGCATCTCCTGTGCACAGAACTCTTCAGATCACCCCACAGATTTTCGATCAGATTCAGGTCTGGGCTCTGGCAGGGCCATTTCAAAACTTTAATCTTCTTCTTGTGAAGCCATTCCTTTGTTGATTTGGATGTATGTTTTGGGTCGTTGTCATGCTGAAAGATGAAGTTCCTCTTCATGTTCAGCTTTCTAGCAGAAGCCTGAAGGTTTTGTGCCAAAATTTAGAAAATTGGGATTTCTCCACATACTGTAGAGTGTACTAATATACACTTTTTTGAAACTAATTAAGAATGTGTAGAATGGCCTTGTGTCAAAATCCACCTATTATTTCTTTTTTTAAAGTAACAATTTTGCAAATGTAGAAGTGCTGCCCTTTAAATAGGAGACTGGCCTGGCCTTTCTGATTGGTTGAACAGGACATCTGTCTCGTCAAAAGGCCGGGTACGTGAACATCCTGATGAAGCTCACGGTCACGTGTGCGAAACGCGTTAGCGTGGGCAGCATCAGCCAGATCCTGGGCCACACCTACGGGAATGAGCGCGTGTTGATCCGCCTCATGCCGTTCTGAGCAGGGCGGTAAATTCGTACACCGCCTCCAATACCGGGAATACCGCTGTGAGCCGATACTACTACTACCATCATGGGGTCATTCATTCCAGCCTGGTTCGTCTGTTTGCAGGCTATAGATGATTCAGTATCCAGATGCACGTCAAGTTGTCATAACCTTACTATGTGAAGTCTGTCATGCTGACACTATACACTTACAATTACCTAGGAATGGTGAGAGCCTGTGGGCACAATTATTTCAGCGGCATTTGCCATATCAGCATTTTACCAAGTTCTTCACACTATATGGTCCGATTTTTCACATATAGTGACTCCACAAATAGTCAGTATTGACTCTGGACACTATTTTGTTGCACTGGTGATCAAGCTGGACTGAGTTAATTATACTGGATCATTTATTCTTCAACCTTTTAATATCAGGCTGTTAAGCCTTTACTTCAATTGAATATCTATGATATTTACAGTATATATATCCTTTTTACGGAGGTTGTCGGTATACATCCTCCTCCTCCTCTTCCTGAGGGATCCAGAATGCTGTAGAGATCAATGCCATATATTGACAGGGCAATACTCTCTTCAGAATTCTTCTATAAGACCAAACCAGGGTGCTCTAGTGCAAAAAACACCGGAAGTCTTCAGCTGCTTTGGTATTCTGGTGTTATGCTGAAAAAACCTGTCTGCTCTCAGTATATGCTCTTCTATATACTGTATATACTGTATATCCCATGGTTGGGAACTTTAGTGGTTTGGAGAAGACCACACTTTGCAGATGTGCCTTCACATGGCAGTATGGTTTCTTATGCTTTTGCAAACCTATGCAACAAACACCTCTGGTTTAAACTTGAGATGTTTAAACAGTTTAGCTAGATTTTTTTTGTGCTGTGTAGTTTTAGCTTTGAACAGGGAACTAAAACAAAGGCATTTATGAATAAAGCAGAACTAAACCCATAAAAACATCTTTTCCCCTTACTCCCCCTCCTGACTCTTGAAGAATAGGGTGTTGTTTCCTTATTAAAATAAAAATAATAATATATATATATATATATATATATACTACCTTCTTTGTGCTGCACTGCAGAGCTCCCTGCTTTCTGGCCTAGGCCAGAATGATGTTGTGCTTTGCTGCCTGCTCGGATGTCCACAATTTACTGCAGAGTGCAAGTGTCGCAAGATTTCAGGCATGGGCAGCTGTACCTGAAGTGGTTTGTATATCACGAAGACTTGTGGCACATCTGTACATGCGCATGTTCAATCAAGCTTCAAAGCCCCATCAAGTTCACTGGCAGAACCTTCATACCTGAACATATGCAGTAATGCCTGCGTATGTGCAGATGAGTTGCTGGTCTTTGCTAGGTCCTAAAGACTTGGCTGAGACCTGCTAAACCCGCTAAACATCTGCACAAGCAACTGATAATTATAGCTAATGGTGCTGAAGATGAGCTGGGGATAACAATATCCCTGAGAGAAGTTCAGCTTTAAAACAGATAGTACTGTATTATACACAATATACCGTATGAAATATCTTTTATGAACAAACATAAAAATTGTACCTTATAAATTAGGGATTACATCTCATAGAACAAAGATTATGATTGTACCAGCCCACAATTTTAGTGCATTTGGTAGTAATATGATCCAATGTTCAAAAGCAGCCAGAGCATTATCTCCAAAGCATGTTGTACGAAAATCAATATTCTTTGTAGTCATAAACCTTGCAAGCTTTTAAAATAAAAAGGGTCACATTTAAATATTATATAAGCCAGAATATAGTAAGAGAGGAATTTCAAATCACATATATACTTAAAACATGTATATAGCAGATTTCTTGGTTCATGATATCACATGATATCTCCTTGGAATAAACAAGCATCCAAAACAGACTGTCCTTGGATATGATGGATGTGCTTTAGAAACATTCTTTTTCAGCATACCGTGTGCAGTATCCATCCAGCACTAACAACAACAACAACAGTGTAGTATAATGAAGAACAGTCAAGCAAGTCCACTTCAGCACCGGAAGGTTTAATCCTCTTCATGAAAGGCCATTTTTTTGCTATACCACACTGAGCTACTTTAACTAGTAATTGTGCAGCCATGCAATGCTGTACCCAAGCAAAATGTATATCACTTGTTTCAGACAAATGGAGCTTTCTTTTTGTGGTAATGGATCACCACTGGGTTTTTTTTATTGTTTGTGATAAAAAGACTAAACATTTTGAAAAAAATTATATTTTTTTTACTTTCTGCTATAAAACATATCCAATAAAAAAAAAACAAAAATAAATTACTGCATACATTTTGGCCAAAATGTATTTTGCTACGTCTTTGATAAAAACAAATAAAAAAAATCCCAATAAGTGTATATTGATTGGTTTACATGAAAGTTATAGCGCCTATAAACTATTGAATATATATACTGTTTTTTAAAAATATTTTTAAGCTACTAATGGCGGTGATAAGCGACTTATAATAGGACTGCGGGAGTGCGGCTGACAATGACTAACTGCCACAAACATCACCAATGACAGTGATCAAATATAACACTATACACTGTCACTGTACTAATGGCACTGGCTAGGAAGGGGTTAACATCTAGGGTTGATCAAGGGGTTAAATGTGTGTCTAACTATTTGTAATTTGGGTAAATTGTGTTGCTTTTACTAAACAAAAAGCAGGAATGAAAAACTTGCAGATTGCTCCTTCTGTACAGCGCTCTGTGCTATTTAGCAACACAGAGCTCTGGGCTGCAATCGTACACAGCCAATTAGCAGGACCTGGCTGTGAATCATTGGCAGGGACTTGCTGACAGGCTCCAGCTGTGTACAGTAAGTGGGGGGTGTGGAAGCAGGCAGTGACACACCCATATGTTGCTTTGTCTACAGCGCCTGCCTGTCCGCAGTACATTATGGGTGGGCTAATGAAACCTGCAAACTTAACCACTTCCCAACCACCCTATAGCAGAAATACTGTTACAGTGTGGCAAGGGTGCGCAAATTCATGTATATATGGCTGGTAATTACCCTCCGGCGCCCGGTGATTTCCAAGGATCTCCCCCGGTGAGGAAGATTGTTTTGTTTGCAAACAGCCTTCCTCCCTGTCAGCTTGGGCACACTGCTCGGGATGGCTGTGCACAGCAGTCATTCAGATCAGTGTGCTTACAGTGAAGCACACACTCCCTGCTCCCTAGTAAAACACTCCCTACATATAGTTAACCCTTTGATCACCTCTCATTTTTTTTAGCACTTATCACTGTATTGGTGTCACTGTGGTGTCAGTGACACCAAGTTAGTTCCCTCCCAGTATCAGAATGTCCACCGCAGCCCCACAGTCCCGCTAAAAGTCATTGATCGCCGCCATTACTAGTAGCAAAAAAAAAATTAAAAATCCCAGTATCTATACCACCATTAGTTAACGCTATAACTTTCACGTAAACCAATTAATTTACACGTATTGGGATTTTTTTTTAGCAAAGACATGTAGCAGAATACATTTTGGCCTACATTTATGATGAAATTAGATTTTTTACATTTTTTAAATTTTTTTACTGGACATGTTTAATAGCAAAAAGTAAAATATATTGTTTTTTTCTCAAAATTGTCAGTTTTTTTTGTATAGCTCAAAAAATATAAAAAGCACAGGCGATCAAATACCACCAAAAGAAATCTCTATTTGTGGGATAAAATTACATAAATTTCATTTGGGTGCAGTGTTGCATGACTGCACAATTGTCAGTTAAAGTAATGAAGCTCTGTATCACAAAAAATGGCCTGGTCGTCAAGGGGGGTAAATTCTCTCGAGGGCAAGTGGTTAATGGAGTTCTTATTTTAACATAAAACATGGTCAGCTAGATGCTAGCAGATATCAGTTTTAATTAGGGTTGCAACGATACTGACACCAGCATTGGTGACTATACCAAGTACTTGCACGAGTACTCATACTCATGAAAATGCTCCGAATGCCTGAAACCGATAACTTTGTACCCATTCAAAATGTACTCAAATTGCACGGCAAAGAATCACATGCGATTTGTGATCCCAGTATAGAAAGACAAGAAAGCGCCATCTAAGAAGTGCAGCAATAGGTAAACAAACAGTTTATTAATGTTATAACAACTCAAATGTTAAAAAGTACATTATACTGTATATCTTGCATGTCAAATCCAAAACTACTGCTGCTTGCGATGCTCATAGGGCTGGAAGAGATGTATGGGCGGTCCACCCCAAAGCTGACAAAACTTCCTCCCTATTGCCACAGCGGTCCCAGAACCAGCTACATCTACTCCAGCCCTGTGAGCACCGCAATCGTTTTGGATTTGACATGCAAGATATATTATGTACTTTTAACCCATTGGCGCTGGCGCCTCCCAGCCCTTTAAGGGTTTCAGAAGGCGGGAGGTGGGGCGGGGTTTTAAGGTCAGGTGACCGCCGTGATTCACGGTCATGGTGGTCATATGATCGGGAAAGGTCTCGATCAAAAGAGGAGATCGGGACCTTTCCGTGAGTACCGGACATGTGTGCTGGGAGTGCGCAGGGCGCGCGCTCTCAGCAGATATGTTTTTCTTAATTGCACGCAAATGTGTGGCCGCTCAGCATCAAGGCCCAGACGCCGGGGGGCCGCACATTTGCGTGCAACCAGCGCAAAGAGGGTAAGATGTGAGTTGTTATAACATTATTAAACTGTTTGTCCACCTCGGTACCAGTGGGTACTTGACTGAACAGTACTTGTCAGTAAAAAATGGTATCGGCGCAACCCTGATTTTAATGGTTTGTGACAATAGGTGAGAAGCAAAACTGAAAATTCTGTGCTGGTTCCTACTCATGGCTAGATTCATATTTTTTCCTCCTCTAGGCCAACTGTATTTTGCTGCGTCTCCTATTCTAGTTGTATTTAGGGGCGGACTGACAACTCATGGGGCCCCTGGGCATAGAAGATCATGGGGCCCCCTGTGTCCCTGCCCACTCAAGCCGCACCCACACAAAGCCCCACCTACATATTACACTGCCTGCAATGCATGCATTTGTCACAGAATTTCTCTACAGTATGTTCAAAATAAATGTTTATTACACAAAAAAAAAAACCTTACATTAAAGAGAGCGCAACAATGGTACATTTCAAAATGAAGGTTTTAATTAATTTTTCCTACTCCTTCCACTGACACCAATGATAGGACACTATTCCTCCCACTGACACCAATGATGTGGCACTATCCTTCCCACTCACACCAATGATAGGACATTATTCCTTTCACTGACATGAATGATAAGGCATTATTCCTCCCACTGATACCAACGATGGGGTTCTATTCCTGTCATTGACACCAAAGGTTGGATGCTATTCCTCCCCCTAATACTAAAGATGCATGGTTTACTCCCACTGATGCCAGGACAATTTCTGATCCCAAAGATCACAGTCCGGCCCCCTAAAACCTGAAGGACAGTAAACTGGCCCTTTGTTCTAAATTTGTGGTCTCCAAACTTTCTTAACAAAGCATATTCATGTATTAGAATGGTCCAGTCACAGTACAGACTGAAATCCAATGGAGAATCTGTGGCCAGACCTGAAAATTGCTGTTCACAGATGCTCTCCATCCAATAACAGAGCTTGAGTGATTCTGCAAAGAAGAATGGGCAGAAATGTCCCTCTCTAGATGCGCAAAGCTGGGAAAGAGTACTATCAGTGTCACTGGAGGTTGGGGGATTACACACTGACCTGCTGCAGGATACAGGGCAGGTCAGCACAACGATGACTCCGCTCTCTTCTCCTGCCACCCGCCCTGTGGCAGGGATGTGGGACCCGACCCTCTGAGGAAACTCCGAGGAGAGGTGTCTGAAGTGCCTGCCGCAGTGCTGCCCCATTGCAACACTTCCTTTTTTTCCTCCTTTCAGCAGCGGCATATCCAGAGGATGGACTGAACCTCTCATGGGGCCCTCTAGTGACCCCGGGCCCTCGGGCAGTGCCCGAGTGCTCGAATGGTCAGTCCGCCCCTAGTTGTATTACACTATCACATTGTTATCACACAGGCCAAAAGAGAAAGCTCAAAACAAAAATGATATACAGCTGCCCCTAAATCAAACCGTGTGACAATATATCAATGTGCAAATGATAGTGCATGTAAACTATACACACACACAAATATGAGTACTACAGTGCACCTCCCCCACTTGCTATGCACTGATATATAATTAAATTGCTAAACCTGTGCATACAAATGAAATAAATACCATAACAAGAACAGTCCTGTATTTGGACAGTGCAGCGCTACAATGCACCATATTTGAACAGTGCTAGCACAAAAATGTAAATAAATTAGATATATAATCAACTTGATATCAGAAGAAAATATCAAGGAAATTGTATTCCTCCTTCCTTATATAACTTCATAAAATGTGACAATACGACATAACAAATAAGCATGTGATCCCCTAAGGGATTCAAATGTCCCTGTATCTTTAAATACAGTCTAATCCCATTTTCTGTGCTCGTTGGTGTAGTGAAATGGTTAAAGTAAATAATTAAAAACAAAGGTACTGCACTTACACTTATTAAATGAATGGGTGCTTTAAAATTTACAAAAGACCGGAACGCAGTTAAATCATAAGATGTGACGATGGAATCAGTGCTCTCATTTGTGCTACCCCTTTCCACCACACTCACCACAATATTTGACCCCTTTTTCAAGCAGGTCAAAAGCGCTCAAGTTGCCCTTCAATCTGGGGTGGGTAGTGACAGTGTGATGCTGTATCCTTCCTGATCCTAGATGGTCATTTCCTATTTCGTGCTGACCACACATGTGAAATTCAGACAAAAGGAAGCTTCCATAGTGTAAAACCGTTTATTAAAATTATTAATTACAAAGGTATTGCACTTACACTTAATAAATGAAAGGGCGCTTTAAAATTTACACAAGACTGGAATGCCTTATGTGCGCCACCGCTGAAAGCCTGAAATCGGAAGTGATGTAGTCAGAGGCTGCTCCTGATGGCGATGTGCACGTCAGAAATTTTAATTTTGTTTTGATGTATTTGCTTGTTGAAGAATTTTGTTTCATCATATTCATTATGTTGAACTGATTCATTTTTGGGTTTCGTTTTGTACCTTTAGCATTTGATTCATATATTTGTTGGTCTGGGTGGATTCAAACTTTTTAGCAGTTTTTTGGAAGAATGCTATATATTAGTTTTCACTTTCCATATTTTGGATGGATTCAATATTATATATCAAAACTATTCGAAAGGATTCTATCATTTCGGATGCAATGGAATAAATAATGCAAAATTCAAACCTAAGAATTGAATTAGATTGTGGAACTGAACTGACTGTGACAATTGCAAATTCAATTTAACCCCTTGGAGCCAGGGCCTCCCAGCCCTTTAAGGGTTTCAGAAGCCGGGAGGCGAGGCGGGGTTTATGGTCATCTGATCACAGCGGTCACATGATCTGGAAAGGTCCCGATCGAAAGAGGAGATCAGGACCTTTCTGTGAGTACCAAACATGTGTGCTGGGAGCGCTCAGGCCACGCGTACTCATTACATATGTTTTTTTTAATAGAACGCAAATGTGCGGCCACTTGGCATCTAGGCCCAGACGCCGGGATTTGCACATTTACGTTCAGCTGGCACAAAGTGGTTAAATCACAAATGTACTCAAATCTGATTTAATTTGAAAATTTAATTAATTTCCCCATGGGCTGAACTACTATCACATCATGTCAGGTCATCCAAATAAAACAAATGCATTTGTTATTTTCATTATAATTTTTTTCATATTCATTGACATTCATGACTATGTCCATTCGGAGATTCGTAAACATCAGAATCATAGTGAAACTAAACTCATACGTCTAGCAGACAGCAACAATAAGGATTCAGCTGGATTCAGCGGGACCATCGAGCAGTCAAGATGGTAGCAGTTTAGAAACTTCTATTATACAATAGACTTTTTTCCTGACAGTCAGCTGCATGATGTGTGGGTGCCTGTCTGTGGTCCCTGACATTACTGTTACCCAAGCCCTCGACCGATGTTGGCTCTGCAGAAATTCAGCCCTCTCAAGTCAAAAACTCATTTGCACAGTACTTAAAATTCTTTTTAAAGGGGAATTGCATATTATTAGATCTCACTTAAGTTTCAGTGCAGCAATATCTAGTTCTTCATTTGGTGATATACTATCTATCTTCCTATTACAGCACAGTCACTCCACTTACAATTTACAGAAGAGCTTTGTAATCATTCAGGTTCCTTGTCATATTGGCGTGTGTCTCAGAATGCCTCAATGCCCTCTGGTTCACTTAGTAAATTTTCCTTACAGCAATTTGCATATAAAACGTCTCATTTCAACTGTGCAGCATTGCCTGTTCCCTTTGTAATAATGTATCTTGCTGAAGGATTCCTTTATTTTGTACACATATATATGTAAATTAACATTGTGATGACTATCAATATATAGTATTTTAAAATTTCTACAGAAAAATGTATCTCAGGCACATTATGAGCTTCAGATTTAGCCCTTTACTGATTTTGTTTGTTAGACTTGCATATTTGAGATCCACTTACACTGGAATGTGACCTTCTCATTGCTTTTCCATTTCCTTCTTTCAGATACTTTTATTTTCTAGAACCATGTTTTGCAATATAGACAACTTATTTTCACAATGGGGATCTTTTTTGCTGCTTATTTGTGCAACCTGGTAATTGCCAGCAATCTGTGTCAATGTTATGGATACTGTATTGTAAATGTGCATATTTGTTTACATTTGTTGTGGACAGAGGAGGGGGGCAGTAAAAACTCTCCCTTCACTACCTGTCCCATACACACATTGGTAAGTGAGAAGAAACCTACATTTCTCTAAGATGTAGGAAAGTTAGCTAACCTGCCACTAGGTAGCTCTGTTCCAAAATGATGTCTGGTTACAGAAGGTAGTGGCATCAGGTGTTAGGCTCCTTTTAGTTAGAGCCCTCCTGTAGTGATGTCATAGACATCTGTGCATGAAGTCGTACAGATGTCAGGCAAGTCGCATATGAAATCCCACTGACCTGCAGCTTTTAAATCGTGCTACTTCGTGTAAAGTAGCGCAATTTCAGAGTCACATTCAGTGTGAACCAGGGCATAAACCCAAAAGCAAACATTTATTATATAGCAGCTTGCCATTGCTTAGATGTGATAGCTGCATTCATTTTTTTGTAGGCTTCCTTTCTTAGCTATTTTCATTTGGCAATCCAGCCAGTAAGTCTGTTGTTTTTTGTGTTGCTTAGTGATCAGTTTTATTTATTTATGTAAAACCTTTAACCAGGGGCGGACTGACCATTTGGAAACTCGGGCACTGCCCAAGGGCCCGGGGTCAGTAGGGGGCCCCATGAGATGCCCCTGGTACCTTTTTCATAGGCTTTTTTGAGTTTGGGCAAAGACACAGGGGCCCCATGATCCCCTATTGCCCGGGAGCCCCATGAGTTGTCAGTCCGCCCCTGCCTTTAACCCAAAATGAAAAAAAAATGTTTGCTGTAACTGCTTATAAAGTTTTAATTAAAATTTGTTAGCACATTTAAATTCACTAGTACACTAGTCCCCTACCCCCATACTGACAATGCTGCTGTCCAAATGTGGCCACTGTGCTCCTTCTTCCAGAGTGGGGAACTATAATACAGGAGATGTGTTACAGGCTGCTTCCATCATCATCATATTATTTTGTCTTCTTCTAGTGTCCAAGGTAATCCTTGATATAGAAGCCCACAAGTATAGCATCCTAGATGCTGTATATACCACCCTATCCCACATTAGCTTTACCAACAATGGCTTCCTGAAAGGTAACACACAGGACAGCCTGTGCAGGAAGTTAAAAAAATTGCAAAGAATTATATATTCCACAAATCAACAGTGGTGGGATAAATTATTTTTACAAAAATACATAGAGGCCAAAAGTTGCCCCCAGAGGACTTAGGGTTACCAAGATATGTTTATTTTTAGTAGCTACCGTATTTTTCGCTCCATAAGACGCACCTGACCATAAGACGCACCTAGGTTTTAGAGGAGGAAAACAAGAAAAAAAAATATTCTGAACCAATGGACTGCAGACACAATACAGGAGATGACCAGAGACTGCGGACACAGTACAGGGGATGACCAGAGACTGCGGACACAGTGCAGGAGATGACCAGAGACTGCGGACACAGTGCAGGAGATGACCAGAGACTGCGGACACAGTGCAGGAGATGACCAGAGACTGCGGACACAGTGCAGGAGATGACCAGAGACTGCGGACACAGTGCAGGAGATGACCAGAGACTGCGGACACAGTGCAGGAGATGACCAGAGACTGCGGACACAGTGCAGGAGATGACCAGAGACTGCGGACACAGTGCAGGAGATGACCAGAGACTGCGGACACAGTGCAGGGAATGACCAGAGACTGTAGACAGTGCAGGGCATGACCAGAGACTGCAGACAGTGCAGGGCATGACCAGAGACTGCAGACAGTGCAGGGCATGACCAGAGACTGCAGACAGTGCAGGGCATGACCAGAGACTGTAGACAGTGCAGGGAATGACCAGAGACTGCAGACAGTGCAGGGGATGACCAGAGACTGCAGACAGTGCAGGGAATGACCAGAGACTGCTGACCTTTGGGGAGGGAGGGGAGCGGGTACCTGAATTTGACAGGTACCCGCTCCCACTTCCGCGGAGTTGTCCTTCTCTCTTCTTCCCGGGCCAGCTTCTGTGACAGCCGGGTGCCCACTGCGCATGTGCGAGGAGCGCTGCGCTGTGTGAATGGCCCGGCGCTTTCTGGGACCTGTCATGTGTCCCAGAAGACACCGGATCATTCACAAAGCGCAGCACATGCGCAGTGGGCACCCGGTTGTCAGAAGCCAGCGTGGGAAGACTGTGCAGCGCTGGAGCGAGGAACAGGTAAGGCCCTGCAGGAGAGAACAGCTGAGTGGCCGGCCCGGTATTCTGACATGGTGGCGGCAGAAATACCGGACCGGCCGCTTTATATTCGCTCCATAAGACGCACTGATATTTTCCCCCCTTTTTTGGGGGAAAAAAGTGCGTCTTATGGAGCGAAAAATACGGTAGCCTCCAAAAAAAGTGGGCCAATATTTCTGAGTTTTTCACATCCAAATGGATGGAGATTCTCATTCAACATAGACAGCAAAGGTTCAAGAAATTCACCCACTTACTACAAATGCTGGCTCAGGACATCTCAGAACATGGCTACCTTCACTTATTTATTTATTTCAGGTACTTATATAGCGACATCAATTTACACAGCGCTTTACATATATATTGTACATTCATATCAGTCCCTAACCCTAAAGTCCCTAGCCTACATTCATTCTAGGGCCAATTTAGACAGGATCCAATTACCTACCAGCATGTCTTTGGGGTTACACCTAAATACTAAAAAAGAACGAGGATCTCTTTATAGAAACTAAGCTAGGCAAATGTTAATGAGACCTTGATGATTACAACAATTAATTTTTTTGTTGGAAATGTCAAATTCATACTATTCCCTCCTCACACTCACCCCCCAAGTCATAATAAGTGTCTCATTTTTCACCTGGTGTTTCTACCCATCCATCTCATACACCAGGCAACATTATAAATGGGAATAGACCCATTGGGCAGTCCATGTATTCCATGAAAACTAATCATTCCATCCTTATCAAGAAATTAAATCAATTTTACAACAGGCCTCTCAATGTTGCGGCCAATAACAACAATGATAATAAAAATACAAATACAATTGGCTTAGTCACCCCTACTGATCGTACATAACAATTTTTGTCCACATGCCTTATACCTCTGACAGGCATGTTCCAGTGTCGCAAAGCCCTTTGTAAGACCTGTGCCTTTGTTACACATTGACAAAAAGAATGCACCAAAAATGAAAAACATAAAATAGACAATTTCTACAACTGCTCTTCTGAATTTGTAATATATTGTCTCTCATGTCCATGCAAAAAGTTCTATGTAGGTCGTACCATATGCCCCCTCAGAAAATGAGTCTTTTACCCCTTACATGCCAAATGCTTTCTTGAAAGCTTCTATAAAGTTGTTTATTCATACCTCCTCAAACTATGCCAGACATCCACTAGGTCCCTAAACAACAATCTATCTAGATCAGAAAATCTAGCACTCTAGCAAGTGAACAACACTGACATCATAATAAAAACTGCTGATAAGGGAGGAGGCATAGTCATACAAAACAAAGCTGACTATATCTTAGAGGCCAATAGACTTTTAGGTGATACCACTACTTATTTAAAGCTTTATAAAGATCCCATCACACAACATAAAATTGAGGCTGAAGCATCGGTTAAACAAGTCCTTGATGATTAATATCACTCACAATACAGCGGGTAATTCATATTTGCATTATGATAGTTGCCATTTCGCTAAATTGATTTGCAATATTCCTAAGGGCCAATTTTGTTGGTTACGACAAAATTGCACCTGCGATACAGACTACATTGAACAAATCTCCCTTTTAAAATACAAATTTCTAGATAACGAGTACCCCATAGAATTAGTAGATCAAGTCTACAATCACTACCTTAAGGGTAAACCCAATAAAACCTCCAGAGATAATAATGACCACTCTATGCGATTCATCACCATATTTCATATTCAACACACTAAGATGGAAAAAATACTGATCAAACATTTGGATATTTTACTAGCAGGCCGATACCATAAAACCATTATTTCCAACACACCTAGAGTCACTTATTGTAGGGCGCCCAATCTGAAAAAGCAAAATAGCCCCTAGTAAACTATTTGCCCCCACACCCAAATTTTTGTCCACATGCCTTATACCTCTGACAGGCATGTTCCAGTGTCGCAAAGCCCTTTGTAAGACCTGTGCCTTTGTTACACATTGACAAAAAGAATGCACCAAAAATTAAAAACATAAAATAGACAATTTCTACAACTGCTCTTCTGAATTTGTAATATATTGTCTCTCATGTCCATGCAAAAAGTTCTATGTAGGTCGTACCATATGCCCCCTCAGAAAACGAGTTGGGGAACATAGAAGATTAATTGAAGAAGGGAAAGATAAGCATAGTATTTCCCGCCACTTCGTGGAATACCCAATCACCCAATCAAATCACCAAAAGGTCTCCAGGTTTGGGTATTAGAACAGATCCCCTAAAACCTTGCCAGTATTTTTTAGACACACTCACACCTGGCGGCCTTAATGAGGAGGTGGAAATTTCCACCATATTATAGACACTGGTTATCGTTACTGTGTATATATATATATATATATATATATATATACACACACACACACACACACACAGTATTCCTTAATAATTTACTCATTTACTAATTTAGTGGTCCAAATCTGGGTCATTCCTTTCTGTTTATTTGCTTAATTACACAACCATTGTCTTGAGCAACCTGTGAGTATATACAAAATCTTTTATGTACGCAGTGTACAACTCCATTGTTATAACATGTTTTATGTCCACTTGTTATATGTCCACTTTTTGTACATGTTTATCAGATATGATTGACTAATTTGTATCACCAGGTTGGACCTTTTTATATATATTTTTTTTTTCTATAATCAGTACAGATATTCAATGTGCCTGTTGGTTTCTTAACGTGAAACCTATTATCTTTTGATACTCATGAGCAATTTACATTATCATACCTCATTTTTTTGTACACTCTATATTGCATAGACCCTGTAGCAAGTGTTTTGATTTGTATCCATGACCGGTTCATCCACCCAAAATCAAACACTCCATATCTATTCTATTTATACACACTTAAAATGTGTCCATCAATTAATATTTTTATCAGTATAATTAATTTATATATATATATATATATATTAAAATGAATATTTATTTATAATCTCTCTATAATTCTTATACTATCTATTTTTGTTTTATAATATGTCCAACCATAGCGTATTTCTACCTTCTATTATTTTTAACCTTACTCTTTTTTACTCAACATTCTTAGCCCAAAGCCATTATTATTATGACTTCTTTTTTAGGTCCATTTTTTACAATGATCATATATTTGTGATCATTTAAGGGGCTGTGTCCCTTTAAGTTCTGAAAATAGGTGGCCCCATTCCCTATTAAATACACAGCAGTTCCCCCCTTCAGCTTGACATAGATGCTCGCCTGTGTCTACGATCCTCAGTGCGCATGCTCAGGAAACTTGCTGCATCACAATGCCCAGTAATTTCATCTCACTGGCGTGCGTTCCATATGTGCTTCAATGCAGACTTCTAAATTCCATCTTCGTGCCGAATCCAGCCCGGGCAACCCATTGCGGTTTCCAGCGTTCACTGCGGTGAATTGGTCAGCAACACTAGGATGCCCCCCCCTTTTGCTGGACTAGATGTGCCCATTATTCTCCCCTATCCTGTAAGTCCGTTTACTTATGTGAAATAAACTTAGTATTACATCTACACTTAGAGGTGCCTTTTTTTCAGTTTTACTGGCCAGATCACCCGGTGAAAACAGAGGGTAAAAACCCTAAAAAAAATAAACCTAATGCAGCCACCACCACATCTAATAATTTAGTAAGCTGCAGTATATTACATTTTTGGCTTTGGGTTTAATACTGTTTTAAATGAATTTTAGTGTACACAAGGACAATATAATACTCACATTTTTGCTAAAAAAAAATAAAAGATTATGTTGCATTGCGTAAATAGATGCCAATCATGTCAAGGTTTAAAATTGCACATACCTGTGAAATGGCGAGAAACTACGGTAGCTAAATTATCCATAGGCAATGATTTTAAATCCTTTACAGGTTATCAACTTAGCATTAAACATGAGCTGTTGAACTAGAATTATTGCTCTTACTCTGATGTTTGTGGTGATATCTTACATGTGTGGTTCAATTATTGTTTACATATGCATGCTGAACATCCAATGAAATAACAATGAATTAAATAGCACTTTTGGTTTGTGGTGCTCAGATGCAGTGCAGTTCCACTTTAACAATTACAGTGTGAGCTAAAGGCAATTATCAGAATATCCAACAAACATGTATTGTGTTGCAGCCTACTTTACCAGTTCTTAGATGTGGTGGCAGCATCAGCTTTCTTTTTTAGGCTTTATTTCCTAGTGGTCTGTCCAGTAAGTTTGTTATGTTTCATCTTCCTTTAACAGACCAAGCTACACAGTAAAAGTTAGAGGGTTGAGACAAATTATTTAACAATGAGGTGCAAAGGTGCAATGATTTAACAAAGGGGTGCAATGATTTAATAAAGGGGTGCTTACAATGGTTATTGTTTATTCATTTAGGTAAAACATTTATCACAAAAAGAAAAAAAACCCTTTGCTCTAACTGCTTAAAAAGTGTTAGTTGGCGTTCAGCTTTAATTTGTTAGTCAAATCAATGTAAACCTGCTAGTGCATCTAACGTTATCCTTTTTTTCTGGGATGACAATGCTACTGTCCAAAGTTTGCTCTGTTACTCCTTCATTCATGGAGACACCCTGACAGGAAGTGTGATACTGGCTGGATCAACAGATGAAAATAAAGAAAAAAAGGCCTAAAGAGAAAAAAATGAATGCATCCACCACATTGACGAATTATTACATTTTTGTTGTTTTGTTTGATACTACTTTAAAGTAAGGCATCACAGGAATTTTGCAGTATGCCTCCACTCAAAATTATGTAGATAGACTTGAGTCCAGTACTGTTTAACTTTGCTACATTCCCACTGCATATGTTTTAATGTACCAACTGCCGTGTAGCCCCTAAAACAATTAGGAGAGGTTTTGGGTAGGAATTTGGCTAGTCTCCATGTAAGAGTGCAGCTTAAAATTGTACTAATTTGTAGTTGGTTTCTATAGTGGCTAAAGGTGAGTATGGTGATTTTCATTTTACAAAGATGTTTTTAAATTTAAAATATGTATGTTAATGCGTTTCCTGTGAATGGGGGGGATCTATAGAACCACATCACACTTGAGGATTCTTAAGAAATGGGTCAGGCTGGAAATGGGTAAAATTCTGAAGGGATAGAGCAGTTTTGAAAGCAGGCATATTTGACCTGCTTCAAATTTTCCCAGCCACAATATTTGGTATAGTTTCTAAGCTTCCAATAATGATCTTGTCACTCACAACAGAACTTGAATGTTGGATGCATGCAAGGAATAATAATTTGTGGTAATAAAGAATTCCAACAGGGAGATTTCAACAGGGAGGCTCCCCACTGGAATAATTAAAATGTATGGTGTATATTCATTGGCAAATCAATATGAAGGGCCTTAGATTTACTGGCATTTATCCTAAAGTTAATTCACAGCTGTTTTCATTCAGCATATCATTTTCAAAAAGGCAGCTCTTTCACATATTTGGGTTTTATCTGACAGCAAATGCCAATGACTAAATGGCTAATTCAAATAAGAGAGGGGACAGTGAGCAAACTTACCATGTCCCTGTCCATATACTGCAAAGTTGGGAATGGAATCCCGCATACTGTATAAAAGCTTGTGAGTTTGATTACAGGGAGAAAATCCATTTTCTAAAGTGCAAAATGAAATTCCACTTTTAAGTATATAGATAAGGTATGGCCAGGGGCGGACTGACCATTTGGTAACTCGGGCACTGCCCAAGGGCCCGAGGTCAGTAGGGGGCCCCATGAGATGCCCCTGGTACCTTTTTCATAGGCTTTCTTGAGTTTGGGCAAGGACACAGGGGCCCCATGATCCCCTATTGCCCGGGGGCCCCATGAGTTGTCAGTCCGCCCCTGGGTATTGTCTTGGAAATTCGCTTTAACGGATTTCTCCTTACCGTGAGTACTCGCAGTTGGATGCGCAGAAATCCCCCATAAAGCTGTGCGAATCTCGCTTACCACGACTGCAGCTAAACTACACGATTCCTGCCCATCCAACTACTTTTAGCTTCTGTTGAGATGTGGATGATGGAGCTCCGTTACCCTAGAATGATCAAACGACACTCTCAGGATGGTGTTGCAATTCACATAAGGCCGGTTTCAGACTCAGCCTTTGGTTTTATTACAAATACACACATGCCCCCCACATGAATAAAGTCAATCCCCTCCCACCGAACAATGCAATGGGGAGTGCCTATACACAGGATGTACATTCCGATTGGAGCATAGCCTTTCCTATTATCTATCACTGGTCTTCCCCCATGAGCCTTCTGAGGTCAGCAGACTTCCTCCCCTTCCTCCCATGAGCCTTCTGAGGTCAGCAGACTTCCTCCCCTTCCCCCCCATGAGCCATCTGAGGTCATATTTCTCAGCTCCTAGCAGTATGTCCATTCCCTGTACAAGCAACCCCTAGAAATATCAGTCTGTACCTGGATGGGCCCGATACGATCTTTATTAAAACACATCCATCCAGATACAGTTCAGATTGGTAATGGGTTGTAAGATATGCATAAGCCTACACGCGGAGTTCACACCGCTTGGCGCCTTGCGTTATGAAGCCCATGTGGTACTATGCTGCTGATATGTGGATACAGGCCCGCGGTCTACTGCCAGCGGCATTCGCATCGAATGCCGTGGTGGTATACACGCCGGTCTATAAGCGCAGATCCGCCATCTTATCCATTACCGAGCTGAGTACTGTAATACATACATTGTACATGCGCATGGCCCAATTGCAGCCTTCAGAGCTTTAATTAAGCCACACGAGAGACATATGAATAACACTCATATATGACACATTTAAAGTTCGACCAACAATACAAAATTTCCATGACATGTATGGCCAGGTCAAATAGTCAATATATTAATAATGTCAAAGGGCAACAAGAACGCACAAGTGCTCCATCTCTTTGCCAAACATGTTAAATGCTGCAGATATACCGTAATTTAAAAGCTAATATTTTGGCTAGGAATTGGATGTCAAGGTTGAGGAATGATATGGAGTGAAAGTTGAACCAATAAGTTGTGTCAAATTTTGGTTTTGGAATCAACCAAATTCCAGCTGTTAGACTATCTGATCCAGTCAATTCTTCTTTAGCCACTTGCAGGGGCGGGTGGCCGTTAAAAATGTGCGTGTTCCCTGGGAACTCTGTGTGAGACCCGATCATGTGATCACTGATTGGCCAATCAGTGATCACATGAATAGTAGTAAACAAGATGTCACTTCTGAGATCATTGCTTACTACGTGTGAAATCTGTGAATGATCACAGTGGTCACATAGTACAAGGCTATTCACAACAGCCTTGTACCATGTGACAAGCTGTGACCAATCACAGCTCTCACAGTATTTCTCAATGGCTGCAACAATGCAGCCAGAAAGAAGGAGAAATGATGCTTTTACAGCCTTTATGAGTGTAAAAGCAATCAATGTATAAAAACATTTTTAAAATCTTCATCACCCCTCACAAATAGTTCAGTGTCACTATGGTGACACTGTACTGCTAGGGTGACAGTATGTTAAACCCCCCCCTCATAAATAATAATATAAAAAAATAAAAGAAACATGTACATTTTTTAAAAAAATACTAGTTTTTGGTTATAATCTAATTTGGGTTTTTTCTTTTTATTTACAAAAAAAGATAACCAAATACATTTTGGCCAAGTGTCAGAGCCTGGGTTCAAACCTGGGCCTTCTGCGATGAGAGATAATGTTTCTTCTCACTGAGCCACCTGGAATGCTAGACAGTGCCCTTGACAATTAGTTGGATGATCCTACCTTGACCCTGTTAATCTTGAACCTTGAACCCCTTGCTCCTCCCATGAACTTCCTGATAAATGCCATGTCTCTGCATTTCCTGTTTGACAGATTATTGTGCCTTCTCTAGCCAATATCCCACTTGTCTCTCCTGCTGCCGTCTGTACCTTCGCTACCAACCTTTGGCTTGTTCCTGGACTACGATTTTGCTTCATCCTCATCTACTACCGTTTGTGACCGACCCTTGGCTTGTTGACTGACTCTGCTTCTGCTTGATCACTAACTTGTTCGATATGCTATTGGATTCCGGCTTGCTCATTCCCTGGTGGGGTGATCCTGAGATCTGCGACCTGGTACCAACATGCAGCCAAATCCATCTCCACCGTTAGGAGCTCTGGTGAAAACCGGTTGGTGCTTAGACCCCACACCTCAGGTGAGCCTGCGTGCTTTCCCAGGGTGACCTGCCTGTGTATCTATCCTGCTGGTTTCAGGTAAGCCTTAACTCCACTATAGCAACTGGTCTCTGAACCTGACCCAGACTGTGACAGAATAATCTGGCCCAAACATGGAGGCCGCTATAGCAAACATGGTGACTCCTCTTAGGCAGCAAATTGCTGAGCTGCAGGAATTCGGGGTTACCCATCAAGAAAAAGTTGCCAAACTAGAAAGCATAGTGGATAGGCAACAGGGATAGATTCAGACTCTGCAGAGACAACTGCTGAACCGAGATGATACTAGCTCACATATGCCCCAGCCCCAGCCCCAACCCCAACCATCTAAGTTTAATGGAGACCGCCGCCACTAGAGGGGTTTCCTTAATCAATGTTGTATATATTTCCAAATGTACCCTGCTGCGTTTCCTTCAGAGAAAAAGAAGGTAATGTTTATTATTGGGCTTCTGACTGGGGAAGCTCTAGCTTGGGACTCCCCTAATATAGAGCAAGACAATGGCACTCTGAATAATCAAATGGACTACCTTTTTGACTACCTTTTTGACAAATCAGGTTTTTGATGATCCCAACCGTTGTGCTACTGCACAGATGCATAGTCATAGGGTAGACGCTCGGTCGCTGAATACACAGCCGAATTCAGAGGTTGGATCACAGATACCACTTGGAACCCTGCAGCACAAAAAAGCCAGTTCCGCCAGGGGCTTTCTGAACAGGTGAAGGATGAGCTTGCCAGAGTACATATTTCTAATGATCTTGAGGAATTCATCCAATTGTGTATCCGAATCGATCAAAGACTTACAGAAAGGTGGAAGGAGAGGCTGGGAATGTTTGGAGGTAATAGGGGCATGCATCTCTCTGCTAGTCCATTTGTTCAGCAGCATTCAAGAGTCTCTCTGGGTTCTAACACTCCTGAGCCTATGCAGGTTGATGCTATTAAGAGATCCATTTCCATTCAGGAACGAGAGAGAAGACGTTCAGAGAATTTATGTCTATATTGTGGGGACCCTGGTCATTATGCAATTAATTGTCCTAACAAAGTTAGAAGAACAATTGCTGTGACTGACGTGATTGTGCCGGAACAAATAAACTCTATAAGCCAGTCTGTCTCTCCACTGATTCCGGAAGAGAATAAAGTGAACTCACTACTCTCTCATTTTGTCATCCCCATTAAACTTGTATCTGAGGGCCGTGAAATCTCCTGCTCAGCTATGCTGGACTCCGGGGCTGGGGGGGAACTTTATGGATATAGAGTTTGCCCACAACAATAATATTCAAGCAAGAAATCCATTTATCCCTATTGATATGGAGACAGTTGATGGATCACCCTTATCTTCAGGACCTGTTACCCATAAAACGGTTCCCCTGGTACTGTTGTTTGAGGCTGACCATTGTGAGACCATCAGCTTTCAGCTGATTATGTCACCCAAGTTTCCCATCGTCCTGGGCATTCCTTGGTTCTCCACTCACAATCCTTCCATCAACTGGGGGGCACGGACTATAGATTTTACGTCCCCCCCACTGTGAAACATAGTGCAAAAAACGTTGCCAACCAAGTTCGTTACTGGCCAAGGAATCGCAAACTGATATAGTGGCTATCCAGTCATATGACAACTTGCCCCCACAATACCATGAGTTCCGGGATGTCTGTGACAAGAAAAATGCCGATCAATTACACACTCATCGCCCATATGATTACCCCATTGAGCTGCTCCCAAGGGCAGAAATACCTTTTGGCCACCTTTTCAATCTGTCAGAACCTGAATTAAAAGTACTCAGGGTGTGGATCGATGAGAATTTAGAGAAGGACTTTATTAGCCACTAAACATCTCCTGCAGGAGCAGCCCTGTTCTTTGTTGAAAAGAGAGACTCCACCTTGCGTCCATGCATTGACTACAGAGACATGAATAAAATCACTATTAAAAACCGCTATCCACTACCCTTGATCTCTGAAATGTTGGAAAGACTTCGTTCTGCCAAGATCTTTACAAAACTTGATTTATGGGTTTATGGGGGGCATATAACCTTGTCCGCATTCGTCAAGGAGACGAATGGAAAACCTCCTTCAGAACCAGGTATGGGCATTTCGAGTCCTTGGTAATGCCGTTTGGGCTTTGCAACGCCCCTGCAATGTTTCAGCATTTCATCAACAATGTTTTTCGTGATCTGTTGGACCAATTTGCACTTGCTTATCTGGATGATATCCTTATCTTTTCCGATAATTGGGAGAAGCACCGTAAACATGTTTGCACTGTCTTTGAAAGATTAAGGAAGAATAGACTTTACATTAAATTGGAGAAATGTGAGTTTGAACAAACCCACATCTAGTTCTTAGGCTATATCATTTCTCCAGAGGGAGTGAGCATGGATCCCAAGAAGATCAAAGCAGTGGTAGATTGGTCAGCCCCTGGAAATGTTAAGGAAATTCAACGTTTTGTCAGGTTTGCCAACTTCTACAGAAAATTTATAAAGTGATAGCTCCAATCAAACAGCTGCCAAAGAAAGGGGTACCCTTCGTGTGAACCCCTGAGGCACAGGCTGCATTTGAAAAGCTGAAAACTCTTTTCACTTCTGCACCAATTTTGGTACATCCCGATCCTGAACTACCCTTTATAGTGGAAGTGGATGCTTCCAATTCTGCTGTGGGAGCTATTCTGTCTCAGCGAAGTGATGAAAAGATGTAGCTTCATCCTTGTGCCTACTTTTCTCGTTTGATATCCTCAGCCGAAAGGAATTACAACATTGGGAATAAAGAGCTACTGGCAATTAGGAAGCCTTTTCTGAATGGAGGCATCTGCTAGAAGGGGCTAATCTTCCTGTAACTGTTCTCACTGACCATAACATTCTGGAATTCATTCGCTCGGCTAAGAGATTGTCTTCTAGACAATCGCGTTGGTCTTTATTCTTTTCCAGATTCAATTTTATTGTGTCATATCGACCTGGATTGGGGAATGGTAAGGCCGATGCCTTATCAAGGATGCTGTCTGAGCCTCCCACGGAGGGCAACTCTGAATGTTCAATCCTAACTCAAAAAACTTCCTAGGAGCCACAAGTGCAAAGACATTCTTGAGTCTTCTTAAAGAGGGGTATGAGAATGACTCACTTCTCAGCGATCCTCCTAGGGACATTAACCTTGAGTACAAGAACGGCTTTTGGGCTCTAGCACATCGTCTCTATGTACCTGAGTCTGCTCGGTTGGAAGTCCTCAAATTAGTACATGACTCCAAACTGGCGGGACATTTTGGTATTTCAAAAACAGATGACCTTCTGTCACATTCCTTCTAGTGGCCTAGTTATAAGAAGGATATCAAGCGCTACATGGCCTCTTGTCTGACGTGTGCACGTCATAAGACACCCCGAGCTTCCCCTTTGGGGTTGCTCCAGCCACTTCCTGTTCCATCAAGACCTTGGGAGTCAATTTCTATGGACTTTGTAGTCGAATTACCTCCCTCAAAAGAAATGAATACTATCTTGGTAATCGTCGACTTGCCTTACTAAAATGGCTCATTTCATACCTGTTAAGGGGGTACCTTCTGCTGAACAAACTGCAGAGTTGATGGTTCAAGATGTTTTTAAATTACATGGCATTCCTGATGATGTGGTATCTGACAGAGGAGGACAGTTTACATCAAATTTTGGAAAAGCTTTTTTTCAGCTTTAGGGGTAACAGTTAACCTGTCCTTTGCTTTTTATCCACAGTCTAATGGTCAGACAGAGAGGACCAATCAAACTTTGGAACAGTACCTTCGGTGTTTTGTCAGTTATCTTCAGGATGATTGGGTGGACTCTCTACCTATGGCAGAGTTCGCCTATAACAATGCTCAACATAGCTCCACCTCCCAAAGCCCCTTTTTCCTCAATACGGGGTATCATCCAGTTTTTATTCCTGATCTCCCTATTGAAGCTCAAATTCCTGCTGTTGCCAACAGATTAACTTCATTGCAGGAGATTCAGGCGAAGTTGATCAAGACCTTGGCGGAGGCTCAGGAATGTTATAAAAGGGCTGCCGACAGTCATCGCAGATCACTTCCTACCTTTCATGTGGGTGACAAGGTTTGGCTATCTACCAAAAATCTGAAGGTTCATGTTCCATCTGCAAAGCTGGGCCAAAAGTATGTGGGACCTTTCCAGATTTCTGCTCAGATCAACCCAGTCACCTTTCGCTTAAAACTTCCTGACAGTATGAAGATTCACCGTTTTTCATGCATCACTTTTCAAACCATTTCATGAAAATCCTTTCTCTGGAAGAATTCTTCCACCTTCTCCACCTGTTGAGGTACAGGGTGAAGAAGAATATGTGGTGAAGATTCTTGACACTAGGATGTTAGAAGAAAATTGCAATATCTTGTCCAATGGGAAGGATATGGGCAAGAGGAGAATTCTTGGGAGCCTGAGGAAAATGTTCATGCTCCTAGATTAACAAAATAATTCACCACAAGCCTGGTCCTAAGACATCCAAGGGATGTCCTGTGAGGAGGGGAGTACTGTCAGAGCCTGAGTTTGAACCTGGGCCTTCTGCAGTGAGAGGTAATGTTTCTTCTCGCTGAACCACCTGGAATACTGGAACCTTGAACCCCTTGCTCCTCCCATGAACTTCCTGATAAAAGCCATGTCTCTGCATTTCCTGTTTGCCAGATTATTGTGCCTTCTCCAGCCAATATCCCGCTTGTCTCTCCTGCTGCCGTCTATACCTTGGCTATCAACCTTTGGCTTGTTCCTGGACTACGATTTTGCCTGTGTACCTATCCTGCTGGTTTCAGGTAAGCCTTAACTCCGCTATAGCAACTGGTCTCTGAACCTGACTCAGACCATGACACCAAGATTTATGAAGAAAGATTATTTATTTGCAAAATTTTATAAGAAAAACACTTTTTATCAAAATGTTTGGACTTTTTCATTTATATAGCAAAAAAAATAAAAATCCCAATAGTGAATAAATACCACCAAAATAAAGTTTTATCTATCTCAAAAAATTCATATGGGTACAGTGTTGCATGACCACGCAATTGTCATTCAATGTGTGATAGCACTGAAAGCTGAAAATTGGCCTGGACAGGAAGGGGGTGAAAGTGTCTGAACTTGAAGTGGTTAAGAAGATTGCTGAACAAAGGTGATAAAGGAGGCTAGGATGTTTGTAAATGTTTAATAGGTGTCGGTGAACCCATCAGGGCCAGGTTATATACTGGATTTTAAAGTCTTGAAGGTTAGTTGTACCCCAGAGATTGATATTAGTGCTTCCAGAGCTTGATAAGGGTTTTCTGGTATGGATGGGAGGGATAGGTCTGGAGAAAAAAATCCCTGCATAGATCTGAATAATATTAGCTTGTCCTTCATATAGTTTCATAAATATTTGTTAAATTCTGCATGTATTTTGGTTGGCTCAATAGTGTCACCATATTTATCAATATTTAAGCAAATTGATTTAATGGTAAGGTAGGGACTTTTCAGGCAATTTGTCAGTGGGGAGTCTGACTTGTTCCCCTAATATAGAACCTGTTTTTAGTCTGGCAGATTTGTTTCTCAGCAGAGCCCATCAGGGTCAAGTTTATTTGTGATTTTCTTTTAGTTTTTGCTTTAGACTAGGATTTGTTGTAAACTGTATGAAATATGGTGCACAGTGAGTTTTCAATTCTTTAAGACATGCTAGCCTCTTTTTTTTCCTATAGGAGGTTGGTTGTATAAAGCCACAGATATGTAATTTGTGATGATTTTGATGTTGTTGAGGAAGAAACTGAGGATGAATTTACTGCAAAATGTTTTGTCTATACATTTCAAATATGTTCATGGACATTTAATGAATTCCTTCTTAGCAATCCATTTATCTAACAGTTTTCTTTAGATTTAGCAAAGAGAGAGCTAAATGATACAAAGATACACTCATTGTCAGACTAAGGAATAGGTAAAACATCAGCCAATAACAGGTGGGGAACACATGAACAATTCTACAGATTATTGTGGAGTGAGAAAGGTGAGTGATCTCATGCTGTGTTTGGTTTAATTCTGTCCAACAGTCAATTTAGTGAGTATTGATTGAAAAGATCTCTAAAAGCCTGTACAGAAAAGTCTGAAGTCAAATGCAAAAGAAAGGAAATGAAAAGCTGTTTATCTGTAGAAAGCTGGATGCAAATCTTGGAATCACCACAAAGTATAAGTGATCTGTTTAGGTGAGCAAGACTTACTTGAAGGAGGGAGAAGAAAGGCAACCGTCTTTCACTGGAGGCATAATTTGCAACTATTATGATTGTTATGTCACAAAGATGTCCTGTCAGAAGGCATGTAAACGATATTATTTTTAAACCCAATAGAATGCCTCTCTGTTTAGAGGATACGTTAGCAGTATATACCTGAGAGTATGAGGAACTAAAATATTTTGGGATGAATATTCTAAATGTAGCTATGTTTTCCTGCACAGATCTCAGAGTATCTAAGCACTATGTTTCTTTTAATGTGGTGAATTTAGACCCTGCACATTGTGCAAAAGCAAATTAATTATTTAGACGATAACCTCCTGGTTGATGGTAGGCTTTTGTTCTTGACCTCTGTGATAATGTTTAGCCCTTGAGCTCTTAGCTGTGGGGAAAAAAGAAAAGAATTTAAAAAAAGGAAAATATTAACCCTTTTTTGCTCTCTTGCTTTTCCCTCTAAACACTCACATTTCCCCTTTCCCCTTTGCTCCCCTTAGCTCCCATTGGAGCATCTATCCACATTTTTGCAGTGTGATTAGCTTACAAACATTTATTCATAACAGATAAGAATATGCAATGGAATATAAAAATAAAATAATTAGTATGGTGGATGCAGACCAAGTAGGTATAATATGTGTAGTGTTCACTGGCCTAAATAATTTAAGTAATGAGCTATGAGGGTGCATGGAAGACATGACATCTATGGTAATTGCAATCATGTAGCACCTAATCTAGGGCCCCATGATGGGAAAGCATCATGAAGTAATTATTGTAACATGGTAAATGAACAGATAGGAGGTGTAGTACAATGATTTGAAATGCTAAAGTGTGCCTCGTTTGCTTTGTGGAACTGTAAATATGATAAAGCTTTGTATTTGCTCTATTCAAGTAAATGAACAGCAACCACAAAACATAAACAACATAGTGCATATCCTGGGTTACAAATTCCAGTTTGAAATGTTACCTAAGAAATTTAACTGCATAGAATAAATATTCAGCAATCTGGGACTGTTCTATAATTCAGAATCCTAATGTGAGGTGTCAGGGCCTGACTTTGGGTCACCCGAAAAATCATCTCCAACCAACAGCATGGAAAAAAGGTTGTCTATGGTCATAACAGCACTGATTAGAACATTTAGATCATACCAAGATCACATTTTTTGGGTTACTGAAATAACAGACCTGTAAATGGATAATCCAGCTAAACTAAGTGAGAAAGATTGTTTGTGACCACGAGAGAAATGTCAAGGGGTTGCACTTTGTTAAATCCTCAGTTCTGAAGTTTTCATTCTCAAATAACAAATGATATCATCTTAACCACAATGGTGAAGTTCAAAACATGATAATTTACAAGGACAATGTAAATGTCCAGTTTTTGACTACTAGAGAACAGAGGAGATGAGAGTTTGAAATGGATACAGGTGGTCTGCTCATAGGCACAGTGACAAATGGCAGGAGTTATACAGAAAGTCAGAATACATTGTAGAGGATTCTTGTTTGCCATGGATAAGGTTCCCCTTCAATTGAGGCTAAAGTTTTTAGGTAATAGACATTTTTAAGCTCAAGCAAATAAAGTCACACACAAAGAAGACTTCCAGAAGATGTTGTGATGCCCTATAGGGGATAGGAATAGGAAGAGTGTCAATAGGGCAAGAGTGGAAGGCCAAAGGACAATAAGAGAATTACAAGATCACTGTGTCATGAAAATCATAGATTTTGAATAAGGGACCCAAAATAAAAGTCCTCACCAGAATAGGCATTATGTTTTCATATGGCACATATTAGGAGACACTTTGAAAAAAATCACAGTGGTAGAAAGATGTCAGGATGGGAGGATTAGAGGATCAGGCAGAATGATCTGAGCCCTGATCATCAGGTTTGGACAACATGCTCTTGGTTTTACTACATAAACAAATTGCCTCAGATCAGAGGAGCTGAGAAAAGAAAATACATAATTTGACTCTTCAGGAATAGTTGATGTTGGCTATTGAAATTCACCAGCATTTTATATTTGTTTCTTCATATTATGATATATATCCTGTAAAACTTCAATAAAAATGTATTGAAATTGAAAATAACAAGCATTTTAAAGGAAAATTCCCAAGAATGGCTGTCTTACAGTTCTGCAGGATTTCAATGCAAGGCTTTAGAGCTCTATGCTTTTGTATAGTAGAGGGGACCAAGCCAGGAAAAAGTGGCTTAAAATAATGCAGATTTCTCCCTTGCTGCTTGCAATAGTCACTCTTTTATATGGTAGAAGTGAAGTTTCACTTTAAAATCCCTCAGAAGACAGTGAGGTATGTATCTTCAAAGGACTCTATGGAACCTATTCATTTCCAGGTGGTCCACAGGAATTTCAAGTGCCAATTCCTGAATTAAGGCTGTGACTGTAGAATGCAGATTAGCAATACTATCCAGTAAGCCCCTCACTCTAAGATTAGATTGTCTGGCTTTGTTCTCACGAATGTAAAGTTTGGGCCTTACACTTCATCGTCACTGTCCTCCACAACTGTGGTGACATTGTCCATTCAATGTTCAAACTCAGAGATTATGTGGACCATGTCCATAGTCATGATTTCTTGTGTTCAGTGCTGTGTGATGCATTTAAAAGCATTCTGGAACATAGTTTGGAACGTGCCCATAGATCCAGCAGAACTGATCAAAGGGCTGAAACAGGTCTGGAGAATTATACAATGAGAAATCTAATACTTCCATAGCACTTATAGACTTAGTAACACCAGTTTAATGCCATTATGTTAATGGTACATGCAAGTGCCTCATTGGCGATGTGTTGACTAGGACATTGCTTTATCTTTATGCTAGTCTCAGGATAGTTTCATAAAGGTAGCTACAAAACCAAAACTGTTTATGGCACCTAGAGCTGGTTCAATACACATCCATATCCCAGCCTCACATATGCGCATACAGTATGTGACTTTGATCAAATAGTCACTATTGGTGAATCAATCACTGTCATTTTAAAAACATGGACCTGAAATTTTCACCTGTAGTGAACATTTAAGAAATGTTGGATTCACTACTTTATAAATATGTCGATGTTTGCAAACTCTAAATATAGCTTTTAGTATGTTTCGGAAAATGCTTTATTGTACACATTTTTCTTAAGCAAATCATTTTCTGTTAATTGGTTGTAAAGTTTCTTGCCATATTACATGTTAATCCGGACAATGAGAGACAGACACACTAATTTGCTGCATATTGAAATGCTCTCTTTAGATGAGGATACAATGCATATTTAAAAAAAAAAAAAAAAAAAAGGTTGTAAAATGACATGTTAGGCAGCAATTGTTGACGTACATTAGTCGCAAAGTGCTGTTATTTACTGAAGCAATATAATCCCGCAAGAGCCTTTTTGTTTATGTAGCAGGTTAAAATAAAATAAATTGATACTGCCTATTGTGAATGATTGCATATCCGAATGTAATCATGTTGTGCATTTGTAAACAAGCCTTTTGTTTTTGTTTTAATTAAAAAGTGTGGTTTTTCATTTTTGAAAACAACGAGTAGGTTTGTAAACCCTTTAACCCATGGATAAAATAACAATGTTATTTAGTGCCTGCATAATTTTTGGTGTGAAAGATAAATTGTGACCAAGTGACAGAGTATTCCTAAATATACAGACTGCCACAGATCCCATTTGCATATCAATAATCTGACTCTGTTATTACAGTGACTATTGAATTTCTGTAGTAGGTCACCTACTCTGATATTACACAGGCTAGAGAATTCACCCCACACTTTGCCTGTAATTGCTATGCACTCTAAAATGATACATACATGCCAATATTATTGCTAAATATATATTATTATATATATATATTTTTTATATAAATATTTATTAGTTTTCAATCCATATACAAGTCATTTCAACATATCTATTAAAATATTTATCAAAAACATATTTTCTCCTTATAAACGTTATTCCTATATATGACTTTCTTTTCATACCACCCCCCCCTCCCAAACACCCCCCCTCCTTCTCCCCGTCCCCTCCCTTCCCTCCCTCACCTTCCCACGCTCTATATTCTCTCTTCTCTCATTTACTCCATATTATTCTGTTATTCCTAAATCCAATTCTAAACCGACTACCCGGGACCTTATCTCTTCACCTTTTTCGCCATTTCTTTATATTCTCCCCATCCTTTCCATATTTTATTGTACATCTCCAGCTTATCCTCGTGCGTATAATACAATCTTTCTGTCCCAGAAATCTGGTTTACTCTACCCATCCAGTCTTCCTCAGTTGGCACCTCTCTTTTCTTCCAGTACCTGGGTTTCAAGCTCTTTGCTGCGGTTAAGTAATACCATATCCCTGACCCTTTATATACTTTCACTGGGAGTTCTGAGATATGGAGGAGGCATAATTCTGGGTCTAATCCTATATTGATTTTAGTAATCTTCCCTATCAAGTAAACTATCCTTCGCCAGAACACCTGTATTTCTGAACACTCCCACCACATATGATACCACGTGCCCACCTCTCCACAATCTCTCCAACACATCTGTGAAATTTCCGTATTCATCTTGTGCTGCAGGTAAGGGGTAATGTGCCATCTATTCAAACACTTATAATTTATTTCCACTTCTCTCATACTAATATTTTCGTGAATTAATGTGAACATCTTCTTCTTCTCCTCCTCCTCTATTTTTCTTCCCATATCTCTTTCCCATTTCTCTATGTGCATTAATTTTGTGTCTGTGTCAAGTTCCATTAATATCTTGTGTATTTTTGCCGTTCCGTGTCTACCATTGCCCCGTAACTCAAAAATTCTCTCAAATGGATTCCAGTCTTTTCTAGTTCTTATAGGTTTTGGAAGGCTTTCAAAAAAGTTCTTCAGTTGGTAATATCTTAATCTATCCATCTTATTAAAGACTTCACCCTTTCTTTCCTCCATATCCTTATATGACCCAATTTCCTCTCCTACCATTTATATCACTCAATTGCGCCTCCTGTTTTATAATCCATTTCCCTGCTATAATATCTTTACCCGGGATGAAATATTTTGTGTTCCTAAGTGGTATTAGTTGTGAATTAAAAACCCACCCCTTTTGTCTATGTAATAAATCCCATTCTTTTAAAACAATAAGAGTGTACGTGCTTGTGCTCTCCTCTAATTCTCTGTATTGTGCAGGCACCCAGATACTATTACTCAAACTTATTCCACTCAGTGTTTTCTCAATTTTGACCCAACTTTTCTCCGGATTATGAATCCAGTCGAAAATTCTTGCGATAATCCCTGCTTTGTAATATCTCCTAAAATCTGGTACCCCCAGTCCTCCTCTTTCTTTACTTCTAGTCAACGTTTCATACCCTATTCTAGGCTTTTTATTCCTCCATATACATTTTATTATCATTTTCCTCAGTTCTTTAAAATATGCCTCTGGGAGTTTGATTGGGATCATTTGAAATTTATATAATACTTTGGGGACAATTACCATCTTTATCAAGTTTATACGACCTATCCACGATGGATTTCCATTTCCCACTCTCCTCAACTCCTCCTTAATTTCATTTAATAACATTATATAATTGGCTTTATAAAGGTTTTTATTTGAGGTTGATAGTTTTATTCCTAGATATTTTAATTCTTTGTCTCTCCAAAGGAAAGGGAATTCCTCTTGTAGTCTTTCTTTTTCACTGTTTTTGAGATTTATGTTTAAGATTTCGGTCTTTGTCGGGTTAATTTTCAGATTCGACAGGTCTCCGTACTCCCTCAATGCTTTCATTAAATTTGGAAGTGATGTTCTAGGGTTTCCAACATAAAACATCAGGTCGTCCGCATAGGCCACTACCTTGTGTTCTCTATCACCTAACTTTATTCCTTTTATGTCTATGTTCTTTCTAATCATGGACAGTAAGGGCTCCAGTGATAACACGTATAGCAGTGGGGACAATGGGCATCCCTGTCTTGTACCATTTGACATCTTAAAGTACTCTGATCTTCCTCCATTTACCATTATGGTAGCGGTAGGCCCTCTGTACAACTCTCCAATCCACCCTCTCATTCTATCTCCCACTCCCAATGCTTCCAGAGTGTCTATCATAAAACCCCAACTCACTCTGTCGAATGCCTTCTCAGCATCTATCGACATCAGTATCATTGGGGTTTTCCCTTTTTTGCCCTCCTGTATAAGCAACAGTGATCTCAGACCATTATCTCTACCCTCTCTTCCCGAGACAAACCCCACCTGGTCTCCATGTACCCACTCCGGCATCAGCTCTTTCAGTCTATTTGCCAGAACCTTTGCATATATTTTAGTGTCTACATTCAGCAGTGCTATGGGACGATAACTCGCACATTGTGAGGGATCTTTATCTTCTTTCTGTATCAATACTATATTCGCCTGTAAAGACTCTCCCCTTATCTTCATCCCGTTCCCCAAGGCGTTCATATAAATCTTCATTTTGGGAATTAAAAGCTCTTTATATTTTTTATAGTATTTGGCCGTATATCCATTCGGACCTGGGCTTTTCCCTCCCGCCATGCTTTCTAATGCTAATTTTATTTCCTCTGGGGTTATTTCTGCCTCTAGAGAGTTCAGTTGTGTTTCTCTTAATTTCGGTAGGCCTGCCTCCTCTAGGTATATCTTTCTTTTCTCTCTATTTACTGTTTCCGTTTTCCTAAACGTATCCTGAGGTCTGATATTATACAACTCATTATAATACTCTTTAAATATTCTAGCAATATCCTTGGTTGAGTGTACAAATTCCCCCTTGGGGTTTCTTATTTTCTCAATATAATTTCTATTTTTCTTCTTTCTTAAAGTTCTCATTAAATACTTTCCCGGCCTATCTCCCCATCTGTACCTTTCACTTGTTATTTTATTAAAGACTCTTCTTTTTTCCTCCTCCATTACATTCTCTAATTCTTCTTTCTTCTTTATTAACCTCTGCATTATCTTCTTAGTTCTTTCCCTTTTATGCACCTGTTCAAGATCATATATTTTATTTAATAATCTATTTATCTTTTATCTCCTTTCTTTTTTCTTTTTTGTCCCCATTGCAATAAGTAGACCTCTGATGTAAGCTTTATGTGCTTCCCACACCGTTGCAACCGACACTTCCTCTGTTTCATTCTCATCAAAAAACCATTCAATTTCCCTCTCAATTCTTTGACCAATCTCTTCCTCCATGAGAAGTGCCTCATTCAACCGCCATACATAACCTTCTCTCCCTTCTCTACCCTATCTTAACTTCATAGCAACTGGGGCATGATCCGACAGGGTGCTTCCTCCAATTTTTACTTTTACCACCCACTCTATCACTCGATGTTCTACTAATATGCAATCTAGCCTAGAATAAGTCTCATGAACGTGCGAAAAGAAAGTATAATCTCTCTCCTTCATATTCCTAATTCTCCAGATGTCCACCAACTGACCCTCATGCATCAATTTCTTTAACATTCTCAAGGATTTGCTTTCCTCCTTCCTCACAGAGGAAGTGGTATCTATCCGTGGGTCCATACAGATGTTAAAGTCTCCCGCTACTATCATACACCCACTTTTAAAATCCATCAATATCTTCAGCACTTCTCTCATAAACCTCTCTGGTCTGTTATTTGGACTGTATATATTTGCTATTGTACACTCAATTCCCTGTAGTTTACCTCTCAAAAATAAAAACCTCCCCTCCGGATCCGTTAATCTCTCTTCCACCTCGAACCTTATATTCTTTGCGAAGCCTATAACAACTCCTTTTGCTCTTTTAGTTGGTGAATCCGCATAGAACCATGTTGGAAAATGTCTAGCCTTCAGTCTAACCTTCGACTCTATCTCTAGATGTGTTTCCTGCAAAAATACCACTGAGGATTTTCTATGTTGAAGTTCTTTAAATAACCTGAATCTCTTTCCTGGGCAGCTTAACCCTTTTACATTATAGGTTATATATTGGATTTCTTCCATCTTACTCTTTTCCTACCGTCTCCCTCTTCCTCCTTCCCTTCCTCTTTCTTATTCCTATAGAGCGTTTTTATCCCTCTACCCTTTTCTCTCTCCCTCTCCCTCCCCCCCTCTCCCAATACTCCCCCCATTCCCTTTCCTCTCCCCCCCTCCTTCCCCCTCCCACCCCACCTCTCCCCCCCTCCCTCCCCCCTCTTTTTAGGCCTTTACTTTGCCTAACCGTCATTTGTGGAAGTAGCATCCACCTTTGACTTAAACCTTAGGGCTTCACTCTTCCCATGGACAGCCTCCCCTCCATCCGGATCCCCCCCTTGACCCCCTCTCTACTCATCTTTCTATAGGAGGAAACAGGAGTCAAGCTGGAGGGACAAGGGAGAGAAAAAAAAAAGGCGATGAAATGGGAGCAAGGAGAGAGAAAGGGAAAAAAAAACACACCTCTCTCCCCTTCACTCTCCCTCCCCGCCCCTCCCCCTCTCCCCCATCCGTCTCCACCCCTCCCCTCCTTCTGCTCTTTTTTCCCCAGATTCTTCTTCCCATCCCTTTATTTCAATTTTCTGCATTTCAAGTCTATTGCAAAAATTCCTCAAGTCCTCTGGGAACCTCAAATGGGCTATTATTCCATTTTTCCATCCTATTAAACACTCCGGAACTCCCCATCTATATTGCACCTTCTGTTTTTTCATCTGCTCCAGCAAAGGCCTCAGAGCTCTCCTCCTCCGGAGAGTCTCTGATGACAAGTCCGCATATATTTGAATATCCATTTCTCCATACTTTATTACTGGTTTTCCCTTAGTGTTCCTCCAGATTTTTTCCCTTTGTTGTAATTCATAAAATTTTACCAGTATGTCTCTCTGCCTGTCTTTCTCATGATTCCCCTGGAGTTTCCCTTTTCTAGAGATTCCTTCTATATTAGTCCTTTCGATTTCAGAGTTCCCCATTATAAAGTTCAGTATTTTGCAAACCATCTCTTCTAGTATTTCTCCTTTTAAACTTTCCGGTACCCCTCTTATCCTTATATTTCTCATTCTTTCTCTATTTTCTTGAATTTCCACCTTATACTGCAATTTTTCCTGAGCTTTTTCCATATTAATTATCTTCTTCTCTAATTCGGAAATAATCTGGGTCTGGCTTTTAACTTTCTGCTCCGTTTCTTCCACTCTTAACAACAACTGCCCCAGATCATTCCAAATTTTTACCATTTCTTTCTTTATTGTTCTCTCCAGGTCTTTGAACATTTCTGTCATCTCTCTTTTATGTGGGATTTGTAGTTCTTTTTCTGTCTCTGATATTTGTTGATTACTGATATCCAATTCCATTGACTGTTTAGGACTATTTTGCATGCTTAAATCAGACTCTCCTTTGTCTTCTCTGCTCTGGGGCCTTTCTGGGGTCACATTTCCCTGGGATGTGTACTTTTTAATTGTCCCCGTTTGTGTCCCTTTAGGCCCGGTTCCCTTTGCACTTTTATTTTTCATTTCTTCTGTAACCTTTATTTTCTCTTATAAACTTATACTTTGCAAAATGAAGAAATTAATAAGGTATAGAAATAGAATTCCCAGCTTTGTCTTCCCACCTTTCTGTATGCCTTTGCCTGCACCTTGCGTTCTTCTCCTTATTTTTTATTCTTGTTCTCTAGGGGTCCCCCCCTTTTCTTTTTCTCCCTGCTTTCCTCCAACTCTATACAATTTTTGTGTTTGGGGCCACCGCCAGACTCACTCACCCCTCCAACGCTTCTCGTGAGACGGCTCCAGGCTCCTTCCTCCAATTCCTTCAGCAGGTCCGCTCTCTTCCTCTCAGGGGGACCCTCCAGGACTTTCCTCCATGCTCTTCTTCTTTTTCTTTGTTGGGGAGGCTCCCCATCGACCACCTGTTAGGGCTCCCTGGATTGCAGGTCGTCCGACAGAGCGGAATCTCTCCTGCTCCCTGTCAGCCTCCGGCCGGCTTTCTTGCCTCCCAGAGGTGCACTGCGGCCGGTCACATGTCTCGGCCGCGCCTCCCTGTCACCCGGCAACCAGGCTCGGCGTCCAGGCTCAGCGTCCCTGCCTCACTCCGCTGGTCTCCGCTCTCAACTCCGGGGAACCTCTCAGCCAGAGGAGCCCGCCCGGTCGAGGTAGGTCTCTACCCTCTAGAGCTCCATCTGCTAGGGGGGAATTTTAGAGTCCAAGGGGGGGTCAGTCAGAAGAGGCCCGTGCGGGTGCTCCTACCACGAGCTCTCCGCCGCTGCCATAGTCAGGCTCCGCCCAGAAACAATGGATTCCATATTATTATATTAAACTTTTTGTCCAGAAATTATTTTGGAGTACCAGGAAATTTAGGTTTTGTATGCAGAGTTGCCTAAGAATAAAGAGGCATGAGATTCTGCATGTATGGCACTAGGTGATTATTCTCATTTCCTTTTTTTAAAGCAGAACTAAAGGCAAGCTTTTTTTTAATTTTAAAGGATAAGTTTACATTTCAAGAAATAAATAACCAAATACACATATATTTGCAGGTAAGAAAAAAATGTGCATTTATTTTTTTCTACTATTTTTTTTTTTTACTAGAGCCTGCAGAGCATTGCATCTAAGACGAACTACAAAGTGAAAACCCCCATCTAGATGACTATTACTACCAGACCTACTATGAGAGACTGGAACGGTGGTTCACTGAGGATGAACTTTTGGGCAAAAGCAAAAAGAAGGAAACTCTTAAACCTGTCAGCAGATCGCAGGTGCAAGGTTAGGTTCTTGTACTGTTTTTCTCTAACCTTGTGCCCATATTCCTGCACAGGCTTTCAGTTACAAAGCTAGCGAAAAACTGAATGAACTACAAGTGTGCTAAGCTGTGTGCTTGCAGCCTATTCAAACTAGAAGTACTTCTGTCATGGCTGCAGACTGTACTTGTAGTTTATTCATTCTCACAACTCTGTAATTGAAGGATGCGGCTCTGTGGCAGCTGCAATGTTTTTAAAAAGTGTCAATGGGTTTGTGGAGAAGATGCATAGAGGTGCCCAAAATCAGATCACATTTGGGGCGTTCCTGGGGTACAAACTTCACATCTAATTTCCTGATTACCTATTACATTTTTGGAGGCCTTGGAGTACCAGGACAGTGGAAGCACCCAGAAAATTAACACATTTTGGATTGCAAACACCCCGATCTATTTTCTATGGGTCATAATGAGTCTTTTAAAAATGCCATTTTTTGCCATAAGTTTTTGAAATTTGCTGGAAAGAAAATTTATTCTTTACACAAAATAGTAAGATATTTCTAATACAAATCATAGACATACTTAGGATTACACCACATAGCACATTCTGCTACTTTACCCGAGTATGGTGATACCACATGCATGAGACAACCTAATCATATAGAAAGGCCCAAAATCCAAGGAGCAAATTCAAGCTTTCCAGGAGCATAAATTACACATCTAATTTCCTGACTACCTACTTGGAGAGTAACCAACCAAAAGTATTTTTAAAAAGGCATGGTGAGCCTTTGAAGGCTTCAATGTTATCCACACAAGCTTTTGAAAAATGCCGAAAGAAAATACAAATAATTTTTTTTACACAAACATGTCAATTTAATAAGATATTTTTCACACACACAGCATGGGCATACTAAGAATTACAACCTAAAACAGATTTTACTACTTGTCCCGAGTATCGTGATACCACATGTGGGAGACTTTTTCAGTTTCAAAACTGATTATTGTACCAAACATTGTAACGTGTGTATCACACAAATTAACCAATGGTGTCAAAACCAATGTATTCTAATGCCACCTCTGTACTAGTGATCAGGGAATATAGCTTAGTATAGTATCATTTATAGCAGTCTAGCCTACCAGTACATGGCTCACATCAGGAATGCCATGTTCACTGGCCAGGAAGTACAGAAAGGGGTGTATTTACCACAATGCATTTGCATATGGCAGCATTTTTTAGGGGGGCAGCACTGCCCTCTGGAAGAAGGGACATATGCGGCATGGGGACAGGTGGGATATGAGAGGGGCTGCTTGATGGTGTATGCAGAGCCCAACTGTTGTTCTCGGGGATGCCCAGAGCTGTGAAAGTGAAATGTCTCTGTCGCCATGGTGGGAGGGGGTGGATGTTAGTGGAAGGCTCTCTTGAGTAGGGGTGTTGTTGGTCACTGTCAGGTTCTCTCCAGGGGGGGTTGGGGGTCTGGTGTTGGTCGGTGTCAGGCTCTCTCTCTGCAGGGGAGTGGGGGTGCAAGGAGTTAAAGCAGATGGTGAATAGGTGATACAACAACTTCTCACTGCCTGTCAAATGCTCCCTAAAGAGTGATCTGTACACAGATGACTCTCAGAGCATCATACGAACAAGTCCTATAGTGACAATATGACTGGTGCAGTGGGAATAGGGGCACTGTGAGTGGGTGACAGTGATTATGGACACTGCAACTGGTGTGGCGGTGATCAGGAACAATATGACAGGTGTGGCAGTGATCAGGGACACTGACTGGCAGCACTGGGCTGGTGCCATGCACTGCTGTGGTATGATCAGAGCCAATGGCTGGCAACACTGTGTCAGAGCCTGGGATCAAACCTGGGCCTTCTGCCGTGAGAGACAATGTTTCTTCTCGCTGAGCCACCTGGAATGCTGGACAGCTCCCTTGACAATTCTTTGGATGATCCTGCCTTGTCCCTGTTTTCTCTTGAACCTTGAACTCCTTGCTCCTCCCATGAACTTCCTATATAAGCCATGTCCATACACTTCGTCCTTGCCAGATTATTGTGCCTTACCAGCCAATATCCCGCTTATTGTTCCTGCTGCCGTCTATACCTCCGCTACTGACCTTTGGCTTGTTCCTGACCACGATTTCGTCTCATCCTCATCCGCTACCATTAGAGATGAGCGAATTATTCAAAAATTCGATTCGGCTGATTCGCCGAATTCGCGGAATAAATTCGATTCGAGGCGAATATATTCGCTGCGAATTTAACTTATAAAAAGGGTGTTTCTAGGCTTCAGAGAGCCTTTATATTAGTGCAGAACACTGTACCTTTAATTTAAATGCCCTTGGAGTCTGCTGGGGAAGAGAACTAATACTGTCAGTCAGTATGACATGCAGATGAGTGCCGTCGATCTTAGAATCACCGCACACTTCACTCATTTGGGCAGTCACGGGGCCAAAACCAGAGTGTGGAGCCACAGTGTGGCGGTGGAGGCAGCAGCAATGGGAGGCCATACAGCACCCTATGACAAAATGGAACCCACCAGCAGTGTGAGGAGCAGTGTGACGGCTTCCGCTTTTTAACCGAGGCCTGTGTTTGGCTTCCGAATACTGCTGCATCCACCGCCACCCTGCGCCAAGTGTCTCTGTCGTCTGCTCACGCTGCTGACGGCTTCCGCTTTTTAACCTAGGCCTGTGTATGGCTTCAGAATAATGCTGCCTACACCGCCACCCTGCGCCATGTGCCTCTGTCATCTGCTCACGCTGCTGCCAGGTCCATACTGATTCATGGCCCCCTGTACCGGCTCCTCATGAACGTGGTTCAGCGGGTTTGCATCACTTAAGGCAAATCGTTGACAAACGCTGGGACGTTCAGTGTTGTGCGCATTAAGCCAGACACCAAAGGGCAGCACAGACCTGTTATTACTCGCTCAAGCATGGCTGAACAAAACCAGTCTCTACCACAAATTGGACCCAGACCTGCCCAGGGTCTCGTAAGTAGATTGCACGGAGGAGTAGAGTTCGTTATTGGAATTAACTGTGAGGGACTTTTAAACCTAGGCCTGTGTATGGCCTTCAATTGAAGCTGCTTCTGCTCCGCCACTCTGCCATTGGACTCTTGATAGTCGTCGACTGCTATGCTATGGGCCATTTGTGCCAAGGAATGCGAGGGACTCCCTGCCTCCATCTCCACAGCATACTGCCACGGTGCGTCTGGGTCCTCTGTCTCCTCCTCCTCCTCCTCTACCAGATGCTCCTGCTCCTCCACTCCTGTCCGCTGAGTGGAAAAACCACCCATTTCACTCAATAATTCCTGAGCACCAATGTCCTCCTCTACCTCCTCCTCTTCTTCCTGTCCTGCCCCCACAGGGGTCATGTGGCGTTGAGATCTGTGCGCCACGTCTACCGCACCCCTAGGGTTGAATTCCACCTTGTTGCAACGTCGCAGATCAGGCGATGCTGTGGAATTCCGTTCTGCCGCTGCAGCTCAAGGAGGGTGTGCTTTGCGGTGTAGGAATGGCTGAAATGCATGCAAAGTTTACGTGACATTTTAAGGATGTCTTGCAGTGGGATGGTGGATTTTAGGAACCGCTTGACAACCAGATTGAACACGTGAGCCATGCATGGCGCATGGCACAACCTTCCTTGACGCAGAGCAGACACCATGTTCTTTCCGTTGTCGGTCAACATGGTTCCGATTTTCAGTTTGCGCGGAGACAGCCATCTGTCGATTTCTCTGTTCATTACACTCAGAAGTTCCTCCCCTGTGTGACTACGTTCGCCAAGGCATACCAGGTGCAGCACAGCGTGACACCGTTGCGCCCTGCACATGTGATATGCCGGTCGGGTAATGGGACTTGGCACGGGGGTGGCGGCTGAGGACACGGCGAAAGAAGAGGTGGTAGAGGCGGACATCTTTGCTGGACCAAGGACGTGCAAACGTGGAGGCAAAAGCGGCGTGACCTGTCCAAGTTGCTGGTGCGGCTGTGCCGGCACCACGTTCACCCAGTGGGCCGTAAATGACATGTACTGTCCCTGACCGTAGTTACAGCTGCACACGTCGGCGCTGCCGTGCACTTTGGCAGAGACCGACATGCTCAAAGACTGGCCCACCATCTCTTCTACATGTGAATGCAGGGCTGGCACTGCCTTTTTGGCGAAGAAATGCCGGCTTGGCACTCTCCACCGCGGCTCGGCACAAGCCATCATTTCTCGGAAAGGTGCTGAGTCCACCACTTGGAAAGGGAGGGACTGCAGCACCAGCAACTTGGACAGGAGGACGTTCAGCTTCTGCACCGTCGGGTGCGTGCTCGCAAACTGTTGTCTCTTGGAAACGGATTCCAAGAAAGACTGTTGACGGAATCCGTGAAGAGGAGTAGCAGGAGAAGGAGCATCAGAACGAGCGGAAGATGCCAACGAGCGACAACTCCCCTCAGCAGAGGTGTTGGAGCCTTGACTGGCTGATAGAGGGCGAATGACGTCGGGTGACAGAGCAAGTAACGGAGCGGGTGATGGAGCGGGGGCTGGGGCAGGCAGAACCGCCGTATCTTTATCACGGTTTTCCCAGGCCACCGAATGGCGACGCTGCATATGCTGACGCAACGCTGTAGTCCCAAAATGGGCCCCCTGGCCACGCTTGACTTTCTGGCCACATAGTCGACATACGGCTACGTTTACTTCCTCGGGCGGCTTGACGAAAAATTGCCACACCGCCGAGTAGGAAACTTTGCCCCGCTACTCCTCACTGGCTGACTGCTACTTCCTCCGTGCACACCGGCACCACTACTGGCCGTGGTGGTAGGCTGCAGTGGAGCTGGGGCTCTACTCCATGGCCGTTTGCCTCCACTGACACTGCTGCGACCCTGCTGCCTCCTGGGCAACCCACCGACTGTTTTGCTCGCTGGCAAGCTGGCACCCTCTTCTCCTGATGATGCGGAAGCAATAGCCTGATGACGACGAGGCTGCCAAGTGCGATCAGCCTCATCATCATCAATTAGGGTCTCCGCGTCACTACTAGCCCCCTCGGCTGCGTGTGGGTCAGGAGACAGACCTGTCTCTAGACCGGCTACCGAGCCACTCTCCTCGCCAGTACTTCTTCGCCTGGCTGCTGAAGAGGCGGATGTCTCCCCCCGTTCCTGACCGCCCTCTGTTAGCTCTTCCTCACTGTACAGTGGGGCTGAGCCCACAGCATGTGATACTTCGCTTGGTGAGGGAACACCAAAGGACAGGGGCAGGTAGAGGACACGTGATTTCAGTGGGCTTGCTCCCGGGCCATGCCAACTAACGGTTGTGTCTGACGTACCCACCGACCGTTGGCTGTAGGTGTCAGAGGTGACCTGGGAAGAGGAAGACGACCGAGTCAACCAATCGATGACGGCAGGGTTGTCGGTGGAGACACTACCGCTGGATGACACCGGGAGCACTGGCCTCTGGCTGCGATTACTGCTGCCTCGACCCCTTCCTCTGCTGCCACGTCTGCTCGCTCCTAAAACATTGCCTCCTCTGCCACTCCTCTGCGTGTTGTCTGACATACTCTTTAATTCAATAAGCACCCCAAACATAAAACAGGATTTAACTCTTTGAACGTACAATAGTGGTTGTGAAGCAGAAAGTAATGATTCTGTGTCCCTGAGTAACAATTCTGTGTCCCTGAGTAACGATTCTGTGTCCCTGAGTAACAATTCTGTGTCCTTGAGTAACAATTCTGTGTCCTTGAGTAACAATTCTGTGTCCCTGAGTAACAATTCTGTGTCCCTGAGTAACAATTCTGTGTCCCTGAGTAACGATTCTGTGTCCCTGAATAACGATTCTGTGTCCCTGAGTAACAATTCTGTGTCTGTCCCTGAGTAACGATTCTGTGTCCCTGAGTAACGATTCTGTGTCCCTGAGTAACGATTCTGTGTCCCTGAGTAACGATTCTGTGTCCCTCAGTAACGATTCTGTGTCCCTGAGTAACGATTCTGTGTCCCTCAGTAACAATTCTGTGTCCCTGAGTAACAATTCTGTGTCCCTGAGTAACGATTCTGTGTCCCTGAGTAACAATTCTGTGTCCCTGAGTAACAATTCTGTGTCTGTCCCTGAGTAACGATTCTGTGTCCCTGAGTAACGATTCTGTGTCCCTGAGTAACGATTCTGTGTCCCTGAGTAATGATTCTGTGTCCCTGAGTAACGATTCTGTGGCCCTAACTCTGTCCCTAATACAGACAGGTCTGTCTCTCTTGAATGACCGGAGGCTAATGGAGAATTCTAAGATGGCCGCGATTTATAGCTCCACCATTACACAGTGCTGGCTGGCTGGCTGCTGATTGGCTAATGCGATCACATGTCATGAATGAATGCATTATGGGTCAGCGCGCCTTGTCTGCGCGCCTTCCCAGAGATCCCCGCTCCGTCGCCACACATGTCGCCGCCATTTTTGGGAAAATTCGATTCGTGCATCCGAAGTTTGCTAATTTTCGGATTCGGCACGAATCGAATTTTTCCTAATATTCGAAACGAATTCCACTTCGTCATGTTCGATTCGCTCATCTCTAGCTACCATCTGTGACCGACCCTTGGCTTGTTTGACTCTGCTTCTGCTTATCCCTAATCTGTTTGATCCGCTATCGGTTACCGGCTTGCTCATTCCCTGGTGAGGTGATCCTGAGATCTGCGACCTGGTATTGACACGCAGCGAAATCCATCTCCATCATTAGGAGCTCTGGTGAAAACCGGTTAATGCATAGACCCCGCACCTCAGGTGAGCCTGCGTGATTTCCCAGGGTGACCCGCCTTTGTACCTATTCTGCTAGTTTCAGGTAAGCCTTACACTGCTATAGCAACTGGTCTCTGAACCTGACCCAGACCGTGACACACTGACATACAGTGATGGCAGAGCAGCCAGCCATTGTACACGATCATCAATCAGAGCAGTCCAATGTCACTATATTGACACTGCACTTGTTCTGATGACAGTATGAACAGTATGTGAAAAAAAAACAATATTATATTTTACAGATTTTTTAACCATGCTGTCACCAGAGCAGTGCAGTGGCACCATAGTGACACTGTACTGCTCTGGGGAGGGGGTTGATCGTTTTTTTTTTTTTTTTACAGTGTGATTGTTTGTAAAGCCATGATGGCTGTATAAGCCATTGTTTGTGAGATTGTTGTTTGACTGCATTCGTACCGCTGTGAAAGCTGTGATTGGCCACAGCTATTACATGATATAGGGCCACTGTGATTGACCCTGTACAATGTGAATGCTGTGACCAATCACAGAGATCACAGTAGTAAACAATGGTGTCATGAATAACAGTCATTGTTTACTGCTGGTATGATTGGTCACAGCTATCACATGATACAAGGACCAATCACAGTGGCCTTGTACCCCGATATATAATCTGCTGTGACCAGTGCATGAAACACATTTCTGGGAGGATGTACCCATGTCTTTCCAGAATGACATTTGTCCTGTCCAGCTGTATACGTAAAGTGGCAGGTGGAAACTTCCACTGTCCAGGCTGAACAATCTGTGTCTACCTTCAACCTGCAGAAACTTGTAGAAGATAGAGCAAGCCAATACTCTTCTTCCCCCACCTCTGATAACGTTGACCACCTTATATAGGTTAGACAGGAGTTGCATATGCATATGGTCGCGGTTGCTAAGTTGGACATTCATACATGTAAGCAGGAGTACTTTGAGTACTGTGACAAAAATGGCGGACACTTAGCCATGCTGTCCCAACATGAAAGACCTCTTACCCTAATCCCTGAAATACGTAGATCATATCATACAATAGCTATTCTGGAAGAATTCATGCAGCACTATACCACATTATATTCCTCCTCCTTACAGCTGGACTTTCACCCCCCCATCCTTGGCCACTCTTTTTGCCCCCCCCCCACCATCCCTGGGCTGATTGTTCAACTCCAAAAGAGCTAACTTGGTTCAAGAAATTACTTCTGAGGAGGTAGCATCAGTCATCGACACCTTTCCTAATGGTAAGACCCAAGGGCCTAACGGCCTTCTAATTGAATTATTCTGTAAAACCCACATAGAGATGTTGGCCCCTATTTTGGCATCCTAATTTAACGAGTGTTTGAACTCCTGCTCCTTACCACCCTCCATGATGGAGGCCCATATTATCTTACTGCCTGCTCCATGAGGGAGACCCATATTATCTGACTGTCTAAGCCATTCAAAGATCCCGCGTTGTGTGCCTCCTACAGCCCTCCTTAAAGAGGAATTCTGACCCTCCCAAAAAAAAATTAAAAGTCAGCAGCTACAAATACTGTAGCTGCTGACTTTTAATATTAGGGCACTTATCTGTCCAGGCATCCAGCGTTGTCTTCACCTGAGCTGATTCTTCATTCGGCTATCGGGTGCTGGCACCATCATCTTGGCTGACAGAAACCAGCAGTGAAACCTTGCGGCTTCCCAGCTGGTTCCCTACTCCACATGTGCAAAGCGCTTTGTGAATGGGCTGCAGTCTTCTGGGACCTGTGAAGTGACACAGAGAACTGAGCTGGAAGAGGGAATTTAAAAAGCTTGTGATACTGTTGGTTGGTTATACTTGTGTGAGGTAATATGGAAGATGGGCTTTCCCCTCCAGTTCATCTAATGGTTGAAGGTCATATATTCCAACCCTCTGGCTAGTATACGCCTTTCCACCCCTTTTTTATTACATTGATGTACCAGGCAGGGCTGCTCCCCTCTCTGACCCTTCCCAACTAGTCACAGTGCATTATTAACATACAAAGGTGCAGTGCTGTGTTTAAAAATCATATGCAATCATATATAAACAGCCACTATGTGTAAACATATTACAAAACCATATAAGTGTATAACATGTGTCAAAAATATATATATTGAATGATGCTAGTAAACAAATATAAAGTCCCAAGTAAAGTGTCCTTCAGTGCAAATAAATGTGCTCCTTAATAGCGCAGCTACATCCACAGACATAATGACTTTCATTCATAAGGTGAAGTGACATCCTTGAGGAAAAAGCATCTCTGACAATCCTCCACCACTATGCACTCAGCAGAAATGAAATAAACAAGGCTGTAAGCAGCAAATCCCTCCAGGAATGTATGGCTCCTCCGCTATGGGAATGATATGCGTCCTTGCGTTGATAAATCCTAGAAGGGGAGCCCACATCACAGAGCCCAGAAACAGTGATACATAGTGCAGTATTTATTGATAAATATGAGCAAACACATCCATGTGGAAAAAAACATAAAACAAATGGCCAAACATATGGCTGCCGGACCATCAACATGGACTCAGCGGCGTGACATCAGCATGTAGGCTCCTCCTTGGCATGTTTCGTAGGCTCTTCCTTGACATGTTTTGTTTTCAAAGGGACCCACCTCCTACTGACGCTATCATAGTCAAGCTCTTAAATAGCCGGGAGGCGTGAAAATTATCGGTGCCATTTTCTTGTAGACCATAAAAACTCATCTTTAGAACAAGCTCGTGTGAATTGGGACACCATTTTCTCAAAAGTTGCCTCAAATAAATAAAATTAAAAATAAATAAAATTACAATTTTGATTAAAAACGAGATGATAACAAAAGAGCAGGCTATTTAAGAAAATACAATAGATTTTAGGGGGAACAAGAGAGACCTTCCTAGAAAGAGGCTAAATAAAGAGAACCAACTGCGGTTGGTTCTCTTTATTTAGCCTCTTTCTGGGGGGGCCTCTCTTGGTCCCCTTAACATTTCTGGAATTGAACCTGGCTGTAGAGGACCCCACTTTTTAATTTTGGTGAGTTGGTGATCCACTTTAAAATCTTGAGGTCTTTCCCCCTTTTGGGTTAAGTAACATTCTTGTGTTAGTTTTTTTTAACCAATTATTTAAGAAAATGTATTACACCAAATTAATCAAAATTAAATATATAAATGAAAATAAATCTACACATACTTAAAAACATACAAAAACATACATTGGAGGTATATATAGAAACAGTCAACACATATCTCATATGTATAATCCCAACTATGTAGCCCCCTCCCAATACATGAAGATTCATTTTCAAAAAGTCCTGTTCACTGATGAGTGCCGTGCAATCCTGGATGGAGTAGTGGATGGTTGGTGGACGGCCACCCTGTTCCAACAAGGCTGAGACATCAGCAAGGCGGTGGTGGAATCATGTTTTGGACCGGAATCATGGGAACAGAACTGGTCAGCCCCTTTAGGGTCCCCTAAGGTGTAAAGATGATCTCTGCAAAGTATGTGGAGTTTATGACTGACCACTTTCTTCCCTGGTACAGAAGGAAGAACTATGCTTTCCGTAATAAAATCATCTTCATGCATGACAATGCACCATCTCATGCTGTAAAGAATACCTCTGCATCAATGGCTGTTATGGGGATAAAGGAAAGTCATGGTTTGGCCTCCATCCTCCCCTGACCTCAATCCTATTGAGAACCTTTGGAGCATCCTCAAGCAAAAGATCTATGAGGGTGGGAGGCAGTTTACATCCAAACAGCAGCTCTGGGAGGCTATTCTGACATCTTGCAAACAAATTCAAGCAGAAACTGTCCAAAAACTCACAAGTTCAATGGATGTAAGACTTGTGAAGCTGCTATCAAATAAGGGGCCCTATGTTACAATGTAATGTGACCTGTTAAAATGTTTAAAAAGTTAAAATGTTGTTAAAAGTTTGATTGAAATAGCTTTTGATGTCAGTAAATATGCTGCAAACACAACAAATGACAATTTTCAGTTCTTTACAACCTATAAAGTGTTTTCAAACTTACTGTGCATAATAATTTGGAACAGTGTATTGTAAGTTTTTTATGTTTAACAAAAATCCTGTTTATCATTAGGAGGTTTGTTCAATAAAATTTGAATTGTACTCTTAATAGTTGATAACATGAGAATTATGCAGACTGTTATTTACATCAATTATTTAGGTAAATGAGAAAAATATCATTTGCATAATAATTTGGAACAGGGTGTAGATATAAACCACCTGGTTGAAGGTCAAAAAATATCTCAAGTGTATTAACTGTTATCAATAAAACAGTTAATATCTATATCAATATTTAGCCCTAGAGGGGACAAAGTCTGCATCTCATAAATCTACTTTGTTGCAAGCATAGATACTGCCCTACGCTTATTATTTTGAATGAGATCTATCCCCGCAAGTCTATAGGGCGAATGAGATCTATCCCCGCAAACTTTATACCAGAAGGATTTCTGTGGTGACAATCCCTAAAATGTTTGGAAACAGAATGTTCCTCAATTACCTTCTAGATATTATAAAGATGTTCCCTAGGACGATCTCTCAACCTCTTAGTGGTTCTTCCTATGTACTGCTTCTTGCAATGACATTCCAGGAGATACACCACATATCTACTATTGCAAGAAATCAAAGAGTCTACCTTAAAATGTTTTCCAGTAGAGTGAGACATAAAAGAATCAAGCTTCTTTCTCCAGGTACCATCACAGTTACAGATCATACGTTTATTGCAAGGAAAAAAACCTTTCAGATGGGAAAAAAAGTTTATTTAATTTTGTGGATCTACTGTATTGGAAGCTATTTTATTTTGCAAAGAGGGTGCCTTACAAAAGATGACCTCCGGGTTGTCAGGTAAAATCCCTGCCAAAATTGGATCATTTTTTCAGGACACCCCAATTTTTCTTAAAGATCTTAACTTTTTCTTTGTGTTGAATGGAGAAATTGGTGATAAAAGCACAAACTTTATCAGGTCTCTTCCTACTTTTAGCAGCCAACAAAGATGTCTTTCCATCCCTTCTTCATTATCTTGAGGTTATTGTTTCCCGCCATGTTTCTGATTTTAAGACACTCAATCTTTATCCTATTTTTTTTTTCTGATGTCAAGACCAAAATAAAGGTGTGGGGCAGCCTTCCTTCTCTTTAACTGGCTGTATTAATCTTCTTAAAATGAAGATCTTTCCAAAGTTCACTTTCCTCTTTTGCAACTCTCCACAATGGCTCCCTAAAGCTTTTTTTCACTAAACTTCATCAATTATTCCTCTCCTTCCTTTGGGGTTCCCAGACACTTCGGTATAAATTTTGTACTTTTACAAAACTGACCTCACAAAGTGGATTGACTATACCTGATTGTTATAAATACGTTTTAGCTTCCCAACTAGTCACAGTTCATTGGTGGTTGCAGACTCATCTTACATACTTTTCAACAGTGTTGGATGCAGTGATTTTGAAGTCCTTGGAAGATGTCAAATGTTTGTTGTTCATAGAATCAAAGGCCCCTTCCTTCCAACACTGTCTCACCCCACAACCCTCTATGGCTCAATTCCTTTCTCTCCCATTTTTATGCTATTCCTGACCCTCTTTCCTGGACCAAATATACAATTAAGACATTGGAACACATAGTTGGGAATCATTGCATTCTTCCCTTTTACATCCTTTGCTCTAAATTTAACCTGCCCTTGCTTTACTATTTCTACTACCTACAGGTTTCCCATGCTTTCAGTGGTGAAATTTTCAGGTTGCCATGCTTCAGGTCCCTGCCATGAAGAAACCTGCCTCAGAACTATCACTATCTTCTCATGGCTGCAACGCCTGAACTATCCTCATTGAAACAGAAGTGTAGGTTTAATGTCCACAAACTGGATGAAGAGGACTGGTCTGAGATGTGGTATTTCCCTTTCACTTGCTTTGTGTTGGCCAGGGATTAGTTCATTCAATTTAAAATCTTTCACCGGGCCTATTTTAACCCATATAGGCTCCATAAGATGAGTCCGACTACCTCTCCAGCCTGTTGGAGGTATACGCCTTTCATTTGGAATTGCCCTGCTATCTTGTGTTGGAAAACTATGCTTCAGGTTATTACTGACACAACACAAATACCTATTCCCCTTACACCCAGATACTGCCTGTTAGGCTTAGTGGAACTGGCCACCATGGTGGTGGTGAAAACCCTCCTTGATTTTTTGCTGTTTTATACTCAAAAGGTCATCACCATGTGCTGAAGAAAATCGTTTCCACTCATGGTTCGTTTCTGGATGCAATTGGTCAATTCTAACCTGCCCTTATATCAAGCTACTTACAGCAACAGAGGGTGCCCAGGAAAGTTTTTTTTAGTCTGGTCTAGCTGGTTAGATAATCCCTCCACTACTATGTCTGCAGCTGATTGATTTACAGGAATGCTTTCTATGGAAGCACTTTCAAATTGTCCTCCTAGTGGTTATTGATCCTTTTAATGACATGTCCTTCAATAGGTGCTTGAGCCATGCACTCTTGGTTCAACAATTGCTTGCTGTCTGGTTTTGTATTTTTGATTTTGTGTTATATAAGTGTGGCCTTTAGCCATTGCCTTGCGTAGGCTGCATTCCATATTTTCTTTATTGTTTTGTACATTGACAGGAAAATCAATAAAAGAGATGGTAAAAAAAATGGTCAGGCAGGAAGTGATGAAATTAATTGGCACCTGTCTAATTTATCCTTAGTATAGGTATCTGTGCATGTGAGGCAGAAACCTCATGTCAGGGACTGATGTAAAGTGCTGTGTAAATTGCTGACACTGAATAAATACCAGTAATGATTATATACATTTAGAAGCACATACAGCAAGATCTGAACTCATTGATATAGACATAGTGCACAGTTTGTCAGGCTGAAAAAGACCAAGATTTTAGATTTTGTTTTAGCGTAGTAGCATGATATGTGTGTAAAAGTGCTTAGCAGAAAGGGAATATGTGTTACACAGTGTACAGAAGTGTAAAAGGTTTCCTTTTGTAGTGCTACCCCCCATAGGAGCCACTGCATAAGATGAGTTCTCTGTTCTTTGCCTTGACCTTCTCAAGAACCCAAGCCCCTCTGACACACCAGGTTGAGTGTACAGATTATATCACAGGAATTCATGAAAAGAAATACTTATTACCCAATAGTAGTGCTATATCAAAGAAAGTGCAGTATGGATTAGCTACACTTGGTGTCCTGCTCTGAGTGTCTCAGTCCCTGCTAGCAGTATCAGCAATGGGCGAATAGCCCTCTCACCAGTCCCTGGGATGCTGCAGTGACCTCTCACTGTAGAAAAAGGGGGGCTTCTGGGTTTCTTCCCTAAAGCCACATGTGATCAGCAGTGGGAAGCAGATGGTAAGTGGACGCTCCAGTCTCCCTGCGGCAGGGAGGCAGGTGCTGTGATGTGGGTGGTGCTGCACTTTCATGAGGTGTCCCCACCTCCATCCAGACAGAGGTGTTCTCTCTCTCACTCCCTCAGTGCCAAGAGGAAGACATTTCCCAGGCAGTTTAATAAAAATCATCTCTCCACTCTGCAGAGTGCCTATTGATATCTGTAGTGTAGGGAGTCTATTTATCACATTATATGGTTGTCATCTCAAACTACAACTCCCAGGATTCTCAGTGCTCTGCATAGAAGTCTATGTGAACTAAATGACAAGCAGTTAGGATTTAGACCTAATATTCATTTTAAAAGGGGTCTTCTTTCAATACCCAAATCATTTTCAAACATGCCCCATCGTTTTAACGATTGTTTTTATTCTATAAGATGGGAAGTCACTTTCATATAATTTGGAGTTTGTGGGTGCAATGTACTGTATATCTCTAAGTAATTGAAAGGTTTTTTTTTCATTTATATGAAACATTTGACTCTAGCAGCTGTTGTATAGTTAATGATTTTTGATGAATACATAAGCAGATTATATTTTAATATGTGCCTGAAGTTCAGTTATAAAGTTGTTTAATATTAATGGCAAAGGGAGAAAACGGAGCTGATGTACAGCATATTGCTTACTTGTGCCTTGCAATCTGATTTCTTAAATAGGTCTCTAAAACCATGATAATCATGAGCAGTTCCAGCATTTTTATGACCATTCAGAGCTTTTGAAAGTCTTGGTAACTTGCTTAACAAGTCAGAATTTTTTCTGTATGATACAATACCTGCTATTCGTATCAATAGGTCACCAGTGCTTTTGTGTTACACAGAGGGAGAACTGCATGTGGTAAGAAGCCATACTGTTGTAATGACTGCATGTAAGACAGTTTCCTTTTATTCCCTCATTAATCAGCTTCACGTCAGATGCCACCTAGCCCATTATATGACAGCAGAATTTACCTATCTGCCTTACAAGCAGGCTTACTTTTCATCAATTTTTTTGGTTAATAACAATAGGTATTATATTACTATGTAAGAGGGATAAAAGACGGCAAAGCACATACTGTAAGTTCCATTGAGAGCAGGATAGTAAGAGATGTATCTTTCTGTGTGGATGTGCATTTTGGAATTCGTGTACAAGATATAGGGGTTTATGAAAAAGAGATCACATATCCAGTTTCAGCTCTATGATTAAGCATTGTCAGAAGAAAAAGTAACAATAAACCTTTTTCAAGGACAGTGAGATGCACATTTTTGATAGAGAAGATAACTGGTTTCACAAGAGGCCTGAAAGAGGGCAGCTATGTTAAACTGGAACATCCATTCCAGATCATGGGTGGGGGCCTTTAACACCATCTGTCTTCAACATATAGTATCATTTTATTATCTCTGACCTGGTGATTTGACAACAATTCACATCTTCAGCCATGCAAACTGAAGTATTATTACCTGTGCAGAGTTCCTGAGACCATGGAAGGAATTATGTGCTGTAACTAGAACAGAATGGTTCCACAACTTTCCCATTTCCAATCCTGTTCTTGGACAATAAAAATCTGCCCTGATGGTGATTTGATTAACCAGTTCCCAACCATGCTATAGCCGAAGGACGGCTACAGCGCAGTTGTCTGGTTCTGGGACGATGTCCATGGATGTCATTCCAGAACACGCCCCCTGCGTGCCCACAGAGGTGCCGCCGATGATCGCTGTGTCCTGCGGACACAGCTGATCAAGGGATATGGTAAATGGCTAATCACGGCGGCCTTTTACCATGTGATCAGTGACACTGCAGATTAGCGGTAAATGGAGCTGCCGGTTATCGCCTGCACTTTCCTCACACTGTCACAGCATGAGGAAAATACTGCCAAGAACCGGCAATTGTCAGCGAGGGGATCAGCACTGATTATTGTGTCCCCAGCAGTGCCGCCCACCTGTGCCGCCCACTTGTACCCAGCAGTGCTGCCCACCTGTGCCCTACAGTGTCACCCACCTGTGCCCTACAGTGCCACCCACCTGTGCCCAGCAGTGCCACCCATCAGTGCTGTCCAGCAGTGTCACCTTCAGTTTTTTAGGGGCATAAATTATGCATCTAATTTCCTTACTATCGGTCACATTTTTGGAGGCCCTAGAGCCCTAGGGACAGTGGAAACATCCACAAAATGACCACATTTTATAAAGAAAACACCCCAAGGTATTTTCTAAGAGGCATAATGAGTCTTTTGAAGATTTTTTTGCCACTAGTTTTTGAGAGGAATGAAAATGATATTTCTCACATATAGCATGGGCATACTTGGAATTACAACTCAAAACACATTCTGCTACTGCTTCTGAGTAGGGTGATACTACATGTGTAATTTTTTATAATTGTTTGGACTAATTATATAATGGACATTGTATCTTGTGTATCACACAAATCAACCATTTTTATCAAAACCAATGTACCGTAATGGTTGTCGGCAAAGATAAAACTTTCCTCCCATGTACCCATATAGATATAGTATTTGCCAATAAGGACAAACATTTGCCCCCATAGACACTTTACATAACTGGAGATAAGACATGCCATAAAAAAAGTAATTATGCTTGAGAAAAAAATTAAGGTATTAGGAATGTTCTAACCAAGCTAGAGACATGGGTCCTATTAACATTTAACCAGCACAAGGAGGAGACAGCTGCCAGGGGTGTTAGATCAACAAGCTTTCTTACAGAACAAATTCTCTGGACAATGGAGTTTCTGTTATCTACACACACACCTGAAACCCAGGAGTGCTTTATAAATGGATGTGTGATCTATAATGTAGCCATACCCAAATAAGTTATATTTTGGGAATGTTATGTTATATCATTATTATTTGATTATGAAATCATGCCATCTCTGTAGCTAGGAGTTTCCATTTAATTGCAGCTACTGTAAGGGTGTGACGCATGGATTAATACTGGTGTGTAATGTTAAACTGCAATATGCTCTTTGGTCAGTAGATGGCAGCAAAGTACAAGAATCGATTTTGTAGTGACTTTTGCTAAGAGAAGATAAATGCTTATTTACCCTATAAACTTTAATGAATACTAATTTAGGGGCCGAGTAGGACCCTCAGAAGGGTCATAGTGAACTGTAAATGCAGGTTTGAGGCTGCAATTAAGAAATTACTTACTGCATCACAAACTCTATGGGAAGGGGAGGAGTTCCTGCGCTGAGGAGGAAGTGGAGTCTGGGTCTGGCTGTTGGATGCTGAGGATGTCTGGAGAATCTGTGTGGGGCCTGGAAGAGGATTTACGGCTCACAGTGGAATCTGGTGAGGGCACCTAAGGAAGATTCACAACGAGACCAGGAAACAAGTGACTGTATGGTCCGGTTCCGGAGTGTGTCAGGAGAAAGCACCAAGAGCCTGCCAGGGAACTGTAAGTGCGGCTTTGCCGCAGCACATCGCACCACACGTGGTCAGTGACATTTTGGATATACCAGAAAGTTACAAGAGACACACTCCACTTTCCTTTGGATTACAAATAGTATTGCGCAATACTTAGGGTGCACCCCAACGTTATATCTTGCTCAGGAACATCCAGGCACAGCCAGGCTGCTTCCTGGACACTGGGGAAAGTCCGCAAGTACGGGGTTAGTGTTAGACAGTATTATTCTTACTGTATGGTTATGCGCTGTTATCATTCTGTTTACGTATGCTCAACTACATGATCACTATAACTGTTCAGTAAACGTAATTGTTTTAAATGAACCGCTGTCTGTGTTGCATTGTGTACCCTCTGAATCTGTGGGCCCAGCCTTCGGCTTTCCTTCACTACCATAAATTAGAAAGATGTCAGACTCTCAGTTTTGTGGCCAACTAACAGAGTGAATCCTTTATAAAAGAGGATTCATTTATCATATAAAAGAATAGTTAATATAATGAGGAGGGGTTATAGAAGATCAATTTCCCCTGGAAAACTCAGAATAGACATTTCTGATCCTCAGGTGCCATCTGCCCACCAATTGTAGAGAAGGTTACACCTTCTGGGCCAGGTTTATCAAAATGTTATGAATCTATTGTTTGCAACTAGATAAGATAGCAAGTCAGGTAGAAAGGAGGGAACACATAAACACACAGACACATCATCTAGGGGTTACATCATCTAGTGGCCAAAATATCAAAATACCAACATAGTGATCTTAAAAATAAATCTGTTTTCAACCCCAAATCCAGTGATAACACATATATAACAACTTTCAAAAAATTAGTAACAGGGGATCTAGAAAAATTGAAAATACAAAAGTATAAGCACAATTACAACCTTGAGAAAGGTATTAAAAGCCTTAAGGAGAGAAAAAACATAGTAATTAGGCCGGCAGACAAGGGGGGCGGTATAGTTATATTGTCCAAAACATTTTATGAACAATCTATGGAGGAAATGTTAGAAGATGAAAGCACATATCAGAAGCTTAAGAATAATCCAAACAAAGAGTATAAAAAAGAGTTAATAAAGTTAGTAAATTATGGAAATAAAAAGCACATATTAAATGAGAAAGAGGCAAAGTATCTGGTGCCAACAGTATGTAAACTGTCCATAATATACTCAGTACCAAAAATCCACAAAAATCCTGAAAATCCCCCAATTAGACCCATAATAAATGGGATAGATTCTTTAACGGCAAGGATGGGAGAATATATAGATCAATATTTGCAGCCACTAGTGGTACAAACGCAGGCATATTTGAAGGATACTAGACATATTATACAACTGATGAAAAACCTACCACTCACTGATGATAGTATATTAAGTACAGCGGATGTCACCTCATTGTACACAAACATAGACCATGATGGGGCAATAGAAGCAGCAAAGTGGGCATTGGAAAAGTACTCTAATTTGCATAAAAGACAGAAAAAATATCTTATTAAATGTCTAACATTCTGTCTCAAACATAATTTTTTCTGGTATAACAATAAGTATTATTTACAAATCAAAGGTGTAGCGATGGGGGCACGATTTGCCCCCAGTATAGCAAATTTATACATGGCACAATGGGAGGAAGACACAATATTTAATAATCAAAAACAAGAACTCATAGCATACTATCAATATATAGATGACATCATTCTAGTATGGAGAGGAAATGATATATCACTAGCGCAATTTTATACAGAATTAAATAAGAACCATAACAACATAACACTTAGCTGGAATAGCAGCGATACAACAATTAATTTTCTGGATATATGGCTAGTAAAAGAGGGATCATCTATTTCTACAAAAAATTACTTTAAGAATACAGATAGAAATTCATATATACCCACCCATAGTTGCCATCATAAAGCATGGATAAAGAACATACCTAGAGGACAGTTCACAAGACTGAGACGCAACTGTACACATGATATAGATTACCAGGAACAGAGTGACATCCTTTTAAAGAGATTCATCAATAAAGGGTACAAAAAAGAGTATATAGGTGAAGAAAGGGACAGGGTAGGAGCACTAGATAGAAGCAAATTACTAACAAAAAGTCAGAATAATAATAGTATGGATAATGACATGACTATCATAATGCCATATAATAAGCAATATAAAGATGTGCAAAAAATAATTAAAAAATATTGGGACATATTAAAGCTGGATAAAGATCTAAAAGATAACATTCCTGAAAATCCAAGATTTATTTATAAAAAAGCTCCTAATATCAGAGACAAGGTAGTAAAGAATATATTAGATCCCCCTAAACAAAACTCACTTTCGTTCTTTCAGGGAATTGGATTTTACAAATGTGGAAGATGCTATGGTTGTATTAGAACAAAAAATAACCCCAGAAATAGAATGCATTTCACTAATTCAACAAGTGGAAAAACATTCAAGATAAACCAATTTATATCATGTGACATCAAGGGGGTAATATATGCACTAAAATGTCCGTGCAACAAAATCTACATAGGAAGAACAAAACGCATGCTAAAAGAAAGAATAAAGGAGCATGTTAGAAATATTTCAAAAGGATACAAATATCATAATGTATCATTACACTTTAAACTATATCATGGACAGAAAACAGAAGGACTAGAATTTTGGGGAATAGAAAAGCACAAGGCACACTGGAGAGGGGATAATCTTATTAGAGAAATTAGTAAGAAAGAATCCCAGTGGATTTACCAAATGAATTCTTTGCATCCGTTGGGATTAAATAAGGAATTTGATCTAGCTTGTTTCCTGAGTGATTATTGATATTATTATAAATAATAAGGAGCATAAGAATATATTTTAAACATAGAGTATAATATTAGGAGCGAGATATAGATGAATTAATGATAAAGACGTTAATTAAAGATTAGTATATAAAAACTACTTCAAGGGATTATTAGTATTATTAGCGCTTTTTAAGCACCTATAAAATCATATTCAAATATGATTTATTTTATTTATAAATAATGGTTTTATCTTCATTCCAATTTTTTTTTTTCTCTATATTATTTTTAATTTTATTTTAATTATTACTTTTATTTTTATTTTTATATTTATTTTTATTTATAATTTTTTTATTTTTTATTTATTTATTTTCGTTTATTTTTATTTTTACTTTTATTTTTACTTAGATGTTCTATTTTGATTTCATTTCATTTTTATTTTTATTTTTATTTTTAATTCTAATTTTAATTTTATTTTTATTTATTTATTTTCATATTATTTATTATATTATATTTTCTCTTAGTTATATTAATTCAAACTTTTTATTTTAAGCAATTTTTTAATCCTATTAAAAATGTATATAAATGAATCAAAATGTTTAATATAGAAATAAAGTATGAAAATTGTGGATAATATAGAAATGATTACGATAATCTTAATGGTGATGAAAAAGTATAAAAGGTATGAGATTGTAATCCAAATTGTGAAGGGTGTGTGTGGAAGCGTATAGCTGGAGGATGATGAGGCGCACTTTGTATATACATATTAGTTAATACTAAGACATAATTTGGACTCCAAATATATGGAGGAGGAACGAAGAGTGCATAAATCACAGCAAAAATGGCAACGGTAGGATATAAATAGTCTCAGTGCATGACGACATGTTAAACTACATCCCCCAGAGGAAGCTACGAGTCCCTGTAGCGTAACGCGTAGGGGAGGGGCGGTGACGTCATCACGCATCCACAGAGGAACGGCGAGTATATTCAGTGAAGACAAACACACCTGCAAGGCTGTTTGTAGTAGGATCTGGACACATTTTATACAAAGCGCTACTTTTAATTATACCATGTGAGTGGGAGATCAGAAGCTTAATAAACAATTGTTATCCCGGATAAGACACTATGTTTCTTTTCCCTTCTCTGTATGTATCGTATATGGAGGAATAAGCCAAGCAGCCAGTGGAGAAAGTCCTATTGAGAAGGCTGTGTTGAGGAGAGAGGAGAGGAGAAAGGAGAGAAAGGCTCACGCCGTGAACACTGATCTATCACACAGATTAGACTGAACTACAACACCATCTCAATTCGTATGAACTGAACTGTCATTCCCATTTTTATTTTTTTTTTATTTTTCTACTTATATATTTACATTTTTTATTAATTTTTTGCACCATATTTTTTATTCAAAAATATTAATTGATTCCTTTACATTTCACCATAATTTTTTATTAATTCTCTGCACCAAACTTTTTTATTCAAAAATATTGATTCCTTTACAATTCATTATAATTTATTTATATATTTATATTAATTATGGATTTAAATATAATAGATTTAGATTATTACTGAATTATTGGTGATACACTTAGTTATTTATAATATCACTTTAAAATTATAATATCACTCACAGTTGTATATATTGGAGCGCGGTACAATATTGATATATATAGCTAACATCCATACACCTGGAGAGGGTGTAATAAGTACCTGGCGATCTAATATTTTATATAATTGAGTTAAGCACGTAATGAATTAATTAGTATTTCACATATTTATTATTTCTAGCACTTTTTATGCACGCAATCAATTGCCTTAAGAGTAAGAAAACTTCTAGTGGCTCACAAGTATTTATTTAATTTGTATTTTTATCATCTAGATCACATCATCTGAAGGACCCTCATCACCACACATCATCAGACTTCACCATCAAGATCAGACAACCTCATCAAGTTCACACACCTCACTGAAACCAAGGTACACAACGTCAGCTGAGCTAGACACCATCTTGGGAAGACACACTCCACACATGATCGGCAGCCGTCTTAGAAGAGTCTGGCCAACAACCATTTAAAGGGGAACTATAGTTTCATATCTATTATTGATTTTTCTGTGTGCAAGTATTTTATGCTAGCTGATTTCCTACTCCATTCAATATCCTAACACTCCAAAATGTGGTTATTTTAATTGGTTGTATTGGTATAACTCTAGACAAACTTCAACCAGTAATTTGACTGCATGGGTCAAGTTAGTCAAACACAGATTATTATCTGCCATATTTTATAAAAACAAGTTATGATATCTACAATAGGGGAAATTAAATATTTAGTTTAATCCAACAGATATACCAAAGCGTTATCAGTTCATTGTAAATGATAGTGTCTGTGTCAACCTTTTAATCAAACTATTAGTGGTGCTTGTAAGTGGCTTTTTGTAAATAAATATTAAGTTATTCTTGATAGTCTGCAGTTTATTCTTAAACCGATCTTATCGTGGTCTTTAAAGATTTCTACTTGGCAAAATAACTTGGAATAATTAACTATGTCAGTTAAATTGTTTTTATAAAAAATTTTTGTAGTAAAGGCACTGTGGTTTGACCAATTTAGCTGATTTAAATTAATTGTTCAGGCATTCATGACATAGTTATTGGAGGCACTGTGTTTCATTGATCAAATTAAACGGTTGATTTAGCTGACTAAATTAATAATTCAGGCATTCCCTGACAAAGCCCATGAAAGGGGTAGATTCCCGTAGAGGTCTTCTTGAATGTGAAGCCTCATGGAATCACAGGTTGGATACTAGAATATCGCATAGGATGAACCAGAAGTACTTTTTAAGTACAGGAATTTATCATTCTGGGCTGTAAAATAAGTCAATGTTATCTTCCACTTGTTTTCTTTTGGGATTATGTTTATTTTTCCTTTTATAGTGTGCATTGCTGTCTTTTTTATTCAACTTTCTTTGCTAATTTTTTTTTTAAATAATGACCTGAGTCTGATCCCACTCTATGAAGGTGGAGTTTTTAAATAGAATTCATTTTATGCAGTTTAACTAGATATGATTAAGGCCTCTTGTGGCTTAAATGTGCTAGCAGTGTTGTACTATGTTTATTTATTACAAGTACTTATATAGCGCCGTCAATTTTATGCAGCGCTTTACATATGTATATTGTACATTCACATTAGTCCATAACCCTCAAGGGGCGTACAATCTAAAGTCCCTAACTTACATTAGTATATACACATACTAGGACCAATTTAGACAGTTATCCTACCAACATGTCATTGGAGTGTGGGAGGAAACTGAAGTACCTGAAGGAAACACACTCAGGCACTGGGCAAACTCCAGGCAGGTGGTGCAATGGTTGGGATTCAAACCAATGACGCTAGTACTGCCAAGCGGAAGTGCTAAGCATTTAGCCACTGTGCTGCCCTGTCTTCAAGCATTTTGTACAGTCCTGCGGTGTAGTGTTGGCTTTCATCTTACATGTGTAACATACTGTGCACATTACATTTTCCTGAATTGGTTATTTTAATTGGGTGTATTGGTTATTTTAATTCCCTGAATTAGTATAACGCTAGACAAACTTCACCCAGTAATTCGACTGTGGGTTCATGGGTCAAGTTAGTCACAGATTATTATCTGCCATATTTTATAAAAACAAGTTATGATATCTACAATAGGGGAAATTTAAATATTTTGGGCGGCACAGTGGCTAAGTGGTTAGCACTTCTGCCTGGCAGTACTAGGGTCGCCGGTTCAAATCTCACCCATGGCACCACCTTCCTGGAGTTTGCATGTTCTCCCTGTGCCTGCGTGGGTTTCCTCCGGGTACTCCGCTTTCCTCCCACACTACAAAGACATGCTGGTAGGTTAATTGGCTCCTGTCTAAATTGGCCCTAGTATGTGTATGTATGAATGTGAGTTAGAGACCTTAGATTGTACACCCCTTGAGAGTTAAGGACCGATGTGAATGTACAATATATATGTAAAGCGCTGTGTAAATGGATGGCGCTATATAAGTACCTGAAATAAATAAAATATTTAGTTTAATCCAACAGATATACCAATGCTTTAGCAATTCATTGTAAATGATAGTATCTGTGTCAACCTATTAATCAAACTGTTAATAGTGTTTGTAAGTGACTGTACTTTGGGCTGTACATTGCATAGTGCACGCTATACATTACATAATTCTAATCCCTTAACTTCCAAATAGTAATTTTAGATTCCTGCACTACTTAAAGAATAATTTATCTAGTTATTCTTTCTCTCTTATCTAGTTATTTCTTTGTCTATATTCTTTTTGCAGAAACTAATATATAATAAAACTGTTGCAGTTTCTCAGTTTTCAGTAGAAAATAGGTGTGCTGAGGGTTACTGTATATGTGTCTGCTGTTATGAAGCAGATTGCCACATATTGTTGGGAACCATGGAGCCTGCATGCAGGGCGGCGGTATGGTCAGACAGAGAACCCTTGCACACTACAGCTGACCTAGTACAGGGAAGCACAGAGACATGATCTGGGAAAACACAGAAAACTTAACTCACAGGAATGAGAACTCACTGCTACACGGTAACAGAGAAAGGGGAAACTCTCTTTATCAAATATACACTGTAATGGCCGTAAGCAGATCCAAGTTTCAGAGCAAAGGGTCTCCCCAGGTGGTATATTGATGTTACAATTGGGAGATGTCTTCAACCTAACTTTTTAGGCCTGCTAACCTGTGTTTTAAAGTCCCCCAGTAGGGGGGTGGCTCTGAGTAACTGACCAATACTCTGTTTAGGGAGGGATCGTTGGGCGGACTCTGAATTAGAACCAACATCTTCATAATCCATGATATGAAACATAGGGGACAAAACTGACCTGAGGAATGCTCATTTAATTCTGTCACCTAACCTGCTAGGTCTTATGAGGTTACAATCTCCTCAACTCCTGGGAAAAGCTGCCTTATCTCGGTTACAAAGTGAGAAATTATACATGTCCTTGGGCAGCTAGTCTCTGTCTCTCCTGGGGGGCTTTGTAGCCCTGGGCCCCTTGCTGCTCTACCTGCCAGTGACACTTTTAACACACACACATCTTTCACTGTGCCTCTCAGGAAGGGAGGGGGAAGGAGAATGAGAAATGAGAGACACAATATATACTCCGTACCAAGATGGAGGTGCCTACAAAATGGTTGAACTGCGTACTTAACTGTGTTTTGCGCAGTTTTTGCGACATATATGTTATACACAAACTAATAATTCACAAGTGTATTTCAACCCACATGGACATTTTAATAAGTATAATACATGTGCACTTTGACAGGTGAAATAACTATGGTGGTAATTCTTCTGCCAGTGTGCAGATGTGTGAACAAATGCCCTTAATCAATCTGATATATATGGTGGGATTAACAAATGCCAGAGGAATTGAAATTAGAAATAATTTGCCCTAGCCTGAAAGAGAGAAAGCTATATGTGAGAATTAGTGTGGTAGCTCCCTGCTAAATGTCACATATAAAGTAGTGACGACAATGTTTCCAATGAAATTATACCCTTCTGTTGAAAAGATTGATTTGCACTGTCAATGTGATTTTAGGAAGAATAGGTGGACTGCAGATTAGATTTTTCTGTTATTCATGATGCTAGAAAAATGTGTTGCTTATACGTTTTTTTGTATAATTGTCTAGATGTATGAAAAAAAGATCAAATTTCCTCTAAAGAGATTTTGTTGAGGTACCTAGTGTTAATTTTGACATCACATTTCAACTTAGTTTTCTTCATAGTCTTTCACTAAAATACCATTTATTTTTAGTCATAATTTAGTCAACTAAAATCTTCAATACATTTTAGTCGATTAAAATCTAATGGCTTTAATTAACTTGCAATGCATTATTTAAGTATTTCTCTAGAATTTCCAATCTCATTATATACTCCTGGAGTTACAATCTAATAATATATTATTGTTTATGGTATTAAGGTTTGAACTTGCACTACAGACCTAAATGTAGCCATTGTGATATATAACCAGTATTAATTTTGATGTCAAATTTTGATTTAGTTTTTGTCATGGTCTTTGGACTAAAATGTAATTGTAGCTTTAGTTGTAATTTAGTTATCTGAATTGTTTTATTAATTTTGTAGATGAAAATATTTTAGTTGACAAAATTAACACTAGAGGTACCTCACTACATTAAGTAATGCAGAATAGAGCTCACAGGCAATTTTATATATAATTTGTGCATCTAGCTAGCTAATTATTGTTTTCAACAGGCCTAAGCTAGTATAAGAAGGAACTATTACATGAATCATTACTAGAATTTAAAATTCCTACAAGGGTTGATGTTTAGTGAGGAGGTCATACAGATACTAGATGTTAACATGCACCTATACCCAGACTAGAGAATGCAGAGTATTTACATATTAACATGCAGTAAAAGAGCTTTAAAACAAGCCATCACTGACCTCCCTGTTTGCATGTACTGTGTTAATGAACCTTGCATTGCTTGCTAATGTGTGTTGTGTCAATGTTATCCATTCATTTGAGTAATATTAGACTGTAATGGCTTTTACTTTGATGAAAAAAGTGTTTACCTTTTTCATATTTTATTCAGCAGTTATACCACTGCACAACCTCATTCAATTCCTTTTCCTCAAAGCAGGGGGCTTGTCTATGTAGTGTGTAATACGTCACATACAGCAGGGAAAATTTTCTATGTGTGCTTCCAGAAAGGGTCCCTTTTTGGGAACCTGATAGGATCTGTTGTTTATCATGGGCAGGGGTGGGGTAACTAAAGAGAAATGAAGGAAGATACAGTTTCGCCTTGTGTAATCAGAGAAAACTATCTCCAAGAAGGAAGTACTGATATGCAAACTGAAGCCACGAGCACAGATCTGCTTCCATGCTTCCCATGGTCAGATAGCAAAAGGAAAGTAGGGGGACTGGCAGGATCTCCAGGTATTTCTCAGCAAACTAAGAAATAAAAAGAGACCAGGCTACAATTATAAAAATCTACATGGACACACAAAAACACATATAAAATAATACATCTGGGGGTAACATACAATTTAAAGATGAATTTGCCCACTATGTCAAAAGCTGTAGAAGTCAGTATAATCTTGCTTTAAAGTACTTTCACCGATTTGTTCTGAATTCATAAATAATATGTACTGTACATAGTCTGGCACAGGTGCACTTTAACCCTTTCATGAAGGAGGATAAAACAAATTTTAATGCCTGAACACAGTTTGCAAATTTGGCATGTGTTAGTAAACAGTACATATCATCACAACTACTTAGTGTGTCCAGGTAATTATACCTTGTTTATTCAGGATGAATTGGAAATAAAAATAAATACAAAATAAAGTCTCCAGCTCCTGACTATGTATATGTTATTTGTTGCTTGTAACCATAGCAGGGCCCTGATACTAACTTAAAAAATGTGTTTTTTTTAAATTCTACCTAAAATACACTGACCCTGTGACTCTGACCTTGACCTTTAACTCTAATGTTGACCCTAATTCTAACCCTAACACTGACCTAGATCAAACCCTGATCTAAATATTTTATATTTTATTTTTTTATTATTATTATTATTATTTTTCACACTCTTCTTCATTTACAGTTTTCTCCTTTAAGAAAGAGATACAATATATATTGTTCCTTATTTAAGAGGAGAAAAATAACACACAGGGGCTGGCTGTACAGTGGTTACTTTGATAGTCAATCAAAGGCTATCACAGCAATCAGGTAATCGGAAAACAGTCCCCTCAACACGCTCTTAGCACAAGCACAGTGTTGCTCCACAGAGAAAGACCCACTTACAAAATATCAGAATGCTATTAACACAGGGAGAGGGCTTGCATGCATACAGGGATACTACAGCCTCAAGTCTACTATGGATCCTTCGTCAGGTAAAGCAAGCACTGATTCAGATTACAAACTTTATTAATGAAACTGAAAATAAACGTCTCCTGATTCACTTAACAAATTATGATACAAACATTCATGATACAAAACATTCATGATACAAACATAGTTAAACATCATTTGACACACTTTGCAACAAATGAATGCAGCTCTTGGTAAATTCTAACAGTAACAGTACCTATGTACAAGATAAACATGTAAACAGTACTAAAGCATATCAAAGAAATAAATGTAAGTCAAAACATTTAAGTCATTAGGATGAAAAGTATACAAATTGGCAATTCATTTCACCTCACTGCGTTTCAATACTAATTCCCTATTGCTCTCTTTAGAGATTAAGATTTGTCAAACTATAAAACTTAATTGTGAAAATAAATGCTTGTGCTCGAAAAGAAAAATCAGAAGATTCAAGAAGTGCATTATCATTCTCAAAAAAAAAAAACATAAAATGAAACACAGTTGTAGTTCCATCCAATGCTACAAAACATCCACTGCTATAAAACATCCAATGCTACACATAAAAAAAATATATAACTACACAAAAACATGCAAAACAAATAAAAAATGTACACCCCTATAAATCAGGTGTGTGCTACCAACAAGATAGGATACATACACTGACTGTGATAACTCCTCTGTAAGCATTGTTCTCCAAAAACAGAACTCACGCACCCTCTCTATCTTCAGTGCAATGACATATGAAGTAATGATGACAATGTTGGCAGTAAAATTATAACCTTATGATAAAGAGATTGATGAGCACTACTGTCAATGTTGTTTTAGAAAGAGTAGGTCGACCGTAGATTCAATTTGTTTTGTTATACACAATGCTGGAAAAATGTGTTGAATGTACTTTTTTGTATAATTGTCTAGATGTATTGAAAAAAAAAATCAAGCAGGTGGGTACTAATGGTATCTTGATGAGATGCTCCACTAGATTAAGTAGATCAGAATGGAGATCATAGGTAATTCTTTTGTATAACATGCATTATACAGCAGCTAATTGATGTTTGCCAGCCTATGCAGGTGTCAATGTGCACTTGTGCCCAGACTATGGACGTTAAATGCATTTACATATTACTGTTACTAAAACTATTAACTTAATATTACATATTAATTAGGCAAGAGCTTCAGGTTCAGATCCAATCATGTTTATGGCAGACTGCTATTTCTGCCCTCCTTTGTTGGCAATATTAATGTAATGCAAGGTACTTTGAACTTTTGTTGGCTTCCTTAACATGGACAATAATGGGGTCTTTGTTATGTGCCAGTCTCCTCATTATAAAGGGAAAAAGGGGAAGGCAGGAGCAGGCCTAGTGTCAATCTACTTGAAGCTGTAACAAGGGAAAGACTAGGAAAAGCTGTCACACTGCAATGGAGAGATTCAGGGTCAATTAGGATGAAAACTGTACTTTAATAATGATTACTAGCAATCATTTGCTTCACTGCCTTTTTCTTTTTTATTTAGTACTTTTATTTTTGTTTTGGTTGACTAAAGGAGAGGCAAAACCTTTTTTTTTTGTGAAGTGAAGAGAGATTAGAACAAGGTTTCCATTGCTGTCTGTGTCCCCGTAAGGGAGATTTACCCTCTCTATTTGTCTTGTTCACCATTATCACAGAGTGTAAGTAAAAGAATTTAACATTTTGGGATGACATCAGAATACTAACAGAGGGGAAATCTTCCAAAGGAGACGCTAGTTCTGGTGACCCTGGGATTTTTGGAGGGAGTTCCTGTCATCGGTTTTGACTATGGGCCAGGATGTGAATAGAAATTGGGACACTGATAGCATTAAAAAAAAAATTATATATATATATATATATATATATATACAGTCATGGCCGAAATTGTTGGCACCCTTGATATTTCTCCAGGAAATCATGTATTTCTCACGAAACGTATTGCATTAACACATGTTTTGCTATACACATGTTTATTCCCTTTGTGTGTATTGGGACAAAACAAAAAAAGGGAGGAAAGAAAGCAAATTCGACATAATGTCACACAAACCTCCAAAAATGGGCTGGACAAAAGTATTGGCACCCTTTCACAACTGCGGATAAATAAGAATGTTACAAGCATGTGATGCTCCTGTAAACTCACCTGGGGCAAGTAACAGGTGTGGGCAATATAGAAATCACACCTGAAAGCAGATAAAAAGGAGAGACGTTCACTTAACCTTTGCATTGTGTGTCTGTCTGTGCCACACTAAGCATGGACAACAGAAAGAGGAGACGAGAACTGTCTGAGGACCTGAGAACCAAAATTGTGGCAAAATATCAACAATCTCAAGGTTACAAGTCCATCTCCAGAGAACTAGATTTGCCTTTGTCCACAGTGCGCAACATTATCAAGAAGTTTGCAACCCATGGCACTGTAGCTAATCTCCCTGGTCGTGGACGGATGAGGAAAATTGATGAAAGATTGCAACGCAGAATAGTCCGGATGGTGGATAAGCAGCCCCAAACATGTTCCAAAGACATTCAAGCTGTCCTGCAGGCTCAGGGAGCATCAGTGTCAGCGCGAACTATCCGTCGACATTTAAATGAAATGAAACGCTATGGCAGGAGACCCAGGAGGACCCCACTGCTGACACAGAGACATAAAAAAGCAAGACTACAGTTTGCCAAAATGTACTTGAGTAAGCCAAAAGCCTTCTGGGAAAACGTCTTGTGGACAGATGAGACCAAGATAGAGCTTTTCGGTAAAGCACATCATTCTACTGTTTACCGAAAACGGAATGAGGCCTACAAAGAACAAAACACAGTACCTACGGTAAAATATGGTGGAGGTTCAATGATGTTTTGGGGTTGTTTTGCTGCCTCTGGCACTGGGTGCCTTGACTGTGTGCAAGGCATCATGAAATCTGAGGATTACCAAAGGATTTTGGGTCGCACTGTAGGGCCCAGTGTCAGAAAGCTGGGTTTGCGTCCAAGATCCTGGGTCTTCCAGCAGGACAATGACCCCAAACATACGTCAAAAAGCACTCAGAAATGGATGGCAAAGAAGCGCTGGAGAGTTCTGAAGTGGCCAGCAATGAGCCCAGATCTAAATCCCATTGAACACCTGTGGAGAGATCTTAAAATTGCTGTTGGGAAAAGGTGTCCTTCCAATAAGAGAGACCTGGAGCTGTTTGCAAAGGAAGAGTGGTCCAAAATTCCGGGTGAGAGGTGTCAGAAGCTTATTGATGGTTATAGGAAGCGACTGATTTCAGTTATGTTTTCCAAAGGGTGTGCAACCAAATATTAAGTTAAGGGTGCCAATACTTTTGTCCAGCCCATTTTTGGGGTTTTGTGTGACATTATGTCATATTTGCTTTTCTGCCTCTGTTTTATATTTGTTCCAATACATACAAAGGGAATAAACATGTGTATAGCAAAACATGTGTTAATGCAATACCTTTTTTGTGTGAAATACTTGATTTTCAGGAAAAATATCAAGGGTGCCAACAATTTCGGCCATGACTGTATATATAAACCCTCCCAATAAAAAAAAAGGTTTTGCCTTTAGTTACACTTTAGATTTTCAGTTACTTTCAGCATGCTGTCTCATCCATAGTATCCCTTTTGTTGTTATTTGGCTTTTGTTTTTGGGTGCAGCACTTGTTTTTTTTTTTATTTATTTTGGAGGTTAATATTGGTTCTTATTGCATGCTGTTAAGGAATTTATTTCTGGTTAAACAGTTTGTTTTTATCAGATAGTCTCTCCTTAGTCTCAGATCATATCTGATAATAGATAATATCTGCCACATCTCTCCCTCTTACATTGCAACCTAGTAAAACTGCTTACACACTGTTCAGCCACTGCACTATTTGTGTAGATACTGTCTCATTTTTATTGTTTTTGTGCACCTTTATTTACTATATTTTTAAGACAGTATAGTGCTCACATACTATACTATGACACTGTTTTGCCAGTGGTAAAAGGTTTAAGGCTTTAGCTTTATTTTTCTTTAAGAGTACATTTTCGTATAGCTTTTAGATCTTTTGTGGCTGATACTTTTACCATTCATTCAGCCCTATTACAATCAAGTGCCAAAATTACTTGTGAGCTAATATGGTGAAATTCAAAAGTGTTATACACAACCAAAAAATAAAAATAATTTTTATATATATGTACAAATAGGTTTGCTAGCACCCTACACCAACTCATAAATGGTGTTAATAACTCTATATATTCAAATAATAGTGCAGCGCTCCCTTGCTAACTAAATAGTGTACTAAAAAATATATATAAATAAATTAGTGTACCAAAAAATATTTTATATTCTTAAATTAATAAATCCTAAACGTGATTATAAATCCAAAAATAATCTATATAATTAACCAAACTAGATGCAAGTATATTAATGACCAAAACAATATGATTATCCTATCCAATAAAACGAAAACAATATATCCCATCAACAAGTGTCCAAAATGATATTTGTCATTTTTATTTTTTGGTACACTAATTTATTTATATATATTTTTTAGTACACTAATTAATTAGCAAGGGAGTGCTGCACTATTGTTTGACTACATTCAGCCCTATGAGCACTGGCTAAAAAAAATTAGGTGTCCAAAACGACCTAAAAAAAATCTCCTTTTTCCAATTTTTAATGAATCAGATTGTTGCTTCTGTATTAAGGCCAAGCAATAATGTAAAAGAAAAAAAAACTCCATGTACATAGAAGACATTGAAGTCTTCTCCCAAGCACATCATTTTAAGGATTGGTGTTTTTTTTCCATGTCCAAAAGAGGACTCTCTGTTGTACAGTATTTAAAAATAAAACGGCTAGAACTGATTTTCAGAATTCACCCCCATAGACTTCAATGAGCCTTAGCTTTAAGTGTGCAATTTTTGGACTCGATGAATTAAAAAAATGCCCCATGAACCAGTTTGAGACAGTTGCTTGTCCTTATTCTTACCAAGAAAAAAATAACAGCTTTAAAACAAGCCATCACTGACCTCCATGGCTGCATGTTTTATGATAATTGGGTTTCAATCAGCTTCTAAGGGTCCATTCACATCAGGATTAAAAAAAAATGTAAGTTTCTTGGTAATGTTGCATTAAGACAGTCCAGTCATTTGAATGGGCTGCCTAACTCACCGCACTAAACCAAAAATGTATCTAAAGAGCAATGAGTAGCAACACACTATCATGTGCTGAGTTGCCAAAATTGGAATGGTGCATTGGGGTGCCTTTCAGGATGAATGGTACCGTATTACACCAACATATGTAATGTGTATTACTCTGTATTGCGGTAATGCATGCATTATTAAAGTGCACTAATGGGAAAAGCCCTCTAACAGCCTACAGTTATCAGCTGTTAAGGGCCAGTTCACCCTACATGCGTTTCAGTGTGCTTTTTTTCTGTATCCAAAATGCACAGGAAGTAGGTTATATGGTTGTCAATGTAATAGTTCACATCAGTGCTTGCAGTTCCAGTGCATTCCAGTTGCAAAAAAAGTAGAACAGGCTGCATTTTTCCTGCACAGAACTGTACTGGAACGTGACAAAATGCATCAAAACCGCACCAGAATACACCAAAATGCACTGGAACCCACATTTCCCCATTTAAATTGAAGAAAAAGAGAGGGGAAAAATTAACCCAGAAAGCATAAACAATGCACTGGAACGCGTCAAAAGTGCATCAAAAATGCTCCGGAGCGTGTCAAAAATGTACATGCAGAAACACATCTGGAACACATCTGGACTACGTTTCTATAGTGTGAACCAGCCCTAAAACACTGGCAGGCTACCAAGATTCTGCTGCTATTGAAGATTACATAAAGAGAGCTGTGATTTTAGTGCTTCTGTTGTGAACTTGAAATACATATTTGACCATAATCTCAAACATTATAGAAGTCCAGTGAGGTTTTGTTTTAAAAGTAGTTAACACTGATTGTTCAGAATTTGTACTCACTATGTACATAGTCTGGGCAGAGGTGCTTTTAAAGTAATAGGGAAAGTTAATGAAAAGAAATTACATGTAATGATGGACAGAGGTAGGGTTATATCTTGATGTAATAATTTAATATACCAAAAGAGTGTGCAAAACCTCTTAACCACAAAGTCAAGTGCACACTGAAATAAAATTGTCAATTAGTGTGAACAATAGCAACATAGAAAATACATAAAAGATAACCAATAGAGTGATAAAATGAAACCAAGTCACCCAGGATTCTATATTGGTGGAGCCCTGAACTTTTTCTGTGGGAGCGGACTTTTGTCAAAATAATATTTGGTTTATATTGTATACAAATCTCTGTGACTTATTTTTTTTGTTACATATTTCTCCAACTTGGAGATGGAAATACTGTATGTGTAGGAAGTTTGGAAATCCACTAAAGTATGTCATCCTTAAAAGAGAAAAGCAGTTAATAGAAGGCATGAAAAACGTATTACAAATTCATAAGTGAAGAAACATCTCTGCATTGTGTAACATTTCAAAAACAGAAAAGTTAAATTCTTATACCTAGCATGCCAAGTATTACTATTTCCCCCAGTTTTTGCCATGTGGTGACTACATGACAAGGCCAATGCCATCTAGGCAGCTTCTTTGGATTATTTCCTTTTCAGAGAGCTGTACCAGCCTATTTCCAAGGGAGAAAACTTTCCCCCAGCTGGGGCTGTAGGTAAAGCACTCTGGTCGTTATCTGTCAGATATGGCTTATGGACTGCATAATTGGATTTGCAGACTCAGGGCCCAGCTGGTTCCTCCATCTTGTGCAGGTACTGGAATTTTCCTAGCAGGTGTAAATTTCAGTGTATAGTCATTTCCATCTGGGTTTAGGGCTTGTGCACATGGGGCTTTACACTGAAATAGACTTTCAATGGCAATCCTACAACAAGAAAACCATTAGTAACACCTTACAGTAATCTTTTGGCATCACATCCCACAAAGCCCGATGGTATCTATGGTAAAGTCTGCAGCTACTTTTACAATATAAAAACTCAATTCTCTGTTCTTTTAAACATAGCTTTAGTTCCCAGTCTATAAAACAATGCAACCTACTGTGAACAGAATCAAGGTGTTTAATGGGTTCCACAGCATAAAGTCTTGTAGGTTCACAACATCTGTCATACCTGATATGCTGTTTCTTTCAAGGAACATTTAGCAAAAAGCATTTACAGTTCGCCACAAGATAGCTCACATTTTAGTAGGATTAGCTGCATTCAAGCAGAGTGAGCTTTACTTCTTTCTTGCATGTTTCATTAATATCCTTCAGTAACTGTAAAGATCAACATCAAACATATTGGATTTCAATGACTCAGTTCACTTACCAAGGTGTAGTTTAGGACTTCCTGCATGCTTTTATTTGTGAATAACACAAAAAACAGGCGTTCTTACTACACAGAGGGATATTGAGCACAATGCATTCAGAAAAGATTTACAGTCTCCTGGTTATTTGTGACACAGGACTCTCTGGTCTCTCAGACAGCAAACACTGGCCCAGGCCCAGTCCCAACCTCCCTGCTGAACTAGTTCTCTCAGTCCTTGCTCATGCTCTTAGTCTGACTACCTCTCTTTCAGCAATCAACTACTGTTACTCATACCAGATGATTTGGCCTTTTATCCATTCCATGTACAGAAAGGCCTGGAACCATACTTCTGATGTGTCCTTCTCAGTCATTGTCCCAGCAGACGCACTGATTAAATCTCTTCCTCTAGTGGGTCAGCCCTACCTGTCCTTAAATAGGAGCCTATTTTAGGCTTTCAGGCACCCTTTCCAACAGTAACCAAACAGATCTGTGTAGAAAGATTTTAGGAATTCATGAAATGTATCTACATATAAAAAGGATATCCCAAAAAACTGCATGCATTGTATAACATGTGTAAAAAATAAGGAAGAAAAACTTTCCTTGCTTTGACTGTGTGATTAGTCACATGATCAGTCCTTCTCACACTTGAAGTTTAACACAACGACAGCGGGGAGTCCTGCAGGTAGGTGTGACTTCCTCCAGAGAAATCAATGCTATTTACGTATAGTCACACCACCCCTCCCCCTACAGTCTTTGATCGCTCAGTTCTCAGTCTTAGTGGCTGCAGGGGACACATACAGCCAGTGGTGTATTTAGGTTTTGTGCTGCCCTAGGCAACACAAAAACTGTGCGCTCCACCTCCCCCCTTCCCCAGTAAGAGAGATGTTGCATGGTGACAGTAGCAACTAGGATGTACAGGGTGGTGACAATGAAGAAGGGGTGTATACAGTGTATTATGGGGGGTGATGGGGGAGCCATAGCTGCACGAAGGGTGTGACGGGTGTAAGCAGGTGATGGGTGGTGAGAGGTGCAGGAGGGTTTATGTGATTGGTGTATGCAGAGTATAGTAGGATGGGATCTATGAGATGTGCTGGCAGGGTATGTTGGGGCGTGATGGGTGTAATGGAGAGTGTTGGGTGACGTCAGGTCTCTGCAGGGAGTGGATGGGTATATGCAGGGTATGGTGAGATGTAAATTCCCTCCGACTCACAGACTGAATTCCCCAGAGTGATCTCCCTCCCCCACACAGAGACTGCCTCCATATACACTGATCCCCCCCTTACAGACTGCCCTTATATACACTGATCCCCCCCCCAACAGACTGACCCCATATACACTGATCCCCCCCCACAGACTGCCCCCATATACACTGATCCCCCCTCCCAACAGACTGCCCTCATATACATTGATCCTCCCCCACAGACTGATCCCATATACACTGATCCCCCCCACAGACTGCCCCAATATACACTGATCCCCCCCCCTACAGACTATCCTTATATACACTGACGCCCCCCAACAGACTGCCCCCATATACACTGATACCCCCCACAGACTGATGTTGATGGTTCTTGGCACTTCTAACTCAGTTTCCAGCTGATAGGAACACCAACAATACAGAGTATGACAGTGATCATCGTACATTTCTGGCCTTGTCTGTGTTTAGCTTCTCCCCATCCTCACCTCACCTGCCAACCTACCACCGCTCCAGTAGCCGCACCATATCCGCAGGACTGTACCCCGGATGTCCTTTTTCCTCCTCCTTCTCCTCGGTGGCTGCCGATACACTGAGAAGGCTCACCACACTCACACACCAAGCCCAACATGTCCCCATCTTCAGGTGTGTCCCTTCTTCCAGGGGGAGGTGCCCCCTGAAAAATGCCACCCTAGGCAAATGCCTTGTTTGCCTCACGATAAATACATCCCTGCATGCAGCATCAGACTGAAGCTGCATCCACGTACATGTGTATGATTGTTTGTTTTTTTTTTCAGTCCTGAACTTCTCTTTTAAATGGTTGTACTTATGTTGGTTGTACTTTTTTTTGATAAATATTTCTTGGCCTAAGAAGTGCCACATCCCAATAATTAGAATTTAAACGGACATTTGAGATGGGACTTTCAAGACACAGTACAACCATTCTCATACAATATACATTTTATTGATACACAATAAAACAATTTTTGACATCAAACTGTATAACTAAAAATTGCAGTTGCCTTGAGAGCAACAACTCAAGATACATTACAAATTGCGAAATACAGATGTAGATTCTCTGAAAGCTCAACACGTTTCTTGGAATTTATCCACTTTTTTTTTAGATAAATAATTAAATTATTCAAAGTTCCGTGCATTTGGACATCTTTTTCTGGAACTTCTCATCCACTGTCAGCCAAATTTTTCTATTGTTGACTTTCTTCAATATGCACTGTTTTCAGCATCCACATTATGAACATGAACACAAGACAGGCAACACACTGCACTCTACACACACACACATGCACAATCACTGTACTTTGCACATTTTACACATACATGGCCAACTTTGTTCAGGACACACATTTAGTTGTGCTCAAATGTTTGAATATCTTGCCAGAAATAGTTAATTTTTGGCATTGATATTGAAAATATTACTGGTCATGCAAAAAACTCTTATTTTATGATAGTGATCATATGAAGCCATTTATTATCACATAGTTGTTTAGCTCCTTTTTAATATATATTGATAACAGAAATGGCCCTGTCATATGAACACCCGTCATTCGGCTCTAGCATGTCAAGAAGTGGCTAAAAAGCCACAGATGTGGGAAATTAACCTTTAGTTGCCATTTTAATCTGTGTGTGTCACCTTGGACCTTTCTTTTAAATAAAATTGGGCAAAAACGGCCCTTAAAAACAAGAAAGAGAGTAGAGGTATACTTTAAAGCTCCACTCTTGATGCTAGTTCTCAATAAATATATATATATATATATATATATATATATATATATATATGTACACACATATATATATATGTGTGTAACAAACATAATACATCTTCTGAAATGAGTTAGCAATACTTCTCTGTTGATACTTTGTATGAAGAAAACTAAATTTTCTATTAAATTCTATCTCTTGGTACAAATTACATTTTGCTGTTTTTTGTAATACAAAATCATAAATATTTTCTGAGTCTGGCTTGTATTTGTTGAAACAGAAGAAGAGGACAGTTTTCCTTTTCTTTAATGCTGTGACAGCAATAGAATTTTGCTACAATATGCACTATTTTCAGTATTCTGCAAACCACATATTATACAAATAATTGTCAGCAAGATATGAAAATTTAAAATAATGTTCCAATGTGCATAGAACATCGCAAACTACACATCATTTTTAATAAATTTAAACATATAGAATGATTCACAGTAAAGCTTAACTCCTTTGTTTTGAGTGGGGAAGAGTTAAAGGGACTATTTCTTGGGAAAGTATAGGGAATGCCATAGCAAATGCTCCTTTTGAGAATGCAAGTTTCTTGGCTGCCATGCTGATACTTCAATGCTGGCTGAGCTTCTAACCCAGAAAAAGTATAGATGATACCCAATTAAAGCATGCTTATTCCAGGTATTCATCTCAAAGTATTGTAGTCAAACACAGCAAGGAGTTTCAAAAGGAGGACAGCAATGGCAGCCCCCATTCTTCTTTCATGACAAAGTCACTTTAAAACATTTGACAGGATATTATTTCTACATGTGACTCTATTGGGGATATTTCACTACGCTTTCTGTCCCTGTGATGCCTGTACAGAAAATTGGGGGTGCATTAGTCACCAGGACAGGGATGCAGAGATAGAAATATAAAGAATTGTCAGCTATAAACTTTTCTCACTCTGTTAAAAGATTTGGTTTTTGCTTGTGTTCTCTTTGGACGGCTTTTCCATCCCCAGTTATAGTCTAAATAAAAGCACAATGTAATTTATAAAAAAGAAACATTCCTAATTTAGAGGATTTGCTATAGTTTATCACATGCATGTTATATTTAAGATCCCAGTCTAACACAGTGCTGACCAGGGGTCTAGCTACAGACCATGTAAAATTTTGATGGGGCCCTCTTGAAACTTTCCTCCTGTCATTGGTCACAACATGAAGTTGAGATCAATATAGATTGTCAAGGTTAATGTAGCAGGAGAATTGTCAGAACCTTACTAGGAACCAGTATTGTGGACAGATGTTCGAAAAGAGGGGGCAGAAGTGCATGGAATTTACTTTTAACATTACTTTCAATGCTAACCATTATGTTCTTGGTGAAAAAAAAAAAATTGTAGTAGCAATAATAATGATTGTCACAATATTTATATTATGATGTAATTGTTAGTACTCAGGTACACAATTGCTCTATGACCCTGTCTTGGAAAAGTTATAGAAAGGCAACTACTATACTAATATTGATCAGTGGTTCCAAATTAACCATTTGAAGACCAAGCCTTTTCTGACCCTTTTTGTAAAAATAAGTATTTTTTACTAGAAAATTACCTAAAACTCCTAAACATTATATATTTTTAAAACAGCTAAAATTTTAATGCACAAAAACACATTATAATACCAAGTTGTTTGATAAAACATAAAAGATGATGTTACACTGAGTAAATAGATACCAAACATGTCAAGCATTAAGAATGCATACGCCCTTGGAACAGCGGCAAACTAAAAATATACCCTGATTACTGTACTAATGACACTGGTTGGGAAGGGGTTACAATCTAGGGTGATCAAAGGATTAAGTGTGTGCCTAGCTATGTGCTTGGTGTACACTAGATGGTGCTGGTACAAGAGGAAGTGGTGGATTGTCCTCTGCAGGGACACATGATCCATTACTTTCTCCTGTCACAACAGAACTGTGCCTATGTAAACATAGGTACAGCTCTGTTTCTTCTCCCTGCCCGATGATCTGTGGGTGTCAGCAAAGATCCGTTTGCCAGAACTCACAGACCGGCTTCTGCTGCTACAGTTCGCAGGAGAAGCGATCCCCCGGAGGAGATGTTTTTAAAGCCTTTACAGGTTACCAATTTAGATTTACACAGGAGGTTTGGTGCTCGAAATATTGCTCTTGATCCAATGTTCATGGTGATACCTCACATATGTGGTATGATAGTTATTTACATAGTGATGAGGGACCGACATGTGTGTATGAGTTGATGCTTTTTCAGACCAGTAATGGTTTATTTACAACTGGAAAAACTGAAACTCACTAAATACTCATCCCTGCCAGTTTATTAGAGCATAGAGATGATTGGGGCCATTTTGTTCCCCAAACAGCTCTATTGTCAGCCGATGGAACTGCCAGCTACAGTCCGGGGTTTCCCGGGGGGATGGGAGAGCCCAAGAAGGCACTGAGAAGGGGGTACCCCCTCCTGCCATTATTTAGCTGCTAGGATTGCTTTTACAAAAACGTTCTTCACCGGCTCTAAAAAAACAATACCAGGATGATGCCTGCAGCTACAGGCAGCATTCTCAAATAACCACTAAAACTGACACAATGTACCTGTACTTCACTGGGCATTAGTAGTTAATAGTAGCTACCACAGGAGGGAACAGACACAAAAATATACACTCTGCATCTTTCCAAATAACTGTTCTGTTTAATTTGCACATTTTATTTTCTACTTTTTTTAAACATACTTGAATAGGTATCACATTAATATTACAAATGTACTGATGCGTTACAAAGGCAGGCTAGTTTCTTAATAGGGTCTTAGGAATGAGAGTACATGGCAGAAGAGTTAGCATAATTCCAAGGACATTGGCTACAGTAGACAAAGCATGCAAATTTAAATACACTACATGCAGAGTTTAACATTTCTTTCACATCCCTAATGAGAAGAACATAGGCAGATGCATTATTCCTCTCATGGGTTTGTGATCTGTGACTTTAGTTATTAATTTTATTTGCTGTGTCCTTTTCTTCCTCCACTCTCCCCTCTTTTTGAATCTTTTACCTTTTGAAGACTTTACATCCAACCTATAGCAGTTTTACTGCTACAGGGCTGCTCTCTTGTGCAAAAAAATCACACACATTATATACAGTTGTGTTCAAAATAATAGCAGTTAGACATCACTAACGTGATCAATCACTGTTTTTGGTAGAAATGATATTTCTACATGGCAAATAATTTACTAGCAGGTGTAGTAGAGTAATAGAAATCCAACAGACCCAGCAGTCATGACATGCATGCTGCTGATTCTGTGTAATTGAATCACTAATTGAAAGGGGTATGTTCAAAATAATAGCAGTGTGGAGTTCTATTAGTGAGGTCATTCGTTCTTTGAAAAACAGGTGGCAATTATTGCCCTTATTTAAGGAAGGAAGGCAGCAAATGTTGTACATGCTGGTTACAGTGCATTTCTCTCTGAAATTCTGAGGAAAATGGGTGGTTCCAGACATTGTTCAGAAGAACAGCATACCTTGATTAAAAAGTTGATTGGAGAGGGGAAAACATATAAAGAAGTGCAGAAAATGATAGGCTGCTAAGCTAAAATGATCGCAAATGCTTTAAAATGGCAACCAAAACCTGAAAGACGTGGAAGAAAGCGAAAAACTACCATTCGAATGGATAGAATAGCCAAAATAGCAAGGACTCAGCCAACAATCAGCTCCAGGAAGATCAAAGAAGGTCTAAAGTTACCTGTGAGTACTGTTACAATTAGAAGATGCCTATGTGAAGCCAAGCTATCTGCAAGAAGCCCCCGCAAAGTCCCACTATTGAAAAAAAGATGTGCTGAAGAGGTTACAATTTGCCAAAGAGCACATTGACTGGCCTAAAGAGAAATGGCATAACATTTTGTGGACTGATGAAAGTAAGATTGTTCTTTTTGGGTCTAATGGCCGGAAACAGTTTGTCAGACGACCCCCAAACACTGAATTCAAGCCACAATACACTGTGAAGACAGTGAAGCATGGTTGCGCAAGTATCGTGATATGGGGATGTTTCTCATACTACGGTGTTGGGACTATTTATCTCATACCAGGGATCATGGATCAGTTTGAATACATCAGAATACTTGAAGAGGTCATGCTGCCTTATGCTGAAGAGGAAATGCCCTTGAAATGGGTGTTCCAACAAGACAACGACCCCAAACACACCAGTAAACGTGCAACATCTTGGTTCCAGACCAACAAGATTGACGTTATGGAGTGGCCAGTCCAATCCCCGGATCTTAATCCAATAGAAAACTTGTAAGGTGACATCAAAAATTCCGTTTCTGAGGCAAAACCAAGAAATAGAGAAGAACTGTGGAATGTAGTCCAATCATCCTGGGCTGGAATACCTGTTCACAGGTGCCAGAAGTTGGTTGACTCCATGCAACACAGATGTGCAGCAGTTCTCAGAAACAGTGCTTATACAACTAAATATTAATTAAATGATTCAAAGGAAAGCAAAATCTTCAAACATTTTTCAGTTTATATAGTGAATGTTTGAGTTTGTAAAGAAAAATACAAACACTGCAATTTTTTTTGAAGTCTAATATTCACTTTTTTCAATTTTTATAGAGGAACAACACAAATTTGATATATTTTTCTTCATGTTTTGATTTGGAATAGAATGTGTAGTGTTCCCAATGCATTTGTGTGTAGAAATAAAAGCTATTAGAAGGATTTTGAGCTTTATTCACTTTTTTCAACACACTGCTATTATTTTGAACACAATTGTGATATATATATATATGTGTGTGATTTTGCACTTCTGCCTCACTGGTCGAACTGTCACAGCAGAAGCCGATCTGTGAGTCCTGGTGAACGGATCTTTGCCGACACCTATAGATCATCGGGCAGGGAGGAAAAACAGAGCTGTACCTATGTTTACATAGGCACAGGTCTGTTGTGACAGGAGAAAGTGATGGATCATGTGTCCCTGCAGAGGATGATCCACCACTTCCTCTTGTACTAGCACCATCTAGTGTACACCAAGCACATAGCTAGGCACACACTTAACCCTTTGATCACCCTAGATGTTAACCCCTTCCCAACCAGTGTCAGTACAGTAATCAGTGTATATTTTTAGCATTGATTACTGTTTTAGTGTCACTGGTTCCAACAAAGTGGCAATGTAAAAATGTTCACTGCAATATCGAAAAATTCCATTATATGTCCCATAGTTTGTAGATGCTATAACTTTTGTGCAAATTAATCAATATACGCTTATTGGCATATTTGTTTACCAAAAATATGTAACAGAATACATTTTGACCTAAATTTAAGAAGAAATTTATCATTTATTTTTTTTTATTGGATATGTTTTATAGTTTCAAATAAAAAATATTAGGTTCTTTTGAAAGTTGCCAGTCTTTTCTTGTTTATAACGCAAAAAATAAAAAAACTCAAATACTCAAATCAAATACCACCAAAAAAAGCTGTATTTGTGGGGAAGAAAGGACATGAAATTCATTTGGGTACAGTGTTGTATGACAGCACAATTGTCAGTTAAAATATCGCAGCGCTGTGTCGCAAAAAATGGCCTGGTCAGGAAGGGGGGGGGAAATTTTCTGGAGGTCGAGTGGTTAATAGCTTTTCATCATAGAGGTATGAGAAGTATAATTGGAAGCTTGTGAACTGGGGGCTTTAAAAAAGGAGAGGTTTTGGTTGCCAGTCAATGGTTGAACTTTTATCAAACATCATCTCCACATCCGTCACATAACAAGGTGATCTATCACCTGAGACACTTCCTTTCACTTGTCACGCCATATTACCTGAGTCTTTTCTTAGAAAGAAAAAAAACATTTTCTATGCCAAGCAAACCAGCAGGTTTACTTTAATACCCATATGTCAAAGAGCAAATACACATCTTTCCTTCACTCCCCTGGGTTCAGCTGCTGTACATCCAGGCATGGTGGAGCATGCGACTCGCTCTTTGTCATATTACTAATGTTTGGTCAATTAACCTTGTAACAAATTGCAGGTATTTTGCTTTATCACAGAATGAACTTTTTGAATATATATATCAATCTAAATTTCATGAATAGTGTGCAATGCCAATGGTGCCACTACCTAGTGGAATCAATGAGTCCCTCTAATCAAATTTCTACTTCTTTTCATTTTGATGTCCCCAACATAGCTCCTACTCACACTCACCCCCCCCCCCCATAAACACACACCCTGTTATTATTTACAGGCATGGAGAGAACCCGACACAATGTACTGCACATTGATCTCTGGTCCGCAGGAGTTTACATTTCATAGCACTATACTGCAATATAAGATACTATGGCACTGAAAAACAAGAAGTATACAGTATTCTGCACAGGTACCTCCTGTATACTGTGTGTGCTATCGTTCTGGAACAAGTTTGCAGAGAAGTATGACTTTTCTCTGTCTTTCCTGGTCTACATACTGTTTCCAGGTCAATGATTAAAAAAAAATACTTAAAGTGGTATTCAACTCAAAACAAAAAATGTATTATATTACAGCTTACCAATCAATAGATGTGGTGGCTGTCTTAGTTTTCTTTTTTTTTTAGGCCCTCTTCCTATGTTTTCGCCTGGAGTTTTGGCCAGTAACACACCTCATGTATTAGTGAGACACCACTCTGGAGGAATGAACACAGGACACAGCAGACAGCAGCTGTGTGTTAGAGGGGAGTGTTAGATGTACTAACATATTTGAATACAATAACAAATTGAAGCCAAACTCCAACTCACAATTTTTTAATCAGTAGTAGCAAACATTTTTTTCGTTTTGGGATAAAGGTTTTACATAAATAAATAAAAGCCGATCATTTTATTCACTCCTGCCAGTGGCAAATAGATGGTTTAATCCAGGGCTTGAAAAAGCCGCTCGCCCGCTCGCCAAATGTGAGTAGAAATTCCTCTGTGGCGACCGCCTGCAAGCGGCGAGCACAGATGAAGAAGCATGGAACGACTGCACATGCACTCCAAGCCTCATTGTGAAGCCGAGTTCCGGTTTACAACTTCCGGTTTCCACGGCATCGCCATTACAGTGGCAGCGCCGCTGAGGGGAAACGTGTATTAGAGGTCCGCTCTCCTACACTGAGAGGGTACATCCTCTCCACCGCCATGGGGGACACGAGGCCCGCTCTCCACCTCCTTGGGGGACACGAGGCCCGCTCTACACCGCCTTGGGGGACACGAGGCCCGCTCTCCACCACCTTGGGGAACACGAGGCCCGCTCTCCACCGCCTTGGGGGACACGAGGCCTACTCTACACTGCCTTGGGGGACACGAGGCCCGCTCTACACTGCCTTGGGGGACACGAGGCCCGCTCTACACTGCCTTGGGGGACACGAGGCCCGCTCTACACTGCCTTGGGGGACACGAGGCCCGCTCTACACCGCCTTGGGGGACACGAGTAAGGTTTGTGCCTGGCTAGTAGGTCTGGACTCGAAATTTCAACCCCTGGTTTAATTCATGTAAACTGATTCAGCTGGAGAGCTTGAGCTTCTGAAAAACAGCAGACTTGCTGGCTGAATTACCAGGTGTAAGTAGAATAAAGAGAGCCTGAAAAAGGAAACTAATACAGCCATCACGTCTAAGAATTGGTAAGTGGCAATATAATACATGTTTTCTTTTGGGTTTAACCTCCCTGGCGGTATTCCCGAGTGTAGCTTGGGGTAACATTTCAGTACCAAAAGCGGTAACCCCGAGCTACACTCGGGAATACCATGCGGCACTGCTCCGACATGTGTTCTTCACTTACCTTACCCTGCGCTCCCGCGATGTGTCCCCTGCAGCGTCCCCGGCCATCTCCTCCGGCCGATGCCGGCATCCGGCTTCTGTGTCCTGTCCCTGTGACGTCGGGACGTACGGGCACCGCCGCCACCGGCGGTGGGAAATTTAAAAATTTTAAAAAATGTCATTTTTTTTTTTTCCATTTTACACAGTAAAACATTGCTGTTTCAACCTATTTCACATACATATTGTCCCTAGTGCTTTGTCCTGCGCCCTGCCTGCATTTTGTCTGTTCTTTCTGCCTGGAAACTGAGAAATGTCCATGGAGTCCAAAAAGTGTCCCTTTAGGTCAAAAGCGGTTTAGACCAGCTAGAGAACAGCGATAGTAAATCAGAACCACTTACAGAATTGAGTGATAATGATTCGTGGGGGAAATTCATCATCAGAAACTGAAAACGATTTTGCGACTGAGCTCAGCAATGTGCGAACTTGGCGCTCTATTTCACATTTCAGTGTTTTTGGTTTGATTATATTATTGAATTAAATTTTTTATTATTTTTATATTATTTTTATGATTATTTATTAAATTATAATTTATGATTTTGTGTTTCAAATTTTATCATACCCGGGATGTTTACTAGACTCTTGTTCGGACAGATTTCAGTGAGTTTTTCCTAAAAATTACAGCCTACAATAAAAAAAATACATATTTCCATGCAAAAAAATGGTACCGCTTTCAGCACCAAAAATCTGAAATAATCATACCGCCAGGGAGGTTAATACTGCTTTAAAGTTCACCTTTTAACAAAAAATAATAAATGCACATTTTATTTGCATGCTACATTTTACACCCCGAGTATGGGTGTGACATGTAGCATGTTACAAAAGCGGAACTTATCCTCTAAGCAAATTAGTCATTAGTTACAACAGCCCCTGCAACTAGCATGACTAGTATGACTAGCATGTGCGTGTAAATGTTTTATCTACCTCTAACTCTTATCTTGTATAAGAATGAAATCATTCTTGATAAATGATTTCCCTTCTCTGTAGTTTTTTTCATTCTGGACAGTGTGGGGAGATCCTAATCATTGTACATCCTAATGCAGCTCCAAAGGAGTGAAGCATGTTTATGTGACATCAGTTCTGGATACAGCAGTTATGAGAGTGAACATGCAAGACAACTTTAAATCTACAGTATAATGCCAGCTCTATCAAAGGATATACAGTAAGCGGTGGACCATGACGGGAATATATTATTACAGGAGAAAAGTGATGGAATTTTCTTGTTACGCAAATTATATGCCAATACATTCATTAAAGTGGTCTATCTTAAAGACAAAGAGGCGTGGACTTCAGTTGCTATGTTTGAAAGTCAGTTAATGTAGCAATACCCCTGAAGAAGCTTCCTAGTGGTGACCTGCCCTTAAGGTGTTACTAAACCCAGGACCATCCCGCATCCTATATCTTGTCTCCCACAGTACACAAAATATGGAAGTGCAATTATTTTAGTAAATATAAACTGCTAAATACCTTTTCTCATTAGCAGTTAGAGCAGCCTTGTGACTTCTATCAGTGTCCAGCAGAGCACATGTTAAAGCTTATAGGAGGAGTTTTCTTTCTTCTCTAGGAGGATGCAAAGCCCCTGACCTTGGGAAAATAAAGTTCTCTAGCAATACACACCAAACTGAGCATGTGAAGAGTGACTCCACACAATATGTCTTATCAGGAGATAAGAGGGGGGGCACTAGAAGCAGGGGAGGATTAGAGAAGTCAGGATCAAATTGCATTTTTTACACAATGCAGAGGATTAACCCCTTAGGTTCCACAGTGAGTATAACAAGCATGCTCTACTGCATATACAGACTGATTTCACTGTTTTGGGTTTAGTGACACTTTAAAGTTTAATGCCACACTTCACTGTCACATCAGTAGTGATAAAATGGGCTTTATTTGAACAGGAATAAGTGCTGTGTAAGCAGTTTCATCAGTGAAAGGGTAACACGTTTTCAACTACATAAACAAGTAAAGTTTCAACAAAATCTATAATGCCTGTTCCCTTCCATAGCCTGCAAATTTCTTTACTGAAATGCATTAGGTTGATGAGAGGGAAACTACCCTACTAAAAGCAATGAAAAAGCCACAGTAATAAATATACTTAAAGGAAAAAAAATGTGAAATGCAACTAAGAGTGTGGCTTATTTACTATTGTTAGGCCCTCTTTAACCACTTGTCTACAGGGCACTTTTACCCCTTTCCTGCCCAGGCCAATTTTCAGCTTTCAGCACTGTTGTACTTTGAATGACAATTGCATGGCCATGCAACACTGTACCCATATGACATTTTTAGCATTTTTATCACACAAATAGAACTTTCTTTTGATTGTATTTAATCACATCTGGGTTTTTTTTATCTTTAGCACTATAAATGAAAAAAGACTGACAATTAAAAAAAAAAAGTTTTTCTTTGTTTCTATTATACAATTTTGCAAACAGGTAATTTTTCTCCTTCACTGATGTGCATTGATGAGGCTGCACTGATAGGCAGCACTGATGGGGACTGATGAGGTGGCACTGATTGGTAGCACTGATAGGCTGCACTGATGAGGCAGCACTGGTGGGCATTGATGAGGAGGTACTGATGGTGCTGCACTGATATGGGGCACTGAGAGGCGGCAATGATGGGCATTAATAGGAGAAAATGATGGGCACTAATAGGTAGCACTGAAGGGCACAGACTGGTGGCACTGACTGGCAGCACTGACATGCACAGATTGGCTGGGCAGCACTGCTGAGCAGCACTAATGGGCACTAATGGGCAACACTGATGGGCAGCACTGATGGACAACACTCTTGGGCATTTTTTAGGCTAAATTGATAATCAGGGCAGATGTCTCCTTTAACAGTTGCCAGTTATCGGCAGTACTTTCCTCACGCTGTGACAGTGTGAAGAAAGTACTGCCGATAACTGGCAAGTGTATTTACATGGTGATCAAGCTATGACTGGACACAGCTGATCACGTGGTAAAGGGCCGCTGTGATTGGCCTTTTACCATGTCATGTGATCAACTGTGTCCAAGGACACAGCGATCACAGACAGCACAGGGTGTGCGTCGCTGGGGGAGCATTCTGGGAGGATGTCATATGATACCCTCCCAGAACTGGATGTTCACCCTTCAAGCATGGGTACTTGTAATCTGCAAATAAAGGAAACTTCCTACATGATCTAGAAGCTTGAAAAGGTGAAAGTGTGATGTAGGTTCCTCTAGGCAGGTTTGGTGGTGTGGTGTCAGCAATGCTGCAGTGACAGCAAACATGTTTAATTCATAAAATAGTGGCTAAAAGCCTTTCACCATAATTATGCTGAATAGATGTCAGCAGTCTATCCCTTGATGACCACTCCTGTACTGAATGGAGATGGATGGGAGATAGGCTGCACTGTGTCCATCTATGAGTGCCCCTAGGGTGTGTAATTGGGGTTACACACCCTTGGGGCACTCATAGATGGACAAATACAGCATGCTTTCAAATGCATTCAACCTCCTTTTGAGACACTATATATTTGAGATGCTTCTAGGATCCTTTGGAGTTCTTTCCTTTCCAAGGTGCTTCTGACTTCCTTCTAACCTGCTTTTGGCCTCCCTCTAAGCTGCATGGTGCTTCTTAGTATACTGATTGACTTGTAGAGGGAGGAAAACAATTGTGATGTAAACATACCATAGTATTACAGGTACTTGTATAGCTCTGTCAATTAACATAGTGCTTTACATATATATATATATTACATTCACATCAGTCCCTGACCCTCAAGGGATGTACAATCTAAAGTCGCTAACTTACATTCATACATACACATACTAGGGCCAATTTGGACAGGATCCAATAAACCTACCAGTATGTCTTTGAAGTGTGGGAGGAAACCAGAGTACCTGGAGGAAACCCATGCAGGCACAGGGAGAACATGCAAACTCAAGGCAGGTGGGGCCGTGGTTGGGATTCAAACCAACAACCCTAGCACTGCCAGGCAGAAGTGCTAACCATTCAGCCACTGTACATAATCCTGAGTACACAAGCCCTCAAGTGGACCCAGTCAGCAATATCAATTGACAGAAGTTATAATCCTTCATCACTCAACTAAAAATAATTGCAATATCTGAAGGTGTGCCATGCTTCTATTTTTCTTCTTTCATTACCACAATGTATGAGCTCTGAAGTTTTGAAACTTGTGTATGCAATACAGGAATAATACGTGCAGTGGGTATAAAAAGTCTACACACCCCTGTTAAAATGTCAGGTTTCTGTGATGTAAAAAAATGAGACAAAGATAAATCATTTCAGAACGTTTTCCACCTTTAATGTGACCTATAAACTGTACAACACAATTGAAAAACAAACTGAAATCTTTTAGGGGGGGGAGTAAACATAAAAACTAAAATAATGTGGTTGCATATATGTGCACACCCTCCTATAACTGGGGATGTAGTTGTGTTCAGAATTAAGCAATCACATTCAAAATAATGTTAAATAGGAGTCAGTACACACCTGTCATCTTTTAGCATGCCTCAGATTAACCCCCAAATAAAGTTTAGCTGTTCTAGTAGGAATTTCCTGACATTTCTTTAGTCACATCCTACAGCAAAAGCCATGGTCCGCAGAGAGCTTCCAAAGCATCAGAGGGATCTCATTGTTAAAAGGTATCAGTCAGGAGAAGGGCACAACAAAATTTCCAAGGCATTAGATATACCATGGAACACAGTGAAGACAGTCATCATCAAGTGGAGAAAATATGGTGCAACAGTGACATTACCAAGAACTGGATGTCCCTCCAAAATTGATGAAAAGATGAGAAGAAATGTGTTCTGGAAGGCTGCCAAGAGGCCTACAGCAACATTATAGGAGCTGCAGGAATATCTGGCAAGTATTGGCTGTGTGGTAGAAGAGACAACAATCTCCCGTATTCTTCATATGTCTGGGCTATGAGGTAGAGTGGCAAGACAGAAGTCTTTTCTTATGAAGAAAAACATCCAAACCTGGATAAATTTTGCAAAAACACATCTGAAGTCTCCCGAAAGCATGTGGGAAATGTGTTCTGGTCTGATGAAACCAAGATTGAACTTTTTGGCCATAATTCCAAAAGATATGTTTGGCGCAAAATCAACACTGCACATCACCAAAAGAACACCATACCAACAGTGAAGTATGGTGGTGGCAGCATCATGCTTTGGGGCTGTTTTTCTTCAGCTGGAACTGGGGCCTTAGTCAACGTAGAGGGAATTATGCATAGTTCCAAATACCAGTCAGTATTGGCACAAAACCTTCAGGCTTCTGCTAGAAAGCTGAACATGAAGAGGAACTTCATCTTTCAGAATGACAATGACCCAAAGCATACATCCAAATCAACAAAGGAATGGCTTCACCAGAAGAAGATTAAAGTTTTGAAATGGCCCAGCCAGAGCCCAGACCTAAATCTGATGGAAAATCTGTGCGGTGATCTAAAGAGGGCTGTGCACAGAGGATGTCCTCACAATCTGACAGATTTGGAATGTTTTTGCAAGGAAGAGTGGGCAAATATTGCCAAGTCAAGATGTGTTACGTTAATAGACTCATACCCAAAAAGACTGAGTGCTGGAATAAAATCAAAAGATGCTTCAACAAAGTATTAGTTTAAGGGTGTGCACACTTATTCAACAATATTATTTTAGTTTTTTTTATTTTTACTTCCCTGAACCTAAAAGATTTCAGTTTGTTCAACTTTTTTTTACAGTCTGTAGGTCACATTAAAGGTGGAAAAAGTTCTGAAATTATTTATCTGTCTCCTTTTTTTTACATCACAGAAACCTGACATTTTACCAGGGGTGTGTAGACTTTTCACATCCATTGTATATCCATCCACAATTAAATTCAATTATCTATATTTAATAATAAGCAGAACAGTGGTTTATTTGTAATAATTTACCCACTTTTCCATGAGAGTTTCCCATATAAAGTGCAGTCATTTAGACTAGTTGACCAAAGAAAACCCCAAAGAACCTTATGTCCCCTTATTGTACAGTTTAAGCACGGGCGGCGTACACCTTACAGCTCCTGTACTGACAAGCATTTGTAGACATTACCTACACATGCACTCAAATTCCCATCCAAGTGGGCATACAATATGTATCAATGCTTATCAAGTCTAGCTCTCAAGTACCTTCAGCAGAACATGTATTCTGATTTTTGGTTCATTGTCGTGCGTTTTGTGCTCTTGAATTAAAATTTGAAGCTTGATCCATCAGTTATGTTATTACTAGAGATGAGCGAATCGAACTTGGCGAAGTGGAATTCGTTTCGAATATTAGGAAAAATTCGATTCGCACCGAATCCGAAAATTAGCAAACTTCGGATGCACGAATCGAATTTTTCCCGATCGGCCGATTTTCATCCCTTCTACAGCCGTCAAATAGTGTCCCTGCAGAGAGCTCCGCTATTTCTGACAGTTCTCTGACAGTTCCTTCACATTTACAGCGGTTGAAACATTGTATCTATTTGTTTCCATTTAGGATACAGATGTTTTTATTCGGAAACAAATAGATACAATGTTTCAACCGCTGTAAATGTGAAGGAACTGTCAGAGAACTGTCAGAAATAGCTGAGCTCTCTGCAGATACACTTTTTGCTGTACTGGAATTCTTCTTCTTTTCATTCTCCTTCTTCTTTTCATTCTTCTTCTTCTTCTTTTCATTCTTCTTCTTCTTTTCATTCTTCTTCTTCTTCTTTTCATTCTTCTTCTTTTTCTTTTCATTCTTCTTCTTCTTTTCATTCTTCTTTTCATTCTTCTTCTTCTTCTTTTCATTCTTCTTTTTTTCATTCTTCTTCTTCTTTTCATTCTTCTTCTTCTTCTTTTCATTCTTCTTTTCATTCTTCTCATTCTTCTTTTCATTCTTCTTCTTCTTTTCATTCTTCTTCTTCTTTTCATTCTTCTTCTTTTCATTCTTCTTTTCATTCTTCTTCTTCTTCTTTTCATTCTTCTTCTTCTTCTTTTCATTCTTCTTTTCATTCTTCTCATTCTTCTTTTCATTCTTCTTTTCATTCTTCTTCTCATTCTTCTTTTCATTCTTCTTTTCATTCTTCTTCTCATTCTTCTTTTCATTCTTCTTCTTCTTCTTTTCATTCTTCTTCTTCTTCTTTTTATTCTTCTTTTCATTCTTCTTCTTCTTCTTCTTCTTTTCATTCTTCTTCTTCTTCTTTTCATTCTTCTTTTCATTCTTCTCATTCTTCTTTTCATTCTTCTTTTCATTCTTCTTCTTCTTCTTTTCATTCTTCTTTTCATTCTTCTTCTTCTTCTTTTCATTCTTCTTTTCATTCTTCTTCTTTTCATTCTTCTTCTTCTTCTTTTCATTCTTCTTTTCATTCTTCTTCTTCTTTTCATTCTTCTTTTCATTCTTCTCATTCTTCTTTTCATTCTTCTTTTCATTCTTCTTCTCATTCTTCTTTTCATTCTTCTTCTTCTTCTTTTCATTCTTCTTCTTCTTTTCATTCTTCTTCTTCTTCTTTCATTCTTCTTTTCATTCTTCTTCTTTTCATTCTTCTTTTCATTCTTCTTCTCATTCTTCTTTTCATTCTTCTTCTTCTTCTTTTCATTCTTCTTTTCATTCTTCTCATTCTTCTTTTCATTCTTCTTCTCATTCTTCTTTTCATTCTTCTTCTTCTTCTTTTCATTCTTCTTCTTCTTTTCATTCTTCTTCTTCTTTTCATTCTTCTTCTTCTTCTTCTTTTCATTCTTCTTCTTCTTCTTTTCATTCTTCTTCTTCTTCTTTTCATTCTTCTTTTCATTCTTCTCATTCTTCTTTTCATTCTTCTTCTCATTCTTCTTTTCATTCTTCTTCTTCTTCTTTTCATTCTTCTTCTTCTTCTTTTCATTCTTCTTTTCATTCTTCTTCTTCTTCTTTTCATTCTTCTTCTTCTTTTCATTCTTGTTCTTTTCATTCTTCTTCTGCTTCTTTTCATTCTTCTTTTCATTCTTCTTCTTCTTCTTCTTTTCATTCTTCTTCTTCTTTTTTTCATTCTTCTTTTCATTCTTCTCATTCTTCTTTTCATTCTTCTTCTCATTCTTCTTTTCATTCTTCTTCTTCTTTTCATTCTTCTTCTTCTTTTCATTCTTCTTCTTTTTCTTTTCATTCTTCTTTTCATTCTTCTTCTTCTTCTTTTCATTCTTCTTCTTCTTTTCATTCTTCTTCTTCTTTTAATTCTTCTTTTCATTCTTCTTCTTCTTCTTTTCATTCTTCTTCTTTTCATTCTTCTTCTTCTTTTCATTCTTCTTTTTTTCATTCTTCTTCTTCTTCTTTTCATTCTTCTTTTCATTCTTCTCATTCTTCTTTTCATTCTTCTTCTTCTTTTCATTCTTCTTCTTCTTTTCATTCTTCTTTTCATTCTTCTTCTTCTTCTTTTCATTCTTCTTCTTCTTCTTTTCATTCTTCTTTTCATTCTTCTCATTCTTCTTTTCATTCTTCTTTTCATTCTTCTTTTCATTCTTCTTCTCATTCTTCTTTTCATTCTTCTTCTTCTTCTTTTCATTCTTCTTCTTCTTCTTTTTATTCTTCTTTTCATTCTTCTTCTTCTTCTTTTCATTCTTCTTCTTCTTCTTTTCATTCTTCTTCTTCTTCTTTTCATTCTTCTCATTCTTCTTTTCATTCTTCTTTTCATTCTTCTTCTTCTTCTTTTCATTCTTCTTTTCATTCTTCTTATTCTTCTTTTCATTCTTCTTTTCATTCTTCTTCTTTTCATTCTTCTTCCTCTTCTTTTCATTCTTCTTTTCATTCTTCTTCTTCTTTTCATTCTTCTTCTTCTTTTCATTCTTCTTTTCATTCTTCTCATTCTTCTTTTCATTCTTCTTTTCATTCTTCTTCTCATTCTTCTTTTCATTCTTCTTCTTCTTCTTTTCATTCTTCTTCTTCTTTTCATTCTTCTTCTTCTTCTTTCATTCTTCTTTTCATTCTTCTTCTTTTCATTCTTCTTTTCATTCTTCTTTTCATTCTTCTTCTCATTCTTCTTTTCATTCTTCTTCTTCTTCTTTTCATTCTTCTTTTCATTCTTCTCATTCTTCTTTTCATTCTTCTTCTCATTCTTCTTTTCATTCCTCTTCTTCTTCTTTTCATTCTTCTTCTTCTTCTTTTCATTCTTCTTCTTCTTCTTTTCATTCTTCTTTTCATTCTTCTCATTCTTCTTTTCATTCTTCTTTTAATTCTTCTTTTCATTCTTCTTCTTCTTCTTTTCATTCTTCTTCTTCTTCTTTTCATTCTTCTTTTCATTCTTCTTTTCATTCTTCTTCTTCTTCTTTTCATTCTTCTTCTTCTTTTCATTCTTCTTCTTTTCATTCTTCTTCTGCTTCTTTTCATTCTTCTTTTCATTCTTCTTCTTCTTCTTCTTTTCATTCTTCTTCTTCTTTTTTTCATTCTTCTTTTCATTCTTCTCATTCTTCTTTTCATTCTTCTTCTCATTCTTCTTTTCATTCTTCTTCTTCTTTTCATTCTTCTTCTTTTTCTTTTCATTCTTCTTTTCATTCTTCTTCTTCTTCTTTTCATTCTTCTTCTTTTCATTCTTCTTCTTCTTTTAATTCTTCTTTTCATTCTTCTTCTTCTTCTTTTCATTCTTCTTCTTTTCGTTCTTCTTCTACTTTTCATTCTTCTTTTCATTCTTCTTCTTCTTCTTTTCATTCTTCTTCTTTTCATTCTTCTTTTCATTCTTCTCATTCTTCTTTTCATTCTTCTTTTCATTCTTCTTCTCATTCTTCTTTTCATTCTTCTTCTTCTTTTCATTCTTCTTCTTTTCATTCTTCTTCTTCTTCTTTTCATTCTTCTTCTTCTTTTCATTCTTCTTTTCATTCTTCTCATTCTTCTTTTCATTCTTCTTTTCATTCTTCTTCTCATTCTTCTTTTCATTCTTCTTTTCATTCTTCTTCTCATTCTTCTTTTCATTCTTCTTCTTCTTCTTTTCATTCTTCTTTTTTTCATTCTTCTTTTCATTCTTCTTCTTCTTCTTCTTCTTCTTCTTCTTTTCATTCTTCTTCTTCTTCTTTTCATTCTTCTCATTCTTCTTTTCATTCTTCTTTTCATTCTTCTTCTCATTCTTCTTTTCATTCTTCTTCTTCTTCTTTTCATTCTTCTTCTTCTTTTCATTCTTCTTTTCATTCTTCTTCTTCTTCTTCTTTTCATTCTTCTTTTCATTCTTCTTCTTTTCATTCTTCTTCTTCTTTTCATTCTTCTTTTCATTCTTCTCATTCTTCTTTTCATTCTTCTTCTTCTTCTTTTCATTCTTCTTCTTCTTCTTTCATTCTTCTTTTCATTCTTCTTCTTCTTCTTTTCATTCTTCTTTTCATTCTTCTTCTCATTCTTCTTTTCATTCTTCTTCTTCTTCTTTTCATTCTTCTTCTTCTTCTTTTCATTCTTCTTTTCATTCTTCTTCTCATTCTTCTTTTCATTCTTCTTCTTTTCATTCTTCTTTTCATTCTTCTTCTCATTCTTCTTTTCATTCTTCTTTTCATTCTTCTTCTCATTCTTCTTTTCATTCTTCTTCTTCTTCTTCTTTTCATTCTTCTTCTTCTTTTCATTCTTCTTCTTCTTCTTTTCATTCTTCTTTTCATTCTTCTTCTTTTCATTCTTCTTCTTTTCATTCTTCTTTTCATTCTTCTCATTCTTATTTTCATTCTTCTTTTCATTCTTCTTCTCATTCTTCTGTTCATTCTTCTTCTTCTTTTCATTCTTCTTCTTCTTCTTTTCATTCTTCTTCTTCTTCTTTTCATTCTTCTTTTCATTCTTCTTCTTCTTCTTTTAATTCTTCTTTTCATTCTTCTCATTCTTCTTTTCATTCTTCTTTTCATTCTTCTTCTCATTCTTCTTTTCATTCTTCTTCTCATTCTTCTTTTCATTCTTCTTCTTCTTCTTTTCATTCTTCTTCTTTTCATTCTTCTTTTCATTCTTCTTCTTCTTCTTCTTTTCATTCTTCTTCTTCTTCTTTTCATTCTTCTCATTCTTCTTTTCATTCTTCTTTTCATTCTTCTTCTCATTCTTCTTTTCATTCTTCTTCTTCTTCTTTTCATTCTTCTTCTTCTTCTTTTCATTCTTCTTCTTCTTCTTTTCATTCTTCTTTTCATTCTTCTTTTCATTCTTCTTCTTTTCATTCTTCTTCTTCTTTTCATTCTTCTCATTCTTCTTTTCATTCTTCTTTTCATTCTTCTTCTTCTTTTCATTCTTCTTCTTCTTCTTTTCTTCATTCTTCTTCTTCTTCTTCTTTTCATTCTTCTTCTTCTTCTTTCATTCTTCTTTTCATTCTTCTTCTTCTTCTTTTCATTCTTCTTCTTCTTCTTTTCATTCTTCTTTTCATTCTTCTTCTCATTCTTCTTTTCATTCTTCTTCTTCTTCTTTTCATTCTTCTTTTCATTCTTCTTCTCATTCTTCTTTTCATTCTTCTTTTCATTCTTCTTCTCATTCTTCTTCTCATTCTTCTTCTTCTTTTCATTCTTCTTCTTCTTCTTTTCATTCTTCTTCTTCTTCTTTTCATTCTTCTTTTCATTCTTCTTCTTTTCATTCTTCTTCTTCTTCTTTTCATTCTTCTTTTCATTCTTCTCATTCTTCTTTTCATTCTTCTTTTCATTCTTCTTCTCATTCTTCTTTTCATTCTTCTTCTTCTTCTTCTTTTCATTCTTCTTCTTCTTCTTCTTTTCATTCTTCTTTTCATTCTTCTTCTTCTTCTTTTCATTCTTCTTCTTCTTCTTCTTCGTCGTGCCCCGTGACTGCCCAAATGAGTGAAGTGTGCGGTGATTCTAAGATCGACGGCACTCATCTGCATGTCATACTGACTGACAGTATTATTTCTCTTCCCCAGCAGACTCCAAGGGCATTTAAATTAAAGGTACAGTGTTCTGCACTAATATAAAGGCTCTCTGAAGCCTAGAAACCCTTTTAATAAGTTAAATTCGCAGCGAATAAATTTGCATCGAATCAAATTTCTTCCGAAAATTCGGCGAATCAGCCGAATCGAATTTTTGAATAATTCGCTCATCTCTAGTTATTACACCTGTTATTGAAGTTTTCTGCTGTTAGATCTTATGTTTTCTATAAAGAATTGTAAAACAAATTTTTATGAGGAATCTTATACATATATCCGCTCTGTGGGTTTCTAGGATACGTAGCATATGCATATGAAACATTCATATCACACAGAGACTCAATCTGCTTATATCACTTGCCTTTGGATGTAACTCATATCAATCAATAATAAAAGGCAAAAATCAACACATGCTAATTCTTTAGGATTTTCATGCTTCATACTATTTTCCTATTAACCATTATGTTTCCGGTAAAGTCTTGGCACCTGCAAATACATAGTAATTATAACCGTTAAGGCTGGTTAATTTTTTAGGAATTTCACATTGTAAGTTTTTATTAAGACAGAAAACATTTTGGGTATCTAGAAATAGAGATTTAGATTTTAGTTATGTGATAATCATACTGGCTATAGTTCCTTGGTTGCTTGTCTAGAGCACTGGAGGATAGTACAGCTTGAACTTGCCATCTGCCCTATAGCAGAAGTACTATTACAGGGTGACACGGCTGTGAAAAATCATGTTTGTACACGTGATTTGCATTTATACGTAGGGGGAGTGAGCGCGCAGCCCTACCCGCGCCACTGTTGGCAGCTGGGGATGTCAATCACCGGGTCATGAATGGTGATTCCCGGCCAGCACTCGGTGATCATCAGCAAACCTGACAGAGGAGAGACCTGAGTGTAAACAACACAGGTCTCTCTCCTTTCAGCATGGACATATTGCTTTGTATCTCTCTGCACAGCAGAATCAATTATGCTCAGCCTGCATACAGGGCTACCTCCTCTGGATCTTCATTTATACTCGTTTTAATATGCTTACTGCCCTAAATTTTTGCTGATATTTAATAAAACTTCATTTGAGAAATATTACACTATTCTGGCACCTGTTTTTGGGCTCCTATGTAGAGCTAATACATCTACAGAACAAAGTCCTATGTCATCCAGTATCCAGAGGAGGGAGCCCTGTATGCAGGCTGAGTGCCCATCCACCCTTAAGGGACTTCTGGACCTAGCAGTATCTCATACCTAATCCAGGCTTACTGACCAGATCTCAGAAGGATGCCCACCACCTGCCGACTACAGATTACTACCTAGGATTATTATTTCTACATGCGCATTATCCATGCGCTTCTGGTGAGTGTGCACTTCTGCTATTTTGATTTCAGTCACAACTCTATTGGGATAACTACTTCATAGGAAACTACAGCTGGTGCCACCTGTTGAACTCTATTGATTTACATAGATTGTTTCAGGAGCTTTCTACTTCATTTTTATTTATCTATTGAGCTCTGCACTTTATACTTACTGCTACTAAAAAGGTCACTGTGGTTACCTTAAGTGTCTCAGCTGTTATTTATCAAAGAGCGCTCACTATATCTTGCTTTATTAGTCAGAAAAGATGAGTGGAGCAAAAAATGTCAGTGGCCTCCACCTGTAAAACCATTCCTGTTTGGGGGGTCATCTCATTGTTGCCCATCTAGTGCACCTGTTGTTAATTTCATTAATATCAAAGCAGCTGAAACTGATTAACAACCCCCTCTGCTACTTAGCTGATCAGATCAATATCCCAGGAGTTTAATTGACTTGATGCTATACTCTGATTAAAAAGTGTTCCTTTAATCTTTTACCCCTTACATCAGAGGTCTCCTTTACACCAGAATCCACAGTAATCCCCCTTACATCAGAGCCCCCCTAAAATCAGGGTTCCCAGAGCACCCCCTTACATCAGAGTCTGCAGAATTGCACTGTAAGGGGGAGTTCTGTGGACTCTAATATAAAGGGGAGCTCTGATGTAAGCAGTACTCTGGGAACTCTGATTAAAGAGGTGCTCTGATGTAAGGGGAATGCTGTGGTGTAAAGGGGAACTCTAATGTAAGGAGGTCTCTACTCACCAAAGCCCTAACTTACAGTCCATTGAGCACCTTTTACATCTGAACCCCCTAACATCAGTGTATTCAGAGGCAGGAAAGAAGTTAGAGGAGACACTTCAGGGGTCGCCACTGCATAGTTCCTCCACTATGTGTGGTAGTTGCTGGCTTCCCACCCACTCATCTTACAGCGGTGGTGGTGGTGAAGATGGGATCAGTGACAGCGGTGGTGGGGGGATGAGGTCAGTGGCAGCGGTGGTGGGGGATGGGATCAGGGGTGGCGGTGGTGGTGATGGTGGGGGAGTGGGATCAGCGGCAGAGGTGGTGGAGGTGGGGGTGTGTGATCAGTGGTGGTAGTGGTGCAGGATAGGATCAGTGGTAATGGTGGTGGGGGGGGAGGAGATCAGTGACAGGGGTGGTGGTGGCAGGAGGAATGGGATCAGTGGTAGCGATGGTGGTGGTGGGGGGTGTGATCAGTGGCAGTGGTGGTGCAGGATGGGATCAGTGACAGTGGTGGTGGTGGGGGGAGGATGGGATCAGTGGCAGCGGTGGAAGTGGGAGGATGGGATCAATGGCAGTGGTGGTGACGGATGGAATCAATGGCAGTGGTGGTGGTGGTGGGGGGTGTGATCAGTGGCAGAGGTGGTGGTGGTGGGTGGGGTGTGATCAGTGGCAGAGGTGGTGCAGGATAGAATCAGTGGCAGTGGTGGTGGTGGGAGGGATGGGATCAGTGGCAGCGGTGGTGGTGGAGGGTGGGATCAGTGGCAGCGGTGGTAGTGGGGAGCATGGGGTCAATGGCAGTGGTGGTGGGGGGATGGGATCAGTGGCAACAGTGGTGGTGGTGGTGGGGGATCAGTGACAGCAGTGGTAGTGGGGGGTATGTGACCGATGGCAGTGGTGGGGTGATGGGATCAGTGGCAGTGTTGATATGAGGTCCCTCAGTCTATAGCAGTGCTGATATGGGGGATGGGATCAGTGGCACTCACTTACAGATCACTTGGTTTCCCTCCTTGCTCAGTGTATCTCCAGCTTCTTTCCTTCAGGTGCCTCCAGTAACTCCTCTACCAACATAGGGTCTACTATCATGGTGGAGAGCTCCTCCCCCTTCACTCTGCTGGCCCTGCCTGGGTCAGCTGACCTTCTCCTTCAGTGTCCACCTCCTGACACAGTATCTCTCTGCTGGAAACTATGTGGATACTGTGTGCCTGCCTGTAAGTGAGACAAGATCACCTCTCATACTGGTAGAAGAGCCATTTGGTGGCATGCGGCAGGCAGAGGGCGGCAGGCCCCCCTTACAGTGGCAGAACTCCAGGGCCCAGTCACAAGTGCCACTCTTGTGCCTCTCCACTGCTAGACATGCTTCTCCTCTCAGTACACACAGAATCAGGCTTTGACTTTACAAACTTGGCAGATTGATGACACCAGAAATCTCAAGAGACATATTCATACTCTAGAGCAATTGTGGTGATCCTTGCAAACCAATCTGCCTTTTTGCTGCCAGACAAACCTATTTTGTCACTCTCAGTATAACTCTGTCATACCATCCTCATTGGCTCTTCTTTACCTTTGTTTGAAGCTTAATATTTTTTGACTGTACGTTGTCATAGGCTTAAGAGCAGCCAGTATACATAAGACTTAGCGTGGGTTTTGCTTTTTATTTTGTGCATATGTTGTCAAAGAACATGCTACTAAAAAGAGAGAGCAGACTGAGCAAATGGTGACCTCATCAATATGCTGTTTCTCATTTATTATTCAGTCACAGAGTTAGGGGAGGGAAGTGACCAAACTCTAATAGTTAACTGCAAAGACAAATCGGGTCATTTTAGTTAGTATTTCCACCAGGCTGATCCATAGCGAGCGAATATCCAACACAGAGTTTCAATTTGCTTTAAATCAGTCAATCTTCTTTTTAGTGGTACCTGGTAAAGGGATTCATACAGTGAACAGAATCTATTAGGGATCCTACATGTATTTAGAAACTGGGAGTGTAGGGGATTATTGGGTAGGGCTCTTCATATCATGTATCATGTATCTGTACTTTATTTTATGTATTTCCCTTATGAGACAATGTAATAGTTTCTTGTTTAGCCTATTATAATTAGAGATGAGCGAAGAAATGAAAAATTCGATTCGGCTGATTCGGCGAATTCCAGTGTGAAATTCGATTCGATGCGAATTTCTCCGCTACGAAGATGACTTATTTAAAGGGTTTCTAGGCTTCAGAGAGCCTTTAAATTAGTGCAGAACACTGTACCTTTAATTTAAATGCCCTTGGAGATGAGGAAGGAGAAGGAGAAGGAGAAGGATGAGAAGAAGGAGAAGGAGAAGGATGAGAAGAAGGAGAAGGAGAAGGATGAGAAGAAGGAGAAGGATGAGAAGAAGGAGAAGGAGAAGGAGAAGGATGAGAAGAAGGAGAAGGAGAAGGATGAGAAGAAGGAGAAGGAGAAGGATGAGAAGAAGGAGAAGGATGAGAAGGAGAAGGATGAGAAGAAGAAGGATGAGAAGAAGGAGAAGGATGAGAAGAAGGAGAAGGAGAAGGATGAGAAGAAGGAGAAGGAGAAGGATGAGAAGAAAGAGAAGGATGAGAAGAAGAAGGATGAGAAGAAGGAGAAGGATGAGAAGAAGAAGGATGAGAAGAAGGAAAAGGATGAGAAGAAGAAGGATGAGAAGAAGGAGAAGGATGAGAAGAAGGAGAATGATGAGAAGAAGGAGAAGGATGATAAGAAGGAGAAGGAAGAGAAGAAGGAGAAGGAGAAGGATGAGAAGAAGGAGAAGGATGAGAAGAAGGAGAAGGAGAAGGATGAGAAGAAGGAGAAGGATGAGAAGAAGAAGGATGAGAAGAAGGATGAGAAGAAGGAGGAGAAGGATGAGAAGAAGAAGGATGAGAAGAAGGAGAAGGATGAGAAGAAGGAGAATGATGAGAAGAAGGAGAAGGATGAGAAGAAGGAGAAGGATGAGAAGAAGGAGAAGGATGAGAAGAAGGAGAAGGAGAAGGATGAGAAGAAAAAGGATGAGAAGAAGGAGAAGGAGAAGGATGAGAAGAAGGAGAAGGATGAGAAGGAGAAGGAGAAGGATGAGAAGAAGGAGAAGGAGAAGGATGAGAAGAAGGAGAAGGATGAGAAGAAGGAGAAGGAGAAGCAGAAGAAGAAGGATGAGAAGAAGGAGAAGGAGAAGGATGAGAAGAAGGAGAAGGAGAAGGATGAGAAGAAGGAGAAGGATGAGAAGAAGGATGAGCAGAAGGAGAAGGATGAGAAGAAGGAGAAGGATGAGAAGAAGGAGAAGGATGAGAAGAAGGATGAGAAGAAGGATGAGAAGAAGGAGAAGGATGAGAAGAAGGACAGTTCTGTGACAGTTTCTGTCTATTTCTGACAGTTCTGGGACATTCACTCCATACAGCGGTTTCAACCGCTGTATGGAGGGAATGTCATAGAACTGTCAGAAATAGACTATTAATGACAGTTCTGGGACTGTCCTTCCATGCAGCGGTTGAAACATTGTATGTATTTGTTTCCATAAATGGATCCATTTATGGAAACAAATACATACAATGTTTCAACCGCTGTATGGAAGGACAGTCCCAGAACTGTCATTAATAGTCTATTTCTGACAGTTCCATGACATTCCCTCCATACAGCGGTTAAAACAGCTGTATGCAGTGAATGTCCCAGAACTGTCATAAATAGTCTATTTCTGACAGATCTGGGACATTCACTCCATACAGCTGTTTTAACCGCTGTATGGAGGGAATGTCATGGAACTGTCAGAAATAGACTATTAATGACAGTTGTGGGACTGTCCTTCCATGCAGCGGTTGAAACATTGTATGTATTTGTTTCCATAAATGGATCCATTTATGGAAACAAATACATACAATGTTTCAACCGCTGTATGGAAGGACAGTCCCACAACTGTCATTAATAGTCTATTTCTGACAGTTCCATGACATTCCCTCCATACAGCGGTTAAAACAGCTGTATGCAGTGAATGTCCCAGAACTGTCATAAATAGTCTATTTCTGACAGATCTGGGACATTCACTCCATACAGCTGTTTTAACCGCTGTATGGAGGGAATGTCATGGAACTGTCAGAAATAGACTATTAATGACAGTTGTGGGACTGTCCTTCCATGCAGCGGTTGAAACATTGTATGTATTTGTTTCCATAAATGGATCCATTTATGGAAACAAATACATACAATGTTTCAACCGCTGTATGGAAGGACAGTCCCACAACTGTCATTAATAGTCTATTTCTGACAGTTCCATGACATTCCCTCCATACAGCGGTTAAAACAGCTGTATGCAGTGAATGTCCCAGAACTGTCATAAATAGTCTATTTCTGACAGATCTGGGACATTCACTCCATACAGCTGTTTTAACCGCTGTATGGAGGGAATGTCATGGAACTGTCAGAAATAGACTATTAATGACAGTTGTGGGACTGTCCTTCCATACAGCGGTTGAAACATTGTATGTATTTGTTTCCATAAATGGATCCATTTATGGAAACAAATACATACAATGTTTCAACCGCTGTATGGAAGGACAGTCCCACAACTGTCATTAATAGTCTATTTCTGACAGTTCCATGACATTCCCTCCATACAGCGGTTAAAACAGCTGTATGCAGTGAATGTCCCAGAACTGTCATAAATAGTCTATTTCTGACAGATCTGGGACATTCACTCCATACAGCTGTTTTAACCGCTGTATGGAGGGAATGTCATGGAACTGTCAGAAATAGACTATTAATGACAGTTCTGGGACTGTCCTTCCATGCAGCGGTTGAAACATTGTATGTATTTGTTTCCATAAATGGATCCATTTATGGAAACAAATACATACAATGTTTCAACCGCTGTATGGAAGGACAGTCCCACAACTGTCATTAATAGTCTATTTCTGACAGTTCCATGACATTCCCTCCATACAGCGGTTAAAACAGCTGTATGCAGTGAATGTCCCAGAACTGTCATAAATAGTCTATTTCTGACAGATCTGGGACATTCACTCCATACAGCTGTTTTAACCGCTGTATGGAGGGAATGTCATGGAACTGTCAGAAATAGACTATTAATGACAGTTCTGGGACTGTCCTTCCATACAGCGGTTGAAACATTGTATGTATTTGTTTCCATAAATGGATCCATTTATGGAAACAAATACATACAATGTTTCAACCGCTGTATGGAAGGACAGTCCCACAACTGTCATTAATAGTCTATTTCTGACAGTTCCATGACATTCCCTCCATACAGCGGTTAAAACAGCTGTATGCAGTGAATGTCCCAGAACTGTCATAAATAGTCTATTTCTGACAGATCTGGGACATTCACTCCATACAGCTGTTTTAACCGCTGTATGGAGGGAATGTCATGGAACTGTCAGAAATAGACTATTAATGACAGTTCTGGGACTGTCCTTCCATACAGCGGTTGAAACATTGTATGTATTTGTTTCCATAAATGGATCCATTTATGGAAACAAATACATACAATGTTTCAACCGCTGTATGGAAGGACAGTCCCACAACTGTCATTAATAGTCTATTTCTGACAGTTCCATGACATTCCCTCCATACAGCGGTTAAAACAGCTGTATGCAGTGAATGTCCCAGAACTGTCATAAATAGTCTATTTCTGATAGATCTGGGACATTCACTCCATACAGCTGTTTTAACCGCTGTATGGAGGGAATGTCATGGAACTGTCAGAAATAGACTATTAATGACAGTTGTGGGACTGTCCTTCCATACAGCGGTTGAAACATTGTATGTATTTGTTTCCATAAATGGATCCATTTATGGAAACAAATACATACAATGTTTCAACCGCTGTATGGAAGGACAGTCCCACAACTGTCATTAATAGTCTATTTCTGACAGTTCCATGACATTCCCTCCATACAGCGGTTAAAACAGCTGTATGCAGTGAATGTCCCAGAACTGTCATAAATAGTCTATTTCTGACAGTTCTGGGACATTCACTCCATACAGCGGTTTCCGGCAAAAAGTGTATGTGCAGAGTTCCTCTATTCTGCAGATACACTTAGAGGAGCTCTGCAGATACACTTAGAGGAGCTCTGCACATACACTTTTTTCCGGTTTGGAATTATTCTTATTTTCATCCTACTTCTTCTTCTTCTTCTTCATCCTCATCCTCATCCTCTTCTTCTTCTGAGGATGAGGATGAGGATGAAGAAGAAGAAGAAGAAGAAGAAGAAGAAGTAGGATGAAAATAAGATTAATTCCAAGCCGGCAAAAAGTGTATGTGCAGAGCTCCTCTAAGTGTATCTGCAGAGCTCCTCTAAGTGTATCTGCAGAATAGAGGAACTCTGCACATACACTTTTTGCCGGCTTGGAATTATTCTTCTTTTCATCCTACTTCTTCTTCTTCTTCTTCTTCATCCTCATCCTCAGAAGATGAGGATGAGGAAGAAGAAGAAGAAGAAGAAGAAGAAGAAGAAGAAGAAGAAGTATAATGAAAAGAAGAATAATTCCATGCCGGCAAAAAGTGTATGTGCAGAGTTCCTCTATTTCTGACAGTTCTCTCACAGCTTCTTCACATGTACAGCGGTTGAAATATCTGTATCCTAAATGGAAACTAATAGATACAAATTGTATCTATTAGTTTCCATTTAGGATACAGATGTTTCAACCGCTGTACATGTGAAGAAGCTGTGAGAGAACTGTCAGAAATAGAGGAACTCTGCACATACACTTTTTGCCGGCTTGGAATTATTCTTCTTTTCATCCTACTTCTTCTTCTTCTTCTTCTTCTTCTTCTTCTTCTTCTTCATCCTCATCCTCATCCTCTTCTTCTGAGGATGAAGAAGAAGAAGAAGTAGGATGAAAAGAAGAATAATTCCAAGCCGGCAAAAAGTGTATGTGCAGAGTTCCTCTATTTCTGACAGTTCTCTCACAACTTCTTCACATGTACAGTGGTTGAAACATCTGTATCCTAAATGTAAACTAATAGATACAATGTTTCAACCGCTAAACATGTGTTCCTTCTGTCAGAGAACTGTCAGAAATAGCGGAGCTCACTGCAGGGACACTTTTGCCGGCTGATCGGGAAATGTTCGATTCGCGCACCCGAAGTAGTCAAAATTTCGGTTTCGACACGAATCGAATATTTCCTGAAATTCGACTCGAATTCCGGTTCGCCTAGTTCGATTCGCTCATCTCTAATTATAATCACCATGGCCAGGGAATATGGTCTCCCGTGTGAATCAAAACCTGAAGGGAAATGCATCAGTTTTGAGCTGTCACAGGGACAGGAGGTAAGGAAAAACCTTCCAATGGGTAAACTTGTCTTGGTGACAACTGTTTAAGAGGGGTTATTTTCTTTCCTTGCAAAGATCTTATTTTACTTTCTACTAAGTCTCTGAGACAGAAAGTCAGTGGAAAAAAATGACAGATGTCTTCATTTCCATTTACAATTACTATTATAATTTCCTATGTTAATTCATATTAACAGAGCTATCATGGGCTTTGTTAGTGAGCTAATGATGATGATGGGAGGACTGAAAATATCCACCCAACTGACTGAGACTCAGATTCTGATCCAAATTGCACACATCATCAGGTAACATTGTTAAATGCATCCCAAGGTACTTTTCTGTTCAAGAATTGTATCTACAGTAAGCTATTATCACATCATACTGACACTTTGAACTTCAACTAATTATAATAACATCATAATGTGATTAAGTAAGACATTTTATAAAATATTAACCTACAAGATAACATATTGTTAGCATATAGTAATGCTAAATGTAGACTCCAAAAACAGAAGTAGAGTGTTTAAGTTTTAGGAAACCCAGAAAAGGCATATATGGATACAAAAAAATAATAAATTTTACTGAAGTAAAAACCTAAATGTCATTAGTAAATGTTTGCAGTTGGGTGGACATTATGAGTTGGTCTTATCAGATATTTTAGTAAGGTTAAAATTGTAAATTTATGATCTGGTCCCAGGATATATTGTAGGTGGACCTGATAGAATGAGACAGAGGTCTCTCTCTCTCTCCCTCTGATGAAGTTACATGGGCATGACGCAACACGTAAGGGCGTGGCCTTGGGCAGAAGTGGATCGTGATTGAAGCTGCATGGAAGTGCAGCTTGGATTTGGTGATTTTTTACCTATTTCATGACGTTTCATTAGTTTTCTACATGTGAGTGTACTACTTGTTATAATAAATACATCTGTCAGTACATACTGCACCATCAGAGTGTTCTTTGTTTCCTCTAGTAAGGTTAGAAAGCTGTGACCTCCAACTTCCTTAAAAGGGACCGGTCTCTAGTTCTGGCTTGATGCTTTATTGAAAACTTAAAGATGTCTGACCACTATCATATGGTTGATGATTGGGAAAGTGAAGAACCTTTTGGTATTTGGTATTACAAAGTGCATTTCTATTGCTCTGAGGTGAGAGTTCTGTGAGCACTGAGGTGACACTGCCTGTATGATCTATAGCACTTCATCTGATGGTGTTGGGATATTAGCACACCAAGAAGCATATTAATCTGTGAAGAATTGTACTATTGAATCATTACTGATGATTTACATTTATGGACTTGTTTTCATGGACACTTTATTTCAGATATGCTTTATTTCTTTTCATTTCATTTTTGATTTATTTCAATTTTCATTTAATTTGCAGAGCAGCATTGTTTTTTTTTATTTATGATTTAACTCTACTGGGAATACATTTTATGAAAAGCTGGGAATGAAAAAGACTGAGGGGACATTTATCTATTTGGTTGAACAACAAGGCAAAGATGAATTAGCAGCAAGGAGACTGAATGTGAAAGATGTATTTAAATCTGAAATACATTCAGCAATAAAAATTGGATAGCAGGGGTTAAAGGCTAAGTTGACCTTTGTGAAAAATATAAGAAATTCCCATATTTTTTTTTTCATTCTGCTGAGCATTGCACCTGCGATCACATCTTTGCGAGTGCAATGTAAGGCTCCTGCAGACACTACAGCTTTTTGCTTGGTCTGTATTTTAGTACACAGGCCCTGCACAGCCTTGATGATTTTGAAATGTGACAGAGGGTGCAGGGGGAAAAACCTCCTTTAGTCAATGGGGTAAGAAATAGGCAGAAATACTTAAAGTAGAATTCCAAAAATTATGTTTTTTGCTAACTTACATTGGCCCAGCTTGACTTGATGTAAGTATCCATATCTGATATCCTAAAGGCCTCCGGGAATGCTGGAAATCATTGTAGTGTTCTTGCTCTAATGGCTTACCCTCTGCTCATGGAGCAGCTTACTCAGGACTGTCACCATTCAGAGAGCACATCTATAGTTTTTTCCAGGGATACAAAGCATTCTCTGATTGGAAAGGATGACGAGGAGAGGCTGATGACATCACAATCTCCAAGTCATCCAATCAGAAAACATCTTCATGACATCAAAGTTACCCTCCAGAGGATTTACCCCCCCCCCCCCCCCTTCCTGACCAGGCCATTTTTTGCATTATGGCACTGCGTTACTTTAACTGACAATTGCGCGGTCATGCAACACTGCACCCAAATAAAATTTACGTCCTTTTATTTTCCACAAACAGAGCTTTCTTTCAGTGGCATTTGATTGCCTGTGCATTTTTTATTGCTTGAGCTATAAAAAAAAAAAAGAACGACAATTTTGAGAAAAAAAACAATATTTTTGACTTTTTGCTATTAAACATTTCCAGTAAAAAAAAAATGTTTAAAAATCTAATTTCGTCATAAATTTAGGCCAAAATGTATTCTATGTCTTTGCTAAAACAAAATCCCAATACATGTAAATTAATTGGTTTGCATGAAAGTTATAGCATTTACAAATGGGGGTATGTATACTGGGTTTTTAAAATTTTTTAATTTTTACTAGTAATGGCGACGATCAGCGACTTATATCGGGACTGCAGGACTGCAGCGGGCATTCTGTCACTGGGGAACTGACTTGGTGTCAATGACATACACTACAGTGATCAGTGCAAATAAAAAGCAATGACACTGTACTAATGACACTGGGCAGGAAGGGGTTAACATCTAGGGCGCTCAAAGGGTTAACTGTGTGCATTTTACTGTGTGCACTGTGTTGTGTTTTACTAGGGAGACTGTGCAGAGAGATACAAAACAGCATGTCCATGCTGACAGGAGAGAGACCTATGTTGTTTATACACAGGTGTCTCCCCTGTCAGCTTTCCCCAACGATTGCCGAGTGCCGGCCGGGAATTGCCGGCCAGGACCCAGTGATTGACATCTCTCGCTGCCAATAGCGGCACGGGTACCTTAAAATGAAAATCACGTATATATACATGTGATTTTTTGCAGCCATACCACCCTGTAGCAGTACTTCTGCTTTAGGGTGGAGGGCAAGCTATTAAATTATTAAAAATGGAGTGGTTCAGAAAAATACAACTTTATGATCACTAGATGGAACTGATAACTAGAGATGAGCGAATTATTCAAAAATTCGGTTCGGCTGATTCGCCGAATTCGCCGAATAAATTCGCTTCGAGCCGAATATATTCACTGCGAATTTAACTTATAAAAAGGGTGTTTCTAGGCTTCAGAGAGCCTTTATATTAGTGCAGAACACTGTACCTTTAATTTAAATGCCCTTGGAGTCTGCTGGGGAAGAGAAATAATACTGTCAGTCAGTATGACATGCAGATGAGTGCCGGCGATCTTAGAATCACCGCACACTTCACTCATTTGGGCAGTCACGGGGCCAAAACCAGAGTGTGGAGCCACAGTGTGGCGGTGGAGGCAGCAGCAATGGGAGGCCATACAGCACCCTATGACAAAATGGAACCCACCAGCAGTGTGAGGAGACCTGAAAGTGGCACATGGCAGAGTGTGGCGATGGAGACAGCAGCAATGGGAGGCCGTACAGGGACCCATGACACACTCTGGACCTGGCAGCAGCATGAGGAGGCGGTACAGGGGCCCATGACAGATTACGGGCCTGGCAGCAGCATGAAGAGTCGGTACGGGGGCCCATGGCAGATTACGGGCCTGGCAGCAGCATGAGGAGGCGGTACAGGGGCCCATGGCAGAGTGGCGGAGCGTAAGCAGCTAAAATTGAAGGCCATACACAGGCCTAGGTTTAAAAGTCCCTCACAGTTAATTCCAATAACGAACTCTACTCCTCCGTGCAATCTACTTACGAGACCCTGGGCAGGTCTGGGTCCAATTTGTGGTAGAGACTGGTTTTGTTCAGCCATGCTTGAGCGAGTAATAACAGGTCTGTGCTGCCCTTTGGTGTCTGGCTTAATGCGCACAACATTGAACGTCCCAGCGTTTGTCAATGATTTGCCGTTAAGTGATGCAAACCCGCTGAACCACGTTCATGAGGAGCCGGTACAGGGGGCCATGAATCAGTATGGACCTGGCAGCAGCGTGAGCAGACGACAGAGGCACATGGCGCAGGGTGGCGGTGTAGGCAGCATTATTCTGAAGCCATACACAGGCCTAGGTTAAAAAGCGGAAGCCGTCAGCAGCGTGAGCAGACGACAGAGACACATGGCGCAGGGTGGCGGTGGATGCAGCAGTATTCGGAAGCCAAACACAGGCCTCGGTTAAAAAGCGGAAGCCGTCAGCAGCGTGAGCAGACGACAGAGGCACATGGCGCAGGGTGGCGGTGGAGGCAGCAGCAATGGAAGGCCATACAGCACCCTATCACAAAATGGAACCCACCAACAGTGTAAGGAGACCTGAAAGTGGCACATGGCAGAGTCTGGCGATGAAGTCAGCAGCAATGGGAGGCCGTACAGGGACCCATGACACACTCTGGACCTGGCAGCAGCAAGAGGAGGCGGTACAGGGGCCCATGGCAGAGTGGCGAAGCGTAAGCAGCTTAAATTGAAGGCCATACAGAGGCCTATGTTAAAAAGTCCCCCCAGCAGCAGTGTGGGGAGACGACTGTCAAGAGTCCAATGGCAGAGTGGCGGAGCAGAAGCAGCTTCAATTGAAGGCCATACACAGGCCTAGGTTAAAAAGCGGAAGCCGTCAGCAGCGTGAGCAGACGACAGAGGCACATGGCGCAGGGTGGCGGTGGAGGCAGCAGCAATGGAAGGCCATACAGCACCCTATCACAAAATGGAACCCACCAACAGTGTAAGGAGACCTGAAAGTGGCACATGGCAGAGTCTGGCGATGAAGTCAGCAGCAATGGGAGGCCGTACAGGGACCCATGACACACTCTGGACCTGGCAGCAGCAAGAGGAGGCGGTACAGGGGCCCATGGCAGAGTGGCGAAGCGTAAGCAGCTTAAATTGAAGGCCATACAGAGGCCTATGTTAAAAAGTCCCCCCAGCAGAAGTGTGGGGAGACGACTATCAAGAGTCCAATGGCAGAGTGGCGGAGCAGAAGCAGCTTCAATTGAAGGCCATACACAGGCCTAGGTTAAAAAGTCCCCCCAGCAGCAGCGTGGGGAGACGACTATCAAGAGTCCAATGGCAGAGTGGCGGAGCGGAAGCAGATTCAATTGAAGGCCATACACAGGCCTAGGTTAAAAAGTCCCCCCAGCAGCAGTGTGGGGAGACGACTATCAAGAGTCCAATGGCTGAGTGGCGATCCGGGAAGTCAGCGTTGTGATTGCAGATGCAATGCAGAGATTCTATGAGGTGATGCCGTGGGTGCGAAGAAGATCATATACCGTCGTACTTCCATCCATAAGACGGAACAACCTGCGAACCAGGAGCTTTATTGCCCTGACCCGCTGAGCAGCTTCTGGGATACCCAAGAGGCCCATGGCAGAGTGGCGGAGCGTAAGCAGCTTCAATTAAAGGCCATACAGAGGCCTATGTTAAAAAGTCCCCCCAGCAGCAGCGTGGGGAGACGACTATCAAGAGTCCAATGGCAGAGTGGCAGAGCGGAAGCAGCTTCAATTGAAGGCCATACACAGGCCTAGGTTAAAAAGTCCCCCCAGCAGCAGTGTGGGGAGACGACTATCAAGAGTCCAATGGCTGAGTGGCGATCCGGGAAGTCAGCGTTGTGATTGCAGATGCAATGCAGAGATTCTATGAGGTGATGCCGTGGGTGCGAAGAAGATCATATACCGTCGTACTTCCATCCATAAGACGGAACAACCTGCGAACCGGGAGCTTTATTGCCCTGACCCGCTGAGCAGCTTCTGGGATACCCAAGAGTTTGACTTCTGTGGGGAATATGGTTGAAAACTGAAACTTAAAGGCATGTTGACGGAAGGGCACCAGTGTCAGTGCTCCGGAGGGAATATAGCTTCAAAGCTGACACTTAAAGGTATATCGACGGTCAGAGACCACAGGAAGTGGAGCTTGCGTCTTAAATCGACTGAATGTGGCAGACGTGAAACGTCTACGGGCCGTATATGAAACGGGTTGTTCCTCTTTTTGGAATAAGTGTTGGAAATGGCCACTCTTTTTGGTGTGGCGTTTTGTCTATTTAATTCCAATAACGGACTCTACTCCTCCGTGCAATCTAGTTACGAGACCCTGGGCAGGTCTGGGTCCAATTTGTGGTAGAGACTGGTTTTGTTCAGCCATGCTTGAGCGAGTAATAACAGGTCTGTGCTGCCCTTTGGTGTCTGGCTTAATGCGCACAACACTGAACGTCCCAGCATTTGTCAACGATTTGCCGTTAAGTGATGCAAACCCGCTGAACCACGTTCATGAGGAGCCGGTACAGGGGGCCATGAATCAGTATGGACCTGGCAGCAGTGTGAGGAGACCCGAAAGTGGCACATGGCGCAGGGTGGCGGTGGAGGCAGCAGTATTCGGAAGACATACACAGAACTAGTTTAAAAAGCGGAAGCCGTCAGCAGCGTGAGCAGACGACAGAGGCACATGGCGCAGGGTGGCGGTGGAGGCAGCAGTATTCGGAAGCCATACACAGGCCTAGGTTAAAAAGCGGAAGCCGTCAGCAGCGTGAGCAGACGACAGAGGCACATGGCGCAGGGTGGCGGTGGAGGCAGCAGTATTCGGAAGCCATACACAGGCCTAGGTTTAAAACTGGAACCCAGCAGCGTGAGCAGACGACAAAGACGCACATGGCAGAGGATGGATCTGGCAGCAGTATGAGAAGGCGGTACAGGGGCCCGTGGCACAGTGTGGTGATGGGGGCTACAGCAACTGGATGCCAGAAAGTGGCCGATAGGGCTATATACTGCATGGAATTATAAAGTTGTAAAGACAGCAGCCTATAAGGCTATACACACTATAACAATCATGACTTGATTGACCATTGGCCTATAAGGCTATACACAGCATGAATATCATGACTTATTCTGAGAGTGGTTTGGAAGGCTATATACAAAAAGTAATTCATGAGCTGTCCGGACAGCGGACAATAAGTACATATATACAAATCAATTCATCAGCTGTCCAGCCAGCGGCCTCAAAGGCGACACATATAGAAAGCAATTCATGAGCTGTTCAGACAGCGGCCTCTAAGGCGACAGATATACAAAGCAATTCCCGAGGTGTTCAGGGAGCGGCCTGAACGGCTAGGTTATTACTAAATATATTTTTGTGGCCAAACATCGGCCTATAAATAGATGTCTACACAGTGACAAAAAATTATGTCGCCAGACAGCGGCCCCTAAGGCGACAGATATACAAAGCAATTCCCGCGAGCGCACAGGGCCCACAGTGTCTGAGGATGGACGTTGGCGCAGAAATGCAGAGACCAACTGACTACATAGGTGGTTTTTATAGTACTTTATTTTGGCCTCCCTCTCAGCAGGTGTGAAAAAGGCCACCATTTTTGAACGGTAGCGAGGGTCCAACAAGGTGGACAGCCAAAAGTCATCCCTCTGTCTGATGGTTATTATTCGGCTGTCGCTACGCAAGCAACCGAGCATGCTATGGGCCATTTGTGCCAAGGAATGCGAGGGACTCCCTGCCTCCATCTCCACAGCATACTGCCACGGTGCGTCTGGGTCCTCTGTCTCCTCCTCCTCCTCTACCAGATGCTCCTGCTCCTCCACTCCTGTCCGCTGAGTGGAAAAACCACCCATTTCACTCAATAATTCCTGAGCACCAATGTCCTCCTCTACCTCCTCCTCTTCTTCCTGTCCTGCCCCCACAGGGGTCATGTGGCATTGAGATCTGTGCGCCACGTCTACCGCACCCTGACCAGCCATTGTTAACAGTATTTGTTCCAGGACGTGCAACAGAGGAATGACGTCATTCATCCCATAGTCCTGCCATGAATAGCGTGGCCTCCTCAAAGGGCCTGAGCAAGTGGCAGGTGTCACGCATGAGCTGCCAATGGCTGACATCTAAGTTACACAGGGGAGTACCTTTATCCGCTTGTAACATCAGGAAATCGGTGATGGCCTTTCGCTGTTCGTAAAGGCGGTCTAACATATGTAGGGTTGAATTCCACCTTGTTGCAACGTCGCAGATCAGGAGATGCTGTGGAATTCCGTTCTGCCGCTGCAGCTCAAGGAGGGTGTGCTTTGCGGTGTAGGAATGGCTGAAATGCATGCAAAGTTTACGTGACATTTTAAGGATGTCTTGCAGTGGGATGGTGGATTTTAGAAACCGCTTGACAACCAGATTGAACACGTGAGCCATGCATGGCGCATGGCACAACCTTCCTTGACGCAGAGCAGACACCATGTTCTTTCCGTTGTCGGTCAACATGGTTCCGATTTTCAGTTTGCGCGGAGACAGCCATCTGTCGATTTCTCTGTTCATTACACTCAGAAGTTCCTCCCCTGTGTGACTACGTTCGCCAAGGCATACCAGGTGCAGCACAGCGTGACACCGTTGCGCCCTGCACATGTGATATGCCGGTCGGGTAATGGGACTTGGCACGGGGGTGGCGGCTGAGGACACGGCGGAAGAAGAGGTGGTAGAGGCGGACATCTTTGCTGGACCAAGGACGTGCAAACGTGGAGGCAAAAGCGGCGTGACCTGTCCAAGTTGCTGGTGCGGCTGTGCCGGCACCACGTTCACCCAGTGGGCCGTAAATGACATGTACTGTCCCTGACCGTAGTTACAGCTGCACACGTCGGCGCTGCCGTGCACTTTGGCAGAGACCGACATGCTCAAAGACTGGCCCACCATCTCTTCTACATGTGAATGCAGGGCTGGCACTGCCTTTTTGGCAAAGAAATGCCGGCTTGGCACTCTCCACCGCGGCTCGGCACAAGCCATCATTTCTCGGAAAGGTGCTGAGTCCACCACTTGGAAAGGGAGGGACTGCAGCACCAGCAACTTGGACAGGAGGACGTTCAGCTTCTGCACCGTCGGGTGCGTGCTCGCAAACTGTTGTCTCTTGGAAACGGATTCCAAGAAAGACTGCTGACGGAATCCGTGAAGAGGAGTAGCAAGAGAAGGAGCATCTGAATGAGCGGAAGATGCCAACGAGCGACAACTCCCCTCAGCAGAGGTGTTGGAGCCTTGACTGGCTGATAGAGGGTGATTGACGTCGGGTGACGGAGCAAGTAACGGAGCGGGTGATGGAGCGGGGGCTGGGGCAGGCAGAACCGCCGTATCTTTATCACGGTTTTCCCAGGCCACCGAATGGCGACGCTGCATATGCTGACACAACGCTGTAGTCCCAACATTGGCCCCCTGGCCACGCTTGACTTTCTGGCCACATAGTCGACATACGGCTACGTTTACTTCCTCGGGCGGCTTGACGAAAAATTGCCACACCGCCGAGTAGGAAACTTTGCCCCCGCTACTCCTCACTGGCTGACTGCTACTTCCTCCGTGCACACCGGCACCACTACTGGCCGTGGTGGTAGGCTGCAGTGGAGCTGGTGCTCTACTCCGTGGCTGTTTGGCTCCACTGACACTGCTGCGACCCTGCTGCCTCCTGGGCAACCCACCGACTGTTTTGCTCGCTGGCAAGCTGGCACCCTCTTCTCCTGATGATGCGGAAGCAATAGCCTGATGACGACGAGGCTGCCAAGTGCGATCAGCCTCATCATCATCAATTAGGGTCTCCGCGTCACTACTAGCCCCCTCGGCTGCGTGTGGGTCAGGAGACAGACCTGTCTCTAGACCGGCTACCGAGCCACTCTCCTCGCCAGTACTTCTTCGCCTGGCTGCTGAAGAGGCGGATGTCTCCCCCCGTTCCTGACCGCCCTCTGTTAGCTCTTCCTCACTGTACAGTGGGGCTGAGCCCACAGCATGCGATACTTCGCTTGGTGAGGGAACACCAAAGCACAGGGGCAGGTCGAGGATACGTGATTTTAGTGGGCTTGCTCCCGGGCCATGCCAACTAACGGTTGTGTCTGACGTACCCACCGACCGTTGGCTGTAGGTGTCAGAGGTGACCTGGGAAGAGGAAGACGACCGAGTCAACCAATCGATGACGGCAGGGTTGTCGGTGGAGACACGACCGCTGGATGACACCGGGAGCACTGGCCTCTGGCTGCGACTAGTGCTGCCTCGACCCCTTCCTCTGCTACCACGTCTGCTCGCTCCTGAAACATTGCCTCCTCTGCTACTCCTCTGCGTGTTGTCTGACATACTCTTTAATTCAATAAGCACCCCAAAAATAAAAACGGATTTAACTCTTTGAACGTACAATAGTGGTTGTGAAGCAGAAAGTCAGTTTATTTAGCACAATCGGTCAATTGCAGCTTGCCGTTGGCTGTAAACTGTACGTTTATGTCACTGGAATGCACTAATCACCCAAAAAATATTACCGCCAGCCGGCGTGTATATGGATTTAACTCTTTGAACGTACAATAGTGGTTGTGAAGCAGAAAGTCAGTTTATTTAGCACAATCGGTCAATTGCAGCTTGCCGTTGGCTGGAAACTGTACGTTTAGGTCACTGGAATGCACTAATCACCCAAAAAATATTACCGCCAGCCGGCGTGTAAATGGATTTAACTCTTTGAACGTACAATAGTGGTTGTGAAGCAGAAAGTCAGTTTATTGTACACAATCGGTCAATTGCAGCTTGCCGTTGGCTGTAAACTGTACATTTATGTCACTGGAATGCACTAATCACCCAAAAAATATTACCGCCACCCAGCGTGTATATGGATTTAACTCTTTGAACGTACAATAGTGGTTGTGAAGCAGAAAGTCAGTTTATTTAGCACAATCGGTCAATTGCAGCTTGCCGTTGGCTGGAAACTGTACGTTTATGTCACTGGAATGCACTAATCACCCAAAAAATATTTAGAGTATCTTGCGAGCCAAAAACAAAAGGTCACCCTAATATACAACATATAATGTATATCCTCTATATAGTAGGATCGCAGACATCTAACACATAACTACCAATGTGTAAAAAAATTTTTGTGAATATAATCCTATAATGTTGCGCTCCCAAAACACTCCAGTATATATATATAATCACTTATCCATATCCTAAAATCATATGCAAAAAAGTGAAAAAATCATATAATAAATACTTTAACCAGATGACATACAAAATTATAATTAATATCCGTGATTATACTAAAATAAAATCTGTGATTAAGAGTACCTAAATTAATATTACTTCACTTGTAATAAAAAAGAAATATATTACTCAAATGATTTAAATAAATATACATAAATGAATTAATTAATATATCTGTGAAGACAGTGTCCCATATAATAAAATATAAAAGTGACTTTGTGCTTTAATTAATCTTCAATCCATGATTTCATGTGAATCCGTGACTGATTGTGAATCCTCCCATTAGTGCAGATGTACGCTCACCTCCTTATCTGCCTATAATTAGGCTATATGCGCTTTTGGTTCTCCTCCTATGGAACCTGCTTGATTAAGACTCTTTCCTTTGGAATAGTGGATATCCGTTGTCACTGCTATGTGCTCTGGGATTGATCCCTTCTCAAGAGGATCCAACTCCTCTATACTCTCATCTCCATACGTCTCTCCACATATGGGAAAAAAATCTAAACATGGTGTTTTATCCTTTTTAAAAATAGGCTTTATTGACTCCAAGTATTACACTCACATGTGTTGTATTCAAATATAAGCGTATCACAATGTAGACCGAGTCCTCCGCTGACTGTAAGAAGCATGCACCCGTGGTCTGGGTTTGTGTCACTGGAATGCACTAATCACCCAAAAAATATTACCGCCAGCCGGCGTGTAAATGGATTTAACTCTTTGAACGTACAATAGTGGTTGTGAAGCAGAAAGTCAGTTTATTTAGCACAATCGGTCAATTGCAGCTTGCCGTTGGCTGGAAACTGTACGTTTATGTCACTGGAATGCACTAATCACCCAAAAAATATTACCGCCACCCGGCGTGTAAATGGATCTAACTCTTTGAACGTACAATAGTGGTTGTGAAGCAGAAAGTCAGTTTATTTAGCACAATCGGTCAATTGCAGCTTGCCGTTGGCTGGAAACTGTACGTTTATGTCACTGGAATGCACTAATCACCCAAAAAATATTACCGCCACCCGGCGTGTATATGGATTTAACTCTTTGAACGTACAATAGTGGTTGTGAAGCAGCAAGTCAGTTTATTTAGCACAATCGGTCAATTGCAGCTTGCCGTTGGCTGGAAACTGTACGTTTATGTCACTGGAATGCACTAATCACCCAAAAAATATTACCGCCACCCGGCGTGTAAATGGATCTAACTCTTTGAACGTACAATAGTGGTTGTGAAGCAGAAAGTCAGTTTATTTAGCACAATCGGTCAATTGCAGCTTGCCGTTGGCTGTAAACTGTACGTTTATGTCACTGGAATGCACTAATCACCCAAAAAATATTACCGCCACCCAGCGTGTATATGGATTTAACTCTTTGAACGTACAATAGTGGTTGTGAAGCAGAAAGTCAGTTTATTTAGCACAATCGGTCAATTGCAGCTTGCCGTTGGCTGGAAACTGTACGTTTATGTCACTGGAATGCACTAATCACCCAAAAAATATTTAGAGTATCTTGCGAGCCAAAAACAAAAGGTCACCCTAATATACAACATATAATGTATATCCTCTATATAGTAGGATCGCAGACATCTAACACATAACTACCAATGTGTAAAAAAATTTTTGTGAATATAATCCTATAATGTTGCGCTCCCAAAACACTCCAGTATATATATATAATCACTTATCCATATCCTAAAATCATATGCAAAAAAGTGAAAAAATCATATAATAAATACTTTAACCAGATGACATACAAAATTATAATTAATATCCGTGATTATACTAAAATAAAATCTGTGATTAAGAGTACCTAAATTAATATTACTTCACTTGTAATAAAAAAGAAATATATTACTCAAATGATTTAAATAAATATACATAAATGAATTAATTAATATATCTGTGAAGACAGTGTCCCATATAATAAAATATAAAAGTGACTTTGTGCTTTAATTAATCTTCAATCCATGATTTCATGTGAATCCGTGACTGATTGTGAATCCTCCCATTAGTGCAGATGTACGCTCACCTCCTTATCTGCCTATAATTAGGCTATATGCGCTTTTGGTTCTCCTCCTATGGAACCTGCTTGATTAAGACTCTTTCCTTTGGAATAGTGGATATCCGTTGTCACTGCTATGTGCTCTGGGATTGATCCCTTCTCAAGAGGATCCAACTCCTCTATACTCTCATCTCCATACGTCTCTCCACATATGGGAAAAAAATCTAAACATGGTGTTTTATCCTTTTTAAAAATAGGCTTTATTGACTCCAAGTATTACACTCACATGTGTTGTATTCAAATATAAGCGTATCACAATGTAGACCGAGTCCTCCGCTGACTGTAAGAAGCATGCACCCGTGGTCTGGGTTTGTGTCACTGGAATGCACTAATCACCCAAAAAATATTACCGCCAGCCGGCGTGTAAATGGATTTAACTCTTTGAACGTACAATAGTGGTTGTGAAGCAGAAAGTCAGTTTATTTAGCACAATCGGTCAATTGCAGCTTGCCGTTGGCTGGAAACTGTACGTTTATGTCACTGGAATGCACTAATCACCCAAAAAATATTACCGCCACCCGGCGTGTAAATGGATCTAACTCTTTGAACGTACAATAGTGGTTGTGAAGCAGAAAGTCAGTTTATTTAGCACAATCGGTCAATTGCAGCTTGCCGTTGGCTGGAAACTGTACGTTTATGTCACTGGAATGCACTAATCACCCAAAAAATATTACCGCCACCCGGCGTGTATATGGATTTAACTCTTTGAACGTACAATAGTGGTTGTGAAGCAGCAAGTCAGTTTATTTAGCACAATCGGTCAATTGCAGCTTGCCGTTGGCTGGAAACTGTACGTTTATGTCACTGGAATGCACTAATCACCCAAAAAATATTACCGCCACCCGGCGTGTAAATGGATCTAACTCTTTGAACGTACAATAGTGGTTGTGAAGCAGAAAGTCAGTTTATTTAGCACAATCGGTCAATTGCAGCTTGCCGTTGGCTGGAAACTGTACGTTTGTGTCACTGGAATGCACTAATCACCCAAAAAATATGACAGCCAGCCGGCGTGTAAATGGATTTAACTCTTTGAACGTACAATAGTGGTTGTGAAGCAGAAAGTCAGTTTATTTTGCACAATCGGCAAACTGCAGCACCAACTGTGCACGACAGCCACCAAAAAAAAAAAGGGTGTATGTCACTTTAAATTTTCGATTCTTTGATAGCTGTGGCCCTAAGTAACGATTCTGTGTCCCTGAGTAACGATTCTGTGTCCCTGAGTAATGATTCTGTGGCCCTAAAGTCTCTGTGGCCCTAACTCTGTCCCTTAATACAGACAGGTCTGTCTCTCTTGAATGACCGGAGGCTAATGGAGAATTCTAAGATGGGCGCGATTTATAGTGCTGGCTGGCTGCTGATTGGCTAATGCGATCACATGTCATGAATGCATTATGGGTCAGCGCGCCTTGTCTGCGCGCCTTCCCAGAGATCCCCGCCCCATCTTCTCTGTACATTTTCTCCGTGGCCACACATGTCGCCGCCATTTTTGGGAAAATTCGATTCGTGCATTCGAAGTTTGCTAATCTTCGGATTCGTCGCGAATAGAATTTTTCCAAATCTTCGGAACGAATTCCACTTCGTCATGTTCGATTCGCTCATCTCTACTGATAACCATAGTAAATACAGTTGCAAGAAAAAGTATGTGAACCCCTTGGGATTACGTGGAGTTTTGCATGAATTGGGCATAAAATGTGCTCTGAACGTCATCTAAGTCACAACAATAGAAGAACACAGTCTGCTGAACATAATACTACACAAACATTAGATGTTGCCATGGTTTAATTGCACATAACATGTAAACATTCACAGTGCAGGGAGGAAAAAGTATGTGAAGCCCTAGCTTAATTACTTCGCCCAGAGCTAATTGGAGCCAGGAGTGAGCCAACCTTGATTCCAATCAGTGTGATGATATTGGATGTGTTGCTGACAGCTGTCCTGCCCTTAAAAAACCCACACCTGTTTTGGGTTTACTGGTTTCAAGAAGCACTGTCTGATGTGAACCATGCCTCGCAGAAAAGAGCTCTCAGAAGACCTACGATCAAGAATTGTTGACTTGCATGAAGCTGGAAAGGGTTACAAAAGTATCTCCAAAAGCCTTGAGGTTCATGTGTCCACGGTAAGACAGACTGTCTACAAATGGAGAAAGTTTAGCACTGTTGCTACTCTCCCTAGGCGTGGTCGTCCTGTAAAAATGACTGCAAGAGCACAGCGCAGAATGCTGCATGAGGTAAAGAAGAATCCCAGAGTGTCAGCTAAAGACCTACAGAAATCTCTGGCACATGCTAACATTTTTGTTGACACATCTACAATAAGGAAAACATTAAACAAGAATGGAGTACATGGGAGGACACCACGGAGGAAGCCATTGCTGTCCAAAAAGAATATTGCAGGACGTTTGAAGTTTGCAAAAGAGCACCTGGATGTTCCACAGCACTACTGGCAAAATATACTGTGGACAGATGAAACCAAGATTGAGTTGATTGGGAAGAACACACAACACTATGTGTGGAGAAAAAAAGGCACAGCACACCAACATCAAAACCTCATCCCCACTGTAAAACATGGTGGAGGGAGCATCATGGTTTGGGGCTGCTTTGCTGCCTCAGGGCCTGGATGGATTGTTGTCATTGATGGGAAAATGAATTCCAGAGTTTATCAAGACATTTTGCAGGAAAACGTACGACCATCTGTCCGCCAACTGAAGCTCCGCAGAGGATGGGTGATGCAACAGGACAATGACCCAAAGCATACAAGTAATTCAACAAAACAATGGCTGGAACAGCACAGAATACGCCTTCTGGAGTGGCCCAGTCAGAGTCCTGACCTCAACCTGATTGAAATGCTGTGGCATGACCTTAAGAGAGCGATTCACACCAGACATCCCAAGAATATTGCTACACTGAAACAGTTTTGTGAAGAGGAGTGGTCCAAAATGACTCCAGATCGTTGTGCAGGTCTGATCTGCAACTACAGGAAATGTCTGGTTCAGGTTATTGCTGCCAAAGGAGGGTCAACCAGTTATTAAGTCCAAAGGTTCACATACTTTTTCCTCCCTGCACTGTGAATGTTTACATGTTATGTGCAATTAAACCATGGCAACATCTAATGTTTGTGTAGTATTATGTTCAGCAGACTGTGTTCTTCTATTGTTGTGACTTAGATGACATTCAGAGCACATTTTATGCCCAATTCATGCAAAACTCCACGTAATCCCAAGGGGTTCACATACTTTTTCTTGCAACTGTATGTACTTCCTTTGATCATAAGCACAATCTAGTGGCCATAAGATGGTATTTTCTGTATATAATTATTATTATTATATTCTTATACAGGATTTATATAGCGACCCTTTATGATTACGTCCAATGACGAAAAGCGTCAAAGGGAGGTGACGTCAGACGCATATGAGAATACCGGAAGTAGAGTGGCGGCCATCTTGGAGAGGGCAGAATATCGGCTGTGATTTGCGATTAGGACTCTCCTGGATTCCGGATGGCAGACAGGTCTTTATGTGCTATGTGCGATGAAAGATGTTTTTAATGTAAGCAGGATAATTAAAAGCTTTTGATCTTAGTATGTGGCAGTATCACGCTATGATTTGTTCCTTGTATATGGGTATCTGGCTGGCGTATATGGTGGAAGCATATCTCAGTTGCTAGGGTGGAAGGATCCACACAAAGCAAACCCTGAGGACATCTCTAAAATGATTTATATCACCAGACAATTTTCTGTGGATTGAGATCAAAAATATAAATTTCTTCGAATATTGGTAAGGGTATCCATTACTTACCCTGATAGAAGTGTGCACCTGTGTCATGAGTTTTTAGCACAGTGGAGTGTTTCACATGCATGGTTTTGCACAGTACATCGCATGTGTATGTGGTTTGATCTATACACGTGTTTTCACTTGGGTGAATATTATTGGATTGATTTTATATGTAAATTTTTATTTATAAAGGATAATGCACTATGTATATTTTTTTGTTTTTTTGAGGTAATCAAGGTTTTGCAAGCAGTGGAGAGTTTTTTTACACTTGAATCAATTTTTGGACTACACGTATTTATTTATTTATTGGACTTTAATTTGAAATTGGACTTTAATTTGAAAAATTATAGATTTTGGATTTTTGAGATTATTATAATAAGAAAAGTTCTTTTATTAATTATCACTGAGCATATTTGTATTTATATAGGATTTATATAGGGTCAACAGTTTGCTCAGCGCTTTACAGTAGAATGGGAGACAATACAGCAACAATACAATTCAATACAAGAGGGAAAGGAGGGCCCTTCTCCTTGGAGTTTACAATCTGGGAGGGAGGGGCTAGTGGTACAAAAAGGTAGTAACTGTGGGGGATGGACTGGTAGGAAGAGTAGACGATTCCATTACTAGCTGAGGGCAGGAAAGGCTTCCCTGAAGAGATAGGTTTTCAGAGATTGCCTAAAAGTGAGCAGATAAATTGGGGTAGAGAGTTCCAGAGGAAGCTCTGGAAAGGTCCTGGAGACGAGCATGGGAGGAGGAGACAAGGGAGCTAGAGTGCAGGAGGTCTTGCGAGGAGTACAGTTTGGGTGATATTTAGAGACAAGATCGTTGATGTAATTTGGGGCAGAGTTATAAATGGCTTTATATGTTATTGTTAATGTTTTTAATTTTATCCGTTGGGCAATGGGAAGCCAGTGGAGGGATTGGCAGAGAGGGGTGGCAGATACAGAACAGTTAGTAAGGTGGATAAGTCTGGCAGCAGCAATCATGACAGACTGAAGAGGGGATAGCCTGAGATTCGGTAGGCCAATGAGGAGGGAGTTGCAATAGTCAAGGCGTGATATGACAAGGGAGTGAATAAGTTGCTTAGTGGTTTCTGTGGTTAGGAACAGGCATATCTTGGAGATGTTGCGGGGGTGAAGTCTACAAGATTTGGACAGTGATTGAATTTGGGGGTGAAAGGACAGATGGGAGTCTAGGATTACACATAGTACCCTGGCATGAGGGGAGGGACTGATGATTGTGTTATTGATCTGAGGTGAGGGGTAGAAAGATAGATTTGTGTGTCATCAGCATAGAGATGGTACTAACATTTAACCTCGAGACAAAATAGCCTAGTAACTAATTTTGCCCCCATTTGCACAGAAAAAAGTACAGGCAGTTTCACAGGATGAATAGCTTTGCATAGGTTTTTATAAATAGGGAAGGGGAAGGTGCCAAGCTGCTGACAGAGTAGCACAGTTTAATAAAACCAACAAGAATATCCAGTGAAATAACACTCACAAGCGTCTGAGGTGACAAGCATGGGTTACACATCTCCTTTTCTTACTTTTACATTTTACATATACATGGCTATGATCGCTTTTCTTTTTCCATGCACTACAATGTTACATATATGCGGACACAAAGATTCAGGCCTTTATGCTCTCCTGCATTCTATTGGCCAGTGATTTAATGGTCTCTGTTATTACATCTTGTTCTTAACATAGATGACAGGTTTTAGGCACTATATTTTTTATTTATTTCAGGTACTTATATAGCACTGTCAATTTATGCAACACTTTACACATATCTATTGTACATTCACATCACTCCCTAACCCTAATCCATTCAGGTCCAACCAGGGTCCTGCGGGTCCCATTGCCTAGTCCGCTGGTTTACTTTTTCTTTTTTTTGCACTTTGATCTCCACTGGTGTGTAGAATTTAAGTATAACACCAAGTTTTATATTACAGATCAACGAGTTTACCCGTACTATACATATTTAAATTAGATCCTCAAAGGTTCTAGGGTTCATATGATTAATTGTCTGACTTTTTTATTTTTCATTTTTATATTGTTGATCTTTTGGAAATTAGATCTAGTATATTACAATAGTTTACACATTTGAGGTTCACCTCATGCCACTGTTGTACCCACTTATCTTTGTGGGAAGAGTGTGCAAGCCTATGTGTTTATTTTTTATTTATCAGCTTAGTTCCATCTCATCCACCATAATAATACCACTAAAATGACCAATTTCACCCATTTTTGGATGTATTACACAGCTTATAGTGATGAGTTGAACACCTCCTGTTCAGTTTGCGGTTGAACATTCGAACCTAACGAAAGTTCGACTGCGAACTTCAAACAGGGACAATTCACTAAGCGGTTTCTTAATGCATCCAAGTAAGCGGTAAGATACCACACAGCTGCTAAAATATCCCATGAGTTATATTATTAAGTCATGCACTATTTTAGTAGTGAAAGCATTCTTTAATGTTTCAGCTGTCTGCGAACAGCCCAGCGAACGCCCTTACGATTCGTGTGTTCGCCAAACACATGAACTGCAGATGTTTGAGTACAACTTATGTTCGACTCGAACATCAAGCCAAATTCTAACCTCTTATATTTATATGAATGTTATCTATTAGGAAATTGTGTATATATATATATATATATATATATATATATATATATAGTTTTAAAGACAAAATACAATATATAAAATATAAAAAACATTTACTTTTCTAGTAAGGGTCCTCTTCCAATTATGGATTTTTTTATCATTTTTTTTTGATCTTTTGGTTTTATTGTAATTCCCATTGTTAGTGGATATCTACATTGGATAATTATATTGTAATTTTAAGAATATTACATTGATTATTCTCAAGGGCAATAGTGAATCCTCTCTTAAGCTCCACATTTGATATGCACCTTTTTGTTAGATAAAAGAACCCACAATTTTTAACTGTAGGTATACTTTAGCTGTAGATATATTTGAATTGTGTCTAAAATGTTCCTGAGTACTTTACTGTTTTAATTTCATTTCAACTTACTGAATTCACAAACTGGACACTATAGGTGTGTGTGTGTGTGTGCGTGTGTGTCTACTAGGTTGATGAAGGAGGCATGATCTGGTCTCCGAAATGTGTTCCTACTGGCCTCAGAGCCCAGGATTTGAGAGCTCTCTATATGGCTCCTGACAGCTCTCTCCTCGTGGCAGCTCCCTGGCTGTTTATCCAGATCCCTGCACCACTTTCCGCAGCAGCTTTAACATTCATCGGTAGTTTTAATAAACTGTACTACACTATTGGCGGCATGGCTCCTCTCCTTCTTCTCCCCTTCTTCTGATAAAGTACTTGGGCTCCCAGCTCTCCAGAGAAGGCAGCCTCGCTTCAGTCCAGATAGTTAGCTAGTGACTTATGGAATTTTACTTTTATTTCTATGTGTATAGGCACACAGTTTTTATGTCTTCCTTATCATCTTGGTCTCACAAATACACCACTCAATTTGATCTTCTATTATCATATCTTGATTTAAGCAGGGGTAGGGCCGAGTGTTTGTAATTTTTTTCTATATTTTTATAAACACAAATCTCAAAACCAAGTAAAATACATGTGCAGTATGGGATAAAAATAAAGAGTGGAAGGCTAACTTAAAAATTACATCTTAGAATAATTATATATGTTTAATTTAGAATAAATATAACTTAGAAATGTTTGGAATATTATGTATTAATATGGTCGGTGCTAAATGCATTTCTGGTACTCCAGGGCTTCCAATAGCTGCCTTTACTATTGTTTATGAGCTCAGAGCTGAAGAATAGAATCTCAAATGACACAAAGATGAATGTGTGAAAGGAAGAACACAACCATCAGTCTTCAGGAGCAATAAGCAAGCTCAGAATATCACAGTTTGCCGTCTTCAAACAACCTATGTTGGTGTTTGTAGCTTGCTTAACTTGCTTGGTGCAAATGGGAATTGCCTGAGCAAAGGCTTCTCTTTTATTCTGTTCTCAGGCTCCCATTCCTGTGATCTCTGTCCAGTTACTGACACCTGTTAATGATTCCTCTGGATTCTGTACCATGTCTCATTGCTATCAGATGTTGCCACTCCAAGTGCTGTTCACACCAAAGGCCATCACCTCTTACGCAGTGCTATGGTAAATGATTGAGGGCATCCTAAATTGTGTGCTTCACCTAAATTCTGTGCTTTAAGGCCTACCTTGTTTTAGTAATATGGAGGGTCAACTTCTACCATGACACAGAGGTAGTGTTTGTTTTTTTGGTAATTCAAATTCCAGCTTACTTTGCATATACTTTTTCATAAAAGCACTGATTATTAAATGTTTCTTTGTAAAATAAAGATCTTATACAAATTATAACATGAAATATCAGCTTATAAACATAAATATTACAGCATTTACTGTATATAAAACCATCATTATGGCTCCGCCCTATAGCAGTTTTTCGACTACAGAGCAGACTACCTCCACAAAATCACATATTTCACAGGCGCGTGCGTGCGTGCCCCCTGGCCTGGCTGTGCTGTGATTCGAGATAGCACCGATCACTCACCGGATCCAGGTCAATGATGTTTCCATGGATCTGATGATGGGTTGCACCAAATCTGAGGTCCTCCTGTGGCTATGTTTACATTACACAGGCACAGGAAATGATGTAATCTTCTCTCCCTGGAGCACATTTCCTTCTAGAGAGAGAAGACAGTAGAACTACTGTTAGTAAAAGCAGCACACTTTACACGCAAACACATAGTTAGGCACATTTTAATCCCCTGATCGCCCCCAGTTAACAGTTTCACTGCCTTGTCACCAGTGTCATTAGTACAGTGTAAAGATTTTTTTTTACTGATCACTGTATTAGTGTCTTAGGCGACTTCAGATAGCATTAGCATCAGTTAGCACCCCTCTCAGATGGCGTCAGATTGACCGCCACTATATCATTCATCACATGTAACTTTTTGATTGCCAGGAACATGCTCACATACACAATAAACCTCCATTGCTAGTATAGCGTCTGAATTGATCAATATCTTTGATCAGATCAGAACTATACCGGCATTCACAGTAGTATAGTGTCCTTAAACATGCAGCATTAGCAGGATCAACCCCAACACCTGCCAGCACCTGCGTTTAGCCTCTACACTTAAACCCTCCCCAGCAAGTGCAGTATCAGTAGATCACTGTCACTTGCTACATTGTACAAACTGCAGGGTTAGCAAGACCAGGCCTGATCTCTGCTAGCACTAGCAGGTACATTTTTTTGTAGTGGTTCAAACAGTCCCTGACAGCCAGGTTCTCTTTTTCCCGTGAGTCGCACTAGGTACCTTTAAGTTTATTGGCTAAAATGTTCAACAAAAGGTACACTAGTGAAGAGGCCTACAGGATTCTGAGTATGTCAGATGAGCACGAAGGTGAAGCCTCACTGACAGAATCAGGCTCAGAATATGAACCTTTAGAAAGCAGCGGCACCCTGACAGATATCTCAGATGATGGAATAGAGGTACCTGCTAAAGTCAGGAGTACCCAAACCCATTCCCAGATTGCTGAAGTGTTACAATTGCATGATGAGTCTCATATGCAGCAGAGTGCCAATACTAGTAACGCTCTACCTTTTGGTGAACTGGCGAGCACCAACAGCCTAGTACACCCTGGTGTTTTAAATACCAGCACTGCAGCATCACATGGTGACGTGGTGAGTCCCATAAGTGCAGTACAAGCTGGTGCAGTGGCTAGCACAAGTAGTATCCCGCACCACCAAGAATTCAAACACAGGCTCATAGAGCCCATAGTGTCCTTCCGGATGTGCTTGCAAATCCGGATTGGCAGTCCACAAATTCTGCAGCATATGTACTTCCCCCATTCACTGCCCAACCCAGAATTCAGGTTGAAACAGCAAATGTAACTACTCCTTTTGACTTGTGGAGCTTTTTATCACAGAAGAACATTATGGATTGATTGTGGATCAAAGCAATTTTATGCACAACAATTTATTGCCAACAACCAAATTCTAACCTTGCCAGACCTTTTGCATGGAAACCTATTACAGTTTCTGAATTTAACGTTTTTTTGTGTCTAACCCTCATCATGGGCATTACTAAAAAGAATGAGTTGCAGTCATATTGGTCCACAGACCCGGTTCATCATATGCCCATGTTCTCTGCTGCCATGGTGTCAGGAATGGACTTGCCAATAGTGGTGGGACTCACCTGCCATGTGGGCTGCAGTACCAGGGCTAGCCAGCGGGTGCTCTCAACAACCAGAGGTTCACTTCGGCAATTAGCCATCACCTGGGGCTGATTGCAGGTGGTGTATTTAAGGGATGGCCAGACCTGCAGTCTGTGCCTTGGTGTGTGTTTTTCCATGGGCCCCTGTATCTTGTAACCTGCATTCCTGTTCCTGTTTCTGCCTGACTTGTTGCCGACCCTGCCTGATCCTGACCTCTGCTGACTTCTCCTGTTTGATCCCTGGCTTGTGACCCTGACCATTCTCTGCCTGACCCCCTGTACCTACCTGCCCGATAGTTATCGACCCGGCCTGCCTGACTACATTGTGCTCTATATGTGTATGTACCTGTGTATCTATATCAGTTTAGGTTTGGGTTTGTTTCACCTTGTTGTATGTATTTGTGTTAGCTTGGGTTTGGTGCACTGCGTTTATATTTGTATTGTTAGTCTTAATAAATTGTCTTATTTATACCATATCTAAAGCCTGCGTTTTCCCTGTGTCAGTACACACACCTCTGGTCACACCCGCATCCCTGACACATGGCCAGGCATAGATATGAGAATATAATGCGATTTATGCATTTCAATGACAGTACACACTGTCATCCATGGGGTGACCCTGAATATGATAGGCTCCACAAAATTAGGCCCCTCGTAAATCCTCTTATCCAGAAATTTGCAGATGTGTATATGCCCCAACAAAAATTCTGTGTTGATGAGTCCCTCATTAATTTTTCTGTCCGCCTTGCATTCAGGTGTCATTTTTTTCAGCTGGTGGTTGGCTTTCATGTTAAAGCAATCCCAGAGGCTAATTAGCCACAGGATTGTTTTTACAAGCAGTGGGAGGGGATACCCCCTCCCCCGCTATCTCCCACTGCTTTCTTGGGCTGTTCCGTCTCTACAGGAACCTGAGAATGCTGCCGGAATTTCTTCCAGCTAACCATAGAGATAATTGGAGACTGGAATGGCTCCAATTATCTCTATAATCTAAGGATCTGGAAGCTTTGAGAATTTCATCACTTTGGTTTTGCAGGATATAAACAGCACCATTTTTAAATTGGCAAAGCATGTGATTACACTGATCTTGGTGAGATCAGATTATTTAAGGGCAGAGAAGAGATCTAGAGTCTAATAGACCCCAGATTTCTCAGAAAAGAGTACCTGTCACTGCCTATTGCTATCAAAAGAGGATAGTTAAATTTCCCATGACAACAATAAAAAGGATCAAAATAAAAAAAAGTAAAAGGGACAGTGTAAAAATAAAAATAAATAAATAATTAAAAAAAAATTTTTTTAAAGCACCCTTGTCCAATGACGTACGCAAGTGTCAGCCCCAAGTCAGTATGAAAAACAACGGTTGCACCATGCATGTAAAGTATCGCCATGAACATCAGATCGAGGGCAGTAATTCTAGCACTATACCTCCTGTGTAAATCTAAGACCTTAAAAACTACGTACATTTTTAATTGCCGTAGGCAACACTTTAAAAGTGGCCAATATATTTATTGTGTTTTTGTGCATTAAAGTTCAAAAAAGTGTATTTTTTTTTTTTTTTAATTTGTGTTTGAAAAATTGCTGTGCAAGTACTGTGTGACATAAAAAATTGCAACACCCACCATTTTATTTTCTAGGGCATCTGCTTTAAAAAAATATGTAATGTTTGGGGGTTCAAAGTAATTTTCTAGCAAAAAATACTGATATTTTTCATGTGAACAAAATGTGTCAGAAAGGCTTGGTCTTCAAGCTGTCAGAAGAGGGAGTGGTGTGTGGCATAAGCTTGTAATGCTGGGCATAAAATGCCAAGATAACAATCCCAACTATTTGTTGAGAGGCATGTTAAGTCAATAGAAGAGTTTATTTTTTACCACTAGCTTTTGGAAAATGACAAAATTGTTTTTCTCTTTTTTTTTACACAACGTTTTCACTTAAATAATATACTGCTCACACATGCCATGGGTATATGTGGAATTACTCCTCAAAATGCATTCTGTTACTTCTCCCCAGGGGCGGACTGACCATTTGGAAACTCGGGCACTGCCCGAGAGCCCGGGGTCAGTAGGGGGCCCCATGAGATGCCCCTGGTACCTTTTTCATAGGCTTTTTTGAGTTTGGGCAAGGACACAGGGGCCCCATGATCCCCTATTGCCTGGGGGACCCATGAGTTGTCAGTCCACCCCTGCTTCTCCCGAGTATGGGGATACTACATGTGAGAGACTTTCTGGCAGTCTATCCGCGTACAGGACCCAAAAATCCAATAAGCACCTTCAGGCTTTTAAAAGGGCTTTATTTTCTCATCACACTTCCTGACTACCTATCAGTTTTGGAGGCCCTAAAATGCCAGAATAGTACAACCCCCCTCAAATGACCCCTTTTTGGAAAGTAGACACCCCAAGAAATTTCATAAGAGACATGGTGAGTATTTTGCAAATCTGATTTGTAGTCACATGTTTTTGGAAAGTGAATGAAAAAATATTTTCTCTCTCGTTCTTTATTTTTCAAAACCTTGTGACAAAAAATGAGATCTGAAAAATGCTCACCATGTCTCTTATTAAATTCCTTGGGGTGTCTACTTTCCAAAAAGGGGCCATTTTTTTGGGCTGGGTACTATCCTGACATTTCAGGGCCTCTGAAACTGTGATAGGTAGTGAGGAAGTGAAATGAAGTTACGCACCTTCAGGCTTTTAAAGGGGTCATTGGATTTTGGGCTCCTGTATGTGGCTAGGCTCCCAAAAAGTCTCACACATGTGGTATCATCATACTCAGTAGAAGTAGCAGAATGTATTTTGGAGTCCACACATATACCCTTGGCATGTGTGAGCAACATATTTAAGTGACAACTTTGTGTAAAAAAAAGTTTCCAAAAACTTGTGGTTAAAAAATTTAAGTATTCCAGTGACTCAACTTGCCTCTCAGCAAATAGTTTGGGGTGTCTACTTTTCAAAAAGGGGTCATTTGCATTTTGGAGGGGGGGATTATGCTATCCTGGAATTTCAGAGCCTCTGAAACTATGATAGGTAGGGAGGAAGTGGAAGGAATTTACGCACCATCAAGCTTTCAAAGGGACATTGAATTTTGGACTCCTGTATGTGGCTATGCTCTCACAAAGTTTCACATGTGGTTTTCCCATGCTCAGAAGTAGCAGAATATATTTTGGGGTGTAATTCAAAATATACCGATGGCATGTGTGAGTAATATACCATTTAAATGACAACTTTGTGTAAAGAAAACATTTCTTATTATTCTTAATATTCTTTGTCATTTTCCAAAAACTTGTGAAAAAAAATAAATCTTCCATGGACTCAACATTCCTCTCAGCAAATAGCTTAGGATGTCTACTTTCAAAAAAGTGGTAATTTGGGGGTGTCTGTACTGCCCTGGCATTTTAGTACCTCAAGAATTGTGAAAAAAAAACTGCATAAATTCCAGTATCTATACCATAGTTTGTAGACACTATAACTTTCACACAAACCAATTAATATACACTTATTGGGATTTATTTTACCAAAGACATGTAGAAAAATACATTTGAGTTTATTGGATATTTTTTATAACAGAAATTAGAAAATTTAAATTGTTTCTAAATTTTCGGTCTTTTGTTGTTTATAGCGCAACAAATAAAACAACTCAGATGTGACAAAATACCACCAAAAGAAAGCTCTATTTGTGGGAAAAATGACATAAATTTCATATATGTACAGAATTGCATGACTGAGAAATTGTCAGTTAAACTAATGCAGCGCCGTATAGCAAAAAATGGCGTAAATTTCACTATCTTTACCATAGTTTGTAGACGTCATAACTTTCACACAAACCAATTAATATAGACTTATTGGGATTTTTTTTCACTAAAGACATGTAGAAAAATACACTTTGGCTTTAATTTATGACGAAATGTGCGTTTATTGGATATATTTTATAACAGAAATGAGAAAATATTGTTTTTTTCAAAATTGTTTTGTTTATAGCTCAAAAAATAAAAAACGCGGAGGTGATAAAATACCACCAAAGGAAAGCTCTATTTGTATTAAAAAAAAAAGGACATAAAACTTTCATTTTGGTACAGCATTGCATGACCACGTAATTACCAGTTGAAATAGCGTAGAGCCAAATAGCAAAAAATGGCCTAGTCAGGAAGGGGGTAAATCTTCCAGAGGTTAAGTGATTAAAGTAAACATGGCATAATCAGTAATGAAATCTTTAAAAGGATTGGAACATTTAAGGTGTCTACAAGTATATTAATGAAAGGATAGTATCTAAATAAAGATCTGCAAGCATAGGAAAGACTTCGGGGCAAATTTAATTTTCTCCCTGTTCCCAGGGAACACTGAGTGAGATCCCTTATATTTATCTTGTTGTCTGGTAACGTCACTAAATTTATGATTTACACATTGACCAGACACATCAGCCTTGTACTTATGAGGCTGAGTAAGCTGAAACAGTACTGTCTTTGGGCTGGTGCTATGGTTTAAGGTAAAGTTGTGTGATAGCAGAGCTGTCAATCAAAGGATTTCTGTACAAACACGGCATTCAGTTTCGGTTTAATCCTATTCATTTACTATTGTACTACGGTACTCTATATTATAATAGAGTCATATATTATATTACAATAATTTTTCTACATGAGTAAAAGCTACCTACAATTGTTGGGAAGAACAGAGGGATTGTTTGCTTTCCTTTAGACCCAAACTGCAAAATTTTGTAGTAGATTGAAGATGAAAGGAATGATGTAATGTCATTGTGTATGTACTGTACACTCTGTGACCACTTTATTGAGTACACCTATCTAGTACAAGGTAGAACCATTTTTTGTCTTTAGAACACCCTTTAGTCTTTGTGAAAGCTACCCAAAAAAGTGCTGAACATGTTTTTTAGGGATATTGAGCCATGCTGACTTGAAAGCATTAAAAAGATTCAGCAGCTATTTCAGCCACATATTCAACCTTCTGTTCTTACCTTATCACAGATAGTTCATGGTATGTATTCCAAATAATGACCCAGCCAGATGCATGTTACAGCATAGATTCTTCTAACCAGCCAATGTTTTCTCAGTCTTTGGTCATCTAGTTTTGATGGTACCATGCCTGCCTCAATTTCTTTTTACAGCTGAAAGGAGAGGAAGCCAGTGTGGTCTTTTTCCTGCTGAAGGATCCTCTTATATGTTCACCATTTTTAAGTTTAGAGAGTTTTGTTTTGCAGACAAAAGAAATTGCATCTTTGGACCTTTATAACAACATCATTTATGGCAAGGAGGGAAATCTCAAAATGATATGTTTCGTAGAAGTAATTTGTCCTGTGCATTTATATGAGCTACATTATACCTGTAGCAACTCATTTAGCAGGCAGTGAGCATATTGTGCACTGTGCAGTATAAGGTTGCATGCACACCAGTTCCCTTTGCAGATAAAAACACTTATATAGGCCATTTTTGTACAGTAGTTTAGGAATTTTAGGAGAGTTTAGGAGCAATCAGCATTTGATTTTACAGTAGACTGCTCTCAAAAAAACAAACCCAAAGGGTATTTTTCTGTCCTTAATGCTCACCTTAAAATATGCCTCTAAACATTCTAATGTGAATGGACAGAAAGGGTAACATTGATCTGCTTCTACAGGCAAAATGCAAACTCCTGTAAAAGAAGCGTTTTTTTTTTAAAGCCAGTATGCATGGACCCTGAGAGTGATATTGAACCTCTTGACAATGTCTTCACACTTTATGTACTGAGTTGCAGCCACATGACTTGCTATTTAGTTATTTGCATAACCAACAGGTGCATCTAAAAAAAGTTGACAAGTAAGGTTATGCATAAATATAATGCTTACATTCCATGTTCTCCAAATAGATTTTGGTTTACATCAAATAGGCTATTAATGGCATCACACGAACCAGAAATTAAGCAGAACCCCAAGCACCAAGAATTCCTTCCGTTAAATCAATTTTTAAAGAGATGAACAAATGTTAATTTGTTTGAATAATGCTTACATTTCAGACAGCCCACAGGTAATCATTTCAATCAAGACAGTTTTAAATTAAATGTCATACTATTTCTCTACTCTATGCACACAGGTGTTTATAATTAGCAGCTCTAAATATGCATGTGTACAAACATTTCCACTGGATTAAATGTATATAAGAGGGTGAACAGTATATAATCAAGGACTTGCTAAAATGGTTTGTGCACTAAAACATAATAGGGCGAAAGGGCATAACCAGCAACTGGGCAAGATGTCCATAGCTTAACAGCTCATGTGGGCGCAACACAGCAGCAAGTAACCAACTGCTAGGGACCAGGGGATCCTACAACAGCCTGAGTAGCAGTAGATCATCCCCCAGGCACACCATATCACAGAATCAGAGAGGGAATCATGGACAATGCAAGCTTGCTGATTTGTTTATGGCTCAGGGGGTGCTAGTAAGCAAGATGGTGTTTGTGGGCTTCCTCCTCTCCTTGTAGAAATTACTAATCAAATACATTACTTTCCAAGAGCAGACCACTGACATGCTGCAGAAGTTCAGCAAAATCTAAGCCCAGGAGGTCTGACAGCAGGGACCTTAATCAGAAGGTCAACTCATTTAATACTTCTTTAGAAGACACTAGATAGGTTTTGAATCCCAAAGATTTTGACACCTAAGCCAACCCCATCTTTGATACAATATAAAAGATATGCTTATATCCTAAGGCTTCATGCACACTACATGTGGTGGAACCACATTGGGCTGACTGTTCCAGTGCAGTCCCACTGCATGACAATGCAAAATGTCTTGTCCCCCTAACTGCCTAGTTCACACCACTGCTTCACACCGTACCATTGGCAATTGAACTTTATGAGATGTCTCTGTGACATCTCCAAAATCTTTGTTTAAAAAAAAAAAAAAGGAATGCAATGTGCTGAAACTGGGGCATCATCCTTGTGCTCATCTCAACTTGCCTGCACCTCATAGCAGCCGCAGTGGCTGGTGTGAACATACCCTTAAAGGGGTATATAAAATGGAGTTTAAATCACAAGATGCCACAGTATGTTGGAACTGCATGTCAACATACAACCCCACTGAGTCAGAGAGCTGACGAAAATTAGCGGCATACCCCCTTTCTCAGAGCTAAGCCAACCAGCATACAGTATGCCATAAACAAATATATATACAGGTCCATCCACTCTCCCACAATAACTCCATCAGTTGCCCCACAAATGTGCGCTGATGGCATTTGAACTCTGAAATGGTTGGTGACTTGGAGAACATGTCCCATGCACCCACATCAAAAATAAAACAATAAAAACTTAAAACTACATAAGCCACATGTCATAGGATGCGCGCTATGCTCAGCATAATGCTATATCACAAAATGGCAATTTTTTTATTCTCATGAGGCCAATCTGTTCCCTGCACCTTGGTGCACCAAGCATGAATCATGTACCATGTGCTATTATTTTCTTTTATAATTTATTGTAGTTTTTTGCAGACTGAGCGCCCATGCGAGTTTTCTGTTGCCGTGCACCGGTGACTCCTGTGGGGCCTTGGGAATTCGTTCCCACTGCATCACTTCCTGGGGTAAAATTGGGAGTGAAGGGATGATGCACTTTCAGTTTGCAGCTGGCAGTGTCACACCCAGCATATACATGTAGTATCATAATTCCCTGTTACCACTAATAGTATTATTAATGTTAATAATGTAATTTTGTGATATAGCATCATGCTGAGGGTAGCGGGCATTCTATGACATGTGGTTTGTATAGTTTTTATTTTTTAACTTTTATTTTTGATGTCGGTGTGTGGGACATGCTGTGGGATTTCACTGTGAGTGGCCCTTGTGTGCTGATGGCCTTTGACCCTTGACATGATTTGGGACCTGTGCTCTGCCCCATTTGTTGAGCAATTGAAGGGGGCAGTGTGAGAGTGAAAGGAGATATATATATATAGTTATGCTGGTTGTTCTAGCTCTAAGGAAGGGGGTGGCCCCAAAAACGTGCCTGATCACCATATCTGTGGTGTTGTCATGACTCCCAAATTGTGGTTTTACTGTTATTTTATCTTCAACTTTTGTGAGTATCCACTTGGCATTCATTTTATTTTATGAAGAATACATTGCTGGTAATGCACTAGGTGTTTGTGCCCTCCTGTTGGTTCTTTTTGTAGTGGATACAGGATTCCCCCATCTGAGGAAGGCTGCATCAGCTACGCATCTGCAGTGGAGTTCATTGTGCATCACTTCTGGCCCCTTTTGATAGTATTGGAACTCTTAGCACTGAGAGTGACAGTGTTTTGTACATCATATTGAGGCTCAAATGGGTGAACTTGCACAGGCTCATAATGAATTATTTGTACTACCAAAATCCTCATAATGATGATTTCCAACATTATAGAGATCACTCAGGTTTCCTAAACCAATTAATGAGCCTGAGAAATTGCAAGATGTATATGCCCACATACATTTTTATCTCATAAAAGAACAACTCATGCTGACAGCTCAATATGCTTTATATTCTGATGTTTCGCAGGCTATGATTGCAGTCAGGACAAAACTGTTATCAATTACTAAATATCTGCACAACCAGAAAAATGTCCTATAAATCAGGTGATCCCACAATACTCATTATTACTTGGAAACGAAAAATCATTCTTTCTTCAATTGAGAGAGGATTGCTTTATATTGTCCTCAACTACCCATTATCTGAAGATCAATGATACTTTATGCTGCAGGATTATATGTTACTGTGCCTGTTGCTGGTCCTGTACTGAGAAATCGTGTTGTTTTCCCCAACATTTTTTCAGCTGATACATGCTGTACAGAAAGCCCACGTTGGCTTTCAGTTTTTATCTGTTAAAAATTCTGTCTTGTTATGCTTTCTATTCTAGCCTTTACAGATCTACATTGCTTACAAATACTAATACCTTCCTGCCCAGGCCAATTTTCAGGTTTCAGTGCTGTCACACTTTGAATGACAATTGCGCGGTCATACAACACTGTACCCAAACTAAAATTTTATCATTTTCTTCACACAACTAGTGCTTTCTTTTGGTGGTATTTAATCACCACTGGGGTTTTTATTTTTTGCTAAATTAACAAAAAAAGACAGAAACTTTTGAAAAAAAACCCACATTTTTCTTTGTTTCTGTTATAAAAGTTTGCAACTAAATTTAGGCCAAGATGTATTCTACTACATTTCTTTGATGAAAATAACCCAAATTAGTATTTATTATTTAGTCTGTAGGAAAGATATAGAGTTCACAAACTATGGGATATATCTGAAAATTGATCAATCCTGATGTACTGATGGCCAATCTAATTCCTTGAGGTCCAAGAATGTCAGAACAGTACAGATATCCCAAATGACCCCTTTTTGCAAAGTAGACAGTCCAACGTATTTCATAACAGGTATGGCGAGTTTTTTGAAGTTGTAATTTTTTTGTCATTTTTCGGAAAATGAAGAAATTTAAAAATTACTTTCACTATTTTTTATTTTACATACTGTCACCAGTGCAGTACAACATCATCATATTACTGGCATGGTGGTGATCAAGGACACTGACTGGTGACAGTACAAAAAAAGTTTTTTAATAATTTTGTTTAAATTTTTTATTTTTAATTACATTTTTTTTCTTTTTTAAAGATTTTTTTTCATATAGCACTATGACCAAAGTAGTATAATGTTACCATAGTTACTACCATGTTACTACTTTGGGGAAGTGATCAGTATTTTTTTTTTTTTTTTACACAATTTGCTTAAAGCAAAGAATTACTTTGCGATAAGCAAGCATTTACCTGAATGAAATTGATTAATTCAGGGTTTTTTTTTGTGATTAGCTGTTATTTGGCCACGGCTAATCACATGACACAGCTGAGCTGTGATTGGCCCAGCTTGTGCATGTGATCGCTGTGACCATTCACAGCTAGACACACTTGTATACAAAGGATGGCACGAAAGGAAGCCATCCATCGTATACAACTGTCATGTGACCTGCTGTGATTGGTCACAGCAGGTTACATGGTACTGGCAACGGGGCTGGTACACAGATCTGTCATCCGCTGTGTCCGAGGTACATGGCTGGTGACAGATCGCGCTGCAGCGTGGGCATGCGCAATGCACGTTCTGGACAGGACGCCATATGGCGTCCACCCGGAGGGACAAGCTGTTCGCCCGGCCGCCATCTGGCAACTGGTGAAATATGTACAAAAAACATTTTACATTTACAAAAAAATTCCAAATACTAGAGCACCCCGATGAAATGTACAAAATCATCACACTTTTTTTTTTAAATAGACTGTATTGCAGTCAGCCTAAAAAGTGTATGTACACATTTCCATAATAAAGACCCTGCAAGTACAAAAAAATTGTAGATGTGCCAGAAATGCACTCAGCTCCTAATTGCTTGTGGACTGTTTTAAGGCTTTAATCCCCGGCCCTTTGTCTTTTTCTACTGAATCTTTTCTACTACCTTCATTGCAACAGCATAGACACTAAGGTGGCTATTTATAAATAATGTTTGAATATCTGAACATTTGCACAGCCATCACAAATAAGCTTTGTAATTCCTCTAATATATGTATTTCCTATGATCGTTAGCTCCATCTAGTGGCCATAATGCAGTATTTACCTCAATCAGGAATATACCATATTATGGCCACTGATGATCATAAGAAATAAACATATTAGACAATATGGTGATTATTTGTGACAGCTGTGTGACTGCTTGAATGCTTGAAGCGTTTATATAGCAATTTTTTAAATAGACTCCTAACTTTTTTTTGTGTGAGTGTATCCTGCTGATTGAGGGGTTGCTGGAGCTGGCCATAGAGGTTTAAAATCTCAGCCAGTTCAGAAAGGATGAGATTCAAACCAGCTATGGGTAGGCTGATTGTACCCAATTGAATTGTTCTAGGACTTGGATACAACCAGCATGTCATATATTATATGTGATTATTGCCATTATAACTGCTAGCCATAATTACTGTGTTCTCCCAGCAGGGACAGTATCCCCTGCACCACCCCCCACAAGGAGAACACAATAGGGATTCCCCCATCAACACCGACTGTGCTGATGGGGGAATAAACAGATTTGCTTTCCTGCAACATGCGATTGCAGGAAAGAAATTCACATTGTCTATGGCCTGCCTTAGAGTAAGTGAAATTTAATTACTCGTCTTTCTTCTCCTTTTCCACAGCAGTTTTCATAAGCTATAACGAGTTGCAATCTCACTATCTCTGTCTAATAACTTCACTACATACTCATCGATTTCTGCCTACGCTTGGCTTCTTCTTTTATTTCCAGTAGTTTTTATTAACTTTTTGTATGGTCAGTAAACAACAACACTTTTAAGGCTAAACACAATTATTATAGTAAATTAAACAAGAAGAGAGGAAGAATAACAAAATGTTGCACAGACAGACCACTAATCTACAAAATTTACAATTGTGAGGCAGCAAGATCAGTAGTAAAGCCCTTTCAGGAGAATAGTACAATCCAGTCCATCTAGATCAGAGTTTCCAGGTCTTCACAAATGAAACAGAATTGTCTCATCTTAAGGCTAGTAATTTCTCATATGTATGAATATTGACTACTTTAATAGCTTCTGAAGGTTCAGGTGCCAGTTGTTGTTTCCAGTATCCAGTTATGTTATCCTAGCAGCCAAGAGTATATGAGTAACAACTGTATGGAGGTAGGCTGGGTATTTGCCAATATCTACAGTAGGTTTAAAACTGCTAAAGATGGTGTCATAGGGACAAGTATACCAGTTGCCTCTGCTATTATTGGAAAGATTTTCCTCCAGAAGCTACTGAGATGTTTACAATTCCATAAAATATGAAGTAATGTGCCTGTGGATACTCAGCCTCTCTGGCAAAGAGGAGATTGTGAAAAGTAAAATTTGGCCAATGGAAATGGGAGCTACATAGTTTTTGTGTGCCTGCGGGATTCCAAAAATGTCACCTTTATGGAACTGTCCCATATCACCAAATAATTGTTGCAAACTGACTTTGTTATGTTTTTTAAAGCTTAGTCATCAGCTAAATGTTTTGTGTGCTTCCATACAATCCTAAATAATGGTGTTGCTTTGTGTAGAAGTTTATAACATCATTAAACAAGTGCAATCTATTTTTTTTTTCCTTTTTTGTTTTGAAAGCATTATATGCTGCTAAGTAATCTTTTTGTGTTTGCATGGAATTGGCAAAGAATTGTTTGTAGTTAATGCAATCACAGCATGTATGATTGTACACCAGACAATTGTAGAAAGCCCTCTTTATTGTGCTTTAAAAGCATATTGCAGCAGCTGATATTTTACGTATCAGTAAACATTTAAAAAGCAGCACTTTGTGTAATCTGTAATTGTTTGCCATGCAATTTGTTCATGCCTAAAGAACAGTCTAGCAAACCGCAGACACGTCATCTAAAAAGAACGATAAGGGTCAAGGTAACTCTAATCAAAACAACATTCTAGTGCTCCTGTCCCTTCAAGAGCTTCTGTCACCCTTAACAGAGACGGAAGATGAGAGAGAAGGTAACGGCAGCTGCAGCAGTTGTAAAGAAAGTGCATGAGACAATCTTTAATAAAATAAAACATTTTAGAATATTTGTTAATAAATGACTATTTACAGTTAGCATTAGCTATACAAAGTCTCACATTTCACACTCGCCCATTCTCTGAAAACCGATCTACGCTAAGCAGCCACTGAATGGCATTCAGAAAGGGATCCTGCCACCTCCTGCATGCTTTTTTTTTTTTTTCTTTGCCAAAAAACAATTTTCAATGGGAATAACGTGCAGCAACCATGAGCCATATGTTCACACAATATTGGCATGGCTCCATTAACTTGAATGGTTGAGTCTGCGTGTTTGACAGGGGGTACTACTTATCATCAAGTCAACATGCCACGTTAAATTTTCCACATTAAATTTTCCACGGCCGTGATGCAAAGCATCAGGGTTGTGGCATGTGAACGGTCCCCTCCAGCTGTATTGTAGGCTTTAGGTGGGTGGTCAGTGGCCAGTAAAACTGCAGGTCAACCGTCTGTTTATACCCCCCCTCCTTGGCCACTCATGTGAAGGAGGTCCTAAGTTGTAATTTTGTTTTTTGGCTTGAGTTTGGCTCTAAGCTTCAGTGAGGGGGCACGGAAAAGACAGTCAGTGAAACTAGTATCACCAATAAAAATGGACATGTCTCAGCGAACAGATTGCCAGGTTGTTTGATACTGCCAATTGTTGACCATATTTCTCCACACAAAATCAGTAAAATTAAGTACTTTAATGCTATCTTGCAGTTGATGGGCCTGAGAAAAATAACACATGGTGGATGGTTACGTCTTAACTGGACAAGTGGTCACTGGTTTTCCTCTTACCATCTACAAGTAAGCAACATAAGCAGGGAGAAAAGTCTAACCGTATCTGCTGACCTGCACTTAAAGCGGTTGTAAAGGCTTTTAACCTTAATGCATTCTATGCATGAAGGCAAAAAAACTTCTGTGTGCAGCTCGCCCCCAGCCCCCCTACTTCCCTGAGCCCCATGTGATCCAGCGAAGTGCACGAGCGCCTCAGCTCTACGGGGATTCTCCCTCCTCATTGACTAAGACAGCAGCAGGAGAAAGGGGGTGAGGCCAAGCCTCGACTGTGTAAGTGAATGGACACACAGCCTGCTCGGGTGCCCCCATTGCAAGCTGCTTGCTTTGAGGGCACTAAGCAGAAGGGAGGGGCCTGCAGCTCCAGCAGGGGACCCAAGAAGAGGAGGACCGGGGCTGCTGTGTGCAAAACCACTGCACAGAACAGATAAGTATAACATGTTTGTCATTTTTTTTAAATTGCCTTTAATATTTATTTATTACAGGTACTTATGTAGCGCTGTCAATTTACGCAGCACTTTACATGTGTGTATATATATATATATATATATATATATATAGTACATTCACATCAGTCCCTAAACCTCAAGGGCGTACAATCTAAGGTCCCCACCTTACATTCATACATACACAACTAGGGCCAATTTAGACAGGATCCAATTAATCTACCAGCATGTCTTTGGAGTGTGGGAGGAAACTGGAGTACCCGGAGGAAACCCACGCAAGCACAGGGAGAACATGCAAACTCCAGGCAGGTGGTGCTTTGGTTGGAATTTGAACCAATGACCCTAGTACTGCCAGATGGAAGTGCTAACCATTTGGAAGTGCTAGCCACTAAAACACATGCTCACTTAATGCTCTGCTTTTTTTGTGCCCTTTGAATAGATCACTAAATTTATTAGAAAGGTGTAAAGCATTAAATGTGTTATCCTGTTTATACTTACATTAGACACAGAACTCACCACTTTTTCAAGTGGGTTACATTGCTCCTCAAAAAAATGTACTGTGTGCTAAATTCAACCGTCTGGGCATATGATTTATCAGATACAAAAATAAAGAGCATAAAGGAATTATATGGAAAAGTTTAAAATAGCTCTTTGATTGTCTTCATTACTAAAGAGCCACAAGTGACACACAGAACCCTATAATACCCCAAAAAGCTACATTTTAGATCCCAACAGAGCCTCCGTCATGCTAGGAGTGTAGAAGGGCATCCAGACAGAAAAGCACAAGATTGTTTGTTGCTTCAAGCAGTGAGAGCCAGTCCCACACCACCTCCACTGCTTGCTCTGTTACCCACTGCCCCTGTGTCATCCCACAACAAGCAATACATAATCAACATGGCAAATATACAGTGATTACAAATATACATGCACATTATTAATGTGATAATTGTACGTACAGATATGGACAATGACAACCATATTTTGTATCAGACTCTGCAAATATCATACTCTCTCTCTCTAGTCCCCGTCCCTTTGCAGGAATGTGGTCTGTGTGTGTGCTGAGTTCACGAGTACATAGGGCACAGCTAATGGACTTCATGGTTGTAACCCCAATTAGCCTGGTTCCAGGATGTCTGATACACCCTCTCATCTGGCCGGGTCGTAAAACTATAACTCAGTCCTTCATTTGACATAAAACCTTATCTCAGTGGCTGTAAAACATACATCTCACTTGACTCACTTTTTCATACAAATTCATAAATCATGACAGGAACAAGGTACATTAAAACAAAGCATATATTCAGATAGGTCATTTTAATACAAATCACCTGATACCTTAAACCCACAGGTAACGTCTACACGAGAGTAGAAAGCAATATGTTTTTATCTGGAACAGTAAGACATGTCATATTTGGTGTATGGACGTTCAGAATATGATTCTGCACATTAATCTACTGGTGGCTAGGATGCTACATGTACCTATGGATGGTTATTGACCATGGTATAAACTTGAGAGGGATTTGGTCATAGCCTGGGTCTCCGTCTAACACCCCTCCCCAAATGAGGTGATTGGCCCTTGGCTTCAGTAGACACCCCCTGCTGAGACACTAGAAAGGCTGTCATGCCTGGAGAGACATATGAAGAGACTCTCCCTTTTAACATCAGGAACCAACTTTGGGAGAAAATGTACCCTTTTGTTCAGGACACTTGAGCTCTGCTTAAACCAAGGACTTCTGCAGGTATCCTACCTTCCTCCTTTCTTTATCTCTCTGTTGTGTTATTGCTCTCTCTCTCTCTCTCTCTCTCTGTTACATCTTTTTCCGTAAATATTTTTATTGCACCATTTTGACCTTTTTAGTACTAAATCCTATTTTCTGAAAAGTGTTGAACTGTTTCTAAAGCTCTTTAAAGCAAAATAAGAATCCCTGTCTCTGAGGAGTGCTACTGTGTGTTTTAACCATCTGCATACATCTGTCTGCAGTGGCAGTGTGTATACAGATGCTTATTCAAACATCATAGTGTTACTGCTAAGATTTGTGAGTTTCCTCCTTCTCTGTAAAAAGGTGGTGGTGGCAGTGGGAAGGGTTAATTGCATAACTAACCTGACCCAGTAACAATCGCACACAGGCTGCTGGCACATAGATTGTGGTCCAGTGAGCTGGAAAATCTTTGTGCAGGGTGCAGCTGGCATTGTTACGCAAGTGGCAGCGTGGTTTTAGATTGGCTGATCCTTCGGTCACAAGTTGGTGAGAAGGACTGGGGTCTGACGCTGTGCCCGTCACAATTTAACATTATAAATAGCAATACATTGAAATATACATCACGTTTTCTGTTAGAAATCACAGGGTCCCATACAGCTTACCTGACAGCAGTCCCCCTCCCCTCTGAAATAATCAAAACAATATTTTTGCTAAGAATACACTAAAATCATTATTAAAGGACACAAACAAAACCTATTTTACAAAATTCCTGCTAAATCTAAAATATAAAAAAATGGGTTGAGTTAATAAATAAAGCTCTGTGTGTGAATAAGGTCTTCACATGGGTGCTGTGGCCTGTACAGTGTAATTAAGTGGTTTGTTTGTGTGGCTGGAGCTGCTTGTAGCTGTATGCAGTCAGCCTGCAGCCTATGTTCCACCATAGGAATGTAAAACAATTAGTAAAACAAAAGGTAAGCTTCTGCACACCCAAATCACACCAGTGTATAGAGGGTTAATCGCAAGAATACGAGTGCTGGAACCATATATTGGGTTTTCTCAAGAAAGACCTAGGAATAATATTCTGTAAGTTAATAAAAGGCAGCACTCCGAACAGCTAACATTTTCATTTATTGAAAGAAAGCATTGTATGAAGACAAAACAATTCAGCAGAGCACATGCTCAAGCTCTCCCCACAGTTCCTCTATCTAGACAAGTAAACTCTCAGCTACACGCATCATATACATTTTCATTAGAACAAGGAAGAGATCCAGGCTGAAAGTACAGCAATTAGCAAACATCGATACACGTGGATAAATACCAGAAAAAAATCTTCAGCTGACATGCAGACACTCAGGATCAGGCAGAATCACGATGTTATGGATATGCCACTGGATACAACAAGCTGAAACTATTGAGTTGTAAGTGTACAATAGACCGCAGTTAGAGGCCTGAACTTTCAACATGATTGCCTTGTCTTTTTATTGTTTTTATTATTATTATTATTATTATTATAATACAGGATTTATATAGTGCCAACAGTTTATGCATCTATTTACAACATAAGGGTAGACAGTACAATGACAATACAATTTAGTACAGAAGGAATCAGAGGGCCCTGCTAGTTAGAGCTTACTTTATGTACTAAATCTGCCACCCATGTTTTTCTTTTGAATATAATTTATTACATGATATAATCATCCATCTCTTCTTGTAGTATATAAAAACATTTTGATTTGCATATATTTATATGAATCTGAAACTGTTAAGCTGTAAATGTACAATTAGACCACAGGTAGAGGCCTAAAATGTTAACACGACAACCTTGTACTAAATCTGCTGCCTGTGTTTTTCTTTTGAATATAATCTATTACTTGACATAATTTCTTTTTCATGTGGTATAGAAAAACATGTTCATATTTTTATGAAAGCAAGCATCATATAAAGACAAAACAGTACAACAGAGTGCATGCACAAGATCTCCCCACAGTTTCTCTATCTAGGCAAAGGCTAACTCTCAGCTACATGCATCATAAACATGTCAGGGAATGCCTGAATGATTAATTTAGTCAGCTAAATTGATTGTTCAACCACTTGCCTACTGGGCGCTTTTACCCCCATCCTGCCCAGACCAATTTTCAGCTCTCAGCACTCTCATACTTTGAATGATAATTGTACGGTCATGCAACACTGTACCCAAACTAAATTTTTTTAAACAAATAGAGCTTTCTTTTGGTGGTATTTGATCACCACTGGAGTTTTTATTTTTTTGCTAAACAAACTAATAAAAACAAAAAATTTTAAAACATTTTGTTGTCTTGGTTTCTGTTAAAGTTTTGTAAATAAGTAATGTTTTCCTTCACTGATGGGCACTGATAGGCTGCAGTGATGGGCACTGATGAGGAGTCACTGATAGGCTGCACTGATGAGGCTGCAATGATGGGCAGCACTGATGGGCACTGTTAGGCAGCACTGATGGGCGGCACGGATGAGCACTGTTAGGCAGCACTGATGAGCACTAACAGGTGGTACTGACGGGCACTGTTAGGTGACATTGCTGGACACTGATAGGTGACACTGATGGGCAATGATAGGTGGCACTGATGGGCACTGTTAGGCGGCACTAATGGACACTGATATGTGGCACTGATGGGCGCTGTTAGGCGGCACTGAGGGGCGGCACTGATTCAGCTGCTGGGCACTGATTGCCAGCACAGATGGACACTGATAGGAACTATTGGCCACACTGATGGGGCTACACTGATCACCAGGACACTGATGATCAGTGCCCTGATGATCAGTGTAGATATCCCCCTGCAAAATGCCATTTACCGTCTCTCCTCTACTCAGTGCTGTCAGCGTGAGGAGAGGACTGCTGATAACCAGCATTTCCTATTTACCCGGTGATCAGCTATGACTGGACACAGCTGGTCACATGGCAAAAGCGGCTGTGATTGGACCATTCCTTAGTCAAGGACACAGCGATCAGAGATCACACGCAGTGCGCACCCCAGGGGGTTTGCGGGAGGGGTGCAGTTCTGGGAGGACATCCATGGACGCCCTCCCAGAACTAGCCGACCGTGCTGTAGCTGTCTTTTGGCTATAGCGCGGTCGGGAACAGGTTAATCGATCAATGATCCACTGTGCCCAATACAAAAATAATCTAGAAAAATAATTTAACTGACTGAATTATTCCCAATTTATTTTGCCTATGCAGAAATTCTTTGAATAACACCATTATTTATTTGCAATAAGTCACTTTACAAACACCATAAATAATAGTCAGATTGAGACATGCATTGACAGTAAGATATTTGTATTGATGTACTAATGGCTGTTGCTGTACAGAATAAAAAAAAAAATATATATATATATATATATATGAAATTTAATTCAATATTAATGAATTTCTCCTTTTGTAGATATCCTAACTCGTTTTTATAACATTTGGCAGGTAATAATCTGCGTTTGACTAACTTAGCCCTTGAAACCGCTGCAGTCAAATTCACTGGAGAAGTGCATCTAAAGTTATGCCAGTACGGCATATTAAAATGACCACATTTTGGGGTGTTCAGGATATCTAATGGGGTAGCAATTCAGCTAGCATAAACTAATTGCAAACAAAAAAAAATCAATAAGAGAAATGGAAACTATAGTTACCTTTCCACAAGCTGGTGTAAGCTTTAACCACTTGCCCTCCAGGGGATTTACCCCCCTTCCTGACCAGGCCACTTTTTGCGATACGGCACTGCATTATTTTAACTGACAATTGCGTGGTCATGCAACGCTGTACATAAATAAAATATACGTAGTTTTTTTTTCCCCATAAATAGAGCTTTCCTTCTGTGGTATTTGATCGCCTGTGCGATTTTTATTTCTTGTGCTATAAACAAAAAAAAACAACAATTTTTTTTTTGCGGGGGAGCTAAGCAGCTGCCACTGACATCCCAATGACACTAATACAGTGATCAGTACTAATAAAAAGTACTGATACTGTACTAATGATACTGGGCAGGAAGGGGTTAACATCTGGGGAGATCAAAGGGTTAACTGTGTGCTGTTTTACACTGAGTGCTGTGTGTGTGTTTTACTGTGTGTGTGCTGTGTGTACAGAGAAATACACAGCAGCATGTTACTTCTGGCAGCAGAGAGACCTGTATTGTTTACACACAGGTCTCTCCCCTGTCAGTGATACTCTGCGATTGTCAGGTGCCGGTGGGGAAGCTCTGGCCAGAACCTGGTGATCGACATCTGTAGCCTCCAATGGCAGTGCAGGCAGGGCCGCGCATGCGTCCCCTACCCGGAAATGCAAAAACACATACAGTCATGGCCGAAATTGTTGGCACCCTTGATATTTTTCCTGAAAATCAAGTATTTCACACAAAAAAGGTATTGCATTAACACATGTTTTGCTATACACATGTTTATTCCCTTTGTATGTATTGGAACAAATATAAAACAGAGGCAGAAAAGCAAATATGACATAATGTCACACAAAACCCCAAAAATGGGCTGGACAAAAGTATTGGCACCCTTAACTTAATATTTGGTTGCACACCCTTTGGAAAACATAACTGAAATCAGTCGCTTCCTATAACCATCAATAAGCTTCTGACACCTCTCACCCGGAATTTTGGACCACTCTTCCTTTGCAAACAGCTCCAGGTCTCTCTTATTGGAAGGACACCTTTTCCCAACAGCAATTTTAAGATCTCTCCACAGGTGTTCAATGGGATTTAGATCTGGGCTCATTGCTGGCCACTTCAGAACTCTCCAGCGCTTCTTTGCCATCCATTTCTGAGTGCTTTTTGACGTATGTTTGGGGTCATTGTCCTGCTGGAAGACCCAGGATCTTGGACGCAAACCCAGCTTTCTGACACTGGGCCCTACAGTGCGACCCAAAATCCTTTGGTAATCCTCAGATTTCATGATGCCTTGCACACAGTCAAGGCACCCAGTGCCAGAGGCAGCAAAACAACCCCAAAACATCATTGAACCTCCACCATATTTTACCGTAGGTACTGTGTTTTGTTCTTTGTAGGCCTCATTCCGTTTTCGGTAAACAGTAGAATGATGTGCTTTACCGAAAAGCTCTATCTTGGTCTCATCTGTCCACAAGACGTTTTCCCAGAAGGCTTTTGGCTTACTCAAGTACATTTTGGCAAACTGTAGTTTTGCTTTTTTATGTCTCTGTGTCAGCAGTGGGGTCCTCCTGGGTCTCCTGCCATAGCGTTTCATTTCATTTAAATGTCGACGGATAGTTCGCGCTGACACTGATGCTCCCTGAGCCTGCAGGACAGCTTGAATGTCTTTGGAACATGTTTGGGGCTGCTTATCCACCATCCGGACTATTCTGCGTTGCAATCTTTCATCAATTTTCCTCATCCGTCCACGACCAGGGAGATTAGCTACAGTGCCATGGGTTGCAAACTTCTTGATAATGTTGCGCACTGTGGACAAAGGCAAATCTAGTTCTCTGGAGATGGACTTGTAACCTTGAGATTGTTGATATTTTGCCACAATTTTGGTTCTCAGGTCCTCAGACAGTTCTCGTCTCCTCTTTCTGTTGTCCATGCTTAGTGTGGCACAGACAGACACACAATGCAAAGGTTAAGTGAACGTCTCTCCTTTTTATCTGCTTTCAGGTGTGATTTCTATATTGCCCACACCTGTTACTTGCCCCAGGTGAGTTTACAGGAGCATCACATGCTTGTAACATTCTTATTTATCCGCAGTTGTGAAAGGGTGCCAATACTTTTGTCCAGCCCATTTTTGGAGGTTTGTGTGACATTATGTCGAATTTGCTTTCTTTCCTCCCTTTTTTTGTTTTGTCCCAATACACACAAAGGGAATAAACATGTGTATAGCAAAACATGTGTTAATGCAATACGTTTCGTGAGAAATACATGATTTCCTGGAGAAATATCAAGGGTGCCAACAATTTCGGCCATGACTGTATATATATTTATACACACGTGATTTTGCGCAGCCCTGCCGCTCTGTAACAGTAGTTCTGCTATAGGGTGATTGTGAAGCGGTTAAAATGGTTGCTGGTCAGACTAACACAATATGGCTGCTAGTCAATGGGTGGAATTGTCTCTTAATGATGAAGTGTCCTGATGTAGGTCTCTGTAGATGGTGAGTGTGTGTCCTATTTTGGTGAAATCTGATTCCTAGATGAAGTCTGTCTCCTGTCTACCTGACTTGCTGTTATATTTAGTGGCAGACAATACACTCATAAAAGCCTCTATAAACCTGGCCCAGAAGGTGTAACCTTTTTTCTAATTGGTGGATCAGGTTACTATTCCAATATGTGTTTACCTACGCATTAGCTCACTTGGCCACCGAGCGGCACTCCCAGACTAGAAATGTCTATTTCAGTTTTCAGGGAACATGGATTTTATTTTCTATCACATCTTATCCTATAGTAACTAATTATTTTATATGATAAATGAATCATTTTTTTTCCCTATAAATTCAACTATGTTAATTGGCCTGAAAATATAAAATGCCTTTGAGAATCCAGCCATTTTCTTATTTGTGGTATCAGCATTTAAATGGGAAAAAACCCTATTATTACTTATAAACCATAGGGATGCAGCAGCTGTATGAACACAGCCACAGGTTCTAATTTAACAGCCATGTGGGTGAAGGTGTACGGCCCTGAATGCAGACAGTGTACATTCAGGATCACTCACCTACACCTGCACACCTGTCAAATTAGAACCTGGGGCTGTGTTCATATAGCTGAGGCCCCATAGAGTTAAGCAGGCCATACATGGGTCAAATTCCGAACGATTTTTCGATCGAAAATTGAAAACATAATTCGTTCTGTAATCCAATGGTGCCACCAATGATTTTGAAAATCGGTCATTTTTCACAAATTTTCCAGCATGCCAGATAAACGAAATGGGGAGGAACCACGAAAATTGGCCATTGCCCTACTAACAGAGCGAGAATCGGCCGATTATTCTTAGGTCCAATTTTGAAACAAAAATCCTTTGAAAATCGACTCATGTATGGCCGGCCTAATAGGTTGCTCCAACTGCATGAACAGTCTACTCATTTATATGGCCAGAGTACCTGTGTGAATGATCCCTTAGGACTCATTCACATGTGAGGTTAAGGAGGCAGCAAAAACCTCATGGTTGATCTGGACTTTTACCTCCTTTTTTTTTTTACATTTTATTTCACAAATCTGCTGCCTTCTTTAGCTACAGGGGGTGCACACATGCCATGGCCTTGATGCTTTTCTTCACAGCCGGGCATGAAGTATATCACCTATTGAACATGAACCATTCAAATGAATGGCGATGCTTTGCAAGCCCCCCCACAGCTGTGTGCATAGCACCAATCTATGATGGGTTTCAAAGCTAAGGTAACTGGCTGTAGCTAGAGTTCAGCCTCCTGGTGGAGCACAACCAGAGGTTGTAGATAGGACAGCCCTTTGAATCAGTAAAATTGTAATGATACTGTAAAGATGTTTAGATACAGTATATAAAAAACATCTGTATACATTTTTTATGAATGATCAATGTACAAATATTGACATCAGGGGAACTTGCATATTTGTGCTTATGGTGATGGGATGGGGAAGCTCTTGAGCTGCTTGCTGTCTCAGGTGAAAATAGCAGCAATTGACCCAAAAAGTATTTGAAAAATGTGAACATTTCCTGATCTGATCATGAATGGCCAGCTTGGACAAATATTCTCTTGCGTTTTTAGGCATTTAAGTTACCAAATACAGTATTTTCTTGCATATAGAGACTAAAGCAGCGTTCAGAATGATATGCTATGATAAGTTTTCCCATAGACTTTCTACTATGTCCCGCATTTTGGCCCATTTTATGAAAGCACTCCAAAAGTCCTTCATGCTGCATCTCTGGTACTCTTTTAGAAAACTCACCAGAAACATGGAACATAATAGAGAGTCCATGGTAAAACGCAGGCATGACAACTGTGGGTACAGTGCACTGCACCTGTGCTGTAGCCAAACTGCAGCCTTAGGTTGTTGAGTTTTCATTTATTATATGTGTTTACCCATGGAAGAGCTCCATTTAGTTAGTGCTGAGAAGAGCATAATTTATTTTCTGTGACTAAGCTGCGATATGCCACCTGACACAACAAGCTGAAACTGTTGAGCAGTAAATGTACAATAGACCACAGGTATTTGGCAGGAGATAATACAACACATAGTTAAGATCATTAAAGAGAAAATATACTAATATACTAATAGATCCATGGGTGTTCTTATTCCATAATACTGGTTTTACAGTGAAACAATATAAGAGCATGATGATACCTCACTTAATTAATGCAGCAAAAGGACTGATCCCTAAATTTTGGAAGGCCCAAGAGACCCCTAAACTAAAGGATTGGATATATACAGGAAGGAAGAATTGTACCACAGCGGAGAAGATAAAATGGGTAAATTCACAAAAATATGGGAAAGATGGCGCGAGTTTAAAACTACCCAGAGATTTGCAGAATTAATGGTGTAGAAGAATAAGGAGGGATGAGATGCAGAAGAGATATGTTGTGTGGCAGTGCAGTATCCTGCCACGGTCTAAAGCAAGGTTATAACCCAGGATTCTCAACTATACAGGTTGAGGGGCTCCAGGCAGTTTGCTTAATGCAGAGGAAACTGGTTTGTTAGTTTCCTCGTTGGTTCGTAAAGCTCGTTTTCGGACTTAGGGCCTGGAGATTTCAAAGTGATTTCAGAGAGATGAAATCTCCAATCCTGGGTCCATGCTTTCAGAACCACAGCACACTAATTGTGCAGGTGTGTGCAGGCCTTTTTGTAGAGGCCAAACCATGGTTCTAGGCTCCACCCCGGCAGACAGGAGGTCAGTGCCCAGGAGTCAGGAGGGCTCCACCTAGGAGAAGTGGGAGCCAGTGCAGTAAGGGGCTGTATATCTGAGAGAGCCAGAAGGCTGAATATTTGTTTCATTTGCATTGATGGTGGATACCCCTGCATGGGAAACATATTGTATGGAACTTTCCTTTAAATAAAATTGGGCTAAAAGGCCCTAAAAAAGAAGAAAGCGAGTGGCTGTGTGCTGTAAAAGCTCTACCCCTTTATGCTAGTTTGCACAGTTGATATACAGATAAGAACACTCAATGGGGTATATGTCGGATAATAGGAGAGAGGGAAACTACTAGTCAAAGAAATATGAGAAGGAAGGGGGTTGGAGGGGGGTTATTTTTGGAAAATTTTAATAAATGATTAATAAGTATGTATTAACTGTTATGTTGGTTTTGTAGGAAACAATATATATATATATATATATATATACACATATATATATATATATATATATATATATATATATATATATATATATATATATATATATATATATATATATATATATAAAATAGACCACAGGTAAAGGCCTGAACTTTCAACATGACAGCCTTGTCTTTTTATGTACTAAATCAGTCCCTGTGTTTTTTCTTTTGAATGTAAACTATTACTTGATATGATCATCCATTTTTCTTCTTGTGGTATAGAAAAACGTTTTATATGTTTTTTTCCTGTCACCCCTTTGCATACCCAGTAAAGAAACACCCTAACATAAAAAAAGTCCACAGCAATAGCAAAAACTTAAATTATCAATGCCATTTCTAGCTGCAGTATTTCTTCTATAGTTTATGCTCTTTTGTATTTTGTACAGACAAGCACTGGTCAAAAAGAGGGTGCCTGGTACTGGGTAGTCAATGGTGAGACCTGCACAAAAAAAAGAAGAAAAACATCAAAATTTCCCAAATCCTTATACAAATTTGAAATTCTTAACAATTTTTCCTTGTTGCAAAATAGATAAAGACTCCAATTTGACAGAGTAGATTTTACACGATTCAGTAAACACTACCAACCTGTTTATTCCTTATAATAGTGCAAGTAGAGAAGGGTTAAATAAGAATTCCAGGTATTAATATTTTTACATAGCACAGGAACCAGAAACTAGTGGTACAAGCTGCTATGAGTGGCTTCCATGCTGCTTAATGAACAGACGGTCGGCCGCTCAGCAGCTGCCATGCAGAGAGTGCTTAGTATTTTCTCTGCAAGGCATTCTCTGACTGGATGAGGTGGAGAGACAGTGCGGAAATGCCTCACTCTCCACCTCATCCAATCAGGGAATGCTTTGCATTCACTGAGGAAATGCAAAGCACTTTCTGAATGGCACCCGTGCCCCACTAGCACCCTCCTGTATTCAGTAAGCAACAGAGCAGCCACTCAGCATGAGACCCAGAAGCTAGTGGAGATCACTAAAGTAGTGTGATATCACTATACTTTTACAAGGTTATAACTGGTTGTGCAAAGCCATTCAGGCACAAATTGTTGATTTATATCCTTTGTGGCTTTTACTAAGCCACACAGCTTGGACATTAGCACAATGTGCTATATCCATAACAGCCAATTAGACTTTCCTTGGATTAATCTAAAACCAATAAATCTATAACAGAATGCTACTGAACTACTGGCAATATCCTCCCCCCCCCTTGCATTTAGTGTAAATCACAAAGCATAAATCAATATTCTAAAATTTGCAGTGCTATAAACACCCCCACGTGTTGTGCAAAATAAATAAAATACCTCACCCAATTATAATCACATTACATATAAACTATATATGTGTAATATAAATATTTTCCACAACATTTCTTATTAAAGTGGTAGTAAACTTAAGAAATAGAAAATCCGATGACAGGCAGGGCTTTACGTTTGCTACTAGGACTTTGCTACTGATTTAATATACTCTCAGCCCTCCTTTAATTCCACAAGAGTATATGGCCACCAAAAATGTGAAACAAATTATTTAGTGAAAAATTTTCTTAAATTTGGTGGTACTGTGTTCTTCACCCACACTTGTGTTATGCTCACTGTAATAAATGGACCTCTAAATCATAGGAGGTCAAATAGCTCTTTAAGAACTCTCAGGGATAGTCCTTGGAAGTGAAGAGAGTTTTGATTGGTTTGCCCTTTGCACCTAATGGTTTGTTTCTTTTACTGTTTATTGATTAAAGTGGAACTAAATTGTGATACTTACCTTTATTTAAAGGTCTGACAACCCTTGACAGTGTCATCATCTTCTACCTGTCTTCCTCCAGAGGTCTGGTTGTGGCCACCTTCATTGGCTGACGCAGCGTGATGTCACTTCTATGCACGCACAGGGGTTCAATCATTCTGACACATAGGTGTGCTGAAATGTAAACTGAGTTGTGTAAACACAGCTCAGTGTACATTCCAAAGAAGATTGCAAGCAGGCAGGTAGATTTATTTTATTAAAGAAAAGACATTGCATTTTTCTACTAAACAAAGAGCCTGTTGGCTTGCAATCTTTAAATCTGTAACTTTAGTTCTGCAAACCTCTTGCTGACTGGCAAACAATAATTTTACTGCTGGCCAGAGGTTTCCCAGGCACCATGATGTACCAGTATTTTGCAGTGCTCATGCACTGCAGCACCCCCTGGGACACACAGTGGTGTGATCTGCAACCACTGTGTCCACCAGACACAGTGTATTGTAGGGCTCAGTATGGGGCCACTGTGAGCAGCCCAGATACCACGTGATCGCTGTGTGATCACATGTCACATATTAAAAAAGAGACAAGAATGGATTCCATCCATGACATCATTGTTTACTACCGTGTGTGATCTGTGATTGCTCACCAGTAATCACATGGTACACATGGAATCACAGCACCCTGTACCAAGTGATAGCTGCGGGCCAATCACAGCATCACAATAGTAAACAAAAGCCATGCAACAGTTCAACTGTTCACTGCTGTTACAGTGGTCACTGTAGCAAGTAAACACAATATAAAAAAAAAATCCCTGATCATCCCGCCTCTCAAGAGTAATATAGTGTCACAATGGTGACACTGAACTACTCTGATGGCAGTATGTAAAAAAAGAAGCCAATAGAAAAAAATGTAATGTCATTGTTTGTTTGGGTTTTTTTTTTTTTTTACATACTGTCACCAGTCAGTATTTCTGATCACCGCCACACCAGTCATATTATTACGCTGTACTGCACTGGTGACAATATGTAAACAAAGTGTGAAAAAAAAATGTATTTAATTTTTTTATTTTACAAATTATTTTTACAAAATATGACAACTTCAGAAACCTCACCATGCTTCTAACTAAATACCTCAGACTGTTTACTTTTCACAAAGGAGTAATTTGGGGCATATTTGCACTGTCATGGCATTTTAGGGCCTCTTGAGATGAGAGGCCTTCAGTACATCAGGACTGATCAATTTTCAAATGCATATACCATAGTTTGTAGACTATAACTTTCACACACATTAAATAATATACACTGGTTAGGGCTATTTTTACCAAAGAAATGTAAAAGAAAACCTTTTTGACCTAAATTTATGAAGAAAGATTATTTGTTTGCAAAATTGTATAACCGAAATGTGAAGAAAACTTGTTTTCAAAATTTTCTGTATTTTTTTCCTTTATATAGAAAAAATAAAAAACCCAATAGTGATTAAATAATACCCAAAAAATGATATAAATGTTATTTGGGTACAGTGTTGCTTGACAGAACAATTGCCTGTTAGCACAATGCTGAATAGCAAAAATGCCATGGTCATGAAGGAGGTGAAACCTTCAGGAGGTAAAGCGGTTATGGGTACTGATATTATGAGCAATTCTGTTGATCATAGTTTTGAATATCAACTTGTAAACAACAACTTCAGCAAGACAACAAAATAGTAGTGATAAAAAGCATTGTAAACCTGGCTACATATTATACGATTTGTGTGTACAATGTGAGGTCAGACCTCAACACTTTCAAATTGTATGCAATGGAAGGCCCTTGCACTACATAGTTGAAGGTAAGTCTAAAGGAAATTGAACAAGAACATTGTATAATGTGTAGCCAGCTGGAATAGGGCTGGAATAACTGGATGTATGTTCAGCAAATGTAACCACTCATGAACAACACATCACTTTAAACATATCATGAAAAAGGACTGCTAGTTTTTCAACTAATAACTAAACAACAAAACACAGAAAATTAATAACAGAGCACTAGCACATATTCATTAAGCTCTAATAGCCCTGAAAGCATTCTAAAGTGTCCACTTAAGTGATATTATTACACACAACAATACTCCTTCAGCGGCCACTACTACCTACTATAAGTGCTATTACAGTGTGAGAAATCATTGCCATTCATGTATTTCATTAAGAGTTTGCGCAATTAGGTTAAAAATAAAAGTGTTTTTATAGCATGTATGTAAAAATAACAAAAACAGATAAAAACACCACGCATGACAGAATACTAGGGATGCACTGATACACTTTTTTTTAAAGTCAAATATACTTTTATTGTTTTCTCTAAATATCAAAACATTACAAAGTTAGAGCAATACATGGTACAGTAATATAGAAAACAGAAAAACAAAGAACATACAACATAATCCTATAAGGATAAGTTATGTGGCTGTACAACAAAATCTGGGTCCAACTGGTACAAGTGTAGACAGTTGTAGGCAATCGGTGTGCTGAAGTGGTCGTCCCAATTGAGGTGACTATATGGGGTCAGGGCCAGGCCCAGGACCCCAAGATTTACCACATTCACTAAAACATAATCAAGTCTCACTGAAAAGACAAGAAAGTAAAAACAGAGAAAAGGAGACAGGAAAGAAGATGAGGAAGAGAAAGAAGGTGAAGTAAAAGAGGCGTGGAATTCAGGGGGAACCTGGCCCAGGAATATAAAGGAGGTGAGAAGAGACATTTTCCCTACAAGAGGGGAACCCGTCTTTGTGGTGCGATTTGCGCAATACAAAATGTATGGTTCACATAGGAGCAGTGTAGGAAGGTTTCTCGCAGTGGAGAGTGGGCAAGTAAGCATGTATACTATGGACTGTACTTTCTCAAGTACTCATGAAAATACTTGGTATTGGTACCCAGTATCGGTGCATCCCTACAGAATACATCTCTGCCTTCTTTTAAAAGTAAAAAGCAATAAAAAAGTTATTTTCAACATGAGTAAAAAAAAAAATACTTGAACAGATTTCTTGTTTTTACTTTTTTGACACTGTTGACCAAATAAAAGCTGGAATAAAAATGGTTTTTAGTTAAAAAAAATACATAAGAAAAACATTGAACTGAATAAAGTTTTTAGAAAGCTGACTGTTAGTAGAGATGAGCGAATTATTCAAAAATTTGATTCGGCTGATTCGCGGAATAAATTCGATTCGATGTGAATTTAACTTATTAAAAGGGTTTCTAGGCTTCAGAGAGCCTTTATATTAGTGCAGAACACTGTACCTTTAATTTAAATGCCCTTGGAGTCTGCTGGGGAAGAGAAATAATACTGTCAGTCAGTATGACATGCAGATGAGTGCCGTCGATCTTAGAATCACCACACACTTCACTCATTTGGGCAGTCACGGGGGAAGAAGAAGAAGAAGAAGAAGAAGAAGAAGAAGAAGAAGAAGAAGAAGAAGAAGAAGAAGAAGAAGAAGAAGAAGAAGAAGAAGAAGAAGAAGAAGAAGAAGAAGAAGAAGAAGAAGAAGAAGAAGAAGAAGAAGAAGAAGAAGAAGAAGAAGAAGAAGAAGAAGAAGAAGAAGAAGAAGAAGAGAAGAAGAAGAAGAAGAAGAAGAAGAAGAAGAAGAAGAAGAAGAAGAAGAAGAAGAAGAAGAAGAAGAAGAAGAAGAAGAAGAAGAAGAAGAAGAAGAAGAAGAAGAAAGAAGAAGAAGAAGAAGAAGAAGAAGAAGAAGAAGAAGAAGAAGAAGAAGAAGAAGAAGAAGAAGAAGAAGAAGAAGAAGAAGAAGAAGAAGAAGAAGAAGAAGAAGAAGAAGAAGAAGAAGAAGAAGAAGAAGAAGAAGAAGAAGAAGAAGAAGAAGAAGAAGAAGAAGAAGAAGAAGAAGAAGAAGAAGAAGAAGAAGAAGAAGAAGAAGAAGAAGAAGAAGAAGAAGAAGAAGAAGAAGAAGAAGAAGAAGAAGAAGAAGAAGAAGAAGAAGAAGAAGAAGAAGAAGAAGAAGAAGAAGAAGAAGAAGAAGAAGAAGAAGAAGAAGAAGAAGAAGAAGAAGAAGAAGAAGAAGAAGAAGAAGAAGAATTCCAGTACAGCAAAAAGTGTATCTGCAGAGAGCTCCGCTATTTCTGACAGTTCTCTGACAGTTCCTTCACATTTACAGCGGTTGAAACATTGTATCTATTTGTTTCCGAATAAAAACATCTGTATCCTAAATGGAAACAAATAGATACAATGTTTCAACTGCTGTAAATGTGAAGGAACTGTCAGAGAACTGTCAGAAATAGCGGAGCTCTCTGCAGGGACACTTTTTGCCGGCTGTAGAAGGGATGAAAATCGGCCGATCGGGAAAAATTCGATTCGTGCATCCGAAGTTTGCTAATTTTCAGATTCGGTGCGAATCGAATTTTTCATAATATTCGAAACGAATTCCACTTCGCCAAGTTCGATTCGCTCATCTCTAACTGTTAGTTTTGGGAGTGTGCCTTGGGATATGGCCAATAGAGTCAGTAGTGGAAATACTGAGACTTGTAGTTGAACACAAGTAAAAGAGATGCCTGTGGGGTTGTCATGTACCTGATAGGAGACTGAATTGATGAGGTAGGCCTCACTTGTGTCACTAGCCCTGACCCCGCTGAAGTTGGAACAGAGGGAGTCTAGGGACCAGGGGGACAAGAGCGCCAGTGGTTGTAGTTTGCAGCTCTTGCAGATGATGACCTTGCACAGGAGTAGCAGGCAGAGCAGGTTTGGTAGATTGCCAGGCGTGCAGCAGAGCAAGGCAGGTAGTGAGAACGAGAGACAGGAGCAATGTCATGGAATAGCCAGGGTCATCAACAGTCGGGCAGCACGGTACAGAATCAGAAGGAAAAGCCAAGGTCAGGAGCAGAGCCGAAGTCAGGAACCAGTATCAGGAGAGCAATCAAAGTCGGGTCAGGAACAAGCCGGGTCAGCAACGGAGGAATCGTACAGGAATAAGCAGGACACAGGGGGGAGCTGAAGACCAGTCAGCACTGGACATGAGCAGAGGCACACCTTAAATAGGCTGTCTGGCACCAATCTTCACCGTGCGTGTGCACATATGCGTGTGTGAGCGCGATCGCGCATTTCTGCGCGCATGCGCACAACCGGCAATTTTCCTGCGGGAATCTTTATGCGCATGCGCATTCCCGATCGCAGTTCTTCTTGCCGGAAATCCCTTACAGGGGTTCAAACTTTTACAGCAAAAACACCAGACAAAATGTGATGTTCTACAAAGCCAGGAAAGAAATCCCCCACTGCCTTCCTCCCTGCACTTCACCATGTACAGAAATCCACCCTTTCTCTTCAGCAAGTGGATAAAGGCTATGTGCTGTTGTTCCTGGCCAAAGGAGGAATTTATGTAACATGTAACAAATATATATATTTCCATTTTATGCTGTTACACTCATTAATTTAGGATATGATGGGGCTCTTGCTTTCAGTGCAGTTGCACTTATTAGCACTTCCTGTCCCCCTGATCAGTAATACACTGACCTGTCCATGATTTAGTTAGATAATGCTTGTGCCAGGCAGTCACTTGTTAAAATGTTGACAACTGAGCAGGGGTGGACTGACAACTCATGGGAACCCCGGGCAATAGGGGATCATGGGGCCCCTGTGTCCTTGCCCAAACTCAAAAAAGCATATCAAAAAAGGGACCAGGGGCATCTCATGGGGCCCCTTACTGACCCTGGGCCCTCGAGCAGTGCCCGTTTCCAAATGGTCAGTCCACCCCTGCAACTGAGAAGTAATATATGCTTACTTACCAAATAATGACATAGAAACAAATAAAGTTGGAAAATGGCAAGACCTGCAATACCAGTAGAAAAAGGCGAATGTCAAGGATGTGTTCTGTTGTTTACTGCTGTTCAATACCTTTACAGACAGATCTTTTCGAGATATTTGTAGAGGTGTTGGAATTTCAGAGCATGCATCCAAGATCATACAGAAAATTAGTTATGCAGATGATTTGCTGGTTTTGCTTTCTTGAATCTGAGGAGGACCTTAACTGCTTACTTAACTACTTGCCCTCCAGAAGATTTACCCCCCTTCCTGACCAGGCCATTTTTTTGCAATACGGCGCTGCGTTACTTTAACTGAAAATTGCTCGGTCATGCAATGCTGCACCCATATGAGATTTATGTCCTTTTTCCCCCCACAAATAGAGCTTTGCTTTGGTGGTATTTGATCACCTCTGTGGGTTTATTTGCACTATAAATAAAAAAAGTCTGACAATTTTGAATAAAAACCCAATATTTTTAGCTTTTTGCTATAAAACATATCCAATAAAAAATAAAGTATCTTCATCAATTTAAGCCAAAATGTATATGTATATATATATATATATATATATATATATATATATATACATATATATACATATATATACACATATATACACATGCGCACACAAACATATACATACATACACACACACTGGAATTTTTTTTTTTTATATAGTAGTAATGGTGGTGATCAGTGACTTGGCAGGACTGCGGTGGGCATTATAACTTTGGGAGGGAACTGACTAACTGCCACTTACATCTCCAGTGACACTAATACAGTGATCAGTGCTAATAAAGAGCACTGACACTGTACTAATGACACTGGGCAGGAAGGGGTTATAATCTGGGGCGATCAAAGGGTTAACAGTGTGCTGTGTGTGTTTTACTATGTGTGCTATTTTACTTGGGAGACATGGTGCTTTCTATCTCTCTTTTGTGCAGCAGAACGGAGCTGCCCTGTAGCAGTATATCTGCTATAGGGCACCTCTTAAGCAGTTAAAGTAGTATAGAATTTACATTTTTTTAAATTGCTGACAAGCAGGGTTTTTTTATAACAGAAGATACTCTAGTGGCATCTTCTGTCATAAATGCTCCCCCAGCTGTCAGCAGCAATGTGACCTGGGCTGTGCATGCGCAGCTCTTATCATGCTTTGTTCTGTGGTGAATTGACTCCCTAGTGTATGTGTGGGAGTGATGTCATTGCAGCTTTGCTATTCAAGTAGCTGAAGAGACAGAACCTGGAAGGAAGACTGGATGAAAATGGAAGGGCCCAGGACCAGTGGGAGACGTGATAGTGCAGCACTGGAAGGCTAATTTTGACAGGTAACAAAAATAAAAACACACTGAACGGGTGCTCTAGATATCTGTTGTATACACATTCTTTACAGTCAGCTATGCAGGACAGGCTTGTGTGCTGATAAAATCAGTTGTGTGGGACAAGCTTGTATGCTGATAAATTCAGAGCCCATGAATTCATGAATCAGAGAGCTCAGTTCAAAAACATCATTTATTAAATAAACCATAAAAAAGTCTCACGTGGCCCTACACAGCATACCAATTGTTGCTCAAATTCAGGCTGAAGGCAGATGGGATGTGCCAGTCTGACTGAGCAGGCAGATGGGATCCATGACAGGAGACTGCCGGCTGTGGCAGGATGGAACTCTCATCGCGAAAGTGACACCACTGGAACCCGGAAGTCAATAGTAAACCAAAGAACCAGAGCTGGCAAGGTAAACCATCAATAAAGTGGTGACAACCTCATATACCATAAGGTTGAAGAGAGAAGTTTGTCAGGTTGCTGAAATGTTGACGGTCAGCTTCAAACTACTTAAAAGTCCAAGACCACCCTCAAACATCATACCCAATCATGTCAAAACATCTAGAACATTCATTAAAGTGCCAGGCTTCCAGCAATCAAGGTTTGTCAACAGAGTTTAAGAATCTGTCATCTCTGTTGATGTCATGGGTGTCATCCTATTTGTTAAATCCTATGAAGAGGTTATTGTTCAAAAAATCCTTCCACATAGTTTGAGCTCATTGTTGTCAGTGCAATATTTGAGATGGATACAACAAATGTTTTAAATTGCAGGTTAGTAATCTTAGTTTTATTATTATAAGGAAGTGGTCATACACTGTATTATGTCTAAGGTGGTTTGTATGTAGGTAGTATGTTTGAAGCTAGAAAGTCATTATTAGTGAGAAAGTTGTGCGTATCTTGAAGTGCTTTCTTCAGCTATAGCATTATACTGTATGATCTGCAAGGATTAGTTATAAGCATGTGATTAATTGTTTAGTTTGTTCATTGAAATGTTACTGTTTTATTGAGGACTGTATATTTTAGAGATAGATCACTCTCTACTTTATAGTTCCCTGCTATAAAAAAGGTAGAAATATTTTTTAAAAAATGTTTTTTTCAACATTTAAAGTGTATGCTACCCTAAAAATAAAAAACCCATATGTGTTTGCTTAGTCACATACTGTACTTGTTGGTAAATGTAGTCTATAAGCTATTTATTTTGCAAGTCACAGATAAATACCTGGTGATCCTGCCAGTTTCATGTGATTCCTATTTCAAACTGACCCTTCCAAGCATGGAAGCAGATGGGTGCTGGCATGGTCAGTTTGTGTCCCTGAGTTTCCTGCTAGGAGATACAGGATGCCATGTATATGTACGGCATGCTTGTATCTCCTGTAATTAGTTTTGTGCCATGCCCCCTGCCAAGCCCTGCCAGTATTGTATGCCCTACATTGCCCTGTATCTCCCAGTGCTCAGAGCTGCCACACCCCTTCCAAGCCTAGCTTGTTGATTCACAGAGGTTCCTAGCATGAGCCTCTCTGTCCAAAGTGTAGTGCATACAGATGGAAATGTGCTTCCCCTCTGTGTGTGACCCACCTGCTTACACCCTCTCCCCAGGGCCGTCTTTAAGGAGGGGCAAAAGGGGCAGCTTCCCTTGGCTCAGTGATTGTTGTGGGGCCCAAAGCAGCTGCCCTATACTTGCCAACTGTCCCAGTTTACATTCCCTTGTCCCTTGAAGTCTTTGTCCCATGCTGTGTCCTGATATCTGAGTGTGAATTGCCGGCAATCACTGACAGAGAGGAAGGCTGCATTGTTTTCAATGGAGCTCTTCCTCCCTGTCAGCTTTCAGCCCACTGTTCCGGGATTGCAGGACACAGCCTTCCGGGACAGTGTATACACACCCCCGCCCCCTAGTAAAACACTCCCCTTACACAGTTAACCCTTTGTCTCCAAAAGTGAACCCCTTCCTCCCCAGTGCCGTTAGTACAGTGTCAGTGTTTTTTTTTGCATTGATCACTGTATTGGTGTCACTGAGGATGTCAGTGACCCCAAGTCAGTTCTCCCCCAGTGTCAGAATGTCCTCCGCAGTCCCGCCATAAGTTGCTGATCGCCGCCATAACTCGCCACTATTATTAGTATAAAAAAAAATTCAGTATATATACCGCCATTTGTAAACGCTATAACTTTAAACTTTTAACTAATTAATTTACACAGTTTTTTTTAGCAAAGTCATGTCGCAGAATACATTTTGGCAAAAATTTATGATGAAATTTGATTTTTACATTTTTTTACTGGACATGTTTTATAGCAAAAAGTCCAAAATATTGTTTTTTTTTCTCAAAATTGTTGGTCTTTTTTTTTATAGCGCAAAGAATAAAAAACGCCCAGGCTACCAATACTACCAAATACTACCAAAAGAAAGCCCAATTCATGGGGAAAAGAAAGATGTTAATTTAATTTTGGTGCAGAGTTGCATGACCACGCAATTGTCAGTTAAAGTAACGCAGTGCTGTAACACAAACCACTTATGTAACCGCTTCCTGACCGCCCTATTGTATTGTATTGTATTGTAGTGTTGTATTGTTGTATTGGTCCACAGACCCGATTCATCATATGCCCGTGTTCTCTGCTGCCATAGCCAAGCATAGATATGAGAGTATAATGTGTTTTATGCATTTCAACAACAATACACTCTGTCGTCCTTGAGGTGACCCTAAATTTGACCGGCTCCACAAAATTCAGACCCTCGTAAATCACCTTAACCAAAAATTTGCAGTTGTCTATACTCCCCAGTAAAAAATCTACATTGATGAGTCCCTCATTAATTTTTCTGGCCGCCTTGCATTCAAACAATTTCTCCCCAGCAAGCGTGCCAGATATGGGGTCAAGATGTAGAAGACCTGTGAGAGGACAACAGGCTATACTTATAAGTTTCGGATTTACAAAGGAAAAGATAGTCACGTGGAGCCCCCCGGATGCCTAGACTACATGGGGAGTAGTGTCAAGATAGTTTGGGACTTGGTGTCATCCTATTTCCATATGGGGTACCACTTATACGTGGACAATTTTTATTCAAGTGTGCCACTATTTAGATATTTGTACAATCTTGGAACTGGCGCATGTGGTCTAATGGGTGCTCACCATTAGAAGTGGGTGGATGCAGGGCGGTATATATTAATGGTGGGCATACCACACATTTTTTTTTAGCAGAGATTTCTTCTCTTTTTTTCATTCAGCCCACAGGCTGCATACAAAAAAAAAAACATAGCATATACACCCAACAAGGACCAGCGATGTACTGGTACACCACTGGACTTTGAATGGTTATGCCAGGACGATGCCTACAGCTGCAGGCATCATCCTGGTATCATTTTTTTTAGCTGGCGATCGGCTTTCACGTAAAAGCAATCCTAATGGCTAATTAGCTGCAGGATTGCTTTTACAAGCAGCAGGAGGCAATGGTCTGCCAGCTGACCATAGAGCTGATTGGACACCAGAATGGTGCCAATCATCTCTATAGCCTAAGAAATCAGAAGCTATGAGCCTTTCATCACTTCAGGATATAAACAGCGCCATTTGTAAATTGGGAAAGCATCTGATCACACCGATCTTGGTTTGATTAGATAATGTAAGAGCAGAGAAGATATCTAGAGTCTGATAGAACCCAGATTTCTGAAAAAAGAATATATGACAATGCCCATTGAAGTTATAGGGGATATTTGCATTGTGATAGCATTAAAAGTGATGACAAAAAAATTAAAAGGGACAGTGTAAAAATAATTTAAAAAGTCAAAATAACTTAAGAAAAAAAAGAAATTACCCTCACCCCCCCGCGCACGTGCGCACCTGCGTTCATGAGCCTTGACCTTGTGCCAGTATGGAAACAGCAGTTGTACCATGCATGAAAATATTGTTTAAAAAAAAAAATCCTCAACATTTTTGTTTATAGCGCCAAAAATAAAAAGTGCACAGGTGATCAAATACCACCAAAAGAAAGCTCTTGTGTGAAAAAAGGACATTAATTTCATTTATGTACCGTATTGCACAACTGCGCAATTGTCAGTTAAACTAGTGCAGTACTGTATAGCAAAAAAAGCGCGTAAATTGCAGTATCTATACCATAGTTTGTAGACGCTATAACTTTCACACAAAGCACTAAATATACACTTATTGGGATTTTTTTACCCAAAGCATGTAGCAGAATACATTTTGGTCTAAATTTATAACTAACTTTGAGTTTACTATATATTTTTTATAACCGAAAGTAAAAAATATTGTTTTTCTTCCAAATTTTTGGTCTTTTTTTGTTTATAGCGCAAAAAATAAAAAGTGCACAGGTGATCAACTACCACCAAAAGAAAGCTCTACTTGTGTGAAAAAAGGACGTAAATTTTGCTTGGGTACAGCATTGCATGACCGCGCAATGATCAGTTGAATTAGTGCAGCATCGAGTAGCAAAAAGAGGCCTGGTCATTAAGGGGGGTAAATCCTCTAGAGGGCAAGTGGTTAACAAGATCTGGAACATCTGGGATCAGTCAGAATATGGGTCCTTCCCATCTTCACCCTGATTCTTTATTTCTGACTTCCTTGATCTTGGTTGGGTTGTTCTTCACTGAATCTTCTAGTCTGTCCCCCTCCTCTCCACCCCCCTTTCCCTTTCCCCCAAGGTGTTTCCTTTTGTAACCCATGCTACCTATTTACTCCCATTCACAAATTTGTACTATGCTTGTGTATTGGTTTCTCATGTATGTATTTGTCCTATGCTTTAGGCCAGTTTTGAAATGTAATTGTTTGTATTACTCAGCCCCCCTCTGTTGTGGGCCCTTCTTTATTCTCCTCCTGGTTATTGACCTCTTACTCTTCTCCCATTTGTAAATTGTAATTTTTGATGCTGATCATTCTGTTATTTATGTTTAAAAACTTCAATAAATTACACAATTATAAAAAAATAAAATTAGGTATTTGGTATTTTTCTGCCAATACATTAAAAGACAATAATACATCCTTGTCGTACAATTGGTAAAGAAACCAAAGGCCAATCCTTTTCCAAAGATCAAAGCCTTTGAGTTTTGCCACTCCGGCAACTGGGGGTTGTTCCAAATAGGCATATATTGAGTATACCCTTCATGCAAGGTTAGGGCTTAAACATCCTCCCATAGCTTATGGATTAAGTTAAATGTAGGAAAGTTACATTTAAGATGGAGATATGTGACACTAGCAATTGGACCAGTGGGGTATTGGCGAATTGAAAATGAATAATACACTATAGGCTCCTGAGGGTCAAGGCTGTTTCAACCATACCAATGCTGCATCTGTAAAGCTATAAAGTACAACCTGGCATGAGGCACTGCCAGGTCTGCCCTATCTTTGTGCAATTGTAGTGTAGAAATCTGTATTCTGGGGTGTCTATAGTTCCAGATAAAGTCTCGAAAAAGAGAGTCTGTCAGGAATGGACTTGCCAATAACGGTGGGACTCACCTGCCTTGTGGGCTGCAGTACCAGGGCTGGCCAGCGGGTGCTCTCAGCAGACTCACCCCTGCAGTCAGCCAAAACACCTGAAGCTGATTGCAGGGGTTGTATTTAAGGAATGGCCAGACTCACAGTCAGGGCCTTGGTGTGTGTTTTTCCATGGGCCCCTGTATCTTGTAACCTGCATTCCTGTTCCTGTTCCTGTTTCTGCCTGACTTGTTGCCGACCCTGCCTGATCCTGACCTCTGCTGACTTCTCCTGTTTGATCCCTGGCTTGTGACCCTGACCATTCTCTCCGCCTGCTCCTCCTGTACCTACCTGCCCGATAGTTATCAACCCGGCCTGCCTGACTACGTTGTGCTCTATATGTGTATGTACCTGTGTATCTATATCAGTTTAGGTTTGGGTTTGTTTCACCTTGTTGTATGTATTTGTGTTAGCTTGGGGTTTGGTGCACTGCATTTTGGATTGTTAGTCTCTATAAATTATATTATTTACTATATCTGAAGCCTATGTTTCCCTGTGTCAGTCCACACACTTCTGGTCACACCCGCATCCCTGACATTCCACACACTTCTGTTCACACCCGCATCCCTGACATTACACCAAGGCCAATCCTGACCAGAGGTGGCTGCACAGGGAAGCCATCTTGGCTTATTGTTGCTGGGAAGGATGGATCTTGATGAGGTGGTGTATTTACCTCTGCTAGTGTTTAATGTCAGGGATGCGGGTGTGAACAGAAGTGTGTGGACTGACACAGGGAAACGTAGGCTTCAGATATAGTAAATAATATAATTTATAGAGACTAACAATACAAGTATAAACGCAGTGCACCAAACCCCAAGCTAACACAAATACATACAACAAGGTGAAACAAACCCAAACCTAAACTGATATAGATACACAGGTACATACACATATAGAGCACAACATAGTCAGGCAGGCCGGGTCGATAACTATCGAGCAGGTAGGTACAGGAGGAGCAGACGGAAAGAATGGTCAGGGTCACAAGCCAGGGATCAAACAGGAGAAGTCAGCAGAGGTCAGGATCAGACAGGGTCGGCAACAAGTCAAGCAGAAACAGGAACAGGAATGCAGGTTACAAGATACAGGGGCCCATGGAAAAACACACACCAAGGCCCTGACTGTTAGTCTGGCCATTCCTTAAATACAACCCCTGCAATCAGCTTCAGGTGTTTTGGCTGACTGCAGGGGTGAGTCTCTGATTGCTGAGAGCACCCGCTGGCCAGCCCTGGTACTGCAGCCCACAAGGCAGGTAAATCCCACCGTTATTGGCAAGTCCATTCCTGACAGAGTCTATACACTGGGCAGTTATGTAGAAGGTATAGGGGTTGTGGCATCCATACCATCGTCACTAAATTAGCCCTACCAATCACTGTTAAAGGCAATTTGCTCCATGTTTTACCTGTTTGTTTTAACCTATGGAGTAAGGGTTCCAGATTTTCCTCACCATCATTCACTTGTGGGGTAACCAAAACTACCAAGTATTAAAAGGACATGATATTTGTGTTGTTATGGAAGGTAACTCAAGTGGAAGGGGGTCCAATGGTAAACGGACTGCCTTGTCCCAGTTAATAGTGAAGCCTGCAGTTAAGGAAGAAAAAAGGAATGGGTCATTTACCTGAAGCTCACATTACAGTTCTTCCAAAGGAAGGAAAAGACCCCACACAATCCTCTAGCTATAGGCCAATATCCTTACTCAACATCGACATTAAGTTGTATGCTAAGCTCCTGGACAATAGGCTTCTTGCTGTTCTCCCCTCCTTGATCTCCTTGGATTAGGTGGGCTTCATACTTGGCAGAGAGGCTACAGACAACACCATTAAAGCACTTAACTTACACTCTTGGCTCTCGACTAGCAAACAAGGCTTTTTTCTTTCCCTTGATGCAGAAAAGGCTTTTGACAGGTGGCCTGGGACTACATGTCAGCGGTGCTCCGGGTGATTGACTTGGTCCCACGCATTTGTGATAGTATTTTGGCACTACTGTATATTCTACTCCAACAGCTAGAGTTAAAGTTAATGGCCACCTTTCCAGCACCTTTCCCATCACTAATGGTACTCGCCATGGTTGTCCGATCTCGCCTCTATATTTGTGTTAACCCTGGAACCATTCTTGAATAGGCTTAGAGCCAATCAGAATATCCAGGGCCTAAGGATAGACAATCAGGAATACAAAGCCTTTGCCGATGATGTACATCTTTTTCTATCTGAACCTCATACCTCTTTGCCTAATTTACTTAGTGAATTGGAATTTTTTGGATGCCTGTCGAATCTTAAAATTATTTATACTAAATCTCATGCTCTGGATATTTCTCTTCCTCCCTCCTTACTTGCCCATTACCAAGAGAATTTCCCATTCACCTGAAAAAGTGAGGCTATCACAAATTTGAGCATACAGATACCTGCCAACCTTTCGAAACTCTACCATAGAAACGTTCGTGCTATGCTGGCCAAGGTCCAGAGTGACCTCAAGGTCTGGAATGGTCTTAATATTTCTTGGTTTGGGCGTTCAGTACTGTTTAAAATGAATGTCCTTCAGTGCTTTCCATATTTGATGCAAACTATACAGATTTTTCTTCCGCCAGCTTTCCTTCCTGGATATAAAAAGCATTGCGCTCTATTTGGAAGAACTCCCCTATCCACACTAAATTCCCCCGTCTCACCCTTCCAAAGCTTAAAGGAGGAATCAGCCTTCTGGACCTCCACAAATACTATCTTGCATGTCTGCTTATCAGAATGGTAGACTAGAATATTAACTCCCAAAGGAAAGCTTGGGTCCACCTGGAAAATTCCTTACATGTTCTCCTCTACACGTACTCCCCTGGCTTCCTCCTAGATGCACTCCCCCCGCCCTTGTTACTCACCTTTTAATTGGCCTTAACATAACTGGCTTTGGACAAGCCTGTAGATCCCCTGTCTTCTCGGCATGTCCTGGTCCCTTGACGTCAGCACGTGGTAATCCAGATTTTCCCCCAGGTATGTCTACCAATTTTTTTTACCACAATATGGCCACATAGGGATATTCAAGCACACCATTTTTTTTTACTAGGCAAAAGCTCCTTTCCTATGACCAACTGCCTCTTCTCAGATGGGCTATTTTCCATTTTAGACATACTTACAGCTATGGCACTTTCTATACCAACAGGGGTCTTCTAGGAAGTGGTCCAGACCTTGCATGCAGTTTGAATCCTAATGCCTTAAAAGTGCCCCTCAGAGACACTTAGTATCCACGATTTACTCTTTATTGCTTCAGACTGCCTCCCTGCCCTTGGACTGCACTAGGCAGGCATGGGAAAAGGAGCTTCAGCACACTCTTACAGATGAGGACTGGTCTTTCATAAATGAATACTCCCATAAAGGGTCCCTCAATTTGGCCATCCAGAACTGTTACAAAATTTGAACCCGTTGGTATACAACTCCCGCTCTCTTGCATAAGTTCTCGCCTACAATACCGAACATATGCTGGAGATGTGTTAATGGAGTTGTCACGATACTGATGGGCCTGCGAGTAGCTCTACCTATTATGGCAATCGGTCCATAATTTAATTTCGTTAGTTACCACATACACTCTGGATTTTATGCCTGAACAATATCTATTGCATCATACATCTCTCTCGAAAATGCACCATCCCCATCCCCCCCCCTCTTTTTCTCTTCTTCTTGTCCTTTTATTTCTCTTTTTACTTCTACTCTATTTCTTATTCACCCACCGAATGACCCCCAGTAGGGAATCTCCCTTGAATATAAACCCTTTATGGAACTTTGACATGGCCCAATGGCCTCCCTTTTTGTGGCTATGAGGTTTGATACGCAGATATTATTTTGTCCTTACGAGGACATTTTCTGTATATGGATTGATATTATATATTTTATGGTTTGGGGTATCTTATAGCACTTTGTGGCTACTGGCCTTCATTTCTATTGTACGCTTTTTTTCTTATATTAAGCATACTCTATAGTCTTGTTAATTCTTTAATCATTTATTGCCTTTGATTCTTTATTGTAACATGATTGCTACTTGCACTTGTATTTTGTTGTATAACACAAATAAAGAAAATGTATGGGGAAAAAAAAGAGGAAAAGGGAATCTTATGGCACGCTCTCAGGACAGTAACTGGCGGGTACCGGAAACCTCTCGAAGCATTCTTTTGATTGTGATTTGGAGCTTTGACATGATAGGAAAGGCTTCTGGGTGAGCCATTCAGAAAAGCATATAATTACATTTCATTCATTTCATTACATTTTAAGTTCTGTACAAAGGAATTTTATTTATCCCTATATATGCTATTAATAAATTCCAGGTGTTTGCAGATGGAGACTTACATTAAACTATTTCTTTTCTTCTACAAAAAAAAAAAGATCAAGGTGAATATAAATTTTTAATTAATAAATCCACATTTAACCCAGCATATGTGAATTTGGTCATAATGGATTGGGATAAGTATAAGAAGTAAATACTGTATATGAACAATTAAAATATCAACAGACCTTTCCAGTTCTTTAAGGAGACCCATAGGAAGAATAAAATAGGAAGAGTTCTGAAAGAGGTATTTGAAGAAGAAATTCCTAATATAGAGAGATTGGAATTTTCAGTTATTGCGAGTCTGATTATTAGGATTTTTGAATATGTGTTTTCATATACACAGCCATATGTTGTGAAACTGCTGTCCTACCCTAGGGACAAAGAACATATAATACATTATTTAGGGAAAATTGAGTGGCAGAATGGACTTTTTAGATTCCGAGTGATGTGAAGTCAGTACATATGATTATAGAATATAAAAGGGAAATTAAAGCATTTTGTTACTTTTTAGAGCTACAACTATGGAAGCACAAAAGAGCTTTTATTGGGGAATGTGTTCTTAATAATGATTATTTTTGGTTTGATGGAAAATTTTATGTGCACCTAAATATGTACATTTTTCATGGGAAAGTGTGAGGAACAGCTCACACAACCACTGTTAAAAGCAATTTATATTTTTGCATTATTATATAAAGGATTGTGTAGCAATCATCAGTCATTAAGAAACCAGGACTCTTTAATGTTTCTAGAGGAGATAGAATTATTAAAGCATAAGGAAAGAGATAAGACCATAGTCATCAAACCAGTGGATAAGGGGGATTGATCACAATGGATATAATGATAGGGATAAATAAGAGAAGGAAATATATGTTCAAGTAAATTATTAGGAGACCTATCATCTTCTTTAAAGAGACCGACAGGAAGAATGAAATAGGAGCTAGGGAGAATGCTGAATGTCAGGAATCAAGGAATGACCAGAAAGGTGCGGACTGACACAGGGAAACGCAGGTTTCAGGTATAGTATAATACAGGTTATTATTAGCCACCCAGATATATATAAACGCACAGTGAGCAAACTAACCTTCCACTAATCTTAGGAGGTGCAGGAACACAGGCGTAGTCAGGGCTGGAGAGGTGGAATGGTCAGGCCGGCCGTAGGGTTCTGTAACGACTGCCTGGTGGTACCTCTAGCGGTCCTCAGGGCAGGATTCCCCAGGGCGCGGAGTCTAAGTCCCAGTCTGCTATTCACCAGGGCCCCTGATGGTGGGGATGGACTTGGAGCAGACAGGAACCAGGTTGCGGCCCCTGAGTACACCTGCTAGTGATAGAGGGATCCGCCAGAGGTATGTGCAGGTACGGCTGGATCCGTGCAGGATGGATGGATGGCAGAGTAGTGAGCGTGGTCAGACGGGCCAAGTCAGCAACGTGCGGGCAGCAAGGTATCAAAGGAGCAGGCAGAGAATGGTCAAGGTCACAAGCCGGGTTCAGTAACTCACGGACAGCGCAGTACAGAGGATCAGGCAGAAGGATGGTCAGGGATGAGCCAGTAGTCAGAACAGGAGACGGTCAACAGGAATCAGGATCAGGCAGGGTCGGCAACAAGGTATCTTCTCACAGGAACTAGGAACAGGATACAGGGGCTCATGGGAAACATACACCAAGGCCCAGAGCACAGGCCTGGTCATGCCTTATATACACCTTTCTGTAATCAGCCCCAGGTTTGGCTGATTGTGAGCTTCTGGCTGCTAAGAGCACCCGCTGGTCAGCTCTGGTACTGCAGCCCACACGGCAGGTGAGTTCCACCACCAGTGCTGAGAGCACCCGCTGGTCAGCTCTGGTACTGCAGCCCACACGGCAGGAGAGTCCCACCACCAGTGCTGAGAGCACCCGCTGGTCAGCTCTGGTACTGCAGCCCACACGGCAGGAGAGTCCCACCACCAGTGCTGAGAGCACCCGCTGGTCAGCTCTGGTACTGCAGCCCACACGGCAGGAGAGTCCCACCACCAGTGCTGAATCCATTCCTGACACTGAAACAGAGACACTAGGACTGGTGTCACCTGGTGCTGTAAACCATGGTGTCACCCCCCTTCTGTGGGCTCTTTCCTGTCCAGTCTGCCACACTGCCCTGCAGGATGCTGGGCAGGCTGGTAGCACGCGGTCACAGTGCACACCCCAAACTGGCCCCTGTAAATGATGCAGTTGGAAATTACTTCCTACTTTATGGTGTCACCAGAGCCTTCTTTAACCACCTCCCACCCACCAAATAAGGAAATGATGGACGGCAGTGGTTCTCCCATTCTGGGAAGATGTCAAGACATCCTCCCAATCAGGGGCGGACTGACAACTCATGGGGCCCCCGGGCAATAGGCGATCATGGGGCCCCTGTGTCCTTGCCCATACTCAAAAAAGCCTATGAAAAAGGTACCAGGGGCATCTCATGGGGCCCCCTACTGACTCCGGGCCCTTGGGCAGTGCCCGAGTTTCCAAATGGTCAGTCCGCCCCATCTCCCAATCTAACTGTGCATGCACGCCCCCGGGGGTGCACAGCACAGCAATCGGTGCGCTGTGTCCCTGGGACATAGCAGATCACCGATCACAATAAAAAGAGCCTATGACACAGGCTCTATCATGTGATCAGCTGTGTACAATCAAAACTTGTGGCAACAAGCGAGATCTGCAAAATACTCACCATGCTTCTTATCAAGCCAAAATGTGATTGTAACTAAATGGACTTTATAGGCACTGAAACACCATAATCTTATAAAATCTTTATTCTCTTTATTGACAAATCACATAGTTACAACAAAACAATTAACAATGATTTCTAAAATATGATACTGAATAGGTACCACAAGTTACAACAACAACAATGCTTCTTATCAAATTCCTTGGGGTGTCTACTTTCCAAAAGGGGGTCATTTGGGGGTTTTCATACTATTCTGGCATTTCAGGGCCTCTGAAACTGTAATAGGTAGTCAGGAAGTGTAATGAAAAAATAAAGCCCTTTAAAAGCGTGAAGGTGCTTTGGGGTCCTGTACGCAGATAGACTGCCAAAAAGTCTCTCACATGTGGTATCCCCATACTCGGGAGAAGTAGCAGAATGTATTTTGGGGAGTAATTCCACATATATCCAATGCATGTGTGAGCAATATATCATTTAAGTAATAACTTTGTGTAAAAAAAAAATCATTTTCCAAAAACTTGTGGTAAAAAAATAAATTCTTCTATTGACTCAACATGCCTCTCAGCAAATAGTTTGTTGTGTCTACTATTTTGGCGGGGGAGGGGGCATTTTATGCTCAGAATTAAAAGTTTGTGCCACACATTACCAGGGCCATCTTTAATATTGATTGGACCCTGGGTAAAAATTTTCTTGGATTCCTCCATCCCCCTTCCCCTGCTCACATGCAATTTTGCTGTCAACTTGAGGTTAGAGGTTACAACACATCATCTATGCTTGTTGATTGGTTGCTAGAGGTTACTGTGCATCATTACTGCTCACCCATTGGTTGCTAGGGCTGTGGGGGGAGAAGGTGTGATCAGTGGCAGTGTTAGGGGGAGGAATGGGATGTGTGGCAGTGATGGGGGATGGGATCAATAACACTCACTTTCTGTCACCTGTCAGTCAGTGTCCCCTGAGTTTCCCCTATCTGCATGCGAGTGGGTAAGATAGAGGGGGGTGAGAAAGAGAGGGATGAGAGAAGGGGGATGAGAGAGAAGGGGGTGAAAGAGAGAGGAGGGGATGAGAAAGGGGAATGGGAGAGAGAGGTGGGGTGAGAAAGAGGGTGAGTGAGAAAGAGAGGGGGAGTGAAAAAGAGAGAGAGGTGTGAAAGAGAGAAGGGGAGAAGGAGGGGGATGTGAGGGAGAGAAAGGAGGGAAGTGGAGGGAGGTAGGAAGAGAGAGGGGGTGGGGGGTTGCAGAGAGGGAGAGTGAGAGAGGGGGGATGAGAGAGAAGGAGTGGGGGTGAGAGAGGGGGTGTGAGAGAGAGAAAGGAAGGAGGGAGAGATAGGGGTGTGGAGTGACTGAAAGGCAGAGTGAGAAAGAGAGCGGTGAGAAAGGCGGGATGAGGGAGAGGGAGGCAGAGGGGGATGGGAGAGAGAGGTGGGGTGAGAGAGAGGGGGAGTGAGAAACAGAGAGGGGGGGAGTGAGAAGGCGGTGTGAGAGAGAGAGGGGTGTGGGGGTGACAGAAAGGGGGAGTGAGAGAAGAAGGAGAAAGAAGGGGATAGGAGAGAGAGGGGTGTGAGAAAGAGAGAGAGGGAGAGAGGGAGAAAGAGAGAAGAGGTGAAAGAGGGGGTGTGAGAGAGAGAAAGGAGGGAGGGGGGAGTGAGAAAGAGAGAGGAGTGAAAGAGGTGGGATGAGAGAGAGAGAGAAGGAGTGGGGTAAGGGAGAAGGGAGAGAGAGGGGGCTGGGAGAGAGAGGTGAGGTGACAGAGAGGGGGGAGTGAGAAAGTGGGAGTGGGGTGAGAAAGAGAGGAGGTGAGAGAGAGACCCCTAGCCATTCCCTTCTGCAGTCCCTCCTGTGCCACCTGTTCCAGTCCCAGTCTGTGGCTAGGTGAGTGTGATGCTTAGTATTTACATCCCGCCCATCCTTGTCCTCTGTACAGGGCCACTGGCCAGCCTGTCCTGTTCATGTCGGAGCTGGGAGAGGAGGTTAAATAAGGGGTCCAGTCTATTGGAGGTACCAGGAAATCTGCACCCGCTGCTGCTCGCCTTGGTCAGGGAGGTGGTGAAGGTCTTCTCCCTCCCCAACTCTTGGTCCTAGCCACCCTTGTGCTGCTAGCCTTCCCTGCGGCCCCTGTCTCTGGGGCTGTCCGATTTGCCTTGAGGAGCACCCGATTTAGCTAAGCTGCCCTGCTTCCCACCACCACCGGACTTTCCATGACAAGGGGCTCAAAGAGCAGCTGCCTTGGGCCCCACAATAATGACTGGGGCCAGGGTAGCTGTCCCTTTTGCCCCGCGTTAAAGACAGCCCTGCACATCACTCACTCTCCTAACTACTTGAAGACCAAGCCTTTTCTGACACTGTTTGTTCACATGAAAAAAATCTGTATTTTTTGCTAGGAAATGACTTTGAACCCACAAACATTATATATTTTTTTAAAGCAGACACCCTATTGAATAAAATGGTGGGTGCTGCAATTTTTTCACATAGTACTCGAGCAGAAAAAATACACTTTTTTACTTTTAAAGCACAAACACACAACATATATGGGCCAATTGTTTGATATAATATAAAATATGATGGTATGTTGAGTAAATAGATACCAAACATGACATGCTTTAAAACTGGGCACACCCTATGCAATGGCGACAATCTGCATACATTTTTAATATCCATAGGCGACATTTTAAAATCCTTTACAGGCTACCATTTTAGATTTACAGAGGAGGTCTAGTGCTAGAACTACTGCCCTCGATCTGACATTCGCGGCGATACCTCACATGCATGGTGCAACCGTTGTTTACATACCAACATGAGATCAATGATTGGGCATGCAGTTGCGCGCATGTGTGCGGGAGGGCGAGGGTGCTTACATTTTTTTTTAAATATAGTTATTTTGATCTTTTTAATTATTTTTACACTGTCCCTTTCACTTTTTTTTATCACTTTTATTGTTATCATTGGGAATGTAAAATATGCCCTGTGATTGCAATGGGCAGCTGCAGGCAAAATCCTGGTATAACCACTCAAAGTCCAGTAATGTTGCAGTACATCACTGGTCCTTGTTGGGTATATATGCCATGTTATTTTTTTATGCAGTCTGTGGGCTGAACGAGAAAAAAAAAAAAAAAGCCTAACAGATTCCTCTATTCACATTGATTGATGCGGATAAAGAAATGTCTGCCAAAAATTTTTTTTTGTTAAATATATGCCAAAGCATAGGGGCCATCCACCAACAGGCTAACCAAGGCCCCCATGCTTGGGCATATATGCTCTTTTTTAACTGTGGATTAAAAATCTAACAGCACTGCACACACTTACAGTATGTATATTCTGAAAGCAAGATCCTGTTGCTGTCACAATAAACAGATCAGTGCTGCAGCTGAATGGCATTCCTGCAAAGCAAACAGCAACGGTTGTACTTATGGGACAGCAACAGGGTCTTGCTCTCAGAATATACGTAAGTGTGTGCAGTGCTGTTGGGTGAGATTTTTCATCTGCAGTTAAAAAAGCATATATGCCCAAGCATGGGGGCCTGGGATAGCCAGTGGGTTAATCGCCCCTATGCTTCGGCATATATATTTTATAATAGATTTTTTCACAGATTTCAATAAAAAAGTTGTTTTATTGAGTTACTGTTTTATTGTTAACCATTGCAGGAATGCCATTCAACTACAGCACCGACTTATTTATTTTGACAGCAATAGAGGGGTCTTGCTCTCAAAATATACGGCAATGCGTGCAACGCTGTTGGATGAGATTTTTCATTCGCAGTTAACAAAGAGCATATATGCCCAAGCATGGGGGCATGGGGTGGATCGCCCCTATGATTTGGCATATATATTTTTTTTTTAATTTTGGCAAAGAATTATTTATTCACATCGATCAATGTAAATAGAGGAATCTGTTCTTTTTTTTGTTCAGCCCATGATCACACCGATCTTGGTGAAATCAGATGATGTAAGAGCAAAGGAGATATCTAGAGTCTAATAGACATCAAATTTCTCAGAAAATAATACCTGTCACTGCCTATTGCTGCCACAGGGGACATTTACATTCCATGTGATAACAATAAAAGTGATAAAAAAATAAATAAATGAAAGGGACAGTGTAAAAGTAATTAAGAAAATCTAAATAAATTAGAAAAAAGCGTGCACAAGCATTGGCCCCCTTTTGGTATGTAAACAGCAGTTGCACCATGCACGTGAGGTATTGCCACGAATGTCAGATCGAGGGCAGTAGTTCTAGCACTAGACCTCCTGTGTAAATCTAAAATGGTAGCCTGTAAAGGCTTTTAAAGCTTCACCAATGGATATTAAAAATGTATGCAGTTTGTCACAATTGCAAGGGGCATGCACTGATTTAAAGCATGTCATGTTTGGTATCTATTTACCTAAAAAAACATTATCTTTTATATTGTACCAAACAACTGGCAGATATTTTGTGTTTTTGTGCATTGCAAGTAAAAAGGTGTATTTTTTAAAAAAAAATTGGGTTTGAAAAATTGCTGCGTGAGTAATATGTGACATAAATAAATTGCAAAACCCACCATTTTGTTCAATAGTGTGTCTGCTTTAAAAAATAAATAATGTTTTGGGATTCAAAGTAATTTCCTAGCAAAAAAACTAATTTTTTCATGTGAACAAAGTGTCAGAAAAGGCTTGATCTTCAGATGGTTAGAAGACACACTGTCACTTGACCTGGAAACAGCTGTTCGGTTCATGTGACGCCGCTCTTTCCCCTCCTCCAGCCGCCTCTTCGCCCCATGCTCTCCCAGACAGGGGATCTGATCTCGGTGTTACAGCGAACAGCCAGTGGCCACCTACTGTTCCAGGAGGGTGTTTCTTCTGCTGAGAGCAGCACCGTATAGCAAAAAATGGCATAAATTCCAGTACCTTTACCACAGTTTGTAGATGCCATAACTTTCACACAAACCAATTAATATACACTTATTGGGATTTTTTTTGTTACCAAAGACATGTAGCAAAATACATTTTGGCCTAAATTTATGAAGAAATTTGAGTTTATTGGATATTTTTTTATGACAGAAATGATAAAATATATTTTTTTTTTCCAAAATTTTTTTTTGTTTATAGTGCAACAAATTAAAACAGCTCTAAAGAAAGCTCTATTTGTGGGAAACAAAATAACATACATTTCATTTATCTACAGCAGGAGTACTGAATTAAAATTCACCAAAGTCTGGGCAGTAAAATTTGCATGCATCAGAGGTCCGAATCTCATGTAGGCCCCTGTAATGCACTTTCGTATGCTACAAACCACATGTTGCTGCGGTACAATTTTGAAAAAAACTTTCAGGTTTCTAGCAGGTAGTGCTGACCTACTCACAACGTGTGCGCCAAATGCACATGTACAGATCTGAACCTGTTCTCATATCAGTGTCCTCAATCCCCACTGCACATCACAGTCCCCTCCTCATTTCATTCACAGCAAGATCCCTCTTGATGAGTGTCCTCAGCTCCCCCTTTACATCACCCCCTCCATCCCTTTCACAGTAGTGTTCTCACACTTCCTTGACATCAACCCCCCCCCAACATTACTGTCCTCTGCCCCCTTCACTGAAGAGTATTCTGCCCCTTTTTACATCACCCCCCCACATTGCTGTCCCCAGACCCCCCATGTTACTGTTCTCAGCTCTGTGAGGATGACTGAGACAGCTGGGGGAAGAAAAAGCTCCTAAATAGCAGGATTGCATGGGTCCGGATGGGACAGTGACTTGGTCCGCATCTGGACCCCGGTCCGCCATTTAGTGATGCCTGATCTACAGTATTGCATGACCGTGCAATTGTCAGTTAAACTAGCGCAGCACCGTATTGCAAAAAATAGTGTAAATTCCAATATCTATACCATAGTTTGTAGAAGCTATAACTTTTACATAAACCCATTAATATACACTTATTGGGATTTTTTTTTTTTACAAACGACATGACAAAATGTATGATGAAATTTGAGTTTATTGGATATTTGTTATAACAGAAATGAGAAAATACTGTGTTTTTATTTAATAATTTATGTTTTTTGTTTTTTTTAGCGCAAAAAGTAAAACACCTAGGAGGTGAACAAATACCACCAAAATAAAGCTCTATTTATGTGAAAAAAAATTACATAAATTTTATTTATGTACAGCATTACATGACCACGCAATTGTCAGCTAAACTAGTGCAGCATTGTATAGCAAAAATTGGCGTAAATTCCAGTACCTTTACCATAGTTTGTAGACACTATAACTTTCACACAAGCCAATTAATTCACTTATTGGGATTTTTTTTATCAAAGACATGTAGCAAAATACATTTTGGCCTAAACTTATGGTGAAATTTGAATTATTGGATTTTTTTTTTACAGAAATTTGAAAATATTGGGTTTTTATTCAAAATGTTCGGCCTTTTTTCTTTTATAGCGCAAAAAATAAAAAACCCAGAGGTGATCAAATACCACCAAAAGAAAGCTCTATTTGTGTGAAAAAAATGACATAAATGTCCTTTTATGTACAGTATTGCATGACTGTGCAATTGTCAGTTAAACTAGTGCAGCACCGGATAGCAAAAAAAATGGTGAAAATTCCACTACCTTTACCATAGTTTGAGAACGGTATAACATTCACACAATTCAATTAATATACACTTATTGGTATTTTTTTTATTACCAAAGACTTGTAGCAAAATCAATTTTGGCCTTCATTTATGACGAAATTTGAGTTTATAAGATATTTTTTGTAACAGAAATGAGAAAATATACTTTTTTTTTAAATTTTTGGTCTTTTTTTGTTTATAGCACAAAAAATAAAAAACCCAGAGGTGGTAAAACTCCACCAAAAGAAAGCTCTATTTGTGTGAAAAAAAAGGACATAAATTTTATTTGGGTATAACATTGCATCACCGTGAAATAGCCGAATAGTATAAAATGGCTTGGTCAGGAGGGGGGGGGGTAAATCCTCTGGAGGGCAAGTGGTTAAATAAGGGTGCACCCTGATGGTGCCCCCCCATAAATGAGTAAGGGGTACTTGTACCCCTACTCATTCAATAAAGGGTTAAATTAAAAAAAAAATACAGATGCCAGACTTGAAAAAAGTTCTTTAATTGAACAAAAAACATAAATTAAAAAAAAGAAAAAAAAAGAAAAAGAGCCAAAAAATAGTTCCATCATTCTAATCCATCGTCAATCACGGTGTCCAGCATTGTCACGATGACATTGACTCAACGAAATTTAAAGAAACCTAACCCCTGCTGACCTGGGCGCACCCAAGGTGGAAGTTACATTGTCCTCCTCTTGATGCACCTGATTGGTTGCTAGGCAGGCCCAGCAATCAATTATTTTGACAGGCGGAACTTGGTAATGTAGAAGGAAAAGACAGTTAATCCGGACCTGCTGGTAGTTGTAGTAGTGCTGGTGTCTCTGGGTGTCACTCGGGTGGGGTTCTCAACCGAGCCCCCCGGCGAACCCCCTAGCGATACCACTGATATATTTTAGATTATTAAGAAAGGATTCTTAATAGAAATATTTAGATATTAAGCACTCAAAGATAGATATCAAGCACAGATGATCTACCCGCTCCCGAAATTACACAGCAATCACCCAGGAAGATTGACTAAGAGAATTTCTGAATATGTACATTTACAGAGACAGCCATATGTTGTGAAACTGCTGTGCAAATAGGAAAAATTGAGTAGTAAGTAGAGAATTTTATTACTTTAACCTGAAATCATGATTCCTAGATTGTAAGCTTGAAAGAGCAGGGCCCTCAATCCCCTCATGTATTGTATTGGTATTGTTCTGTCACATGTTCTGTCCCCCTTTGTAATGTACAGCGCTGAGCGAACTATTGGCGCTTTATAAATACTGTATAATAATAATAATAATATACTATTTCAGATCTATTATAGAACATAAATGAGGAATGATTTACTTTTTAGAACAAGATACAGCTATAGAATCACCAAAGAGAATTTTTATTTCAATGTTATTTTAAAGTGTATGTGTATAACAATTATTTTTGGTTTCATTGGAAATTTTATGGATAAAGGAGGGGATCAGTGTTGGGATGCAAATTTGCACCCATGTACATAAGTTTATTTATGGGAAAGACATTAAGTTGACAAGTATTTTCCTTAATTGTCATATCTTGCAAGGGGGTGAGATTTTTTTTAAAGATCGTAAATGAAAAACTAAAACTCATCAGCAAAAAAAAAAAAATGTATCATTAAGGACAGGCTCAATAAATGTGATAGGAATGTGGACGTACCAATAAATTGGTTTGGGGATATGAAAGATAGCTTTCACTGCAAGAGATACAGAGGATGAGATAGCATCAAAAGTAGAGGAAGTTCTCCCAAGACATTTAATTTGCTGACAACTGGAAAAATATATGAATTCAGTCACTGGGTAACCTTCACCTCAGGGAGGGTTGTGTATCTCTTAAAGTGTAGTTGTCCCTTACAATATATAGGGGAAACAAAAAGACCACTACACATTGGCATTAAGGAGCACTTTAAGAACATACAGGGTTAAATCATACCCAAAACCCAAACACAGAAATGTAATACAGTATATTGCAGCTTGCCAATCCTTAAATCTGGTCGCTGCATTAATTTTCTTTTTTAGTTTTTCCCTTTATTTCCAGCTGGTGATCCAGCCAGTAAGTCTGTTATTTTTCAACATCCTTTAACCACTTGCCCACAGGGCACTTGTACCCCCTTCCTGCCCAGGCCAATTTTTAGCTTTCAGTGCTCTCGCACTTTGAATGACAATTGCACGGTCATGCAACATTATACCCATATGAAATTTTTATAATTTTTTTCACACAAATAGAGATTTCTTTTGGTGGTATTCACTCACCGCTGGGTGTTTTATTTTTTGTGCTATAAACAAAAAAAAAAGGTTCTTTGTTTCTACTATAAAATTTAGCAAACGTACTTTTTCTCCTTTGCTGATGTGCGTTGATGAGGCTGCACTGATAGGCAGCACTGATGGGCACTGATGAGGTGGCATTGATAGGCGGCACTGATGATGTGGAACTGCAGGTAAAAGGTGGGTGGCACAGGTGGGCAGCACTGATGGGTACAGGTGGATGACACTGATCATCAGGGTACTAGTCATCAGTGCCCTGATGATCAGTGCCGATCCCTTTGCTGACAATTGCCGGCTCTTGTCAGTACTTTTCATACGCTGTGACAGCGTGAGGAAAGTGCAGCCGATAACCGACAACTATATTTACCGGTTATCTGCTGTGTCATTGGACACAGCTGATCACGTGGTAAAAGGCTGCTGTGATTGGCCGTTTACTTTATCACGTGATCAGCTGTGTCCATAAGACACAGTGATCACCGGCGGCGCCAGGTGTGTGCGTTCTGGAATGACGTCCATGGACCTCGTCCCAGAACTAGACAGCCGCACTGTAGCTGTCCTTCGGCTATAGCACAGTTGGGAACTAGTTAAAAGACCAAACTGTCCGGAAAAATGTACAGTTAGAGGGTTGAGATAAATGACTTGACATTGACAGGGGTGCATACAATGATCAGCTTTTAGTTATTTATGTAACACCTTTATCCCAAAAGGGAACAAAAACTGTTGCTGTAACTTTAAAAAATGTTACCATGAACTATGTGAAAGCTTTTGGGTACCGCTCAAAGCAATTATCCCTGTGACTCTAGTAACTCACATTAGAAATGGTGCCTGTTCTGAGAGGACCATGCTCCAGCTTGGTGCACATATGTAGAGAAGAAGAGAAGGAAGCGCTGAATATTGGAGAAACAACCTTAGTGCATAGCAGAGTCAGAAATGGCTTCAGCCTAGCTCCTCCCAGGCCACTTCTGACACAATTCACCCTGCCCACAGGGCTTAGCCATGGCGTCTAAGTCATATACAATCTATATACTTGGGCTGTTCCTCTGGTGTGTGGTGCTTCCGTCTGCTCTTCTCATATGATATAATGTTAAAACTGTTAGCTGGAGTTTTGTTTGTTAATCAAGCCAATCTAAGACAAGAGCCATGTGTAAGGATTTGTGAGCTTCAATATATTACATTTTTGGTTTGGGGTTTACATACACTTTAACATTAGCATTTCAGCTCAGTTTGCTGTGAAACAAGATTGCAATCCAGGCATCTGAAATTTTTTGGGGGAGATACTGTATGTATCCCTCTCCTAAAATGAAGGACGGTGGATATACTGTATATACACACACACATACAGTATTTCAGTTTCAGATTTAACAGGACCTGTGGCAGCAGGAAGGAAGAGAGCTTATTTGACTGCCGGAGATGTGCATGTTGAAATGACTGAAAATATGAGTGCTTTTTCTAACTACTTTTGATGGGTGTTAACCCAAGGTTAAGGTACCTACATCCTAATTATCTATTAAAAAAATCTAAAGGAAAACAGGAACAGTAGGATTTACTTGCTACCAACAAAGACAGACATTTAAAAGGTTAAAACCCCATATTTTTATTACAGAAAGATATAATATTAAAACAACATTGCTTGTTTAAAAATCCCTCTGAATAGGCTGTACTACAATCACACCAATGGGGCTATCTCACACCCACAAGCTGTTTTTCCAAAGTAAAAATGATTCTGTAATATATATATATATATATATATATATATTTATTATGTATATACAGGTGAAACTGGAAAAATTAGAGCATCGTGCAAAAGTTCATTTATTTCAGTAATGCAACTTAAAAGGTGAAATTTATATATGAGATAGACTCATTACATGCAAAGAAAGATAGTTCAAGCTGTGATTTGTCATAAGTGTGATGATTATGGCTTACAGCTCATGAAAACCCCAAATCCACAATCTCAGAAAATTAGAATATTGTGAAAAGGTGCAATATTCTAGGCTCAAAGTGTCCCACTCTAATCAGCTAATTAATCCATAACACCTGCAAAGGGTTCCTGAGCCTTTAAATGGTCTCTCAGTCTGGTTCAGTAGGAATCACAATCATGGGAAAGACTGCTGACCTGACAGTTGTGCAGAAAACCATCATTGACACCCTCCATAAAGAGGGAAAGCCTCAAAATGTAATTGCAAAAGAAGTTGGATGTTCCCAAAGTGCTGTATCAAAGCACATTAATAGAAAGTTATGTGGAAGGGAAAAGCGTGGAAGAAAAAGGTGCACAAGCAGCAGGGATGACCGCAGCCTGGAGAGGATTGTCAGGAAAAGGCCATTCAAAAGTGTTGGGGACTTTCACAAGGAGTGGACTGAGGCTGGAGTCAGTCCATCAAGAGCCACCACATACAGACGGATCCTGGACATGGGCTTCAAATGTCGTATTCCTCTTGTCAAGCCGCTCCTGAACAACAAACAACGTCAGAAGTGTCTTACCTGGGCTAAAGAAAAACAGACCTGGTCTGTTGCTCAGTGGTCCAAAGTCCTCTTTTCTGTTGAGAGCAAGTTTTGCATCTCATTTGGAAACCAAGGACTCAGAATATGGAGGAAGAATGGAGAGGCACACACTGCAAGATGCTTGAAGTCCAGTGTGATGTTTCCACAGTCTGTGTTGATTTGGGGAGCCATGTCATCTGCTGGTGTTGGTCCATTGTGCTTCATTAAGTCCAGGGTCAACGCAGCCGTCTACCAGGAGATTTTGGAGCACTTCATGCTTCCTTCCGCAGACAAGCTTTATGGGGATGCTGACTTCATTTTCCAGCAGGACTTGGCTCCTGCCCACACTGCCAAAAGCACCAAAACCTGGTTCAATGACCGTGGGATTACTGTGCTTGACTGGCCAGCAAACTCGCCTGACCTGAACCCCATAGAGAATCTATGGGGCATTGTCAAGAGAAAGATGAGAGACATGAGACTGAACAATGCAGAAGAGCTGAAGGCCGCTATTGAAGCATCCTGGTCTTCCATAACACCTCAGCAGTGCAACAAGCTGATAGCTTCCATGCCACGCCGCATTGTAATTGCTGCAAAAGTGGCCCAAACCAAGTATTTAGTACATATGCATGCTTATACTTTTCAGAGGTCCGATTATTGTTCTATGTACAATCCTTGTTTTATTGATTGCATGTAATATTCTAATTTTCTGAGATTGTGGATTTGGGGTTTTCATGAGCTGTAAGCCATAATCATCACAATTATGACAAATCACAGCTTGAACTTTCTTGCTTTGCATGTAATGAGTCTATCTCATATATTAGTTTCACCTTTTAAGTTGCATTACTGAAATAAATGAACTTTTGCATGATATTCTAATTTTTCGAGTTTCACCTGTACATGGCTATATTGTATAAAACATGCTTAAAGTTTATCCCCAAAACAAGGCAACCTCATTAACAGGGGCAACTTAGTAAACAGTACAGCAATAGACTTATGCACCACTATCCACAAGAATTGGAAGACAAAACATTCATATAGCCACCTTCAAAAGACTACCCAAACATAGTAAACCCCTATGTAACAACCACTACAGATGCATAAAACAGGGCAATGATAACCAGCATGATTCAAGTACATACCTGAAAATGAGTAACACATCAATACCCTTTGCAACTGAGGTCTTCAAATGCAAGACTGGCCTTTTAAACACTGCTCCAATCTGGCGAAGCCCAACCAGCATTGGTCGGCAATGGCGTCACAGGACCTGATCCCTAACTGCGTATGCCCCTGCAATCTGGCGCATGTGCAGTGCCAATGCTGCAGCCGCAGTGAGCAGCCCCGCAAGCATACGAAGGGGGTTTAGAAGGGGAGAAAGACACCCTCACCACTCCCACCGCCAAAGAGATCACACATTCACCCCATAAAAAGGATCGCCGCCAGCGCCACTATGAGGCCCAAACCCAAACTGCATCCAACAGCATAGTGCCAGAAAAGCACCAGATCAATGCAAAAAATATATACAGGCCACAGTATACATATATATATATATATATATATAAACAAAAAAAGAAAAGAAATAACAATAACAGTACAAATTATGTTTTATACATATACAATATTTCAAACTAGCATACAGTACATCAACAGAATGGACCACACTGGGGTCCCAAAGCCACATCCGAAAAACGCCAGCATATAAAAACATGGAGGAAAGAAGGGGGGAAAATATGTGCTAGATTACCCAAACCATAATTGACCACAACAGCCATCAATATTTGCAAAAAAAGATTTACAGTAATTGATATAAATGGTTACAGATTGTTTAGGAGAGAAATGTAATTGTATTAGGACAAGGTGATTTAATATGTGTACCTTTAAGGAGAGGGCTGCACTACATACACATTTTAAGTAGTATATTTTTTTGTTCTGTATTAGAGTGCTGTTGGCTGAGATAGGGGTCAAAATATAGAGTGTGCACAGAAGGTTTATCTATATTGACATATATTGTATATACCTCTTTGTATAACATATTTAAGAACCAGATATTGGTTGATTTAATTTTTGTGAAAGTCAATAAGCACTAGAGATGAGGGAATCATTCAAATTGAGTTCACCCTACAGTTTGACCCTTATCCTGTATATTAAGAGATTAGACCTGATCATTGACTTTTCTTTAGTCCACTTTAAATCCCAATTTTAGCTATTTCTTGATAAACGAGGGAGGTTTCAGGTTTTTATTACTGTCTGGGGGATTTTATTTCACTTTTGGTTTTAGTGATCACACAGGAAGTAAAAGGCTCACCCTAACAGGGACATAGACATGAAAAACAATCTGCAGAAGTTCTAACTGTTCCCTAAAACAAACACTGTCAATGCTCTTTAGATCCTTATTGGAAATAGTGCCCTCATTTCCTTACCAATACTTTAGGAGAAATCTGACCCATGGGCTCCCAAAACAGCACAACTCTGACAGATGTGATAACACTTCCCAACTTTGTAAAAAAAAATCCTGTACTTGAGCATAAAAGCCAAACGCAAGTATTCCCCTCTCTCTTTCCTCCAGTCCTGCCCCAGATATTGTTTTTACAGGTATTAGTAAAGAAGAATTAATGGACACTCCCAGAAAAAATACCCCATGGTCAGAGTTCTCATCTTATATGTGATATGTTTATTTTTGAAAAAGGTAAGCTACAGTTTTTTGTGGTGAACTCAGCAACAAGAAATGTATAATGATAAATGTGGGATGATATGAAACAACATTTTGTAAAAATACAACACTGTTTATTATATTCTTTCCACAAAATGTTTGTTAAGGACAGCGACAAGGCAATATGCTCAATCCCTCCCAAAATAAATATAACACTACTAATATTATTATTAATAGCAGCAGCACATTATCCAAGCTACTATTATTATTATTATTATACAGTATTTATAAAGCGCCAATAGTTCACTCAGCGCTGTACATTACAAAGGGGGACAGAACATGTGACAGAACAATACCAATACAATGCAAAACATGAGGGGATCGAGGGCCCTGCTCTTTCGAGCTTACAATCTAGAAGGGGTGGGATAGTGGTACAGGAGGAGATAGCTGTGGGGGATGGAGTGGTAGGAAGAGTGGAGGAGGTCAGCAAGTTAGCAAGGGGTGAGGTAGGCTTCCCTGAAGAGATGGGTTTTCAGGGTGCGCCTAAAGGAGAGGAGAGTAGGTGATAATCTGATGGGTTGGGGCAGGGAGTTCTAGAGGATGGGTGACACCCTGGAGAAGTCCTGGAGGCGGGCATGGGAGGAGGAGACCAGGGAACTAGAGAGAAGGAGGTCTTGTGAGGAGCGGAGTGTGCGTGCTGGGCGGTACTTGGATATTAGGTCAGTGATGTAGTTCGGGGCAGTATGGTGGACAGCTTTGTACGTCAGTGTTAGGATTTTAAATTTGATCCGTTGCGCAATCGGAAGCCAGTGGAGGGATTGGCAGAGGGGGGTGGCGGAAATGGAGCGGTTGGAAAGGTGAATGAGTCTGGCAGCCGTATTCAGGATCAACTGAAGCGGGGATAGCCAGCGGCGAGGCAGGCCAGTGAGGAGGGAGTTGCAGTAGTCGAGTCGTGATATGATGAGGGAGTGGATGAGCTGTTTAGTGGTTTCTGGGGTTAGGAACGTGCGGATTTTGGCGATGTTGCGGAGGTGGAGTCTGCACGAGTTTGTTAAAGATTGGACTTGGGGCTGGAAGGATAGGTTGGAGTCCAGAATGACACCAAGTACTCTGGCCTGCAGAGCGGGTTTGATATTGACGTTGTTGGATGTGATGTAGAAGTCAATGGGGGGTGGGGTTCGGGCTGGGGGGAAGACAAAGAGCTCGGTTTTGGAGAGATTCAGTTTAAGGAAGTGGAGCGACATCCAATCTGATATGTCGCTCAGTAGGTGTGTGATTTGGGCAGAGACCGAAGGGGTGAGGTGGGGGGTTGAGAGATAGATTTGTGTGTCGTCGGCATAGAGGTGGTAGTTGAAGCCGTGAGAGTGTATGAGTTGGCCAAGGGAGGAGGTGTAGATGGAGAAGAGAAGGGGCCCAAGGACAGAGCCTTGAGGGACCCCAACAGAGAGGGGGAGTGAGGGGGAGGTGGTAGCATTATAGGTAACGCTGAAAGAGCGTTGTGACAGGTAGGATGAGAGCCAGGAGAGAGCAGAATCTCTGAGGCCGAGGGAGTGTAGTATTTTGAGGAGGAGGGGGTGGTCAACTGTGTCGAAGGCCGCAGAGAGGTCAAGGAGTAGGAGCACTGAATAGTGGCCATTAGCTTTGGCGGTTAGAAGGTCGTTGGAGAGTTTGAGTAAGGCGGTTTCGGTGGAGTGTAGGGGGCGGAAGCCAGACTGTAGGGGATCGAGGAGGTTGTTGTCGTTGAGGTGAGAGCATAGGCGGGTGTAGACGAGACGCTCGAGGAGTTTAGATGTAAGTGGGAGCAGGGAGATGGGTCTGAGGTTGTTCGGGTCATTGGGGTCCAGGGAGGGCTTTTTAAGTATGGGGGTGATGTGTGCATGCTTCAGTGGGGAGGGGAAAGTGCCGGAGGAGAGGGAGAGATTAAAGATGTGGGTGAGGGAGCGTAGGATGGAGGGGGAGGGAGGTCGTAGGAATTGTGAGGGGATAGGGTCGAGGGGGCAGGTGGTGAGGCGGGCATCAGAGAGGATCTTGGAGACTTCCTCAATGGTAGTAAGGTCAAAGGTGTGGAGTGTTGGGGGAGCTTCAGTATGAGGAATGTAGGGTGGGGTGGGAGTGGAGGTCAGAGCAGTGGTGGGGCCGTGGGAGAGGGGTGATGAGGGGGTAGCCGAGTGAGGGGGAATGGGGTCGGAGGGAGTTTGAGCAGTGACGAAGTCCCTGCGGGTAATGTCCAGGGGGGGGGGGGATGAGGGGGTAGCTGTGTGAGAGGGGACGGGTTGAGAGGGCGTGTGAGTTGCGGCAATGTCCTTGCGAATTGTGTCAATCTTGTTTTTGAAGTGATTGGCAATCTCAAGGGCGGTGAGTGAGGTGCTGGGTGGAGGTGGGGGTGGAGAGAGTAGAGAGTTGAAGGTGGAGAAGAGTCGGCGAGGATTGGAGGAGAGGGCCTTGATGAGGGTCAGGAAGTAGGCTTGTTTGGCTGCGTGGAGGGAGGAGGTGTAGGTGCGGAAGGCAGATTTGTAGCAGGTGAAAGCTTGTTGGGATTTTGTTTTGCGCCATAGTCGCTCCAGGGCACGACTGCGTCGTTTGAGGGTTTTGGTGTGATCAGTCTGCCAGGGCTGGAGCGGTCGGAGTCTGATGTTGCGTGTGGTTAAAGGCGCTAGTGAGTCAAGGGCTGCTGACAGCACGTTGTTGTAGGCAGTCATAGCCAAGTCGGGGCAGGACAGGGGGAGGATGCGGTCGTGGAGTTGATCAGCTGCAGAGTGGAGGGGGGCAGGGTTAAGGTTGCGGAGGTTACGGCTGGTAGTAGTGTGACATTTGGAGGGGTTTTTGTTGGAGGACGAGGAGATAGAGAAGGTGATCAGGTTGTGGTCAGAGAGAGGGAAGGGGGTGTTAGTGAGGTTGTGGGGAGCGCAGCGGTTGGAGAAGACAAGATCAAGGATATTACCGTCGGAGTGGGTGGTGGATTGTATGCACTGTGCAAGTGCAAAGGAGGAGGTTAAGTGGAGGAGACGGGCTGTGTCCGGGTTGTCAAGGTTGACAGGGATGTTGAAATCCCCAAGAATGATGGTGGGTAGCTCAGAGGAGAGGAAGAAGGGTAGCCAGGAGGAGAAGTCTTCCAGGAAGCGGGGTATGGATCCAGGAGGCCGGTATATCACAGCAATCTTCAGGGGGGTTGGGGAGAATAGTCGGACGCAGTGGGCCTCGAAGGAGGAGAAGGATAGGGAGGGGGGGTTTGGGAGGACTCGGAAGGTGCTCCGCGGTGACAGGAGCAGACCAACCCCACCACCTTTACGACCGTTAGGTCTGGGTGAGTGGGTCCAGGTGAGACCTCCATAGGAGAGTGCAGCAGGGGAGGTAGAGTCAGTGGGCTGGATCCAGGTTTCCGTGATCGCCAGGAGGTTGAGGGAGCGGGAAACAAAGAGGTCGTGTGTCATGTGTTTGAGAAACAAATGCAGAATAAAGAGAAATGCTAGAGTTCTAAAAAAAAAAGCTTATTTTTATGTCTAAGCAAGAATAGAGGTATAATATAATGTATTCAAGTCTGCCTGGAAAAAAAACAGATTCCACTAGAAGATGAATAGGTATGTCTAGTTCAAGATGAATGTGTGTCCAGCAATAAAAATTGCCTTAAAGTGGCAAGAGAGAGAGAAAAACCCATATAAGGAAATTTCCAATAGACAACTGCAAAGTCCAGCCATGTTGAAACAGCAGCAAATAAAATGAACATCCAATAAATGTGCTTAAAGAATAATATTTCTGCTGAGACTTTAGAGGTATGATTCAACCAGGTTGAAAATGTGCTATTCAAGAGCTAAGCTATTGATGAAAATACAAGAATAAACTGGAAATATCATTAAGGACATTGGTAGCTGAGCATATATTGTGCTGACTCCAGTACAGTGAAATAACACTGTCATTCAAAAAATAGTGCTAGATAATTGAAATCTAAGTATGAATGTACTATACAATGCTTCACCACACTAATATGTCAATAGAGCAAAAAAAAAAAAAAGTGTTGGCAAATATTATAAAGAGAGAACAATCCCCTGCGCTTGAATGGAAAATCCCTACCCCTAAGCTGCTAACCCCTCCCTTCAACCATAAAGTATAAATAATCGATATATAATGGTGTAGTGCTAAATAAATACTAACATAAGTGACAAAAATCAGACTCAAATATAATGAATAGATAATCATAAGTAAAAAAGTGTACCAATAATAAATTAGTGCACACACACAATCAATATAAAAGGTTAACCCCAACTACGGGGATCAAACTAAGTGAATAACATAATTAGCGCATGTGTACACAAAAACACTCTGTGAAAATAATATATATCCACTAATAAAAAATCCACACACTGCCCCAATAATGTTGATTAGTGCTCCACAGCAATGACTCGCGTGTAAATAAACGTGAATCCAGTGCCAACAACTCGTGAATCCAAAAACATCCAAAGTGCCCCCTCACCTCCTTGCAGTGATCACAAGGGCCAGATCGCTTTAGTGTAAGACACGCTTTCCCAGGAATAGCCTCGTCACCATCAGATGGACCCTCCTGGATATCCCACAGGCTTTTATCGTCCTGAGTACTCCAATCCCCTGGTACTTGTAATAGTAGTTCACCCACAGTATTCAGCTATTCTAGATGGCATGAGTGTCGGGCATCCCGAGCCAGGATGATTAGCGATGAGATCAGGAGAAGAGCTCAGGATCACACGCGTTGTTGGCACTAGATTCACGTTTATTTACACTCGAGTAATTTCTATCCATGATTCCCAAAAGGGTTCTTCCCCTAGCGTGTAGCTTGCATTTGTATTTTTACCCCCCCCCAAGTACATTATATTACATTTTTCTACATTGAACTTCATTTGCCATGTGTTTGCCCACCCCTTTATTCAATCAAGATCTTCATGTAAGGTTTCAATATCCTCTTGTGAGGTTATTACCCTGCTTAGCTGCAAAACCTGAGACTGAACTATTATCCCAACCTCTATATCATTTATGAACAAGTTAAATAGAACTGGTCCCAGAACAGAGCCTTGGGGCACCCCACTCACAACTACAGACCATTCTGAATTTACATAATGTATTACCACCCTCTGGTAACGCCCCCATAACCAGTATCCAGGTACAAACACAATCATCAATGCCAACAGACCTCAATTTGTAAATTAGGTGTCTATGAGGTACTGTGTCAAATGCTTTGGAGAAGTCTAGATAAACTACATCCACAGGCCTTCCTTTATTCAAATTACAGCTCACATCCTCGTAGAATGTAAATAGATTGATCTGGCAAGAATCATCTTTCATAAATCCATGATGGTTACTATTACTGATATGGTTTTTATCTGCAAATTCTTGGATATGGTCCCTTATCATCCCTTCAAATTGTTTACAAACTATAGATGTTAGGCTGATTGGTCTGCAGTTTCCAGGTATGTATCTTGCCCCTATCTTGGTACAATATTAGCTTTTCGTCACTCCACTGGTACCATTCCAGTCAGTAAACTGTCCTTAAAGATTAGGAATAATGGTCTAGCAATGACAAGGCTAAGCTCTCTGAGGAATGTCGGGTGTAGTCCATATGGTCCTGGTAACTTGTTCAGATTAAGCTTTTCCAGTCTTTTTAGAACACTGGCTTCTGTTAGCCATGAGGGCACACTCCTTACTGTGTTGCATGCTAACACTCTCATCTTGTCTATTATACCCTTCCCTTTCCATAGTAAAAACTGAGGGGAAGAATATATTTAAAACAGTTTCCTTCTCTTTGTCGCTTGCATAAACTGTTATAAAGTGGTTAGCATTGTCTGGAGCAATTATGTGATGTTTTTGCATAAAGGAGTGAACAAAGTTCCACCAGATAAAGCTGAGATTTTAATATCAGACCTTTATCCATCAACATGAGATCATTGCTCCAGACAACATTAACCTTTAAAGTTGCTGGAAAAATGTTTTTTTGTTTTTTTATAGGCTGAATCTGAGTCTATAAAACAGTGTTTCAAAATCTTATGGTTTGTATTTTCCCACATATATCACTTAATCAGTGGCCTAAGTGCACCATGATTGTTTTTCTCTGAGGCTACACCCAAGTGAAATAAAAAAAACAGCAAAGCAGCACCACCCCATTTCACCCCATTTCATTTGGACTTAATAGCTGTAACTGCCATCACTTGTCTTACATCTAGTTTGTATGCAATGTAAAAATAATTACTTGGCATAGTCACAATTAAATTCAGATATCTTTATTTAGATATACGTAGAACAGTTTACATAATTTACATATTTTTCTTTTTTATTAAACAGTTGGCTTTTATTCAGGAAGAAAGAGCAGAACATGTGAACAAGAATGAGCTACAAGAAAACATAGCATATTATCATATCATGTAATACACAGTTTACAAATTTTCGGAGAAAACTCAGTAGTATAATCAAAACAGTAGGAAGCATTTGTATAGTAAAACATTTACAACTTTCAGGTATAATCATCAAGTCTGATAGAAAGAAAAGTAAGAACAGAGGAAAATGAAAAGCTAGGAAAGAAAGCAAGAAAATAGCATAAGTAAGGACAGATCCATCTCCATAAGAGATGCCCAGAAATCACCAGCATGACCCACACATCCAAAAGAGAAAAAGCGCTATTTGCCCATTAGCCCTTTATATCTTTCTGAACAAATGAAAGCATACCAACTGGACCACAATTTGTGAAACCTGGGAACCATGTCATCAGTCATAGTCAGTGTCCATTCCAATTACTGAAAAACATTAACCTCTCTTATCCAGTCTTGAATCGAGGGGGTATGAGTGGTCTTCCAATGTCTGGGAATTAAGGACTTAGCCACATTCAAAAGGTGCCGCACGAAGGATCTCTTGTATGATTTCATCAAGCACGCAGAAATATGGAGGAGGCAATATTCAGGAGTTAAGGGCAATGCAGTCTCCGTAATAGAGTAGATCAACTCTTGAACTTCAACCCAGAATGGCTTAGGTCGTGGATATTGCCACCAAACATGGAACAAGGAGCCCTCCGCTGACTCACAGTGCCAACATAAGCCTGACGTCTGGGGAAACTACCTCTTTAATCTGTCTGGCGTAAGGTATCAACGTGTTAACAATTTGTAGGAAGTTTCTTGAGTCCTGGTGCTGATGGAATATTTGTGAGCAAAAATGCAGGCTTTTCTCCCTTGGTCATCAGAGAACTCTGCCTGAAAGGCTGATTTCCAACCTAGCGAAAAATTGTCGTGGGTGACAGAAAGATTGTTTTGAAGCCAAGAATAGGCCGAAGAGGTGGTATTGTCAACAGATTTCCCTTTCAGATATAGCGTTTCTAGAGTTGTAAAAGGTCTGGAGAAGGTTGCCTTCCGTCTGTGGTTAGTCAAGTAATTATGTATGTGAAAATAAGTCCAGTATGGGAGAGAAACTTGACCACATATCTTCTGAAGCTCTCCTTTGGACCTAACTCCCCCTCGCTTGAGACAATGAGTCGCCAATAGAAATTACATATTAATACATCACAGTGACTTTTTTTTTCAGGCCATTCAGAATCTTCTAGAAAATGTACAGTCACTTAAAGTTAATTCACACATATTGGAGACTCCCCAAAGCCTGGGTAAAAAATCCAGAGAAACATATAACACATATAGCAATTAGTTTACACCTTGGATCTCAAAGATTTAACTGCATATTTTTTCCCTTACATGCAGTCTTCACACCTTTACCATTGACTTGTTTGTTAATCGTCTGCACAACCATGTAAAACAAAAAAATATACAATGTAAGTATAGAAATTTTCAATACGATAGATACAAAAATATTTGCAATGAAATATGTTCTCCTATGGAATACAATACCAATATACATTTGTTGCTGTGGGTAAGGCACTTGAGACTATATTTTAGCTCTGCAAATATAGCTACCTGTTTTTTTCTTTTTCTTAAATGGCATCCTCTGCATGTAAGAAATTGTACCATCCAGCCATCTTCAATACAGAGATCATTTTTCATTCATATAATGGCTTTGATTAATGGAGGAGGTGGGAAGAAGGGGGGCATATTCAGCGCTCTTGATGAGTGACTTTCACAGGTTCCTCTATTATTGACCTCTATTATTAAGCTCTATTAACCTTCACAGCATTGGAAGATTACCACTGCAGGGTTATGTCGGGGGGGGGGGGATCAGTTATCTTATACCCATATTATTTTGGGCTTAAGTTTTTTTTGCTGAACAAATATAAATATTCCTTTAGGTCATCCTGGTTGTTGCAATGATGATGTCCCTACTCATTAAAGGAGAAGTATAGCAAAAGCTTTTTTGGCTGTACCTATCCTATGGATCACAGGAATGCAGTCCTTTCTGCACCCCAATGACCTGTTTTCAGCCATCAACTGGCTAAAGCCCGCTGTCGGCTGATGTCACAGAGCCAGTCCTGACTCTGGAAAGATCCATTGGGGATGGTTACAATGCAGTCAGGCATGTATGATTCTCCTGACAAGCACCAAAACCAGACACATCCATTGGATTGCCAGACAGAAAAATGTTATTTGTTAGTCCGGAGAACATGCCTCCACTGCTCTAGAGTCCAGTGGTGGCATGCTTAAACCATTGCACTACTTGCATTGCACTTGGTGATGTAAGGCTTGGATGCAGCTGCTCAGTCATGGAAACCCATTCCATGAAGCTCTCTATGCACTGTTGTTGTGCTTGGAGGTCTTTAGCTATTGACTCTGCAGACAGTTGGTGACATCTGAGCACTGTTCGCATCAGCATGTGCTGACCCCGCTCGGTCATTTTACGTGGCCTACCACTTCATGGCTGAGTTGTTGTTGTTCCCAGTTGCTTCCACTTCATTATAATACCATTAGAAGTTGACCGTGGAATATTTAGTAACAAGGACATTTCATGGATGGACTTATTGCACAGGTGGCAACCTTTCACGGTACCATGCTTGAATTCACTGAGGTCCTGAGAGCAACCCATTCTTTCACAAATGTTTGTAGAAGCAGTCTGCATGCCTAGGTGCTGATCATTTGGTCAGGATCTACCCAGCTGCCTGGATCTGCAACTGTTTCAGCCAATCAATGAGCTACTGAGAGCCTAAGAACCCCACTCCCGACCCCTCGACAGCCCGGTGCTCCAGTGAGCACTGGAGGGAGCAGAGAGGAGAGAGGGTGACTGACAGTCACCAGATCTCTGCTGCCTGAAGACCAAAAACGGAGTGATCAGTGCTCTCTGATTGCTGAGTTCTTGGTCTTAGAGCTGGCAGGGGACAGATGCAGGATTGGATTGCTGCTGCATCCACCTAGGTGAGTATATATTTTATATTTTACTTAAACCCATACTTCTCATTTAAACTGAACATTCACATTTCATACATAGATCTGTTAGAAAATAAATAATGATGAATAAAAAAATACACTGCTGTATAAATTTCCAATATGTAAACAACTAATTTCTTTCTAATACTTGTAACTGTTCTCTCATACTAGTAACTAGACATTGATTTTTAGCATGTAGAGAAAATTTTGTAAATATTTTAATAGAACTATTTCACATTTTGACTAAAACACAAACATAAATATATATTACAAGTAACCTACTCTTAAATCTCCAATCAAGCTCCAGCTCAAAAATACAATCAAGGTCTAATAAAAAAATGTTTACATGTTGTTTATTCTCAAATAACAGATGAGCATTGACACAGAAACTGACATTTAATACAGGATTAGCCACTGATAATCCTTGAAGTGGACAAAAATGGCTGTGCAAAAAAAAGTGTGCATTATAAATGCTCACTTTTGTAGTGTGCTTACAGAATGAACAGTAAATATCTACAGTGTTGTTCTGTGATATAACTACAGATATTGTGCAACATAATGATTTGGCAAACAATACAATACAGTGAACATATACATGTTAAAAAACAAAATAAAATATAGAAATACAGCAAAAATAACCAACAGGGGACTGTAGATTAAGACAGAGATCCCAGGGGTGCAGAGATGAAGGTCAAGGGTGGAATGATAACTTAAATTTTTGTATTAAAGCAGTAGTAAACTAAAAAAGAAAAAAAAACACATTACGTGAAACTTACCTTAAATCAAACTCTCCAGTGGCTTGCTGTGTCTGCTGACAGGGCTACCATCCTCACCAGGTCTTCCATCCGGATTTGCGGTCTCTGGCGGTTTGAACAGCTGAGCCGTGATGATGTCACTCCCATTCATGTGCTTTGGAGCCAGTGGAGGTATTTACAGTACCTACAGGTGAGCCTTATTATAGACTTATCTGTAGGTAAAAGATAAAAAAAGACTTTATTACCACTTTAAGATGTCAGTGGGGATCACATAATAATTTGCTAAAAATACTAATAATATTGTACAAAATGCATAACTGCATAAACTGCTTTGCTCCTCTAATATTCATGATGTTGGGACCTGAAAAAATTAAACACTATCAAAAGGATGTGTGTGTATATGTGTGTGTGTGTTCTATGGAGGTTCCCCTTAGAATGGTTGCGCAGCCTGACATAAGAATGTTCTGTCCACATAATACACATTGATCCTGCACTGTAGACACACCTCTTGCTTAAACTATTAGTGTAAGTTTATTCTTCCCCAGTGCACATGATACAAATATATATATATCATAAAAATCATAAAAAGCCCCCATCATGATAATAACTAATACATTTATTATCATATTAATGTTTTGATGTATCGTGTTTTTAGGATTGGTGTGCGAACAATGTAAAACCACAGGACCAGGCTCACTTGCCACATTCTTCGCAGATTGAACTTGTGAGTGCAATTACAGCACTTTCATTTTCTGTTGTAGCATGTTTAGATCTAGTGGATGCGTGGCTGAAATGTTGGCCTGTAAATCACAATGGACATCTCTTGAAGCAAAGCTAATTTGAGATCATTACCTGGATTTAAATACAATGTTTATGAGCATCATGGAATCACATGGTATATATATATATATATATATATATATATATATATATATACACACTATATTGCCAAAAGTATTGGGACGCCTGCCTTTACACACACATGAACTCCATGAACTTTAATGGCATCTCAGTCTTAGTATGTAGGGTTCAATATTGACCCTTTGCAGCTTTAACAGCTTCAACTCTTCTGGGAAGGCTGTCCACAAGGTTTAGGAGTGTGTCTATAGGAATGTTTAACCATTCTTCCAGAGGCTCATTTGTGAGGTCAGGCACTGATGTCGGATGAGAAGCCTGGCTCGCAGTCTCCGTTCTAATTCATCCCAAAGGTGTTCTGTCGGGTTGAGATCAGGACTCTGTGCAGGCCAGTCAAGTTTCTGCACCCCAAAGTCGCTCATCCATGTCTTGATGGACCTTGCTTTGTGCACTGGTGCGCAGTCATGTTGGAATAAGAAGGGGCCATCCCCAAACTGTTCCCACAAATTTGGGAGCATGAAATTGTCTAAAATGTCTTGGTATGCTGATGCCGTAAGAGCTCCCTCCACTGGAACTAAGGGGCCAAGCCCAACCCCTGAAAAACAACCCTACACCATAATCCCCCTTCTACCAAACTTTACACATGGCACAATGCAGTCATGCAAATACCATTCTCCAGGCAACCGTCAAACCCTGACACATCCATCAGATTGCCAGACAGAGAAATGTAATTTGTCACTCCAGAGAACACGCCTCCACTGCTTCATACCACTGCACCACTTGCATTGCACTTGGTGATATAAGGCTTGGATGCAGCTGCTTGGCCATGGAAGCCCCATTCCATGAAGCTCTCTACACACTGTTGTTGTGCTAATCTGAGGGCCACATGAAGTTTGGAGGTCTTTAACTATTGACTTTGCAGACAGTTGGCGATTTCTGCGCACTGTAAGCTTCAGCATGCGCTGACCCCGCTCTGTCATTTTATGTGGCCTACCACTTCATGGCTGAGTTGCATTTGTTCACAGTTGCTTCCACTTTGTTATAATGCCACTAACAGTCCGCTGTGGAATATTTAATAACAAAGAAATTTCACGGATGGACTTCATTATTGCATTATTCACAATGATTGATGTTGGATCTACTGTATGTCATTGAAAGATGTGATTGATGTTGGATTTCCATTGGGAGACAATGTTTTCTTTTTTTTTTTAATAAATGACTTTGTCACAGTGTGTGTGCATTTATTTATGTTGTCTTTTTTGTAGGTAACATGGATATTTCCCCCATGTAGACCCACACATTCACTCAGATGTGGGAATGAGGCCCTTCTCTTCATCATCAAGGGCCTATAATTTACCCTCAAAAGATCCTTAGTTTTACCTGACTCCACTGCCATGTGATTATATGTGGTGCGTCTTTTGGAAATGGAGAATGGTTATTGCTAGTTGTTCTCTCTGTAACTGAGCTGAATCATTTTGTCAGCTGATGAGCAGTGTCCTTGTCACCAGGAAACATAGTAGCTGCAAGAAGTATGCTTCCAGAAAGGAGAATAGTGACACAACCTGCCACATGGCTTCAGTTTCAATAACATAAAAAAAGTATATATATATATATATATATACTGTACATATATAATTTTTTTTTTTGGTTGTGGGGAGGCGTGGTAATGAAAAATATATTTTATGCATGAACGTAAGGGGGCTTACCTTTCATAACTCGCTTTTTCCAGCTCCTTTAGGTCTCAGTACAAGGTTCCATTGCAGAGTTTACATATTTCAAAAAAGGCGAAGGCAAATTCATTTTCATATATTAACTAGTGGGCCATGAATTAATACAGCTTAAAAAGCACATAATCCTAAGGCATTTGCAATTCATTTTCAACAATCCTCATTTTAAAGAGAATCTTAGCTTTGAAATACTAAAGCATATTCTTTGAAGCGTACGTCACATTAAGAAATCCTTTCCTGAAATATCATTATCACGATTTTAGGTTTCAGTTCAATGTTTTAGAGCATGGTAAATTATTTATAATTTACCTCCAATATATACTGTATATTAGACTGAAAACTCAAAATGCCTAGCTCCAGATGTCTGTAATTATTTTTAAATTCTAAGACTAATTGTAGTATTTTTCATTATTAGGAGTAGGAACCTTTAATGTTTATATGATAGGGTCTACTCTTTATGAATTCATTACAGGGAATATAAATCTCAGCACTGGATGGGAAGAAATACAAATAGTTTGGTAAGTAAAATAGTTCCCATGTATGTATTTCATATATGTATACAACCGTTTGCCTAGATTTCCATTTTCCAACTTTTACTGGAAACTTATTTTATGAAACATATGCATGTTCAGGGTTTAGGCCCTCCCCTTCTCAAAAGGATGGTTGTCAAGCTGGTTTTGGCTTTACTCATTTTGAAATCTATGAGCAAAACATGCATGCTTTTTTGTGGTTTAGAAGCCAGAGACAGCAAAAAACTATCATTAATGGAAGATCATCACTGCCAGCTTCCTTGTTTCCAATGTAATGGGGTTCCTTCAACATAGGTAACTGGACAGATTTATTTACATATAGGTAATCTTTGATAAGATAAATGTTTCATGTTGTCCACATGTATAAGAAAAAAGTGGTTGTTTAACTTAGACAATAGTTGTGCCGAACTGCGATATTCTGTCATTTTGGTTATGATGGGATTTAAAAAGTGTCTTGCCACTTCATCTGAAAATTCAAGTCATAACAATATATAGTATAGGTAAATCAGATAAGGGTCAATTCACTAAGCTTTTTCACAGATAAGGATCTTTATATCAGTCATGTGAATAGAATTTTCAAATCTCATTTTACTGAAAATATCAATGTTGGTATTATTTATTTGTTTGTTTATTTACTTATGTATTTATTATAAAGATCTTTATCCATGTGTGCTAGCTTTGGGAATTTAGGCTATATAAGACAATATATTTTAAAGCCCATTTGAAATTTCAATTTAATTCTGCTAAATACATATTAGGTACAGCAAAACAAAAGGTGTTTCTTTGTTTTATTAGTAGCAATCAGGGGCGGACTGACCATTTGGAAACTCGGGCACTGCCCGAGGGCCCGGGGTCAGTAGGGGGCCCCATGAGATGCCCTTGGCACCTTTTTCATAGGCTTTTTTGAGTTTCTGCAATGACACAGGGGCCCCATGATCCCCTATTGCCCGGGGGCCCCATGAGTTGTCAGTCCGCCCCTGGTAGTAACTGAGTAAACCTTTCCCCTGCCAACATGTTGCAGAGAAGAACGCTTGCCCTGTATGGAAGCACGGTCTTTCTGCAGAGATCTTGCACACCCCTTGCTGAATTGGACTTATAGCTCTACAATCAGTAAAGCTCATGCTCCCCGCTGATTGTAGAGTTCTTGCTTTGACTCAGCAAGGGACATAAGTAGAGAGACCACTGCTCCCACACAGAGTCACTCTGCAGCAAGCTGGCAGGGATTATGATTTTCTATTCAGTCTGCAGTTGCTCTCTAAACAACCCAAGCTGTAAATCGTTGAACATCTTTTGTTTGGATGCAGCTGGAATGCATTTAGCTGATTTAAATTGTAAGTTTCAGGCTTTAACAATACAAGTATACTGGTGTAGTATTAAAATAGTGTGATTCTAGATGACTGCAAAATTTGTCAGGGACATGCTTGTAGCAGCTTCTTCTTTTCGTGATGTTCTACCCAAGGGTCTCCTGGCTGGAGGATATATTAGGCACTGGTTTCCCAAAGGTGGCCACTCAGAGTTCATGACAGAGGACATAGCAGGAACCATTGAGAAAGTCAGGTGGCAAAATGTGCCAGTTAGTGACATCACAACGGAATTAAAAGTGCCATCTTGGTTTCTGTTCTTTCACTCATTTAAATAAATGTGAACATTCTAGTATGGAATAAAGGGTTTTTATAAATTGCATGCTGCTACACTATGGTTGGTTTTATGCTACTTTTACATTATTATTCTGCACTTTAATGGAGACAATATCTAATCTGGAGTGAATGAGAAAAGAGGTTATATTAGCGAGAGCAAGCCCAGTGAAATTTGGGCAAGTGTTTTGCTAAGGTATATCGGCAAGAGGATTGATGTATGAAGATGGGAGTGCACGGGGTGAAATGTTTTAACGTATTGTGTGAGCACATGTATTTATATAGCAGCTTATTTTATGAAATGGGATTACACTATTATATATATGTTTTGTTTTTGATTGGTATTTTATGAGGATTGATGAAATAGGAGAATGTTTGGAGAGACAGGAGGAAGAAAGGCATTAGTTGATGACTATTTGAAGATTTTAATAGTTTGGTAAGGGAATTTTGGCATGTGGACTTAAAAGAGTGGAACAAACTGGGTGATGCACAATATACAGTATGTTTACACATATATGCATAATATAATATTGAGGAGGTATTGATCATACGGTGTGTGTGGATATACTACACTATATAGTTTTTTATTTAAGTTTTGGGAACACCAATCTTTGCTTTCTTCCAGTATAATCAAGATTCCCCAATCTTTAGATGGCTGCTCCCAAGCGAGTGACTGCTACTGTGCTCCTGGGATGCTCAAGGACTTGAGCGCTTGTGTTGTGTTTTTTCTTTTGACTTATGCCTACAAGCATGTGGGTGCCATACAAACTACTGAGTACCATTTTGAGTGGCTGCAATGAAATGCCAGCAAAATGGACTAGCCTGCTGCATATTTTTTTCACTTTGATTTTTGGGGTGTCTTTGAATTCAGTCCACTGTAGGTTGATAAGTTTAATTTCCATCAAACGATGGGGCATCCTTACATTCCTAACACAGTACCCAGCCCATATCAGTATAGATATCCAGCATTATATATTTCCCAATTGAGTTCTGATGTGTTTTCAAAGTGTTCCTTTAATTTTTTTTTTTTACCCGACACATAAAACAAAAGTCATAGCTGTTTAATTTTTATTGAACACAAATACAGAGCCCCTACATGTAAAAGGTTGTTTACTTCTCTTGCCTTTACACCAAACAATAATGAGATTAAGCTTTTACTAAGATCTCCAACAGTACAATATGACTAGGTACACAGTTTGGGCAAAATGCACCAAACTAATAAATGTAAAACCTCATAAATATTATAATTATCACAGTGAGGAATTGTACTAGGCTCTATATACTGAGGCGAACTGAATTTAGAATAAGTACACAATGGTAGTAATAAGGAATTTAACAGAACCAAACTGCTGAACCTAGATTATAATTAACTAGATTGTTATATTTCAATGTCTGAAGTCAGTTTAGTTGTAAAGATAATAGTGTGCTTGGTAATTACAACTGTCTAATGGCAAATTTTAATGAGGATCATAGCAAGACATTGGCACACTTACGAAACACATACAAATTAGCAGGTACAGTGAACCTTTCAGAATTCTGTCCTTTTTAAACAATCTTCATATTAATGTAAGAAAAAAAGAAAATATTGTACATAATTATTTTTTTATGTAATGCACAGTATATAGTACAAGACTGTTAAAAAAAAAAGATTTCTACTTTTTATGGCACTAATTACAAAAGGATAGGGATGAGCCATACTGCTGGGTTTGGTGTACTTCATAGAAGTCTGGATGCAGAACCTGAACTCCATTGAAGGGAGCAGAATCTGTCAAATTAAAAATGCCCATTTTCTGGGCTAATAGGCAAAGACATATTAAAAAAAACACTGTAGGTGGACACTGCCCTTGGGAATGTACTAATGCAAAAAAAAATCCCTAACTAGAGAAGAAATAAAACAAAGAAAGAAAAAAACTATTGGGTGATATAAATCTGTTTTGCATCTTAATCTTACCGGGTTTTGATAGAGCCACCAGTATTGCCTCATACATAAAGGCTGGTAATAAATTATATTCAATATATGTGTTAAAATTGTCTAATAGTGATGGAAATTTTATTTCTTTAAAAGCCTTATATACATCTGCTGGGAGAATATTCTACCCTGGGACATTATAATTAGGAAATGTCTCCAGTGCTTTTTCCAGCTCTTCCAAAATACAAAAAAAGAATCTAAGTAATCTAATCCTCAACTCCAAAATTGTTAACCTCTTCATGCCAACAGTATGCATATATGCGGCCTCTCAGCGGGTGGGCCTTAATGCTGAGAGGCCACATATATGCGTGCCTGAATGTAAACACAGCTGTGCCGTGAGTGGATGCCTTGTGTGCTCCCGCCACAGTTACCGGCGGCTAATGGAAAGCTCCCAATCTGTACTTGGGATAAGGAGCTTTCCAATCATGTGATTACTGTGACAGCCAATCACGGCAGTCACATGATCAGAAACCCCATCTTCCAGCATCATAAACCCCTTAAAGGGCTGAGAGGTGCTGGCGTTGAGGGGTTAATGTTATCTGTTCTATTTAATTATCTAGTTATTTATCTGAATATGTATCTAGTTGTTTATATAGACATGTTATTTAGAGCCATATAAATTGTATGTTATTTCAGAGGTAGAAGAGATTACTATAACAGTTTCATTTTCTATTGACAAAATGCAGACAGATGGCTGCTGAGCCTATGTTATTATATAGTTGCTATTACATGCCCTGCTTTATGTCTGTTTTCAAAAAAATGCTATTTAAAAAAATGTTCCACATTTTTTTCACTAGATCCTGTGCTGCTGCTTCCCAAGCCCTCAAGGAATATAGTAGAGGGATTTGTAATATATTCCACTTCTGCTCTATTCACTTATATCATCAGATTCCTCTCTCATTCCTTCATATATACTTTACCAACTGACATTTGTTTTACAAGTAACCCCTAAAGATATGCTTTCAAGACATTCCAGACTACCAAAAGAGAAGCTGTAGAGATATTCCACCCCAAAAAATCATTAGCATCAGAAGGAATAGAAAAGGACTATGAGAACATTATTCACCAATAAGGATTTAGTCTCAAAGTAGAAGAAACATTTCTGTTAGACATGTGTGTGTTGTTTTGCTACAATTCATTTTTTGGATGAAAAATGAATTTTCGGAGATTCAGATCTATACGAATCCCCAAATGGACATGGCAACAAATATAAATTAATTTGAAAAAAGTTATAACAAAATAAATAAATGCATTCATTTCATTAAATTTTTTCATTCAGAGTACATCACATGACGCGATAGCAGCTCGGGCCCATGGGGAAATTAATTCATTCAAATTCGTTAGATGATTCGGATAACGATTGAATCCAAATTTTGTTCCATTTGTTAATAACACCAGTCGCTATCGTCCAATCAGCTCATACCATTTCTCTTGGTGGACGAAAAATATCAACTCTTTCTGTTTCAAATCTGTCTGAATTGATAATATATTGAATATATAATAATCTTCTTGGAAAAACTGCAATGTTTGACCAACAAATATACGAAACAAATGTCAAAGATATGAAACAAATTTTGAAAAGAAATTGGTTCAACAAAAAGAATATGACTACACCAAATTCTTCAATGAATAAATGCATCTGAAATGAAAATTTCCAGCATGTCTAATTTCTGTTATTACTTTCATTGCACTACCAATGCAGAATGATCAGAAATTCCCCTAGTTATGGATTTAGTCCTTTAAATGAATGGTATAATGTTAGGAGAACCAACTGTTATGTCTATTCTAGACAAAGTTGTATGCATTTTAGAGAAAAAAAAATATCTCCAGGATGCATATACGGGCCTTTTGAGTTTATATAATAAAAGAAAAAATTTCAAGGAGTGGAAATGTAATTTATTTTTCAACATATTCCCTTGCTACATTTATACACCCTTCCCAGTGTTTAACTAATGCCTGGAAAGCTTTGGCATAGAAAGATTTATCAGTACTCCTGAATCATCCTAGAACAACCTTCTTAACTTCATCATCAGGGTTAAAATGCTGACCTCTGAGAAACCCTTTTAGGAGTCCAAACAAGTAGAAATCGCTCAGAGTGAGGTCCGGGCTGTAAGGGGGATGTGGCAATTACTCCCAGCCAAGTTGCTGTAATATGCACATAGCGTAGTGAGCAGTATGAGCTAATAACTTGTCCTGGAGAAACGGGATGCCCTTACTGATCAAACTAGGCCATTTTTTTCCACAGACATGTATGCACATCACTAAGAACATGACAGTAGCATTAACTGTTGATAGTGGCATCACAGGGTACAAAATCTACATGAATAAGGCCATGTTTGTCTCAGAAAACACTTGCCATCAGTTTACCTGTAGGCGCAGACCTGTGGTGCAATTTCACTACAGGTTACAGTATGTGTCAATTATCCAGGATTAGATGTTCCACCTGCTGAATGTTCACCGGAATGACTGCTGTGGGCTGCGAACCACCATGGCTCGGATCGTCACTGATGAATGTATGGCCACGTTTGACACTTTTACACCATTCAGATTTCTTACTGCGGCTCAATGTCTTATCACTGTACTGTGCTTAAAGTCTTCTGTAGATATGTGGGTTTTGCGCTTTCGTTCACAAGTAAATACATCATCACACACTGTTCCATGCATGCACTAATACTGTTGTCTGCCATCTTGATTAACAGTCTCTAGACTGGCCCACAGCATGTGCGTTGCCTATCAGTAAATGGACACACTTGCCACTTACTACTGCATGTAGTACCACCACAAAAGTTTCCATTTTTATACCTGTAAAATTAAAAGTCCTGGTTTAACTTGAACGCCCCTCGTATATGCCATACAGTATATCTGTTAATCTCAGTGCCTGTTATAACTAGCAAAAAAAAGAAAGACAGCTAGGAGATTGAACTAGAGGGAGAGAAAAAACCTCAACACTCAGATCTTCTCTAAGGACCATAAGGGGGGGGGGGGGGAGAATATAACCTCTGATTTAGTTATTATTTTGTCCCTAGAGGCAGACTGTGTCTTTTCCAGAAGTCCTGTACTCCCAGGACTACCATTAAAAAGAAAAGAACACAAGGAAAAACAGTATTTTCTAGAAATGAAAAGTTTTAATGATAACATTAGCAGAAAAATCACTTACAGTGAAGAAAGTAATTGAACACTTACGGTGGCCATACACTAGACGAAAAATTTTTGAAAATCTGCCATTTGGACAGTTCATTCATTTTTTGGCCAGCTAATTGGTATACATCAGTAATGAGTAGTGAGGTTTTTGAGCCAAAAAAATTGAAGAAAAGTTTGGAAAACGTCTGCCAAATGGCCGATAAATTGAAATGCTTGTGTTCATTGTCCATTAAAAAATGAATTGTTGCTACTGAAAATGTGTGAAAAAAATTTAACCCAGAAGATAAATAAATGTGTCAACAAATGGTCATGTCAAAAGGCAATAGTAAACACCACAAACCATATAACCAGCAACATTGACAACAGTGATGTACCCATCCTGAAAAAAGCTAATAAAGCTAAAAACAGATCAAAGTGCAATAGTAAAAACTTTATTTCAAAATATTTTTGTAGAAAAACTTTACAAATTGTTTTACAAACTTTTTTTATGCATAATTTGCAAAAATATTTTACAAACGTCTTTGTGCATAATTTGCAATGTTTTTTTCTAATCTTCAAAAATGCAAAGCAATATTGTTACAGTTTCCAAAACATTCCAGACAACACTGATTTCTTATTATCAAACATTATCAATAGTCTCAAGATATTGGCCTGCAGAATAAACCTGTCTGAGGTGATATTTAAAGTTTGTGATGACAGTCACCCCTACTATAGTGTAATGAGTGCATGTCCATAAGAGTGCATGGAATATTTGGGTGCAGGTAAAGACTAGTACCATATGCGTACATGCAAACATGCGCACATGTGACTTGCTGTGCCTGTACAAAACTATAGTAGAGGTTGGCTGGCTGCACAAATACAGCCTTGCTGCTCTAACCAGGTTTATTCTAGGCAGGCTTGTAGCATAAATGTCCATGAAGCATTCACATTACAGATATGTACAAAATATTTAGGGCTGCACAGTGGCTGAATGGTTAGCACTTCCACCTGGCAGCACTGGGGTTGCTGGTTTGAATCCCAGCCATAGCACCACCTGCCTGGAGCTTGCATGATCTCCCTGTGCCTACATGCTCCTGTTTCCTCCCACACTTCAAAAACATGCTGTTAGGTTAATACAATGAAAAACATATGATATGTGGTGCTTTACCAGGACCAATAGCCCAGAACTATCTTGATACATAATGTAAGTCCTACTTACTGTTACAGAGTCTTCATAAGTCCTAGATTTCTACAAGATCCAAAGAAGCACAAGCAGCAGTGTGACCAGCTCTGTAGGGAAGACAGTAAGGGAACAACAGGAGGTGCCATTTAAGTGCAGTATGTGCATAAAGATGGTTTATTAAAAGCAGTTAAAAACACTCACAACATGGCTAAAATATTAGACTTATCAGATAGTAGGTCCTTCGCTCGCTCCAATATCAGGGTCAGATGGAATCAGGAAGTACACCAGAACCAGCATGGAATGCACATGCAGAAGTGATGTCATTGGAAGGAGGAGAGGATCAGGACCAGTATCAGGCTACACGGTCAGAGCTGCTTCCTCTTTCTAGAGGCCTCCTACAGGCTCATTGTCTTCAATGACTAGTCTAGGGATGTTTTGTTTTTGGTAGTTAATTGAATCTTCCTGTCAGTATATCTGCTTGCCCATACATCCCTAGTGGGCAAGCAGATATAAAGACAGGCCTACAGGAGACCTGCATGGCACCAGTGATCTGCTGATCGCTGGTGAAATGCTTTACAGGCTTCTGCAATTAAAAATAATAAATGCACATTTTTTACCTGAAAAAATGTGCATTAATTATTTTTGGTCAAAAGGTGAACTTATCCTTTAAGTCTTTATCCTTTATTGTTATGAGGGGTGACACATGGCACTGCTGAAAGGCCTCATCAGGCATCCTCAGATAGTTCTGATAATCATCTGGATTGTTTTACTTCAGCTCTTGAACCAATCTCATATGTGAGAAGTTATCACGGTTCATCAACCACTCCATAACCTTCACCTTTTTGTTCCGGGTTCCTCTGCTTGCTGTACAGTTATGGCAGTGGTCCTTTCATCCACATCCATACCGAAGGTGGTGCTGATGTAGGTGATGCTAGGGAGATGCAGGAGAGATGTTCATCATGCACAAGGTTTATTGTGACGAATGCACGTTGCTCCTCTGGGTGTATACGGGGTACACAGGAGTCCAGGTGGAAAGGTCAAATAAATTTTGTCACTTCCTTTTTTTTAATGCAAAAAATGTAAAACAATTAATTTGTGTACATAAATGATTTATTGATTGAACATTGATCATTACATGATGGCAATATTGTTTGCTCTCACGAATGTGTGTTTATTTTTCTAAAGCGTGTTTGAACAATTTTTCCACTAGTGAATGGCTAACATTAGCATAAGGCACTTGGAGTTGCAGTAGTAGAGACAAGATCCAGCAGCAGAGATGACAGTCAATATGCTGCTGGATCTCATTTCTGCCTCTGCACCTCCAAGTGCCTTGTGCTAAGTGCCTGATTACTTTCCTCACTATGAGTGATTTAATGCTATTGTTATTAAAATTTCCTTCAACACACAACAACTCTGCTATACTTTTTTTTCTTTTTTTTTTGTGCCTGTGCTGGATCTTGCCCAGTCTTGAGTAGCTGCAGGACTCTGTGTTGTTCTCATTCTTCCCCAAGTTTTTTGGTTCATATTCTGGTATATGAGGACTTGACCTGTCTGGTTACAGCTCACAGTACTGTACACCACGTTATATATTTTTCTATTTAACATTTTAGCTTCTGCACATGATTTTTAATTTCCTGGGATTTATCCCTTTTTCTGTGTACCTGTACCAGAAAAATCTATTTTTGCACTATGTATTGTAATATTCTCAAGGCAGCGTGTTCTCTGCAGGTTAGTATCTCTATCCAGAAAAGGAATTCCTCTGGTTTCCCATTAGCCCGCAGTCTGTGGGCTTGTTACAGGCTTCAGACCTGGTCCCGCACCTGCAACTACCTGCAGCTGAATCATGCTGCTCTTGTGAGACTCGTATGGCTGCCATTCATTCTGGATGGCATTTCAAAGCATCTCAGCCTGCAGTGTGATTGTAGGTACAGGAGCCGCATGGTCAAAAAGACCATGCGGTTTCCCTTTGGATGCACTTTTGGAAAGGTGTGAAGGACACGCAGCACAGCAGTCCATTCAAATGAACGGGCCACCGCGTCCAAGCAAATGCGGGAAGCACGGCCCACACTAGTGTAAACTGGTCCTAATTTGGCCAGAATCGATCATAGCATTCCCCTAGGTGTGTGTTTGTGTGTGTGGGGCCCTGACTACTGCAACACAAAAGAAAAATGCATCTCTCCCTAACACAAAGAGAAGAAATTTCTCATTGCTCTCCATTATCCCCATCAGTTTTTTTTGCCAGAATTCCAACAATTCTGATGTTGCTCCAATGAAGTCTCTAGTCAGTGTCACCCATTTTGTTAGTGTTAGCATTTGCTTTTTGCTTTAGACAATGCATACTGTTTTAAAGAATAAAAAAAAACAACCATGTCACTTACTCTCCCTTCCAGAACCAGGATTATTTCCCATTTCCTAAATACTGTCTAGTAAAAGTTTTTTCTTCCTCAATTGCATCCATCTCGGTCATTGAAATGATGAGAATCATTCTTGCACTGCAAAACATTGTTCATTGAAGGGGTTTATGTACTAACTATTTAAAGAAAATCACTTGCCTCAACAGAAATCAATTCAGGTGTATCAGAATGATCAGAAATTGAGCTTACAGACTGCATTGTAACACTGAATCATGTACTATCTGCCATTGCTTATGGGTCCAGCCTGGCTGAAACCTCCTATCCTTTCCTCTTTTGCTGTTTCCCCACATCATCCTATTGTAATCTTAACCACTTGCCCTCCTGAGGATTTACCCCCCTTCCTGACCAGGCCATTTTTTGCATTAAGGCGCTGCGTTACTTTACCTGACAATTGCGCAATCATGCAATGCTGCACCCAAACGAAGTTTACATCCTTTTTTCCCACGACTTGAGCTTTCTTTTAGTGTATTTGATCACCTCTGCGGTTTTTATTTTTTGCGCTATAAAAAAAAAAGACCGACAATTTTGAGAAAAAACATTATTTTTTGACTTTTTGCTATTCAACATGTCCAGCAAAACAATTTAAAAAATCAAATTTCGTCATAGATTTAGGCCAAAATGTATTCTGCGACATGTTTTTGCAGAAAAAAAATCCCAATATGTGTAAATTAATTGGTTTACGTGAAAGATATAGCATTTACAAATGTTGATATATATACTGTGATTTTTTGTTTGTAATTTTTGCTAGTAATGGCGGTGATCAGTGACTTATAGAGGGACTGCAGGACTGTGGTGGGCATTCTAACACTGGAGGAAACTGACGTGATGTCACTGACATCCCCAGTGACACCAATACAGTGATCAGTGCTAAAAAAAGCACTGACACTGTACTAATAGCACTGGGCAGGAAGGGGTTAACCATGAGGAGCGATCAAAGGGTTAACTGTGTGCTGTTTTGCTAAGTACTGTGCCTGTGTGCTCAACCATGCAAAGCACTGTGCAGAAGCTGACAGGGAGGAGAACTGTTTTGTTTACAAACAGTTCTCCTCCCTGTCAGAGGTCAGAGATGCATGGCAATTACCGGGCGCCAGTGAGTAATCACTAGCCGGACCTGGTGGTTGACAACCGCGTCCGAGAATGGTGACAGAAATGCAAAATCACATATATATATATATATATATATATATATGTGTTATTTTGCGCACCCGTGCCACCCTGTAGCAGTATTTCTGCTATAGGGCAGTTGGGAAGTGTATACATACCACTTCCTTTTGCTTTTTTGGCATCTACACCGAACACTAAAAGCTCTCCATAATGAGAGAAAAGCATGATACTAAATGGAAGTAGTACCAACTATCAAGATCCATGGGAGATCAGGGGATCTATATAAGCCAAAACTACAAGTAGCAGCTCCTATTCCTCTCTAGGACCTAAATATTCATGCTAAATTAGGCAAAAGCGCACGTTTATATGCTCACCTGCAGAATTGTGAAACTGTTCACTGAACGATTTCTGGATCAGAGATATACAAAGAGATCTGAAAAGCCTGGAATTCCTTTTTTATCAGCACACTTCATATGAAAGATTTCCACAATGGTGCACTATATTTTACAACATTGTGCAGAAATATAGTAGAGTGATGGCATTAAAAAAACAAGTAGCCCTCTAGTCTGCCTCTTTTCACATTTTCTGTTTTTTTTTAAACCTATTTGTCTGAAAGTAGATCCATGCATTTTAACATTTTTTAAAGCATTTTTAAATTCACTTACTGTTGACTGACACCCTACCTGTGCTGGAAATCTGTTCCAAGCAACAACTACTCTTTCAGTAAAAATTGCTTTCTAAAGTTTAAATGTTCCTGCACTTTCAAGCCCTATTCACACCCTTAATGTATTTAAAGGTTTCTATCATATCCCTCATATCCCTTCTTTCCCTCACACTGTGCATATTGAGTCCCTGCAGTCTCTCCTGACATGTTTTATCTCTCAGACTATTTTTTGCCTATTCTGGAGTTGGTCTATCTTATCAGTAGCTTGTTGGATGGGAGGTCTCCAAAACTGGACAGAATGTTCACACCATGCCTGCATCTGAATCACACAGGAATACGATGTGCGTTCCTGTGTCATTCACATACTGTTTTGCATGCACTTATTTTTAAAGCGCACTGCAACAAGATAGCATGGTACAAAAGTACCATGTGATCTGATGAGGGCCGGTGCAGGCAAACACACTGTATATGCAACATGCGTTTGGCGTGTCATTCATTTTCATTGACACCTGCTGCAGATCAGAAATGAAGTGCTTTTTGCATTCAGTTTCTGTTAGACATTTTTGATTTTTTGTCACTTGTAATTTTTTGTTCACTGTTTGCTGGTGTGTGTATGTCTTTTGCTTTATTGAAAAAAAAACCTACTTGTTATGTCCAGGAGTCTGCTGCTGAGATGGCCAGATCTGCGTAGCTACACAAAGAAACTAAGACCAGACAATATATACTGAAGTAAATTTATTTGCAGAAAAAAAAGACATGCACAACAGCAAACAGTGAACAGAAAAACAAGTTACCCAAAACCTAAAATGCCTAAATAAGTAACAGAAACCTAAAAAACTAACATACAATATATACAAAATATATACAAGATGGGAAGCATGCATGGGTAACAAGGAAATCACAGGGATGCAAGGTAAGGGAGAATAAGGACTGGGTAAAAGAACAAGGGGAACAGAAGTAAGGCAGCAGGGCACAGGGTACAGGAGGCAAGGCTAGCTCAGGAACAGGATAAACAGGCATACAGAATCTGGCAATGAGGCAATCAAAACACTGTTGCAAGGTGTATTAGTAGAGAGAGGCTTCTAGCAGCTGGTGCCAGGTGCTGCTGATTGCTGAAACCTGCTGGGTGCTCGGAGACACCTGCTGGTGGACACTGAAATGACAGATTTCTGTCACGAGAATCACAGCGCCACCAGCAGGTGAATCAGGTTCTGACACATACACTGAGTTCAAATGTCACATTAATTGTATTAGCACATCTACACAACAAAGCTAGAGTGGCTGATTAGCACAGATTTATTTTTCTATAAAAAAAAAGATAAATATGATTGGTTGCTAATGATAGTGGAAGCATATAAATGCTTTTTTTTACACAGGCATCCTTGTCTGAGGATTAAAGCTTTCAACCATGCAGGAATAGTCTCAACCAGAATTGTTATCTTCGAGTGAAAGAAAATCCTGTGCTTTAAAGAATGTTATAGGGCACTACAGGAAAAACAAAGAAACACAGCGCCTCTAAGTGTGTACTGTGTAGGTATTTAATAGAAAGATAAGTAGTAAGTCACATCTTAGAATTTAAAAACAGGCTCATGGGTAAGAGGGTGAGACGTCTGTAGCTAGATGTTGTTGTGTGTCTGATCCAGAGAGGAGATCGATTGAGTCCATCAGCAGGGGGTGCTGTGCATGTGCAACATGGATGGTAAACCTGGTGGAATCTCCAAGGTGTCTTCCAGCAGATGGTGCTGTGCATATGCAGCATGGATGGTGGAGCCTGGCAGCGTCTCCAAGATGTGTGGGATCAGCACTTGTGGCGTCTGACGTCATCAAAATGCGCTGCGTTTCTGAGCATGTGCAGGATGAGATGAGTCCAGGCATGCTCTTTCATCAGGTAGGGCTGCCTCTCTGGATCAGACACACAACATCTGGCTACAGATGTCTCACCCTCTTACCCATGAGCCTGTTTTTAAATTCTAAGATGTGAGTTACTACTTATCTTTCTATTAAATACCTTCACAGTACACACTTAGAGGTGCTGTGTTTCTTTGTTTTCCCTTCTGCAGAGTTATGCTTCGCTCCTACGCAGCTTACCCTTAGTGCCAACTGGGCTACCTTCACCCCTGCCCATTTGGAACTCATAAAACATACATGGACTGCCACACCATGCGCCTGTTATCCCTTTTGTACTACAGGAAAAACACTGCACTGTATGATGCATAGTGCCTCATGCTCAGGGGCGGACTGACCATTTGGAAACCATGAGATGCCCCTGGTACCTTTTTCATAGGCTATTTTGAGTTTGGGCAAGGACACAGGGGCCCCATGATCCCCTATTGCCCGGGGGCCCCATGGGTTGTCAGTCCACCCCTGCTCATGCTTTTATGTAGCTTAATTATGGTGATGGTAAGTGTCAGCTCGGGAAGTTCCTCCTTCACTTTGCATACTACATTAACAAAAAAAAGTGTGTTATTATGACTTATAGTGAGATTTAATGCACAGTAAAAGTGCTCATTAATGCAAAATTCCTACAATGCTCATTAGAGTCATGTCTTTTTGAATGAACAAATGAATGGGAATTGGTATTTCTACTAGTTTTAGCCTGCTATAGAGATGCACCTGTTCAGAAAGCAAGCACGTTTTTAATCCTCTGAACCATTTACTTCTTTTAGATGTAATGTAGATTGTTCATGATAATTGCTCTGTAACTTAAGTAACATTTACTATTTTTTGCCTATCAAGATGACTTGTAGAAAAACATCACTATTTCTATCCATTCTATTGAGTGATTATGTGTTATTTTGATAAGAAAGCAGCTTCAGAGTTTTGTAGGGGTATTAAAAATTGAGCAAACATCAGATTATTGCTGTATTTCAATCTCATAAAACTAAAAACTTCATCATACCGTGTGTGTGTTTTCACTGTTAGATTTTTCCCAACCACAATATACTGTATATACACCTATATTGCCAAAAGTATTGGGAAGCCTTCCTTTACACGCACATGAACTTTCATGGCATCCCAGTCTTAGTCCGTAGGGTTCAATATTGAGTTGGCCCACCCTTTACAGCTATAACAGCTTCAACTCTTCAGGGAAGGCTGTCCACAAGGTTTATGAGTGTGTCTATGGGAATGTTTCCCCATTCTTCCAGAAGCGCATTTGTGAGGTCAGGCACTGATGTTGAACAAGAAGGCCTGGCTTGCACTCTCTGCACTAATTCATCCCAAAGGTGTTCTATTGGGTTGAGGTCAGGACTCTGTGCAGGCCAGTCAAGTTCCTCCAACCCAAACTCGCTCATCCATGTCTTTATGGACCTTGCTTTGTGCACTGGTGCGCAGTCATGTAGGAAATGAAAGGGGCCATCCCCAAACTGTTCCCACAAAGTTGGGAGCATGAAATAGTCTAAAATGTCTTGGTATGCAGACACCTTAAGAGTTCCCTTCTCTGGAACTAAGGGGCCAAGTCCAACCCCTGTAAAATAACCCCACACCATAATCCCCCATCCACCAAACTCTACACTTGTCTCAATGCAGTCAGTCAAGTACTATTCTTCTTTCAACCGCCAAACCCAGACACGTCCATCAGATTGCCAGACAGAGAAGCGTAATTCATCACTCCAGAGAACACATCTCCACTGCTCTAGAGTCCAGTGATGGCGTGCTTTACAGCACTGCATCCAACACTTTGCATTGCACTTGGTGATGTAAGGCTTGGATGCAGTTGCTTGGCCATGGAAACCCATTCCATGAAGCTCTCTATGCATTGTTGTTGTGCTAATCTGAAGGCCAGATGACGTTTGGAGGTCTTTAGCTATTGGCCACTTCTGTGCACTGTGCTCTTCAGCATGTGCTGACCCTGCTCTGTCATTTTATGTGGCCTACCACTTCATAGCTGAGTTACTGTTGTTCCAAGTTGCTTCCACTTTGTTATAATACCACTAGAAGTTGACCATGGAATATTTAGTAGCAAGGAAATTTCAGGGATGGACTTATTGCACAGGTGGGAACCTATTACGGTACCACGCTTGAATTCACTGAGCTCCTGAAAACGACCCATTCTTTCACAAATATTTGTAGAAGCAGTCTGCATGCCTAGGTGCTTGATTTTATACACCTGTACTATGTACCCCATACTCATTCACAAGGGGGGCTAAGATCTGAGGGCTTCCAGATTCCGATAAGTCACCCCCCCATAAACCTCCACAACCACAGCCCACATAAAACTGGGTGGAAGAGGCACTTGTCCACATCAACATGGGGCTCAAAGGGCCTGGTATGGTGTTCAGGGGGAACCCCATGCACTTAAAAAAAAATCAATGTGGGGACCCCCTTAACCTTCCTACCAGACATTTACCTAGTATCACCATGGCCAAATTTGGGTAATGATCTCACCACTCTCCCCTTCCCTTCCATTATATAGCTGATGACTTAGGTGAGCTCAGGGAGTGCTACCATCAGGGACAGTCGTGTGCTGTAGGTTGTCAAGTTTTTATTCAGAGTTGGAGGTGATGGGCATTGTAATTTTTTGGGGATTTAAATTTTTTTAATAAAGGACTTTTCAAATATTTGGGCGTCTTTATTTCCAGGTTACATCTCTTTTTCTGTGAATGAGTATGTACCCTATTTATATTCATGTGGAGGGACAGTATCTGGGTTCCCCTTATTATTAAAGATAGATTCCAGATTCTGATAACCCCCAAGCATACAAACCCAGCCACTGGATAAGGGTGGTGGGGATGAAGCCCCCCTCATCAACTTGGAGACAAGATGCTTTGCCAGGGAGGACTCCCTATGTTGAGAGCATGTGGCATTGTATGCCCTCCCTTGTTCCTGACCAGCCAGGATGCATGCTTAGATTAAGGGTGTAGTAAAGCGGTAATTTAAAAAAATGTTTGCATCAATACATTTTCCCTAGCAGTGCCCAGCCCCCAGTGCCATTTGTTTGAAAACCCCAAATGTACAGAATTGACTTTAAAGATTTAACTCCTATTGGATTAACATTCAGAACTTTTAAGCTGTTCGGTGAACATCCCTTAAACTGAAACCAGGTACATTCAGCTTATCCCTACTGTTAATGCCATACAATTTAAAGAATACAAATGCTGGATTTTAACTAAAACTATAATGACAAGTACACCATGTGATTCATTAAAAATAAATGTAAAGCTTTCAATAGTATATTACCTTTTTTTTACCTTTTTTTAGGGATCTCTCATGTAACCGTGTCAGTTTCACCATGCTATTTGTTACTGGGTAACTAGGCTTTAATCTTAATGTTTTTTTTGTCATAAAAAGTTTGTCCACTCAGTCATCCTGATGATAACTGACAAAACATCAGAGGTATTGCTCCAAAGTTTGATTGATCCTCTCGGTCTGACCATTAGACTGAGGATGAAAAGTAGAGGATATATTCATTGTTACACCTAAAGCAAAGCAAAAGCTTTTCCAAAATTTCAAAGTGAGAAGGGGTATTTTAAGGGTCATGTGATTCTGACTGTTAGGACCTGCATGTGAACCCAGGACCTCTTCTGCGTCTGGCAGTAACTCTTCTTGCTAAGTCACCTGAGATGCTGGATAGCTTCCTGTCTGACAATCTTGCCTTGTGTCATGTTTTTCTTGAAACTTAAACCTTTTGCTCCTCCCATGAACTTCCTATTAAAGCCATGCTTTTGCACTTCCTGTTTTCCAGATAATTGTGCTCTCTCTAGAAAATATATTGCTCTTGTCACTCCTGCTGCTGTCTGTGCCTTTGCTTCCACTTGTTACTGACCTTTGGCTTGTCTACTAATTATGCTTCTGTTTGATCCCTACATGCTATATCTGCTACTGGACCCCAGTTTTCTCACCTTCTGGTGGGGTGATCCTGATAACTGTGACCTGGTACTAACACTCAGCAAAACCCATCTCCACCATCAGGGCTCTGGTGAATACTACTTAGTACTTAGACCCTGAACTTTGGGTGAGCCAGTGTCATCAGCCAGGGTGACCTGCTTGTGTACCTATCCTGCTGGTCAGTGGGAGTCTCTTTACTGCTTTAGCTTCTGGCCTTTGAGCCTGACCCCTGACCATGAGACTGACAGCCAGCCATGACTAAGGCCTCTTTGTAGACCGAGACATGTTAGCCTGAGTGGAGTTATTACACTGTTATAAAAGTTTATTATGAGAGACTTACAAGCTGTGCGTTGGTTTTCATGAAAGTAGTCATAAGGACTTGGAAGCTTGATCATGCACTGGGCTGTCAGAATCTCATGACAAATAAAATCGCATTGTTTTCAGTGGTGCCACTTCACATCAATGTGAGGGGTGCAATTTTGGAAAAGGTTCCCATACTACTTTAGTGTGATTTACAGTGCAATTTGGCCCCACAGAATATGCAAACCACATCCAAGATGCAACCAAATCACAAAAAAGGCACACTGAAAATTAGATCAAAATCACATCACAGTGTGAACCAAGCCTTAGTTTGCTGCACAACAGCATTGCCAGCATTGTTTTTTTCACTATACTTGGTTTTAAACAGAAAACCCATCAAACCTTATTGAAACAAATACACAAGATGGTCTAAATAGCCAGCAATAAGAACAATTTAAAGTGGAACTTCACCCATAGCCACATTTGGCACTTTTCTCGGGGGAGGGGGGAGGAGGAACAGGTAACTGGTTTTGATAAGTACCCGCTCCGACTTATGGTCAGATCAATGCAGTGACATTCGGGCCCCTCCTCCTTCCCCCTGCAGCCTTCTGGGAAACATCACAGGTATGACCATTCACAAAACACAACATAACTCACTCATGCACGAAACCTGCTGTGAAGCCAGAAGGCTTCACTGCCGGTTTCCCTTACCTGAGATGCTGACACCTGGACCTGAAATGGACTGAAAATCGGCTCGGTTGAGGACATCACTGGATCCCAGGTCAGGTAAGTGTCCTTATATTAAAGTCAGCACCTACAATATTTGTAGCTGCTGACTTTTAATTTTTTTTGGGTGGAGACTGGAGTTTCTCTTTAATGGAACCTGTATATTCTGTAGGTTTTTATATATTTTATGTATAATTTTACTCACAGTGTTTTAGAAGATTGGCTGTCTGAATAATCGAAGGACTAAATCTCATTGCACATCCATCACTGCAAGAGAAATAATTTGGTCAATGTGACCTATAGAGCATTTCCCTTTGCATTTGCCTATATGACAGATGATGGGAATGAGGAGTAGTGAGAAGACGTTATCAGCACCGATATAAACAATGGCATTAGCTGTGCTCAGCTGCACTTTTATAAGGGAATTTTGGTGCAAACTGCTAAAAGAAAATTCTTATATCATAATCAGAACATGCATTTTAGTTTTTGAGATTTAACCTTTTCATGGCCTGAGTTAAGGAATAGACATCCAGACCACATTATACAGCATCAGTATGCATCAGTTAACCTGACTACAAATTATATAACTAGTTTTCAGAATGAAAATAAATTTGACATTGTTTTCAAGCAGATGAAAGGCATTTATTTGGAAACTATTTTAATAAACACCATGTTTAGATGTTTTTATTATAAGCTGATAAATGGGAAAAACAATTAAAAATGAATTTGTTATTTTATGCATGACACATTGCAATCCAATTTTAAAACTTTTAAATGTATCATGCATTTTTATCACTGCATTTCAATGTAAGCTGAAGCAGCCAATATACTGTATACAAAACAAACAAACAAATAAACAAACCAGTGGGGTTACTACAGTTGGCTGTCATGATGGTTATATAATCAAAACTAGTCAGCATGGATTCTGATCAATTGTGTGAGATAAGTGCTGTCATTGAGAACGAATTCTAGGAACTAGGGGGCCACATATATGACATGTAGAGCAATATTCCTTCACTAAGTGGCATCATGCTGAGGATCATTAATCTTTCTAGAGTATGCAGGAAGGAACCAGGAATGGTTAGAAAAATGGCTCTGTAGCATTCCAGTGATACCAGGCATGTATTTTAAACTGTTTAAGATGAATGAATGCTTCTTTCAATGGATGCTGTATTTGAGTTCACATCTGTGATATCATGTATCACTCCACGTCAACCATTGTAACCAGGCAGTATTTTCATTTCAAGCTTAAAAACTCATTCTTGGCTATATGTTTACATATTAGAAAATCTGGAAATGTAATAATTGTTGTATGCCTGGATTTATTTTGTTCCACATATAAAAATACAAGAGCAGGTTCATTTCTGCTGCTAGGGAAAGCTTTATATTTTATTGACCAACTTACACAAGCAATAACTGTGCTGTATTACTTACAGTGCTATGTTATTACTATAGTATGTTTATGTACTTATGTGTTTTTTACCAATAGAAAGAATAGAGAAAGAGAAAAGTGAGTTATTTGCATTTTGCAATAACAGTGCATAAACTTGCATCATGTACTGTATATCATTTTTAACTAACCAAGCTTGGAAAAATGCTGCATAGAGATATGTAAAGAAATAACCCTTTGTTTAACATTACTAAGAAAATGACATTCAGGCTAAATACAGTTAACTCCCTATTGAGATAAACATGTACTAATCTTTTTAAATGGCTTGAACATTACATTTCTCTAGGGGAAAATGTAGTAATAGTAAAATCTAAGCAAAACAGCAATGAACAAAAAGACGGTACAACCTGTGTGGGTTCCATACACTGAGTAACTCAAAGAACATAAATCAATTGTTCATTTTATTAAATTTAATGATTTGTTATTTTTCTATATCCATAAAAACAGTTATGGTCTAGATGTGTTTCAAGATTTGTGGAGGGAGTTCTGTGATGGGTTCTTGTGTACAACATGCAGGTGTAATCATATTGTTGGGAAATATGATTGTATTCTGAAATCGTTTTACAATGTGCAGTTTGGTACACACACTTGAAGACCAGGCCTATTCTGGCAGTTTTTATTTACATGTAAAAATCTGTATTTTTTTCCTAGAAAGTTACTTAGAGGCCCCAAACATTATATACAGTATATTTTTAAGTAGAGGCCCCAGATTATTCTCTCTTAAAAAAATTTATGCCACAAGGTATTTGCGCAGCAGTTTTTTGGATAGAAAAATTTACTTTTAATATACTTTTAATTTTAATGCACAAAGTAATACCTAATTTTTTAGTAAAATATAAAAGATAATGTCATTCTGAGTAACAAGATACTGTACATGTCTCACTTTAAAATTGTGCACACTCGTGGAATTGTGCCAAACTATGGTACATACCAGTTTAGAGTAACACAGAAGGTCTGGTGCTAAAATTATTGCTCTCAGTCTGACATTTGCAGAGATTTCTCATACGTGTGGTGCGATCGCTGTCTTCATATGCGTGCAGGACCTACATGTGAATTTGCCATTGAGAGCAAACACAGTGGGACAGGGGACTTTAACCTCTTGCCACCCGGGCTATAGTCGAATGACAGCTACAGTGCGGTTGTCCAGTTCTGGGAGGGCTTTCTATGACGTCCTACCAGAAAACGCCCTCCTGTACACCCCCAGGGGGCGCACACCAGGCAATCTCCATGATCACAGTGTCCTATAGACACAGCTGATCACATGATGAGGTAAAAGGCCAATCACAGCGGCATTTTACCACATGATCCGCTGTGTCCAATGACACAGCAGATCACCGAGTATATACAGTTGCCGGTTATCGGCAGCACTTTCCTCACAGTGTTATAAAAGTACTGCCAATAACCGGCAATTGTCATAGAACAGATCGGCACTGATCATCAGTGCCCAGCAGTGTCGCCCAGCAGTGCCTCCCACCAGTGCTCATCAGTGCCACCTATCAGTGCCCAGCAGTGCCCCCATCAGTGCCTCCATCAGTGCCACCCATCAGCTGCTCCCATCAGTGCCCAGCAGTGCTGCCCATCAGTGCCCAGCAGTGCCACCAGTCAGGGCCATCAGTCAGTACTGCCAGTCATTGTTGTCAGTCAGTGCTGCCAGTCAGCACTGCCTGTCAGTGTCGCCCATCAATGCCCATCAGTGCTGTCCATCAGTGCAGCCTATCAGTGCCCATCAGTGTTGCCTATCTGTGCCACCTAATCAGTGCCCAACAGTGCTGCCTATCAGTGCTGCCTATCAGTGCAGCCTCATCAACGCACATCAGTGAAGGAGAAAAATTTCCTGTTCGCAAACTTTTATAATAGAAACAAAGAAACACTTTTGTTTTTCAAATAAAACACCCAGTGGTGATTACATGCCACCAAAAGAAAGCTCTATTTGTGTAAAAAAAATTACAAAAATGTCATGTGGGTAGAATGTTGCATGACCGTGCAATTGTCATTCAAAGTGTGACAGTGCTAAAAGCTGAAAATTGGCCTGGGCACGAAGGGGGTACAAATGCCCGGTAGACAAGTGGTTACATTTTTTTTTTTTGGTTAATTTTACACTGTCTCTTTATTTTTTAAATCACTTTTATTGCTTTCACAAGGAATGTAAACATCCCTTGTGATAGCAATGGGCATTGACAGGTCCTCTTTAATAACATATCTGGGGTTCATTAGCCCCCAGATGTCTCTAATGCCCTTGAAAGCATTGGATCAAACTTGAATTGGTTTGACCCAATGCTTTCGCAAACTAAAACTAGCTTGTAAACAAGACCTGAAACTGAAAATGACAAAAAAACTTCTGGTTTCTAATACCATAGAGATGATTGGGGAAGATCTGGTCCCCATTCACCTCTATGGTAAGTTGGTGGAACCACCAGATTCAATTCCAGGCTTTCTGGTTGAACGGAAAATGCATTAATTTAACTGACAATTGCACAGTCATGCAACGCTGCACTCAAATGAAATTTACATCCTTTTTTCCCCATGAATTGAGCTTTCTTTTGGTGGTATTTGATCACCTGTGCAGTTTTTAATGTTTGTGCTATAAAAAAAAGACCGACAATTTTGAGAAAAAAACAATATTTTGGACTTTTTGCTATTAAACATGTCCAGTAAAAAAATGTAAAAATCAAATTTCATCATAAATTTAGGCCAAAATGTATTCTGCTACATGTCTTTGCTAAAAAAAAATCCCAATATGTGTAAATTAATTGGTTTGCATGAAACTTATAGCATTTACAAATGGCGATATAGATCCTGGAATTGTTTTTTTTATACTAAAAATGGTGGCGATTAGCGACTTATGGTGGCGATCAGCGACTTTTAGCGGGACTGCGGGACTGTGGCGGGCATTCTGACACTTGGGGGAACTGACTTGGTGTCTCTGGCATCCCCATTGACACCAATACAGTGATCAGTGCCAAAAAAAAGCACTGACACTGTACTAATGACACTGGGCAGGAAGGGGTTAACAATTAGGGGCAATCAAAGGGTTAACTGTGTATAGGGAGTGTTTTACTGAGGGGCAGGGGGTGTGTGCTTCACTGTAATTACATTGGCTCCTACTGATGTCAATCAAATCCAGTGAGATGGGAACGTGAGATGAGATGAGGATGATACATGCTGATTGTGTCTATAGATGCACACAGCCTGGCTCAGGAACAAACCTGCACGTGTGTCACCATAGGAATTTGCTTGCTATGGGGGCAGACACAGAAAAGGAGGAGCTGACAGCACTGGTGGGGGATCCTAGAAGAGGGGGTATGGGGCCGCTCTGTGCAATACTAGTGCACAAAGAAGGTAAGTATAAACTTCTTTTTTTATTTTAGGTAAAAACATTGGTGCCTTTTGAATAAGTTTAGGAAGGTAAGCATGTACCCAGTGGGGAGGGTGGAGGTCACAATCATGTTGATACCAGTGTATATTTATGACTACACATATTGCACAAGGATATTAGAAGATGCAATTTATGGACAACATCACTCATTTGCAACCTATTGCCTTTTATTTTCTATGTTCTCATTTGGTGATTGTTATCGTGTTTTGATTTTTACTTTATTGTGACACACAATTTGTTGATCATTTTTTTATTTGATACACATTGTTATGTATAAATGCATTAGGAGATATAGGTGCATGGCCATGTAGTGTATGGTTTACCTGCATTTAGCATGGCATATTTTATAAACACAATACTGAAGAAAATGATGAATTTGAGAGGAGTCTCCATCTCACTAAGCAGATGGTTAATGGGATGGAGGTGGCAAATGGAGTACGTCCCAGGATTATCACATTGGTAAATGAGTTCTGTAGCTAGCTGGAGTGGCAAAGGGTTTCAGAAAATGAAAGTAAGTGCATAAACAAATATGCTTTTGTACAGATGTGAAGGTGGCAAACCAAGAAATGGCAGCCCTTGATGTTACTGATTTTCCTAACAGCTGAGAGAGCAGCCCAGTAGAGGTGGGGATTGTAATGCACCAAGGCCTAGAATGGTGGTGGTAGAAGGGGCATTTGTAATCAGAAATGCTGAAAAAAGAAATTGTTGCCAGGACTGTTTCAGCTACAATGTTTCCTTTCTCTGTGAATTGTCAGAATTGGCATATGATGGTCCAGATAAACAGGTTAGTGGGAGAGGTTGGTCATGACTAGAGATGAGCGAATTATTCAAAAATTCGATTCGGCTGATTCGCCAAATTTGAGGAAGAAATTTGATTCGATGCGAATTTATTCGCTGCGAATTTAACTTATAAAATGGGTTTCTAGGCTTCAGAGAGCCTTTATATTAGTGCAGAACACTGTACCTTTAATTTAAATGCCCTTGGAGATGAGGAAGGAGAAGGAGAAGGAGAAGGATGAGAAGAAGGAGAAGGAGAAGGATGAGAAGTAGGAGAAGGATGAGAAGAAGGAGAAGGATGAGAAGAAGGAGAAGGATGAGAAGAAGGAGAAGGATGAGAAGAAGGAGAAGGATGAAAAGAAAGAGAAGGATGAGAAGAAGGAGAAGGAGAAGGATGAGAAGAAGGAGAAGGATGAGAAGAGGGAGAAGGAGAAGGATGAGAAGAAGGAGAAGGATGAGAAGAAGGAGAAGGATGAGAAGAAGGATGAGAAGAAGGATGAGAAGAAGGATGAGAAGAAGGAGAAGGATGAGAAGAAGAAGGATGAGAAGAAGAAGAAGGATGAGAAGAAGGAGAAGGATGAGAAGAAGAAGAAGGATGAGAAGAAGAAGAAGGATGAGAAGAAGAAGAAGGATGAAAAGAAGGAGAAGGATGAGAAGAAGAAGAAGGATGAGAAGAAGAAGAAGGATGAGAAGAAGGAGAAGGATGAGAAGAAGAAGAAGGATGAGAAGAAGAGGAAGGATGAGAAGAAGGAGAATTCCAAGCCGGCAAAAAGTGTATCTGCAGAGCTCCGCTATTTCTTAGCGGAGCTCTGCAGATACACTTAGCGGAGCTCTGCAGATACACTTTTTGCCGGCTTGGAATTCTTCTTATTTTCATCCTACTTCTTCTTCTTCTTCTTCTTCTTCTTCATCCTCATCCTCAGAAGAAGAAGAAGAGGATGAGGATGAGGATGAAGAAGAAGAAGAAGTAGGATGAAAATAAGAAGAATTCCAAGCCGGCAAAAAGTGTATCTGCAGAGCTCCTCTATTTCTGACAGATACACTTTTTCCCGGCTTGGAATTCTTCTTATTTTCATCCTACTTCTTCTTCTTCATCCTCATCCTCTTCTTCTTCTTCTGAGGATGAGGATGAAGAAGAAGAAGAAGAAGTAGGATGAAAATAAGAAGAATTCCAAGCCGGCAAAAAGTGTATCTGCAGAGCTCCGCTAAGTGTATCTGCAGAGCTCCGCTATTTCTGACAGTTCTCTGACATTCACATTTACAGCGGTTGAAACATTGTATCTATTTGTTTCCATAAATGGAAACAAATAGATACAATGTTTCAACCGCTGTAAATGTGAATGTCAGAGAATTGTCAGAAATAGCGGAGCTCTGCAGATACACTTAGCGGAGCTCTGCAGATACACTTTTTGCCGGCTTGGAATTCTTATTTTCATCCTACTTCTTCTTCTTCTTCATCCTCATCCTCAGAAGAAGAAGAAGAGGATGAGGATGAGGATGAAGAAGAAGAAGAAGAAGAAGAAGTAGGATGAAAATAAGAAGAATTCCAAGCCGGCAAAACGTGTATCTGCAGAGCTCCTCTATTTCTGACAGATACACTTTTTCCCGGCTTGGAATTCTTCTTATTTTCATCCTACTTCTTCTTCTTCTTCTTCTTCATCCTCATCCTCATCCTCTTCTTCTTCTTCTGAGGATGAGGATGAAGAAGAAGAAGAAGTAGGATGAAAATAAGAAGAATTCCAAGCCGGCAAAAAGTGTATCTGCAGAGCTCCGCTAAGTGTATCTGCAGAGCTCCGCTATTTCTGACAGTTCTCTGACATTCACATTTACAGCGGTTGAAACATTGTATCTATTTGTTTCCATTTATGGAAACAAATAGATACAATGTTTCAACCGCTGTAAATGTGAATGTCAGAGAACTGTCAGAAATAGAGGAGCTCTGCAGATACACTTTTTGCCGGCTTGGAATTCTTCTTATTTTCATCCTACTTCTTCTTCTTCTTCTTCTTATTCTTCATCCTCATCCTCAGAAGAAGAAGAAGAATGAAAAGAAGAAGAAGAAGAATGAAAAGAAGAAGAAGAATGAAAAGAAGAAGAAGAAGAATGAAAAGAAGAATGAGAAGAATGAAAAGATTCTTCTTCTTCTTCTTCTTTTCATTCTTCTTTTCATTCTTCTTCTTCTTTTCATTCTTCTTCTTCTTCTTTTCATTCTTCTTTTCATTCTTCTCATTCTTCTTTTCATTCTTCTCATTCATCTTCTCATTCTTCTTTTCATTCTTCTTCTCATTCTTCTTTTCATTCTTCTTCTTTTCATTCTTCTCATTCTTCTTTTAATTCTTCTTTTCATTCTTCTTCTCATTCTTCTTTTCATTCTTCTTCTTTTCATTCTTCTTTTCATTCTTCTTCTTCTTCTTTTCATTCTTCTCATTCTTCTTTTCATTCTTCTCATTCTTCTTCTCATTCTTCTTCTCATTCTTCTTTTCATTCTTCTTCTCATTCTTCTTTTCATTCCTCTTCTTCTTTTCATTCTTCTTTTCATTCTTCTCATTCTTCTTTTCATTCTTCTTTTCATTCTTCTTCTCATTCTTCTTTTCATGAAGAAGAAAAGAAGAATGAGAAGAATGAAAAGAAGAATGAAAAGAAGAAGAAGAAGAATGAAAAGAAGAATGAGAAGAAGAATGAAAAGAAAAATGAAAAGAAGAATGAGAAGAATGAAAAGAAGAAGGAAAAGAAGAATGAAAAGAAGAAGAAGAAGAATGAAAAGAAGAAGAGAATGAAAAGAAGAATGAAAAGAAGAAGAATGAAAAGAAGAAGAAGAAGAATGAAAAGAAGAATGAAAAGAAGAAGAAGAATGAAAAGAAGAAGAAGAAGAATGAAAAGAAAAAGAAGAAGAATGAAAAGAAGAATGAAAAGAAGAATGAAAAGAAGAAGAAGAAGAATGAAAAGAAGAATGAGAAGAATGAAAAGAAGAAGAAGAATGAAAAGAAGAATGAAAAGAAGAAGAAGAATGAAAAGAAGAAGAAGAAGAATGAAAAGAAGAATGAAAAGAAGAAGAAGAATGAAAAGAAGAAGAAGAAGAATGAAAAGAAGAATGAAAATAAGAATGAGAAGAATGAAAAGATTCTTCTTCTTCTTCTTTTCATTCTTCTTCTTCTTTTCATTCTTCTTCTTCTTCTTTTCATTCTTCTTTTCATTCTTCTCATTCTTCTTTTCATTCTTCTCATTCTTCTTCTCATTATTCTTTTCATTCTTCTTCTCATTCTTCTTTTCATTCTTCTTCTCATTCTTCTTCTCATTCTTCTTTTCATTCTTCTTCTTCTTTTCATTCTTCTTTTCATTCTTCTTCTCATTCTTCTTTTCATGAAGAAGAAAAGAAGAATGAAAAGAAGAATGAAAAGAAGAATGAAAAGAAGAATGAGAAGAATGAAAAGAAGAATGAAAAGAAGAAGAAGAATGAAAAGAAGAAGAAGAAGAATGAAAAGAAGAATGAAAAGAAGAAGAAGAATGAAAAGAAGAAGAAGAAGAATGAAAAGAAGAATGAAAAGAAGAAGAAGAATGAAAAGAAGAAAAAGAAGAATGAAAAGAAGAATGAAAAGAAGAATGAGAAGAATGAAAAGATTCTTCTTCTTCTTCTTTTCATTCTTCTTTTCATTCTTCTTCTTCTTTTCATTCTTCTTCTTCTTCTTTTCATTCTTCTTTTCATTCTTCTCATTCTTCTTCTCATTCTTCTTTTCATTCTTCTTCTCATTCTTCTTTTCATTCTTCTTCTTCTTTTCATTCTTCTTTTCATTCTTCTCATTCTTCTTTTCATTCTTCTTTTCATTCTTCTTCTCATTCTTCTTTTCATTCTTCTTCTTCTTTTCATTCTTCTTTTCATTCTTCTTCTCATTCTTCTTTTCATGAAGAAGAAAAGAAGAATGAGAAGAATGAAAAGAAGAATTAAAAGAAGAAGAATGAAAAGAAGAATGAGAAGAAGAATGAAAAGAAGAATGAAAAGAAGAATAAGAATGAAAAGAAGAATGAAAAGAAGAAGAAGAAGAATGAAAAGAAGAATGAAAAGAAGAAGAAGAATGAAAAGAAGAAGAAGAAGAAGAAGAATGAAAAGAAGAATGAGAAGAATGAAAAGAAGAATGAGAAGAATGAAAAGAAGAAGAATGAAAAGAAGAATGAAAAGAAGAAGAAGAATGAAAAGAAGAAGAAGAAGAATGAAAAGAAGAATGAAAAGAAGAAGAAGAATGAAAAGAAGAATGAAAAGAAGAATGAGAAGAATGAAAAGATTCTTCTTCTTCTTCTTTTCATTCTTCTTTTCATTCTTCTTCTTCTTTTCATTCTTCTTCTTTTCATTCTTCTTTTCATTCTTCTCATTCTTCTTTTCATTCTTCTTCTCATTCTTCTTTTCATTCTTCTTCTCATTCTTCTTTTCATTCTTCTTCTTCTTTTCATTCTTCTTCTTCTTTTCATTCTTCTTTTCATTCTTCTTCTCATTCTTCTTTTCATGAAGAAGAAAAGAAGAATGAAAAGAAGAATGAAAAGAAGAATGAAAAGAAGAATGAGAAGAATGAAAAGAAGAATGAAAAGAAGAAGAAGAATGAAAAGAAGAAGAAGAAGAATGAAAAGAAGAATGAAAAGAAGAAGAAGAATGAAAAGAAGAAGAAGAAGAATGAAAAGAAGAATGAGAAGAAGAATGAAAAGAAGAATGAAAAGAAGAATGAAAAGAAGAATAAGAATGAAAAGAAGAATGAAAAGAAGAAGAAGAAGAATGAAAAGAAGAAGAAGAAGAATGAAAAGAAGAATGAAAAGAAGAAGAAGAATGAAAAGAAGAAGAAGAAGAAGAATGAAAAGAAGAATGAGAAGAATGAAAAGAAGAATGAGAAGAATGAAAAGAAGAAGAATGAAAAGAAGAATGAAAAGAAGAAGAAGAATGAAAAGAAGAAGAAGAAGAATGAAAAGAAGAATGAAAAGAAGAAGAAGAATGAAAAGAAGAAGAAGAATGAAAAGAAGAATGAAAAGAAGAATGAGAAGAATGAAAAGATTCTTCTTCTTCTTCTTTTCATTCTTCTTTTCATTCTTCTTCTTCTTTTCATTCTTCTTCTTTTCATTCTTCTTTTCATTCTTCTCATTCTTCTTTTCATTCTTCTTCTTCTTTTCATTCTTCTTTTCATTCTTCTTCTCATTCTTCTTTTCATGAAGAAGAAAAGAAGAATGAGAAGAATGAAAAGAAGAATGAAAAGAAGAAGAATGAAAAGAAGAATGAGAAGAAGAATGAAAAGAAGAATGAAAAGAAGAATGAAAAGAAGAATAAGAATGAAAAGAAGAATGAAAAGAAGAAGAAGAAGAATGAAAAGAAGAAGAAGAAGAATGAAAAGAAGAATGAAAAGAAGAAGAAGAATGAAAAGAAGAAGAAGAATGAAAAGAAGAATGAGAAGAATGAAAAGAAGAATGAGAAGAATGAAAAGCAGAAGAATGAAAAGAAGAATGAAAAGAAGAAGAAGAATGAAAAGAAGAAGAAGAAGAATGAAAAGAAGAATGAAAAGAAGAAGAAGAATGAAAAGAAGAATGAAAAGAAGAATGAGAAGAATGAAAAGATTCTTCTTCTTCTTTTCATTCTTCTTTTCATTCTTCTTCTTCTTTTCATTCTTCTTCTTTTCATTCTTCTTTTCATTCTTCTCATTCTTCTTTTCATTCTTCTTCTCATTCTTCTTTTCATTCTTCTTCTCATTCTTATTTTCATTCTTCTTCTTCTTTTCATTCTTCTTTTCATTCTTTTCATTCTTCTTTTCATTCTTCTTCTCATTCTTCTTTTCATTCTTCTTCTTCTTTTCATTCTTCTTCTTCTTTTCATTCTTCTTTTCATTCTTCTTCTCATTCTTCTTTTCATGAAGAAGAATAGAAGAATGAAAAGAAGAATGAAAAGAAGAATGAAAAGAAGAATGAGAAGAATGAAAAGAAGAATGAAAAGAAGAAGAAGAATGAAAAGAAGAAGAAGAAGAATGAAAAGAAGAATGAAAAGAAGAAGAAGAATGAAAAGAAGAAGAAGAAGAATGAAAAGAAGAATGAAAAGAAGAAGAAGAATGAAAAGAAGAAGAAGAAGAATGAAAAGAAGAATGAAAAGAAGAATGAGAAGAATGAAAAGATTCTTCTTCTTCTTCTTTTCATTCTTCTTTTCATTCTTCTTCTTCTTTTCATTCTTCTTCTTCTTCTTTTCATTCTTCTTTTCATTCTTCTTTTCATTCTTCTCATTCTTCTTCTCATTCTTCTTTTCATTCTTCTTCTCATTCTTCTTTTCATTCTTCTTCTTCTTTTCATTCTTCTTTTCATTCTTCTCATTCTTCTTTTCATTCTTCTTTTCATTCTTCTTCTCATTCTTCTTTTCATTCTTCTTCTTCTTTTCATTCTTCTTTTCATTCTTCTTCTCATTCTTCTTTTCATGAAGAAGAAAAGAAGAATGAGAAGAATGAAAAGAAGAATGAAAAGAAGAAGAATGAAAAGAAGAATGAGAAGAAGAATGAAAAGAAGAATGAAAAGAAGAATGAAAAGAAGAATAAGAATGAAAAGAAGAATGAAAAGAAGAAGAAGAAGAATGAAAAGAAGAAGAAGAAGAATGAAAAGAAGAAGAAGAATGAAAAGAAGAAGAAGAAGAAGAATGAAAAGAAGAATGAGAAGAATGAAAAGAAGAATGAGAAGAATGAAAAGAAGAAGAATGAAAAGAAGAAGAAGAATGAAAAGAAGAAGAAGAAGAATGAAAAGAAGAATGAAAAGAAGAAGAAGAATGAAAAGAAGAAGAAGAATGAAAAGAAGAATGAAAAGAAGAATGAGAAGAATGAAAAGATTCTTCTTCTTCTTCTTTTCATTCTTCTTTTCATTCTTCTTCTTCTTTTCATTCTTCTTCTTTTCATTCTTCTTTTCATTCTTCTCATTCTTCTTTTCATTCTTCTTCTCATTCTTCTTTTCATTCTTCTTCTCATTCTTCTTTTCATTCTTCTTCTTCTTTTCATTCTTCTTTTCATTCTTTTCATTCTTCTTTTCATTCTTCTTCTCATTCTTCTTTTCATTCTTCTTCTTCTTTTCATTCTTCTTCTTCTTTTCATTCTTCTTCTTCTTCTTTTCATTCTTCTTTTCATTCTTCTCATTCTTCTTTTCATTCTTCTCATTCTTCTTCTCATTCTTCTTTTCATTCTTCTTCTCATTCTTCTTCTTCTTTTCATTCTTCTTTTCATTCTTCTCATTCTTCTTTTCATTCTTCTTCTCATTCTTCTTTTCATGAAGAAGAAAAGAAGAATGAGAAGAATGAAAAGAAGAATGAAAAGAAGAAGAAGAATGAAAAGAAGAATGAGAAGAAGAATGAAAAGAAGAATGAGAAGAATGAAAAGAAGAATGAAAAGAAGAAGTATTCCAGTACAGCAAAAAGTGTATCTGCAGAGAGCTCCGCTATTTCTGACAGTTCTCTGACAGTTCCTTCACATTTACAGCAGTTGAAACATTGTATCTGTTTCCGAATAAAAACATCTGTATCCTAAATGGAAACAAATAGATACAATGTTTCAACCGCTGTACATGTGAAGGAACTGTCAGAGAACTGTCAGAAATAGCGGAGCTCTCTGCAGGGACACTTTTGCCGGCTGATCAGGAAAAATCCGATGCGCGCACCCGAAGTATGCTAATATTCGGATTCGCCGCGAATCAAATTTTTCCTGAAATTCGAAACGAATTCCACTTCGCCTGGTTCGATTCGCTCATCTCTAGTCATGACCTACCTATCTTGGTCCATATTGGGACCCATGGCAGAAAACATGGAAGGTGGTAAATTCTTATCTGCTTTGTGATATAGATATTTATTTACAAAGTGATTCAGCCTTATTGATACATGACTTTAACCCCTTCATGCCTAAGGGTAAAACAAATCTAAATGCCTAAGCACAATTCTGCAACGTTGACATGTGTTAGTAAAACCGTACATATCGTCACAACTACTTTGTACATCCAGGTGGATTATACCTTGTTTTTTTCAGGACAAATTGGGCTTTCATTTGGTGGTAAATGGTAATGGATAGCTCCTAATTTTTTTTTTAATATTAAAGGAAAACTGTGCCAAAATAGTAAAAAAAATCATTTTTTTAAATGTAACTGTGTGTTTCTTGTTACGACCATAACCTACCACCAAAGAACAAGCCAAAATACATTCTCCAGTTCTTGACAATCGCAGCGATACCATATATGTGTATGTTATTTTTTGTTTGTACCCGTAGTACAGTCCAGAAACAATAGTGCGCATTTTGTTTTTGTCTTTTTTTTTTATTTTTTTTTACATAAAACACACTGTCACTGACATTGACATTAACACTAACTGACACCAATTTTTTTTTTAAATCCTGACCTTTGACCCTGACCTTGCCCTTGACCCTGACCTTTGACCCTGACCAAACACTAACCCTGGTACTGAACTAGATCAAACCTTGATCTAGGTATTTTTCTTTATTTTTTCTTTTATTTTTTAATATTTATTTATTATTATTTTTTTTTTACAAACTTTTTTTAATCTCTCTATGTCAGGAGTTCGAGAGATACAATGTATCTCTCTTCTCCATTCATAGAGAGAGAGAAAACAAGGGGGCCAGGCTGCACAGTGATTGATCACTGTGATAGCCAATCAGAGGCTATCACAACGATCACGTGACCTGGAATCGGGAGTCCCGGGTCCCGATCGTTAGAACGGGACCCGGGGCTCTCAGTGACACCGCGGTCTTGGTGTTGGAAGCGTGCCGAGCGGCGCGCTCCCAGCACAAAGACAGGTATGCAAATATGCGGCCCCACGGAAAAAAGCCCAGGTCCGTGAGCCGAATATTTGTGTTACGTCGGCGTCAAGGGGTTAAGGAACTCTGCATCTGAGTACCAAAAAAACCCACAAAAATGCAATTTAATTAATTTTTAATATTCAGAGCAGACTCCCTTATCCATCCATATCTCCATGCTTTATTTTGCTGAGAAATCACTTTGAAAAACACCCCAATAGCATTTCTGGCCATGGCCATCTTAAGTAAAGGCAGATGATTCATGTAGCATTTACTTCCTGTAATCCATTTTCCCTTAGCTCAGGCTTGCATTCAGGAGGGTGTGCTTAGCTGAGAAAACCCCTCCTCCCCCCCTGGAGACTCCTGAGATTTGTTACATTATTTGCCTAGACCTAGAAACCAGGAAGTTATTAAAGACGTGAAAAAAAAGTTTAAAATAAGTGAATATGATATACTTTCCTATCTATGTACTAATGCTAGCAGCAAAAATAGTCATTGCTGATTGAGAGAGTGAAGTTCCACTTTAACCTCCTTAGCGGTATTCCCGAGTGTAGCTCGGGGTAAAATTTGAGTACCAAGAGCGGTAACCCCGAGCTACACTTGGGCTTACCATGCGGCTTTGCTCAGGGAGTCCCTGCAGCACTTACCTTGTCCTTCGCTCTCACGATGTGTCTCCTGCAGCATCCCCGACCATCTCCTCCGGCTGATGCCGGCATCCAGCTTCCGTGTTCCGGTCCCTGTGACGTCAGGACGTACGGGCGCTGGAACCGGCGGCAAATTTGAAATTTTTTAAAAATTTCATTTTTTTTAAAAATGATTATTACATAGTAAGACATTGCTGTTTCAATGCATTTCACATACATTTTGTCCCTACTGCTTTGTCCTGTGCCCTGCCTGCATTTTGACTGTTCTTTCTGCCTGGAAACTTAGAAAAGTCCATGGCGTCCAAAAAGCGTCCCTTTACATCAAAAGCGGTTTTAGATCAGCTAGAGAACAGCGATAGTAAATCAGAACCACTTGCAGAATTGAGTGATAATGATTCGTGGGGAAATTCGTCATCAGACACTGAAAACGATTTTGCGACTTTGCTCAGCGATGTGTGAATTTGCCTCTGTATTTCAAATTTCAGTGTTTTTGGTTTGATTATATTATTGAATTAAATTTATTATTATTATATTATTATTTTTTATGAATATTTATTAAATTATAATTTATGATTTCGTGTTTCAAATTTTATCATACCCGGGATGTTTAATAGACTCTTGTTCGTACAGATTTCAGTGAGTTATTCCTAAAAATTACAGCCTACGATAAAAAACTACATATTTCCATGCAAAAAAAATGGTACCGCTTTCAGCACAAAAAATTGGAAATAATCATACCGCCGAGGAGGTTAAGACTTTTGTTGTTCCACAGACTTTAAACTTAACAGTACTGGCAACCTGTGAGTCTAGTGAAGATGACAAGGAATGTTATTTGTGCTTCCTATTCAATTATTTTTTTCTTTACATGTATTACTAAAAATGAGCAGTTTGACATTTTAAATGTTGCAATCTAATTTTTTGTGAATATTGAAGGTTATCAAATGATATCAAAATAGTGATGTCACCGGGGATTTTTTTAAATAATGACCTTTTTAATAAACTGTAATGAAGGCACATTTTATATGGCCCCTGTCAGCCAAAACAAACTAATACACCATGATTTCTGTTTTACAGTGGCTACTAATCAACTGCCATTGATGTTAGTGTAAAAAGAATATGCCATTCTCATTTAAACTGAAGAGCTGTACTAAGTTCCATAGGTTGCAAGAAAAAAAAATTGCTTGATTCCCCCATCAACACTGACTGAATTCCTCCTGCTGAGCTATTATATTCTGGGGCTGTCCCCACTAAGAGAACACAGTGATTGCTGCTAGCAGCTATAATAGCCACTAGCAATAATCTCATGTAAAATTCGACAGGCTGGTTGTACCCAAGTTGATTGAATGATCATCTTGGGCACATTCAGCCTGCCCATACATGGTTTGAATCTTAGCTGGTCCCTGCTGAACTGACCGAGATTCTAACCCGTCTATGGCTGGATTTACTCTTGAAATTTGGGGAATGAAGGGGTCCACCAATGTGAAAAAGCCCTAAAAGTTCTGAAGCCACATTGTTTGACAGCTCAAAACTAGCATTTTCAAAAGGACAGATCAGCAATCGCAGTCTTCATATTTTTGTGAAGACAAAGCTTCATTTAACCTGTCAGTGCTCATCAGTGCCACATCAATGCCACATATCAGTGCCTACCAGTGCACATCAATGCCACATATCAGTGTCCATCTGAGCTGCCTTTCAGTGTCACCTATCAGTGCCAGTAGGTGCCACCTATCAATGCCAGTAAGTGACTCCTATCAGTGCTGCCAGTCAGCGCCGCTTATCAGTGCCCGTCAGTGATGCCTAACAGTGCCAGTCAGTGCCGCCTATCAGTGCCAGTCAGTGCTGCCTATCAGTGCCACCTATCAGTGCTGCCTATCAGTGCCATATATGAGTACTGCCTTTCAGTGCCCATCGGTGATGCCTGTCAATGCCCATCAGTGCCACCTACCAGTGCCTCCTCATCAGTGCCCATCAGTGCCACCTATCAGTGCCCATCAGTGCAGCCTATCAGTGCCCATCACTGCAGCCTCATTAGCGCACATCAGTGAAGGAGAAAAATCACTTATTTACAAAATTTTATAACTGAAAATTGTGAAAAAAAAGTTTTTTCTTAGTTTCTATTGTTTTTGATTTGTTTAGCAAAAAATAAAAAAACCCAGAGGTGATTAAATACCATCAAAAGAAAGCTCTATCTGTCTCATAAAAATTAAAAACATTTCATATGGGTACAGTGTTGTATGACCGCGCAATTGTCATTCAAAGTGTGACAGTGCTGAAAGCTGGAAATTGGCCTGGGCAGAAAGGAGGAATAAGTGCACTGTAGGCTAGTGGTTAAAGCAGAAGTATAGCTAAAGCTTTTTTGGCTGTATTTCTCTTATGGATCACAGGAGTGCATCTGACAGCAAGATGAAGTCCACTGTCAGCTAATGTCACAGAGCATGTCCAGGCTAAAAAGATCCAGACCAAGTGGTTGGGATCCACCCAGATGCCTGGACTGGCAGCTGGCTCAGCCTCTCAGCGAGCTGCTCCACCCAGCCCAGAGCTCCAGTAAGCGCTGGCGGGGTAGAGCAGAGAGCCGGTGACTGTCAGAATGCTGAGAACTGAGCAACCAGCAGTCTTTGATTGCTCAGTTCTCAGTGCAGAGCCAGTGGGGCATAGATGCAGCATTTGATTGATGTTAAATCCACCTAGGTGAGTATAAATGTTTTCCTAAATCTCATGCTTCTCTTTTAAATGTGTGATTCCTAACAGATCGGACAGATCTGTTTAAAAATATTTTGGTGAATCAAAAACTAATTAATTAGCAATTTTCATGATTCAGTCATGATTATAGTACAATTTGGTTCCCCAACTAGCCATACAAATATTTTGTTCCTGCTTTTCCGTTTGCTTTATCTTAATCAAAGCAGTGCCTGTCTTGTGCCCCCTAATTTGAAGCTACACATTACAGCAGGTATTTTTTACCATCATTCTTATCTAAGAATATCGCCACAGCACATTCTTTATACGATACAGTTCTGAATCCCTTTACAAGTCCTGTTTTAACATTTACGTTATTTACATTGATTTCAGTTACTGCGCCTCTCATATGAACAGCTAATTACCCACTTTTATCCTCCATAAGATTTTTAAGCCAGTACAAAATGATCTGCCTTTAATTTCCAGTGCTCTTACTAAGTGTTCACACTAGTGATTTTCTCCTAAATAGTAGGCTTTAATGTTTTTGCATCTATATACAATGGTGATTTTGGCTTTCAGCAAGCACTAAATATGTTGTGCATTATGTGTTCCAGCAACCTTGCAGGATAATTTTTATTGATTTTTGTATTCAAGTGTTTTAATGTTCTGAAATAGTACTTGAGCACAAAAAGGTAAGTACATTTCTCTAAACCTGGTTTATTTCTAAAAGAGTAGTTATTGATTTTATTACTATGATATATTATTATGATGTATAGAAAAACTTATTTGACCATATTTACTAGAGCACAGACAATATTACCTTTTGTATGCCAATTTGTTTAAATTGTATATAGTTCTTACCAATTTGTTAATACTAATATTTTGTATTTATGCATTTACATTATTTAATGCATATTTTATTTTCTTTTGTTTCCAATCAAAGGGATCTTATTATATATATTTGTAATTAATATAAAGTGTCATATATTTTCTAGCCCCTTTACAAAGGTTGCATTTTCCTCATTTATGCAACCAATAAAATGTTTTCCTGCTACCTACGTGGCAGCATACCTGTGATAGAGCTTTGTCTCTAACCACTCCCTGAGGATCAGTGAATAGCATAAAAGAAAGAATGGTTGAGGCTCTCAGTATTCTTATTTCCCTTATACCTCATGAACCAGTGAAGATTTGCAGTGATATCGCTACTTCTGCCTAGAGCAGTTTCTGTCTGGGTTCATCCTCTTCCAGGTGCAATCCCAGGTCTTGGGCTGCTAAATGCGCTAAACAGTCTGGGAGCTCCTTCTGATGGTCTTTTGGGGCACTGCAGTGTTTCCTCATTACGATAGAAATATTCTTACATGAGAAGAGTCTGAAAAGTTTCAGGACATGGGGGGCTAGTTTTTCCAAGCTATCTAGCTTTCCTTCTGATTTCACAGAGGTACATATGCACAATATTTATTTCAGGTAATTACATAGTGTTGTCAATTTACATATATATTGTACATTCACATCAAGCCCTATCCCTCAAGGGGTGTACACTCTAAGGTTACTGACTCACATTCATACATACTAGGGCCAATTTAGACAGGATCCAATTGACCTACCAGCATGTCTTTGGAGTGTGGGAGGAAACCAAAGTACCCAGAGGAAACCCATGCAAGCACAGGGAGAACATACTAACTCAAGGCAGGTGGTGACATGGTTGGGATTTGAACCAATGACCCTAGTACTGTCAGGTGGAAGTGCTAACCATTTAGCCACTGTGCTGGCCAGCAACACTTTAGCTGTTTCTCTCCAGTCCTGGTGTGTGATATACTGCATTTGCTGGTCTGTTTTTGTAGTGGGCTGTTTTCTGCCTTTCCTCTTTCCCTCCTCTCCCCTTGGTGTTGTGTGTATCTTAGTGCTACCACCACTTTCTAGGGGGTGCACTCGACAGGCTGATGCTTTCTGGCCAGCAATGGGGACATGCAGGGGTGGACTGACAACTCATGGGGCCCCCGGGCAATAGGGGATCATGGGGCCCCTGTGTCCTTGCCCAAACTAAAAAAAACTATGAAAAAGGTACCAGGGGCATCTCATGGGGCCCCCTACTGACCCTCGGGCCCTCGGGTAGTGCCCGAGTTTCGAAATGGTCAGTCCGCCCCTGGGGACATGGATAATGTTACACTGCCGCACATGTACAGGAGACCCTGGAGCCATCGTGGATGGGCAAATTGTGGTTTTTAACCACAGTTGCAGGGTAAGGGCAACTCTGTAGGTGTATTTGGCCAACAAATTCACAATGGTCAGCGGGCAGTTCATGGTGACCGGTCCTAGAGAATATTTTTCCTCCTGCTGACAGTTGCTGCTGCTGGTCCCGCTTGTCTTGCTGGTCCAGGTAACTCTGTACAGTCTATGTTTTTGGCTTCTCTTCATGTCATCAGCCATTAATCCTTTTCTGTCAACAGCCTCTTTCTGGATGGCAACTTCATTCCCATGATCCATGAGTCAGCCACCAATAAAACAAGAACCTTATGTCCACTGGCTCATGAGGATGTCACGATTTGATCAGGAAATCCATAGGTGGGACCTCCGGTGACATCACTGCCACATACTGGAATGCATGCTGAAGGGCACAGCAGCGAGCTATGTAAGAACATATTAAAATGTCCTTCTTCTGTCTCCATATTATATTTTTTCCCTATTCACCAAAAGATCATAACAACTTTAATGAGCAAGTAATGGAAAAAACACTTTACTACTTATTCAACCCGTTATTGATCTCCTCTTGAGAATATTTAAATTACCAGATATATTCATGAGCCAGTAAAAAACTACCGTTTTCACTGTGTGCAATGTGAAAGTGCCTTCCTTTAAAAAAAGAAGTTGCACTCAAAGGGAGATTTTCTGTCATCTGGATTTATCGAATAGAGATCTCACCATTAATGCCACAGCAGGGTTATGGGGAAAAATTCTTCTGTGGTATGGGAAGCTGGGTCCTCATTGAACCAGAGATCCTAAAAAGGGGGAGCTCACACTTCCTGGGGAAATGACCCACTAGCACTGCCAGTGTCAGAAACAATATGGCAGGTCCATTTTGCTGGTTCAGATGTGTGGATCAAGTTTAGGAGTAAAGTGAACAACCACTACCCAACCAGCTTGATTTTCTGCAAGTTCCAACTTCTTTTTAATTCAGCCTTATCTAACACGCTATCACCTTATTTTCTGAGTGTAGGACACTAGGCACTCCAAGAACACCTGTGGGAAAACTGACAATATGAAAAATATTTAATCCCTTTGCTAAAAATGCAGAATGATTGACTGACTGACAAGTGACAACTAGGGTTGGGCTTGATGTTCGAGTTGAATATCAACCATTCGTGTGTTGGGCAAACAAACGAATGGTAAGGGGGTTCAGCAGACTGTTCGCCCGCTGCTCCCCACAATGCACTGCACCCTGACAGAGCATTTTGATTGGCCAAAGCAATGCACCTGACCACAGGACCCATCGTTGAGAGCAGAGCTTTTTTTTTTTCAGGTTGGCGGTGGCAGCGGGCATCATGATTGGTGTTAAAAGACAAAAATAAAAATGCAATTGGCGCAAGAGAATTTGTAGTGGACATAACGTTCCCTCAGCAAACCTTAAACAAAATAATCCAGTAAACAGAAATTAAGATATATAATCGTACATGCCAGTAATAAAGGGGCAACAAGTAGATGATGCAGCTTTAGTGGTGAGGAAAGGGAAGGGGGGAGGGGAGGGGGGTAGGGAAAGGAGGGGAAAAAAGGCCTTGTGATGCAAACAGTACTGGATTGAGATAGATGGTATATATATGTGTATACATATATATACAACGCTGCAATGTAGACACCGTCGTGAGGCTTGCACTTTCTAGAGTAAACCGGACTCTGTGGTAAATGGAGAAGAAAGAGAAGTGCGCCAGACTAAGTGCAGTATGAATATAAAAGTTTATTGCACACAAGATTATAAAAACTCACAAGACGTGGGTAGATATCAGGCATCAATATATAAGGAGGAGGATGTCATCTGTGCTGCACCTCACAAATGGATGGCTGTAATGCCAAGGTGTTGCGTGGCTGGCGCTCTAGGCGGGTCCCACAGGAGGAAGCGAGGATGGCAGGCGCAGTAACCGGGAGTCGCGGCACAGATAAGAACCGGGATCCAGGGCAGGCACTGCTGATCTCTCACATCAGCGTGGGTACAGTAGCCAGCTTGAGGCACATCCAAGATGGCCACCGGGCAGGAAATGACATCAGAACGTTGCTGGGAATCCTCCAAGGGGGCGGTGACGCGTTTCTAGGCAACCTGCCTTTTCATCAGACCTGATTGGCTAGTGGAATGAGCCAATAAATAAGGAGAGGAGGAAGGGGTGGGGCAACTGAGGGCGGGGTAGTGAAATTAAAAAAAATGTATAATGCATACAGGCTTAACAAGCAGTGGTGAAAAACATAAGAAATAAACGGTGAGCAGCTGCTTTCTGTAGAACATGTGAAAGATAGGAAGAATAGAAGGAAAGGAAAGAAATGGGGAAAAAAAAAAAAACGCATGTGGAAGATAAAAGATTACACAGGAAATATTTAGTTATAAACGTTATTACTATGATGTGGATTGTAAAGGGTAAGATGGGCAGGTAAGAAGGTGGAATATGAAGGGGGGGGGGAGACAATCAGGGAAAAAAAACAAAAACACAAAAAACGCATGTAGAAAAAAAAAAAAAGGGAAGTGGTGGGAATTGAAGTATATACAATAAAAAATAATAAATAATAAAAAAGATATGAAGAATAAATTAAAATAATTTTTTTAAATAAATTTTTTAAAAAAAATTAAATAATCGTGTGTATCTCAATCTCTTCATTGAGGCCCCTAGGTGCAAGGGTATCTAAAGTAAAAATCCAATAGGTCTCCTGTTGGCATAATAATTTGAAACGTTCAACTGGGGGGAGATGGTCTGGTATAGCCTCAATGACCCATACTTGCAGATGGAGAGAGGATTTAGAATTCACAATAGACTGGTACTAATCCCACTTATTGGGATGTTCCGCTGCAACAAACCGCTCTGCCTCACGTGTGCCCATGTGAAGCATGGCCAACAAAATTTTACAATTAATGGAAAAGTCTATCCCCTCCAAGCCTTTTATAATTGCTCTTCCACATATGTAAGTTATTGTTTGTCCTGCCCGTGCGGCCTTTTATATGTGGGACGTACCATTAGAACACTGCGAAAAAGATTTGGAGAGCACCGGAGGTCAGTTGATGATAGCATTACTAAATACAGTGTTCCCCGCCATTTTTCAGAGTTTCATTCTAAATCCTCTCTCCATCTACAAGTATGGGTCATTTAATTTATTCTTCATATCTTTTTTATTATTTATTATTTTTTATCGTATATACTTCAATTCCCACCACTTCCCTTTTTTTTTTTTTTTTCTACATGCGTTTTTTGTGTTTTTTTTTTTTTTTTCCCTGATTGTCTCCCCCCCCCCTTCATATTCCACCTTCTTACCTGCCCATCTTACCCTTTACAATCCACATCATAGTAATAACGTTTATAACTAAATATTTCCTGTGTAATCTTTTATCTTCCACATGCGTTTTTTTTTTTGTTTTTTTTTTCCCCATTTCTTTCCTTTCCTTCTATTCTTCCTATCTTTCACATGTTCTACAGAAAGCAGCTGCTCACCGTTTATTTCTTATGTTTTCCACCACTGCTTGTTAAGCCTGTATGCATTATACATTTTTTTTAATTTCACTACCCCGCCCTCAGTTGCCCCACCCCTTCCTCCTCTCCTTATTTATTGGCTCATTCCACTAGCCAATCAGGTCTGATGAAAAGGCAGGTTGCCTAGAAACGCGTCACCGCCCCCTTGGAGGATTCCCAGCAACGTTCTGATGTCATTTCCTGCCCGGTGGCCATCTTGGATGTGCCTCAAGCTGGCTACTGTACCCACGCTGATGTGAGAGATCAGCAGTGCCTGCCCTGGATCCCGGTTCTTATCTGCGCCGCGACTACCGGTTACTGCGCCTGCCATCCTCGCTTCCTCCTGTGGGACCCGCCTAGAGCGCCAGCCACGCAACACCTTGGCATTACAGCCATCCATTTGTGAGGTGCAGCACAGATGACATCCTCCTCCTTATATATTGATGCCTGATATCTACCCACTTCTTGTGAGTTTTTATAATCTTGTGTGCAATAAACTTTTATATTCATACTGCACTTAGTCTGGCGCACTTCTCTTTCTTCATCATGATTGATGTTGTATCCACGTTGGGCAGACTTTTTTTATTTTTGTTTTTAATAAAGGACTTGTCAAAGTCTGTCTTCTGTAATTTTTTTACACCACACTTTTTTTTGTGAATGAGTAGCAGTACTATGTACCCCATAATCATTCACATGGGGGCCCCCATGTTAAAGGGGGCTTCCAGATTTCTGATAAGCCCCCCACCGCAGACCCCCACAACCACTGACCATGGTTGTGGGGTAGATGCCCATGTCCCCATCAATACGGGGACAAGGTACTTTGGGGGGAGCCCACCTGCTCCAAAGCACCCCACCATGTTGAGGGCATATGGCCTTGTATGGTTCAGGAGGGGGAGGCGGTTGCTTGTGACCCCCCTTTCCTGACCTGCCTGACTGCATGCTCAGATAAGGGTCTGGATTTAGGGGGGGTTTGAATGTTCGACCACGCAACGAACATGTGGGGTGTTCAGCCCATCACTAGTGACAACAGACCCTTTGGTGCTGTGGTGCAGTATTGTAAGACAACATTGGGCAGCAGACATGTCAAAATTGAATATTATACTGAAAATGCATTTATATAGGATGGAATGTCTAACCAACTCATACCTCATTTCCTCAGTCCAAGGGTGGGGAGGAGCAATTATGCTTGGAATGAATTTAAGGATTCAAGGGACTATGGGGGAGTTCTCCAAACATCCTGACAAGGACATGTGGAGTTAGAAATGGTGCAGATCTTATAGTCTAGATTGTCCAGATCTTATAAATACCTGCTTCCAGATAGTCAGCTTTCACCAGATTTGTTTTTTGGTTAATATGAATTGATCCACTCATCATGAGAGATAACACAGCTAGAATTACTAATACTGTCTATATGTCAAAAAACGCTAAATAAATATGAATATGAATGAGTATGATAGGCATATGAATTGTTACAAAGAAGAAAAGGACTGTCCAGCTCTGCTTATAGGGAATAACTGAAAGTCACCTGTCACCATAATGCTTTATTTTTAGCTACCTGAAAATTCCAGCATTTTGGTTCTCTATAAAGGAAAACCTAAGCCTACTTTTTTTTCAGAAAATCAAGCAAAAGGATAAACTGTCTTTTATAGACAGTACTGAAAGTTTTTAAGTCTAGCTAAGGGAAACATTTGATGTACGTGAGGTGGTTTAGCATGCTTTATTTGAAAGTGCTATATGTCTCATGAGCCTTATCTGCTCAGCATTAAAATGAACAGGAATCCCTCTTCAAACACTGCATGTAGCTTTCTTGTTTACAAACCAATTTTATTGATGAGTAAAAAATGGTACAATTGACCCAAAGGGTCGTAAATATACAAACTGTTACAAAAGAGAATAAGAAACTTTCAAGAAAAACAACCAGTTCAATATACAAATATCAGCCATGTATCTACGTCATCACAGAACAGTATGAAAGTGAGACAAAAGTATGTCATATATTGAAGAACATAAAGAGAAAAGCATGAAATAAATGGCTCAAAATATGGTAATATCAATACTAAAGAATTTATAAAAACAAATGTTGGGTGGCCTTCAAAGCATGCCATTTGACATGCATGTAGCCTTTTTGGAAGTGTACAGGGATTTCCAATCAACAGGGAGCTTATGCAGTCCAGCCAATGAGACACAAGCTTTTCATTTCATGTCATACCACCTTGAGAAAACAGAACTTTCTTTACATAGACAGGAAATATGAATCAAGCAAAGGTTTTTTGGTTCAGTGAAACTTTAAAGGGGTGTACTATCATTTTGTACATATCTTCAGTGTTTCTTTATTATGTTCAACACTATGAAAATAGTAAGCTGAAAAATATATTTATTAATATTATACAGTTTTCTGTCTGGGCAATATATGTGAACTAGGATTGAACAGAGTGATTTTGACCGGTCTGAACATGGGCTGAACTCTACCAAAGGGATAACCTTTATTTTTCTTGTTAAGCCAAAATTTCTTGTTAGGCAAAATTTGCTTGGAAAAACATTCATAATATTCTGTGCCCCCTCCTCAACATTCACTGGTTACTTCCACCAACAGTCACATCATCACTGTATCCTGTGGTGATGAGGTTTAGTTGGAGGAACCACTGAGTGCAGTGGGTGACAGAAGAATGATACCCCTGCAAAAATGTCTATTTCAGAGTAAAACCTCAACAGGGGCTTTTTAGCAGTGGAGTTGTGTTTAGTAGCATGATGGCACCAGAACTGAGGATTTATTTTTTACAGGCCAAGCATTTATTGTATCTACAATTCTGAAAGAAGCCTGTTATTTACAGAACTTGAAAAGTCATTCCTTACCAGATGGCTGTGTTATCTCTTTAGCTAATCCAAATGACTCTGCAAATCCTTCGTCATCCTTTATCTCTCCTGAAAGACCCATGGGTGCCTGTGTACATGTCTTGGGTGAAGATGGTTATTTCTTTGCCCATGAACACTCTGGCATTTATCTCATGCATAGAATGTGGAGGCAACCCTCGTGTGTGTGTATATATATATATATATATATACATACATATACACACACACACTGTATTGTTGAGAGGTATTGATTGTATAAATCAGTTATGCACATACAACGTTAACAAAAACAAATAAAATAGGATTGACCCAAATTATTATAATTTAAATTTAAAGCCTGTCAATAACCTGTAAAAGAACTATAGCACACAGAATAATAAGTAAAGTAATATGTTTTAATGCAATAATGATTTAACTATGGTTAATAACCGCCCAGCACGCACACTCTGCTCCTCACAAGACCTCCTTCTCTTTTGTTCCCTGGTCTCCTCCTCCCATGCCCGCCTCCAGGACTTCTCCAGGGTGTCACCCATCCTCTGGAACTCCCTGCCCCAACCCATCAGATTATCACCTACTCTCCTCTCCTTTAGGCGCACCCTGAAAACCCATCTCTTCAGGGAAGCCTACCCCACCCCCTGCTAACTTGCCGACCTCCTCCACTCTTCCTACCACTCCATTCCCCACAGCTATCTCCTCTTGTGCCACCATCCCCTCCCTCCTAGATTGTAAGCTTGAAAGAGCAGGGCCCTCAATCCCCTCATGTTTTGCATTGTATTGGTATTGTTCTGTCACATGTTCTGTCCCCCTTTGTAATGTACAGCGCTGAGCGAACTATTGGCGCTTTATAAATACTGTATAATAATAATAATAACGCTTGCAATTTTTGGATACTGTTGATTACTTGGAATAAATACAACACATGAAATACATTTTTAGTCTAGTCTGTTCTACAATGCTTAGATTTAAACCACTTTAAAGTGGTAGTAAACGCTATTTTTATTTTTTACCTACAGGTAAGCTTATAATAAAGCTTACCTGTAGGTAAAATGAATATCTCTTAAATGTGCACAGTTTAGGAAATATTCTAGTGAGCAGCATCCACTGACCAGCCACCGTGACATTCAAGCGACCGCAGCCCAGGAACCCGGAAGGAAGACCAAGTGAAAATAGAAGCCCTTTCAGAGGTGACAGTGCACCCCTTGAGGGCTTAGTTTCAAGGCAAGTCTTCCATAATGTGCTAGTATGCGATGCATACTAGCACATTATGCCTTTACCTTGCAGGGGAAAATCTTTTTTTTTTTAAGTTTACTGCCACTTTAATACTGTTGGTGATATATAAAACCTGTATAATAATACTCTACATTTTAACCTTTAAATAAGCAGCCTCTCTACTCTTATACTAAAGGTTACCATAAAAAAAATAACAAACATGTTATATTTACCTGCTCTGTGCAATGGTTATGCACAGAGCAGCCCTGATCTTCCTCTTTTTGGTTTCCCTGCTTGCACTTCTTGCTCCTCCTCCCTGCTGAGTGTGGAAATCTGCTTGCTCTGGGGGCACTCTCTCCTGATTCGCCTCTGTGTGTCACACAGAGCACAGATCTGCTCCACCCCTTGCTCCCTTCTCACAGCAGTGTCTCAGCCGATGAGGAGGGAGAGACCCAGGAGAGCCGCTGCTCTTCCACACATTGCTGGATCGAGATCAGGCCCAGGAAAGTTTTGGGGGAGCTGAGGGTGGGATGCCTTAATTTATAGAATTATAAATTCTATGACAAAGCTGCAGATCACTGTAGACAACCATTTTGAATAAGAATGCAGTAGAATTTAAATGCAATAAAGTAGAGCAGAGTAGAGTTATTTTGGGAAACTACCTCTTTAAAAAGTGAAATGTTTTGCTTACATAGTAAATGTTACATTTATTTCTATATCAGTGTTATAAAGTCAAATCTGTGTAATGTTAGTTTTCACGTGTGCTTATGAGTAGCTAGTGTACCAAAACCATTGTTAGTACTAACAATGAAAAGCAATTTTCACAACAAGTATTTTCATAACAGACAAAAAAAAATTCTATTTAATGATTTGTGTTAATATTGTTAGTAAACCTGATTTCTGAGAATATTAAAGGTGATTTAACAAAATTTCACATAGCAAATGCCATTGGGTTAATTGGACTATTCTGTTTGTTCTTTAACTCCTTTGTTGTAGTTTCCATGGTATCTGTAATCCGTATCCTTATTATGCAGTTAAAAAGTAAGCTGTAGAACAAGCTGTAAGTGATGTCATTTTAATGGTCTTGTAATATAGTATCTCACAAAACTATTTAATGCAGACTTTTACTCTCTCAATCAACATTGACTATTTTTAATCCTTATGCCACTAGTATTAGTAAATAGATAGGAAAGTATATCATATTTACTTGTTTTCCATTTCTATAATTACTTCCTGGTTTCAATGCCTAGGCATAAATGATGTCATACATCCCAGGAGTCTTCAGGAGGAGAACAGGGGGTTTCTCAGCTAAGCACAATCTCCTGTCTACATGCCTGAGCTAAGGGCAGATTGTCACAAGTTAGCCTGCAGTTTCTTGTTTGTGTTTTTACCTTCTTGCTGCAGTCCTGTTCCTGAACCCTTCTCATGTGTTTGTCTGTGCTCATCTATGGGCGTCATCTGCTGTCGTCTGGGTTTTATTTCCTTTCCATCACTTTCTGGCCCGCCTCTTTGTTTGCCTGTCTATATAAGACGTGCTCAGACTAGGCCACTTTGCCTCCGCAACTTCCTAGTTGTTGGAGCTCCCGTGTGTTTCTACTGTCTGAATCCTACATTGACAACTTGTGTACTGAACCCGGCTTCGTTCTCTGACCTTGCTTGTTTTCCGCCTGTCCTGACCTCAGCTTGCCTATTGGTTTCCGTTGACTCCTCCCATTATACTCTGCTACCGAAAGCAGTCTCTTCAACCTCAACTGGGCATACCTGGGGTCTGCGACCTGGTCCCAGCTTGTTGCAAGTCCATCCCCACCATCAAGGGCTTTGGTGAAGAAGCAGGTTGGGGCTTAGACTCCGCTCCCTGGGGAACTCCAAGTTGAGGATCAAAGGGAGCTCACTACCACAGGTGCTGACAGTTTTCTCAGGCCATGAGCTCCTCAGAGACCCCGCAGCCTCTCCTGGAATAACTCCAGTGTTTGGCGCAGAAAGTCGATGTACAGCAGGCCTATCAGGAACATATTATGCAGTGTCTGCAGGAAGTTTCCTACCTGTTGGATCAGCTGCAAATTTTGTCCCCTTCCTCACCGTCTGTTTCGGGCTCCTGATCTGGTTCCTGCTGCTCCAACCCCCGCTGTTCCTCCAGTGGAACACAGTCCTTCAAAACTCCAGCTGCTCCACTGCCTCGCTTCTATGGTTATCCCCAAGCTTGTTGGGGCTTCATCAATCAGTGCTCAATTCACTTTGAGCTAGCAACCCACCATTTTTCTACTGACCGTTCCAAGGCAGCGTACATGATTTCCCTCCTTTCTGGTGAAGCACTGGCTTGGGCCTCCCCACTGTGGGAGCATCAAGATCCAACTATTTGCATTCTCCCAGCCTTCCTGCAAGCTTTTTGTAAAACCTTCAATGTGCCCAGCAGGACTTCATCTGCTGTAGGAGCTCTTCTTCGGCTTCGTCAAGGTAGCATGACTGTTGGACAATATGCAGTTCGGTTTTGCACCTTAGATTCGGAACTAGCATGGAATAATGAGGCCCTCTCTGCAATCTTTTGGCAGGGTCTAGCAGACCATATTAAGGACAAACTAGCTGGAAGAACCATACCCACCACCCTGGATGACTTGATTGCTCTTAGCATCCAAATCGATATCCGCTTCCAGGAGAAAGATCTGGAAAGGGCTCGTCCACGTCACCCCCCCAGTGGGTTCATTTGCTCCTCTTTTCCAGAAAGCCCTGATCAACTTACCTCTGCAACCGTACCAACATCTGAAGAGCCTATGCAGTTAGGCCGAACACACCTCACTCCACAAGAGCGATCGCGTCGCCTAAGATTTGGTTTATGCCTTTACTGTGGGGCTGAAGGTCATCTAATTAAGTCGTGTTCTGTCCGCCCAGGAAACTCAGGCCTAGGTCATTCTGAATGAGGTGATCTAGACCAGAACCTGAATTCCGCCATCTTCCCTCGATTTATCATACCTGTCTCCATTCATTGGACCCTGAACTTGTACCAGGTTTCTGCTTATGTGGACTCTGGGGCAGCGGGGAACTTCATTGCGCAATCTTTGGCCACTGAATTGGGCATTCTTCTTGTCCCCTGGATGACACCCCAATCAGTATCTACAGTTGATGGCTCTACCTTGGCCTTAGGACCTCTACGCTTCCGAACCACCTCCATAACTATGCATGTTGGCGCTCTTCATCATGAGGAAATCTCCTACCTGATCCTCCCTAAGTCTTCTAGCCCCATCATTCTTGGACTTCCATGGTTGCAGAAACACTCACCCAATCTTGACTGGAACTCTGGCCAAGTATTGTCTTTGGGGTCAAAATTCAATCGGACTTGTCTCCTTAAGGTGCTCCCACCTCGCACTGTACCCGTGGCTGAGGCCACCTATGATGTACCTGGTGATGGAGGCCAATGGAGAGAGGGCTTCCCTTGCGGCTAAGTTTCAGACTCCCCTGAGAGTGGGATAGTGGGAGTCAGGCCCAAAGTTGCACAGGTCGCCTGTAGAAGTGCTGGTTGGTGGTCCACTCAGAAGCACAGCTGGTGCACGGAGATAGGTCTGCAGACAGGAGGCACCTGTGCGTGGTATGCAAGCCCTTTTGGGATTTAGATGTTTACTGGGTAGTCAGTTCAAGCCAAGGTCAGGTACCAGGTGGATGCTGTCCACCTTTAGTTCCTTACCCTCTTTGTTGCACAAACCATCGGTCCTTTTCAATACTGTGCAGCTCAGAGCTCCTATTTCACTACTTTCTGGATGGGTGGAGGTCCCAACATCTGTGACCTCTGTACCATCTGAGTTCCCAGCTTTGTGCGCCCTGCCTGCTGAGACCTCAAAACTCCCTTCAGCTGCTTTGGATCCAGCCGTGGTTTCCACATTAGTAGCTACTGTACCTTCTGTCCCCTGTCCCGCCCCCATACACCATACTGTGTCCTCTGTTCCCTGTACTGCCCCCATATACTCTACAGTGCCCTCTGTCCCCTGTATTACCCCAGGTTCCTGTTCTGCACAGCCTGTCTTGCCCACTGTACAAATCAAAGCCTTCGCGCCTACTCCTGTGTCCTCCCTGGCAGCCTCCTCACCAGACCCTGCATCCTGGTTATTGGTGTATGCTCCAGCCCAGCTTCCTGTCTTATGTTTTCCCATTCTTACCCCTTCTGAGGGAAATGTTTCCAACAACTTACATCTGTCAGCTTCCAAGTACAAAGTATCTGCAGATTGTCATCGCTGGGTGAGTCCCAAATTTTTCCCTGGTGACAAGGTTTGGCTCTCTACCGAGAATATCCATCTACGAGTACCCTCTATGAAATTTGAAATTTGCTCCTTGTTTTATTGGTCCATTTACCATCCTTCGCCAGGTCAATCCTGTTGCTTTTAAACTTCGCCTCCCTTCACATCTGAGAATCACTAATGTTTTTCATGTTTCTCTTCTGAGACCGTACATCATCAACAGGTTTTCCTGTCCTCATCGTCATCCTTTCCCAATAGTGAATACTTCAGATCAGTATTTAGTCAAGCAAATCTTGGATTCCAAATTCATCAGAGGGAAGCTTTTGTATCTAATTGACTGGGAGGGATATGGTCCTGAGGAGAGGTGTTGGATTCCTTCTACTGATGTTTCTGCACCCCGTCTGGTGGAATTTTTTCATCAGAGATTTCCTCTTAAGCCTGGCCCTAAACAAGTGGGGAGACCTCATAAGAGGGGGGTACTGTCACATGCTTGCATGCAGTTTCTTGTTTATGTTCTTACCTTCTTGCTGCAGTCCTGTTCCTGATCCCTTCTCATGTGTTTGTCTGTGCTCATCTATGGGCGTCATTTGCTGTCCTCTGGGTTTTATTTCCTTCCCTTCCATCACTTCCTACATGAATCATATGCCCTTATTCAAGATGGCCACAGACATAAATTCTAGGGGAGGGGCTGTTTCTCAGCAAAATAGAGCATGAAGACATGGATGGGGGAGTTTGCTTTAATTATTAAAAATTTATTAAATGGTATTTTTGGTTTGTGGTGTGCAGATACAGTGTAGTTCCACTTTTGTTTAGGGCTGATATTGTTTAACCATTACATTCTTTCATGTTGCTGCATTCTTTTAAACTACAGGTTAAAAAGGTAACTAGTTAAAACAGGAAATCTAATCTTGTGATACCCACAGTTATCTGAAATTGCTCTTTAAATAACAACTATTATATTTCTATAACCTGTTAGCTCTTATCTTTTTAATAACCTGTATCTTAGGTGTACAGTCTGTTGATCATGATTACTTTGTGTTTAACATCTGTGCTTCTGTGAACCTTGGAATTGTGCTTTTGAAATAACTCCTCAACAAAAAAACTTAAAACAATTTAACATAAAACAATAGAATGTCAGTCAAAAGGAAAGGACACATCTGTTGTCAGTTTCTTTATTGCTATCTATGTCTCCATTGATCAGATACAGGTGAGCAATGTTAGGAAAGTCAGGAAAAACAGAAATTTAGCACGAAGGCTCCATTAACACCGTTGAGTTCTATAAATGTGTGCAAAATCATGCATTTTTGCGTGCATTTGCAAAACCTATCAAAAATGTGTTTCTCATTTATGGTGCCATTCATTGATAACTGCACTCCAAATATGGCATGTAGATGTACTTTTTACCACACACAAAAATGTTCAACAAACGTGGCAAATGCCTGGTAAAAATCAAGCAAAAATGAATGTAAAGCTACATGAGCTACTTTGCTGCATTTGTCACGCATAGAACAGCCCACTAAAATTGATTCACAATAAGAGCGCAAAAATATGTGTGTCTAGAAAAAGCAATATGTGAATGCAGCCTAATGGTTGCTGGTGAACTTGCCCTTTACTGGTGTTCAGAAATGAACAGCCCATGTAAGGTTTTGATGAAACTAAGAAAATAAGAGCACTTGTAATGAAAGCCAGAATGATTAAAACCATAATCACCATATTCCAAGAGATCTATGTGGTAGTATGGCACAAATAGAGAGAATGGCACAAGTCACATGCTAAAAGGAATAATGGGAGAGGCTTACTTTGATGTTAACATGGCTGTGGGAAGCCTGGATAGTAAACTTCACAGATGGAAGGATGGTAGAAGGGCAGCAAATGGTGGGGAATGTATCCAAAAACCAATAGCCTGGTGAGATGCCACTTGAGAGACCAGGAAGACCTCCTTGGTGTCACCAAGGAATGCACACCGGAAGTGATGTTGCGGCACACTGGAAGTGACCTCGGTGGAGGGCAGGGAAGCCAACGATAGCCATCATGAGCCCTCAGCAGGAAGGATACTGGCCAAAACAAATTCCAGTTACCATGACACTGCGTTTTGCACAAATCCGTGCTTTGTGTGCTTTTCAGCATTTGACTTGTGTTAGTTTTCTATTTGTGTCATACTACTCTTAGAATACGGTGATTATGGTTTTATCAATCTATTAAACATTTGAATTGGATATATTGACTGTTGGTTGTATACATCATTGCATAATAATTTTGGCTTTCACCACGAGCGCTCTGATTTTCTTGGTTTCATCAATATTACATTAAACTCCTAATGGTCATCAGAGCAGCTGTGGGATCAGCCTTGTTTACTCTGTTGGTTGTGGGATTTAGCACCTAGTGGTTTGTCTATTTCATGTAAGATTTTGACATTTTCCATTTACCACCAATATAATTGGGCAGTAAATCATTGACCACAAGTGTGATATGGCTGTTCAATTGCCTACTGAAGTTATATGGTATTTATACTAGCTACTAATGTAAAGAGTCTTTTTTTAAGGGAAACTGCTCTACTCTATATACTGTGCTGTTTTATAACACACTGTTTGTTACATGTGCTAAACCATTGTACTATTTAGGCTATGCTCTATATATTATCTTTCAGACATGTGCTGTATGTCACATACTGCAGGCCACAGAATTCCATATGCTATATTATGCATTATATACTCTGCTGCAGTCTATACACTATGTGGTACATTACATGCTCCAGTCCTAGCATGGACCATTGCATTATGCACATCATGCTGCCCATCTCATTTTTCAGACTGATACACACCATACACCATTTTGTTAGCTACATACAGCAGACCACTGTGCTCATTAAATGTGCCACTGCACAGTTTTATTTTGTCTTGATGTATAATTGTATATTATTGAATTTCAGAATGTTTGGTCTCCTATCTCCTCTTGAAGAAGCTGGGTACTCCTGTGAAACGGATTGAGGTTCTGAACATCTCAGTTTACTTATATGATGTTTGCTCGATGTATTGGTGTATATATTGGTATATATATTATTAATATTGTTTGGACTGTGGGAAAATACAGTTGAACATAAAACTTACACATTTGAATTATCATTCCAGCTCAACAGTTTCAACAGCTGTTAGGTGTTTTTGGACAGGCTGAAATTTCTGAGAGATTGAATAGGCATCTGGAAACATAACACAAATTTGCTGCTAAATTTGTAGTCTGTTTTGGACAGAATACCTTTTCTGTGGGGGAGAGCATGTAGATTGCAGCTTGAAATAAGAAATTCCTTTTTTTCCCAAAAATTATTCAAGCTGATACATGTTAACAAGCTAGCAACACAGCTTTTAAACTTTGTTTGGAGCGGCTGCTATATGTCAACCATGCAACATATAGATGGAGTTATTTCTTCCCAAACAGAATAGACAGACAATATACAGCTGTTATATCCTTTGGATGGCAAAATAGTGTGTGAGATAGAGAGCAGGCAGACTACATCTGGAAAAAAATAACTTATTCTATTTTTTAATGAAATCTAAACTAGAATATTAATGATTTTAAGCACAACATTTAAGTCTTTATGGATAGGTCACTGATTCTAACAGATTTCATAAAAAAACATAACATTTGGATTTTTTTCCATTGACATAATATAAATATTGTACAGATTGCTGAAGAGAATCTCATTCTTATTACTGGGAGAATAATTTCAAGGCAGAGGTGAGGCCTATTGCAGCTAGAAAAGTTACCTAAAACTACATTGTTTCAGACACAGTTTTTACAAATTGCATATATTTGTAGAACAGAATTGCATTCTTTTTATAGAAGGCACATTTGGAGGATTCAATCGGCTTCTTTCTGCTATACATATGAATAACAAATGCATTTTCTAGAAAGATACTGTACTATATGAAATTTGTATGGATTAGCTAATAAGAATCTCATCAATTTTTAGAAGGTAATCTTGGAGATATGGAATTGCCTCATTTCAGCATGAAATTTTAATGCAAATGTAATTTCTATCGATTTGCTTTACAGAATCCTATCTTTTTTCAGGAGATAATTTGGAAGGCAGGGGTTGGCTTATTTCTTGCCATAAATTTTAAATGAAACTGTGATGTTCACAAAAGCATTTTGTAAATTGAATACCATTTTATGATAAGCTGAATCACATTCTTTAGGATGTGATGGAGTTTTGGAGGCAGAGAATAAGCCGATCAGTTTACCGTCCACTGCCTGTGCCATGTAATCACTGTAACCAGTCACGGCAGATCACATGACAGTTGAACACAATGGATGGTGTTCATTCATGCCATCCATTGTGTACTATTGTGTTGATCTCTGTGATTAGTCACAGTGATCAAATGGTACAGACAGGGCAAATAATAGCCCATCTGTACCATGTGATTAGATGTGGTCAATCACAGCTAACCACAATAGTAAACACTGAAATAATTAATTTAATTTCATTCAGTAAAAATGGTTCACTGGTATAAGCAATTATAGTGTGTAAAAAAAAAATCCTGATCATTTCTCCAGAGTAGTACAGTGTTACTATTGTAATACTGTATTTCTTTGGTCACAGTATGTTAAAAAAAAGTAGTAAAAATAAAAAAAATTTAAAACATGATTAACTTTTTTTTTTTTACTTACTGTCACCAGTCAGTGTCCCTGATCACTGCCACACCAGTTGTAAGATGACGTTGTACTGCACTGGTGACTATATGTTAAAAAAAAAAGTGAAAAACTTTTTTTAAAAATGTCTTCATTTTCCAAAAAATTGTGACAAAAATTACAGCTTAAAAAAAAAACTTGCCATACCTCTGAGGTATTTGTACTTTTCTGGCATTTTCAGACCTCAAGAAATTAGATAGGCTGTCAGTACAGCAGCAATGATCAATTTTCAAATATATATACCAGTTTATAGGCTCTATAAATTCCCTACAGACTAAATACACTAATTTGGGTTATTTTTAACAAATAAATGTAGAATACATTTTGGCCTAAATGTATGAAGAAATAATATTTATTTGCACAATTTCATAATAGAAAAGAAGACAAATGTGCCTTTTAACCGCTTGCCGCCCTGCCACTGTGTATATACGTGTGCAGGGCGGCAGTGGAGCGCAAAAGCACGTTTTAAAACGTGCTGCGCGCTCCCGACACATTCGCGGGTAGGGGGCGCGCGCGCGCTCCCGCCGACCCGCGGGTGATACAATTCGATCCAGGAGGGATCAATCATTAGATTTCAGCCAGTGATTTCTGGCTGAAATCACATGATCGGTCCCTGTCCTATCCTGTCCTGTGTTGACATTTACACAGGGCAGGATATGATGTCATTCTTCTCTGACTGGACACATTCCGTTCCAGACAGAGAAGAAGACATCCAAACAGTGAGTAAAACACTACACACTGACAGTTAGAACACTCTAGGTCACGTTTAACCCCCTGATCGCCCCCCCCCAGTTAACCCCTTCACTGCCCTGTCACCAGTGTCACTGATTACAGCAATTTTTGAAGCGATTTTTACTGATCAGCGTCGCTGGCGTCTTCCGATAGAGTTAGCGCCCCTCCCAGATAGCGCCAGTTTGCCCGCTAATACACCAGTAGTCCCATCTAACCCCTTGATCGCCCCCCCCCTGAGTTGACCCCTTCACTGCCCTGTCACCAGTGTCATTGATTACAGTGAACAGATTTTTACTGATCACTGTACTAGTGTCACTGGTGATAGCGATAGTGTTAGCGCCCCTCCTAGATAGCGCCAGTTTGCCCGCTAATGCACGGGATTTTTTTTTACCAAAAACATGTAGCAGAATACATTTTGGCTTAAATTTATGACTAACATTGAGTTTACGATATATTTTTTATAGCTGAAAGTAGAAAATATTGTTTTTTTTCAAAATATTCGTATTTTTTTGATTATAGCGCAAAAAATAAAAAGCGCACAGGTGATCAAATACCACCAAAAGAAAGCTCTATTTGTGTTAAAAAAAGGACGTAAATTTCGTTTGGGTGCAGCATTGCATGACCGCGCAATTATCATTTGAATTAGTGCAGCGCTGTATAGCAAAAAAATGCATAAATTACAGTATCTATACCATAGTTTGTAGACGCTATAACTTTCACACAAAGCAATCAATATACACTTATTGGGATTTTTTTTACCAAAAACATGTAGCAGAATACATTTTGGCTTAAATTTATGACTAACTTTGAGTTTACGATATATTTTTTATAGCTGAAAGTAGAAAATATTGTTTTTTTTCCAAATTTTTGTGGTTTTTTTGTTTATAGCGCAAAAAATAAAAAACGCACAGGTGATCAAATACCACCAAAAGAAAGCTCAATTTGTGTGAAAAAAAGGACGTAAATTTAGTTTGGGTACAGCATTGCATGACCGCGCAATTATCATTTGAATTAGTGCAGCACTGTATAGCAAAAAAAAGGCATAAATTACAGTATCTATACCATAGTTTGTAGACGCTATAACTTTCACAGAAAGCAATCAATATACACTTATTGGGATTTTATTTACCAAAAACATGTAGCAGAATACATTTTGGCTTAAATTTATGACTAACTTTGAGTTTACGATATATTTTTTATAGCTGAAAGTAGAAAATATTGTTTTTTTTCAAAAGTTTTGTGGTTTTTTTGTTTATAGCGCAAAAAATAAAAAGCGCACAGGTGATAAAATACCACCAAAAGAAAGCTCTATTTGTGTGAAAAAAAGGACGTAAATTTCGTTTGGGTACAGCATTGCATGACCGCGCAATTATCATTTGAATTAGTGCAGCGCCAAACAGCAAAAAAAGGCCTGGTCATTAAGGGGGGTAAATCCTCTGGGGCTCAAGTGGTAAAAAAAATGTTCTCTCTTTTGTCATTTATTTAGCAAAAAATAAAAAAACCCAGTGGTGATTAAATACCACCAAAAGAAAGATTTATTTGTGTGAAAAAAAAGCTAAATATTTAATATGCATACCGTGTTGCATGACCACACAATTGTCATTTAAACTGTGGCAGTGCTGAAATCTAGAAAATTGGTCTGGGCAGGAAGGGGATGAACGTGTCTGGTATTGCAGTGGTTAAATTAAACTTTATTTTATCAAAGGGACTGTAAAATCATTGTATTGTACACATGGGAGGCACAGAATCCAATATGAAGCAATTTGGGAGGCTAGAGGTTAGCATTTATCATCACATTTTTCAGCCATAAATAAGCCATGAGACTGCTATTTCTGAAGACATATAATGGTACTGATGTGCTGCATTGAATCCCTTCTTTTTAATAGTATAGAAATAGTGTAGAGTACTGTAATTGTTTCAGTAGAGACAGATTAAAATTTGTAAAGATTCAGTGTACTTTTTTATACATCTCAATTTTCAGCTTTTAGCACTCTCACACTTTGGCTGACAATTACACAGTCATTCAACACTGTACTCGTAGGAGATTTTTTATCATTTTTTTCACATAAATAGTGCTTTCTTTTCGTAGTATTTCTCACCACTGGGTTTTTTTTTATAATTTTGCTAAATAAATGAAAAAAGACCAAAAAGGGTGAAAAAATAATTCTTAGCTTTTGTTATAACATTTTGCAAACACATAGTTTTTCTTCATAAATTTTGACCAAAATTTATGCTGCTTCATTTATTTGATACAAATAACCCAAATCAGTGTATAATATTTGGTCTGGGTGAAACTTATAGAGGTTGATTTACTAAGGGCAAATAGACTATGCATGTTGCAAAGGGCAGTTGTACTCTGCAAGTGCAGTTGCTCCAGAGCTTAGTAATTGAGCAGAAGCTCTACTGACTTTCATTATCCAATCATTTACAAGCAAAAATGCCTTTTTTAAAATTTCCTTACATTTCTTCGATTGGGTGTTCTTTGCAAAGTGAAGCTTTACCTCATTTACTAAGCTCTGGAGCAACTGCACTTGCAGAGCCTGACTGCACTTTGCTAAGTGCACATTCTTTTTGCCTTTAGTAAATAAACCCCAAGTTTACAAGCTCTGGTACGTATCATTGAAAACTGATCACACCTGATGTACTGTGTAAGGGAATTCCCGTGAGACGGCTGGTGAATAGATGTGCGCATGTGCACAGAAATGCACGATCACGCACACGCATGTGCACACGCACGGTGAAGATTGGCGCCAGACGCACTATTTAAAATGTGCCTCTGCCTGTGCTGAGTGCTGACTGGTCTTCAGCTGTTCCCCGTTTCCTGCTTGTTCCTGTGTGATTTCCTTGTTGCTGACCCGGCTTGTTCCTGACCTGACTCTGATTACTCTCCTGCTTGATACTGGTTCCTGACTTCGGCTCTGCTCCTGACTTTGGCTTCCTTATGATTTGGTACCTCACTGTCCGCCCGATGATGACCCTGGCTATTCCTTTGACATTGCTCCTGTCTCCCATCCCTGCTTCCTGCCTTGTTCTGGTGCACACCTGGCGATCTACCATACCAGCTCTGCATATTACTACTGTGCCTGAATCGGAGGTTCATCAGTCTTCCAAAGTCTCCAACTGCAAGAGCTGCAAACAACATCTACTGGTGCTCTTGTCCCCCTGGTCCCTAGACACCCTCTGTTCCACTTCCAGTGGGGTCAGGGCTAGTGACACAAGTGAGGTCGACCTCGTCATTTCAGTCCCCAATCAGGTACATGACATACTAACTGCCTATCTATTAATGCCCTAATATGCCAGGACAGTACAAATATCCCCCAAATGACCCCTTTTGGAAAGTAGACAGTCCAAGGTATTTAGTAAGAGGCATGATGAGTTTTTTCAAGTTGTAATTTTTCCCCACAATTCTTTGGAAAATAAAGAAAAGAAATACCTTTATAACAAATAACTTATTTATCTGGCCACAGAGAGGGGCCCAAAATCCAAGAAGAAACTTTGGGCTTTCAAGGAGCATATATTACAAAACTAATTTCCTGATGACCTATTACAATTTTGAATGACTTGGAGCACCAGGACAATGAAAACACCCACAACATGACCACATTTTGGAAAGCAAACACCCCAATGTATTTTCTATGAGGTGTAATGAGTCTTTTGAATATGTCATTTTTTTGCCACAACTGTTTTTGGAAAATGTAGAAAGAAAATGAAAACATGTTTTTTACACAAAGTTGCCATTTTATAAGATATTTCTAACATACAGCATTGCCATACTAAGAAATACACACCAAAATACATTCTTCTACTCCATCTGAGTATGGCGATGCCACATGTGCAGGGGCGGACTGACCATTCAAGCACTCGGGCACTGCCCGAGGGCCCAGTGTCAGTAGGGGGCCCCTGAGATGCTCCTGGTACCTTTCATTTGCTTTTTCATAGACTTTTTTTGAGTGTTGGCGAGGACACAGGGGCCCCATGATCCCCTATTGCCCGGGGCCCCAGGAGTTGCCAGTCCACCCCTGCACATGTGTAAGACTTTTCACAGCCTAGACACATAGAACCAAAATCCAAGGAGCACCTTCAGGCATTATAGGGGCATAAATTACACATCCAATTTTCTGACTACCTATCACATGTTTGGAGGACCACTGAGAACACTGACAGATGTTGATTGTCCACTAAGGACACTGACAGATGTTAATGGTCCACTAGGGACACCGACAAATGTTGATGGGACACTGATAGATGTTGAATGTCCACTAGGGACACCAACAGATGTTGATGGTCCACTGAGACACCAACAGATGTTGAATGTACACTAAGGACACTGACAGATGTTAATGGTCCACTAGAGACACTGACAGATGTTGATGGTGCAATGGGACATTGTTGAAGATGTTGATGGGACCCTGGTACACTGTGACAGATGTTGATGGGGCACTGGTACAATGACAGATGTTTTGGTGCACTGGTACATTGTGACAGATGTTGATGGTCTACTAGGGACACTAAACAGATGTTGATGGTCCACTAGGGATGTTTCAATAGAACACTGACAGATGTTGATGTTGCAATGGCACACTGTGACAAATGTTTCTGTGCGCTAGTACACTATGACAGATGTTGATGGGACACTGATACACTGTGACAGATGTTTTGTACACTGGTACACTGTGACAGATGTTTTGTGCACTGGTACACTGTGACAGATGTTGAAGGTCCACCAGGGACACATACAGATGTTGCTGCTCCACTAGGGGCACTGACAGATGTTGATGTTGCAATGGGACATTGTTGCAGATGTTGATGGGACACCGGTACACTGTGACAGATGTTAATGGGACACTGGTACACTGACAGATGTTGATGAGACACTGGTACACTGTGACAGATGTTGATGGGACATTATTGCAGATGTTGATGGAACACTGATTTACTGTGACAGATGTTGATGGCACACTGGTATAGATATTGATATGCACTTGGGTGAGGGACAGATGGTGCTTGGTGCACTGGTGTGGGATGACTGCACTTTGATCTGTGTGTACTGGTGATGGTCCACTGGGGACACCAACAGATGTTGATGGTCCACTAAGGACACTGACAGATGTTGATGTTTCAATGGGATACTGACAGATGTTGATGTTGCAATGGAACACGATAGCAGATGTTGATGTGCACTGGTATACTGTGATAATTGTTTTTGTGCACTGATAAACTGAGACAGATTTTGATGGGACACTGATACACTGTGACAGATTTGTGTGCACTGGTACACTGTGACAGATGTTGATGGGACACCGATACACTGTGAAAGATGTTTTTGTGCACTGCTCACTGTGACAGATGTTGAAGGAATACTGGTACAGATGTTGTTATGCACTTGAACTAGGGACAGATGGTGCTTGGTGCACTGGTGTGGGATTGCAGCATCTGTGTGATCTGTGTGTAGCTGCACAGTAAAATCATCATTTACACACAGATAATTCCCTTCTCCCCCTCCTCACTGAGCTCTCAGTGAACTCAGAAGGAGAGTCGATACAGAGACATGAGCCTCTGTTTACATTGTGTGATGGCTGTGATTGGCCACATCCATCACATGATCAGTAGGGTCAATCAGAGAGCCCATGTCCCGATTTGTGATGTGCTGTGTCCGAGGGACACAGCCATCATGGGATTGCGCCTTTGCGTGGGCACAGGTTCTGACGGGATGTACGGGTATGTTCTGTTAGAACAGCACTTTTTCCACCCAGCTGTTTGTGTACAGTGGCTGGGAAGCGGTTAAAATAGGATTACAGCAGTCATATTTCATACAAAAGTATTCAGTTGTACTGTTCTTTTGTATACATAAAATAAACAATTATAAAATATTTTTTTTACCACAAAAATAGTTACAGAATGATAATAGGTGGTTTCTATTTAAAGAATCACTGTTAGGCCACTTCGCCTATCCAAGATAATTATGGATTGTACAAAAGTAGGGTTAAAATATCAATACAAACAACATGATCTAGCCTGCATGAAAGCCAAATAAATTTCCAAACTGAGGATAATGATGCAGAAACATAAAGTGTTGTCCATTTTAACCACTTCAATACCAGACACTTTTACCCCCATCCTGCCCAGACCAATTTTCAACTTTCAACTCTGTCTCACTTTGAATGACAATTGTGCAGTCATGCAACACTGCACACATATTCATATTTTTTTTTACACAAATAGAGCTTTCTTTTGGTGGTATTTAATCACAAAAACTACTGGGGTTTTAAATTTTTTGCTAAATAAATAAAAAAAAATGAAAATTTTGAAAAACAAATATGTGTTTTCTTCTCTGTTATAAAACTTTAAGCCAAATTGTGTTCTGCCAGATTTATTTGCAGAAAATAACTCAAGTGTTTATTATTTAGTCTGTAGGAAAGTTATAGTGTCCACAAACTAAGGTATTCATATCTAAAAATTGATCAATCCTGATATACTGGTGGCCTCATTTCATTTCTTGAGGCCCCAAAACACCAGGACAGTACAAATATCCTCCAAATAACCCCATTTTGGAAAGTAGACAGCCCAAGGTATTTAGTAAGAGGCATGGAGAGTTTTTCGAAGTTGTAATTTTTTGTCACAATATTTTGGAAAATTAAGAATTTAAAAAAAAAAGTTTTTTTCGCAATTGTTTTTTTTACATACTTTCACCAGTGCAGTACAGCGTCATCATATAACTGGTGTGTCAGTGAACAGGGACACTGACTGGTGACAATATATGGAAAAAATTATTTTTTCTTTTTTTACGATTTTTTAACACACTGACTAGAACAATACAGTGTTACCATAGTAACATTGTGCTACTCTCGGAAAGTGATCAGGAATTTTTTTTTAAATGTGTATGTATACGATTGCTTATACCAGTAAATTTCACTGTTATAAGGAACCATTTTTACTGAATGAAATTGGTTAATTTAGTGTTTACTATTGTGGTTAGCTGTGACTGGCCACAGCTAATCACATGGTACAAACAGGCTGTGATTGACCCTTTCTGTACCATGTGATCACTGTGACCAATCACAGAGATCAACACAATAGTACACAATGGATGGCATGAATTAAATCCATCCATTGTGTACAATTGTCACATGATCTTCTGAGATTGGTCACAGCGATCACATGGTAACGGCAGTGGCCAGTACACTGATTGGTTATCAGTTGTGTTTACTGGAGATAGATCACACTGCCTCCAGTTGACAGACCCATGGGGCATGAGCAAGGAGGAATGGTGAATCTCCCTTCCAACCATCATTTGTCTATAGGCCAGGTGGGAACTGGTTATTAACGACGCAACGTAAGAAAACAAGAACATTAAACCTTAAATCAAACAAATATTTTTGCAGAGGATGGATGGAGCAGGATGTTACTTGCCAAAATATTTTACATTCTTACACATTTTGAACCAGTTGTGGAAAAATAGATTTGGGGTGTTGGTGTATAAACAACGTATCCCTAAAAAATGTTCATGCAGAACAGAAGTTGTTACCAGGTGCAACAATATAAATTCTTTACAACTGTGAACCAGCTACCGACAAATTGGGTGTGACAAAGTAAAACAATGAGATGGTAATGGTGGAAAGCCTCCAGTGTTAGCAGTAGGTGTTAACAGTTCCAGGCAAGTAGTGGTAGCTGGACAACTGTGCCCAGGGATAAAAGGTCTGTTTTGTCTGTGACAAATCTCACCAAACACTAAATATACTTTCAGAGAGGAAGTTTGCTCAACAGCAGCAAACCATCTTTACTTCATACTGGACAAGCTCTGATTAGTGGTCCATCTGTGTTGTTACTCAATAATCATAGAGGTCATCCATTGGAAGGGTGTCAATATCCACCATGCAATCCCCCAACATATATTCAACTACTGATGATAGTTACTGGCAAGGGATAGCCCTGGGTGCTTAGTAGAGAAAGCCTTGCTTAGACTGTCATTGCTCCTCCTTTCAACAACAGCAGGTACCAAGCTACATTGTCAATGAGGCAGTATACAACCAGCCTTTGGAAAAGAGAAAAGAGGGTAACATGTGCCTCCACAGCACATTCTCCAGGTGTTTGATCTTTTGCTCCGCTCTGCAAGGGCAGGATGAGCTCTGCAACTTTACCTTTGTAACATGGATCCAGGATAGTTGACAACCAGTATCTCCTTGATGTCATGTATCCTGTGGTTTTTTGCAGGCTCAGAAGCCTGAAAGAGTCAATCCACCAAAAGTTACTGGAGGCGGAGATGCTTGAGTCCTTAGAGTTGCTGGTGCTGGCATTGTGCTCTGCTACCTGCCTCCAACTGCATACAACTCCTGGAGTTTGTGAGGGGTGAAATCCACCCCTTGAAGCCGGCTCAATGTCCTCCTCCTGAATGCCACCACAGCAACTATACATTTCCTCCTTTTTCAAACATACTTGTTCTCCTTGTGCTCCTCTTGTAGCTGTTGAGGCCCCACTGGGACAGTGTCTGGATATAGCAGTCCTTGGGACACTAGGAAGTCCTCCACTTTCTCCCACTACTGTGCCTCCAACATCCTGTCTATAATGCCATAAAGTGTCTGCTCCAGCCGGAACACCACAGGAATAATGAAACTTATGCCCTCATTGTCTCAGCACACTATTCTGGTTGCCTCTTCAAATGGTGAAATACAGTGCATGCATTCTGTAATCGATGCCACTGACATGGGGAGAAGAACCCAATCTACCATGAGCCTGTCCTCATGCCATAATCACACAGGTACTCATTTGTGGACCACTGATCTATATGCAGCCACTGCAGCATGTCGAAGATAGAGTTCCATGACATGTCACATATTAGTCTGTTTGTGGGCAGATTGAGTTCACCTATCTGCACATTTACTGGGTATGACTGCCTGAAATGGCTACAATTTTTTTTGGCCTGCCACAGAAGATTCTGTAAGCCAGGGCAACAATCCAGAAAGTGCTGCACCAATGGCTGAGAATGTGTGCCAAGCAAGGAAAGGTTGAACAGCAGGTATGTGCTGTTATCACACATGACCTTTCCTGACACAAGATGGCATGGGGTTAACTATTTCTGGGCCTTCCCTGACAGAATATTTGGCCCCATTTGGCTCCCTGTTCACTTGTCGTACCAGCTGCAACATTGCGTGGCATTGGTATGCCTGATCTATTGCATAGCCTCTTGAACACTTGCAGAGGACTGGTGGGTGAACATCTCACCTGAAGAGGGCATTGAGAAGGAAGAGATGAGGGTGACTACACTTTCACTGCCACCAATTGTAAGGACATGGGATGGCACAACCAGCTCCAACAGTGTGCCTTGCTCTGCATCCTTCCTGTATGCTAGGAAAGATACCTAGTGGGCCATGAACAATATATACAGTCAGGTGGATAAATATTGGGACATCGACACAATTCTAACAGTTTTGGCTCTATACACCACCACAATGGATTTGAAATGAAACGAACAAGATGTGCTTTAACTGCAGACTGTCAGCTTTAATTTGAGTTTTTTTTACATCCAAATCAGGAGAACGGTGTAGGAGTTACAACAGTTTGCATATGTGCCTCCCACTTGTTAAGGGACCAAAAGTAATGGGACAGAATAATAATCATAAATCAAACTTTCACTTTTTAATACTTGGTTGCAAATCCTTTGCAGTCAATTACAGCCTGAAGTCTGGAACGCATAGACATCACCAGATGTTGGGTTTCATCCCTGGTGATGCTCTGCCAGGCCTCTACTGCAACTGTCTTCAGTTCCTGCTTGTTCTTGGGGCATTTTCCCTTCAGTTTTGTCTTCAGCAAGTGAAATGCATGCTCAGTCAGATTCAGGTCAGGTGATTAACTTGGCCATTGCATAACATTCCACTTCTTTCCCTTAAAAAACTCTTTGGTTGCTTTTGCAGTATGCTTTGGGTCATTGTCCATCTGCACTGTGAAGCGGCGTCCCATGAGTTCTGAAGCATTTGGCTGAATATGAGCAGATAATATGCTCGAAACACTTCAGAATTCATCCTGCTGCTTTTGTCAGCAGTCACATCATCAATAAATACAAGAGAACCAGTTCCGTTGGCAGCCATACATGCCCACGCCATGACACTACCACCACCATACTTCACTGATGAGGTGGTATGCTTAGGATCATGAGCAGTTCCTTTCCTTCTCCATACTCTTCTCTTCCCATCACTCTGGTACAAGTTGATCTTGGTCTCATCTGTCCATAGGATGTTGTTCCAGAACTGTGAAGGCTTTTTTAGATGTCATTTGGCAAACTCTAATCTGGCCTTCCTGTTTTTGAGGCTCACCAATGGTTTACATCTTGTGGTGAACCCTCTGTATTCACTCTGGTGAAGTCTTCTCTTGATTGTTGACTTTTACACACATACACCTACCTCCTGGAGAGTGTTCTTGATCTGGCCAACTGTTGTGAAGGGTGTTTTCTTCACCAGGGAAAGAATTCTTTGGTCATCCACCACAGTTGTTTTCCGTGGTCTTCCGGGTCTTTTGGTGTTGCTGAGCTCATCGGTGCGTTCCTTCTTTTTAAGAATGTTCCAAACAGTTGTTTTGGCCACGCCTAATGTTTTTGCTATCTCTCTGATGGGTTTGTTTTGTTTTTTCAGCCTAATGATGGCTTGCTTCACTGATAGTGACAGCTCTTTGGATCTCATCTTGAGAGTTGACAGCAACAGATTCCAAATGCAAATAGCACACTTGAAATGAACTCTGGACCTTTTATCTGCTCATTGTAATTGGGATAATGATGGAATAACACACACCTGGCCATGGAACAGCTGAGAAGCCAATTGTCCCATTACTTTTGGTTCCTTAACAAGTGGGAGGCACATATGCAAACTGTTGTAATTCCTACACCGTTCACCTGATTTTGATGTACATACCCTCAAATTAAAGCTGACAGTCTGCAGTTAAAGCACATCTTGTTTGTTTCATTTCAAATCCATTGTAGTGGTGTATAGAGCCAAAAATGTTAGAATTGTGTCGATGTCCCAATATTTATGGACAAGACTGTAACATCTTTGTCCATACTTCTGTAGTCAGGTAGACAATCCTACTGACTGCATGGTCCAGTGATGTGGAAACATTGCCTTCCACATGATGGTGGAGGTGAAAAATGGCCATGCAGGTGAAGAAATGGTGGTGGTGAACCTGCCACAGCGGTGAAGTACAGGCCAAAAATTCATGAAAGGGGGCTGACTCCACTAGTTGGAAAGGCAGACTCTATAGAGCAAGCAATTTTGTCAATTTGACATTGAGCTGCTGGGCATAGGGGTGGCTGGAAGCATACTTTTGCTTCCCTTCCAGCAGCTTTGGCAGGGTGGGGATGGTAGAATCAGAGTAAAGTTGTAGCCTATGCTTGTCTGTGTATGACACCATGATTACCCTATTCCCCACTGGAAGATCCATCAGGTAAACCTCTGACACCCCCTGAAAAACTCTGTGGAGGCTGCTGACAGGGAATCTTGTATCATAGGTAGAGGTGGAAAGGAATGAGCTGAAAGGAGGAGGAGTACAACCCTTTGACCAATGGTAATGGCTTTTTCAGAGACTGCAGATGCAGACTATAGCACGTGTTGAAAAAGGCCCATGCCTGGGCTCAGGAAAGGTGACAGAGGTGACATCCAGTGGAACATAGCACTCAATTTCCTCCTCTGCTGTATCTGGCACCAAATTACTGTCAATGTCATTCACCCCCCCCCCCTCATCCCTTGAGCCAGTTTAGCAGTAGGATGCAACTGCAGGAATACCTATGTCAATTGGTTCTCTTTGCCTGCTATCACCTTCCTTTATGCTCCCATTGCTCTCCTTCTCAACTTCAGATGCATTTAATTGCTGTATATCATCTTGCAGCAAGTGGCTGATACTGTATTGAAATAACTCACATGACGCTTTGGTGCCAGTTAGCAGGACAAAAGCAGGGGTAGCTGTAAATGAGGAGGCAGAACAAGGTTCTTTATCAGCTGCTGGTGACCACAAGCTACTCTGTTTGGCTAGCCACTTCACCAAAGTTAGTCACTTTGCATACCATAAGTGGATAGTACATCCACTGCCAGGAAAAAAGGTACACATGTCGTGACTCTAGATGCTGCTCTCTGACCACTGCTTTGGACTGTGGATAGGGATCACTCCTTGATAGATGCATGGGAATAACCTATGTCGCTCCCTTTTGGCCTGCCAGACATGATGTTGTTAATATAGGAAGAGCAGCTGCTGTGGGGATGTGTTTCTTGGATGCCCTGGAAAACTGTGGTTCTTTTGTAGCCTAAACTGCACCTTCCACCCACCCAAAAAAGTAGTCTTAAAAAGGAGTGTTGGGTCCTATGAAAGTACAAGGGATGCAGGTGGGCTTATACTCCCCTCTTCTTAGCCACACAAACCGAAAAGTACTATTGTCAATATTCATCACTAAATATACTGCTGTATATAGCACTGTTTAGCTATAGTAACATACTACACTGCCAACTTTTACTCCCTGAATTGCTCTCAGGTGTTCCTCACACTTAGCTCCCACACACTATGAAAGGACTACCGTGGTTGTGACTCTGGAGAAAACCATCACTGACCGAAGTCTTGCACCTGGCTAAAGGCCAGACAACTGTTTGAAAAGCAGTATGAAACATTTGACAGAGCAAATACTGCCAAATGTTCCTAAAATTCATATTTTATTCAAGTACCAGAACAGCTTAACCACTAGCCTACAGGGCACTTATACCCCCTTCCTGCCCAGGCCAATTTCCAGCTTTCTGCGCTGTTACACTTTGAATGACAATTGCGTGGCCATGCAACACTGTACCTATATGAAATCTTTATCATTTTTTTGTGACTGATAGAGCTTTATTTTGGTGGTATTTATTCACCTCTGGGTTTTTTATTTTTTCTTAAACAAACCAAAAATCACTGAAAATTTTGAAAAAAAATGTTTTTTCTTAGTTTTTGTTATAAAATTTTGTAAATAAGTGATTTTTCTCTTTCACTGATGTGCATTAATGAGGCTGCACTGATGGACACTAATAGGTGGCACTGATGGGCACTGATGAGGAGGCACTGGTAGGTGGCACTGATGGGCATTGACAGGCATCACTGATGGGCACTGAAAGGCAGCACTGATACATGGCACTGATAGGCAGCACTGATAGGCAGCACTGATAGGTGGCACTGACTGGCGGCACTGACTGGCACTGTTAGGTGGCACTGACTGGCACTGTTAGGCGGCACTTACTGGCACTGATAGGCAGCACTGACGGGCACTAATAGGCGGCACTGACTGGCACTGTTAGGCGGCACTGACTGGCACTTATAGACAGCACTGACCGGCACTGATAGGCGGCACTGATAGGCGGCACTAACTGGCACTGATAAGTGGCACTGATTGGCAGCACTGATAGGTGGCACTGATTGGCATTGATAGGTGGCACTGACTGGCACTGATGGGTGACACTGAAAGGCAGCTCAAATGGGCACTGATATGTGGCATTTCTGTGCACTGGTAGGCACTGATATGTGGCATTAATGTGGCGCTGATGGGCACTGGCAGGTGGCATGGATGAGCACTGAGAGCTGGCATTGATGGACACTGACAGGTGGCACTGCTGGGGCTACACTGATCATCAGGGCACACTGATCATCAGTGCCCTGATGATCAGTGTACATGTCCCCTCCGAGGAATGCCGATTACCGGCTCTCCTCTCCTCTCGAGCTGTCAGCGGAGAGAAATGCCGATAACCGGCATTTCCCTATTGACATACGGTCAGCTGTGATTGGACACAGCTGATCACATGACCGAGCCGACATCTTCGGCTCTTTCCGTGGATCTGTGATCCGCTGTGTCCGAGGGACACAGAGCACCGCCGATTGCCGCGCTGCCGCTCCCTGAGCGGCGCGTGCACGGTGAGAATGGAGGAGGCCATATGACGTCCTCCCAGAACGAGAGAACCACCTTGCGCCCGTCATTGGACTATATGACTTGCGGGAGGCGGTTAAATTCCTGGCTGGTGAGCCCTGAGTAATAAACTTTAAAATCAGTGCTGAAGCAAAAAAGAAACTAACACATGTTTCATTTGCACTAAATCTAAAGGCAAAGCCTGTTTTTTTTGCTTGCTGACAAACAAAGTGGAATAAAAGTTTGTAGAATTGTGTTGCACAAACTTGTTTTCCCCTCTGATCCTGACAATTGTCGGAGAGATGTAGGCCACTCCTATATATATATATATATATATATATATATATATATATATATATATATATATATATGTCAATGTGCAGGGGGGCTGACTAAGAGCTCCAGCAGCTTCCTTCTCCCTGCTACTCACTGACCGGAGTTATTGCAGTGTGACTCTTGTTAGCAGGGATTTTTTCGTCTGGAGAGCTGTGGTACTCAGTATATATAACTCTGGCACTAGCCCTGTGCTCACCGCTATCACTTGTTCTAAAAACAGAAACCAGCTTCCTGTGCCAGCTTCTTTGTTTACAAGTGATAGCACACCCAATGTGGCAGCTCATCCTCCAGAAGTAATGACTGCCAGGAGGTTGGGTTATCATGTTGCAGAGCAGGGAGCACTCACTCAGAGCTTGACAGCTCAGCATTATAGCAGCTGCTCCTTCAGCACTGAGGACTAGGTAAGAAGCTAAGTGTTGGTGGAAGAACCCTGTACAAGGAAGGGGGGAACTTTGTAGTGGGGGTAGAGTTCTGTACTGAAAGAAGGGTATGGGGATGACCTTTGTAGTGAGAAGGGGGGGTAGGTCAGGGTTGAGGGAAGAGCTCTGAGGGGTGTACTGGAAGGGTGGGGGAGGAACTTTGTTATAGTATTTCTCCTAGTGATACCATGATGCAAGGACAATTTTTCTTTCCAGTGACACCACTAACTCGGGCATTTTTTCCTTTCAGTGCCACCAGCTCAGGGACATTTGTTTTCAGTGAAAACCACGGAATCATCTGGTGCATGCTGCTATTGGTCCCAACCCCTTCTTCACTCAACGAGAGGTGGGAACAGCTTCCCATCTTTGGATGATCTTGTACCAGCACTGCACCCAGCCAACTAATTGCTGACAATAAATCAGGGTATACTAATATACAAAAAATGCAGTGCAATATTATAAAATAAATGAATCTTGAATATGCATAAATCTTGCTTTGTGACAATAATTAAAATCCCATATAAGTGCATATTCTGTGCTCAAAACATATTGCTTTACATACAACACAATACCGTACATTTCCTCATATTCCTCATAATACCATCGGTTATCTGAATTCTATCCACTGTGCGTTTATCTAATAATAGTGTCCCAATATAAATCTTGGTGAACCGTCCCTTTAAAACTCAGTGCTCCAAGCGCTAATGTGCAATTTCTTCTCTGTATATATTCATCCAGTGATATCTTGTGACCCCCAGTGTTAGATCCGACACACTTATGCGCTCACTTTGTGGTTTGACCCGAACCGTCAGGTCAAACCGCTCCTTTCCCTTTAACCCGGGAGGGTATACTGGTGTATCAATCTCCAACTCCTCCTGCACCTCCAAACGCCAAAACGCACCACTTAGACACTGACCCGAACCACCAGGTCAAAAGCGCGCCTCTCCCTTTGTTGGTATATATATCCAACTCCTCCTGCTCCTCCAAACTCCAAAACGCACCACAGAAAATGGAAAAAATGCTCCAGATGGTGAAGTATATAAAATCATTGTAACCTTTATTAAAACTCTTAAAATCTCCCACTCACATTTATTTGTGTCCTTTTTGGACACCACAGGATCAGTATCTCTTTGTATAGTAATTTTGTGAATGAAACTGCATTGGATCCCCTATCCAAGATGGTGGTACGTACACTTCCGGTTACGGCTTGACGGTTACGGCTTGGGCAAGCCGATGACGTCAAGCCGTCAGACATAGAGGTGGTTCCAACACTGGGGGTCACAGGATATCACTGGATGAATATATACAGAGAAGAGATTGCAATTAGCACTTGGAGCACTGAGTCTTAAAGGGACGGTTCACCAAGATTTATATTGGCACACTATTATTAGATAAATGCACAGTGGATAGAATTCAGATAATGCATGGTATTATGAGGAATATGAGGAAATGTGCGGTATTGTGTTGTATTTAAAGCAATATGTTTTGAGCACAGAATTTGCACTTATATGGTATTTAATTATTGTCACAGAGCAAGATTTATGCATATTTAATATTTATTTATTTTATAATATTGTGCAGCATTTTTTGTATATTAGTATTTGTATGTATATGTTAGCTGCAGTATTTTATCTTTATTTCATTTTATTTATACGTATTTGGATAGACATATTGTGCTGTAAGTTTTCACATTATATATTTAAAGCAGAGTATACATAGACCTAAAAATGGCAGGAATATTCAGCAGGAATTTCAGTTGGTGTGTATTGCTGTCTGTTTAACAGACATTGGTCTAATGATCAGCATCTGTTGAATGGTTATACAGGAAAATCAGCATTCGGTCAGCACATGCAGCCAATGGCTGCAGCACTGATCAGTGTATTCTGATAAGGGGCAGTCCCCACTGTCAGAATGCAAAGACACAGCAGGAGAGATTCCGCTAACTACATCGTTTGTTGGATTTGGGGACCTGTGTGGTTTTTTTTTCAACTCACTGATTGAATAAAAAAATACAATCTCAATGTGTATACCTAGCTTAACACCTTGTTAAAAAATCTAGAATGCTGCCCTGTCTGCCAGTGTCACCCGCCTGATCCTAATTTTTGCTACTCTGAACAGCCTGTACAAATTAGTTTTGTGAAGTAGTGTACTGTGTACAATACTTTCAGTTCAACCAGTCTGTGTACCTTGAGCTGAACTGTTAATGACTGCCCTGTGTAAGTAAAAAATATGCTTCCAGTGTCGAATTGTAGGAGATATAATAAACCCATCCAACAGCAAAGTTATGTTTGAATTAGTATTTCTTGAAAGAATATCATTTTTCCATTAGCCCTAATGACCAGCAGGCATAATAATGAAGCTGGATATGATTGTGCCCTGCAGCAAGCACCACTGAACTCTTCACATTTTAAAATGCTGCATCCTTGCAAAATTGTAGCATGAAATGTGTTGACATACCCTTTTAAAGAACTAATTGCAGTGTTATGTAAAGCAACAAAAAGAGCAGCAACCTCTTCACAGCTTTTTTCACAGTCGATATTCTTTTTTAACCTTTTCGCTGCTGTGGTTGTGCTCAGGATCTTAAATGCCGCAGGTCAGCTACTCTCATTTTTCACATGTTCTCAATTTACAAGCATTTCTATTAAATGCAATTTTAAATAGAGTGCTCTGCTATAACAGTGGAAATGAGCAAACCAATTGCACTTCTTTCAACAAAAGTTCTGCAGAACAGTTGCCAGATTAATGTCACTAATAGTATTAGTGACATTTGCTAATGGAGTTTTGCTTAACTATTTTGCAGTTCTGGGTAACTGCATGTTTTGAGGGAGTCAAACAATGAAACTGTGCTCATATGGTTGGTGATGGTGAAAATGTTGGTTTTCATGTTGGAGCACATGTAGAAAAATGAACTGGAAAAAAAAGTGGAGGGGAAAGTACACTACTCCAAAAAATTAAAGAAACACTTTGAAAACACATCAGATCTCAGGAGTGCGCATGCGCGGCCGACGGGACGGACATGTCCCGTTGAGGCTCCGTTTCCCCGTCGGGTGACAGCACCGCCAAGCAGCGGGTCCTGGCCCGCAACATACCCCAGGGGGACCCGAACACAGCGGCAACCATCCCAGGGTCCGATCTGCCCTGGTCTGCGGCGGATCTCCTGCAGCGGGTCGGAGATATCCGACGGGACACGTGTCCCTGCGGCGAGCTCTGCACAGGCCCGCCCACCGCACTGAACCTGGGCAGCGGAGAGTAAGAAAAGGGGGGCTGAGAATACTATAACAGCCCCCCCGACTGACGAGCAGCAAAATGGTTAAGGGGGCACCCCGGCACCAGGTCCCCCCTTCTACCAAGTCAATCAAGGAGGCCCTGGCAAAGGCCTCCACAAAGATGGCCACCACCTCAACACATGGAAGCAAGAAGGTGACAAATACATATGCAGCCCTACAGCATCCGCAGCCCAGCCATCCCTGCACGTCTGAGGGTGAGTCTGACACTGAAACTGATGTCCCTGCAGAAGCCCTGATGCCTGACCTTACACCCCCAGACCTGCTGACCCGCTTTGAAATAATGCTACACAAAGCTTTGAAGCAAACCTCGGACCGCATCACTGCTACATTTTCTAGGGAAATCCGTGAACTAGGGCAACGCACTGTGGACCTAGAGCAGAGAGTAGATTGTCTTGATGCCACGCTTCAGACACATACGGATGACCTTGACTTTCTGCGCGACGAAAACGCAACACTATTAACACGACTGGAGGACTTTGAAAACAGGGCACGACGCTCCAATCTGCGTATTCGTGGCCTCCCAGAAACGATCGTCGATATCCAATCAACAGTAACAGCTCTGTTCCAAGAGCTTGCCCCAGCTTTCCCAATCGAAAGATTAGAATTGGATAGAGTGCACAGGGCGTTAGCATTGCGACGCACGGATGGTCCACCACGTGACATTATAGCCAAGCTCCACTTTTTCCGCACCAAGGAGCAACTCCTACAAGCCGCCCATAACGCAGAATCTCTACAGTTCCAAGGTCATTCATACCAGCTATTCCAGGACCTAAGCCCCACAACAATCACCAAGCGCAGGGCTATGAAACCTCACCTACAAGTTCTTCAACAACACGCTATACCTTATAGGTGGAGCTTCCCCTTTGCAGTGCGATTCAGATATCAATCCCGGGATTACACTTGTAAGACTCCAGAAGACCTACTAGACACCCTGCGGATCTTACAACTGCATTCCTCAGCGCAACCTTCAGAAAGTGCCAAGCGGAGGTCCACATCCTGCTCGCCGCGGAAGACCCTTCCCACACGTGCCACTGAAGGCCCATTCAACCTCCACAAACGAGGCCGTTTTTCATCTCCGGGTCTATCTACACAAGACACCATGGACTGAACGGTGTCTCATGTCTATCCTTCTTCTCTCCACTTTATTGTGGCCATATACACCAAACGCTGTACTCCTCTGACTGTCATTATTGAGATTAATACCGTTGATATCCTCTCTCCCTCTACCTGTTGAATTTTGGTTGCCCCATTACCTGGGAATTGTTCGGCTCCCCCCCCTTTGGGCCATCTTTTAGGCCTTAAATGGCCATCTTTTAGGCCTTAAATGGCCTCTTACACCCCTTCTTTCCTGTTTCCTCTCCCGTATCGTAACCCTCCTCCCTCCCTCCAACATGACTTCAAGACTCTGCACAACGCACTCCACAATGCCCTCATCCCCCATCAGGCTCCACCTTGGGAGGTAGTGACAGACTATCCTAACCATTATGCGCTTTCCTCATGGGTTCGCTAAATATCCTTACCCTGAACGTGCAGGGCCTCAATATTCCACAGAAACGTACTAAGGCCTTCCGAACCTTTGCTACGCTTAAAGCTCACGTGGTTTGTCTACAGGAAACACACTTCACTCCCAACACCACTCCTAAGTTTTTTGGTCCCCGATATCCTCAGGTCTATACAGCCTCTGCCGCCACCAAACACAGGGGGGTACTGATAGCCTTTCATCGCACAACACCCTTTACACTAGGCACCGAAATTAAAGACCCGGAGGGTCATTACCTCCTGTTAGTAGGGCAACTCTTAGATATAGATGTCACCATTGCTGCATACTATGCCCCAAACCAAGACCCTTTACCATTCCTTTCCCACATACTCTCGACTATAGACCACCATAAGCACGGAACTTTAATTGTTAGCGGAGACTCTAATAGTGTAGTATATCCCTTCCTCGATAAATCCCCTCAACCATCTTCTGCCCCTTCCTCTAAACAAACTTTCCAAGCCATTCTACACCGTTACTCCTTGATAGATACATGGCGAGAACTCAACCCGGCGAAACGCCAATACACCTTTTATTCTCACCCCCATCAGTCATTCTCCAGGATAGATCATATTTTCCTTACCACCGCCTCTACCCCCCGGCTCCTGACTTCTGAAATAATTCCGATACCTTGGTCTGATCATTGTGCTGTATTCACGGCTATGACCTCCTTGGCCCCATCCCCCGCTGAGCCCTCTTGGATTATTAACGATAACCTGCTTGCAAACCCAGCTCACTGCCTAGAAATCGAAGCAGCCCTTAAAGACTACTTTTCTCTTAACCAATCACCTGATATTTCTCCTCTCCTGTTATGGGAAGCGCATAAACCGGTTCTGCGAGGGTTTTGCATTAGCAAAGCATCCTTCCTAAATAAAAGCAAAAGGCAGCAACGCCTCACACTTGAGCAAACCTATGATCGTTCCCATCAAGCCTTCCAGGCGGCTCCAATGCCTGCCAATCGTGAGACCCTGGAGCGTTCTAGATTGGCTCTAGATCTTTTTCTCACAGATCAAGCTGAACTCTCGCTCCGAAGATCTAGACACAAATATTACACCAAGGCGAATAAACCCAATACATTCCTGGCCCTCTCACTTCGTAGGCTTGACCAACTCACTAGACCTATCTGGTTACGCACCTCTTCTGGCAACCTCACTAGTAACCCAGAACGCATTCTACAGATTTTCCATAAACACCTGTCACAGCTTTATTCTTCTTCTACACCTTTTGACCCCACGCAAGCAGATGCCCTTTTAACCCCCATTTCCTTCCCGAAACTTTCTGAGTGCCAGTTGGAGGCACTTGAGCGACCCATTTCCCTAGCCGAAACCTTAGATGCTATTAAAAATTTAAAACTACGTAAGCGCCCAGGACCAGATGGCTTCTCAGCCACGTATTACAAAAAATTTGCTCACCTCCTTACACCTATCCTCACTAATGCCTTTAACGCTCTACTGTCTGGCCACGTTTTTAATCATGATACAGTACAAGCGAACATTTCAATGATCCCAAAGCCGAATTCTGATGATACGCAGTGGTCCAATTATAGGCCAATCTCTCTCCTCAACATTGACGTTAAACTGTTAGCTAAAATCCTCTCTTCACGTCTTAACCTATGTATTGGCTCTCTAATTCTTAACGACCAAGTGGGCTTTATTCCAACTAGGCAAGCGGGAGATAACATCAGACGTGCATCTCTTTTGGCTAACTTAGCTAGGTCTCGCAATATTCCCGCCTGTTTCCTGTCCCTTGATATCCGGAAAGCATTTGATACAGTCTCATGGCCATATCTCAGCTATATATTGAGTCGTTGGGGTTTTGGCCCACATTTCTTAACCTGGATCTTCTCGTTATATCGAGAGCCCTCGGCCAGAATTAGGTATCTGGGACACAGGTCGGCTCAGTTCCCGATCTCCAGAGGTACGAGACAAGGCTGCCCTCTGTCCCCTTTGCTCTTTGCCCTGGCTATAGAGCCTCTGGCCCTCTTAATTAGAGCTAACCCGGATATCGGGGGACTTGAGATTGGAGGCACGCATCATAAGTTATGTCTCTTCGCGGATGACGTCTTGCTCTTTCTCTCATCCCCATTGACTTCCACTCCTTCTCTACTCCGGCTTCTCGAGGCGTTTGGCTCGCTCTCTGGCTTACTAATAAACCCTAATAAATCAACAGCACTCAATATCTCTCTCCCCCTTTAGAGTTGACGCACCTAAAGCAGATTCTACCATTCCCTTGGTCGCGTTGTCATATCCCATTCTTGGGTATTAAACTGACCCCTAAGTTATCAGACCTTTACGCAGCTAACTATCTTCCGATGTTAAACCATCTTTCTGCCCTTTTGACCAAATGGTCTTCCTTACCCCTCGCTTGGTTAGGCAGAATAGCAGTTATCAAGATGTCAATCCTCCCAAAAATTCTATATCTATTTAGAGTCCTTCCAGTCCCAGTCCCCCCTCACTACCTCCGTACACTACAGCGTCGCATTTTTTCCTATGTATGGGGTAATACTCGTCCTCGTATACCTCTCTCCACCCTGTACCGCCCTAAGCTCAAAGGTGGTCTAGGCCTACCTGACATCAGAAAATACTATCAAGCAGCGCATTTAGCCCAATTACCTAAGTACCATGCAACCTTTGAAATCCCTCAATAAGTTGCACTTGAATCAATAGAATGTGACCCCTTATCTACAGCTAACTTACTCTGGTTGAGGCCTATAGACCGCCGCTCTATAACCAACCCCATCACCTCTCACTTTTTATCCCTTTGGGATAAACTGAAAACCCGATATCCCCTCCAATCGCTACATAATCCTCTGCTCTCGTTTTTACGAAACCCAGCTTTTCCACCGGCCTGGCAGACGCCCCTTTTATTCAAGGCCTGGTCCTCTTCTAATTTGCTCCGCACGCATCACTTCTTGCAGAGGAATAAGTTTAAAACCTTTGCCTCACTGCGGGAAACACATGGCCTCCCAGCTTCCGAGATATTCCGATACTTACAGCTACAACACTTTTATGCTCCCTACGCTATCACAACAAATCGGCCAGATGCTATGTCTTTCTTCGAACGAGCGTGCTACAAAGACCTCCATAGACGTGGGCTTATTTCTTGCTTATATTCACTCTTCACTACTTCGATTACCACGTCCCCTCCTCTGTATACTCATAAGTGGGAAGTGGATTTGGGCAGGAAACTCGACCCATCTGACTGGGATCACATTTGGGCTAACACAAAATCATCTTCGCAGAACACTGTAGCATTGGAAACGAATTATAAAGTTTTAACCCGCTGGTACTTGGTCCCAGCGAGAATCGCAAAATTTACCCCTAATTACTCGCCCAACTATTTTAGAGGCTGTACAGACTGAGGGACGCACTACCATATGTGGTGGGATTGCCCAGTGGCCCGGGTCTTTTGGGATGAAATTTTCACCATACTATCTACACTTAGCGCTATCACTTTAAGACCTGATCCAACAACAGCCCTACTCAATCAGTGCCCCCCTGGCGTCTCCAACTCGCAATTCAAGCTCCTTATGCAAGTTACAACAGCGGCTAAGCAGGTTATAGCGAAATCCTGGAAATCCCCCACCCTTAGTGTTGCTGCTGTCAAATCCAGAATAACACAAGCCATGATACATGCAAAGGTGGAAGCCACAATTCTTGACACGATCCCTAAATTTTTGCACATATGGAACCCCTGGGTAGAGCGCTTCCTCCCGTCTAACTTTGATGAATCACTCCTTCTCCCTTGATTTCTATATTGTGTGCCCAGAATACTGTCAATAGTCCTCCGTGGGCAACTCATGGAGTCTGCTGTAAACTAGCTGATTGTCTATGGAAGTCATCGCTATTGTTTTTTTTTTTGTCCCATACCCTCCCTTCCTCCCCCGTCTGATCCCCCTCCAAACTTCCCCCTACTTCTTAAATGCACTTAAGAGACGTTACTTGGATTGGCTGGGACGATAATGTCATCTATTGCCGACTCTTATGTTCTTGCTTTTGCTTGCATTATATAGACATCTGTAATGTGATCCTCATTCATTTTCCTTCAATGTCCTATAGCCTCTTCAATGTCCACTGTATATATACAATGTCTCCTTGATTGTGTTGTTAAAGTTTTCTCTTTTGTTAATGTTTGAACAAGAAAACACATCAGATCTCAATGGGGAAAACTATCATGCTGGATACCTATACTGATATAGACTGGGTAATGTGTTAGGAACGTAATGATGCCCCATCGTTTGATGGAAATGGAAATTACCAACCTACAGAGGACTGAATTCAAAGACACCCTGATAATCAAAGTGAAAAAATGAGGCAGCAGGCTAGTCCATTTTGCTGAAATTTCATTGCAGGAACTCAAAATGGTACTCAGTAGCTTGTATGGCCCCCACGTGCTTGTATGCATGCCTGACAATGTCAGGGCATGCTCCTAATGAGACGACAGATGGTGTCCTGGGTATTTCCTCCCAGATCTGGACCAGGGCATCACTGAGCTCCTGGACAGTCTGAGGTACAACCTGGCGGCGTCAGCTGGACCGAAATATGATATCCCAGGTTTTCTATTGGATTTAGGTCAGGCAAATCAATGATATCAATTCATCCTCCAGGAACTGCCTACATACTCTCGCCACATGAAGCCGGGCACTGTTATGGACCAGCAAGAACCCAGGACCCACTGCACCAGCATAGGGTCTGACAATGGGTCCAAGGATTTCATCCTGATACCTAATGTCATTCAGGGTGCCATTGTCTAGCCTGTGTCCAGCCTGTAGAAGTCTGTGCATCCCTCCATGGATATGCCTCCCCAGACCATCACCACTACCAAAACGGTCAGGCTGAACAATGTTACAAGAAGCATAATGTTCTCAACAGCTTCTCAAGACCCTTTCACGTCTGCAACATGTACTCAGGGTGAACTTGATCTCACCTGTGAAAAGCACAGGGAGCCAGTGGTGGACCTGCCAATTCTGGTGTACAATGACAAATGCCAATCGTGCTCTCTGGTGCCAGGCAGTGAGCACAGGGCCCACTAGAGAACGTTGGACCCTCAGGCCACCCTCATGAAGTTTGTTTCTGATTGTTTGGTCATAGACATTCACACTAATGGCCTGATGGAGGTCATTTTGTAAGGCTCTGGCAGTGCTCATCCTGTTCCTCCTTGCACAAAGGAGCATATACCGGTCCTGCTGATGGGTTAAGAACCTTCTACGGCCCTGTCCAGCTCTCTAAGAGTAACTGCCTGTCTCCTGGAATCTCCTCCATGCTCTTGACACTGTGCTGTGAGACACAGCAGACCTTCAAGCAATGGCATGTATTGATGTGCCATCCTGGAGGAGTTGGACTGCCTGTGCAACCTCTGTAGGGTCCACGTATTGTCTTATGCTACCAGTAGTGACACTGATCCTAGTCAAATGCAAAACTAGTGAAAAACAGTTAGAAAAGATGAGTAGGGAAAAAATGTCAGTGGCCTCCACCTGTAAAACCATTCCTGTTTTGAAGGTCATCTCATTGTTGCCCATCTAGTGCGCCTGCTGTTAATTTCAGTAACCGCTTCCCGACCGCGCTATAGCGTGCGCGCTCTCTACCCGAGCCGCTATTGGCTCCTCATCATGCCAATCACCAGATCCCAGCTGCCGTTTATTTGCTAGGACTCGCTGATCATCGGCGGAGCTGACAAGGGAGAGGTCTGTATGTAAACAACACAGATCTCTCCCATGTCAGCATGAACATGCTGCTTTGTATTGCTCAGCAGAGCAATACAAAGCAGCATGTCTACATAGTAAATCACACACATCACACTATGTAAAACACAACACACTGTTAACCCTTTGATTGCCCCAGATGTTAACCCCTTCCTGCCCAGTGTCGTCATTAGTACAGTCTCAGTGCTCTTCATTAGTACTGATCACTGTATTAGTGTCATTAGGGATGTCAGTGGCAGTTAGTAAGTTCCTGCCGCAGTCCCGCAATATGTCGCTAATCGCCACCATTACCAGTAAAAAAATGTAAAATTCCAGTATATATACTGCCATTTGTAGATGCTATAACTTTCACGTAAACCAATTAATTTACACGTATTGGGATTTTTGTTTAGCAAAGACATGCAGCAGAATACATTTTAGCCTAAATTTATGAAGAAATTTGATTTTTAAATTTTTTTTACTGGATTTGTTTTATAGCAAAAAGTCAAAAATATTGTTTTTCTTCAAAATTGTTAGCCTTTTTTTGTTTATAGCACAAAAAAATGAAAAACACACAGGTGATCAAATGCTACCGAAAGAAAGCGCTATTTGTGGGAAAAAAAGGACATAGGCCCTGGTCACATCAAAGCCGATTTTGAAGTGAAGTCACACGATTTCAGAAAGTAAAGTGAGATCTTCCCTATAAGGCAGAAAAAATAAATGGACATTTGTTTTAACCCTTCTCTGTTTTGGCCAAAAATTAAAAAGAACAGATTTGGACATACATTTATGGACATAAACGTAAACTCTGATATCTTTCTGTTCACCATGTTCTGCTCATGTCCATTCTAACATTTCTCACATCCATATTAAAATTTGCATTTGTTTCATTGAAAATTACTTGGAGCGCCAAACATGATATATTTTCTGAAAGCAGGGGCCCTGGAGAATAAAATGTTGGCTGTTGCATTTTTAATGTCGCAAGATATTTGCCCAGCCATTTATCAAATGCAAGTTTTCTATTTGCACAGCCATTTATCAAACAAAATTTTCAGGATAAATACACTTAAATGCATTTCCGTGCACACAAACAATATAATACCCAATTTTTTTGTAAAATATAAAAGATTATATTGTGCTGATTAAAGAGTTACAAAGAAGATTGTCTCCCATGGGACTTTATTGCAGTCATAACAACATCGGTACATAAAAAATAATATTTTATTATATGTTAATCGAACACATCAGGGATATACACTATTGTATCTCAAACTCATATAAGTGGCTATACACATAAGAGTGCAGCGCTTAAAAAAGTGACAAATGATTGTAAGAAAATAGTGAAAAATGTGTCAACAATTAGTTAATCCAAAAATAAAGAAAAGTCTCAGAGGCTGTGATAAAACAAAGGAAATCCAAGGACAGTTGTTGTGTCACCAACCATTCAAAAGGCTTACCAGAAAGGTATGTACCCCCTGTTAAGATTGGTCAATCACGCTTTGTTACTCAACTCAGAAAGTCAGTCATTCGAATCCTCCTCCAAATCACCAAAAGAGCAGATGAAGATCTTCCAAACAATGGATCTTACTTAGGGTAGCTAAACCACTCAGAATAAGACTCAAACTCGTAGTAGAAAACATGTAAAGAAAGAGTGCTCCACATAGTGTAAAACCATTAGAACAGCATTTATTTAAAGTATGGTTGCACTCACATGAAAGCTAACATCATTAGGCATTAATAGATAAAAAAAATAAACCAATTTTCCAGTTTCCAAAATGGCCACCAGCAGGTCATGCATGCGAAGTAGCCTGTATACGTGGTTCCGCCCTAAGTGTTTCATCCCAGGTAAAGTCATCAGGGGCACGCCCACACGTTTAATCACTCTACTTATATAAGACCTGAAGCCCCAGAGGATCACAATTGATTGGCCACACTTGGCAAAGGAAGCAGGAAGTACACCTGCAGAGTAATCAGTCTCTAATCAACTGGGAGCATCGCCATCTAGTGCCAGAAGACCAAATGGCAAATAAAAATTATTTTAGTCCATTAAAACTCCTACCAATTACTAAGCCAACCTATTAAAGCTGACTAATAGAACGCCATCTAATGTTCTTATACAGAACCACAGAAACTACAATATTAAAATTATGAAAAATTATAAAAAATAAAATTAGGAAAAATTAAAAATGAAAAAGAAATAAATTAAAAAAGATCAAAAAATCAACATTAAAAATGAGCCCTCCAACCATAAATGTCCAAGGGCATACACATTTCGAGAGTTAATCCTCTGTGACTAAAGGATCAAACAATCATATACACAAAGAATTATACATAAATAAAAAAATTGAACTGTTATTGAGAGAACAGTTAATGTCCCACTCGATGTTAAGACCCCATGGTGAGTAACTCTTGAGCCAATACTCCCTCGCCAATCGGGAATATATTTCTCTAAAGCAATAAAGGTGGTACCCTCAGGCTTACTGTTATGTTTCCGAAAATAATGTTTGGATACACTGTGTTCCTTGAAACCTTTCTTTATATTGTTTCAAGGAACACAGTATATCCAAACATTATGCTCTGAAACTTAACTGTAATCCTGAGGATACCACCTTTATTGCTTTAGAGAAGTATATTCCATATTAGAGATAGTTCTTTTAGCATTACTCCCTAGCCAATCTAGAATATATTTCTCTAAAGCAATAAAAGGTGTTACCCTCAGGATTACTGTTATGTTTCAGAGCATAATGTTAGGATATACTGTGTTCCTTGAAACAATATAAAGAAAGATTTGAAGGAACAATGTGTATCCAAACATTATGCTCTGAAACATAACAGTAATTCTGAGGGTACCACCTTTATTGCTTTAGAGAAAAATATTTTCGATTGGCAGGGGAGTAATGCTAAAAGATCTCTAAAGCCGGGACCAGTTGGATTTATTGGCTCAAGAGTTACTCACCATGGGGTCTTAACATCAAGTGGGACATTAACTGTTTTATCAATAACAGTTAAATTTTTTATTTATGTATAATTCTTTGTGTATATGATTGTTTGATCCTTTAGTCACAGAGGATTAACTCCCGATATGTGTATGCCCTTGGACATTTATGGTTGGAGGGGTAATTTTTAATGTTGATTTTTTTTTGTTTATTTATTTTTCATTTTTCATAATATTATTTTTTATAATTTTTTATAATTTTAATATTGTAATTTCTGTGGGTCTGTATAAAACATTAGATGGCGCTCTATTAGTCAGCTTTAATAGGTTGGCTTAGTAATTGGTAGGCGTTTTAATGACTTTTGTTTGTCACCACAGGGTGGAGCTATGTTCCAATTTTTGCACACATTTAGTTGATTAATATAATTTTTAATTGCCATTTGGTCTTCTGGCGCAGGATGGCGAAGTTCCCAGTTGATTAGAGACTGTTTACTCTGCAGGTGTACTTGCTGATTCCTTTGTCAAGTGTGGCCAATCAATTGTGATCCTCTGGGGCTTCAAGTCTTATATAAGGAGCGTGGTTAAACGTGTAGGAGTACCCCTGATGACGTTACCTGTGACGAAACGCGTAGAAAGGAGCCATGTACACACACTACTGCATATGCGCGACCGGCCAGCGACCATTTTGGAAACTGGAAATTTTTTTTTTTTCCTATCAATGCCTAATGATGTTAGCTTTCATGTGAGTGCAACTCTACTTTAAATAAATGCTGTTCTAATGGTTTTACACTATGTGGAGCACTCTTTCTTTACATGTTTCCTACTACAAGTTTGAGTCTTATCCTGAGTGGTTCAGCTACCCTAAGTAAGATCCATTGTTTGGAAGATCTTTATCTGCTCTTTTGGTGATCTGGAGTTGGATTCGAGTGACCGACTTTCTGGGTTGTTTAACAAAGCGCAATTGACCACTCTTAACAGGGGGTCATGCCTTTCTGGTAAGCCTTTTGAATGGTTGGTGACACAACAACTGTCCTTGAATTTCCTTTGTTTCATCACAGCCTCTGAGATTTTACTTTATTTTTGGATGGACTAATTTTTGACACATTTTTCACTGTTTTCTTACAATCATTTGTCACATTTTTAAGCGCTGAACTCTTATGTATATATTGTTTATTGCCTAGTATTAGGGTGTTTGTGTTCAGCTGCTATATGTTATACACTTAATTTTTGATTTTGTATTGTAAATTGTATTAGTGCAGATATATATATATATATATATATATATATATATATATATATATATATATATGTATATATATATATATATATATATATATATATATATACATACATACATATAAGTGGCTGTTTGCTACATTGTCACTGATGTTCAATTATGTGTTATTAAGTCTAGGGGTACAAGTTGTATCATTGTACACATTTTGAATTCCAGAGTCAAAATTTTTTATTGTTGCTTTAACATTGTTAAAAAATGTAATTTGTATCAATAAAATATTTTTTTTTATGTACCTATACTGTTATGGCTGCAATAAATTCCCATGGGAGACAATCTTCTTTGTACCTATAATTAGGGATGTAGCAGCTTTTTGACTCAAGACAACCTACCCATTCCCTTGTTGTGCCAAGTAAATTGATACCAAACATGTCAAGATTTAAAATTTTGCAGGCCGACAAATGGCAACAAACCACCATACCTAAATATCTCCTCAGGCAACACTTTAAAAGGCTTTACAGGTTTAGAATGGTGCTAGAATTATTTATCTCACTTTGATGTTTATGGAGATACCTTACATGTGTGGTGCAACCACCATCTACATGTGTGTGCAGGATCTACGTGCATGTACACAGGTGTGCGTGAGCATCGGGGGATGGGGATGCTTTACATTTTCTTTAATTGTATTATTTATTTTATTTACATTTATTTTTCACACTGTTTCTTTACATTTTTTTAATTGAGCTATTTTTTGATGTATTGCTATCTCAAGGGATGAACAACATCCATTATGATAGCTGCGGCAGTGACAGGTACTCTTTATTGTGAGATTAGAAGTCCATAAGACCACTGATCCCTACTCTGTCTTCCAAAGCATCTGATAAAACCAAGACCAATTTGATCAGATGCTTGTCTGACTGGTAACAGCAAGTAAACAAACAACTGAAACTTAATCCTCGGGGAGGATACTTATGTTTCTTTACCAATGATAGGTTCATATGCAACTGGACCAAGATAGGGGAAAGGTTCCAAGGTATCCACTGAGAAATCTTTTGATACATGTAAATCAATCCCCGTCGACATATAATGGGGACCTTATAATTAAACTATCTATTTTTGAGCATATACCTTTTCTTTATTATTGAGAAACAGACAAGCATACAAGTGGCCACTGCAAGAAATTTCTTACTGTATGGTCCCCATGGATCCAATATGCCAGTGCTTCACTTCCACTAGAAAGCTTTACTACTCTATAAGCCGCTATCCTAGGGAAGGGACACATAGGGAATTCTGTAGTCTTTTCCTCCCTCTTTTTCTCTTTACATTCCCTCTTGCCTTTCCTGTGTCCTTCTATGTTTTCTCATTTTCTCTCTATGCTACCTCTTCTCTTTGCCTCATTATAGAGATCCTGCCAAAGACCAGGCACTCTCTAAACACTTGTCAACCACACTTGTCAATATGAAGACATGCACGTGGTCCTACATTAAAATTCCTTACTGCTCATACTGGGCAGATTTTAGACCAACATGTTTAAACTTTTACATACTTTATTCAACATTTCCTGTCCAATAGACACTTGGCGTGCACTACTCCATCTCAAAATCATCCTTCTCACTAACCTCCTGTTTAAACTAACTACCTAACTACCTACCTGTTCTGCCTGGCAGTCAAACTGAGGCTTGAAGGAAACAATTTGTGGAGGATAAGTAATGCATAAACTTGTTCTTTTTTGAGAAACTTACAGGAACACTTATGGATACCACAAAAAATCTCTCACTGTGGTGATGTCACCATAGATCTAATATACCCATGCTTTGCTTTCACCCAAACACTTTACTTACCTTACTTACTCTTCCTGTGTAAGAAAGATGTATGTAATTACCTATTTTCAGACTGCTCTAGTCTGGTCCCATGATCTCTCCTGTGTCAGCCATTAGTGGCTGCAGGGAAATGGAGAGTGTACTCACGACAACGTCTAGTAAACCCTGGAGTGGTGATGTCACTCATATGCTTTGATAACCCATTCATCGTTGGCCCTCCCTCCTTTTTCCTTGAAGCCATGCTGGCTGGCACAGGGAGCCAAGTCACTTGACTGGAGCAGCCTGAAAATAGGCAAATATGTACATTTTTCTTACACAGTTTAGTTAGAATACGTGTGAAGGTGGCAGTTTTAAGTTTAGTTGGGTGTAAGCTGGAATTTCACTTTAAGTCTGATATCCTTCTGTTCAGGACTAGGAATGAGTGAACCTGCCTGTGTGCTGTTCACTGGAGCTTCATTGATTCTTCTTTGAAATCCATGCAACCTGAACTTAGCAGCAAACCTCACTGAAATGTATGGTGTTGCAAATTTCAATACAAAATTCTGGCCATTTTTAAATGTAATAGTGCCACATGCTAACAGTGGCATGTGCTGCACGAGCAAGTCTAATAGGAGAGGTAGAGGTTGTGCAACATGGAGGTAATAGGTGCCATGCTAAACATTGCTAATGTGACCTTCTTTCTTAACTCCTCTTCCCTCTACTCCTCCTTTCCCTTACATCTTCACCTCCTCCTATGTGATCATGACATGAGGAGCGCAGCTCTTAGTTATGCATTTATCTGCTGATCTGCATAGCACTGTTTTGAAGTTGAACTTGGCCAATGATGCTTAACAATGACTGACCCTGCTCCTTTTAACTACTGACCTTGCAAATCTTTATTTTGCATCTGTCTATAATTTTAGCTTGGAAGATATATGCTTTTATCCCCATTCTGCCTATACCATTGGATTAGCTGCCTGCTGGCTAACTTAACTTCATGGAACCTGCTCTAGTAATCCTGCACTCTGACCTGTTGTATGACCTATAACTAACTTTATATGTTAGTTCACCTATCCAGAAAAAATGGAAAGGTGAACTGACACCCTACAACCCCCCCCCCAGTCCCCGTTGTGCACTTACCTCCATGGGGAATACAGTTTCACCATCCACACAGCCTGGTGCAGCTGTTCTGGGGTTTGAAAACCACACTGTTCTTTGCCTGTTTTCCCTAGGAACTGCAGGATGGATCAGAGCAGTTCTGACTGGCATGGTTTTACCAATGTATAGTAGACAACAAAAACACATATCATCATAAACAAAATAGAAAAGTGTGGTAATTATCCCTGCCAAATCAGCTGTTATTCCAATGAGGTGCAAGACTCCATGACTCTCATATAACCATGATTACAGACAAAACAAAAGCAGAGAGGAGTAATAGACTGCACTCTTAGTGCCAGTTCACAAATGTGCGCATCCGATCCACATGACATGTGGAACAACATTGCTTCCCATGGTGATTGTTCACATATGTCCAATGCACTGGCAGTGCAGATTCAGTGTGGATTGAAAAAGAGTCCTGTCTGATTTCTGAGCAGTGTAGTCTGGTTCAGGTGCTAATTTCAGGCTCATTTACTTCTATGGAAACCGCTTCTGAATTTTACTTGTCATGAGTTTGTGAACATGATTTCAGGCCGGTTTTCTCTCTTCAAATCCTGACCTGAACTAGACCTGAACTGCTTTGCAATATAAACTGAAACTGGAGCTGTCAAGCCGCACCGCACATATGTGAATCGGCACTTAAGTGCAATTGGGGATTTTGCAGGATGGTGTTGGCAGTTACTGCACATGCCAAGTTTTCAGAGAGTTTCTATGCTGAGCATTTCCTCCCTATCACATCTGAGCAGTCCATGTGACTATAGAGTCGCACATGTGGGCATATACACAGTGGTAAATGACAGCCCACTACCTCCCTCCTCCTCCATGCCCACTAACCAGTTAAACACAAGGGGGAGGGATCTTAAGTGATGGAGGCTTCACCTCCCTGTTATTCTAGAACACAGGCTGGAGGGGAGTGACACAGTGCCTGTGACTGGCAGAAATCCGCCTATACCATGTTATTGTCAAAAGTAATAAAGGTTTGATTTCAAATATATATTTGTATGATGATTTAAAACAGTTTATTAATAACAATTATTAATATTAATTATTTATCTTTACCTTGTATCCCAAGGGCAGTTTTTTATTATTTTGAACATATGACTAGTAGCAGAGAACCAGAAGCTCCTCATGCTTATGTCTCCCTACAGACAGGCTGGGGAAGAGCTGGGTCATATGAAAGCTGTATATCGATCAGGAAAAATGTACTTAGATTTTTACTTAATTAAAATAATTACAGTGCCATCATCCATATACAAAAGGAGAAGGGACAATGTAAAGTATAGTGTGTTTTTAGTATCACTTTAATAAAATATATAATAAAAGATATATGTGCCCCAAATAAAATGTAAAAAATCCAAATGTGAGTGTTGTGGTAACATGAAATTCCAACACAAATTATATCATACTTTAGAGATCCAAAAACCTTTTTTTGATATCTTTTTTATGTTAAGCATTTTGAAACTCTGTAATGGTTTTCAATAAGTATTATTTCATCAGGATAGGGGTGAATGTCCAGTGGCAAAGTACAGTATATAAACAGCTCCAAACAATTAAGCTGACAAGTGGTATTGCTGTAGATTTGGGAAAGTATAATAATATAAATGAAGAAAATATAGATGCCGCGCTCTATCAAGACCTATTACCTGTATATAGTATAAAAACTGTATTTGCATTAAATCTCTAATAGCTGCATGATCTTTTATGTATAACCATACATGACTGTAATACCAATCAATACCCAAACATGTGTTAATAATAATGAATAAATGAATTATAAAAATATATATCAAAATTGGTGATAATAAAAAAAAAAAAAAAAAAAGTCTGTGCAAAATTATTCAAATTTGTGTCCTTCGATGATTAAATAAATATTCAATTAAGAAATAAATATCAAAAATAAAAATCAAAAAATATGGAAAATAAATAAAAGGTAAAAATTCAATGAATTTTGTGCAAAAACGCAAAACAAACTTGGTGCAGAGTTCAGCAGGGATGAAATATCTGTGTGCTCTCCTTCCGATTAGCCTGAGGTGATGCAGGTGAAGGTTGCAGATAGAAGGCTATTATGTAAGCCTGAATGGTCATATGGATCTCTCCCTCCTCAGATCTTTCCTTGATCCAGCCCTTTAGGCATTCCTCATACGGATCATATAAATAGAGAAAAGTGCATAGTGCTTTATCGTTGATAAAAATAAACACTTTAGTATGCGCTCAATATGCACTCACATTGATTAAAAACAATCTGTACTTTGTATAATAGCCGCTTAAAGCGGTGAAGACCAGCCTCTTGGGTGTGCGCGCATACACTACCAGTGCTCGCTGTGTAAGGATGCGTGGTGATGTCACTGCCCCTCCCCAATGCGTATCTCCACAGGGATTCGTGTCTTCGTCCGGGGACTGTAGTACGTATAATAATATGTTACTATTAAAATTTAATCTCTTATTTGTATGCGTTGTAATATAGTAGTTTTCAAAGATTTTAGGTGAATGCTCATTTCACTGTTCCAGTCTTTATGCTCCTCGTATAAGTGTATTGGAGCAGGTAATTGTCATTATAGGCACTTTAATAAACTATAAATGTGGGATTTCTTTAAAAAAAAAAAAAAGTTTAACTGGTGCACCATTGTATGGATGAAAATGTTACTTATCTTGCAGTTTACTACTGAAATGATTACTGGATACTGTCCCATATTTAGTGTGAGAAAGAACAATTTATCATTATGATCTAGAGTGGCCCATTTCTGCTTCAACTAACATGCCCTGAAGACTCGGCGCTGTTTGCATACCTTAAAGGAGGAAATCTCAAAGTCCTAGTATAAAGGAAAAATTGGCACTTAGTATTTTAAGGTTGTAGCTGTTTTCTAACATCCTTTTTGACCTCTAGTGATTTCAAAGAAGGTAGAAAGTTGCAGTCCAACTTGTCTGTATGGGCCCGTTAGTGTTTCCTAAGCATTGAGTGTACTATCTTTTAGTCACTTGCTGTCTGAGGGTTTTTCTGTGTTGTAGATGTTTGAGGAATATACCGTGGAATTTTGAGGGGAACCCCAATCAGTTTTTTACTGTGAGAAGGAAGCCATCCCAGGTTTGTCACTTGGTGGCAATAGTTTTTTTTTTTAATGTCACTTTTGCAGATGTACATCTTATAGGTGCACCACTTCACATGGAGGTTTTGGCAAATCCAAGCGTGTTATTTAAAGGAATTGTATATTTTTTTGTTCCCTTTTAAGCCTTTTAAAAGGCTCCTCTCTGATTGAGGTATTGACAAAAATAAATGTTAGAAATGCTAAAAAAGTAACAAGATTTGGCTACTATAAATGTCAGTGGGACTTGAGTGCTATTTTCAGGGTTCGCAGATTTCCTGCTGGGTTCAGTGAATCTTCAGCTAACTGAATTTAGCTTGTTTACTCAACCCTAATCCTGGGACAAGAATCGCTCCCTGATATTAAGGTGTCTGGGACCTTATTGTCAAATAGGGGGGCTTAGGACATTCTCAATGCTGAAGATTAATAATTAATCACATTTATTGAGTTTACATCAGCAATCTAAACTATGATCCCATTTTTTCACTATCTCCTCCTCTTACTGATTTACTTAATACAGAAAATAGATCTTTAGTCATACCAGGTAAAACAATGCCATGCAAAGCAAGATACTGCTCATAAACATATAGCATCTAGAAAATATATGTATGGTTTGTTATATTATAAATCTTGATTTTTTTATATCTAAACTTTAAGGGGTCTATTTAAAAAAAAAATTACTTTGCTAATGTCCCAACATTTGTGTAAGTGTAGTGAATATGGTTTTTGTCCGTAATATTTATGTACTAGTTTTCTTGTTGCTCTTTGCCTGGTGAGTGTAACATTGCCTAACATTTAATCCTAAAAGAAAAATAACTATAAGTTGACCATAAGAGAAAATAGAATAGCACTGCGGTCTAAGAACATTCAACCAGCAGGGCAAATAATATTACTGTCCATGGAAAATCCTGTGTGAATGGCCTCCAGCTGCAGTGTGTAGAAAAACATTTAGCTATGGTATTATTACCACTGCTAAACATGACATCTTTCACCGGGTTGTGTGGGAGACATCACTTGCCTAACAACCAGTGACTCATTCCAGCCTGAAACACTCAGTTGTCAGTCTGACTGACATTTGATGTAAAAAAACAGTGGAAATAGTGTAAAAAAGACTTAGGTTCCCCCCAAAATGCATACCAGGCCCTTCAAGTTTGGTATGGATTTTAGATAGGAACCTCACAGAAAAAAAACAAGAAAAAAGTGTGTGGTCCCCCCCTCATAGTCCATACTAGACCCTTGTCTGAGCATGCAGACTGGGTAGTCAGGCAAGGGTGGAAGACAAGCATGTGGCAACAACGGAACTATTGCACACAAATTACAAATATTATAGGTAATACTCATTATTACGAATGTTGAGTCATTCGCAAAGCTAATTTTTTTATAAACAGAACACTAATTCTTCAAATAAATGACACTGTGTCATTTCAAAATGTATGTAGCACTCAGGGTGCATTTGTACATCAGTGTGGATGATATTCTTTATATAGATATATAGATTTCAGCTTTATTCACTTGATGTCTTTAACAGATCTATCCACAAAACACACACACACACTATGCAAGAGATAATATAAATAGTTCTACAATGACAGAATGCAAATATTAATGCTGCCGGCTATAACATACAGTCAACAGCAGATACCATCTGGTCATGGATGTGGTCTGCTTACCTGCTTATTTTTGACAAAGGAGGACTAATCTGCCTGATAAGTAAACAATGTATGGTCAGATTACATTACTGTTATGCATATTTTAGAGACAATTTACTCAAATCATAACTACTGATATTATGTGAAATTTGGAAGGTCTTTATTTAAAAATTTCTGATAAAAGAATTGTCTCAGGGTGTCAGTAAAGACCCACAGAAACCACCACCTCTTCCCTATTATTTGTTATGAAGGATATGATTGGTTTCTGCAAAACAAGACATTGCTTGTAGACAAGTCCTTCCACAGCTGTTAATTAGGTATGAGATATAATGTAAATCTTGCACTTATTACTGAGCTGGAAAGTCAAAACAATAATTAAATGCATTTGGAAGTGACTTGAGAAACTACTGAAATATTTAGGGTAATGTAGGCCTAGTAGCTAATGTTACCCTTTCTGTGTCAAAGTACCAAGTGCCTTTTTACTTTGAGAATGTGTAATGTTTTATGTGTGGGAATATTGCAAAAAGGTCACTGGAATAAGTCAAGGGTTATATTGTTACTTGATTCCATGTGTAGGTGTGGTTTGCCATCTCTCCTATGAGAAACTGTCCAAAGATTTGCGCTTCTGTATCAAATTTTATGCACTTGAGCATTTTGAATATAAGAGATACATCTTGAAAAATTTCAACAACGTTGGCAGGATGCATCTCTTATATCCGACTCCTCTCCCTGCTGCAACTTCACCATTTGATATTATTGACAATTACTTCCAGTCAATATGACAGCCCATGATTGATTAGTATTACACACCAGTAGCAAATGTCAAAATATAGCTGCTCCCCAGTAAAATGAACTTTCAGATAGTCTAGAAGTGTCATTGAGCAAATATAATCAATCAAGGTATTATAGTATTGTATTTACGATTTCTTTCATGCATAGTTCAAAAGTGTGACCTTTGATCTGCATATGACATGACTTAAAGAAACCATACAAGTTACTTTTTTCCATGTAAAATGTATTCCTAGTTAACTCCTTATTAACCCTTAGTTAACCCTAATCCATCTTTTTTTGTTACTTTTTTTCATTTCCACATCACAAGAAAATGCACAATACTGAAAAAAAATCCTTTTTATATTTGCATAATGTTGTCATACTTTGTAACAAAAAATGATTTTAGTGTACTTTTAAATTGGATAAATTATATAATAAAACGTATACACCTTATTTACAGTAAAACTTGTTTGTTAAAACTCCCAAAACATTTTCTTTTTTTTTTACATCTTCTATCTCTAGATTCTATATAAATAAAATCATATTTACAAAACAATATTTCCAAAAGAAAGCCTTATTAAAATAATACAATATTAATTATAACTTTATCACCAAATAAACAGCCTCATGACAGAAATGTACACTTTTTGGTGGTAAATAGGTTAATAAGGGGTCAACAAAACATTTTGTTCAGTTTTGGATAGAGTGGGTAAAAGTACCCCTACTGGGTTTTACTGGAATCTGTTAGAGAAATTTCCCCCCACTTCCTTTTTTGCTGACAACTGTTTCATCACAAAGGAAATTGGGTTAAATCTCCAATGATAACACAGAAAGAAATAAAAAAAGTAAAATAGAGCAAGGCTTTTTATTGCTGTTGTGTTCTTTATGCTGGTTTTTCCTAACTTTTTTTCTGGGGATACAGGTGTCATCAAATTGAGACGTGAAGGTAAATCTTTCAAATGGTATTCCAAATAAAGTGTTCCTTTAGTGTTTAGGTGTTCCTGTTAAAGTGTCTACAAGAAACTTTAACATATATAAGTAATAAAAGTATTAAAATAAAAAGTTTTGTACTGTGTTCATTAGGAATAATCGATAGTGGGAACATATTTCATTGATTGTTTGAGGATAAAAGGGTACATTGTCTCACGGCATAAGAAAGTAATTTTTTGAATACCTTTTTAGCTCTTACAGTTATTTTAAAAGTCAGTTGTTAAACTACAAGCTTTCAAAGCCTTAGTATACTTCCAGCTGAAGAACTGCAGGAAGCAGAAATAAATTCTATACATTTCAAAAATGAATTTCAAACACTTCTATTGAACAATTACAACTTTTTAAAGCAAAGTGTGTTTAACATTTATCTATAATAGCAATTCTTTTTATACCTAAATTACTTACCATTGGTGCCAGATTTACATCAATGGAGCCCGCAGGGCATGGCTTTTGGCTGCCAAACTCAGACCCTTCCACTGTACTGCAACTTTTAAAAAGAACATATTATTATTTTACTGGTCATAACATTGCTTAGAATATTGTGACAAAGAGGTTGATTTACTATAGGAGTTGAGAAGCTTAATTAATTAATTTTATTTTATTTCAGGTACCTATATAGCGCTGTCAATTTACGCAGAGCTTTACACATATATATTGAACATTTACATCAGTCCCTAACCCTCAAGGGGCGTACACTCTAAGGTCCCTAACTCACATTCATACATACACATACTAGGGCCAATTTGGACAGGAATCAATTCACCTACCAGCATGTCTTTGGAGGGTGGGAGGAAACCGGAGTACCGGAGGAAACCCACACAAGCACATTGTGGCTGTGCTCACTTTGAATACCCAATTTTGTGCAGATTAAATAAGCCTTAGCTTGTAAGCTCCTTGAAGGCAGGAACTAATATGAAGGTACAGTATGTACTGTAAAATGCTGCATAAATTGTCAGTACTATATAAGTACCTATAATGAATGAATATAATGGATAAACAAGAATTTGCTCTTCACATGATTGGATAATTGAAGTCAATCTTTACACAATTCAGTAAATCATCCTCAACATATACAGTAAATAACATATATCAGATGGCAATGGGATGGATTTACTTGACCAGTAAAATTAGTAGCTATTTGTACCAGTGTCACTTTAAAACAGAAGTGGGGATCGCCAGCTTCTGGTTCTGGCTGGAGTAAATGCTGGAACTGCCAGCTGTCTCTGAGCCAGCTCCTGTCCTTCTGATGCTTTCACATCAATGTTGTGTTAGGAAAAATGACCAGGACATGCATTTTTTTCTTTTTTTTACTATTTATTCTCAATAAATAAAAATGTACAGTATTTGTACTGAATAAAACTGATGTATAATACTTTAGGGCTAACTGCAAAACCTTAAAGGATAAGTTCACCGTTGGAACATGTTACATGTTCCACTCATTTTAGGGTGGAACATGTAACATGTTTCCATAGCTGCAGCCACGCTGCCGCCCCCTCTCCCTCTGACAGATAGTACAGGGAAACTTCTCCCTGCACTGTCTGTCAGATTTGAAAACAGTGCAGCTATGCGGGGTGCCGCCCACACAGAATTCACTCTCTTATTTCTGGTTCTTACCAAGTAATTAAGATCATACCTATGTGATATCTCTGTGCATGGGAGAGGTAACTGAACATATTTTTGGATTCAGATGTTACAATGCCATCACTGCTTTTGCAAAGCCTATCACTGAATTTATGCTTTTGTTGAACGTATTTACAGTAATTTGTTTTGCTAATTTTGCTACCAAGTGCTTTTGAAAAAAATTAGCCCAGTTTGTAAGCTTTGCCAAAGACCTTGAGGGATCTACTTTTGTAAAAAGAGTTATTTTGGGGTAGGTTCTTTACCACCTAGGCCAAACCACTTCTTGGAGGCCTTCCTCTCAAAAGTTGGGCCTTAAATCAACAGGATGCCCAAGGCTCATAGAAGCACAGGCGCCAGTATCTGGAAGGCAGGTGGCAAAGGAAGCCAGACTGTAGCTAGTTATGGTGAAGGATCGAGGAAAAGATCGAGGTTGGCAGTCCACAGGATTGCACGCGGGAGGAGATCCTTGGGAAAACAGCTCGGCAACTTGTGCAGGAATGCAGAGTGATGTAGGTAACTGCCAGGATCCGAGACAAAGTCAAGGCAAGCCAAGATCATGCAGGTGAAAGTGCAGTCAAGCAGCAGGCCGAGGTCAGTACCAGGAAAGCAGGCAGAGTTTGGCCAGTATCCAGACATTATAGGGAAGGGTAAGCAGGTTCAGCAAGGGGAGATCAGTCAACAAGAGCAAAAATACCATAGCCTGGATCACGGGGAAGCTGAAGAACATCCCACAGTTCCTTTTAAATAGGCAGTTTGACACCATCCCTGGGTTTTGGAGTGCATGGTTATACGCAGATGTGTTGACATGTGAATGTACATCAGCTACTGGCAAAAGTCCTCTCCTCGGTCTGCATGCTGGCACATGCGCATGATTATTGGCTTGCTGGCACTTCCAAATTTGCTCTGGGGTGGCACCATCCTTTGCTGCCCAGCATGCAGCTAACGTTCCAGTAAAGTTAGTATTTAGAAACTGCTGTAGGTGTATATCTTAATGACTTTCATATTGTACCTAAATGCCTCTTGTAGGCATATAAATTGCCAAATTAATCCAAGCCAAGACAAACAAAGCATCTGAGACACAAACAGCCTGGGAAGAACAAAATAAGATAATGTACTTCTACTAGCATCATGAAGACTGTGAACTGTAAAAGACTGCAGAGACAATAGGCAGGAACACAGGGTCTGTATTCAAGATTACACAATCTTATAACATTTTTAGGAAAGGTTATGTAATAGACAGGGCTTGCAACTCCCTCATCCTACATGCTGAAGTGATTTCGACCAGAAATACTGCCTTTAATGTTAAAAAAACAATGAATGTTCCTGCTAGAGTTTCAAAGGGAGCTTTTGGGACACCTCCAAGGACCAAGGTTAAATCCCAACTAGGACATCTCTCCTCAATGGGCTGTCTCCTGGCCAATGTTTTACAACAAAAGGCTAGTAGCAGATATTTCTGAAGAGCTCTATGCAGAAACACATTAAGTGCTGCAATTTGTTCCTTTACCATACTCAGGGCTAGACCCTTATATGCCCCTTCTTGAAGAACCTCCAAGATAGTGAGTATGTCTTCTTCTTCTAAATGCCTCTACCTCTTCCAGGCATTACATTTCTTCCAAACCTTCTGGTGTATGGCTCTTGAAGCTGGTTTGCGACTGTCCAATGTTCCGACCACTCTATCTGACAATACCACAGATTTCAGGAGTTCTTCTTCAGTAACCATGCTTTCAAATTCAAAGTTTGAGTCTGAGGATGTAATACTGGCCTGAGATAACAGATCTCATTTTATCAGAAGAACGTATGGAGGGACAAGTGTAAGGGACAGTATAAGGGAGAACCATGGTCTCTTGGACTAAGATCAAAGTTGTCTGTTCTTGTAGAAGTTTGTTCAGGGCCCTTGGAATGAGGTGGATCAGGGGAAACCATACGAGAGATAACACCAACAAGGATTCAGGAGGGCATCCACAGGCAACACTGGATCTGTTGGATTCAGAGAGAAAATGAGAGGTGAGTTTATTGATAAGCAAACAGTTCCACCTCTGGAAATCCAAAGGCGAGTTATATCTGCATAAATCTCTGAATGAAGAGTCCAGGTAAAAGTAAGGTAATCTCTTCCTGAGAGATTACCTGATGACTAGGATGTTGCAGTCTCCCTTCAAATGAATCGCAGACTGCAAAACCAGATGCTTCTTGCTCAGACCAAAATCATGTCTGCAACTTCTATTAACCACTTCCAGACCGGACACTTTTACCCCCTTCCTGACCAGGGCAATTTTCAGCTTTCAGTGCTATCACACTTTGAATGACAATTGCGCAGTCATGCAACACTGTACCAAAATTAAATTTTTACCATTTTTTTGAGACAGATAAAGCTTTATTTTGGTGGTATTTATTCACCGCTGGGATTTTTATTTTTTTTGCTATGTAAATGAAAAAGTCCAAAAATTTTGAACAAAAGTGTTTTTTGCAAATAAATTATATTTCATCATAAATCTTTGCCAAAATTTATTCCGCTATCTTTTTAGTAAAAAAAAAAACAAATTAGTTTATAACTAAAAATTATAAGTTTTAAACTTTTTTTTTACTTTTTTATTTTATTTTTTTATATTATTATTTTTTATTAATTTATTTTTTTTACATACTGTCACACTAGCAGTACAGTGTCACCATGGTGACACTGTACTACTTGTGGGGGGTGATGAAGATTTTTTTTTTTTTTTTTTACACTGATTGCTTTTACACCCATATAGGATGTAAAAGCAATCATTTCTCTTTCTCATTGAGAAGTACTGAGTGAGCTGTGATTGATCACAGCTTGTCACATGGTACAAGGCTGTTGTGAATAGCCTTGTACCATGTGACCTCTGTGATCATTCACAGATTTCACACGTAGTAAGCAATGATGTCACAAGTGACATCTTGCTTACTACTTTGCATGTGATCACTGATTGGCCAATCAGTGATCACATGATTGGGACCTCGTACAGAGGTCCCGTCCGACGATCGGTGTTTCACTGTGTCCCGGATCACACAGCGGGCACTGGATCGCGGTGCTGCGCGCTCCCACGGAGCGCGCACAAGCAGGGTGCGGGGAGGCCGTTCATAAACGGCCACCCGACCCTGCAGTGACACCGTCCGGCCGTTTATATGCATCGGCCGGGCGGGAGGTGGTTAAGGAGGAACTGTTTGTTCAAATAGGCCACAGTTAATCAACTTGTCTGAAAGGACCAGCAAGTGGTGATCTTCAATTTGATCCTGAATAGTTGCCAAGGTTCTGGCCACTGCAGTGAACTTTCTCCAATTGGAGAAGGCATTTAATTCTGCTAGAGACCACTTACCCTAATCTAAAAGGGGACCTAGATGGGCTCCCCATCCCCATCTGCTTGTGTCTGCTGTCAATTTTTGAAACACTGGTCATTTCAAGAGAAATCCCCTCTCAAGATTCAAGTGATTCCTCCACCACCAAAGAGCTTGTTTTATTTTGGTTGGAAAAAAAGCATGCTTGTCAAAAAAAAATGGAAGATCCTCATGCCAGATTCTAAGTTTAAATCTCTGAAGGGGCCTTTGTTGGAAGAGTGCCCATTGGACTGCAGAAATCATGAATGTCATGAGACTGAGGGCTAGCATAATGTCTCTGACATGAATTGACCGATTGCACTGTAGCTGGGACATATGTCTGCTGATTTTTAGGATCTTTTCTTCTGGGAGAAAGAGTTTCTGCTCCCAAGAATGAATAAGAAAGAAAAGGAAATTACTTTGGCAGGCTGAAGACTCAATTCCTCTGAATTTACTAGCCATTCTAAGTTCTTCAGCCTTGAATTGTCTTCTTGCAGCTGAACCTCTGATGTGGCAGTTAGCAGTAGGTTGTCTAAGTAAGGGATGATAGTAATGGAACATAGCCTTAAGGAAGCTAGGGAATCGCTAGTGCCTTGGAAAAAATTATTGGGACTGAAGAAAGCCCAAATGGCAGGGCTCTGCACTAATTATGATGTCACCTCCTCTATGACCACTGCAAACCTCCATAACTTTTGAGAACTTGCCCTGATTTTTAAAATGTAGGTAGGCCCCAAACCAAGAAATCAAGAGTGCTGCTTCAGGCTCTAGTAAGTCTTTAAATGTTGACAACCATTTTGGGGATGCAGGCAGGGAAAGAGCTTGTCTTAGCTCCAAAGAATTCCCATGGAGAAGGGTGAAAAATGAAATAAAAAACAGAATTCTGCTCTAAGACAATAAAGTGCTAATAAATAGCAGCTGAACACTGTACCTTGATGCCAGGCAACTCGCAATGTGCAAATAAAGTGCAGCGCTTACATGAAAATATAAAGTACATGAAAGTAATAATAATTAAAAATATTCATAATAAAATAATAAATCAAAAAAGGATAGTCCCCAAATGCCGTGATGAGACAGGAAAACTTCCAAGGATAGCTGATGTGTCCCCAACCACTCATATGCAAGGCTTACTGGAAAAATATGACCCCCTGAGTGGTCAGTAATACTTTTGTTATGGGACAACCAGAAAGGCAGACAGGCGGAATCTTTCTCTGGATCTCCAAATGAGAGATGTTGGCCCTCCTATGCCAATCCCTAAATAAGGTGGCTCCAGATAAATTGAATGAGACCCTGCAAACTCTCCTTTCAGCCCAGCTGGACGACCACCTATCAGCCACCTGCAGTGAGGGCCCTGACAGGACTAAGATTGTATTGTTCACAGTATGTAAAACAAATGGTTAAACAAAAGAAAAAAAAAGTATTAAAAAAGAAAAATTATATTTTAAAAATGTAAAAGATTATTACTTTTTGTTTTACAAAACTGTCACCAGTCAGTTTCCCTGATCACACCAGTTATATGATGACGTTGTACTGCACTGCTGATGGTATGTAAAGAAAAATTGTAAACAATTATTTTTACATTTCCTCATTTTCCAAAAAATTGGGACAAAAAATTGCAACTTCAAAAAACTCACCATGCCCCTTACTAAAGACCTCAGACTGTCTATTTTCCAAAAAGGGGTAATTTGGGGGGCATTTGTACTATCCTTGTGTTTTCAGGCCTCAAGACATGCGACCAGACGTCAGTAAATCAGGATTGATCGATTTTCAGATATATATCCCATAGTTTGTAGACTCTATAACTTTCCTACAGACTAAAGAATATACACTGGGTTGTTTTTAGCAAAGAAACATAGCAGAATACATGTTGTATGAATACCAAAATTTAAGAAGGAAGATTATTTATTTGCTAAATTTTGTAACAGAAATTCTTTTTTTTTTTTTTTTTTTTCCATTTATTTAAAATGCAAAAAATAAAAAAAACTCAGTGGTGATTAAATACCACCAAAAGAAAGCTCTATTTGTTTGAACAAAATAAGAAAGCATTTAGCCTATGCATGGTGTCACATGGCCGCGCAGTTGTCATTCAAAGTGTGGCAGCTCTAAAAGATGAAAATTGGCCTGGGCAGCAGGGGGTAAACATGCCCAGTATTGAAGTGGTTAAACTTTGAAATCCTGGTGGAATCATCCTGATTTTAATCATAATCAGAATGCAAAAGTTCTGGGTACCTAGCAATCAACCCTCTCTCCTTATGCTGTGAACTTTCTCCCAAACTAGCAAGTTGAATGGGAGAATCAGTCACTGTGGAAGACTGACTGATTTCATGAGCTGAGGGTAATATATCAGACAAAAGAGAACAAAAGTATAAAACATGGATGTCAACTCCTCTGTAGAGGCTAAGCTCACCTTTTGGGGCATGTTACACCCATATTTAGGGTGTAACGTGTAACATGCTCCAGCAGTTCTCCCACAACCCTTTCCCCTCATGACAGTGGGCAGGGGCTGCTCTCCCCACACCTGCTGTCACTTTTCAAAAACGACCCACCCACACAGCCACATCATTCATTCACAGAGATCTGTGAATTGGAAAACTACAAGTCCTGTCATCCACTGTGGCAGGCTGATTATAGTTCTCATTGAACTGCAAGGGCACTTCATTCACATACCCTGCAGCTTTCAAACTGACAGCCTGTACAGAGTTATGGGATGAAAACTGTAGGACATGTCTGCAGGAGTTTGACACTGCACCCATGATCCACTGATCATAAGTGCAATGCTTTGCAGGAAAAAATAATAAATGCACATTTTTTCCAAAAAGGTGTACTTAACCTTTAACAGATGTAAGGAATCTCATGCAGAGTGCTGCTTATTCATTCTTGAGAAGACCACCAATGTAGGCTTGGCATAAAATCAAAGAATAATAAGATCCCAATTTCATGCCACAACCTGGACACTTATTTTTTGGAGTGGCACCTTTCTCTTTCTCTGGGCCTGTAACCTACAACAAATCAGCAAAAAAGGGGATGGTCACTTTCTACCACCATGCAAAAGATAGCCCCCACCAGCAACCATAAAAACATTCACAGTGCCCAGTCAAGAAGTCTCATCACTCATGAGATCCCAGTGTTGTGCTAATCACCACCATGATAAAAAGCAATAGCACAGGTACAGCAGTCTAAAAAACATCTGCTTACCTGTGCTGCACTGGTGCCTGCTTCCTCCAGAGAAAAGCACAGGGAAGAGGCATCCATTGCCATGTGTTCACCTTACCTGATGACCCTGCATCCCCTGCTGTGGTTCCCAGATGTGAGACGAGCCAGGCACATCCTTCGGCTCCCAGAAATGACATCTGTCCTACTGGAAATGACACACCTGCATCTTCTGGACAAGTAGGATGAACATTGGAGGAGGTTTGCTCCACCCCCACCTACTCGTGCAAGTGCACAGATAACCATGCCGCCCTGATCCCCCATGGGAAAATTGCAACTGCTGGTGCTGAAGATGGGAAGGAAACAGGTGTACTCCAACGCAGGAGGAATCCCACAGCACAACGCATAAAGAGGCTTCCATCTTTGAGAGATAGGGCTTTCTCACAAAAAAGACGATTCCTCATGGCAACATGTACCATCTGCACACCGGAAACACAAAATACTGACTGAATGCCTGCAGGACCATCTTTTATTTTAATCAGACAATTTGTTTCCTGTGCTGGTGGGAGGAGCACCATCTTTCAACTGTTGTCCTGAAAGAAGACTGAGGGAGCTATGAACTCAGCAGGCTCAATAAAGGTACACTCCAAAGACTCAACATTAAAGACCAGTAACTGGAGAAAGATACAGGAGCACATAAATGATAACCCTACCCGAAATACCACAGCAGGGATCCAGAGAGTGGCTATTAGTTCATTTTTAGAGGATCACAGGTCAGTAATGAGGTTTTTACCTGGCTATGAACATCTCATGCAGGTCATTAAAGAGGAATGTAGAGTAAGACAGTACATGTCCCAGTGCACAGAACGGGATGCCAGGAGAAAGAAAGCCATTGTTGTTCATAGGGAAGGAGCAGCCTGAGAAGCAGCAAAAGAAGGACAACGGAGCCCCCAAAAAATCAGAGGAATAGCAACAGGAAGCAGCAGGGTGTCCAATAGGAAGATGTACTAAGTAGAACCAGATCCTATCCAGCTGATCAGTGCATAACCACTCAACAGTCAGATCACAGATAACTGCTGAACTATCCCTCTAGAGTACTGTATGCAGGTAGTTCTCTGTGTGGAAATAGTGCAGCTAGAATTCTAATTATAAAAAAAGCAGAAAGCCTTGCTGTCAGATTCCCAATTTTCTAAGCAGATGACAGTTTTTAGTACTCAAAATGCCTAAAAATTAGGAAGTTAGAAAAAAATAGGTTAAATATATATTTATTGTTAAATATTCCATATGTTCTGACAAATGTATTGGAAATCTAAAGGGAACATAAAGTGGTATAAAAAACATAATATCCAGCTTTATACTGAATAACAATTCTGAAGAAAAGTTTAAAAGTACATTTAAAAGGTTAAACACATTTAAAAATATGTTAATGAGAATTAATGTTTTGACCATTAAGGAAGAATGGTTTTTTTTGTGATTATATAATAAAAGAAAAATGAAAAGGTCAATTGCTTCCAAAGCAATTAAAACTGAGACTAATGGATCAAATTGCTGATAATGTAGCATAAAAAGGGACTGTCTGTGGATAATGTGGGTTTTAAACTATTTCAAGAAGAAAGAAGAAGAAAATAACAAGGACCCATGGCCTAGAGTCAATAAACAAAAAGTATTTACTCCAGGGCACTAAGTACTTGCTTTCAATTCAATCCTTTCTCTTTGAGTATTCTGAAATTTTAAAGATGATTGCCAGAGTCTCTAATATTTTGATGGAAAAGGATGATTTAAAAATAGCAAGCATTACCCAGTGTGCTAAATATTTTATTTTATTGGAGGCAAGATCAAAACTGTTACTTTGACTATAAGAAACCAGTCTGTCCTCGATGCACAAAGTTAATAATAATTTATGCATTTTGCTTGGTCTCTGGTTTCTGTTTTGTAACATTGCGGAAACATTTTGATCATACTGTACATGCTTTTCATATCTCTCAGGGTTACAATATGTTCATATTACTAAACAAAATAAATTACTGAATGACCAAAGCTATTTATGACTTAGACTGACACATAACATTTGATTTGGTTTAATGAAAAAAAACAAGATAAAATATTAATAAATGTGTATTTTTTTGTAACTCTTGAGATAGATTATACATTTTTTACATTGTTGAAAATGTTCAGCCAAAGTTAAAAATAACACAGAGGTTATAACTGGACATTATATAGGTACCCACAGATAAAAGCGTGACAATGGCTTATCATATGTTTATCAACTGGTCCAGAGCTCAGTAAATGAGGTAAAGCTTCACTTTGCAAAGAATACCCAATCACACGGAAAGTGCAAGGAAAGTTTAAAAAAAAAAAAAAACATTTTTACTTGCATATGATTGGATAATGGATGTTGGCAGAGCTTTTGCTCATTTACTAAGCTCTGGAGCAACTGCACTTTCAGAGTGCAACTGCACTTTGCAAAATTGCATGGCCTATTTAGCTTGTGTCTCTGTGTGTTTTCATGTACTCCTGCCAGCTTGTGCTGTATTACCTATTGTCCTGTGATCCCAGCATCTCAGCACTGAAAGGGGCTCTTACCTGTATAGCAGCCCTTAGTTCCAAGTACCTGCTTGCTTGGGAGAGTCAGAGGGCCACAACCTGGGAATTGTTTGCAGTAAAGCTCATCTACATCTTCAGGAGCTATGGAGAAGACAAGGCAGCTTCTGAAACTCTGCAAATAAGACCTTCTAAGAGCTCTCCCCTTTGCTATGCTTACAGATACACTTGTGCTAATGGGTATCCTGCCTATCCTATACTCCTTGTGCACTCTAACCATATCCAGCATACCAACAGTCTCCATGTTCCTTGTATATTCCACCATTCCTGTGTTTCACTGAGTTACAGAACCCAAGTCCTCCTAGGGACCATTGCACACTTTTCACACTTTATGTCCACTATCCAAATGCTCCAAGATACCCCTGTACACTTGCCTACCTGCAATTCTACAAGCAGTGAGTTGTAGCCTGGTAGCTTGCACAGGTGTGCATCCCAAGCAGACTGTCATTAAGCATGCTTACATCCAACCATACCTGACAATTTTTTTGAAGATAGTATGTATATACAGTATATATATATAAATATATATATACACATACACACACACAGTAATACAGTACAATGTATAAAAAATCCAGGAGTTATTACAAGTGACCTATTTTATTCATTTATTTTATTAAGTCATACCTGGATACCTTCAGGGATTGCAGTTTTTGTTAACACTGTTATGAGTTGATTTATTGTAGCATGAAAGATCCCCGTAGATTAAATTATTTTTTTCACACTTGTGAGGATATGATGGCAGAAAAAGCATTGTTTATGTTTTTAAGTAAAAGAATTTAAGAAATGAGGTTGAAAAGTATGACACCATTCTTTATTGATCTAAGTCAATAAGAGATTTGGAAAGCAGTCTTTTTTATAGTTAGCCAATATTTTTAACAAATAAGCTCTCAAGAGATATAGATCCAAGATACCAAGTCTACAGCAACATACAGACTAATTGTCATTACTTATATTCAAAGTCTTTTACTCCTAAAAACAATGAGTCAAGAAGAAACCTGAAACCTGAAATAAGAACAAGGTAGAAAAGAAAGGCAACTTTTGTTTGAATTCTAACTTATTATTTAATAATGAACACTGCTAATAAGTTTTATATTAAAATATTTAACGCATCGGCCCTCCAAAAGTAATACTGCAGGTATGTGGAGTCTGGAGTGAAAGAAACCTGTTAGCTTCTTGTGTTATTTGGAGTCCCTGCCATGGATACTGCCTCTTCACCCACCAACTCCAACTTTTAGGTGTTTCTATGTACGTTTGGCTGTTCCCAGTCTTCCTGCTGCATTATCAGTGATGTAAAATAAATGACAAAAACAAATCCAACAGGCAATGGTAATTGTTTATTAGACAAGATCGCACTACTAGAATTCTACAATTTGTTAGAAACAGATATAGGGTAGCTATGCCTTTAAAATAAAATTTATATGTGACCTCCAGGGCTGGGTTTAACCCCGGATCACATAGGCCTAGATTATTGTGGCCACAAGACCATTATGTCCAAACTGTCTATGGGCACTGTGACAGTAGGCAGGTGAAATCACCTGGTTGCGTCCTGGATGGATGATACATTTGTCCGAGGTTCAGGCTTTATGGGGATTTGTTCCACTAGAGGGAAGTGCTGAGTCCTTCTGCACGGAGGTAATGAGCCCAGCTGAAGGTAGTGGGCTCATTAAGACCTGTATAAAACTTCCCAGAGTGCTTAGGGAGTTGCTCCACCCTGGAACCAGATCTGTGTCTGAACTGACTGGGGAGCTGACATCTTATCTGTGTGCAGAGAGACCAAAGCCTGTGTGGCTAGCCTCCAAGTACTAGCAACTAGGTATAGCAGCAGGCTGTACCTAGTGGGTAGCTAGGGAAAGCTGTTGTTGCAGTAAGTAGCCAAGTTGGCCAGGATTTATTTTAAAGTTTCTTTTTGGTTTACCATTTTTCTGTAAATATTGTAAATAAATTGCACCTGTTTGTTTTCACCTCCACTGTTGTTGTGCTGTGCCTGTCTTTTTTGTGTTGTGCACCCATCCAGGGGGTCACACACACCCGCTGCCGAGCTAACCCCGTTACAGCACATAAGGTCCCATATATTGAGGATCACCATGCCCCCCACCTTCTTGCATTCAAAGGCATTATTAGCCAGGCACCACTGCTAATAATGCTTGTAAAACACTGGCCCAGCAGTTTCCACCATCAGCACACAGTGACAGCAAGTCACATTAAGGTATGACAGGGGTGCATGCGCATCGGCCGATGATGTCAGATGCTTTATTGCACTGCTCGGCTTTGCCGCCACCTCTCCCAGCTCCTCTGCAGCAATCTTGAGCTCAGGGCAGTAGGGGAGCACAAGCACCAAACTCTGCTACCCATAGAGATTCTAAAGGGCAAAATTAGGCAACAGAAACTGCTCTCTACACCCGCCATGGAGCAGCACTCTGCATTCCCGGCCTCAAGTGATAAAAATCTCCTGGTGGCGTGCCCATACAGCATCCCTGAATGCATGGTGGAGTTAACTCATCCAACCGCACCCACTGCACATCCCTCCTCTCCTTACCAACCTCACGGCAGGTATCCTAGATGCTAAACTGCACACTTTACTACAAACCATCTCCCACATATTTCAGCAGAAGTGGAGATTGCTCAAGAGCTACAAGGGCAAATTGCACTAGTGGAGGAACACACAGATTATTTGGAAACTAAATTCTACTATTTAATTCAATATGTTCAAGTGCTTGAAGAGGATAACCAAACTTTAAAAAACATCAGGCCACTCAACTCCAATCTCAGCAGGAGGACTTGGAAAACAGGGAGAGGAGGCAAAGCCGACGAATTAGAAGAGTGGCAGAATCAGTGGGGGCTGCTCAACTACAGGACTATATAATGGGCCTTTTTACAACACTGGCCCCGAGTGTGCCGGATATTGACTGGAGAATGGATAGAGCCCACCGATCCTTAGCTCCTAAGCCACCAGCAGGAGCTAGGCCTAGTGACATTATCATCAAATTCCATTATTATGATTGTAAAGAGACTATCCTTAACGCAATGTGCAACAAAAGCACAATGAATTACAGAGCAGAGAAAATACAAATTTATAGTGATCTTTCCCCTATTACACTTGCTAGGAGATGCTCACTTCGCCCGGTCACGCTACACCTGCAAAAATATTGTATCATATGTTGCTGGGGATTCTTTTTCAGACTTATGGTGACCAGAGATGGTATCCAACATAACATCAGGGATCTTCAAGAGGGAGAAGCTTTTCATGTTGCAACTAGGCCTACCACCATTACTGGAAGAAGCCTTGGCAATTCCTATTCCCCGGCCTAACAACACTCTAAGCAAGACATGGATCCTGATCCCACAACATACTCCTACATCCCGACTGTCAGCAGGAACCTGACAGAAACTTTACCATCCATAGACAGGCAGAGTGGTATCTTCATGGCAGTCATTGCCCATACCACCTTATTTTTTATATCCTTTACAAGACACCAATGTTTAACCATGCGGATCACTCTGAGACATAATATGGTTGTTGAATTGGGAGAGGGGTCGGGAGGCACCCCCCATCTTTTTGACCTCCCTATGCTTCCAAAACATGTCTGCAGTGTTTTCCATGGATCCCTGAGCTTGCTCAGGCTTTCAGAATTCTTCTATTTTTTATTCTTAGTTTTGGACACAAAGGCCTTTCCTGGACCTAAATTGTATACATAGTTGGGCTTTATCTCCTCTTTGCAGACATGTCTTGTCTCTAAATTCACCTTGATTTTCTTTTTTACAGTCACAGTAAGATGTATACCTTTCTTTGACCTGCACATTTATAATAATATGGCTATATGTATCACAATGGCTTTACAAATATATTCCTGTAATGCCAAAGGGCTACATTCTCTGAGGACAAGGTGGCTGGCCTTGAGGGAATTCTGACAATCACATGCGGATGTGATTCTGATTAGAGATGAGCGAATCGAACATGGCGAAGTGGAATTCGTTTTGAATATTGGGAAATATTCGATTCGCGCCGAATCCGAAAATTAGCCAACTTCGGATGCACGAATCGAATTTTCCCAAAAATGGCGGCGACATGTGTGGCGACGGAGCGGGGATCTCTATGAAGGCGCGCAGACAAGGCGCGCTGACCCATAATGCATTCATTCATGACGTGATCGCATTAGCCAATCAGCAGCCAGCCAGCCAGCACTGTGTAATGGTGGAGCTATAAATTGCGGCCATCTTACAATTCTCCATTAGCCTCCGGTCATTCAAGAGAGACAGACCTGTCTGTATTAGGGACAGAGTTAGGGCCAGAGAGACTTTAGGGCCACAGAATCGTTACTTAGGGACACAGAATCGTTACTTAGGGACACAGAATCGTTACTCAGGGACACAGAATTGTTACTGAGGGACACAGAATTGTTACTCAGGGACAGACACAGAATTGTTACTGAGGGACACAGAATTGTTACTGAGGGACACAGAATTGTTACTGAGGGACACAGAATTGTTACTCAGGGACAGACACAGAATTGTTACTGAGGGACACAGAATTGTTACTGAGGGACATAGAATTGTTACTGAGGGACACAGAATTGTTACTCAGGGACACAGAATTGTTACTCAGGGACACTGAATTGTTACTCAGGGACAGACACAGAATTGTTACTGAGGGACACAGAATTGTTACTGAGGGACACAGAATTGTTACTCAGGGACACAGAATTGTTACTCAGGGACAGACACAGAATTGTTACTGAGGGACACAGAATTGTTACTGAGGGACACAGAATTGTTACTCAGGGACACAGAATTGTTACTCAGAGAAAGACACAGAATTGTTACTGAGGGACACAGAATTGTTACTGAGGGACACAGAATTGTTACTGAGGGACACAGAATTGTTACTCAGGGACACAAAATTGTTACTCAGGGACACAGAATTGTTACTGAGGGACACAGAATTGTTACTCAGGGACACAGAATTGTTGTTCAGGGACACAGAATTGTTACTCAGGGACAGACACAGAATTGTTACTCAGGGACACAGAATTGTTACTCAGGGACACAGAATTGTTACTGAGGGACACAGAATTGTTACTCAGGGACAGACACAGAATTGTTACTCAGGGACACAGAATTGTTACTCAGGGACACAGAATTGTTACTCAGGGACAGACACAGAATTGTTACTCAGGGACACAGAATTGTTACTCAGGGACACAGAATTGTTACTGAGGGACACAGAATTGTTACTCAGGGACACAGAATTGTTACTCAGGGACAGACACAGAATTGTTACTCAGGGACACAGAATTGTAACTCAGGGACACAGAATTGTTACTGAGGGACACAGAATTGTTACTCAGGGACAGACACAGAATTGTTACTCAGGGACACAGAATTGTTACTCAGGGACACAGAATTGTTACTGAGGGACACAGAATTGTTACTCAGGGAAAGACACAGAATTGTTACTCAGGGACACAGAATTGTTACTGAGGGACACAGAATTGTTACTCAGGGACACAGAATTGTTACTCAGGGACACAGAATCGTTACTTAGGGACACAGAATTGTTACTCAGGGACACAGAATTGTTACTGAGGGACACAGAATTGTTACTCAGGGACAGACACAGAATTGTTACTCAGGGACACAGAATTGTTACTCAGGGACACAGAATTGTTACTGAGGGACACAGAATTGTTACTCAGGGACAGACACAGAATTGTTACTCAGGGACACAGAATTGTTACTCAGGGACACAGAATTGTTACTGAGGGACACAGAATTGTTACTCAGGGACACAGAATTGTTACTCAGGGACAGACACAGAATTGTTACTCAGGGACACAGAATTGTTACTCAGGGACACAGAATTGTTACTCAGGGACAGACACAGAATTGTTACTCAGGGACACAGAATTGTTACTCAGGGACACAGAATTGTTACTGAGGGACACAGAATCGTTACTGAGGGACACAGAATTGTTACTCAGGGACACTGAATTGGTACTCAGGGACAGACACAGAATTGTTACTCAGGGACACAGAATTGTTACTCAGGGACACAGAATTGTTACTGAGGGACACAGAATGATTACTCAGGGACAGACACAGAATTGTTACTCAGGGACACAGAATTGTTACTCAGGGACACAGAATTGTTACTGAGGGACACAGAATTGTTACTCAGGGACACAGAATTGTTACTCAGGGACAGACACAGAATTGTTACTCAGGGACACAGAATTGTTACTCAGGGACACAGAATTGTTACTGAGGGACACAGAATTGTTACTCAGGGACAGACACAGAATTGTTACTTAGGGACACAGAATTGTTACTCAGGGACACAGAATTGTTACTGAGGGACACAGAATTGTTACTCAGGGACACAGAATTGTTACTCACGGACAGACACAGAATTGTTACTCAGGGACACAGAATTGTTACTCAGGGACACAAAATTGTTACTCAGGGACACAGAATTGTTACTCAGGGACAGACACAGAATTGTTACTCAGGGACACAGAATTGTTACTCAGGGACACAGAATTGTTACTGAGGGACACAGAATCGTTACTCAGGGACACAGAATTGTTACTCAGGGACACAGAATTGTTACTCAGGGACACAGAATTGTTACTGAGGGACACAGAATCGTTACTGAGGGACACAGAATTGTTTCTCAGGGACACAGAATTGTTACTCAGGGACACAGAATCGTTGAATTAAAGAGTATGTCAGACAACACGCAGAGGAGTGGCAGAGAAGGCAATGTTTCAGGAGCGAGCAGACGTGGCAGCAGAGGAAGGGGTCGAGGCAGCACTAGTCGCAGCCAGAGGCCAGTGCTCCCGGTGTCATCCAGCGGTCGTGTCTCCACCGACAACCCTGCCGTCATCGATTGGTTGGCTCGGTCGTCTTCCTCTTCTCAGGTCACCTCTGACACCTACAGCCAATGGTCGGTGGGTACGTCAGACACAACCGTTAGTTGGCATGGCCCGGGACCAAGCCCACTGAAATCACGTGTCCTCTACCTGTCCCTGTCCTTTGGTGTTCCCTCACCAAGTGAAGTATCGCATGCTGTGGGCTCAGCCCCACTGTACAGTGAGGAAGAGCTAACAGAGGGCGGTCAGGAACGGGGGGAGACATCTGCCTCTTCAGCAGCCAGGCGAAGAAGTACTGGCGAGGAGAGTGGCTCGGTAGCCGGTCTAGAGACAGGTCTGTCTCCTGACCCACACGCAGCCGAGGGGGCTAGTAGTGAGGCGGAGACCCTAATTGATGATGATGAGGCTGATCGCACTTGGCAGCCTCGTCGTCATCTGCCAGGCCCGTAATCTGCCATGGGCCCCCGTACCGACTCCTCATGCTGCTGCCAGGCCCGTAATCTGTCATGGTCCCCCGTACCGCCTCCTCATGCTGCTGCCAGGTCCAGAGTGTGTCATGGGTCCCTGTACGGCCTCCCATTGCTGCTGTCTCCATCGCCACACTCTGCCATGTGCCACTTTCAGGTCTCCTCACACTGCTGGTGGGTTCCATTTTGTCATAGGGTGCTGGCAGATTACGGGCCTCCCATTGCTGCTGCCAGGCCCGTAATCTGCCATGGGCCCCCGTACCGACTCCTCATGCTGCTGCCAGGCCCGTAATCTGTCATGGGCCCCTGTACCGCCTCCTCATGCTGCTGCCAGGTCCAGAGTGTGTCATGGGTCCCTGTACGGCCTCCCATTGCTGCTGCCAGGCCCGTAATTTGCCATGGGCCCCCGTACCGCCTCCTCATGCTGCTGCCAGGTCCAGAGTGTCTCATGGGTCCCTGTACGGCCTCCCATTGCTGCTGTCTCCATCGCCACACTCTGCCATGTGCCACTTTCAGGTCTCCTCACACTGCTGGTGGGTTCCATTTTGTCATAGGGTGCTGGCAGATTACGGGCCTCCCATTGCTGCTGCCAGGCCCGTAATCTGTCATGGGCCCCTGTACCGCCTCCTCATGCTGCTGCCAGGTCCAGAGTGTGTCATGGGTCCCTCTACGGCCTCCCATTGCTGCTGTCTCCATCGCCACACTCTGCCATGTGCCACTTTCAGGTCTCCTCACACTGCTGTTGGGTTCCATTTTGTCATAGGGTGCTGGCAGATTACGGGCCTCCCATTGCTGCTGCCAGGCCCGTAATCTGCCATGGGCCCCCGTACCGCCTCCTCATGCTGCTGCCAGGTCCAGAGTGTCTCATGGGTCCCTGTACGGCCTCCCATTGCTGCTGTCTCCATCGCCACACTCTGCCATGTGCCACTTTCAGGTCTCCTCACACTGCTGGTGGGTTCCATTTTGTCATAGGGTGCTGTATGGCCTCCCATTGCTGCTGCCTCCACCGCCACACTGTGGCTTCACACTCTGGATTTGGCCCCGTGACTGCCCAAATGAGTGAAGTGTGCGGTGATTCTAAGATCGACGGCACTCATCTGCATGTCATACTGACTGACAGTATTATTTCTCTTCTCCAAGGGCATTTAAATTAAAGGTACAGTGTTCTGCACTAATATAAAGGCTCTCTGAAGCCTAGAAACACCCTTTTTATAAGTTAAATTCGCAGCGAATATATTCGACTCGAATCAAATTTATTCCGCGAATTCGCCGAATCAGCCGAATCGAATTTTTGAATACTTCGCTCATCTCTAATTCTGATCCAAGAGACACACTTTCGGAAGGGGAGTTCATTGAAATTCGTCCAAAAAGACTTTCCCACAATATACATGGCATCTGACCCTATGGGTAAGGCTGGGGTTGCAATCTCAATAAAACAAAATGATACCCTACAAGTTCAAACCTCTTTATTAGACACCAAAAGATGCTATATACCTGTCACTGACAGTTGAATGATAATTTACTCAAACAAGTTGGTAGTCATTAATCTATTTCAACAGCCATAAAGGAATATTTTAGGTTCAATGTAGGCTCGGTTTCCAAAACTTCAACCTTCTGTGAAGCCCATAAGGCTTACATCAATTTATTGGACAATTTATTGCATCTGGTTCTCGCTTAAAAAGAAACTCAGCTAAACTAAGATCTGACCTCATGTCTCAATTAACCTGTGCTGAGAATAACCTCCTGAGCCATTCTTCTCCAATCTTTGAGTGGTGGTACTGCTCAGGAATAAGCTGAAAGCCTTAGATGTAGAGGGGATATCCAAAAATCTACTATGGATGAAGCAAACATTTTTTCAATATGCCAACAAACCCCACAGAATGCTGGTAAGGGAGATTTGCACTTTCCTTCATCAGTAGGATGCATATGACATATCTTTTTTGGGTAGGATCAATGTGTTAAAAATGTCTATTTTACCAAAATTACTTTATCTCTTTGAGACTCTACCTATGGAAGTTCCTAAGTCCCAACTACACGCCATACAATGCCTTTTTCTCAACTTTATCTGGCATAATAAGAGGCCTAGAATAGGGTAAACTGTTCTTCTATCCCTTAGATCTAGTGGCGGCCTGGGAGCACCAGATATTACTAAGTATTATTTGGCAGCCCATTTAAGACAGAAACTTCCATGGTTAAATAGGCTCCTATGCAATAGATGGCTAGACATTGAGTTACACCAATCATACCCGATCCATCTCTCCTCTTTACTGGGCACCTATCTGAATATATCTAAACGAATACTCCATACAAACCTATTACACCAAATGCAATTTGCAATGAAGATCTGGCATGAATGCAAGAATATTATTCAGCTAGCTCCCATATAACTAATGTTCTATATAACCCAGTTATACCCGATAGCCACTCAAATGTTACCTTGGGCACAGGCAGGTATATTTAAACTACACCATACAATTAACCCAGTCACTCATAAATTTCTATCATTTGAAAAACTTAGTACACGGAAAATACCTTTACCATCTCAGTCCTTTTATACATATCTCCAATTCCATCACTTCTTCTCAACCTTGAAACCTTCTTTAAGCCTGGACCACCCCAAAGATTTTGGACGAATATGTATGCAGGGCCCCACTCAATCACACTTAATTTCAAATTTATATAAGTTGTTTCACACAGCTCCCGCCATTGAGGAAGACACTCATTTATACATGAGAAAATGAGCAGAAGCTCTCTAAAGGCCAATATCTCTGGTGACTTGGCAGAAGATATGGGAAACGGCCTCTGAAACATCTAGATGCGTGATTTACAAATGAAATATCTATAAAATCATGATGCAGTAGTATAAAACCCTTGTAGACCTTCATGCCATGAACCCATTATTATTATTATACAGTATTTATATAGCGCCAAATAGTTTGCTCAGCGCTGTACATTATAGTGGGGGACAGTACATGAGACAATACAATAACAATACAATACACGAGGGGTTCGAGGGCCCTGCTCCTTGGAGCTTACAATCTTACATCATTATCGGCATAGTGTTGGAGATGCTTAAATAACAAGGGGTCATTGGCTCATGTTTTCCAGTTTTGTCCCCAGATCCAGGGTTACTGGGGCATGGTGCAGGAAGTCATGAAACAGATTCTAGATTTTGCTTTTCCGTTAGATCCTATACACTATCTTTTAGGTTTACCAATTAAGGGCATCCCTAAATACTCCAAAAAATTGTGTATGCATATCCTAACTGATGTGAGGCATTTAATTCTCAGGTATTGGAAGACAATGGTGGTTCTCTCCTTAAATAATCTTATCACGGCTATATTAGAAGTACGTAATATGGAATATTTAACTGCCCAAGTCGGGGAATATCTTCACCAATATGGTAAAGTGTGGAACCCTTGGGATAACTCTATTTATGGCTCTCCCCTCAACTCAACTTAAGCCAGTACTTAACCTTTTTTATCTACTTACATAATACACTTAGTAGGTCATTCTATATCATACTGTTTAAGCTATACAAGGGCTGAAACTGATAGGTTCCTATGTATATGCTTTATTTTTTTTTTTCTGGTTGTATGTTATAGGTTGTTTTTCAACTTTGAAACTGATTATTATGTATATTTTGTCTCAAATGTTGTTTGGTCAAGTCCTTTATTTTAAGTCTGTTTACCACATTGACATTTGGATTAAACCGGTCTGTCCTTGGGGCAGGTGGAATCTACGCTCTTGCATCTTAGTTAATCTCATGTATTTACTTATGCACCATTTCAACATGGATATGTCAATATGTTTATTGCATTTACTGTATATGTTAAAATATCAATACAAATACAATTACAAAAGGTAAGGGGTAGACACTGTTTGCTTGGCAGGCTCCAAGCTGCTAAGTGTCCATACACACTGGCTACCCATTAAGGCCTGAATGAGGACTGTACAGAATTTAATCAACATCATTACTGTTAACATATATTTCATTTATTTAATCTTTAGATATTTGTAACAAACTAGACCATTGCTTTTTATGCATTGCATTTTTCTGTACATTATAACAATGTGCCATAGTGATATTTTTGCCATGTATTTTAAATGTCACCTCAATGCACTAGTACAGAAACAGGCAATGAACCAGCACTGCAGTGTACCACAACACATGCAGTGCAATGGGAAAAATGGTGCATATCTGTTTTTCCATATGTTAAGCTGCTGTAATGCACAATAATACATGCTCATTGCTGAGACATGAGTGGGCCCTACAAAAAGTGTCTGCAATAACTTATGTGCCATATGGGTGGTACAAAAATTGTTTAATGATTTTTAGGTTGAGTGAATGTATGTGAACATATTGTACAGTATAGAAAAGAGCTGAGATTTGCAGCACAATTTATCATGTAACAATCGTAGCAGAGCCGCACCACGTTTAGGTGCCATTGAAAATGAATACCACCTGCCATTAGCTTAACAACAGGGGTCGCAGAAGTTGTAGTTGCGACCTGGACCCTGTTCCAGGGGGCCCTGGGGGCTGACTCTCAACTGCAGTTGAGAGGTAAAGCAGAAGCAGAAGATTGCTCCTATGTGTCACAATGTGCTGTTTTCCTTCTTCTTTGCTGAAAGAGTTAACATCCACCCCTTAGTCATCCTGACAAGAAGCCTTGTCTGGTGAAATATATTATCTCCCTCTGCCCAGCCCCTTCTTCACATGCCCAGTGATGTCTTACCTAGAACTGGAGACAAGATGAAAAGAGAACAGGAGGAGTTGCAGCTGTTCAGAAGCCTGTCTCCCTGTTTCAGTCCAGTCAGTGCTCAGTGTAGGACAGACAAGGATTCACCATCGGTAGGCTCTGTAGTCCAAACTCTGCGCAGGCAGGTACAATGTGTTAATGTGGTGATTGTTCACCAGACAGTAGCATTAACTTTCACATTATGGATACTACAGTCTTGCCTGCAAGGTGCTCTGGGAATGCTTAGAACACTGACTCCCTGTAATATTTGAGAAAGTATAATGGAAATGTCCTTCAGTGTGCAGTAAGCCAAACTTTTATTTATTTTTTTTGCATACAGACAATAGAGAAATGAACACCTAAAGAAACCAGGGCTGGTTCACACCATGCTTGCAACGAATCGCACAGGAACGTGCCGTGTGTTCCTGTGCAATTCATACTGTATGCAAAACACACTCCATCTGCGATCTGTTGTGGGTCTCAGTAAGAAGTTACACCCCAAACACAGGTCGCAAGTGCAGTGTGTTTGCCCACACCAGATCACATGGTACTTTTGTTGCAGTGCATTTTAATAGTAGCACATGCACTACTTGTGATGCAGTGCAACTTCTGTCCAAAATGAATGGTCTGAGATTGCACTACGCAGAACTGCATGTGAATTGCACAGAAACTGCAGAGTGTCACTGTGCATATTCCATTCAGTTTTTGGTGTGAACTGACACTGAACTAATGGAGTGAGATTAAATGAAGATGAAAAAAGAGGGAAAGAGAAAATGAGAGAGAGAAATGGAAAGAGAAAAAGAGAGAGGTGGGGGAGAGAAAGACGGAAAGAGAGAATGGGATAGAAGTAAAGTTTGAGAATTTAAGAGACAGAGACACCAAGAGAGAAGGAGTAGAGAGCAAGAAGGAAAGAGAGAGAAAGGAGAAGAGAGAGAGAGGGGGGGGGGGGAGAGAGGGGAATAGGAGAGGAGAGAGGGGGGGGTAAGAATAGGAGAGGAGAGAGAGAGAGGTGAATAAGAATAGGTGAGAAGAGAGAGAGAGAAGGAGGAGGAGTAAGAATAGGAGAGGAGAAGAGAGAGAGAGACAGAGAGAGACAGGCAGACAGACAGACAAGGAATAAGAATAGGAGAGGAGAAGAGAGAGAGTTTCATGATTTCACTGGGGAGATGGAAATAAAAGAAATATATTCTTGCAAGCATTTTTACATTCTAAACTGAGGTCTGTTTACAAGTATTTAAAATAATTGGAGAGGTATATCTAAATGTGGACAATTTCTCCAAAATCTTTTCAATTACCCTCTTAATATGTAAATAAAGGTCTGAGATAACTTCTTGCATTGGGGCTCACAAGCTTCTAGTTACGCCTCTGGCACCTGAACATTCGTGGTGGGTTTTCCCACTATTAAAGTGTTACTAAACCCAGGATCCTGCATCCACTATATCCGGTCTCCCACAGGACACAGAACATGGAAATGCAATTATTTTAATAAATATAAACTGCTAAATACATTTTCTCATCAGAAGTTAGAGCAGTCTTGTGACTTCTATCTGTGTCCAACTTGAGCACTGGTTTAAGCTTGTGGGAGGAATTTTCATTTTCCTTTATGAGGACGCAAAACCCCTGACCTCTGCTGACCAGCGCGGATTGGCCCTGTGCTGATCACATGCATTCTCCCAAGAAAAAAAAAAAACTCTCTAGCAATACACACCAAACTGAGCATGTGAAAAATGCCTATGGTTCAGTTTGTCTTATCAGGAGATAAGAGGTGGACTCTTGAACAAGGGGAGGAACAGAGCAGACAGGATCAAACAGCCTTTTAACACAATGCAGAGGATTAACTCCTTAGGTTCCACAGTGAGTATAACAAGAATGCTTTACTGCATATACAGGCTGATTTTACTGTTGTGGATTTAGTAACACTTTAAAGAGCCTTTTGAGTTTGCAGGCAGAATTGCAGTGATTCTGCCTGAGATCACAAAATGCCAGATGTCAATGTATCCAGTGGCTCCTAACTGTAACTTGCAGTTTACTCCCAACAATGCAAAACAGATTGAGCATGGCAAAAACATGCATGTACTGCAGAGTATGATTATGAAAGCTGCACAAACAAGAACTATTCAAAGCATTGTCTCTGTGATTCAATCAGAAAAACAGCATAGATTCCCGAATACACTATATACAGACTGTCAATCTGAGAATGACTATTTCAGTAAAAGTTCAGGATGCAGCTAATTGCAGATATTTTCATAAACAGTGTCCCTGTTAGTGTAATCTATGGTAATTCTGTTAGCACAGGTGAACAGGTGGGAAGATGCAAGGACCAAGGACAAAGGGCCACTCTACTGGAACTGAAGTACTTTGGTAGCAGTCAGGAATTGGTTCCCCACAGTAGCTGAGTCCTCTGAAGAAGCTGTGTGCTATTAGGCTCCAGCCTGGAGGCCCACACACATTGGTTCTGACAGTGGAGGTCCTCACACCTGCCTGCCCATTACTTGCCCAACTACCTCTGCCTCATCAGGTGTGGTCTCTGAGTTGCTAATAAAAGGAAAGATGAGGAATTCCTACCCCCTGGGCATGTCCAGGAACCCAGGAAATTGTGAGAAATAGATGTAAAGTGGCCTGTGTCTGCATCTGAGTATAATGAGCAAATGAGTACTCTGCTAAATCTATGTTCAACACAAATTCTATCTGCAGCCATTCTGATAAGCTCATAATGAAGTGGTATCCACAGTCTTTTCTACGGTTCATGTCATGATGCTGCAAGAAAAATGTTTGCCTCTGCAGAATGGAGTGCATGGAATACTAAAGTGTGAATTCTGCTAAGAAGAGAACAGCTAATTTGAGAGTTACTTTAGGAAGCCATACTATTTATCAGAAAAAAAAACATTCTAAACACAGAAAAGGATACTTGAAGCTGTGTAACATCCATGTTATTGGATGTTATGAGGAAATCTTTGTGAAAACTGCAAGAGAGAGATAAAAAAAAAAAATACAGTACTTTAGTTGCTGCTTGTAATTAGCCAAAGGAACTGACTATTGCTATTTTGCTGCACAGTATAGACAAAAAGACTTTTCTGTGAGTATAGTGTGTGATATTCATCAAGCACTCTTGCATAATAGCGTTGGAAATAAAGTACTTATAAAATATCAACACACCTTTTGTAAAACATTGATTTTTACACATTTCTGCCTAGATAAAATGATACAAGCTGGGGACTCATATTGAATGTAAAGTGGTTTTGCATATATTTGTTTATTTATTAAATATATTATAATATATCATACTTATAAATATAAAATTATGCATATGCATGTATTGTAGTTTGATTTCCAGCCAGCAGAGGGAACTCTAAGCTTATTTTCATATGTTTTGACACACACACACACACACACACACACACACACACAATATAATGAAAATGAAGTTCCTATGCCTGACAAGGGCTCTGTAAAGGAAGAAGCTGGCCAAGGTCACTTGGGGTGGAGTGCCAGGTATACGTTAGAACACTGATCAGTTGCATTCAGGGGCGGACTGATCATTCGAGAACTCGGGGTCAGTAGGGGGCCCCATGAAATGCCCCTGGTACCTTTTATAGGCTTTTTTTGAGTGTGGGCAAGGACACAGGGGCCCCATGATCCCCTATTGCCCGGGGACCCCATGAGTTGTCAGTCCGCCCCTGGTTGCATTCCAGTCCTGTCGAGACATTCTTTTTTGTGACACCCTGTTTAAGTGCCTCATATTAAGAAAAATACAAGCACATTTGCAACAGCAGTACGCGATAAATTTTTGTGTGAAATTGGGTAAAAGTGCACAGAATTTTTGGAAATGGTGATACAAGCTTATGAAGAAGCTGCGCTATTATCTGCACAAGTGTACAGATGGCACGAGGCCTTCAAAGAAGGTCAAGAAGGTGTTGAAGATGAACAACGATCAGGACGCCCATCTTCATCAAAAAAGGAACAGAATGTATATGCAGTGAGGTATTTTCTAAACTGTGACTGACGGCTTACTATCAGAATGATTGCAGAGAAACAGGAATCATCAAGTCAATTGTTCATGAAATTGTGACTCAGGATTTGAACATGAAAAAAGGTGGTGAAAAACTTGTTCCAAAGGACTTGTCACCTGATCAGAAGGAACACTGTTTGCCAAGACCCGTTGGCCCATTTGGAAAGGGAGCCTGATTTTTTGATTTGAGTGATCACGGAAGATGAATCCTGGGTGTTTTAGTATGATCCCAAGATGAAGAAACAAAGTTCAGAATGGCACACACCTATGTCACCAAGAAAGCTTGAATGAGCAAATCAAAAGTCAAATCAATGGTCATTTTTTTCTTTTTTTTATTCATGCTAAATTGGCCATATGAAACTCTGCTCCCCCAGGTATTAGAGGAAAGGAGAGGAGAGGAATAAATTGGTGTGGTCCTAGCTGTGAGACTCTGTAGTAATGTTTTATTATATTTGATTCTATTCTATATCAATATTCAGAATACTCAGTATATGTATCTCTAAACCTTGAACTGGACACAATGGTAGATCAATAACCTTTGCCATTTTAATGCATTAGTTTTCCAATGCAGACACTAGTTCTACTAAGTATAGTGACAAACAGGGATTCCCTCAATTTGGAGGTATTTTCTCTAACATGTTATTTTGCCTATTGAACAAGAAGTGAAGAGAAATATCCTCAATTGAACACAGATAACAAAAAAACAAATAACTTCCTTTCTCTGTCCAAAATTTAAAAAAAAAAAAAAGGCTTGCATTTAGTTCTACTTTAATTGTACCTTTTCATGCTGCAATTTGCAAATGAGAATGCCCCATGTTTTGTGGTTCTGGGGATGCTTTTGAAGATGTTAAAAGGTAAATACTGGCACTTCAGGGTTCCTACTTTTTATTTAGACTGACTCTTCTGGGTTTGTTTACTAAATGAGCTGAGAATCTTCAGACAAGAAAAACATGTGAATATTTGCTGCAATTACCCAATCATGCGAAAAGCAAGTTTACTGTGAATACCCAATCATCTGCAGATAAAATCAGTAAATGGGAATTTGCTTTTCACATGATGGTTTCTCAACTCTAGTAAATCAGTCTCTACAGCTTATATTTTTGAGAGACAGTGTTTACTTTAGATTAAAGAAAAAAAGAAAACTGAACATCTACTATGTCACATTGAATATAGTAGAGACTTTATATATTGAGGTTGAGCTGTAGTCTATTTTTGCTTTTCTTTTTTTCTTCAAGAATATGTATACCAACAGTTCTCTTGTGGTTAATAACAATTAATGTTTTTTTTCCTTTCTTGGGTCTTGAGGACACATTTTATTGTAGAACAAATGAAAACTCAGGTTGCCTAAGCATATACTGTATGCTTTCTGAGGAACAACTTCCAATTACTTCAAATCCCATGGAAGACAATAACAGTTTAATATCGAACACAGTCAATCACTAGTCCATGGTACAGAATTTTTCTTGTTCAGAATGGCAGCTTCCATAATAGCAAGGTAGGATGGAGCAGAATGATCTTTCTAACATGCAGAGGTAAGTGTGGTGTCAAGAATAGCTGGACAAAAATGCAATTCCTTTACCTGGTAAAGCTAAGAATATATGTATATATACCATGTATTTAGTGCCTGGAGGTCTATTTTAAGGATTTTCCCACTGAAATGTCATGTAATTATTAAATGGAAGGTCTTCTTGTAGCACAAGTCTTTGTAGTTAACATAGAAATTTCAATGTCACTGTAATTTTTACAATAGCCTCTCGTCACCCTATTGCCTCTGAATGGACAACCTATTATAAAGTCTGCCGTTATGGTCCTAGGCCTTGAAAAAATAATGGGGACAGGGGTCTAGTTATATAAAAAAACAAGTGTAAACCCCTTTAATTCTAAGGTCTTTAAAGGTTTCCAGCTAATCTGTGTTTTAGCAGAGGCTACCAGTATAATAACGGACAGTTTTAGAATATATCCCCTAGCTATATTCTTTCTTATTCACCTAGAAAACACAAATTATCCTTACATTGTCAAACACATGTCATCACATATAATGGTTCACTTAAACACAGTCTTATCTTTGCTGCCTGTCATCTAAGTGCCATTTTCCTCTGTAAAGTGGTTGTGGACTTGGAAGTTATTCTGAATAACTTGGAAGTTATTATGTTGTAATTAAAATGCACAGTATCTTATAGTGCCATAAAAAACTTCTCAAATGTTATTTTGACAGCATGTGATGAGAAAAAAGTAACATCAATTTGCTGCTCATACAGTGCAACAATATAATGACAAAAGGTATCATGAGGTACTACATAATTGTGACAAAATAGTTAAGCTGAAAGTGTCATTTTTCGAAATATCTTAAATTGACTGGCTGAGAGCATTGTGTGCTAAAGTTTCACTTTATGAACTGCTGTAAATTAGCAGAAAAATTCTTTAGCATTGTGCCCTTCTAAAGGCTTAGAAATGGTACCTCTACATCTCTACATCTACCTCAGACTGACCCCCACCCCCATCCACTCCAGACTGACCCTCCCTCACCCCCATCAACCCCAGACTGACCCCCACCCCCATTTACCCCAGACTGACTCCCCTTACCACAAACTACTGACATCCCCACCCTCCAGACTGACAGACCCACACTCCCCAAGACATTAACACCCCTACACCCAACTTCTGACCCCCCCCCAGACTAATTAGTTTGGATCCCGCCCATGAAATCACATACTATGTGTCTTTAACGTCACATTGGGATCCAGCTCAGTGACCTGCCCCTCCAACCAATCACCGTTTGTAAGACCATTTGTAAGTGTGCATTTCACTGCCAATATTGGTATAAACCAGGCGGCGCCTACTCGCCACCTCACAGCATTGGCTACCGCACCTTTAGGGCTTGTTTACATGTGAAGTTGGGCGGTGGTAAAACCCAGCATTTGAGTCATGGTTTTACTGCCTCCAATCCCTACCTCCTTTAGCTGCTGAGGCAGCAGCTGGGGGTGTACACATTCTGTGGCAGGGATTAAACCCCCTGTCTCTTTCGGCGGGTGATTGTGACCCATTCAAGTGAATGGTGACACTATTCAAACGTTCTGCAACCGTGTGCAAAGAACGTAGTTGAAGCTTGCTAGTGTGGTGAGGAGGCAATAAAACTCCTCCACACTGCCTGCTTTAACTGCTTGGTCTCTGTACTCCGCAACGTTGCAGTGTGATTGCAGAGTGGCCCCATTCACTTTATTGGGTCTTGCTTAATGGGTGCTACACCTGCCAAGCGTGACAGGGTGTATAATTCCTGTTGCAGCCATGGCATTTTGTACACCCCTGGTCACTGCAGCTAAAGCTAAAGGGGGGGGGGGTTGCGGGTGATTAAAACAGGGCTCAACTATGGGGTTTTACCCTCTCCAATCTTAACAAGTCCTTCCTGTCCTGAGCCCCCTATCATAGTTGCTTTTTAGGCAACCCCTGGGATGAGGACAGAGAGCAATCCCAGGGATGAGGACAGAGAGGGATCCTTAGGATGAGGACAGAGAGGGACCCCTGGGGGACCTGAGAGAGATCCCTGAGGGGAGGACAAAGACGGACCCCTGTGATGAGGAAAGATAGGAACCCTTGGGGTGAGGACAGATAATGACCCCTGTAATAAGGACCCCTGGGGTGAGGACAGAGAGGGACTGCTGGGGTGAGGACAGAGAGGGACCCCTGGGATGAGGACAGATAGGGACCCTTGGGGTGAGGACAGATAAGGACCCCTGTAATAAGGACCCCTGGAATGAGGACAGAGAGGGACTGCTGGGGTGAGGAGAGAGAGAGGGACCCCTGGGATCAGGACAGATAGGGACCCTTAGGGTGAGGACAGATAGGGACCACTGGAATAAGGACCCCTGGGGTGAGGACAGAGAGGGACCCCTAGGATGAGGACAGAGATGGACCTCTGGAGTGAGGACAGAGAGGGACCCCTGGGATGAGGACAGAAAGGAACCCCTGGGCATAGGCGTATTTGCCACAAAGCAAACAAGGCATCTGCCTAGGGCCGCATTTTTCAGAGGGGCAGCACCGCCCACCTGGAAGAAGGGACACATGCAGCTTGGGGACTGGGTGGGATCTGAGAGAGGCTGTTTGACCCGTTTCTGGGGATATCCAGAGCTGTGAAGGTGAGTGTCTTTTTCTCTCTCACTGGGAGGGGAGTGGCTGGTGTATGGGGGCGATGGTAGCGGAAGGCTCGCTCGAGTGTGGGGGGGGGGGCAGGTTTGGTGTTGTTGGTCAATGTCAGGCTCTCTCCGGGGGGGGGGGCAAATTTTGTGTTGCCTAGGGTCCTGGAGTGAGGACAGATAAGGACCCCTGGGTAGAGGAAAGAGAGGGCCACTCTAGCATGTCCCAGGTAATGTGTTCTCCCCCTTCTGTACAACAACCTGCAGACAGTGTTCAGAGCAGAGAACAGCCCTCTGACGTAGCTCAGTCTGGCTTGAAAGTCACAAAACTGCAATCCCTTGGGAGACAGAAGGTCTGCCTACAGCTCCCCGCCCAGTTAACCTTCCACTCACTAGCCAACTCAGGCACACTCTGCTTATTGCGGCATGGCACTCTGACTCTCTGCTAAGGCATGGATACAGAGGGGCAGAGTGCAGATAATATCACTCTATACTCTGAACTATGAAGAAGCAGCAGCTGATGCACCGCCCGCCCACTTGCCATTGCCTCTGCCGCAAAGATATAGGCCCATTGCTTCCATACGACTGATGGTTGGCAAGCCGACATCTTGATCTACCAGTACCCTGGTGGGAATCGAATAGTAGCTTGCGATTGACAGGTTGACAACCTTTGGTTTAGATGTTCTTCAAAAGTATAATATAGTGTATTTTCAAGTATCACTATGTGTTTAATTACTGTTGCAGAGTTTACTTAAAATACTTGTATGAGATAATTACAAAAAATATGCTTGGTCTTCTTTATTATTGTATATGTGTTAAAGTCTAAGGTTAGTCACAAATGAAAAAAGAAAAATCAGCACAAGGGATATTGTGCACAGTCAAACAAATGTATCTCTTGTGCTTTTGGGTCATGCATTAGCTGAAATATTCTTGCTCAGATCCTCCTTGTACCCAGGGGAGCTAAGAGAGCTGATGGACCTATGACAAGCACTCATTAAGAGTGCTACCTATGCCTGCCCTTTTCGCCCACCTCCTCCATTAATAGAAGCTGTACTAGGAGGAGGTAGATCTTTCACTCATCTACTTGCCCTTCATTTGTAGATCACTTTTCATTCATAGAAGCTATAGTATAGCCGATTTTCTTTTCCATATGTGACTAAACTTGGACTTTAAATATAACAACTTGAAAATTATTTATGACAGCAATACATTTTATCCATAAACAACAGGGCTTTTGAGTGTATGACTGGCCATTCCTTTTGCAAAGTGCAATTTCGGTACTAAGTGCATGGCACTCTGAACACGGGAACATCTCATCATCCTCTCAGCATGTCTCCTCTACTCTGCTCTGCTCTTTCAGGTAACCACTAATTACTAAGTACTAACTTTCCTTTTTGTTATAATGCCCTCTCTCCTCAAACTGAGTTTGAGGAGAGAGGGCATTATAGCAAAAAGGAAAGTTAGTATGAGCATATTGGAGAGTGAGGAGAAAGTTTAAAAAAAAAAGTTTGCTGAGTGCCTTTATGATAAAATTGCACCCCTGTCCTGCCCAGACCTGGCCACATCTGTCTACAACAACTTATTATCATCTACCCTGCACACACTTGCTCCTCTATCTATATGCAGAACCAGGCCTCGCCTGCTACAACCCTGGCAAACAGATGACACCAGAAGTCTCAAGAGATGCAGCCGTGCTCTTGAGTGAACATTTAAAACTAAATCCTCGCAAGACTCTACAAATCTGCCCTTCTCAAATACACCCACTGTCAAGAAAACCCTCTCATCCAGTCCTCATCAACTCTTTTCTACCATTAATTCCTTACTTCATCCCTACTGCCTCCACCTACCAACTCTGTTACTCTGCTCTTTCTTGGTTCTCCTTTTACCTTGCTCAGCACTCTTACAGTGTCACATACAACACCAAACTTCTCTGTTCCTCTTCCTCTTTCTGTTGGGTTACCCCAAGGCTTCATCCTTGGACCCCTGCTTTTCTCTCTCTAAACCTCCTCCCTGCACCAATTTATAACCTCCCATGGATTCCAATACCACCTCTACAATGATGACACCTAGATCTATCTCTCTACTCCCAACTCACCTCCTCGATCTCCTCACGTATCACAAATCTACTAAGGGACATATCAGTATGGATATCACATCACTTCCTCAAACTCAATCTCCTCAAACTGAGCTTGTAATATTTCCTCCTCCCCAATCCCCCACACATTACTTCACCATTAAGATCAACAGCATGACCATTGGTCCCTCCATATGCCAGGGTGCTAGGTGTAATCCTAAACTCTGATCTCTCCTTTGGGACCCACATCCAATCACTGGCTAAATCCTGCCACCTCAATCTCTGCAACATTTTAAGAATTCGCCCCTTTTCTGATTAAAGACACCACAAAACAACTTATCCACGCCTTGGTTATATCCCGCCCTGATTACCATAACTCCCTCACTGGTCTACCTTTACACAGGCTATCCCCCTTCAGTCTATTATGAATGCTGCTGCTAGACTTATACACCTTACCAATAAAATAAACTTATATATAAAATCTATATATAAAATCGAGCGCAGTGTATAGGTGTAAGTACGGTAGCTGCTTGCACAAAAAGGCACCTCGGGAACCTCCAAAGTAATTGATAAAGAATGAGAGTGCAGCGCTAACCCAAATAGCGATTAAACATATGATAGACCACATATGATAGTGGATCAGTAAAATGTCAGTGTAAGTTCATCAGATGTGCTGAAAATGCATACAGTCTCCAATATGTAAAGAACCAAAAGTAGTGACTTTCAGAAATGATAATAGCCAAATAATGCACTAACCAGATAGCGCATATTAAAGCGCACGGAGCATTTAAGACCTTCCCCTGGTGCTCAGCCACTGTATCACTGGAGCCAGGAGATGTCATCTATAGGGTGACCACTAGATGTCATCTATCCGGATGGAAGCTGAGTCCAGCCACTGTATTAGAGGATCAGGCGGATGTCATCTATAGGGCGACCACTAGATGTCATCCGTTCCAGGAGGAGCTGTGTCATGGATCCAGGGATGTCACTTGCAGATGTGTCCTTTGCTAAGCACAGCCCCAGGACCTTCAGAATTACAGGCTCCCCAGAAATAAAGAGCCCGTGGAAAAAGGCCTCAAATAGTGTGATATCGTTTATTAAAGTAGGTAAATAATCAGAAAAGAACTTACTAACAACGGTTCAGCTGCTCATAAACGGCCAGACCAGAGGTACATGTACACAGGATATAAATAGCTTGGCACTTCCCTAACGCGTATCGTGTGAGTACACATCATCAGAGGGCCCTCTGATGATGTGTACTCACACGATACGCGTTAGGGAAGTGCCAAGCTATTTATATCCTGTGTACATGTACCTCTGGTCTGGCCGTTTATGAGCAGCTGAACCGTTGTTAGTAAGTTCTTTTCTGATTATTTACCTACTTTAATAAACGATATCACACTATTTGAGGCCTTTTTCCACGGGCTCTTTATTTCTGGGGAGCCTGTAATTCTGAAGGTCCTGGGGCTGTGCTTAGCAAAGGACACATCTGCAAGTGACATCCCTGGATCCATGACACAGCTCCTCTTGGAACGGATGACATCTAGTGGTCGCCCTATAGATGACATCCGCCTGATCCTCTAATACAGTGGCTGGACTCAGCTTCCATCCGGATAGATGACATCTAGTGGTCACCCTATAGATGACATCTCCTGGCTCCAGTGATACAGTGGCTGAGCACCAGGGGAAGGTCTTAAATGCTCCATGCGCTTTAATATGCGCTATCTGGTTAGTGCATTATTTGGCTATTATCATTTCTGAAAGTCACTACTTTTGGTTCTTTACATATTGGAGACTGTATGCATTTTCAGCACATCTGATGAACTTACACTGACATTTTACTGATCCACTATCATATGTGGTCTATTATACACCTTATCAACTGATCAGAGACTACTTGTCGGGGATCGTCGCGCCGCTGGTCCCGGTGCAGGCGCAGTACACCTCCCTGTACGCGAGCGCCGGGACTTGGCCGACCGCGGCAATCAGGTTCGCGCATGCGCAGTAGTGACCGCGGGCGCGCGCCTGGCACCAATGACAGCGCAGGGCGGGATATTTAAACGGCCCTGAGCTGTCATTCAGTGCCTTTTGGTCTTTTGTATCCTGTGAACCTGTGAACCTGTCTGAAGTAAGTTGCTGACCCGGATTGTGCCCTGACCTTGCTGTTTTCTCCTGTTTTGACCCTTGCTTGCCTGACCTCTCTCCTGTATGCCCCCTATTGGATCTGACCTGCTGTTGCTGACCTGGCGTGTGACCCGACTATTCTCTGCCCGCTGCTCTGTACCGCACCGTCCCCATAGTTACCGACCCGGCTTGTATGACCCTGCTCCTGCTCAGCCATCCATCCGTCCCTCTCTACGGGGTCTCCAGACCTCCTCATACCTGGCTCTCTCCCGTGGGAGCCCCTGGCGAATACCCCTACCACTGACGGGTGTCCTCAGTAGTCACGACCTGGTCCTGGGGTACTCCAAGTCCATCCCCACCATCAGGGGCCCTGGTGAACAAGTACCCTGGGGCTTAGACTCCGTGCGCTGGGAACATCCGACCAGTGGAGTGCTAGTGGTACCGCCGGGCGGTCCCTTACAGTACCAAAAGGCCATGACTGAGCCTAGAGGAGGGCCCTCCCCGTTAGAGGAAATTTGCAGGCACCTAGCTACTTTGACGCAGGCCGTAACGGTCCTGCAGGACAGATGCATGCAGCTGGAGAATCGCATCCAGACTGGCTCTATTTCTGATCCTGCCCCACAGGCCCCGGTTTCTGCACCCCCGGCCCTGGTAGCTCAGGAGCCAGCCTCAGGGGCTTCCGCCCCGCTCCCTATGGTAGAACCCCGAGTACCCCTACCGGAGCGTTTTCACGGGGACCGCACACGCTTCCGGTCATTCCGCGACTCCTGTCTCTTGTTCTTTGAGCTACAACCCCGTACCTTCCTGACCGAAAACGTGAAGGTAGGATTCATTATTTCACTACTACAGGGTGAACCCCAGGATTGGGCCCACCGGCTAAGGGGAAACAATGATCCTCACCTGGGATCGGTCAATAGTTTCTTTGAAGCAATGGCCATCTTGTATGATGACCCACAGCGGGCAGCCTCTGCCGAAGCGACCTTATATGCGCTCCGACAGGGCCGGCGGGCGGCAGAGGAATACGCCTCTGATTTCAGGCGGTGGATGGGGGACACACGCTGGAACGAGTTCGCTCTATTGCACCAGTTCCGTATGGGACTCTCCGATCCCTTGAAAGATGAGCTGGCCTGGGTGGAGGTTCCCGAGTCTCTAGAAGACCTTATTGCCCTGACAATTAAGATTGACCGAAGACTGCGGGAACGCAGGCTTGAGAGGTCCGGCCAGGGTCGCGGAAATACCTGGGGTCCATTCCTAGGCCCCGGCCCACCAACCCGACAAAGCATCCAGAACCCACCACCAGGAGATGTTCCGGAACCTATGCAGCTAGGTCTGGCACGGCCTAAATTATCACCGGAGGAACGCCAGCGCAGACGAGCCCAGAACCTCTGCCTTTACTGCGGTGAAGCTGGTCATATGGTGCGATCCTGCCCTCAAAAAATGAGTAAGTGCACCCGTTTTTCTTCCTTGTCTATTAGCAATACCTGTCCTTCGCAATACTTAGTAGTGCCCCTCTCCTTTCAGCTTCCAGGAAAGATCGTGGAGGTGACAGCCATAGTTGATTCGGGGGCATGCAGCTGTTTCCTGGATCTAGAGTTTGCTCACCAACAGGGTATCCCTCTCCAACACAGACAGAAGGGCTTCAACATCTTTTTGGCTGATGGTTCCCAGATAAAATCGGGGGTAGTTAATCAGGAAACTCCCCCCATTGCCACTATCATTGCCAACCAGCACCAGGAGTTCCTCCGCCTGGACGCTATTGCATCACCTCTTTTCCCAGTCATTCTGGGGCTCCCATGGTTACGGGCCCATAACCCCCAGATTGACTGGGAGACCGGGTCAATCTCGTTCCCTTCCCCATACTGTCGGGAACATTGTCGCACTTCGGGCCCCGCGGGGCCCCGAGTTCTCCTTTGCTCCGAAGGAGACTCCGACTTGAAACAGGTTATTCCCGCAGCCTATCATGGGTTCCTGGATGTGTTCAGTAAGCGGGGAGCCGACACTCTGCCCCCCCACCGCCCGTATGACTGTCCAATCGACCTGTTACCAGGCTCTGAAATCCCTTTTGGGCGTATTTTCCCCCTATCTGAGCTTGAATTGGGGGCCCTGAAGGAATATATCGAGGACAGCCTCCAGAAGGGATTCATCCGCCCCTCCACTTCTCCAGCAGGAGCGGGAATCTTCTTCGTGGAGAAAAAAGACAAAACCCTGAGACCTTGTATTGACTACCGGGAGCTGAACAGGGTCACGATAAAAAATCGTTACCCATTGCCATTGGTACCAGAACTGTTTCAGAGCCTAAAGGCTGCGGCTATTTTCACAAAGCTTGATTTAAGGGGGGCCTATAACCTGGTACGCATAAGAGAGGGGGACGAGTGGAAAACTGCTTTCCGTACCCGGTTTGGCCACTTTGAATACTTGGTCATGCCATTTGGGCTGTGCAATGCACCAGCCACCTTCCAACACTTTGTGAACGACATCTTCAGGGATTTTTTGGATGTCTTCGTTATCGTCTACTTGGACGACATACTAATTTTTTCACCCTCTCTAGAGGATCATAGGATACATGTGGCGAAAGTTTTGGGGCGATTGCGGCAGCATGGGTTATATGCTAAGGCGGAGAAATGTTGCTTTGAGCAATCTAGCATCACGTTTCTAGGCCTGATTATCTCCACTGCGGGGGTCGCGATGGACCCCCAGAAGGTCTCTGCAATTTTAGATTGGCCTGAACCCACGGACAAAAAAGGTGTCCAACGGTTTATAGGGTTCGCGAACTTTTATCGGAAGTTCATCAGAAACTTCTCGGGTCTGGTCTCCCCCATTACCCAACTAACCAAACTTGGAACCCGGTTCAAATGGACACCAGAGGCTCAAAAAGCTTTCGAAGCTCTGAAAAAGCTGTTTACCTCGGCACCCATCCTGGGCCACCCGGACGCGGCCCTGCCCTACATCTTGGAGGTAGATGCATCAGAGAATGCGGTAGGATCCATCCTGTCTCAGCGGAAAGGCACCAAAGAGTTACTCCATCCCGTAGCATTCTTCTCGAGGAAACTCACCCCAGCAGAGAAGAATTACGATATCGGGGATCGAGAGCTGCTGGCTATCAAAGCAGCGCTAGAAGAATGGAGATACCTGCTGGAAGGTGCCTCACACCCTATATTGATTTTCACAGACCACAAGAATCTGGAATATCTGAGGACTGCCAAGCGTCTATGCCCACGGCAGGCAAGATGGGCCCTGTTCTTTTCCAGATTCAATTTTCATATTACTTACAGGCCCGGATCTAAAAATACGAAGCCTGACGCGCTATCTCGTATGTTTGAGGACTCCGAAGAAGAACTGGTACCCGACACTATCTTGTCCTCAGGGAACTTCTTGGCGCTCCAGTCGGACCTTCGCTCCAAGTTAATAGAAGCATCTACGGCCACACCAACCCCAGTTGGGGTATCCCTCCAGAACAAAGGGGGACTCCTGTGGAAGGAGGATTCTATCATGGTACCTGAGGAAGTCCGGACCCTGGTTTTGGGGCATTGCCACGATCACCCGCTGGCGGGTCACTTTGGCCCAGTCAAGACTCTGGAGCTTCTCCGGCGCTCGTTTTGGTGGCCAAACATGGCTAAGGATTGCAAGCGCTACGTGAGATCCTGTACCATCTGCCAGAAGAGCAAACCGTCAAGGAGCAAAGCCTGGGGGCTGTTGCGACCTTTGCCGATTCCCGAACGGCCTTGGCAGAAGATCGCGATGGACTTCATAGTCGAGCTCCCACCGTCACAAGACCACACAGCAATTCTGGTGGTTATTGATCGCCTATCCAAGATGGCTCACTTCGTGCCACTAAGGAAGACTCCGTCAGCAACCGAGACGGCGCGAATATTTATCCGGGAGATCGTTAGACTTCATGGAGTACCCGAGGACATCGTCTCTGATCGAGGGGTCCAGTTTACATCTAAGTTTTGGAGGGCTCTGTGCAAGGCCCTGGACATCAAGTTGTCCCTCTCCTCCGCGTTCCACCCTCAGACCAACGGTCAGACCGAGAGGACGAACCAGACCCTGGAGCAATACTTGCGTTGCTACACGTCTTTCCTGCAGGATGATTGGCTGTCTCTTTTACCCCTGGCGGAGTTCGCTTATAACAACGCAAGCCATTCGGCAACGGGGCAGTCCCCATTCTTTTCGAATTATGGGTTTCACCCTGTCTTTCTCCCTGACTTGGTCTCTGAATGCCCAGTTCCAGCCACGCAGGATGCGTTGACCTTCTTCTCCGTCAACAACAAATTACTCCAGGAAGCCATCGCTCGGGCCCAAGAGGACAATAAGAAGGAGTTTAACAAGAAACGAAGAGGGGATTTGGCGTTGCGGCCTGGGCAGAAGGTGTGGTTGGCCACAACCAACTTAAAGATGCTTTGTCCCTCGAAAAAATTGGGACCTAAATTTGTGGGGCCTTTTCAGGTAAAGCGGATGGTCAACGAAGTGGCATATGAGCTGATCCTTCCGGCCACGTTCAGAATTCATCCAGTTTTCCATGTATCTCTGCTGAAGCCAGTGATCCCAGATGCCTTCCCAGAACGAGAATCCAGACCCCCTGAGGCCATAACGGTCGAAGGACAAGAGGAATTTGAGGTGGAAACGATCCTTAAGTGCCGAAGAAGGGGGGGCCAGACCCAATTCCTAATTAAGTGGAAGGGCTATGGTCCTGAGGACAATTCCTGGGAACCGGCTCATAATGTCCACGCACCTAGACTAGTCCGGGAGTTTCTTCGCGATCACCCGTGGTGGAGAGATCGGGTGGGCATCCGGAGGTTGCCCGTAGGGGGGGGGCAATGTCGGGGATCGTCGCGCCGCTGGTCCCGGCGCAGGCGCAGTACACCTCCCTGTACGCGAGCGCCGGGACTTGGCCGACCGCGGCAATCAGGTTCGCGCATGCGCAGTAGTGACCGCGGGCGCGCGCCTGGCACCAATGACAGCGCAGGGCGGGATATTTAAACGGCCCTGAGCTGTCATTCAGTGCCTTTTGGTCTTTTGTATCCTGTGAACCTGTGAACCTGTCTGAAGTAAGTTGCTGACCCGGATTGTGCCCTGACCTTGCTGTTTTCTCCTGTTTTGACCCTTGCTTGCCTGACCTCTCTCCTGTATGCCCCCTATTGGATCTGACCTGCTGTTGCTGACCTGGCGTGTGACCCGACTATTCTCTGCCCGCTGCTCTGTACCGCACCGTCCCCATAGTTACCGACCCGGCTTGTATGACCCTGCTCCTGCTCAGCCATCCATCCATCCATCCGTCCCTCTCTACGGGGTCTCCAGACCTCCTCATACCTGGCTCTCTCCCGTGGGAGCCCCTGGCGAATACCCCTACCACTGACGGGTGTCCTCAGTAGTCACGACCTGGTCCTGGGGTATTCCAAGTCCATCCCCACCATCAGGGGCCCTGGTGAACAAGTACCCTGGGGCTTAGACTCCGTGCGCTGGGAACATCCGACCAGTGGAGTGCTAGTGGTACCGCCGGGCGGTCCCTTACACTACTGCCCCTCTCTGCCAATCTCTTTACTGGCTTCTACTAGCCCAACATATAAAATTCAAAAATACTAACCACAACATAGAAAGCCATCCACAACACTACCCCTAGCTACATCACTAACCTCATCTGTAGATATTTTCCAAATCGTCCACTCTGCTCCTCCCAAGACATCTTGCACTCTAGCTCCCTTGTCACCTCCTCCCATGCTCACCTCCAAGATTTCTCCAGAACCTCTCCCATTCTCTGGAACTCCCTACGCCAGTATGTCCGGTCATCCCCAACCCTGTCCACCTTTAGGTGATCTTTGAAAACTCACTCATTCAGGGAAGCCTATGCCACCTCCACCTCAGAACTGCACTTGAATCACCTCCATCAGATCTTCCCCTGCAGCTATCACCTTTTGTACCACCTCCCCCTTCTTTTGGATTGTAAGCTCCATGAGCATGGCCCTCCTATTCCTCCTGTAATGAACTGTATTGTGATTGCACTGTCCCTCTTTATATTGTAAAACACTGCACAAATTGTTGGTGCTATATACATCTTGAATAATAATAATAAATGAGAAAATTCTCAGTATGTCCCCATACATGGTGGGAGAAGATAGAAATGAGAAATTATACCCGTGTTCATAATAGCAGTTGTCTCCCAGATACCTGCTTTAAATACTACTCAATATTTTCAAGTGGAACTGAACTCAGATGTGAAAATTTGCTATGATATAGTCAGGGTCGAACTGACAACTCATGGGGCCCCCAGGCAATAGGGGATCATGGGGCCCCTGTGTCCTTGCCCAAACTCAAAAAAGCCTATGAAAAAGGTACCAGGGGCATCTCATGGGGCCCCCTACTGACCCCGGGCTGTTAATCTCATGAGAGTTGGAGTGAGTTTTGGTGATGTTACTGCAGTGCTGCTCATTGTCCTCCTTGATGGAGGCTCTGGCATGAAGAAGTAAAGACATGGCAAGTCAGTAATGTGGAAAGATCTGCAGGAAGAGCACAGTCAATATTGGTAACTCTGCCTGCCTTTCTTTTTGGGCACACCTTCCAGAGTTCAGTTCCTCCTAATATAATAACATAATTTTATAGATATTGGTCATAGGCTGACTGAATATTGTTTGTCTTGATTTGGCAGCATTTAATTGGATTTGATAAATTATTGATTCATTTTATTGTATGATCATAGAAATTCAGATTATCTTTCTTATCCCACTGAAAATGTTTCACCAGAACAGAAAGTGCTGTGCAAACCCTTAACTTCTCTACCCAAAATAAAAACAAAATTTTGACTGGAATTCCAGTTAATTTTTTTTAAAGTTAAAGATATGTTTTTATATTTATGCATTTTATTGTACTAAAAGTTCTGAATGATAACATTTAGCAATATTTTCAGAAGAAGAGCACAACTCAAAGTCAAAAGAGTTTAGTGGGCTCAATTTCACAGCACAATGCTAAAACATTTTATTTTGTTTTCCTAAAATTCCCTAGATTACCTCCTGTTGCTGTACTAAGATTTTAAAAATTATTTTTAGAGGAATAAAATACATAGCAATACAATACAGTCATCAAAATACTGTACATAGCGTATGTGGCTGACAAGTTTGCTTATTAATTGGTTTTCACTTTTGACTCCTGAAAAGCAATACAAGAGAACACATGATGAAAAAGTCTCAAAGCTAAACTAAAGTTTGCCATACCAAAAAAAAATCTATCTTTTATTTATTTTTTTTAATTGTAACTAAGGACATGCTCCCCCTACCTGGAAATGCAAATTATGTATATATACGTGATTTGGCGCAGCTCTGCCGCCCTGTAGCAGTTGTTTTACTATAGGGCGGTGGGCAAGCAGTTAAAGAGTTGCATTTTTCTTCCGCTTTTCTTTTTTTTTCCAAAAAATATTTTTATTAGAAGAAAGAAGGCATAACAATGTATATACAGTTATGGATCACAATCTGAGCAAAAACACAGCATGTAGCCTCCCGTTTCGCAGACAGGTCGTGGCTTAAAAAGCAATACAGATCATAACGGAGTAAGACAATATAACAATAGAAAATTGCAATCTAGCAGATGTACAGAGTATAGGAGATAAGCAATATAATAGATTGTCTTCTGACCTGTGAGCAGGTTGCTATGTCAGGGGAGTGGGAAGTGTGAAGTGATGGATAAGGGTAGCACATGATGCTGTGTATGTTATGGTTTGTGTGTCCATGGATTGGGTATGTGAGTTATGTGAAGTATGGCATACCTGTATAAAGGTCAATGCTCTGTATTTTTGGTGGTATACAAGTGGTAGGAGCTGAATACAGGTGGGAACTAGAGATAAAATAAAATAAAAAACGCTTCTCTTAACTGAACAAAAATGGATCAGTGTGAAATCCAGTTATTACAAAACTAAGAACTGATCTCCTGCCACTGTCAGAACAATTGGCAAACACAGTGAGAGCAGGAAGGGGGAGGGATAATGAAATTAAAAATTTAGAGAGAGCTGCTGCGCATCCTAATCTTTTGGCAACGGTCAATAGGCAAATTGAGGATTTGAACAACAGGGGAAGGAAGAATCCCTGAATCAGTGACAGTTGATCAGATTCAGAAAACATTACAGTTTATCATTAACTTACAGTACTTGAGAGACTTGTTGAATCTCTAATATAATTTTATCATCGCCACTGTGAATTAAGACCTCACAATACAGAAAATGCTCCTAGATATTAGCACTGGCTTACAGAATTATCCAATAAAAGAAAAAATTCTTGATAGAGCAAGAAATAATAAGTTAACTACATTCAATGAGGTCACTCTAACTCTGTTTAAAGATCTCTCTCCAAACAAGCTTAAAAATAAGAAAGCTCTCCAACCCCTATTGGCAATATTAAGAGAGTGGGGTATAGCGTATTGTTGGAAATTCCCATTCGATTTAACTGCAATTCACAATGGCGTACAGTTTATACTGTGGACCACTGAGGATCTATCAACATTTTGTGATAGTTTCCAGATACCGCTCATAGATGGATCAAATGTCGGCCAGTTCAGCAGGGTGCTGCCAAAATTCAATCCATCTATAGGCAGGCTGGTTGTACTGAAGTTGATCCATTGATCAACTTCAATACAACCAGCTTGTTGGATTTTTTGCTTGCGATTGCTACTGGTGACAAAGGAATCTAACATGTTCAAACTTTATTAATGTCACCACAAATCTTTGATGTAAATACAGCCAAATAAGTCTTACTTTGTACTAAAGTATTTACTTTAAGCTATACTTATCTTTTTAAACCAAATAAACAAGAAGATGTCTACAGTTAAAGTATAACTTGGCACATAAACATCTACAAGAATTCTTAAGATAACTATTATAGGTGTTACATTGGATTTTGTCAATTTTCAGAAGCATTCCACAGTGACAACAAAAGTCTGAGGTTTTAACGCAATATAAATGATACCTAATCAGCTGGTCATTTATAAATGGTGGATTTGCTTGCAATCTTATCCATAAACTTTATTGTCCTTGGACTATTTATTTAATTCTTTCTTTATGTGGTCTAAAACTGTTATTACTGCAAGTGCATAACCTTTTATCAAAGGTTATTCAATTTCTTTTTCATTTCACTTTTATGATCCCATAATAAATTCCTTTCTGAACAAAAAAACAAAAAGGGAATTCTTTATAGAACGAATGATGACCATATAGCCCTGAAGGTCTGTTATTTTTTCTAGTTTAATTACCTTGGCTTATAGACACAGTAATTATTTCAAGAACCAACATTTAATTTATTTTTTTTCAATACTACACTTGGTCTCACAAATATAGTAGTAGTGATTTATTTCATATATCCCTTATATCACTTATATCATATACCTAATTACACCCAACATGTTACCTCCTATCTCTCTTAACATAGTAATGTATAAGGAATTTTCATACCACAACGTTTCCTTTTAATATCACTAATCTTGATAACATTGCAATATTTATTATCAAATGTATGGTCTCTGTCTGTTCTTCCAAGGTTGTAATCTTACAAACGTTAGTTTGGTTGAAAAAAGACAAAAGGCCATCCAGTTCAACCATTAAAAATAAAAAAAGTTATAATCCTATACCCACAGTTGATCCAGAGGAAGGCAAAAAAAACCCAGCAAAGCATGATCCAGTTTGCTCCTGCAGGTAAAAAAATTCCTTCCTGATCCCCTGAGAGGCAATCGGATATTCCCTGGATCAACTTTACCTATAAATGTTAGTAACCAGTGTGGCAGTGCGGTATCCTGCCTCGGTGAAAATCATGGCGATAACCCAGGATTCTCAACTATACAGGTTGAGGGGCTCCAGGCAGTTCTCTTAATGCAGAGGAAAATGGTTTGTCAGTTTCCTAGTTGGTTCGTAAAGCCCTTTTTGGGACCTGGGGCCTGGAGATTTCAAAGTGATTTGGGAAGGATGAAAACTCCAATCCTGGGTCTGTGTTTTCAGAACCCCCAGCACACTGATTACACAGGTGTGTGCAGGCCTTTTTGTAGAGGCCAAGCCATGGTTCTGGGCTCCACCCCAACAGACAGGAGGTCATTGCCTAGGAGTCAGGAGGGCTCCACCTAGGAGAGGTGGGAGCCAGAGCAGCCAGGGGCTGTGTACCTGAGAGAGCCAGGAGGCTGAATATTGGTTTTATTTGTTTTGATGGTGAATACCCCCGCGTGGGAACATATGGTATGGAACTTTCCTTTAAATAAAAGTTGGCTAGAAGGCCCTTAAAAAAGAAGAAAGTGAGTGGCTGTGTGCTGGAAAAGCTCTACCATTTGATGCTAGTTCTCACACCAGTTATATTCTGTGTATCTATGAAATAATCCAGGTCTTTTTTAAAGTAAACTACTGAGCTGGCCAGAACCAACTCTTGAAGGAGCCTATTCCACATTTTCACAGCTCTCATTGTGAAGAAACCTTTCCGTGTTTGGAGATTACATTTCTTTTCTTCCAGACGTAAAGAATGCCCCCTTGTCCTCTGTGATGACCTCAGGTTGAATAGCTCTACACCGAGTCCACTATATGGACCACTGAGGTATTCATACATGTTGATCATATCCCCCCTTAATCTCCTCTTCTCAAGAGATAATAAATTCAGTATTCATCTTACAACACATTCTATATTTATTTATTTTTAACAGTTACTTTTACAGCACAATCAATTTAAACAGCACTTTACACACACACATATATATATATTATACATTAGTGTCAGTCCATAACCCTGAAGGAGGAGCATACAATCTAAGGTCTCTAACTCACATTCATATATACACATACTAGGGCCAATTTAGACAGGAGCCAATTAACCTATCAGCATGTCTTTGGAGTGTGAGAGGAAATCCAGGTAGGACAGGGAGAACATGCAAACTCCAGGCAGGTGGTGCCATGGTTGGGTTTCAAACCAACAACACTAGTGCTGCCAGGCGGAAGTACTAACCATTTAGCCACTGCGCTGCCCTTATAACTGATATCTCACTACTTGTTTTTCTTTTAACTGTATTTTCTTTTATAGTTTTGTAATTCTTTATAAGAGAATTATGAATATTCCCGATACTATTAATGTTTTGTTCTTATAATGGCATACTCGAATTTGGGATCAAACCCTACCATTATATCTCATTTTATCAAAGATATAAATATTCTCCCCCTCAAAAAACAGGAATTGAAGAAAATTAAACCATAAATTGTATTTTCACAAGAAACTCACTTAAAGTCACAACATATTCCCAAATTAATTAATAATGCTGCTAGTCCAACTTTGAAAGAGGTCTCTATGACACCTGGAAGGAGGTATAGGCTTACCTGAACTTAAATAAAGGAATGTGCTAAAACCACAAACTATTCCTAATTTAGTGTAGAAACATTAGTGCAAAAGATATATATATCTATTCTCAATTAATATAAAAAAATATCAAAATTACGTGCAAAACTATTTTTTAGTGCATAAGTAATTTAAATAATTAAATTTGTGAATATAAAAAAAATGTCCAATTCTGAATTTCTTCAAATGTCCAAACAAATCCTTTTCAAATTCAGGTGCTCTCAAAGAAATTGTGCCAAAATCCACCACCAAAAGTAAAGTTGGGTAACTCACCAGAGCTCCATGCTGATCAATCTCTAGATCAGCAAAAAACGCTTTTTGCTCTGAGAGCAGATGCAATGAATCAATTTCTCAGGTGTGATGATCAATAGCTACACAATCATCCATAAGGTAGGTATCCCCCACTCAATATAATGGTTCCAGGAGCATTATATCACCCTCTCTTTTTATATCTCTCCACCGAGGTCATGTTTGGGAATGAAAGAGAAAATCATGGTGCAGCCAGTTTTTTTTATAAAAGTATCCAACAATTTAATACCATTTGCCATGTTAAACCATGTTAATACCATGTTAAACCATTTGCTGTTTTATGATGTTATACTGGTGTCGGTGAAGACACCCTTTTTGTGAGTGTAAATCTTTATTAAATTGTTGGATACTTTTATAAAAAAAACTGGCTGGACCATGATTTTCTCTTTCATTCCCAAACATGACCTCGGTGGAGAGATATAAAAAGAAAGAGTGATATAATGCTCCTGGAACCATTATATTGAGTGGGGGATACCTACCTTATGGATGATTGTGTAGCTATTGATCATCACACCTGAGAAATTGATTCATTGCATCTGCTCTCAGAGCAAAAAGTGTTTTTTGCTGATCTAGAGATTGATCAGCATGGAGCTCTGGTGAGTTACCCAACTTTACTTTTAGTGGTGGATTTTGGCACAATTTCTTTGAGAGCACCTGAATTTGAAAAGGATTTGTTTGGACATTTGAAGAAATTCAGAATTGGACATTTTTTTTATATTCACAAATTTAATTATTTAAATTACTTATGCACTAAAAAATAGTTTTGCACATAATTTTGATATTTTTTTATATTAATTGAGAATAGATATATATATCTTTTGCACTAATGTTTCTACACTAAATTAGGAATAGTTTGTGGTTTTAGCGCATTCCTTTATTTAAGTTATAGCACTAAGAAATGTATTTGGTTTCTTTGAGGTGGAATTGCAGCTTTAAAGTATTAAAGGTGTGGCGCTTTTATTACACTTGTGATATAGGCTTTCCTGAATTTGGTAAATATTACCTTGCCACACGTTTAATAAGAATTATAGATTGAAATTGCCATTATCGTAAATAAAGATTGGTCCAATTGGAAGGCGTACAATCACTTCCACCTCTCAGATATCTTCCTTGGATAACTTGGTCATATATACCTCTTTAGCTTAAACTACATACTAGGATCTACTCTAACAGCATTCTGAAGAGCTGCTTCTCAACATACAGTATGATATCTACTTCTCTGGGCCTTCTAACTCCATTGACTAAAGCGGTACTAAAGGTTTAATTTTTTTTTCTAAAACTAACAAACATGTCTATACATACCTGCTCTCTGCAGTGGTTTTGCACAGAGCAGCACAGATCCTCCTCTTCTTGGGTCCCCCACAGGCTCTCCTGGCCCCTCCCTCCTGTCAGGTGCCCCCACAGCAAGCAGCTTTCTATGGAGGCACCCGCTGCTCCATGTGCCCATTCACACACAGTGCCGTGGCTCGGCCCCGCCTACTCTCTCTTCACATTGGCTCACTGCCTGTGATTGACTGCAGTGGGAGTTGATGGCTCTCGCTGCTGTCTCAGCCAGTGAGGAGAGGGAGTCCCAGAATAGCTGAGAATCCAGTGCACATTGCTGAATTGAGAGGTGCTTAGGTGAGTATTAGGGGGGGCTGGGAGGGAAGCTGCACAGACAAGGTTTTTTTACCTTCATGCATAGAATCCACGAAGGTAAAAAAACCTTGAGCTTTTGCAAACACCGAACACTTACAACCTGAATTGCCACCAAACATTCCCATTTTAATCAAATAATCTTATATTAGCCTTGGATTGTATAGATATTAACAAATTTAAAACCAAGAACTTGAACAAGGTATATAAGGTGGAAATATACTTAATTTGATATATTTCCAAATTCATAACTTTATCAATAATATACACAATTTCTTTAATAGTCTCCCTGAGTTTGAAAACATTTGTGTTCAGGCAACTACTTTTACACATTTACTCTCATATACGTATAGTCTATTCTATGATATCAAACATAGGGAATTAGATAAATATAAAAATGTGTGGGAAGATGCTCTACAGTAACATTTTCTGTAAAACAATGAGCAAAAGATTGCATATTAGCACACAAATGCTCTATCAGCACTCGATTACAAGAAAGTTCTTATATACTTTTAACCTATATTACTTCTACAAAAATTAAAAGTGACATCTACTGGCATCAGATTTATGCTGAAGATGTCAGCAAGATCAAAAAATATACCATATTTGGTATATTTGCCCGATGATTGTACTATTTTGAAGCCGATTCCCACAATCTCTAAAACGAATCTAGATCTTATGTCAGAAAGCCATTTATGACATATTTCTAATATACCATTACATTATTATAAAAATGAATTAACTACGCCTCCACATCCTGTGGAGGACACTGAAGCGCCAATATGACTGAAGCCTCCTTAATGACAGCATTTCAATTTAACCCAAAGATGCCAGATATCTTAACATCTCAGATGGCCCACCTATGGTGGTTGATGCAACTGTTTAATTTTGGCCATTTGGTAGACCAGATGACCAGAAAGTTACTTTCTTTTCTTTTTTTTTTACTTTGGTTACTTGTAAATAGGACACTACGCCCTTTCTTCACTCCTTCACTTCAATTTTCAAAGTTCACACCCTTTGAGAGACTGTTCCTCTCAAAGGGGTTTTATGTCGGATGAATATAAAATATTTAATGCAATCTCCTTCCAAACACAGGAGAAATGCCCCTACTCGCTCAGGTGGTAAAAAGCGTTAGGTGAGGAGCTAACCTTGGAGGCATGGCAGATCATTTAATCTCAGTCAGAGTTCTATCTATACGCTTTATAAAGAAAACTCTTGCAGAATCTTCTTTTTCTGGTACATGATACTAGCAACCCTGCATTCAATTTATCCCACATCCGGAGACCGCTGCTGGAGATGCCGACAGGAGCGTGGTACTCTTAACCACATATTCTGGCATTTCCAAAGTATTCTTACTGGAGTTCAGTCCCGCACCTCTTGCAGTGTCTGCTTGATATACCTATCCCTCTCACTCCTGAACTGCTAAACTTCTCACTCCTTTTTCATTTGGGACTGCTCCCTCCTGTCCTCTCCAAAAATGTTAAAAAATTAGCCCATCACATAATCACGGCAGTGCGCTGTCTGGTGGCCCTCCATTGGAAAAAGACCTCTACAGTAGAATTAAAGATTTGGAACTCATGGAAACCCTGACAGCTCATTTACATAATACTTTAGATAAACATAATACAGTTGTTGCCTTGTTTGTCGAAGGTTTTGCCAACCAGAATATTTCTCAATGTTCCCTCCTTTAGTCTTTTTTTCTTTTTATTTCTTTAGGTTCTGCCCTGTTTGTTTCGCAACCAACATTGTGTAATATATCTTAGTCTGCACTGTTGCCTTGTGCTTGAGTACTTGCTATCTCAATTGCCTATCCCCTGAACTTGTGAGTAAAATCTACCACTTTTGACAAGTAGGTACCCATTATTAATTTACACAGTACTGCATTTTACTGACTTTATTAATGACTATGAAATTATAATTTTTTAAATTCTATTTTGATACAAAGTTGCTACCTTTCTTATATTGCTACCATGTGTATCTACTTTGCCTTTTTGTACAGTAACGGTATGTTTTTATGCAAAATGCTGTACTATTTTTTAAATAAAAAGTATTAATTATAAATAAAAAAAGTAATAATAATTAACTATCCACCTCCTCAATTCTACTATAATACTGATTCCTTTAGGCCCATTTCACACAGTGGGTCTGCCTGAAAAACTGACAGGTGGACCTGATCTGATGGTCTGTTCACCCCCATGGACAGGCAGGTGTAAACAGACTTGGGTCCGATCCAGTCTGCTAGCAAAAAAAAAAAATGTAATGGGATCTGTCCTCTTCTGTTTAGGTGGATCGGATGGTAGTCAGGTGTAAGCAGATAATGGAGTCTGGCCACCCATAGACCAGAGCGGGCTCTGTCCATGTCTACTCCATGTCCATGTCATCCACTTGCTCTGCTTCAATCTGTTAGGGGATCTATAAGCAGATCCCCTACTGATTGGTACGGAGTCCATCCCATCTGAAAGTGACCTTACATTGTAAATAAAGGTAAATCCCCTTGGTAAAATATTGATTGTACAAAATTGAATCTATATGAGCCATGGAAGAAACTAGAGCCTTGTCTCCAGATACATTATTTCAGTTTTGCAACGTTGGCTAAACTGGTACCTATTCAAGGATTCACCCAGTTATAAAGCAATTATTCAAAACTAACAGCTATATCTACAGCTATTTTGGGATTACTACCACGTTCTCCTATATTTATTTAATTTTGTTTCTCTCTATTTGTCTTACTCATATCCTATTTATTTTCTCTTTTATTTTTCTATTTTTATTATGTAATTCATAATCCCTTAGATCTGATGATTTGGCCTACAAACACAATAAAGATGAGCAATAACAATATAGTTCCAAATTAAGGCAAACAAGCTTGTTATTGTGTTAACTGTATAATATGCACAAAGCTGTACACTGAGAAGCCGGTCCAGGTGATGCATCTCTAGATCATCCCCACACACACTGATCATGTGCCAGCCCAGCTCACATGCTGTATACTATAGAGCAGGAAACTCCAGAGGGCTGCACTACCGAAAATTCTCGTTATTAGAAACAAAACGACCAAATGACAGGATGTTAACAGATAGAGCAGGGGACAGACAGGTAAACATGTTTAACGCTTCTAACAGCACTTAATCAATACCCATTTTATCTATTCCCCAAACACATTTTTATACTGCTCATCAAAAGCTTTCTTTAGCTCACAGGTGAACAAATCAATTAAAAGCACCCAGTCGGCATAAACAAAAATCCGGCTATCGTGCATTGTACATATTACACTTAAAGCTTATATAGGGAGTTTGATCCAGATCCACCATGGAAAAAATAATCAGCCAAACAGGACTGAAGTCCACTTGTCTGTGAAACCTTTAAACACCTTCACTGATATATTCACAGAGAAAATATGGAATATATACACTGCTCAAAACAATTAAAGGAACATTTTGAAAACACATCAGATCTCAATGGGGAAATATATCATGCTGGATGTCTATACTGATATGGACTGAGTAATGTGTTAGAAACATAAGAATGCCCCAACATTTGATGGGAATGAAAATGATCAACCTACAGAGGACTGCATTCAAAGGTTCCCCCGAAAATCAAAGTGAAAAAAGTATGCACCAGGCTAGTACATTTTGCTTAAATTTCATTTTGCTACTCAAAATGGTACTCAGTATTTTGTATGGCCCCCACATGTTTGTATGCATGCCTGACAATGTCGGGGCATACTCCTAATGAGACAATGGATGGTTTCCTGGGGGTATTTCCTCCCAGATCTGGACCAGGACATCACTGAGCTCCTGGACAGTCTGAGGTGCAACCTGGCAGCATCGGTTGGACTGAATATGATATCCCAGAGGTGTTCTATTGGATTTAGGTCAGGCGAGCGTGGAGGCCATTCAATGGTATCAATTGCTTCATCCTCCAGGAACTGCCTGCATACTCTCGCCACATGAAGCCAGGCATTGTGCACCAGGAGGAACCCAGGACCAACTGCACCAGTGCAGGGTCTGACCATGGGTCCAAGGATTTAATTCTGATACCTAATGGCAGTCAAGGTGCCATTGTCTAGCCTGTAGAGGTCTGTGCATTCCTCCATGGATATGCCTCCCTAGACCATCACTGACCCACCACCAAAATGGTCATGGTGAACGATGTTACAGGCAGCATAACATTCTCCATGGCTTCTCCAGACCCTTTCACGTCTGTGACATGTGCTCAGGGTGAACCTGCTCTCATCTATGGTGGTGGGCAGTGAGCACAGGGCCCACTAGAGGATATCAGACCCTCAGGCCACCCTCATGAAGTCTGTTTCTGATTGTTTGGTCAGAGACATTCACACCAATGGAGGTCATTTTGTAGGGCTCTGGAAGTGCTTATCCTATTCCTCCTTGCACAAAGGAGCAGATATCGGTCCTGCTGATGGGTTAAGGACCTTCTGCGGCCCTTTCCAGCTCTGCTAGAGTAACTGCCTGTTTCCTGGAATCTCCTCCATGCTCTTGAGACTGTGCTGGGAGACACAGCAAACCTTCTGGCAATGGCACATATTGATGTGAAATCCTGGAGGAGTTGGACTGCCTGTACAACCTCTGTAGGGTCCAGATATCGCCTCATGCTACCAGTAGTTAAACTGACCCTAGCCAAATGCAAAACTAGTGAAAAACAGTCAGAAAAGATGAGTAGGAAAACAAATGTCAGTGGCCTCCACCTGTAAAACCATTCCTGTTTTGGGGATTGTCTCATCGTTGCCCATCCTAATTTAATTAACACTAAAGCAGCTGAAACTGATTAACAACCCCCTCTGCTACATAACTGACCAGATGAATATCCCAGCAGTTTAATTGACTTGACTTTACTCTGATTAAAGTGTCCTTTTAATTTTTTTGAGCAGTGTATATATAAGCACCAAATTCATTAAAACCAAATAATGTAGAACATATTACAGAACAACATTCTTTAACATAATTGACATGTAATCTTAACTCAAATATAGCCACAGTATACTAAAGGAATTATCCCAAATGAGGAATTAGCCCAAAAAGGGGGAGGGAAAGGAGGAGGGAGGGAGAAAAAAGTGGAGGATTTTATTCTGAGGGAAACTAGGAGAGAACAATATCCAGGCACTAAGCAAGGGGATTATTCATAGAAATGGGTAAGATCCCACTCAACCGACAATATCAAACACACTGTAATCTGTCATCACATGTTTTGGATATGCATTTAATTTTCTAACTTTTTTTATCCAGCTTGGCTTAAATAATGCACCTTAATTCTTTCTTAATTTCAATTTAAGAAAAAAAACTTTTTAGGTAGGTTTTGAAACCTGATTTTTTTACTCAGCAACAATAGGACTTATTTGAACAGTAAAAGTAGCGGCCACAACATCTAAAAGTCCCAAATTGGCCAGTGGCACCATTTAATAGTAAATAATGTGAGTACCACACTGCATTGTCTTAAACGTTTAATAAAATGTCAAACATAGTACAAGAAAAATATATTTTAAATATATTTTAAAAATATTGTTCCCAAATATATTGACATATATTTGAAATACTACAACTTTGGCGTATTCAATAAATTTAAAAAATATATTTCAATAAATACATACTGTATGTTGAAATACTTTTTTTATATATTAAAGAATATGAAAAATATTTTCTAAAAAAACATTTTCAAATATATGTCTTTGAAAATACATTTAATGGAACCAATCCCAGCCTCTCATGGTTTTTCCTTTTGTTGATGGGAAACAATCTTAGCCTTACTGTACCCCGTCTTTGGAACATTTGGCCAAGGTACTCCTAATTGTGTGGTATATATTTGGATGGAGTTGAGCTCACACACCTATAGACGTGTTTGTACTCTGTTGCTTATCTATCTAAGTTGAATCTGATCTGGGGATCTGATCAATATTTATTGTTTGTAACAACTTTCTTCTTTCCCCCCTCCCTCTTTGAGGGTTTGGACTTATGACCAATATGGGAAGTAGGGGTGTAGTTGGGATCCTATTGGGGGGGGGGGTTCATCATCATTTTTTGACCAATGTATTTTCTAATTCCCTATGACAATTCTGCTGTTTTACAAGTAGATATACAGGTGAAACTCAAAAAATTAGAATATCGTGCAAAAGTTCATTTATTTCAGTAATGCAACTTAAAAGGTGCAACTAATATATGAGATAAACTCATTACATGCAAAGCAAGATAGTTCAAGCTGTGATTTGCCATAATTGTGATGATTAAGACTTACAGCTTATGAAAACCCCAAATCCACAATATCAGAAAATTAGAATATTGTGAAAAGGTGCATTATTCTAGGCTCAAAGTGTCCCACTCTAATCAGCTAATTAAGCCATAACACCTGCAAAGGGTTCCTGAGTCTTTAAATGGTCTCTCAGTCTGGTTCAGTAGGAATCACAATCATGGGAAAGACTGCTGACCTGACAGTTGTAAAGAAAACCATCATTGACATCCTCCATAAAGGAGGGAAAGCCTCAAAAGGAAATTGCAAAAGAAGTTGGATATTCCCAAAGTGCTGTATCAAAGCACATTAATAGAAAGTTATGTGGAAGGGAAAAGTGTGGAAGGAAAAGGTGCACAAGCAGCAGGGATGACCGCAGCCTGGAGAGGATTGTCAGGCAAAGGCCATTCAAAAGTGTTGGGGACTTTCACAAGGAGTGGACTGAGGCTGGAGTCAGTGTATCAAGAGCTACCACACACAGATGGATCCTGGACATGGGCTTCAAATGTTGTATTCTTCTTTTCAAGCCGCTCCTGAACAACAAACAACGTCAGAAGTGTCTTACCTGGGCTAAAAAAAAACAGACCTGGTCTGTTGCTCAGTGGTCCAAAGTTCTCTTTTCTGATGAGAGCAACTTTTGCATCTCATTTGGAAACCAAGGACTCAGAGTGTGGAGGAAGAATGGAGAGGCACACACTGCAAGATGCTTTAAATCCAGTGTGAAGTTTCCACAGTCTGTGTTGATTTGGGGAGCCATGTCATCTGCTGGTGTTGGTCCACTGTGCTTCATTAAGTCCAGGGTCAACGCAGCCGTCTACCAGGAGATTTTGGAGCACTTCATGCTTCCTTCCACAGACGAGCTTTATGGGAATGCTGACTTCATTTTCCAGCAGGACTAGGCTCCTGCCCACATTGCCAAAAGCACCAAAACCTGGTTCAATGACTGTGAGATTACTGTGCTTGATTGGCCAGCAAACTCGCCTGACCTGAACCCCATAGAGAATCTTTGGGGCATTGCCAAGAGAAAGATGAGAGACATGAGACCGAACAATGCAGAAGAGCTGAAGGCCGCTATTGAAGCATCCTGGTCTTCCATAACACCTCAGCAGTGCCACAGGCTGATAGCTTCCATGCCACGCCGCATTGAGGTAGTAATTGCTGCAAAAGGGGCCCAAACCAAGTACTGACTACATATGCATGCTTATACTTTTCAGAGGTCCGATATTTTTCTATGTACAATCCTTGTTTTATTGATTGCATGTAATATTCTAATTTTCTGAGATTGTAGATTGGGGGTTTTCATGAGCTGTAAGCCATAATCATCACAATTATGACAAATCACGGCTTGAACTATCTTGCTTTGCATGTAATGAGTATATCTCATATATTAGTTTCACCTTTTAAGTTGCATTACTGAAATAAATGAATTTTTGCACGATATTCTAATTTTTTGAGTTTCACCTGTAGAACCTTTCCTGATCGATGATCATTCCTCATAGTTAAAAGAAATGTGAAATGCAGCGCTATATAATATGATGAAACCAAAGTACTAATGCATAAATGAATGAATAAATAAAGTGACAATAGTGGCAGATTCAAAGTGAGGTGCTTAAATTTAGCGCTTACATGAATAATATTCTATAATTGTCCTTCAAACTGACAGCAAGAAATTGATAATAGTAAATAAATATAAAGTGACAATCGTGAACAGTCCAATATAAAATATGATCATTCAGGATAAAACAGCAAAAAACGTCCAATTAATCCCATGATGAATAGGTGAAAGTGGAAATGCTGTATGAATGCACTCACCAGAAGCGCATATTAAAAGAGCTTAATAATATATCCAGCTCTTCCACAGGTAGGGAAAACTTCCATCACTGTGATCAATGTATGTAGACAGGAAAAACACCACTAGCTTCTTACAGCATTACAGGGAAGACTCAGACACCACCACTGGCCTCTAGCTGCATTACAGGCATGGCTCAGGAAACCTCTCCACCATGGACAGAGCCAACAGAAATAGCATAATCCACCTCTCAGTGTGTAGAATGGAGCAGAGATCAGAAGACATCACAAACGGGTGTTTTTTGCTGTTTTATCCTGAATGATAATATTTTATATTGGACTGTTCAAGATTGTCACTTTATATTTATTTACTAATATCACTTTCTCGCTGTCAATTTGCGGGACACTTATGGAATATTATTCACGTCAGCGCTAAATTTAAGCGCCTCACTTTGAATCTGCCGCTATTGTCACTTTATTTATTCATTCATTTATGCATTAGTACCTTGGTTTCATCATATTATATAGACCTGCATTGCACGTTTCTTTTCTTATGTTTGAGGAAATAGCGGTTCATCCTTTTATGCCGGCTGCTTTATGTTTATCCGTGCGCTCGCTTACTTTGCTTTTACCATATTCCTCATAGTTGCTGGAGGCCCCCCTTTTTCCATCCAGATTTGATTGACAGATCCTATATTTTGCATGAGCCATCTTGGAATGTGCTGGTATCATCAACTGGTAATTGCTGTTAAGCCTTTTATTCAATTTTGTTGTTTTTTGTATAATATTGTATAATTATATATTAATTATTTGTCTTTGGTTCTGTCTTTGCTTGCTGTAGGAATTTGTGCTTTTGTTTTTCCTAAAGAAGCGGGCATTGTCCAATGAAACATGTTGAAATTTTGAAACAAAGGTCCCAAGTGGAAACTATATGTTTATATGTTTATTAACACTGATAATATGATACTATTCGATTAGGTATTTTATACCAACCAAGTATCACTTTACGTTTCCAAACTGTTAACCATGTACTATTAATGTCTATCATTATCTACAACCTAGTCTTGGTGTCTTGATGCTGTAGCTGTCGGTTATATGTAGCTGATGCCCGTGATGCCTTTTTTGCGTCTAGGACATCAGTAGCAATTACTGTGGCCAGGTCTCATCAATTGTATTTTATGACTTTCTATGTATATGTCTGATGATTATGCTCCACCTGTTGGTGGTTCTTTTTTAACCTAATAAAAGGTGTTAAGTTTTACTAATTGTCATTACATTTTTGTACCATTTATGTTTATATATATGGTTTGGTATCTTCAAAGCCCCACTAGTTTTTCTTGGTTAGAGTCCTATTCAATACATTTCTCATTAGGGGTGTGGTACCAGTAAAACCATGTCTACAAGGGTATGGGGAGTCATTTTTTCTCCATCTCCCACTCCCTATATATTTAATGTCCCTTTTATGAAAATGTATGTGTTTGGTGGTGACTAGCATCAGTAGCACTTGAACATGCAGCAAATAGAAAGAGACAAGGCAGGTTTTACATTGCAGCCTAACCAAGCTGCATGTATAATGTGAAGCCACTGTACAATGTCTGCTATTGTCTCTCAAATGTTTATTTCAACTGCAGAGTAGAATTTTAACTGAACCAGCTCTAGGATAGCAGTGACGTGAACTTGTTGGGCAGTGCCACCAGATGGATTAGGGTGATTGCTCCTGCCAGTCCTGCCCCTTGAAAAAAATCCTCCATCACTTCTGTTCCTTCTCAGGACTATTATCTGCAATCAGTAACATCCACCATGGTCTACTGCCTCCTCATTCATGTTCTCCTCATCTCTGGAGACCACTTAGCAGTAAGGATGTCCTAACGTTTGGGTCAAACTGTCAGGGCAACCACCACCCACAGACTGGAGTCCCTCAGGGCGTGGAGTCTAAGTCCCAGGCTGCCCTTCACCAGGGCCCCTGATGGTGGGGATGGACTTGACGCAGCCAGGAACCAGGTTGCGGCCCCCGAGACACCCCAGCTGCGGTACTGGCCGTTCAGCAACGGGAGGTCAGATCAAAGGAAAACTCAGAGAATGGTCTAGTCACAAGCCGAGTCAGATTCCAGGAGAGTCATGAGAGTATAAACAGAGCTGTTGCAACACTAACACACAAGACACGAATGCAAAGGGCATGTGCGGACAACAGACTTATATGTAATCAACCACACCCCTCTGGGGGATGGACCTCAGAGGCCTGAAGACATAAAAGACTCCCACCATGCTCTTTGCAGAAACCCAAGATGGATGCCAGCACATGGAGCAGCACAACCTCTGGGAAAAGGTAGGACCTTGACAGTACCTCCTCCTCAAGGGCCCCTCCCCCTCCGCGGCTCAACAAAAGGCTTCTGAGGAAAACGGGCATGAAAAGCGCGGAGGAGGGCAGGAGCATGAACATCCGTGGAAGGAACCCAGGAACGCTCCTCGGGACCATAACCGCGCCAATGAACCAGGAACTGCAGCCGACCGCGCACCAATCGAGAGTCCAGGATCCGGCTCACCTCATACTCCTCATGATCGTCAACCCGGATGGGACGGGACTGAGACAGAGAGGTAGTGAAGCGATTGCAGACCAGAGGCTTCAACAGGGATACATGGAAGACATTGGAGATCCGCATCCCAGGAGACAGGGCAAGGGCATAGGCTACCGGATTCACCTTGCGGAGGATGCGAAAAGGACCAACAAAACGGGGGGCAAGTTTGGGTGCGGGCACCCGAAGATTGAGGTTGCAAGTAGACAACCACCCCCGATCGCCGACCTGGTATGAAGGAGCGGGCAGCCGTCTGTGATCAGCCTGGAACTTCTGGCGCTGTGCTGAGTCCCTCAAGGACTTCTGGATCTGCCCCCATGAAGAACGCAGGGCAGCAAGATGGTTCTCCACAGCCGGAATGTCCTGTGGTGAGAACCTCTCAGGTAATACTGCAGGTTGGAACCCATAGTTGGCCATGAAGTGAGACATCCCGGAGGAGGAGTTGACAGCCGAGTTCCTGGCAAACTCCGCCCAAGGCAGGAGATCGGCCCAATCGTCCTGATGGTCCGAGATATAGCAACGAAGGAATTGTTCCAAGGCCTAGTTGGAACGTTCCACAGCCCCATTGGACTGCGGGTGGTTGGCCGAAGAGAAAGAGAGCCTGATACCCAACTGGGAGCAGAAGGCGCGCCAGAACCTGGACATGAACTGACTCCCGCGGTCCGAGACAATCACCCTGGGCAACCCATGCAGGCGAAAAATCTCCCTGGAAAAAACCGTGGCCAGTTCTTGCGCTGTTGGTAATCTCTTAAGCGGAACACAATAGCACATTCTGGAAAAACGATCGACGACCATGAGAATGACTGTATGACCCCGAGACACAGGGAGGTCTACAATAAAGTCCATGCCCAGGTGTGACCAAGGACGCTCCCCATTGGGAATGGGTTGCAGAAGACCCAATGGAAGATGCCGTGGAGATTTATTCTGGGCACAGACCGAACATGCCGCTACATAAGAGGCGATGTTGGCACGGAGAGCTGGCCACCAGAATAAACGAGAGACGACCCAGGACAACTGGTTCCTCCCCGGATGCCCGGCAGTTTTGGAGTTATGGTAGGTACACAGCAGGCGAGTGTGCAATCCCTCGGGTACGAAACATCTACTCTCCGGTCTCTCAGGAGGAGCATCAGTTTGAGCCGCCAAAATCTGCTCCCCAAGAGGAGAAGTCAGACTGGTGCGAATGGCAGCCAGGATCTGATCTGGAGGTATGACCGAGGTTGGCTCAGAGTCCTCCCTGGACAACTCAGAGTATTGCCGCGATAATGCATCAGCCCTGACATTCTTGGAACCAGGCAAATAGGAAACCACATAGTTGAAACACGACAAGAACAAGGCCCATCTGGCCTGACGGGGTGTCAATCTCTTGGCCTCCGAAAGATGTCAGGTTCTTGTGATCGGTAAGAATGAGGACCGGAACCGCGGAGCCCTCGAGCAGGTGCCTCCATTCCTTGAGAGCCAAAATGATGGCCAACAACTCCCTATCTCCAATCTGGTAGTTGCACTCTGCAGAGGAAAGCTTTCTGGAGTAGAACCCACAGGGAAGTAGGGGTCCATCGGGCGACTCCCATCTCGGATGCATCAACCTCGGACGAAGGGCAACCCAGGATTGGGATGAGACAGTATCGGAGCCGAAGCAAAGGTGGATTTCAGAGCCTCGAAAGCTACGATGGCCTCGGATGGCCACTCGTGAGGATTACTGCCCTTCTTGGTTAGGTCTGAGAGAGGCTTTGCCAGGGTGGAGAAGTTCCTGATGAACTTCCGATAGTAGTTGGCGAAACCCAAAAAGCGCTGAATGGGCCGAAGACCATTGGGAGGAGGCCACTGCAGAACCGCCACAACCTTCTGAGGGTCCATGGAGAATCCCTCCGCAGAAATTATGTAGCCCAAAAAGGCAACTTGGGATCGGTGGAATTCGCACTTCTCGAGCTTACAAAAAAGTTCGTTCTCACGTAATTGTTGCAGCACCCGCTTGACATCCTGTATATGGGACTCCATGGAGGCAGAGTAAACCAGGATGTCATCCAAGTAAACCACCATGCACTGCTGCAACAAGTCACGAAGGACATCATTTATGAATTCCTGAAAAACCGCGGGCGCGTTACACAACCCGAAGGGCATCACCAGGTATTCATAGTGACCGGTTCAGGTGTTAAACGCGGTCTTCCACTCATCCCCCTGTTTGATCCTTACGAGGTTGTACGCCGCCCTAAGGTCGAGTTTGGTAAAGACTGTTGCTCCCTTGTGGTCGAATAACTCAGTAATCAATGGAATTGGGTAGGCATTCATGTAATGTCAGGGCAACCACCACCCACAGACCGGAGTCCCTCAGGGCGCGGAGTCTAAGTCCCAGGCTGCCCTTCACCAGGGCCCCTGATGGTGGGGATGGACTTGACGCAGCCAGGAACCAGGTCGCGGCCCCTGAGACACCCCAGCTGCGGTAATGGCCGCCGCCAATGGCGTGTAGCTGGTAGGAAACATATCAGACAATAGCGTAATCGGGCAGGCCGGGTCGACAACAACGGGACAAACGGTACAGAACAGTAGACAAGAATCACAGGTCACAGGCACTGGGAGGTCAGATCAAAGGAAAACTCAGAGAATGGTCTAGTCACAAGCCGAGTCAGATTCCAGGAGAGTCACAAGAGTTTAAACAGAGCTGTTGCAACACTAACACACAAAACACGAATGCAAAGGGCATGTGCGAACAACAGACTTATATTTAATCAACCACACCCCTCTGGGGGATGGACCTCAGAGACCTGAAGGCATAAAAGACTCCCACCATGCTCTTTGCAGAAACCCAAGATGGATGCCAGCACATGGAGCAGCACAACCTCTGGGAAAAGGTAGGACCTTGACACAAACACAGTGTGGCCCAAACCCACAGGAAACTTTTACATTACAGCAGGCCACTGTCCCAATCAGCTGTGGCCATAGAATTGCCTGCCCCACGTAACAAATGAGATGCTGTTGACATAACTAACCTAATATGGTCACGTGGCCATATTTGGTCAATTACATTTTCCAAATATGGGAATGTGGCCATATTTAGTCACAAGCAACCCTGCCCCTTCTTTACCTGTGGCTGCGGGGTGGTAAACTAACTGGCCACAGCTGACTGAGACAGCATACTGCTGTCATGTGACAGTTTCCCAAAGCTGCAGGCCAAACTGAGCTCAGTCTGAACTTTGACTCATTCATCCTTAGGTCCATACTGGACCAGTAAGCTCCAGCTTTTTGAACATTCCTGCCTCTTGCAGCTTCCTGCCTGTTGTGCCCTCCTTCTATGGTCTACCATGCTACCATGCTCACCCCCAACATCTGAAAGGAGGAATACTTGCTTATGACCAAGATAATACTTCTGCAGCAAGTCAAAAACAATTTGGGGGTCTATGGGGGATTAGCAGAAAAGGAAGAGGAGGGTGCATTAGTAGTGGTTGCTGACAACTGCCTGCTTTGTTACTGGGAGGAGCAAGAACAGCCACCCAGCTACCTATTGTGTGTGCTATGGCTTTATAACATGGCCACTTCAAAACATACATGTTTTAGGCAGGCATGATCAGACAGATGTGTCTTGGCTCTACATGTGTGCCTCGATCAACTCTTTGTCCTGAAAGACCTGCTTGCCCCTATGGTTGCAAAGAATTTGGCCTGCCAAATTCCCATCTAAACCTCTTCCATAATTATAACTCATGAAGCTTTAAAAAAAAAAAAAAAACAACCTTCAAATGTACAGACCTAAAATTATATAATTGAAAAACGTCATTCTCCACTGAAGAATTTTCCAATATTGGAATGAATAGCTCCTTTATCAGACTATTTGATGCAAGTAGGTCAGTAAAATGAAAATGGTTTCTCCATCTTTCAATTGTCCATCATAATGTGCTTGAAAAATTGAACACAGCATGAGACTAGTGTGGTTAGCCAACTCCATGTGGGCACAAGGGTGCATGTAGAATTCCTATGGGCTTTGCAACTAGATGTCATTTGCATTAGAATTACTACATCCATGGGGAATCCTATTCTCTGTTGAATATATGGTATATTGTACTGTATATACTCTCCTTGGCAGACACTATAAAATGCAGTTTATGGGGTCGTATGATACAGAGCATTATGGTGTAAAGTGCACATTTTATACACAAGCTTAAGGATTGTATTTGACATGGGAGTGAATTTACTGATTTAGATACTTTGACGCCGTAATTGGGTGTCATGAAATGTAATTGCAACCAACAAATACAAATGAGTGGACATCAAGTTCTGCTGATTTGGAATTGTTTCCCAGGGGTGTGAGATAACATGCTGTGATACCTTTATTCTGGAAGTGACATGCAGTGACACTGTTAACTCATGTCCCAATTTGGAATCTCGTTTAGTGTCTGCAAACATTTCACAAAACTGTGATACAGTACACTGTGATTCTTAGGGTACCGCATAAAAAAGGTTAATAGAAATATGTCCATACATTTAACTTGTGTCATAATAGATATAACATGCCATTTATGTGCAAACTCCACTGGTATATACAAGAGATAAAAAGGTTCGTGCATATGAATATGGAATGATTACATATAAATATACATACAGTGCCAGCATCAGAATTTGGAAGATAAATATGTAAAACTGTACATACTGTATCTTGGAGAATCTACGTGCAATAAATATTTGTGTATTATAGTAATGATATGTATAGAGAGTTCCATGAAGGGCAGAAGGAAGTTATTTTAGTTGGTTTTAAAGTTCACTCTATTTTTCATAAATTGAAAACAGTTATTTGTGAATTAGCAGATCCAGTGTATAAATGTATTTATGTTTTTTTGATGCACGTATCAGTAGCTGGGGTAATAGACATTTGGAGCACAAACAAACTATTATTAAATTGGAATGGTACTCATCAGGATGGTGATAAGAGGTCTCTTATTTCTGCATCACTTTATATTTTTCACTTTACCAGAGTACTTTTTGAACAGAAAGGGAGAATTATGACTAGGAGCTGTTTAAATAACTATAGCAGTCTTGTGTTAGAACTCTTTTAGCTCTTGGCTCCTGAGGCATTCTTACCCTGTCAGCTATGCTGCTTAATTTTCTGTGTCAGTTTTGTCACTTTTCAAGTGAAAAAACAGCAATAGTTCACTCCCATGTTAATGCCATTCCCTGCAAAGTTGCCCGCCAGCATAATATCATATGCAAAAAAAAAATCAAATTTCCCCTTCTCTTGAAAAACCTAAAACAGTAAAAAAACAACATTCATTTTTAGCAGTGTGACACAATAACCTAGATCTTGTTCTTGAGCTTTCACATGAAGTACGTGCAATGAATAGTAAAATACATCCATATCCATTCCATCTAACTAGACATCCACATTTTTCATTTTATTTGAATTATTTGTTTACATTTTGGCATTGGTAAATCTCTCTCATGGCAGTGTCTGGCTTTCTGTGCCTTTGTCTGACATTAGCTTGCTTATTGGCCCTAAACTTGCCAGAACTGAATAGCAGGATTCACTGCTCATAGATTTCTATAGAGTTCATTGGAAAGTATGCATACTTCAAACTTTGAGCAAGTCTCACAAATGTGTTTGCAAGCTGAATTCAGGCAGATTCGCTTATCCCTAAACCTCAGCAAAATGCCTTGTGCCAATTATTTTAGATCTTTTTAGATGTATACCAATCCACTACTGTATTTGATTTGTACTTTGTTGTTAATGATTGCTGTTGGATATTTTGGCTCCCCACAGTCTGATGTAACAGGGCCCTTTGGTTTAATTTTGGGGACACTTCTAATCGCACTCTCCTGTCAGACATTGTTAAAACCCCTTATTCCTATACCCATACTTTTTACTTTCTTCTTCAATAGCATGTATAATTACCATACTTTTTTAGTGTGCATCATCCCACCATCTCCCCTAACACTGCTTGTTACCTTCTTACTTTACATAAATTGAAGGTGGTGCCCCACTTATTAATCCTATATATTTATATTATGAATTATTTTCTTAACAGTATAAGAGGCCTACTTTAAATCCTTTTTTGAACAGTGTTTTTGAAGCCTTGATGCCTATGCCAAAGTTAACACCAACAGCATATGCTAATTAATGTAACTACACCTCTATGACAACTAGAGGACAGGGCGGACTAACCATTGGGGAACTCGGGCACTGCCCGAGGACCCGGGGTCAGTAGGGGGGCCCATGAGATGCCCCTGGTACCTTTCATAGGCTTTTTTGGGTGTGGTTTGAGTGTGGGCGAGGACACAGGGGCCCCATGATCCCCTGTTGAGTTGTCAGTCCGCCCCTGGGTACAACATACAGTGCTCAGCATAAATGAGTGCACCCCAACAGATTTATCAGAAAACCTTTCCTTTCCTTACAGAATTATCATTTTCTATGAGACACTATGCTACAAAATACTCCCACAAATGAGGGCCATTAATTGCAAACAAGATTTGCTAATTTGCACACACTAAAAAAGTATTTTTCCTAACAAATTTATTCAAGGCCATGTTGCAAAAATGAATACACCCCAATGAAACTCTTAGTAGCAAAGCTAAATTTTAGACAACAAAATGCTAATTAACAAGAATTCAAGTGCAGGTGAGTCTAATTATTCGTTAAACAGGTGTCCAGCAGTTGATTATGAAAGGGTGTTACTTAACAAAGAAAACCCCTTCCCATTTCATGCTGTCAGCAGTGGCACCACATGGAAGACAAATGTCACAAGGAACGAAAATTATTTTTTTACACAAAAAAGGTGAAGGCTACAAGAAGAACAGCAAAGCTTTACTTATCAGTCAGAATACTGTTAAAGGGTTAAAGAAAATTGCCATGCAAGTTCAATGCAGTTAGCTAAAGAAGTAGGAAGCCAAACTGGGGTGATTGTTTCCCGTGACACAGTAAGACATACACTGCAGAGGAATGGCATGCATGGGTGTTGTCCATGAAGAAAGACTTTCTTAAAGCCTATGACCAAAAAAGCCCACCTAGAATTTGCCAGTCTGATGCTGAAAAAGAAGAAGACTACCAGGACTCTGTACTCTGGGGTGATGAGACCAAGATACATTTTTCATAACTGTATGGCGTTGCAAAGGTGAGGAGCACAAAGAAAAATGCATTGAGTTTATAGTGAAACAGTGGTGGTGGCAGTGTCCTTCTGTGGGGCTGCATGAGTGCTGTTGGTGTCGAAGTGCTGCATTTCATTGATGGTATCATGAATTCACAGATATATTGCTCTATATTGAAAGAGAAGATGTTACCATCACTCTGTGCCCTTGGTCATCATTCACTTTTCCAACATGACAATGATCCAAAACACACACCTAATGCCACTGCTGCATTTCTGAAGAAGAACAGGGTGAAAGTGATTCAGTGGCCATGTGTGTCATGTGATCTGAACCCAATCAAACACCTATGGGAAATTCTGAAGGGACAAGCTGAGCATTACTCTCCATCCAGCATCCAGGCTCTAAAAGAGGTCTGTCAAGGCCCTACCTTTCCCCAGGGCTTGTGCTGCTTCATGTGCTGGCATGCATCTTAGGTGTCTGCAAAGCATTGTGGGATCCTTTATGCTTTCAGCCCTCTGTGGCTCCTCCCAGGAGGTGGCGGCTTATCACATTTAAGTCTGTTGTTTGTAGCTGTCCATTGCATTTGTGTCCTGTCTGTTGCACAGCAGCAAGCTCCTGTTCAGTTCACTCATTGCTCTCCTGGATACCGACTCGGCTTTGGCAAAGACTCCTCCTGGCTTCTGACCCCAGCTCTGGCGACCATTCTTCCTGGCTTCTGACCCCGGCTTTGGCTACGATTCCCGCTGGTTCTCGACTTGATTATCCTGGAAGATGACCTCAGCAGGAGAACTTCTGTCCTACCAAGTCATCCGCTGTGGCTGTCGGACTTGCATAGACTCTTGCCTTGTTTCTGTGTAAATAAACCTACCTTTAATTGCACCTCCTTGTGTGTCTGGCTCCTCACTCCCTGACAAGGTCGTTCTTGAAGAATGGAAAAAGATAGTTGTTTCACTATACCATTCCCTCCAGCTGCTAAAGATGGATATTTTTAGTTTTTTAGAAAACAGGTCTATTAATGTGGAAGAACTTTTTAGTAAACCTAATCACGATTCTATAGGGGATATTGATACATTATTCAGAAAATTGGGACACTTGATAGAAAAGAAAGTAAGCACATGGTAAGACATGGTCACACGAAAAATATTTAAAGGATAGACTGGTCCCAAAGAAGTTAAGATGGGATGTCCCAATTTGCGATGGACTAGTAGATCAAGAATAATCGGAAGAATGGTTCAATTTTTTCCATGAGAAAAGCCTTGAATTGATAAAATTTCTATTAAAAAGAAAACAGAAAAAAAAAGGAATTTAGAAACACAGATAATAGAAATGAAAGGGAAATTAGAACCATTCAAAGAGTCCACAGACATGAAGAATCTCACAAAAAGGTTGAATAAAGACTTGGAGAGAGTAGACCAGGAAGTCAAATATAGAAAAACCAAGAAATACCAACGTGATTTAAATGACTTTAAAAAGGATCAGGTATTTAAGTGGCAGTTCTCAATAGGAAACACAGATATAGCATCAACTAATACCACTCCCATTAAAGAGGTGAAAATGGATGTTTTGAAAGCCACTCAAAATGTAATAAAGGAACCATATAGAGGTCCAGGGAAAGGGAACTCCCAATATAATTATCATAATGAGGGCACCAATTACCAGGCACCATGTAATAGATGGAGACCTGTGAATGGTGGCTCCTTCCATAAGAAAATGAAGAATATAGGAAATGGGAATAATTGGAGGCCTTATTATCCACCTTTTAGACCCAATAATCATCCCAGATCAGAGTATTATCCTCCCCCTCCACTCAGATCCAATTTTCATCCAAGGTCTGGAGACAGACCTTATTATGATAGAAGCCCTAAACAACACCAAGGGGGTTGGAATGGTAACAGGTTTGTAGGGAGGAGCCCTATGCCTGTGTTTAATAGATATGAACCTCTTAGAAATGAGTATGAATACCAACAGAGGGATTTTTTAGGGAGGAATTATGGAGAAAGGAGTCCCTTAAGAGAGGGATGGAACAGGTCAAGTCCACCAAGAAGAGAGAATGTAGAGCAGGACACAAGGCCCAAAAGAAAAAGAGAATAGTTGGTGAGGGCATCTTTAACTTAAGTGAATCCATTTTGACTAAGGAAGAGCTAATGGTTTTGGACAAAGGCCTTAAGTATGAGCCGTCAAATTCAGCTAATAAATTTGATATATATGTGGACACACAGAAGTTTATTAGAAAAATGTATATCAAAAAACTTTTTTTGGGACTGCCAGGAGGAAGAAGTGTCATTAATAGAGCTCCCAGTAGTAAAATTATGCATAGCACTTTAAGGAATAGATCTTTATTTAACCCTCAGGTTAATAACAATAGTCAAGTAGAAGCGTTTAAGAAAATGGTGAATCAGGATTTGGACACATTAAAAATACATAAAATACATAAAAATATAGGATTACAGACAGGTATTAAGCGGCTCAGTAAAAGAGAAGACATAGTGATAAGACCAGCATATAAAGGAGGGGGAATAGTTCCTGTCAAAAGAATATTATCGGAGAGAATTGGAGACACAACTGGCGGATAAGAATACGTATCATATATTATCTAAAGACCCCACTATGAAATATAAGAAAGAATTGGAGAAGTTAGTTAATAAAGGGGTTAAGAAGAACGTATTAAATAAAAAAAGAATCAAGATATCTAATACCGGATCTATGTAGGATTCCAATTATTTATACAGTACTGAAAATACATAAGAACAATGAAAATTCCCCTGGATGCCCTATAGTTAATGGCATACAATTCATTCTGGCCAAATTAGGACAGTATATTGGCATTTTGCTACAGCCATTGGTTAAGGAAACTAGATCTTACCCAAGAGATACCAAACACCTTATACAACTCTTGGAAGAAATAGAAGGAGGGTCTAATAGTACTATTTTGGCCAGTGCAGACGTGTCATCATTGTATACCATCATCAGCCATGAAGAAGGTATTAAAGCAACTGATTGAGGTATAGGAATGTTTGGAAATATGACAAGAACACAGAAAAATTACCTGTTGGAGTGTCTGGAATTTTGTTTAACACACAATTACTTCTGGTATGATAGTTCCTTTTTTCATCAGATTAAGGGGGTAGCCATGGGGGCTAGGTTTGCCCCGAGTGTGGCCAATTTATTTATGGCACATTGGGAACAAGAGATCATTTATGAGAAACCCCCACTAGAATTAAAACTATATAAAAGATACATAGATGATATCATCATTCTATGGGAAGGAAGAAAGGAGGATTATATTATATTTACAAATCATTTAAATAATAATAATAAAAATATTATATTAACATGGGAATACAGCCAGGAGCATATTCATTTTTTAGATCTTAATATCAGATTAGAAGGTGGGAAAGTAATTACTAAGACCCATTTCAAAAGTGTAGATAGAAATGGATATATAGTTGTCACTACCCACCGTGGTTTTTAAATATTCCAAAGGGACAGTGTGTTAGACTGAAGAGAAATTGTACCTCACAGAAGGAATATTACCAACAGGTTGATACTATAGGTAAAATATTTATAGGCAAAGGATATGCTAAACGCATGATAGGGGAGGTCATACAAGAAGTTGGAAACAGTGATAGATCAGAACTTCTAAAGGACAATATGAATATTAATAAATATGAAGATCAAATAGCGATTATTATGGATTATAATATGCATTATAAAAAAGTAGAAAGCATCTTCAAAAGACACTGACCAATTCTTAAGACAGACCCGGTATTAATGAATATATTGCCAGAATTTCCTAAATTCATATACAGGAAAGCTCCAACATTGAGGAGCAAACTAGTTAGAAACGTGTTAGATTCCCCTATATGGGCTAAAAAAGTTAAATTCCTGGATCAAACAGGTTTTTATCCATGTAAAACATGTTACACATGTCTAGCCACAAAAGGGAAAAATAAAAAGGGGAAGAATTTTGTTGCAACCAGTACTAATAGAGAATTTAATATTGATGATTTTATCTCCTGTAGAACGGAGGGAGTGATGTATGCTTTGGAATGCAGCTGTGGGCTGCAGTATGTAGGGAGGATGAAAAGGCCCTATGGGTTAGGCTAAGGCAGGGGTCTGCAACCTTTAAGACATAAAGAGCCACTTGGACCCGTTTCCGAAGGGAAAAAAAAGACTGGGAGCCGCAAAACCATTGCAACATTTATAACAAATCCGACACTGCATATATTGCAAAAAGCACTCTGGTCATGAAGGGGGTTTAAGGGCCCAGTAAGCAAAGGGTTAATCAGGGCCACAGTGTATCTTCATAATCACAATCATAGCCTTAGGTCAGTGGTGGGCAACCTTTTTTTTCAACAGAGCCAAATCTCGCCAAAACCACGATTGAAATTTATTTTGACAGCCACATTTTTAAAACTGAAAATACATCCCCCATATAGTAATTCATCCCCCATAGTAATTCATCCCCCATATAGTAATTCATCCCCCATAGTAATTCATCCCCCATATAGTAATTCATCCCCCATATAGTAATTCATCCCCCATAGTAATTCATCCCCCACATAGTAATTCATCCCCCATAGTAATTCATCCCCCATATAGTAATTCATCCCCCATATAGTAATTCTTCCCCCATAGTAATTCATCCCCCATATAGTAATTCTTCCCCCATAGTAATTCATCCCCCATAGTAATTCATCCCCCATATAGTAATTCATCCCCCATATAGTAATTCATCCCCCATATAGTAATTCATCCCCCATAGTAATTCATCCCCCATAGTAATTCATCCCCCATATAGTAATTCATCCCCCATATAGTAATTCTTCCCCCATAGTAATTCATCCCCCATATAGTAATTCTTCCCCCATAGTAATTCATCCCCCATATAGTAATTCTTCCCCCATAGTAATTCATCCCCCACATAGTAATTCATTCCCCATAGTAATTCATCCCCCATAGTAATTCATCCCCCACATAGTAATTCATCCCCCACATAGTAATTCATCCCCCACACAGTAATTCATCCCCCAGATAGTAATTCATCCCCCATATTGTCTCAATTCACTTACCTTTGCTCCGCGCGTTCCTCTCGCTGTGTTCCCGCGCCGTTCTGGTCTTCAGGGCGGACTGAGAGAGGAGTTCGTCACTCTGCCCCGCCTACATCCTGGCTGCCCCACCTACATCCTGACAGCCAATGTTCCACGCTCCGCGGGCCGGATTTTTGAGGAGGGAGGGGAGCGGGCGCCCGGCACACAGAAGAGCCGCATGTGGCTTGCGATCTGCGGCTTGCCGAGCACCTGGTGGGCAGTGTGCTCCGGAGCAGCAGCAAAGATGAAAAAGAGCCGCATGCGGCTCTGGAGCCGCGGGTTGCCGACACCCGGGCTAAGGAAACACGTACAAAATATTATAAAAGGCTTCCCTAAGCACAGTGTATCAAGACATTTTCTCACACACCATAATAAAGATCCCTCACATCTCTTGTTCTGGGGTATAGAGAAATTCAAAAAACATTGGAGAGGTAGCAATAAAATACGCTCATTGAGCTAAGCAGAATCTAAATGGATTTATTGCATGCATACATTAACCCCTAGGGGGTTGAATATAGAGTTTGATCTTAATTGTTTCATCTCAGATTATTAAGTGTTATCCATTTATGAGAATTGATATTTTATTATTTTAGGTCTGTATCCTGTAATTGATATTTGACTATTTAGGTCCATATCCTTTCACCATATATATGTTTGATTGTATGCTTTTATATGTACTTTATTCAGATTTTATTGTACACTCATGTTTTTGATGTTGCTACATGAGGTCTCAAAATTTATTAATATATAGAGGGTTTAAATTTCATCATTATTGTTTTAAGATATACACTTATATATATGGTATCATATACTATATTGTAGTCCATCCACAGTACTTTTTGTATATTTTTTTGTATATTTTTATATATTATATCTTTTTTTTCTCGGGTAGTTTTAGCCTATTTATTTGTTTTTAGTAGTTGTGCTCATTCTAGGTAGATTTTGGATACTATATTTGGGTTGTAAGTAGCTTATTTTATTGATATTTTTAGATAATTTTCGTAGTTGGTCATTTATTTTAGTTTTTTCTATTTTGATTATATATATTTTTTATGGCCGGTTCTTGGGCATGCATAATATAGGTAGATTGTTTATAGATATATACATCACCATGAGGATTTGGTTTTAATCTATTAATAAAGATAGTTTTTTAATAGTGCTTTTTAATTCCCACATTTTGTATTTATCCTCTGTTTACATTAGACTTCAATAAAATGGCCGTTTCGGGTATTTATTAGTTACCTTTTACATCCTTATGAGGTTTTTCCTGTTTTTTATAATTAATTAAAATAATTTTTAATATTGCTACTTATATCACTTAGGGGTTGTTTTTAATTCCCATATTCTGCATCCATCCTCTGGATACACTAGACTTCAATAAAATGGCTTATATAAGATGTGTATATACATGTTATTAGTGTAATTTTTTTCCCAGTTTCATCTCTATTTATTTGCCTATAATTATTCTTCAATATATATATTCAGGGGGTCATAATAATAGGAGGTTTAGGCCCTTCGTTTTTTATAGTCAGAGTTTCATTACATTTTCCCCTTAGACTACACTAATATGGCCGCCGGAGTTACAACTAGTGAGCACAGTGTGCTAGGGATCCGCCTTGTTAGAGAGATTGACATCTGGCTCCCTATATAATGGAGGTTCATCACCCAATAGCGCTAGCCCTGATGAAGTCACGTAATTAACGTGTCAGCACGCGATGACGTACTTCCGGATTGGACGCCATCTTGATACACCCATGTACTACACCCAGAACATGAGGTTTACTTTAGTAATGCTCTGAACAAGACTATGAAATTGTGAGTGCATAAATTGAAGATTTTGATTTTACTTTTTCACATAATAAACAGTATTATGCTATGGAAGTTCTTCATTGTGTTTTAATGAGATAACTGGCCATATCTTGCCTGGAGAGGAGCTGTATTACCACTTAGCCTGTCCTTGAGGGGTAGACCACTGTGGAGAGAGGGACACAATTCCAGAGGAGTCTCTTGCATGGAGGATCCAGTGTAGTGATCCAAAAGCGTTTTGACCCCTAGCGGGTGGAGGCATGGAGGTGAGCGCGTAATACAGCTATCGGTGGATACGTGTCATTGCCCACTTTCACGGGTGTTTGTTATATTTGGAAGCAATAGGAGTTTTTACACACCATTTTGGATTTTTTTCTATTTGTATTAAAGGAACATGCGTTTTTCCTGAATATTTACGATATTTGCGTTTGTGATATTTGTTTATTAGCACCATCACGTATGCATTTTTATGTTTGGTATTGTTGGACACTGGTTTTGCATTTGCATTTTTGGTTATTTGTTTTTTATTTTCATCTGTATGTATACAAATGCATTTGCTGATTGTCCATATTTGGATATATTGGTCCCATTTGGACTTTCTTATTTACCATTACCTTAGACTCTAATAGAGTCATTTTTTGGGCACTATTATACAAGAGTCGCATTTGGACTATTTTGCACACTTTTATTATTTATAGATCCTATTGGGATTATTTCACTTATTCAGCAGTGTGATTACTGGAGTTCACTTACCTGTTTCTTGATAACATCTTCTTTTTCACTTATTTCTGATCCTTGTGAGATCATGGTGTATGTTTAGGATTTACAGCCCACAGGCTGTACTTTGTAGTATTAGTCACTATATATATTTGTCACTTTGCTTTATGTCACAATTATGCAGTTTTGATATATTTATAATATTATATGTTTCATGTGTATTTACATTTTTATAATTTTTTTTGGTGTTAGTGCTACATCACATTTTCCAAAATTTGTTCATTAGGGTAAGCATAAGGATGACAGATATTGGAATGTTGTGGTAAGTGATGGGTAAGTTGGCACATTAGTTGCACTTTTTTAATACTTAATTTCAATTGCAATTTAAGAAGATAATGCACTATATGCGGTTTTCGTATATATTTTTTGCATGAGGAGAGAATATTACTTTAAAAGAAGAGAAAGAGGAGTGCACACAGTTATAGATTCACGTATGAATTGGAATACCTGATCAGCTTTGTTATGTGATGAAATCTATTGAGAGTTGAAGACAATCTTGCAGCATAAACAATCCCATATGACTGTGAAAGGGAACTCATTTTTTTATGGTGGACTTGTATGCTGGATTCTTATACATTTGCACCTTCCCAGGGGGGAAGAATTATTCTAGTGGCCGGAAACTCTCATCTGGATTAGATTCCCTTTATGGTTTTATGTATTTCTTTTGATTTATTACATGCATTTTGGTGGCAGTGATAATTCCCAGGCGGGGATTTCAATATATATTATAAAGCAATATGGTTACCCTTGTATCTATTCTATTTCTTTCACCTTAAGATGATGTCAATTAAAGCTGCCTCACAAATAAGAAAAATGTTTTCTTTTTTTAAGTCTCTACTTAACCCCTTATAATTAGTCCCAATTAACTCCTTCTTCCTCTTCTACATTCAATTACAATTTTCCTGCTCATTTTTGGTCATTTTTCTTTGCTTTGTTTATTATTTTTTTTAAGTGTCACATTTAAAAAGTGCAAAATTTAAAGAAGGCATTTTGTTTGTAAATAACTCTACAATGATTAGCAGGATCACAATTTTTGTGTCAATTTAAACAGGACAATTACATTTATACTTTTTTTGGAGAATAAGGATATCATCTAGTGTCACTTTATATAATGTCTAATTTATTGCAAATAAACAGGTTTATATCAGCAATGTAAAAATTGCTCTGGTCAACAGAGGGTATTCAAGTGGGAGGCCTGAAGCCGTTAAGGGTTCACTGGGCTATAACTAGTCCCTAAGGGTTATAAAAGCTGTTTCTATCTATCCTGAAATTGAAAGCAATTGTTCACAACTAGCACACACACACACACATTCATATACAAACACCACTATATAAAATAAACACATTTTTGTTTCGGATACACTTATTCATTGAAGAATTTAATTTCATCATACCGCTATGTTGAACTGATTTATTTTCAGAATTTGTTTCGTATTTTCAGAATTCTTTACATAAATGTCGTTGGACGGGGTGGTTTAAAAAAAGTTTCAGTTTTTACAGAAGATTTCTATATATTAGTTTTTGGTTTCGGTATTTCGGGCGGATTCGTTATTCATTTATTGAAACTGACTCTGACTTGCTCTCTGATCTGCACTAAGTGTGAACACACACTATAAATGGAAGAACATTTTTAAATGCTGATTAAAAATGATAGATGCCTGAACACTCTGCTTTACTACAAAAGCCAGTTGGGAGATTTGGGAGATTATTAAACTGTTATTATGTTTTGTATATCAAATTTGAACATGTATTTGATATTTTTCTCACAATGTATTATTTAAGACATGCTAAAAATTGAAGTCCTATGTAGCTCTGAATATACAATATGTTTATACAATATCAACATTGTATATGTTAATATACAATGTTGATTTGGGGCTATGAGATTCTATAATGCAACTAGCAATGCTCCTATCAGCCATTGGTGTGCCAGACACAGACATAGCATCTGTTAACTTTTTGCATGTGTTCTTCATCTACAGTTGCAAGAAAAATTATGTGAACCCCTTGGGATTACGTGGAGTTTTGCATGAATTGGGCATAAAATGTGCTCTGAACGTCATCTAAGTCACAACAATAGAAGAACACAGTCTGCTGAACATAATACTACACAAACATTAGATGTTGCCATGGTTTAATTGCACATAACATGTAAACATTCACTGTGCAGGGAGGAAAAAGTATGTGAACCTTTGGACTTAATAACTGGTTGACCCTCCTGTGGCAGCAATAACCTCAACCAAACATTTCCTGTAGTTGCAGATCAGACCTGCACAACGATCTGGAGTAATTTTGGACCACTCCTCTTCACAAAACTGTTTCAGTGTAGCAATATTCTTTGAATGTCTGATGTGAATCGCTCTCTTAAGGTCATGCCACAGCATTTCAATCGGGTTGAGGTCAGGACTCTGACTGGGTTACTCCAGAAGGCGTATTCTGTGCTGTTGCAGCCATTATTTTGTTGAATTACTTGTATGCTTTGGGTCATTGTCCTGTTGCATCACCCATCCTCTGCGGAGCTTCAGTTGGCTGACAGATGGTCGTACGTTTTCCTGCAAAATGTCTTGATAAATTCATTTTCCCATCAATGACAACAATCCGTCCAGGCCCTTAGGCAGCAAAGCAGCCCCAAACCATGATGCTCCCTCCGCCATGTTTTACAGTGGGGATGAGGTTTTGATGTTGGTGTGCTGTGCCTTTTTTTCTGCACACATAGTGTTGTGTGTTCTTCCCAAACAACTCAATCTTGGTTTCATCTGTCCACAGTATATTTTGCCAGTAGTGCTGTGGAACATCCAGGTGCTCTTTTGCGAACTTCAAATGTGCTGCAATATTCTTTTTGGACAGCAATGGCTTCCTCCGTGGTGTCCTCCCATGTACTCCATTCTTGTTTAATGTTTTCCTTATTGTAGATGTGTCAACAAAACTGTTAGCATGTGCCAGAGATTTCTGTAGGTCTTTAGCTGACACTCTGGGATTCTTCTTTACCTCATGCAGCATTCTGCGCTGTGCTCTTGCACTCATTTTTACAGGAGGACCATGCCTAGGGAGAGTAGCAACAGTGCTAAACTTTCTCTATTTGTAGACAGTCCGTCTTACCATGGACACATGAACATCAAGGCTTTTGGAGATACTTTTGTAACCCTTTCCAGCTTCATGCAAGTCAACAATTCTTGATCGTAGGTCTTCTAAGAGCTCTTTTCTGCGAGGCATAGTTCACATCAGACAGTGCTTCTTGAAACCAGTAAACCCAAAACAGGTGTGTGTTTTTTAAGGGCAGGACAGCTGTCAGCAACACATCCAATATCATCACACTGATTGGAGTCAAGGTTGGCTCCCTCCTGGCTCCAATTAGCTCTGGGAGAAGTCATTAAGCTAGGGCCTCACATACTTTTTCCTCCCTGCACTGTGAATGTTTACATGTTATGTGCAATTAAACCATGGCAACATCTAATGTTTGTGTAGTATTATGTTCAGCAGACTGTGTTCTTCTATTGTTGTGACTTAGATGACGTTCAGAGCATATTTTATGCCCAATTCATGCAAAACTCCATGTAATCCCAGAGGGTTCACATACTTTTTCTTGCAACTGTAGCAATGTCAATCTAAAAAAAGTATACTATATACAATATTTCAAAGTGGACCCAAGATATTTTTAACTTCTTGCAATGCGCCTGATTTTTTTTCTTTCTTGGGTGCGAGAAACAACTGTATTCTGATTTAACATGATAATTTTTTTATACGGCAATGAACTAAGCCACAGAACACTGCTATTTCTAAATTTAAATTGTCCTATACACCTGTCACCCAGCATCTTTTGTTTGAAAAAAAAATAATATCATATTGTCTGTTTTGGAGCACGTTTCATTTTTTTTCCTATTTCTGTTGCTATTGTTCTAGTGTGCCTAATGAATTGCTGTTTTATTTATAGCCAAGCAGTGTAACATTGGCAGCAAAATTCTGCCTCAAAATCTTCATTTGAAATATATTTACAGTGTTGTGCTAGAGTAAAAAATACTGTTATTTATTTAACCTGTCTTTCTGTTGCTAAAAAAAAGAATATGTCCATATGTTGTGGGCCCAACGTTCTTATTACCAGCATTGTCTTAGAAAACAAAAAATGAATTAGTTTTTTTTTGTCTTCTTCAGAATAAAAACTTCTACTTGTTTAAAAAAAATACAATTTTGATATACCAGAAAAAATGGCATAATGTGTATTTCAGAAGTCAACATTTTTTCCTATCATAATCTAAGATTTGTCCTGACATGCTTCAGTGAATTGTTTTTTCTAAAATTGTCACATTGACAACAGAAATCTTTGAATGTGTGTTGGAAACCTACATTGCTGCTTTGTACCAAGCCAAATGATAATGCTGCTTCCTTTCAATAGATATGTTTTCCTGCCAAACATCTGTTAGATGCTTTAATCCGTACCTACGTTTTGTGGGCAGCTTTCATTTGCAATGTTAAAAAAATAGTTTTCTGGTTCTAGCTTTAATATAATGACTAATTCAGCAAACACAAGTGTGCTTTGTAATTTTACATATGTATGTATTTAAAAAAATACATTTAACCTTTACTGCAATGCACTGTTACCAAAACTGCAGCATTCCCTTCTAAATGGAACATGACTAGTGCACTAGAGATAGGCTAGTCAAGACCCCATACACCACCATCTCATTCTCTCACATACCCCCACTATAACCAATCATTAAAGAAAACATAACACCGATTGGAGTAAAATAGCCAACACGGCCTTTTATTAACACTTCAACTAATACTCAAAACATTCCTTAAAACAGAAACATATAAGACAAGTTGTTGGTCTTCGAAGGCACCAAACCAGAACCGATATCCACCTGTGGAACCAATACTATAACTAGGCCTCCAGACGCAATGCACCGGCTTGGAGACAAAACATACCATCCGCAGTGTAGAACCACCACCTTCCAGTTAAACCTCGGTTAACTGAAATACCCCTGGACACACCTTACCGCCGATGGGTCCCAAACCATTATCTTTAGCTTCAAAATAAGTGCTGCCTCCAAAGACTAACAACCGCCACAGCACGCTGGGTAAGCCCTTACCCATGCGTGCCACGCCACACTAGAACGGCCCGCTATACACCATCCTGCAGACCCAGGGACCACAAATCCGTCCCCACTGCATTCAGGTGCACCCCATCACTACGAAGGTACCGCCAAGTATCAACCTCCAACTCCAAATGCCGGACAACCAGTCCCCCATTGCGGATAAAGAACCACCCCACCTCCTTATTAACTTTTATACAGGCCTTGTTAAGTCACTCCACTGATCTAGCCAAATGCCAAGAAGTGCGGGCGACCATGTCAGACCACACAACCACCATATCCGGAAATTCCCTCCGCAACCACAGAAAATCCAACTTGACATCCCAAACCAGCTCCCGCATAGACCTAACACCCAAATCATTGCCGCCCGCATGAGGCAAGAGCATATCAGGCGGCCGGTCCAGACGAGCAAAACGCTGCACCTCAGGAAGCACACGATCCCACAACATGGCAGGCACTCCAATCCAGCGGACGCAAGCCGACTGCCGAGACAACCCCAGCTGCGTGCCATTAGGCCGCACGTCAGCCCGCCTAACCCCCCAAAACACATAGGAGTGACCAAGGATCCACACAAGGCACACCGCACCACCTAAAAAGAAAAAGGACAACAAATACAACCAGAACAACACACCAGAGCAAAAGATAAAAAAACATCAACCCAGCCAAAGGAAAAAACATGGGACCCCCCACCTAATCCCCCAACAAATACAGACAAATGTAAAGGCGAAATCTATGCGACTCCCACTGACCAATATGTTTCACCACGTCATCAGCCAAACCCTACCGGGCACCCTCCATGGTCGCCACTATACGAAAGGAACGCGAGGCATACAATGACACATCCAATCCAGCGACTGCCAGACACTTCCGAAAAACCAACACAAACTGAAAGCGAGACAAGGGAGACCATTCAGCATGCACGAAAAAGGACACTATCCCCGCCGGACGCTGGAGCGATCGCGTCGTTCACCGACCCCCCTTTGGGAAAGGAAAGATAATGAATCAACCGAAACTTATTGGGCTCTTTTTTGGGCACAACCCTCAAGGGAGAAATAACCAGATCTGGAAATTGAGCCAAGAAAACAGGCCGCCCATTCGTCCCAACCCCACTTCCTTATGCATCTTAGCCGAAACAATCCCCCAAGAACCGATTTAGACGGACTAACAAGTTCGCCTATCCGCAACGCCCCAAAAAAGGCCACCACAAGGGCCGCCTGAAATAAACCCATCTCATAGCCCGACGAACACAATGACCTCAATTGCTCAAACAGAGTCCTCAATAACGCGAAAGACACCGGCCGATGCGAATCCCCACGCCGATGAGCCCTACGATAACCCCTAAGAGCCTGTCAAACCCAGAAATCCTTCGTGAAATACCGACACCCCTGTAATTTAAAGAAGAAGGCCAAGCCGGCCAATCTGCGGTCCACAGCCGCCGCAGACACACCCCACTCAAAGTTCCTAGCCACGAAGTACAGCACAGCAAGCCGCACCTCAGGCCCCCAAGGATCAAGGCCGACCTGTTGCAACAGTTCCAGCCAGACCTTGGAGTACGCAGACCACCGGAACCCCGGGTTCCAATACCTGAGTTTTTCACGGGAGACCGCAGGAGGTTTCGAACCTTTCTTAACTCCTGTGAGCTATATTTTTCTCTGCTACCAAGAACCTTTGCATCACAAAGCACCAGAGTGGGATTCATTATTTCACTCCTTCAGAATGAACCTCAATCCTGGGCACACCACCATCGTGAGCAACATGATCCAGCTCTGACTTCTATGGACTCTTTTTTGTCAGCGATGTCACAACTTTATGCTGATCCCTTCCGTCGTCAGATTGCGGAATCTATGCTTAGCAAGCTACAGCAAGGCCAAAGGCCTATAGAGGAATATGTCACCGAGTTCCGTATATGGAGTTCCGACACTCAATGGAATGAGTCTGCTCTCTGCCATCAGTTTCGCCTTGGTTTCTTTAACATCTTGAAAGATGAGCTTGCCCGAGTTGGGGTACCAACCAGGCTAGAGGACCTGATAAACCTAGCCATTCAAATCGACCGACGGCTCCGGGAAAGGCAGGGCGAAAGAACTAGCAGGGGTGTTTTGATCTGCTCTGAAATAGAGACTCCTATCTCCTCACCCACTGCTGTCACATCAGACATACTCTCCAGCAAAAGGGGGCTTCATAATTCTCCTCGTAGGAGCTTTTGGAGACCACCGTTATTCTCTGCTGAACGACTTCGACGACAAGACTCCAACCTCTGCCTCTACTGTGGTGATGCGGATCACTATGTACTGACATGTCCAGTGAGACCTTCTAAGCCCTCTCCTAGCTGGTTCCATATGATGCACCCACAAGGAACGAGTCAAACGCACCTCTCCTTCCTTCTTCACTTGCAACTTGCTGGAAGAACTATTTCTGTTTTAGCAATTATAGACTCTGGTGCCTGTAGCTGTTTCATGGATTCTACCTTTGCTCATCAATACAATGTCCCCCTCTGTAACAAGAAAAAATTTTTTTCGGTCCATCTGGCTGATGGCTCTGGTATCAGTTCTGGCCCAGTGACGCAAGAGACTATGCCAATCTTCTGCCACTCATCCTCAGGACATCAGGAACTCCATCGTCTGGATATCATAACCTCACCAATGTTTCCGGTTATCCTCGGCTAAGGGCGCACAACCCATCTATTAACTGGCTCTCCGGGGAAATCCTCTTTTCTTCCGAATACTGTCAGAACCATTGCATTCCAAAGAAACCATGCGCAGTGACTCCTCTTCTTAGCATCCATCCTAATTCAGAGATGATGAAACTTGTCCCTGCTGTCTACCATGATTACTTGGATGTATTCAACAAAAAGAGTGCCAATGCTTTTCCCCCGCACCGGCAATACGGTTGTCCTATTAAACTCCTACCTGTGCTGAGATCCCTTTTGGGCGAATTTACCCTCTCTCCAAATTGGAACTAGAGGTCCTCCGGAATTACATAGATGAAAGCCTGGAAAAAGGGTTTATTCTGCCCACTACATCACCAGCGGGAGCTGGCATCTTCTTTGTTAAAAAGAAAGATCATACTCTTAGACTATCGTGATCTAAATAAGATAACAATCAAGAACCATTATCCTCTTCCTCTGATTCCTGATTTGTTCCAAAGGCTACAAGGGGCATGTGTCTTTTCAAAACTAGATCTGAGAGGTGCATACAATTTAGTCGGAATTCGTGAAGGGGATGAATGGAAGACAGCCTTTCGAACACGCTTTGGGCACTTCAAACACCTAGTTATGCCATTTGGCCTTTGTAATGCCCCAGCAACATTCCAACATTTCGTTAATGATATATTCCAGGACTATCTTGATTTATTTATCATTGTTTATTTGGATGACATCCTAGTCTTCTCAAGCTCAATAGAACAATACCGGGACCATGTGAAGAAGATACTAGGTAGGTTACATCACCTCTCTGCCAAAGCTGTAAAGTGCAAATTTGAGAAACAGACCATTCAGTTCCTTGGACTTGTGATTACTCCCGATGGCATTGCTATGGATCCTCAAAAAGTTACCTCTGTATTAGAGTGGCCCGTCCCAGGAGACAGGAAAGCGGTACAACGCTTTGTGGGATTTATAATTTCTATAGGAAATTCATTAAGAACTTTTCCGGTATCAATGCACCAGTCACACAGTTAACCAGGCAACATGTTGCTTTCAAATGGACTCCCGAGGCTCAAGCAGCTTTTGAACAATTAAAGACCTTATTCGCCTCTGCTCCTATCCTGAAGCACCCAGATCCTGCTTTAGGTTATGTTCTTGAAGTACATGCTTCTGAAAATGCTGTTGGAGCTATATTGTCTCAACGACAAGGACCCAAGTCCCTCCTTCACCCTGTTGCATTCTTCTCTAGAAAGTTAAGCTCCCCTGAAAGGAATTATGACGTAGGAGACAGGGAGCTGTTAACCATCAAGGCGGCCCTCGAGGTATGGTGCTACTTGCTGGAGGGAGCTTCACACCCTATCCCCATTTTTACGGATCACAAAAATCTGGAATACTTGAGAACTGCAAAACGCCTAAGGCCAGGGCAGACAAGATGGGCACTTTTCTTCTCCCGCTTTGTGTTTCACTTGACATACCATCCAGGATCAAAGGACGGCAAACCCGATGCACTCTCAGCATGTATCATGACCCAATAGTACCATCTGAGCCTGACACGATCCTGCCAGCTAAAAACTTTTTACTCCTGCAAGCAGACCTTGTATCACAAATAAAGGAAGCAGTTGACGAGCATCCACCCCCCTTGGAAATGCATCTTCAGCTAAGGGACGGCCTGTATCTGCATAAAGAACAGATTTATATACCGGAACAACTCCGGACTCTCATTCTTAAAAGATGCCATGACCAACCTTTAGCGGGTCACTTCAGGATCCACAAGACCTCAAATTTGGTCTCCTGTTCTTCTGGTGGCCAAACTTAATGAAAGATTGTAAAAATTACGTTAGATCTTGCTTGGTATGCCTCCGAAACAAGTCTGATAGGGCCAAGACCTGGGGCCTATTGGAATCCCTTCCAGTACCTGAAAAACCATGGAGTATGATTTTTCTGGACTTTATTGTAGAGCTTCCCCCATCTGTAGGTTTCACCACCATCTTTGTCGTGGTTGATCGTCTGTCAAAGATGGCCTATTTCATACCCCTGAGAGGGACTCCTTCTGCTGCTGAGACTGCTTCTGCTTTCATTAAAGAGATTGTGAGGTTACATGGCATTCCCAGCAATATTGTATCCGATCGGGGAGTGCAGTTCACCTCTAAGTTCTGGAAAGCTCTGTGTGAGGCACTAGAGATCGAACTTCGCTTTTCTTCTGTGTATCATCCACAAACAAATGGGCAAACTGGGAGGACAAACCAAACCCTTGAACAGTATCTACGATGTTTTTCTTCTTACTCACAGGATGACTGGGTGTCTCTCCTTCCATTGGCAGAATTTGCATATAACAATTCCATCCACTCTGCTACCAAACAGTCCCCTTTTTATGCCAAGTATGGATACCATCCTTCCTTCCTCCCTGAGATGCCGGGGGAACCCTCTGTCCTGGCGGTACAAGAAAGGCTGGATTTCCTCAATAGGAATGGTCAAATGTTACAAGAAACTGTTTTGGAGGCTCAGGAAAATAACAAGAGATTTTTTGACAGAAAAAGAAGGGGGAATCTGAATCTGAAACCAGGAGATTAGGTCTGGATATCTACAACAAACTTGAAATTGAGCTGCCCTTCAAAGAAGCTTGGTCCAAGGTACCTGGGACCATTTACAATCAAAAGAAAGATTAATCCTGTAGCTTTTGAATTAGTGTTACCAAAGAATATGAAGATCCATCTGGTATTCCATGTCTCTTTATTAAAACCAACAGTTCCAAGTCTATTTCCGTATCAAGGTCCAGAATCTCCTGCTCCACTGCTTGTCGAAGGTAATGAGGAATACAGTATGAAGTAGAAGCCATCCTGGACTGTAGAAAGAGGGGTGGTCAGACCCAGTTCCTCATCAAATGGAAAGGCTACAGTCCAGAGGATAATTCCTGGGAACCATCCGCTAATGTCCATGCTTCACGGTTAGTGTAGGCTTACCTTCATCTTCATCCCAAAAAACAAGCTTTAGTAGGCATCCGGAGGCTGCCCCTAAGGGGGGGGGGGGGGGCAATGTAAGGGAATTCCCGTGAGACGGCTGGTGAATAGACGTACGCATGTGCACAGAAATGCACGATCACGCACACGCACGTGCACATGCACGGTGAAGATTGGCGCCAGACGGACTATTTAAAAGGTGCCTCTGCCTGTGCTGAGTGCTGACTGGTCTTCAGCTGTTCCCCGTTTCCTGCTCGTTCCTGTGTGATTTCCTTGTTGATGACCCTGGCTATTCCTTTCACACTACTCCTGTCTCCCATCCCTGCTTCCTGCCTTGCTCTGGTGCACACCCGGCGATCTACCATACCAGCTCTGCATATTACTACTGTGCCTGAATCGGAGCTTCATCAGTCTTCCAGTCTCCAACTGCAAGAGCTGCAAACAACATCTGCTGGCACTCTTGTCCCCCTGGTCCCTAGACACCCTCTGTTCCACTTCCAGTGGGGACAGGGTTAGTGACACAAGTGAGGCCGACCTCGTCATTTCAGTCTCCAATCAGGTACATGACATAACCCCTGACATTGCCGCCGACAACTGGCGTCAAAACACCCGACCCATCGGCAGGATGCGACAAGCAAAGTTAAGCTTGCCCAACAACAACTGCAAGGCCCGCAGCTGAATCTTCCGCTTGCCCAAGACCCCACAAATTTCAACCTGGAGGGCCAACAGCTTGTCCTCAGGCAGACGGCACTCCATAGCCCCAGAATCCAAAACAATGCCCAGGAAAGTAATCACCGAAGCTGGGCCCTCCGTCTTCTCCAAAGCCAGCGGAATCCCGAAACGCTCGGCAATGTGTTGCAACATGGCCAGCAGAACAGCACACATGTTGGAAGCTGGTGGGCCCACACAGAGAAAATCATCCAAATAATGGATGACGGAATTAACCCCCGAGACATCTCGCACCACCCACTCAACAAAAGAACTGAACGTCTCCAACAATGCGCAGGAGATGGAACATCCCATGGGAAGGCACCGATCAACATAAAACGAGCCCTCCCAATGACAGCCCAGTAAACGAAAGCTGTCAGGATGCACTGGCAGCAGCTGAAACACCGATTCGATGTCCGATTTGGCCCCTGCCTATAACGGCAAACCCAAAAAACATCTGCATCAAAAGACGTATAAGACACAGTACAGGACGCTGGAGCGATCGCGTCGTTCACCGACCCCCCTTTGGGAAAGGAAAGATGATGAATCAACCGAAACTTATTGGGCTCTTTTTTGGGCACAGCCCTCAAGGGAGAAATAACCAGATCTGGAAATTGAGCCAAGAAAACAGGCCGCCCATTCGTCCCAACCCCACTTCCTTATGCATCTTAGCCGAAACCACCTCCGAATGCTGCAAGGCAGACTGTAAATTCCGCGCCAACGGCGGAATCGAAGCCAAATTACAAGGGATGCGTAAACCCTCAGAGAACCCCGCCGCCAGCAGCAAGGCAGCCTCCCGATCAGGGTATCTATTTAGGAAAGGCTGCATCCTTTCCACCCTCACCGGCGTTGTCCCTTTTACCCGCATGCTCGCCGGCACAGCCTCTACTCTGCTTGAAACAGCATGACAAGGAATGGGAGCCACCGCAACCGGAACATTCGTGTTTAAACCGGCAGGACCCACCAAACCGACAGGATCCCTCGTTGAACTGCCAGCAGACACGCCTACACTTTGCGGCAGATTGCCCCGGGGAGAACGAACCACTGGCCCCACCCTGAAAAAACTGAAAAAAGGGGCCGCGCTGGAGTCATAAGCCTCATCCAAAGGCCAATGTCCTTGTGGTCCCAACGCAAAGACGGGCGGTCGGCCCTACGCTGCCAAAACTCTTCATCGTAAAGGAGCCAAGCAGTGCCCCCGTAAACCCTGTGAGCCTCACTAATAGTGTTGAGAGAACAGAAGAGCGCCGAGCAATGCTCTGGAGCCTTCTCCCCAATGACACTGGCCATATTTGTGAACGCCTGCAAATAGTTAGAGAAGGTCACTTCTCCGCCTCCTCCCACCTACCCTCCTCAAACCGTGACCCATCCACAGGAAAGCGTTCCAGAGGCAGGAGCGTGAAGATCTCTACATACTCACCGCTCCAAATCTTCTCCCGGACATCAGGCTGCAAGTGCGCACCTAACGGGCCCTCGAAGCAAACATACACCTCACACTTAGCAGAGTCCGCCAGGCAGACTGGCTCCAAAACCCTTGCACCCTCACCCAAAGATGTGGATGGGCACGCAGGGCAGAGAGCACAGGCCTCTGCTGGAACCACCTCCGGCCTCGAACACGGAGAAGAAGAACCGCCAACCCCTGCACCTCAGCAAGGTCCCATCAGCCGTAGGTTCAGACTCCATCACCGCAGAGCAGCCGGCCGGCTGCCTCACCCGCATTGGATCCAGACAGCTCGCCCTCGGAACGGTCTTCTTCTCCTTGCCGGTCGGATGGCCTTCCGGTCCCAGGAGCCATGGGTTCCGCTGGTCTGTGCCGCTCACAACTTCGCCTCCCGGCACCAGACCTGCCCACTGCAGTCCCAGATCGCAGTCCAGCAGCGCACCCAGCTGCTCTCTGCTCAGCGCTGCTTCTCTTGCCAGTCTTCCATGCTGAGGCTCCTGACCCCCCTGAGGGACCGCCGGCCACAGTAGGGGACAGCCCAGCAGCCACAGCTGAACTTCTCCCACACTGGGCCCCCTCCCGGACCGGCGCCCCACCAGGGGAGGAGCCGTTACCACGGCGAACATTCTGCCGAGCGAGCGGAGGGGAGGGACTGCCTCCACGTGGTCCCCCACCTGCCGAGCTCCGCTGCGGATGGGGATTCCTCCCAGCCACCATGCCAACAGAGGTAGGGGATTGCCCTGCCAGCGGGGCCAGAGGGTCCGGATTGGGGCTCCCAGGAAGGCGCTGAGCTCTGTAGGAGGAGCCCAGACTAAACCTCTTCAGAGGCCAAGACCTCCGAGCGCGTGGGCAATCCCGCCCCCCCGCTGCTGGCACCGAGCCCAGGTCCCCCAGAACTGCCAAGACCTGGCTCTGTAGCCAGGCAGCACCCCGGAATGCAGCAGCCTCCCGCAGCTGGGACATCAGCCCCTCCACATCCATGAAGCCCGGACACAGAAATCCCTGCACACCAGATGGGGAAAGCAGCAACTCCAAGCCCTCTCTCCGCTGTCTGCTCCTGGACTGCAGAACGACCCTCCCCATCCACACCCAAATGTGCAGAAGACCCCACCTTCCACTCCCCAGTTACCAATCAGGTACTTAGCCTTAAACTAAAACCCACCTCTTACTTTTCTCTCACCCTTTCCTGTCTTTTTTAACCCTCTCTTGGCCTCGTTATGTCTGCCCTGCGCTATTTTCTTTTCTTTCCTTTCGCTACGGGCATCTCTGTATTGCTGGAAATAGTACAACAAACAACAAACCAATTAAAATATGTAAGTGGTGAGAAGGAGGTAGGGCAGTGTCAATTACAAAAGAATGAATAAAAACAGTGGAGAAACATTTTATATAACATGGTAATGTGCATTCAAAAATATTTTTCAATCATTGTAAATCTACAGTCTTCTTAAAAATAATGCCTGACCTGACAATCCTGCCATGAAGGTCAGGCATTTCCTGAAGTAGAGTAACATTGCTGTCTCAATCTCCAAATTGCACAACTGAGTTACAATCCTTTCACAAGCACGTCTGGTGGAGACCTGTGATAGGTGAATCTCTGTATGTTCAGTTTGCAAGCACATTCAATGAACACAGCCACATATCTGCAAATAGTGAACTTTAATATGAACCCCACTGGAGCCAAAGGAAGGCGAATCTTGAAATTCAACTACGTCAAATTTGAAAGGCTAATATGCAAAGGGATGTCAAACAAAGAGCATGGGGAACTGGGGACTTCCATGGCAAAAGCAAACACAAAATATATACCATTCAGTTCAGAGAAGTTCTTTTAAAAAGGCTTAAAAATGTACACTTCATTTAAATAACATGCTTGGGGGATGCTCTAAACCTGCCTGTGAAGTGGTGTACTAAAGCAAGTGTCAAGAAAAAAATACCATTTGCCTCTAAATTACATTTCCTAGTCAGCCTTAATTTATAATTATAAAAGCTATTTTCAAAGCAACAAATTGTCAAAGAAATGGAAAATATAGGAATAAAACTCATGCTCAGTGTAGTATGGGAATGTAGCAGCAGGCATGCATGATGACGTCATAGAGCATTTTCCCCTGAACAGGCATCTTCAGAAAATGAGAGCAAGTGTCTCCTTTCCTGAAGATACCTGTTAAGTGGAAATGTGGTGGGCAGAGCTGCGTCATCACGCACGACGGCCAGTCCCTCAGCGGTGCCTTGCATACTGGATTTACTTTGCCATTTCTACCGTAATATGAGCGTATCCTGTTTTTAATAAACAGTAAGTTATGCGTACTACATTATGAGGCATCTTCTTTGTTTTTATGTGAGTACTGCCTGTGGAACACTGTGATGATTAAAGATTGCTTTATCAAGTTACTGCCTGAGGAGAGTTGTGATGGTTAAAGATTAATAATACAGTAAGTACCTGTGGGTGACATCCATTGGCGGTATTGTCCTGGAGCTGGTTGTTTGGACCCTCAGTGATACACACCTGTAAATTGATCTCTTCTTTTGGATCTGAATTTCTGAGAAGAGGCTGTGCTTGGGGGAGCAGCACCCCTGGAAGCACTTTATGTATTTGATTGTCAATAAAAGCACTTTAACTCACTTGGTATATTACGGATGAGTTTTTTTTGTGGACTCTTCATATATATGTTTACATTATAATCAATTTTATTTTTATACTGTATGCACATGGTTTAATGTTGATGCACTTTTGTTTGATAGATTTATGATTTTTATTTATTGGACATGCACGCATAGTTTTATTTTATTTTATATTAGATTGTCAAACAAATGGCATGGGGAGCTGGGCATTAATCTTGGGGGACATCCACCAATGTAAAAAAACAACTACTGTTCAGCTGGGAACAGCTCTTTAACCACTTCAAGGTCAGACACTTTGAATGAACATAGCACTGTCACACTTTGAATGACAATTACTCAGGCATGCAACACTGTATCCTAATGAAATTTTGTATCATTTTTTGGAGACAGACAGAACTTTCATAAACCACTGGGTTTTTATTTTTTTTACTATATAAATGAAAAAAAAATAAATAAAAAAATGTGTTTCTTAGTTTTTGTTGTTACATGTTGCAAATAAATATACTTTCTTCATACATTTAGGCCTAATGTATTCTGCTACCTTGTATTGGTAAAAATAGCCCGAAAAAGTATATATTATCCACAAACCATGCTATATACTGTGTATTTGAAAATTGCTCAATCCTAATGTACTGACCACTCATATAATGTCTTGGGGCCCTAAAATGCCAGGACAGTAAAATACTCCCGAAATGACCCCTTTTTGAAAAGTAGACAGACTGAGGTATTTAATAAGAGGCATGGTGAATTTTTTAAACTTGTCATTTTTTGCCAACATTCTTTGGAATATCATGAGTAAATTATTTTTCTTTTCACAAAGTTGTCATTTTAAGATGTTATTTCTCTCACACAGCATAGGCATACTTACAATTACACTCCAAACTCATTCTCTAACTCCTCCTGAGTGTGGTGATACCAAATGTGTGAAACTTTTTCACAGCCTAGCCACATAGAGAGGTCCCACATCCAATAAGCACTGTTGGGCATTCTAGTGGCAAAAATTACACATCTAATTTATTGACTACCTATCACATTTTTGGAGGTCCTGGAGCATCAGGACAGTGGTAACACTCACAAAATGACCACATTTTGGAAAGCAAACACCCCAAGGTATGTTTTAAGAGGCACGAGGAGTTTTCTGAAGATTCCATTTTTTTTGCAACAAGCTTTTGGAAAATGTGGAAAATATTATTTTATGCAATGTTGCCAATTAATAAGATAACACACTGCATTGGCATTCTTAGAATAACACCTCAAAACACATTCTGCTACTCTTCTTGAGTATAGGGATACCACATGCATAAGACCTTTTCAGTGATTGGACTGATTATGTAATGCACATTGAAATCTGTGTATCATACAGATCAGCCAACACTATATATAAATATAGCGTAGTGTAACTTCACCTACAGCAGCCCCTGTTCCTAAAAGCCTAACCTACAGGTACATTGCTGCTCCCATAGCGCTATGTTCACTAGCCAGGAAGTTGAACAAAGAGTAAACCAAAGAGCACCTGTGGTTTCAGTAGTGCAGTTGTCCCAGTGACTTGCAAGAATGTAGCCAGTGGGATGTGCAGATGGGTCAGTACCATGCAGAGATGTGGTGAGCAAACAGGTAAATCAGTGGCCCAGGCAGAAGGCAGGAACATGGTCCATAAACAGGCCCCATTCAGTACAGACAGATGACAGAGATGTGGTCAAAGCATTGGTCCAGGCAGAAACATTGGGTTAGGTAAGACTGGACAAAGGGGTAGAGACTTCTTCCTACCCAGTTTACATTTAGTCTGTTTACATTTAGACTGTGTCTGTATTTCTGTATTGGACACAGAAATCACATGGTACAGGACCAATTTAATTGCCACATGATCCGCTGTGTCTGCACCGGGCTCTAGGAGCCTCACATGAGCCTCTGATGTGGGTGGCCATTTAGAAATGTCCACCCGAATCGGCACACTTCCCGTCCACTCATTTATGTACATGGGCTGGAAGAGAAGTGGTTAAATAAGCCATAAAGGGCAACATTTAAAATATACAATTCCTTTAAGTAACATGCTTGGGGTATACCGTACTTGTGTAGTGGTGCACCTGTACAATGTACTAGTGAAATTTAGTCAAATGTGTGGTGTGTTTATTTACTCCTAATTTTTTTGTGAATGAGTAACCAGTTGTAATATGTATCCCTGCTCATTCATTTGGGAGGTGGGTGTCACCCCACCCTACAGACTCCCACAACCCTTATTCAGTAGGTGTCATCAACATGGAAAAAAAAGGAATAAAGTGCTTTGCCGTAGGGGTCCCCCTGCCAAGGTCCCTTCCCCATGTGGAGAGTATATGGCCTGGTTTGGTTGAGGAGGGGTACCTCACCCTTTCTTGGCCAGCCAGGTTTCATACTTTGATAAGATTCCAGTATTGATTGGGGGGGGGGGGCAGGCTCCTTTTTAGTTTTTTTGAATGGTGTCTCCCACTAAAGAATAAGGATCTGATAAGGATTTGGGAGTTAAGTCCAAGTGTTTTTTTTTTTGCACAGTGTTTTTGGTTGTTAAGGTGCAGCATAACAACCAATGACTGTGTGCCCCGTGTCTTAGCAACCAATGTCTTAGCATCAGTTGCTAGGACACAAGTGTGTCTGTGTTCTTGGTTGCAAATAAGCAGGCAAGTTGTCATATTCAGTGGTAGTAATAATGCTAGGGTTTTCTACTTTGCATCTACTTTAAAAATAACTGTACAGCAGTTTAATGCAGCCTCCCACTCAGGATCTTCTAAAAGCATAGTTTGCATTAAAAAAAATCCATTTGTAGTCTGGGCATGATTATTATAAGGTTTTGAGTAATAGTTATGGTAATTCTCTTTCATGTATGCCCTTAATGTGGGCAATTACTCATCCTGCACTATAGGCAATGGAATGAATGACACCAAGGGGGAGGTTTACTAAAACTGGAACACGCAGAATCTGGCGCCACTACATGGTAACAATCAGCTTCTAACTTCAGCTTGCTCAGTTAAGCTTGGACAATAAAACCTGGTTGCTGATTATTATTATGCAAAGCACTAGATTTTGCATGCTCCAGTGTTAGCAAATCTCCCCTCTAAGTATCATTCAACTGAGAGGAAGACCACAAATTGGGTCATTGAACGGGTGAGTATGAAGGAAACAGTACCAGAGAGGAGGTGCGTATTGCATTTAAAGCTGCTATTTTATATTTACAAAGGCTAAGCATCCATTAAAAATAGACTTGAGCTTTATCTTTTTTCATAGATCACACATTCAAGTGTATTACAATGTGGATTATACTATACCAGTGTTTCTCAACCTTTCCCCAGTTGGGGGCGCCCTTGAAAAGTGTTTTCAGTCACGAGGCACCCTTGTCCAAGGTTTGGTTTACATTACTGTGTATTGCGGAAAGCATGCAAAATTGAGCACATATGCTCTGCTCTTTAGGGGTACCCCCCTACATTGGCAATTGCAGGGTGTTTTTGGTGTGGTACAATTTAAAAAAAAAGGGTCAGGGATGACTTTCCCTGCATTTCTGAGGGTAGGAAAGCACACTGAAATGAATGGGCTGCCATACACACGGTCACACAGATGTGAACCAAGGGCTTGTTCACCTGTGAGGTTGGAGGGCGGTAAAACCAAGCAATTGAGCTACTTTTACCACTTTTGCTCCTCCTTTAGCCACAGAAGCAGCAGCTCAGGGTATACACATGCTATGGCTGCAGCTGGAGGTTTACCTCCAGGTGAATGAGTGTACAGCTTGTATAAAAGTGTTTGCTGTCCCCTCAGTTTGCTGTCCCCTCAAAATAACTTAACACACAGCCATTAATGTCTAAAATGCTGGCAACAAAAGTGAGTACATCCCTAAGTGAAAATTTCCAACTTGGGCCCAATTAGCCATTTTCCCTACCCGGTGTCATGTGACTCGTTAGTGTTACAAGGTGTCAGGTGTGAATGTGGAGCAGGTGTGTTAAATTTGGTGTTATCGCTCTCACTCTCTCATACTGGTTACTGGAAGTTCAACATAGCACCTCATGGCAAAGAACTCTCTGAGGATCTGAAAAAAAGAATTGTGGCCTAGGTTATAAGAAGATTGCCAAGACCTTGAAACTGAGCTGCAGCACGGTGGCCAAGACCATACAGTGGTTTAACAGGACACATTCCATGCAGAACAGGCCTCGCCATGGTCAACCAATGAAGTTGAGTGCACGTGCTCAGTGTCATATCCAGAGGTTGTCTTTGGGAAACAGGCATATGAGTGCTACCAGCATTGCAGAGGTTGAAGGGGTGGAGGGGGTAAGCCTGTCAGTACTCAGACCATACGTTGCACACTGCATCAAGTAGGTCTGCATGGCTGTCGTCCCAGAATTGAACCTCTTCTAACGATGATGCACAAGAAAGCCCGCAAAAGTTTGCTGAAGACAAGCAGACTGAGGACATGGATTACTGGAACCATGTCCTGTGGTCTGATGAAACCAAGATATACTTATTTTGGTTCAGATGGTGTCAAGCATGTGTGGCGGCAACCAGGTGAGGAGTACAAAGACAAGTGTGTCTTGCCTATAGTCAAGCATGGTGGTGGGAGTGTCATGGTCTGGGGCTGCATGAGTGCTTCTGGCACTTGGGAGCTACAATTCATTCAGGGAACCATGAATACCAACATGTACTGTGACATACTGAAGCAGAAAATGATCCCCTCCCTTCGGAGAATGGGCCACAGGGCAGTATTCCAACATGATAACAAACCCAAACACACCTCCAAGATGACCACTGCCTTGCTAAAGAAGCTGAGGGTAAAGGTGATAGACTGACCAAGCATGTCTCCAGACCTAAACCCTATGGAGCATCTGTGTGGCATCCTCAAAAGGAAGGTGGAGGAGTGCAAGGTCTCTAACATCCAACAGCTCCATGATGTCGTCATGGAGGAGTGGAAGAGGAATCCAGTGGCAACCTATGAAGCTGTGGTGAACTCCATGCCCAAGAGGATTAGGGCAGTGCTGGAAAATAATGGTGGCACACAAAATATTGACACTTTGGGCCCAATTTGGACATTTTCACTTACGGGTGTACTCACTTTTGTTGTCAGCTGTTTAGATATTAATGGCTGTGTGTTGAGTTATTTTGAGAGGACAGCAAATTTACACTGTTATACAAGCTGTACACTCACTACTTTACATTGTAGCAAAGTGTCATTTTTTCAGTGTTGTCACAGGAAAAGATATAATAAAATATTAACAAAAATGTGAGGGGTGTACTCACTTCTGTGAGATACTGTATTTTTTACTTTTTTTTACTGCTTTTCAGAGGAGCAGCAGTCCTTGCTGCTATTACGAACAAGTCCTAAAAAAAGCAGTTCTGAAAGAACAGGAATAAGAGTTCAAGGTTAAAAGTAACATACATACATACACACACATTAAAACACACACATACAAATGCATGTACACACACACGCATACAAACACATGCACACACACATATACAGACACATCTACACAGACAGACACATGTACACACAGAGAGACACACACACACAGACACATGTACACACACAGAGACAGACACACACACACGCACACAAACAAACACACAGACACACACATGTACACACAAAGACACATGTACACACACACATACACAGGCACATGTATACAGCCCTATAAAAAGTTACAGTACCTTATAGCTTCCATCACACAGCAGGGTACTGTATTCTAGGGGGATGCAGAGAGCACAGAAAACACTCCCTTCCCTTTGCTTTCACTTTGCTCAGCGGTCTGATGGCTCCCAGCGCTGATGTACAATGCGGCTGGGGATTGGGAGCTCGGACTCAACTGACAGCCTTTCTCTACCAGGACACCATAGCACCCCTGAATACCTCCGGTGGCACCATGGACTGCCGTGGCACCCCAGTTGAGAAAGGCTGTACTATGCTATACTATACTATTTTACTCTATACAACTCTTTACTCTGTACAATTTCTTTATATTTCATTTTATTTATTGCTAAAAAATACAAACATATGTAATTTGCATGTAGCAAAAATACATCTCTAACAGCAGGCTTCAGCTTTGACATGAATGTCAACCAGTATATCATCAATTCTTTAGAAATAGCAAAGTATACCACATGGCTCCTCATAATAAACAGAAAAGAACCTGCTGTTCCAATATTCATAACAAATCTATGAACCCAGATGATATGCCATTCTATTTTCCAAATATACAGTACCATATACAAAGGAAGAAGAGAAAAAGGAAAAAGAGGATATTCACACTAGGTATACCTCATCAAAAATAGATAAAGAGAAATAGAAAAAATGGGAGGTGGGGGCGGATAAGAAGAAGGTGTTGTTCTCCCTTGGACTTCTCAATTCCAACCATGACTATTGTTACCATGGGTTTTATCAATCTTTTTCTGTGTATTTTTGAACATACATGTGAGTTTATCATTCACCATGATCTAATTCATTTTATGTTTAACAGTCAAAAGGACACAGCTGACTGCTTCCAGTCTCCTGCCAAGCACAATTCTGGCTGCCATTATACACAACATGAATCATTTCAAATGAGTCATTCCCCTATCAAATGTGTGAAATAAGGAAGATTCTGGTGATTTGGGTAATCATGGAATAGATTAACTGCCAAACATGGAGCATGGTGCCTATCTCCACCCAGCCCTGATAGCATTGGGACAAGGCCTGAGGATATAACTAATATAGACTATAGTTAGTCTAAGTTTAGTCCTTAAGAAATAAGCTATCTGATTACGGTATATCGAAAAATGTCTGGTGGGGCAATTGAAATTTCTTTTCATAATTTTCCAGGCCATCCATGAATATTGTCACCTGGTTAAAAATCCCCAATGCATACCAAGCCTTTATGCTTTCACCATTGGAACAGTTGCACAGTTTGGCTGTATAAAATTCAGGATTGTCTATGACTGGTGATAAGGGAATGTGACAAGAAGGAAATACCATTATGGCCCTCTGTCTCCCCAGACTGCAAGGGAAGGTAAAGTAGGATATATTTTAGGGAGTTACAACCTTTTAGGGATGAACATTAGAGAATCAGTTGACAGCAAGTAGCAAGAGAAACGTCCATGGATACCCACTGAGGGAGGGTGCCCTTTGTGTAGTCTGTGCCATATGAGCTATTAATATAATATTCTGGCTGTACATTACTCTTGACTCCTGAACATGAGGGAGGAGAGGGAATTGACAATTTACCAGTTCTGCCAAAATTTGTCGGGGTCAACTGAATTCAGAAAATAACAGATCCATAGGCTCATTTGAATTCAAAGTTAAACTAAAGCAGTGATAAAGTCATAGTTTGCAGACCAATATTTAGGATATTTAGATTTGTTTCTATAATTTGTTTTTACTACCTGAAAGGCCAAATATAGCTGTGAAACAATGTAATAACTTAGGGATAGTCAAGAACGTGCGGAATATACAGTGATACCTTGGTTCACAAACTTAATTCATTCCATGACTCTGGTCGCAAACCAAATTGGTTGCGAACCGAGGCACATTTTTCCATAGGGTTCAATATAAATCAGGTTAATCCGTTCTGACCCCTACGACTGTGGTCACAAACTGAATTTGAATGCCAACCGAATTAAAATTTCCCATAAGGTTCAATGTAAATAAGGTTAATCCGTTGCAAACTTTTTTGTTTGTTTTTGAATCACATAAATATGAAACAAAGTACAGTACAGTACATGAAGAAAAGAGAACACAAACCTTGCTTGAGACTACTTCTGGCATGTTGTACAGGAAGGTGGGTGGGGGGCCGTTATTGTTCGGAGGGAGAGTTCCCCTCCATAAAGACTTTGGGGAGATCTCCTTCATGGGCTTGTGCCCCAGCAGTGCCTTTTCCTCCTGCGTGATATAGGTTCTGTTTGGCATCTTTTTCCAGAAGGGCCCTGTTTCATCACAATTGAACACTTGTTGAGCAACATATCCTTCTGCCTTCATGAATTCCGCAAATTCTTTCTTGTAGGCTTCTACAGCGGCCTTGTCAGAACTGGAAGCCTCACCATATCTTGTCACACTGTGGGTGCCACTTCTCTTGCGGAATTTTTCAAACCACCCTCTACTGGCTTTAAAGTCTTCACTTGCTGCACTTGTAGAGGGATTTTTTTTTGCAGTAAATCACTGTGCAATTTCCTGTTTTTTTCACAGATCACAGCTTCACTAATGCTGTCACCTGTCAGCTGTTTCTCATTCAACCACACTAACAAAAGTTTTTCCACCTCTTCCAGCACTTGCGTCCTCTGCTTGGTTAACATTGTTACTCCTTTTGCCATAGCAGCTCCTTTGACGGCAGCTTTCTTCTTCAAAATAGTGGAGATTGTCGACTTTGCCATCTTGTACTCCAGGGCCAGATCAGTCACATGAATACCACAGTCATGCTTTTCTACAATTTCCTTCTTCAACTCAATGGTTATTTTCTTCACAACCTTATTCTTACCATTCTTGCTTTGCACTTTCTTTTTACCACCATGCTTGCTCTGCACATTCTTGTCACCTTCATTACCGCTCTGCACGTTCTTGTCACCTTCATTACTGCTCTGCACATTCTTGTCGCCTTCATTACAACTCTGCACGTTCTTGTCACCTTCATTACCGCTCTGCACATTCTTGTCACCTTCATTACAGCTTTTCACATTCTTGTCACCTTCATTACAGCTCTGCACGTTCTTGTCACCTTCATTACAGCTTTGCACGTTCTTGTCACCTTCATTACAGCTCTGCACATTCTGGTCACCTTCATTACCACTCTGCACATTCTTGTCACCTTCATTACTGCTCTGCGCATTCTTGTCATCTTTATTACCGCCCTGCACATTCTTTTTACCACCCTACTTGCTCTGCACATTCTTGTTACCTTCATTACCGCTCTGCACATTCTGGTCACGTTCATTACCACTCTGCACTTTCTTTTCAACAACATGCTCACTCTGCACATTCTTGTCACCTTCATTACCGCTCCGCACTTTCTTTTTACCACCATACTTGCTCTGAATTTTCTTTGGAGCCATACTGGATGTCCGGTACAGTATGTAGTAAAAAGCACACAAAAGAGCTTTACAGCAAGTGTGCACAGTGATGTACAGTACAGTACTGTACAGTATGTGCTAAAAAGCACACCAAAAAGCATCTCAGTATGTAAGTGTCTTCACTAGAGATGAGCGAATTATTCAAAAATTCGATTCGGCTGATTCGCCGTATTTGCGGAATAAATTTGATTCGATGCGAATTTATTCGCTGCGAATTTAACTTATTAAAAGGGTTTCTAGGCTTCAGAGAGCCTTTATATTAGTGCAGAACACTGTACCTTTAATTTAAATGCCCTTGGAGTCTGCTGGGGAAGAGAAATAATACTGTCAGTCAGTATGACATGCAGATGAGTGCCGTCGATCTTAGAATCATTGCACACTTCACTCATTTGGGCAGTCACGGGGCACGACGAAGAAGATGAAGAAGAAGATGAAGAAGAAGAAGAAGAAGAAGATGAAGAAGAAGAAGAAGATGAAGAAGAAGAAGAAGATGAAGAAGAAGAAGAAGAAGATGAAGAAGAAGAAGAAGATGAAGAAGAAGATGATGAAGAAGAAGATGATGAAGAAGATGGTGATGAAGAAGATGATGAAGAAGAAGATGATGAAGAAGAAGATGATGAAGAAGAAGAAGATGAAGAAGAAGAAGATGAAGAAGAAGAAGATGAAGAAGAAGAAGAAGAAGAAGATGAAGAAGAAGAAGAAGAAGAAGAAGAAGAAGAAGAAGAAGAAGAAGAAGGAAAATAAGAAGAAGAAGAAGGAAAATAAGAAGAAGAAGAAGGAAAATAAGAAAGGAAGAAGAAGGAAAATAAGAAGAAGAAGAAGGAAGATAAGAAGAAGAAGAAGAAGAAGAAGAAGAAGAAGAAGAAGAAGAAGAAGAAGAAGAAGAAGAAGAAGAAGAAGGAAAATAAGAATAATAATAATAAGAAGAAGGAAAATAAGAAGAAGAAGAAGAAGAAGAAGAAAAAGTAGGAAAATAAGAAGAAGCAGAAGAAGAAGAAGAAGAAGAAGAAGAAGAAGAAGAAGGAAAATAAGAAGAAGAAGGAAAATAAGAAGAAGAAGAAGAAGAAGAAGAAGAAGGAAAATAAGAATAATAATAAGAAGGAAAATAATAATAATAATAATAATAAGAAGAAGAAGGAAAATAAGAAGAAGAAGAAGTAGGAAAATAAGAAGAAGAAGAAGAAGAAGAAGAAGAAGAAGAAGAAGAAGAAGAAGAAGGAAAATAATAATAAGAAGAAGAATGAAAATAAGAAGAAGAAGAAGAATGAAAATAATAATAATAAGAAGAAGAATGAAAAGAAGAAGGAGAAGAAGAAGGAGAAGAAGAATGAAAAGAAGAAGGAGAAGAAGAATGAAAATAAGAAGGAGAAGAAGAAGGAGAAGAAGAATGAAAAGAAGAAGGAGAAGAAGAAGGAGAAGAAGAATGAAAATAATAAGAAGAAGAAGAATGAAAAGAAGAAGATGAAGAAGAAGAATGAAAATAATAAGAAAAAGAAGAATGAAAATAAGAAGAAGAAGAAGAAGAATGAAAAGAAGAAGGAGAAGAAGAATGAAAAGAAGAAGGAGAAGAAGAAGGAGAAGAAGAATGAAAAGAAGAAGGAGAAGAAGAATGAAAAGAAGAAGGAGAAGAAGAAGGAGAAGAAGAATGAAAATAATAATAATAATAAGAAGAATGAAAATAAGAAGAAGAATGAAAATAAGAAGAAGAAGAAGAAGAATGAAAATAAGAGGAATTCCAGTACAGCAAAAAGTGTATCTGCAGAGAGCTCCGCTATTTCTGACAGTTCTCTGACAGTTCCTTCACATTTACAGCGGTTGAAACATTGTATCTATTTGTTTCCGAATAAAAACATCTGTATCCTAAATGGAAACAAATAGATACAATGTTTCAACCGCTGTAAATGTGAAGGAACTGTCAGAGAACTGTCAGAAATAGTGGAGCTCTCTGCAGGGACACTTTTTGCCGGCTGTAGAAGGGATGAAAATCGGCCGATCGGGAAAAATTTGATTCGTGCATCCGAAGTTTGCTAATTTTCGGATTCGGTGCGAATCGAATTTTTCCTAATATTCGAAACGAATTCCACTTCGCCAAGTTCGATTCGCTCGTCTCTAGTCTTCACATTACACTTTCAGTGTCCGTCTGTGACCGCAATCTCGCCTACAGGAAGTCACGACCACATGTCAGAGCAGGGAAGATGGGTCAATCAAACCGCAACAAATTTTTTTGGACTCTTCTGTTCATGAACCGAGTTGTTCATGAACAGAAACATTTGTGAACTGAGGTATCATTGTATACATAAAGACATTGGGGGGTTATTTACTAAAAACGGAGTATGCAAAATATGTTGCAACTCTGCATAGAAACCTATCAGCCTACAGGTTTTATAGAGACTGTGGAATATGTAGTTTCTTCACAGGACGTGCCACATTTCTTACTGCCATATGTGGTGTTGTAGACTATTATGATTTCAGTACCCTGGCAGCCCATTTTGACTGTGAATTTATTTTTTCTTTTACAATTATCTCAGCTTACATACAGCAGTAGTACCCTAATCTGATTTATTTTAAATAACAAAATGTAATTATTACAGGTATTTACATAGCACTGCCAATTTACATTCACATCAGTCCCTGTCCTTATGGAACAAACAATCTAAGATTCTTATTTCACATGCATACTGTATATACATGCACACATATACTAGGGCCAATTTGGACAGGAGCCAATTAGTTTTTGGAGTGTGGGAGGAAACACATGCAAGAGCGTGCAAACTCCATGCAGATAGTCTCCTGATTGAGACTGAACATTTCTGCAAGGCAGATGTGCTAACCTTTATGCCACTGTGTTGCCCACTGCTTGGCCTTTAAACTATGACCAGCAGGCTTATAAGAGCCAGTAAGGAGGCTTTTGAAAAACTCATCTCCTCCCATAAAAAGGTGGCCATTGAGCAGCTATAATGTCAGTGTACTTGGAAGCTGCTGTAGGGAAAGAATAGAGAAAGCTGACAAACTGCATAGGGAAAGATTATAGTCAGTTAGGAAACCATTCTTTAATGCTGAATGCTAGGTCTCTGCTGCCTTTTTTTCCCTCCAACTATTGTGCTTTTCTTTAACCCCATCTCACCAGCAGTTATCATATATGTGACCTCACGGAGGTGTGTCTTTATCCATGGGGATATATATATGCGTATAAGCGGTGAGAGCCCAGGCGTTCACCAGCATTTATGAGTCCTGTACTAACAAATGAGACCTGGGACTCCCAGTTCTGGGTCACCCCACTTTGACAACCTCTGATTGGCCATCACAGTGATCAGTCACTGTGCAGCCCACCCCTGTGTTTTCTTCCTCTCTTTCTCCTTGCAGACAGAAACATTTAAATAAACAAAAGTGTGGGGGCATGGCTATCACACTACTGTATGGATGTCTGAGCTCCATGCTCCACTCCAGCACCAGGAAACACCACTAACAGAGGTGCCCAACCTTCTCACCACCGACACCCACTGCTGCCTAGAGGACCACAGCACCTGCAGGAATGACCTGAAAAAGAAAAGATACATCACAACCCAGCAAACTCCCATACTTCTTCCCTCCTCCAAATGATCCAAGATGCTGCCAGCAGCCGCTCACCTGCCTCCTCCAGCGGATCCCTGCTAGTCACTCAGAGCCCACACTCTTCACAAGGATCACAATCACATTCTCCCAAGGCTTCAATTGCACTATTCAGAAACCCAGCTAAATACAAGTCCCGGCTGACTGCTGTAGACCAACTTACAGAGGTGAGCATTGACAACAGTTCACTAGATGATGCCGAGGAACCTAATGATAACCATTAACTCCTTCCCAACCAGCAATCAACCCATACCAGATACTACTTTGAAGGACATGTGTGTCTCATTACGCAGCTCACTCCACAATGATATGATGACTTGCATGCCACAATTAAAAACAGAAGTAAATTAGTTGGAAGGCAGAATCAATCATATAGAACAGAAGATGGGGGAATTTTTATCCTCCCACAACACAGTTACAGGCGCTCACAATGATCAGGAGGAGGAGGTGTCATGGTTAAAAGCAAACGTGGCAGATTTAGAAGACAGATCACGGAGAAACAATGTAAAAATCTGGGGCATAAAAGTCCATTTTACAAACACAGCTGCCTAAATATGCTTGTGACCCGATTCACACCCTACTACCATCCGTGCCTGAAATTGAAATAGCGATAGACAGAATACATCGCTTACCAAAACCCTCACATCTTCCTGACAACATCCAGAGGGACTTGATTATGAGAGTACACTTTTCTCATATAGAGGAGCAGTTTATGTCTGCCTTTTGAAATTCCAAGCAAATCCCAGGGACATACGCAACTCTGCAACTATTTGCAGATCTCTCCCAATAAAGGATGCAGAGCTGAAAATCCCTGCTCCTCATCACGAAGGCTCTACCAAATCATAACATTAAAACAAAAATGTGCTAAAAATACATGCAACCAATGCACATTACCCAGCACTTATGTAAGAATGGTGAACAAAACTAACCTTGAGAGCTAGCTACTTTATGTTTAAAAACAATTGTCATAACTATCAATCAATATAATATTAATCACAGCAGTGCTCCAGACTTTTATAAGTTCATAGTCTTCCACCAATTGGTGATGAAAAGGGCAACAAATCGCAGTCAGTGAGATGTTTTCCTCTGGGTCAAATAGCTCACAGCTTCACTCATCCACCTTTAATCAGAGTAGAAGATCAATCACCCTTTGTGCTCAGTGACCCACATCCCCTCAGGATACAACCCTCACTGCAAGCAAATGCCTCTCATATTACTGATAGGCAAATAGCACTTTTATTAGATCATCCATTTAGGTGGATGATCGGCTAAACAGCATGAAGGAAGTAACATCAGTCCGAGGATCGACAGGGTGGTGAGAAACCGCATGCATTACTGTGATGGCAGAGGTCTGACATCTAATGAATTGGGATTGTGATAAGTGATCAGTATTATCATGTTTGTGAGTGAGTTTTTGTAATGGGAATGAACAAGCAATAATTTGTGAATTGGGATTACACTGTGTGTGTTGCTTTGTTCCCTTATCTTGAGCTTTTAGAGTTTTAAAGTACCGCTGTGGGGAAGGAAGATTTTGGATGGATCCACCTAAATGGATAATCGAATAAAAGTGCTATTTGCCTATTAGTAACATGACAGGCATTTGCTTGCAGTGAGTGTTGTATCCTGAGGTATGTTGTTCACTGAGCACAAAGGGTGATTGATCTGCTACTCTGATTGAAGGTGGAAGAGAGAATCTGTGAGCTATTTGACCCAGAGGAAAACATCTAACAGACTGTTTGGGATTTGTTGCACTTCTCATCACCAATTGGTGGAAGACTGTGATTAATGTTATACTGATTGCTATTCATGGAAATCATAACATTACATATTGCTGGGGATATCCAATGACGTTTACAATCACTAAAGACAATGACACCTCTTTGATTTCCTCACTGGAGGAAGGATTAAAACTGCTCTAAGCCTGGAATATTCTCCCAACACAAGAAATGTCCAACCGCTCTTCATCACAAAAGCTGGTTGTCCATGGTGAATGGCAGTTGGTGACCAACAAACGGAAACAAAAGAAAAGGGTCTCCTGAATACCTCATCCCAACTCAAGAAGTTTCCCACTGGTAATATGGAGAATTAGAACCACAAAGTTCCCTCTTATTCAGATGTGCAGTTCTGCTGCTCCTAAACTCCTGTTGGAGTTGCTTTTTTTAAGCCATAGTTACTGCCTGACACTTGCGTGTCTTGTTCCTGTTTTCTTTTTTCTCTTCTTCTTTGGCTTTAGGTCTAAGAAAGTTTTCCAGTCGTTTAATGAAGCCATCCACACATCCTTGCCAAAGCAAACACGTTACCTCCCTAGCTCCTGTCAGAAGCAACAACAACCAACCTCAACTACAAGGTTTTTAGACTTAACAAAGGTATCGTTTGCATCACTAGCTCTCACAATATGGTACTTCAAATCATTTTATACTACATCCATGGCCTAAATCATCCTGCGAAACGGCTTCACTCTGGAGATAAGCCCTCAAATTGGACTGTGATATTCTATACATTCAGGAGACTCACTTTCACATTTCTTGTGACCTTTTGCTACAAGAAATTTCCACATGTCTTTACTGCTTCAGCACCTAGCAAACGTAAGAGCATGCTCATTGCCATAAAGAATACTATCATATTTACACTCTATGACTCTATCACTGACACTGAAGGCAGATACCAAATCTTAATATGCAAACTTAATAACAAACTTTTCACTATTATTATTTACGCCCCAAATACACATAATTTCTGTTTCTTAAAAAAACAGTTTAGCAAAATAACCACTATCAAAAAGGGATCCCTTGCCATTTGCGGAGACTTTAACATCACTGAAGACTACACTTTGGACTCCTCATCTTCCTCTAAATGCCCATCACCTGTGCTGCAACCTCTTCTTCACATTGAGGACATGTATGACATATGGAGGCTCCAGAATGCAAATGGGTGTGATTACACCTTTTATTATTTTAGACACAACTCTCAATTGAGAATAGATATGATACTTGTTGATAAATTTTTGTTACAGTCAGTATCCTCCTCTGCCATACACAACATAACCTGGTCTGACCACACGCCAGTGTCAATAACAGTGACAGAGGAGAATACTCCTGGGCCTGCATATATATGGCGGGCTAACTCTCAGATTTTTTTTTTTTTTTTAAGTCCGCAAACATGCAACTATAACGTAAAAACCCGTAAGTGTTCACAAAAAATGTGCAAGTGCAAAACACCACACGAAAAAGTGCACTTAGGGGTGTGCTGTGTCCTACCCCTAAAGGGGCTTGGACCACTTACCCTGATCCCCCGGGGCACGAAGCTCCTGATGGGGACAAGGTTCCCAATTGGTCCTCCTGGCCAAAAGGCCTGGTGGACCACCGTTCCTTGTGTCCAGCCGAAGCCAGACACCCAGTACTTGGTCAGGGGGCTCTCCCAAAGAAAAGCCCCCTAGGGATCAGGGGAGGAAGGAACCAAAAGGCCACACATCCTCCCCCTAGACTTCAGGGTAGGCTCGAGGACCCACACCCTCCATCCGTGAAAACACACGCATAAGTAACAGAAAAAGTGACAAACGTGGGAGGTGAAATAAATTAAATAAATAGAAAATAAAAAAGTGGTACCGTGCCAAATTGTGCACAGACCAGGCCCTGAGGCCCGTAGCAAAAATTGCCCTGGACTTAGCCAAAAGGCCTGGTCCTTAGGGCGCTGTGCAAAAAGAGTGTAAAAACAGTGACCATGTGCCATCTTCACACTGTGGGGTCCCACACCCAGGTGTTACTAGTGGCACCCCTGAGAGCGTCTACTCAGGGGGCACTGAGTTTGCGGACTTTCTGCCTCCTCAGCCCCTGGCCAGAACAAGGTAGATCCGTCCAAATCAGGAGGTACTGGGTCTTTCCAGCTTTCCCAGAGGAATTACTCCCAAGGCCCCAGAACGAATCATGGTGCTCCCTGGTTTCTGTCCCTCCGGTACTAGCCTTCCGGACCCCCATCATACCAGTGAGGGTACTATACAACAGCCATCCCCGCAAAGCTAGAATGGCCGGGAGCACCCCCACTGGACACTGATAAGAACAGATACTACACTTGATCTTAGCCAAAAGGCCGAGAAGCCCGAAGAAGGGCTAACTCTCAGATACTACAGTCAACCACTCATGCATATTTCATAACTAAATACATAAAGGAATTTTTTCACCTTAAACACCTCCTCTGTCCCTGATCCATGTACCTTATGGTGTGTCCATAAGGCATATATCCAAGGTGTTCTGCTACAATTAGCTTCCAGAGTTAAGAAACAAAAAAACTTCAAAATAACCATTTCCTGACTGAAATTAGAAGTGTAGAAAACCAAAACAGACATTCTGGGGTTTATTTACTAAAGCTGGAGAGTCCAAAATCAGACTCCCTTCTGCATAGAAACCAATCAGCTTCTAACCTCAGCTTGTTCAATGAAGCTTTGGCAATGAAACCTGGAAGCTGATTGGTTTCTATGCAGAAGGGAGTCTGATTTTGGACTCTCCAGCTTTAGTAAATAAACCCCTCTATGTCTCTTGTCTTAGTTCAAAAGCTCTCTAAATTGCACTCCAATCTCAAATTGCTGTTCACAGAACACCTAGATAAACATTTTAAGCTCTTAAAACGTAAACACTACTCTTCTGGCAATAAAGGAAGCTAAATTTTTGTCCCCAAGACTACAAGAGTATAGGACAACAATTAGCCATCTTATAAATCCTGCAAACAAAAGCAAAATAGTAAATCAAAAAGACACTGCAAATTCATTAGCTGAATATTACTGTTCATTATTTAACCTTAAACTAGACCCTACTACTCCACAACCCTTGGAAAAAGACATAAAGCAATTTTTATCCTCACTCCATATGCCTTCCTTCTCTTTGAATCAATTGACCTCTCTCAATGCTACTATTACACCTGGTGAATTAGCTAAGGCTATTAAATCACTCCCAGTAGGTAAATCCCCAGGACCAGATGGTCTACCTAATGACTGCTATAAACAATTTATTCCGCATTTATCTCCAACCCAATCCCTAACTTTTTTCTCAGCAATGTCCAATACATCCTTCCCTTCAGTAATGCTGAAAGCATACATAATTACCCTGCCCAAACCTGGGAAAGACCCCATGACACCAGCCAATTTTAGGCCAATTGATCGATTCAACAGCACAAAGACTTCACATCAGGAAGACAAGCCTCTGACACCACCTGTAGGATCATCAACATTCTCTCATTGAATACCTTCTCTGCTCTCTCATTGGATACAGAGTATCACGTACCTGGTGATGGAGGCCAATGGAGAGAGGGCTTCCCTTGCGGCTAAGTTCTGGACTCCCCTGAGAGTGGGACAGCGGGAGTCAGGCCCAAAGTTGCACAGGTCGCCTGTAGGAGTGCTGGTTGATGGTCCACTCAGAAGCACAGCTGGTGCACGGAGATAGGTCTGCAGACAGGAGGTGCCTGTGTGTGGTATGCAAGCCCTTCCGGGGTTTAGATGTTTAGTTTACTGGGTAGTCTGTTCAAGCTATAGTCAGGTACCAGATGGGAATCAGAGCAGACGTAGTCAGATGGGATAGCCGAGGTCATACACAGGGGAGCAAGAGAGAGAGTATCCATAAGCCAGGCCGAGGTCAGATCAGGGGTAAGGCAGAGTAGACAGGTCCAATAGTAAGCCGAGTTGGTAACAGGAAATCACGGGTCAAAGTCACAGGAACAGGGCATGGGGAGCTAGAGATCATCCAACAACTTGAGGAAGTTATGAGCCTCCTTATAAAGGCCATCTGGCACCAAACTGAGGCTGATGTGTCCATCTACGGCCATGCAGAGTACTGGCAGAAATGCCAGATCTTCCAGAACTTCTGCCGTGGACAGGACCCTGACACAGAGAAGGCATTCAATAAAATTATTTGAGGATATATTCATCTTACCCTTAGAAAATTTGGATTTGCTGGCCCTACCCTCTCAGCTATTCTTGCTCTATATTCATCTCTCTCTACACAGGTATACACCTCAAACATGCTGTCTAGTCAACTTTCATATTATAATGTGAACTATGCTAAGTCACTTAACTTGGACTTAGGCCTAAATCTAGTGCATAGAGCTAAACTACAAGTCAATTACCCTTATCAATGGAGTGATGAGGGAATTCCTTATCTCGGCCTAAAACTGACAGCGGACACCTCTCAATTAGCTGATACAAAATATCTTCCTCTTATAGAAAAACTATCAAAGAAAGCCAATAAGATTTCTACAGTGGACCTCTCATGGTCAAGAAGAATGGCTCTTTCAAAGTGCTGTTATTACCTCAGATTTTATATAGAACCCTACCTATTCCCTTAAAACCTAACCATTTACAAGCTTTTAATGCCATACTTGACCACCTAATTTGGCAAAACAAAAAACCTAGATGCTCTCAATGTTTACTTTTAAAACATAGGGCCATAGGAGGTATGGGTTTGGTTGACTTACAGGACTAGTAGCACGCTTCTTTGTTAGTACAGCTAAATCACTGTTTTTCTCCATCCTCTAAAGCTCTTTGGTGTGAGGTCGAAGCCGCTACCAGTCCAAATGAAAATGTACAACTTTTTCTGCTCACTCACCTTTGGAAAGCGCATCCATTAAAACACCTCCCACCCACCCTGCAGCCCTCTCTTTCTGCATGGAGAATACTGTGCAATACCCCTCTCATCAAAACTCAAACAAAAATTGTACATCCCCCCAAAAGAAAGGTATTACAATACTGTCCCAGGTATATGCCCAAGACACAATCAAATTTTTCAAGAACTATCTACCGAGTTTAACATACCACATTAAGACCACTATAAATACCTTTGCATTACTCATTTCCTACATCACATAAAAACACCATATGTTGCAATACACAGCAAAACAACTCCAACTCCTTACAAAGGTATATCACTCTTCTACAACCTCAATCAAGATAAACTAAGTTTTTTAAATCACCTCCTTTCACAAAATGGGAGGCTGATCTGGGCATGACATATTCCCCAACAGAATGGCAATCCACTTTTAAGAAAATTTGTAATGCATCTGGTTTTGCCAACCACTGGGAATTAACACAAAAAATAGCTCTACTTTGGTACTTTACTCCTTATAGGATATCCAAATTTCAACAAACTCAGTCGCCGCTATGCTGGAGAGAGTGTGGGGCTATAGGACAACTCATGCATATCTTCTGGACCTGTAAGAGCATCACTAGCTTTAGGAAAAACTTTTTCCATCTCATTTCTGATATTATAGGCTTCCTTACCCCACTGGACCCTGATCTAGCAATACTGAACTTAGACATTGAAAGATTTCCTCCTTTTTGACACTCTACAGCTACACACATCTTACTGGCAGCTAGGATACTCATAACAAGAAGGTGGAAATCAAATATTACTCCCAATCTGTCAGAAGCTATCAAGCTCATATGCACCTACTAGGTCAGTTGTGGCGAACCTTTCTGAGCCCGAGTGCCCAAACTGCAACACAAAACCAATTTACTTATTTCAAAGTGCCAACACTGCAATTAACCCCTTGCCTACCGAGCACTTCTACACCCTTCTTGCCCAGGCCAATTTTCAGCTTTCAGTGCTGTTGCAGTTTGAATGACAATTGCACGGAACATTGTACCCATATGAAATTTTTATAATTTTTTTCCCACAAATAGAGCTTACTTTTGGTGGTATTTAATCACCACTGGATGATTTATTTTTGTGCTATAAATGAAAAAAGAGCAAAAAATAATTTAAAAAAAAGTTTTTCTTTGTTTCTATTATAAAAGTTAGCAAACAGGTAATTTTTCTCCTTCACTGATGTGCGTTGATGAGGCTGCACTGATGAGGTGGCACTGATAGGTAGCACTGGTGAGGTGGCACTGGTGGGCATTGATGATGCACTGATATGCAGGAATGATGGACACTAATAAGGAGCACTGACTGATAGCACCAACTGAAGGCACTGACAGATGGCACTGACTGGAATCACTGACAGACGGCACTGCTGGGCAGCACTGACAAATGACACTGTTGGGCGGCACTGCTGGGCACTGATGACAGCATGAAGAAAGTGCAACCAATAACCAGCAACTGTATTTACATTGGGGTTCAATGACACAGCTATTCACGTGGTAAAAGGCCACTGTGATTGGCCTTTTACCTCATCACTGACAGCGCCGGGTGCGCGCCACTGGGGATGTGCAGGGGGCATGTTCTGGTAGGACGCCCACCCAGAACTAGACAACCGCGCTGTAGCCGTCTTTCGGCTATAGCACGGTTGGCAAGCAGTTAATCTCACCTCTGGCAGTGTCAGTGTGGCTTCCAACCCGGCAGCTCATTCCCATCCAAGCTGAGAATGTTGCCTCTGGCACCGGAGCAATGTGGGAGCCGCTTCCTCTTATCCACAACCATCCCCGGATATGTCACCCGTGGTGCCAGAGCCATGTGGGAGCCGCTTCCTTTAATCCACGCCCATCCCCTGATACATCGCCGCTGGCACCAGAGCCATGTGGGAGCCGCTTCCTCTCATCCATGCCTACCCTGGCCCCAGAGACATGTGGGAGATGTAGTTCGATGGGGGGTGCAGTGTGGACAAGATCTGGATGGCCGGTCAGTGTGCGTGGTCCGTGTGTGCTCATCTTCCTGGAGTGCCCACTGAAATGGCTATGTGTGCCAGCTCTGGCACGCGTGCCATAGGTTCGCCATCACTGTACTAGGTCTATTAAAGTCTCCTAGCTAACCAAAAAGGCAATAGAGCTATCTTTGACTTAAAATGGAAGCTCTGGTGTGATAAGTCTCCTTAGGCTCATCCTATGAGAATTAGGTGTGCCCTCATGGCCCAAATTTTTCTTGATGTCTCCTACCAGGTTTTACAATTTTTCTACTAACCTTATGTCAGACCTCTGTCCTTTAATCTTGTTAGATATTGCAATCTTACTTCACATAGTTTACTTTTAATGACTTCTCTAGCAGAAGTGTTACTTACATAATGCTTAAATAATTCAATATTGTATTTTGTGTGGATAGCCTTCCACATTTGAACTGTTTTTTCAAGTTTTTTGAAAAGTTAATTAAAAAAAGAATGGAATCCAGAGTTTCTAGAAATACGCTCTTTGCTCATAGACTCCAAGGTGGTCTTGGGGTACCCAATGTAACTAAGTATTATCAGGCGAGCCAAATTGCCCCGCTGTCTATGTTGCACGCTTCCTCCGATGTTCCTCTCTGGGTCCTGCTGGAACTGCCTAATTGTGCCCCTATCGCACTATCGACACTTCTATGGCTTCCCCCTGCCCTGCGCCCTACGGCGCTGAGTCCGATGTTGCTCCATGGCCTACGAGTCTGGGACTCGGTACGTTACTCCAGTGGCCTGATGTCACCTTTCTTGCCCTTGCTTCCAATCGTTAATAACCCTCTTTTCCCGCCGGGTCTAGATCACCCGAGGGCATTTTCTTGGTGGGTGGCTCATGGTTTCTCACAGGTGCGACACTTTTTGATTTTTCGGTCCTTTCCCACCTGGAATGTCCTCCGGGAGTCTCGGGATGTTCCCCCAGCGGAATTTTTTCGGTACCTTCAATTGCGGCACTGGCTACTCTCGCTGAGGACCACTTCTGCTTTCCCATATCAGACATCTGCCTTTGAACGGCTTTGCCAGCAGCGTCCGGGCGCCCCGGGCCTTATCTCCCTTCTTTACGCAGCTTTGAACAGATGTTCGTCGCCCACTTCTCTTTCATATGTAGTTCAGTGGGAACGCGACCTGGGAATGACTGTGGATCCGGAGGACTGGAATAAAGCCTGGTCCCTCATAGCTAAATGTTCGTTTAATACGACCACGCTGGAAGCAGCCTATAAGGTATTGTTTCGTTGGTATTGGGTGCCGGCTCGTTTGGCCCAGGCTAACCCTGCCTGTAGTGATCGATGTTTTTGGGGTTGTGGCCATCGTGGCGATGTACTGCATATCTGGTGGTCATGCCCGAGGTTGGTTCGTTTTTGGTCTCGTGTGTTTGGCCTCCTTTTCACTTTGTTTCATCTCTCCATACGCCGGGATGCTCGGTATGCTTTGCTTCATTGCCCCATACCGGGCCTCTTGGCTCGTCAGCAGCGGTTGGCTTCCTATTTGTTTTTATCGGCCACTAGGACAATTGCCCAGGCCTGGAAGAGTCCGTTTGTACTTTTTCAGGGGGTGCGGGATCGTATGACTACTATGATGCTCAATGAACAGATGTCGAGTATATGCAACGACTCTCAACATAAATTTTTGAAAATATGGGAGCCATGGTTGCAATATGCCTTTCCCACGCTCCCCCTGGCCAGTGTAGGGAGGTGATGGAGTTTTGTATTGGCGCTCATGGACCCTTGCTCTCTGGTGTGTGTTTTTATTTATTTATTTTTTTTTTTCTCTTTCTTTCTTCTCTGCTTTTCTTCTTTCCTTTTCTGTTTGTTTTGATGTGACAGTGGACAGCTGTCTTTAGTTGCGATAATCTGAGTTTCACTGATGTTATTGTTACCTATGTGCCATTGATAGCCCCTACGTGGGCATACGTTTTGCCTTATTGGAATTAGAGCGTTGTCTGCTCTATTATGCATTTTCTATCGGTGCAATTGATAGCCCCTGCGTGGGCGTGTTTTGTTGCCTCTGTTTTATACTGTTTAAAATTAATAAAAACCATTGAAATACAAAAAAAGAATGGAATAAACAAAAGTGTGTAAAAAAAAAAAAAGAAAAACAAAGGAAGAAAAAATAGCTAGATCATGGTTTGATCTAAGTCAGTATCAAGGTTAGTGTTTGGGTCAAGTAAGGGTTAAAGGTCAAGGTCAGGGTAAAAAGTCAGTCATGGTCAGTATATTTTGGGCAGGATTTTTTTTTAAAGCATTTTTTAAATTGGTATCACTGTCAGTTAACCTCAGCGTCAGTATGTTTTAGGCAGGATTAAAAAAAGGCAAATTTGCACTATTGTTTCTGGGCTGTACTACGAGTACAAACAACTAAAATACACATATGTGGTATCACTACGATTGTCAGGAGAAGGAATATTTATTTTGTGTTGTTCTTTGATGGTAAGTTATAGTAGTAGTAAGAAATATACAGCTAAATCTAAAACAAAATGATTTTTTTTTACTATTTTGGATCAGAAAAACAAGATAATTTCCACCGGATATACAAAGTAGTATATACGGTTTTACTAACACATGTCAAAGTTGCAAAATTGTGTTCAACCATTAACATTTGTTTTACCCTCAGTCACTATATGGTTAATTGTATTTGTTGGTTGATTTAAGGTCAGTGTCTACCATTAGTTGCTGTTTCCTCCATAACAATCATTCTTTTCTGAAAGGCTTCTTTTTAAAAACATAGAGGTTGATTTACTAAAACTTTATTAAAACTGAAGAGTGCAAAATCTTCTGCAGCTCTTCAGAGCAACCAATCAGCTTCCAGGTTTTATTGCCAAAGTTCAATTGAACAAGCTGAGGTTAGAAGCTGATAGGTTATCATGCATAGCTGCACCAGATTTGGAGTGCTCCAGTTTTAGTAATTCTCCCCCATAGTCTTTTGTTTCATGTGAGATGTTATTTTGGGGCCTTTTTTTGTTGTTTGTTTTTATTTTTTATGTTGATGCAACGCACAGTATTCACTTGTCATTTATCATCTGTTCCTGAAGCTGCCTGGTGCTTTCAACTTGCTGTCATTAAGATTGACCATACCCACATATAGATTTCTTTTGTTCTGTGTGCATGCTAAATGAAAGAAACAGATTCCTCCATCCATGCTAAACAGCGCAAATGAATAAGTCTCTCCTGCTGGCTACTGTACTCTTAGAGCAGGCACCTGCGGCTGTCAGGAACTCAAATTGTGGTTAGATGCAGTCACTATTTGGCCAACAATTTTCTACCCAGTTCATTTGACAGAGATCGATTGAAAAATCAACTTTTTAATGAAAAAGTCACCCATGACTCAGGTTTTGGGAAATTCAGCAGTAATTTGTTGAAATTCAAATTGTGTACGGCAGCTGTAAATGCTAGAAAAGTGTATAAATAAACCATCTCACGTTATATCATCCACAATCATCGGCATACTCAGTAAAGTCTATTATCTCAGATAAAAGCTGCCCTACTGTTAGCCAATATTACTCTGCTTGTCATTTGCAGTGTCCTAATTATTGTAGTAAACCCCATGCCTGTACTCTTTTTCTCTAGTATTTTGAACATTTCAGGGAATTCTCTCTCATTAAAAATTTCCTGTTGCTTGTCAATTTTACAGTTCTTTATCATTAGTGGCAGGACAGTTTTGCATTAGCAAGAATGGGGACAATTTAGTGAATTACTGGCCAATTTCTATCTGTAGGTTAGAGCTGGTCTATTACAGCTTCATGAATAATCTTTTTTCAAAATGAAATGAGTAAGATTGGAGTGATACTGCTGTAAGTAAGCCAAATTTATTATGAAATGAAAAAATCATTTCCACAGTCAAATATGTTCTGCCTGTATGTGCTGTCACTGCAAATGCCTGTAAAAATAGTACTATTTTGTAACATCACATACAGCTAATAAGAGCAGGTTCAGCAAAGTTGAAAAGAGTCTCCTTAAACGTCAAGAGTCATTTAAAACCTATTGCCATTTAAAACCTAACTGCAGTATGAGAAACCTCCATTAACCGCCTTTGTTTACCTTCTTTTCCCAGGAACATTTCAGTACTTACTAATAAAGTAATCAAGTGCAAGTGTTTGCTCTTATCATTGATTTAAATGACAAGTGTTTGCTTTTGTCATTGATTTTTATTTAGTAAGTATTAAAATGTTTCCATAACCTTTTGTAATTTATTCATTAGTCAAATATTTGGGTTCATATAGGTTCTTTTCTTCTGTCAATTTGTTGGTTCTTCCACAGTTTTCCCTCCTGCTGTGCACCTATTGCTTCCCTCTTTTGGATCTGGGTAGTGGGTGAGTCCACTGCTGTGGGGGTACCATTGGTGTCCTGTGATCCATCTCAGGAAGGAATGGCATATTAGTTCAGTTTGGTTCACATACATGATACTGGAACTTGCTAATGTCTTCATGTTGTCCTAATATATTCCTGGTACTAATATATTCTTCTCTATGATACAGTTGCTTCCAAGTAGTTAATCTTCGTGATAAACTTGAGGATGCCAGAACATGAGGATGATCTGAGGAAGGGGCAAGTCCCTGAAACATGTTATCATGATTACCGGCTTCCCTCCTTTGGTTTGACATGGTTTGAGTGCTTCCCTAGCCTTCCAGTTTATCACCACCAGCCCTTGCTTGGGCGATCTCTCTCCAGGTGTTTGACATAACAACCGGATCTGGGACACGTGACTTCTGGTGGACCTACCATCTTAGTGATCCCAGCAGATGCCATCCATACCCCCTTCCCTCTGTCCTGAGGCTCCTGGGCTGAGCAAACTACAGCTGGGTCCAGGATCATGTTTCATCCTCCAGCTTCTGGGAATATGTGTTTCTCCTCTCCACTGGCTTGGTGATGTATCAGTCTTGGCACTCCTTCATGTCATGCTTTTTTACCCCAATATTAAAGTGAATTTCATATTGACTTCCACAGGGTTAGGAGCACTCCTTTATTTTTTTTGTGCTCATGTTTTATTGCTGGTCAGATGAGTTGTTGGAGCTGCCCATACTGTGGTTATCTACATAACCCCTTTAACCTCATTACGCTTGGTATTTGCACCTTTTCCTGATGAAGCTAGCTACTTATGTATCATATGTGGGAGAAATGATTGATATTATTTTATCATTACTGACATCTGTAATCAATTGCTGGAGATTTTGCTTGTATTATGTATTTACAATATCTCATTTATTTTAATGAATGTGGTTTTTAATAGGATCAATGTAATAAAATAATTTATTTTAACTGTTGTTATATGTCGTCTGGCACCTTAACCACTTTCCGCCTGCCCACAATGTACTGTGGATGGGCAGCAGCTACAGGACAAGCGACGTACCCATACGTCGTTGATTTTGTACCAACACAGGGGGGTGCTGCATGCCTGAGCAGGTGCGCATCCCTTCCTCCCACATCTGCTGTGTCCACCGGACACAGCTGAATGAAGATCCAAGTGAACAGGACCCAGCAATCATGTAATCACCAAAATTCAGCTCTTGCCAGATAATTTGCATGGAAACCTATCACAATTTCTGAAACTTGTTTGGGCCTAACCCTCAACATGGTCATTACAAAAAGAATGAATTGTGGTCATATTGGTCCACAGACCCGATTCATCATATTCATCATATGCCAATGTTCTTTGCTGTTACATATATGCCCAACAAGGACCAGCAACATACTGGTACATAGCTAGAATTTTAGTGCTTATACCAGGATGATGCCTGTAGCTACAAGCATCATCCTGGTATAGTTTTTTTCAGGTGGCAGTCAGCTTTCATGTAAAAACAATCCTTGTGGCTAATTAGCCACTAGTTTGCTTTTATAAGCAGTGGGAAGGGATGCCTGCCCCCCCCCCCCCTCCTGCCACCTTCCACGGTTTTCTTGGGCTCTCCTGTCCTACCGGGGAACCCGAGAATGCAGCCGGCAGTTCCACTGGCTGACCATAGAGTTGATCAGAGACTGGAATGTCTCCAGTCATCCCTATGGTTTAAGAGGAATGGAAGCTACAAGCATTTCATAATTTCCGTTTCATTGGGTATATATACAGCACTGCAATTTTAAAATTGGGAAACCATCTGATCACACCAATCTTGGTGTCATCAAATGTTTTAAGGGCAAAAGGAGAGATCTAGATTCTAATAGACCTCAGATTTCTCAGAAAAGAGTACCTGTCACTGCCCATTGCTATCATAGTTACATTCCCTGTGATAACAATAAAAGTGATTAAAAAATAAAAGGGCAGTGTAAAAATTATTTAAAAAAAGAAAAATAAATCATTTAAAAAAATAACCCCCCACCCCTATCCCCGTGCTCGCGCTTGCGTGCAAAGACAACCGCAAGCGGTGTTCCCGTGTCAGTATGTAAACAGAGATTGCACCATGTATGTGAGCTGTCACCACAAAATGTCATATCAAGGGCAGTAGTTCTAGCACTAAACCTCCTGTGTAAATCTAAAGTGGTGATCTGTAAAGGCTTTTAAAGCGTAGCCTATGGATATTAAAAAATTACGTACTTTGTCACCGTTGCACAGGCATGTACAATTTTAAAGAATGTCAAATTTTTTTTGTCATCAATTTGCTCAGCATAACATCATCTTTTATAATTTAGCAAACAATTGAATTGGGCAATATATTGTGTTTTTGTGCAATAAAGTTCTAACAATGTTAGGGGGTTCAAAGTAATTTTCTAGCAAAAAACAAAAACAAAAAGTGTCAGAAAAGGCTTGGTCTTCAAGTGGTTAGAAGAGTGAGTGATGTGTGGCATAAGCTTCTAATGTTGGCCCTGGAAAATAGAAGCTCCCCCTCTAAATTACCTCTTTTTGGAAAGCAGACACTCCAAGTTTTTGGAAAACGAAGAAAGAAAATGAAAATGTCTTTCTTTTTTTTTTCTTTTTCAAAACCCAAAAATGATATCTGAAAAATAGTCACTATGCCTCTTATCAAATTCCTTGGGTTGTCTACTTTCCAAAAAGGGGTCATTTAGAGGGGTGTTTGTACTATCCTGGCATTTTAGAGACTCTACAACTGTGATAGGTAGTGAGGAAGTGACATGAGGAAATATGCCCTTTGAAAGCCTGGGGGTAGTCATTGTATTTTCGGGGCCTGTATGTAGCTAGGCTGTCAAATACTTTCTCACATGTGGTATCTCCATACTCGAAAGAAGTAGCAGAATGTGTTTTGGGGTGTTATTCCACATATATCCATGGCCTGAGTGAGCAATATATCATTTAAGCGACAACTTAAAAAAAAAATTGTCATTTGCCAAAAATTTGTGGCAAAAATTAAAATCTTCCATGGATCCAACATGCATCTCAGCAAATTCCTTGGGGTGTCTACTTTCCAAAAAGGGGTCATTTGGGGGGATTTGTAATACCCTGGCATTTTAGCACCTCAATAAATGTTATAGGTAGTCAGAAAGTAAAAGCTGTGTAAATACCAATATATATATACCATAGTTTAGAGATGCTATAACTTTCACACGCATTAATTGATATACACAGATTTTTCTTTTACCAAAGACATGTAGCAGAATACATTTTGGTCTACATTTATGACTAACTTTGACTAACTTTGAGTTTACAGGATATTTTTTATAACCAAAAGTAGAAAATATATATATATTTTTTTAAATTTCCATTTTTTTCCACTTCTATCACAAAAAATAAAAAACTCAGCGGTGATAAAATACCACCAAAAGAAAGCTCTAGTTGTGTGAAAAAAGGACATACATTTCATTTGGGTACAGCATTGCATGCAATTACCAGTTGAAATAGTGCAGTGCTGTTTAGCAAACAATGGCCTGGCCATTAAGAGGGTTAAATTGTCCAGAGTGCAAGTGGTTAAACATCCTACTACCTTCTCCATTGTATGTTGTTTGTTGGTAAGATGCTGTAACCCAGGCTGGTCTAGTGTTGTTTGGAGGGTCTATGCATCACACTGACCTAATATTCAGCAAATATTCTTCAAAACAAGAATGGTCATCATAGTTGCGATCATCTCCCAAGGGCCCCTGCAACTAGAATTTCCTACAACTTTCTCTCTCTCTCTCTCTCTCTCTCTCTCTCTATATATATATATATTGTACATTGTATGTATGCGCTGTAGTATCTTTATTGTATGAATGTTTTTGCATTTCTATACTGATGTGTATCTATGCAAGATTGTGGTTATTGTTATTTGCTGGGTGCAGTAGTTTCTCTGCGTCCAATGACTTTTCTTGGATTGCTGGTTAAATTGCCAGAAAAGGAATCTCCTCTGGTCAGGGAGGCCTTGTCCTGGGTGGAGGCACTTCCAAAGTTATTATCAAAACCACTCTTCCACTTACCGAAGGTTCAAGTACTCCTAATTAGTAGAATGACAGCATTCAAATTATCTTCTTCAAATGTTACTTTATTTCAACACAAAGTTCATAAAACAACACCAGGTGATGTTTCATAGTAATAGCATGGTTACTACCTACTAAAGAGGTTCTTATATAAAACCACACGAATGGTTGTCTCATTAAAAACACTTGATACAGAGCCCCATATGTTTCATTAAACAAATTATTATTAAAATGGATCTACACTGCATCTGAGCACCACAAACCAAAAATGCTATTTAATTAATTTTTATTATTCAAAGCAAACTCATCCATCCATGGGCAGCACAATGGCTAATTGGTTAGCATAGCAGTACTAGAGTTGTTGGTTTGAATCCCGACCACGGCACTATTATGCTCCAAAGACATGCTGGTAGGTTAATTAGCTCCTGTCTAAATTGGCCCCAGTATGTGTATGTATGAATATGAGTTAAGAAGTGTAGATTGTAAGCTCCTTTAGTGTTAGTGACTGATGTGAATGCTCAATATATATGTAAAGTGCTGCGTAAATTGATGGCGCTATATAGGTACCTGTAATAATAATGTCTCCATGCTTTATGTTGTTCAGAAATCACTTTGAAAAACACCCCTTGCATTTCTGGCTGCAGCCATCTTGTTTAAGGGCAGATTATTCAAATAGCATTTACTTCTTGGAATCCATACACCCTTAGCTCAGGCACACAGGAAGAAGGGTGTGCTTGGCTGAGAAAACCCCTCCTCTCCTCCTGAACTCCTGAAGACTGCTGAGATGCATTGCATCATTTGCCCAGGCATGAAAACTAGGAAGTAACTAAGTAAGTATAAAAAAAATTTAAAACAAGCAAATAGAATATACTTTCTATTTACTAATGCTAGCAGCACAAGGATTAAAAATAGTCAATGTTGATTAAGAGATTGAAGTTCCACTTTAAGTATCCCAACCAGTCAAAGATAAGTTCTCACCTTGTAAATCAACTTTGACTAAGGACATACATGACACCTTGCTTCTTCATTGTATACTGTTTAAAAAAAGGCTAATATCCTATTTGTGATTTAACCCTTGTGGAGATTTTGTACAGATTTAGGTGTCCGTTTGTGAACCAGAGAATAGCTGCGATTCAACGGATCTCAGCTATTCTCTGGTCATTCACAGTTTATAACACTCAGGAGATCCTGTCAGCCCTTCTCTGGAGATCTGTGTTCTCCGTCCAGATTCTCCAGCCCAGAGCTGGAGAATCAGAGGGACCGAAAACTAAGCAGAGATAATTTACCTCTGCTTAGTAAACTGGTCTTTTACTATAATCTGGAGAGATTATAGTAAAATGAGCCGTTTTTCACAGTTTGTAGACCGTTATCCAGCGTTTGGAAACCGTTCTCCCTTCGTTCGGAGAACTGCTTCATAAACTGCATTCACAGGAGAACTTTGTTCTCCGAGAATGCCGGAGAACTGAGCAGCGATCTATTACCTCTGGTTCACAAACGGACACCTTAGCACTCTCCATAGATAATCATTGAATTTTTAGTACAAATTCAAACCAAGGAAATTCAGTAAAAACTATGTTTGAAGATACCGCATGTCAAGTGAGTGTGCAAGCAAAGTAATCTTATTTTATTATTAAACAATAGATGTTGAATTCCAGGGAATGTGATTTTGGCTGGCTTTATCTTCAGTTTATTATTCACTAATTTGACTTAATACATAAGGTGAATATTCACAAGCATATTGGGTCTATTATATGAATATAGAGTAAGTTATTGATAAATATACCTCTAAATTTCTCTTGTCTATAATAGTGATGATAATGAAAGAGATAAGTCACCTCACTGCAAACATAAAAAAGCTTTCACCCAGCTTGAGCTTCAAATTTAAAAAAAAAGTAAAGACTTTTTTCTCCTTTTTGTTGTTTTCATTTTTTTTAGACAATAGGGAAATATATGTTTTTTGCTTCTTAGTACGTTTTACTGTTTTATGTAAACAAACAAATATCAAATAATGGTAAAACACACACACAAAAAACCCCCAAAACATTACAATATACTGTTCCATAAACATTTTCAAGGTGCTATTTCAAACATGTTGTCTAATAGACGTGTGTTTTCTTTGTTACAAATTGATTTTCAGGAGAAAATTAGATTTTTGGAGTCTAATGTATACGAATCTCTGAAAGGACATATCAACCAAATTTTGCAAAAAAGAACAGCAACTTTTTTTAATCCCCCCGGAGCAGCGAATATACAAAATTAATTCTGAAGATACAGAGCGAACGTTGAAAACAAATTGATTCAGCATAACAAATATGACAAAACTAAATTCTTCAATGAACAAATGCATCCTAAATTAAACAAAAATTTCTGGTGTGCACATGACTATTGTTCAATACTCGTCAACTAACAAAAAAAAAAAGATACTCCCCCCCCCCAAAAAAAAAAAACAAATGATCACACAGAACATAAGAAAAAGACATTAAAGAGCCACACAAACTCCTTTAACCGCTTGCCTACAGGGCACTTTTACCCCCTTCCTGCCCAGGCCAATTTTCAGCTTTCAGCGATGTTGCACTTTGAATGACAAGTGAGCGGTCATGCAACACTGTACCCAAACAAAATTTTTATCTTTTTTTGAAAAATATAGATCATTCTTTTGTTGATTTTTAATCACCACTGGGTTTTTTATTTTTTTGCTAAACAAACTAAAAAAAGACTGAACATTTTGAAAAAATGTTTTTTTTGTAGTTTCTGTTATGAAATTTTGTATATAAGTCATTTTTCTCCTTCACTGATGTGTGCTAATGACGCTGTAGTGATGGGCACTTTTAAGCTGCACTGATGGGGACTGAAAGGCAGCATTCATACAGTCATGGCCGAAATTGTTGGCACCCTTGATATTTTTCCTGAAAATCAAGTATTTCACACAAAAAAGGTATTGCATTAACACATGTTTTGCTATACACATGTTTATTCCCTTTGTATGTATTGGAACAAATATAAAACAGAGGCAGAAAAGCAAATATGACATAATGTCACACAAAACCCCAAAAATGGGCTGGACAAAAGTATTGGCACCCTTAACTTAATATTTGGTTGCACACCCTTTGGAAAACATAACTGAAATCAGTCGCTTCCTATAACCATCAATAAGCTTCTGACACCTCTCACCCGGAATTTTGGACCACTCTTCCTTTGCAAACAGCTCCAGGTCTCTCTTATTGGAAGGACACCTTTTCCCAACAGCAATTTTAAGATCTCTCCACAGGTGTTCAATGGGATTTAGATCTGGGCTCATTGCTGGCCACTTCAGAACTCTCCAGCGCTTCTTTGCCATCCATTTCTGAGTGCTTTTTGACGTATGTTTGGGGTCATTGTCCTGCTGGAAGACCCAGGATCTTGGACGCAAACCCAGCTTTCTGACACTGGGCCCTACAGTGCGACCCAAAATCCTTTGGTAATCCTCAGATTTCATGATGCCTTGCACACAGTCAAGGCACCCAGTGCCAGAGGCAGCAAAACAACCCCAAAACATCATTGAACCTCCACCATATTTTACCGTAGGTACTGTGTTTTGTTCTTTGTAGGCCTCATTCCGTTTTCGGTAAACAGTAGAATGATGTGCTTTACCGAAAAGCTCTATCTTGGTCTCATCTGTCCACAAGACGTTTTCCCAGAAGGCTTTTGGCTTACTCAAGTACATTTTGGCAAACTGTAGTCTTGCTTTTTTATGTCTCTGTGTCAGCAGTGGGGTCCTCCTGGGTCTCCTGCCATAGCGTTTCATTTCATTTAAATGTCGACGGATAGTTCGCGCTGACACTGATGCTCCCTGAGCCTGCAGGACAGCTTGAATGTCTTTGGAACATGTTTGGGGCTGCTTATCCACCATCCGGACTATTCTGCGTTGCAATCTTTCATCAATTTTCCTCATCCGTCCACGACCAGGGAGATTAGCTACAGTGCCATGGGTTGCAAACTTCTTGATAATGTTGCGCACTGTGGACAAAGGCAAATCTAGTTCTCTGGAGATGGACTTGTAACCTTGAGATTGTTGATATTTTGCCACAATTTTGGTTCTCAGGTCCTCAGACAGTTCTCGTCTCCTCTTTCTGTTGTCCATGCTTAGTGTGGCACAGACAGACACACAATGCAAAGGTTAAGTGAACGTCTCTCCTTTTTATCTGCTTTCAGGTGTGATTTCTATATTGCCCACACCTGTTACTTGCCCCAGGTGAGTTTACAGGAGCATCACATGCTTGTAACATTCTTATTTATCCGCAGTTGTGAAAGGGTGCCAATACTTTTGTCCAGCCCATTTTTGGAGGTTTGTGTGACATTATGTCGAATTTGCTTTCTTTCCTCCCTTTTTTTGTTTTGTCCCAATACACACAAAGGGAATAAACATGTGTATAGCAAAACATGTGTTAATGCAATACGTTTCGTGAGAAATACATGATTTCCTGGAGAAATATCAAGGGTGCCAACAATTTCGGCCATGACTGTATATGGCACTGATAGGCAGCATTTATTGGCACTGATAGGCTGCACTGACTGGCACTGATAGGCAGCACTGATGGGCACTGATAGGCGGCATGGACTGGCACTGATAGCACTGATTGGTGGCACTGATAGGTGGCGCTGACTGGCACAGGTAGGCAACACTGACTGGCACTGATAGTTGGCACTGAAAGGCAGCTCTGATGGACACTGATATGTGACATTGATGTGCACTGATGGGTACTGGTATGTGGCACTGATGGGCACTGACAGGTGGCATTGATGGGCACTGACAGGTATCACTGATGGGGCTACACTAATCAGGTGCCCTGATGATCAGTGTAGATGTCCCCTCTGAGTAATGCCGCTCACTGGCTGTCCTCTCCTAACGTGCTGTCAGCGTGAGGAGAGGACTGCCAATAACCGGCATTTCCTGTTTAAATGCAATCAGCTGTGATTGGACAGCAGCCGATCAAATGACAGAGCCGAAGTCATCGGCTCTTTACTGTGATCGGTGATCCACTGTGTCCCTGGGACATGCATGCACAGTTAGAGTGGGAGGAAGTCATATGACGTCCTCCCAGAACGAGAGAACCACTGCCCGCCCGTCATTTCCTTATATGGTGGGCGAGAGGCGGTTAAAAGCTGAAACCGCACAACACAGCAAAAATTACATTTGTTTTAATTTTTATATGTAAACATTTAAAATTACATTAATTTGGATTTTTATCACTGCATTGAATACGTTTTTTTCCAGAATCAATATTGTAATGCCTTTATCAACGCATAAGTGCACCTTTCGTAACATGTTACATGCTAAACTCATATCCAGCGTGTAACATGGAAATGGACAGGCCCCCGCACCACCCAATCCCCATTGTGACAGCTAGAAGGGGATATTCTCCTCCCTGCTAGCTGTCACAATTTGAAAAAAAAAATCAGCCCTGCGGGGCTCCACTCACTTGGCCGTCTCATTCATTCTCAGTGTTCTGTGAATGAACTACAAGTCCTGACATTCTTTAAGGTTGTCGGCTTGAAGTTCTCAATTAACTATGCTGTGGCATGCCATGGTACTTCATTGATTCTTCCTGTCAGTACATCCTGTAAGGGCAAGCAGATATACTGACAGGCCTGCAGAAGACCTGTATGGCACCAGCAATCGGAGGCTCCAGAAACAATGCACATTTTATACCTGCAAAAAAATGTGCATTTATTATTTTTTGTCAAAAGGTGAACCTATCATTTAACACTACAAATCACAGGATAACATTGAACTGTTGCTGAGTTACAAACTGCTTTATTTCCCAGACAGAAGGACAAAAGTTAACTGCAGTACTGTTAATGGCAAACCGGCTCTGTTTTTAAATACGGATTATGACTTATCATGCTGTCCTGGTTCAATCACTGTATAGGTGGATATAAAAACACAACATATTTTATTTTGGGAAGGGGCACTTTGGTATCACCATTTCCAGAGAATCTTATCTGGCACTGATGCTGAATAAAAATAGGAAAGTTATGAAACATTCAATTAGCGGGCAATATGTATTGTCTGCATGTATGATTCAATCCATCACATTTACAGTAAATTCAATGCTTTTCCTGCATTTAGCATTTTATCAGTATTTACATTTTTAGAGGACCATATCCTGGCACTGGTGCTGAATAAAAATTTGAGAATTAGAGTGGGGCTTTTTGATATGATCACATTGGTTTCCAGAGAACCTTACCCGGCACTGGTGCTGAATAAAAATCAGAAAATTATGAAATCCAATAAGTTGGCAATGTGTCTTGCCTCCATGCATGATTCTATCTATCACATTTAAACTCAGTGCTTTCCCAGGATTTATAATATTTTGGCATGTTTTTTCTTTTTTAATTGCTAACATTCTTATTAAAAATTAAATAATGGCAAAAATAAAATGTAGCAATAAATGTATAAAACCTTAGCAAATTCTACTAGTTCTACACAACTAGTGAGCTAAAATTGCTCATGGCAGGCCAAGATTTAAACACAGCAGGTATAACAGAAATTATAAGCAAGACTTGTGAGCTGCTATATCAGATACTTTGTGCCAAACCAAAATACAAATTAGTGGATCGCCTACACCTAACACATACTCATACAAATGTGCCTACTACATATATAACCAAAATGTGCCGCGCCCCACTTTTACCAATATAGGTGTCCGTTTGTGAACCAGCGGTAATAGATCGCTGCTCAGTTCTCCGGCATTCTTGGAGAACACAGTTCTCCTGTGAATGCAGTTTATGAAGCAGTTATCAGAACTAAGGGAGAACGGTCTCCAAACTCTGAAAAACGGCTCATTTTACTATAATCTCTCGAGATTACAGTAAATGATCAGTTTAGTAAGCAGAGGTAAATTATCTCTGCTTAGTTTTCGGTCCCTCCGATTCTCCAGCTCTGGGCTGGAGAATCTGGAGGGAGAACACAGATCTCCAGAGAAGGGCTGACATGATCTCCTGAGTGTCATAAACTGTGAATGACCAGAGAATAGCTGAGATCTGTTGAATCGCAGCTATTCTGTGTGTCATAAACGGACACCATAATTCATAAATATGTGCAATTTCACTCAAATAATATATAAGTGCAATTTTACACAAATCCACTATATAAATAACAAAAAATTGTCCATATATAATTCTTTACAATTTTTGTGTTCACTTTAATATTTGTATTTAGTGCTTCTTAATCCACCTTCAGTGTCAAAATTCACTTCAAAACATCGTTTGTGCTCTCACCTCAAATATATGACCAAATCATTAAGTGAGGTCATATAAAGCCTGTGTCCCTTTAATTGGATTAAGTGTGGATGGGATGGTATCCAGCTGAATAGGACCCCCTTCGCTCACCTAGTGGCTCTCCTCCATCTGTGGGTATGTTAAGAGAATACAAACAAAAATAAAGGCAGTGCAAACCATTTTTATAAAAAAGAAAAAAGTCCAAATAAGTCCCAAATAAAAGTCTCTTGTTTTTTTTTAAAAAAACTTGCTACAAAAATTGTGACTCCCAATGTGCTCACATCATCTGTAGTGGTTCAAATATTCACCCACTCACCCAATCAGGTGATTTCCCAGGTTGGTAATAGCTTTAGGAATCAGAAACACACTTTGGAGGTAGGATGGGATCTTCACAGTTATATAACACTGAGCGAATCTCCAATATCTTCAATATCTTTCTGAACAATCCCTCTCGAGTGGATGAAAAAAAGAAAAGAAAAAACAAATTGTGTAATACTGCATAAACTAAAAAACAGTACTAATGTTCATCATTCCACTCGCATTTAAAAATTGATCACAAGCTGAATTTCAGCAGTAGTGATATCCTGCGTGTAGCCAACTGGTGTCACTACAGAACCATCAAGCGTCGTGACGTCAAAGCCCCTCCCCTATGCAATACGCTACCGAGTCACATGGCTTCATCAAGGGGAATAAACATAGTGCTTTATTCTTATACCAAGCATTTATTGTGCTAAAATGTTACTCTCACATGTGCAGTATGTAAAAGCGCTTTATGCAGTGTAATTGTCTCCAATACCGCTACTGATTCTGTCCTGTGTGCAGCCAGCTGGTATCTCTAGATCAGGAGGATAAGAACATCTAGTCTACAGTGTCTTCAAATATGGTAATATTTCACCTGTCACTTACTTATTAGCTTCAGTCCTATAATGAAAGAATATGTACACGTAGGGGGTTATCTACTAAAACTGGAGAGTGCAAAAGCTAGTGTAGCTGTGCATAGAAACCAATCAGCTTTCAGGTTTTACACCCTGGTCATATCAAAGCCAATTTTGAAATCATGCGACCTGGAGTGAAGGTGCACGATTTCAAAGTTGGGTGACTTGCCAATTTCAGATGCGATTTGAAAGACATTTGACACAGATGTCTCTGCAAATCACGCCAAAGTAGTACATGTACTACTGTAGAAATCAGTGCGATTCCGACCAAGTCGGAACTGCACCAATTTGCTCTAATTGCGGACAATAGGGTGCGAATTATAACTAATACAAAAAGTGCGCTGTTCACTTAAAACCCCAATGATATAAGTACTAAAATGACCATGTTTTCAATTAATGTGTGTATGATAATACAAAAAAATCACCATAGTATATCATATAAATCAATAAACATTGCACAGATGAACAAATATTGGTATGAGTTTAGGGAGTAGAGAGATAGATCTGGGTGTCATCGACGTAGTCATACAGTCATTCTAAAATCCCAAAAAACAGCTATCGTCCAGGATTTCATCACAGGACCTTTAGCTTTTTTAGTGATCCAAGATTTTAATTTCAAATTTCTAGAATTATTCCCAAAGTAATGGGTATGAAATTCAAACCTGTGAATAGACAGAAACAGCAATATAATCAAAACAGATGGGGAAAACGTTTTAAGAATCTAATCATGGGGAATTAGCAAAGGTTTAAGAAATATAGATACTGACAAATTAAATAATTTCTGTAAAGAAAGGAATACAAGCTTCCTATTGCTGTTCTCCTTGTGGAAATGCTAGCTCCCAAGGCTGAAAAGTTGTCCGTCTAACTTCAATGTATCCTAGTCACTGACCCAGAAAAGGCCTGAAGATCAACAATTCTCACTTCAGTGCCTCAGGTCAAAAAATTAAAACATAATTATTTCATGACAGCTTTCCCCTAATGTGGTAATTAGAGATGAGCGAAGTATTCAAAAATTCGATTCGACTGATTCGGCGAATTCGTGGAAAAATTTCGATTCGAGTCGAATATATTCGCTGTGAATTTAACTTAAAAAAGGGTGTTTCTAGGCTTCAGAGAGACTTAATATTAGTGCTGAACACTGTACCTTTAATTTAAATGCCCTTGGAGTCTGCTGGGGAAGAGAAATAATACTGTCAGGCAGTATGACATGCAGATGAGTGCCGTCGATCTTAGAATCACCGCACACTTCACTCATTTGGCCAGTCACGGGGCCAAAACCAGAGTGTGGAGCCACAGTGTGGCGGTGGAGGCAGCAGCAATGGGAGGCCATACAGCACCCTATGACAAAAATGGAAACCACCAGCAGTGTGAGGAGACCTGAAAGTGGCACATGGCAGAGTGTGGCGATAGAGACAGCAGCAATGGGAGGCCGTACAGGGACCCATGACACACTCTGGACCTGGCAGCAGCATGAGGAGGCGGTACAGGGGCCCATGGCAGATTACGGGCCTGGCAGCAGCATGAGGAGTCGGTACGGGGGCCCATGGCAGATTACAGGCCTGGCAGCAGCAATGGGAGGCCGTACAGGGACCCATGACACAATCTGGACCTGGCAGCAGCATGGGGAGGCGGTACAGGGGCCCATGACAGATTACGGGCCTGGCAGCAGCATTTGGAGTCGGTACGGGGGCCCATGACACACTCTGGACCTGGCAGCAGCATGAGGAGGCGGTACAGGGGCGCATGACAGATTACGAGCCTGGCAGCAGCAACTTGGACAGGAGGACGTTCAGTTTCTGCACCGTCTGGTGCGTGCTCGCAAACTGTTGTCTCTTGGAAACGGATTCCAAGAAAGACTGCTGACGGAATCCGTGAAGAGGAGTAGCAGGAGAAGGAGCATCTGAACGAGCGGAATATGCCAACAAGCGACAACAGGGGCCCATGACAGATTACGGGCCTGGCAGCAGCATGAGGAGTCGGTACGGGGGCCCATGGCAGATTAGGGGCCTGGCAGCAGCTATGGGAGGCCCGTAATCTGCCAGCACCCTATGACAAAAAATGGAACCCACCAGCAGTGTGAGGAGACCTGAAAGTGGCACATGGCAGAGTGTGGCGATGGAGACAGCAGCAATGGGAGGCCGTACAGGGACCCATGACAGACTCTGGACCTGGCAGCAGCATGAGGAGGCGGTATAGGGGCCCATGGCAGATTAGGGGCCTGGCAGCAGCTATGGGAGGCCCGTAATCTGCCAGCACCCTATGACAAAAAATGGAATACACCAGCAGTGTGAGGAGACCTGAAAGTGGCACATGGCAGAGTGTGGCGATGGAGACAGCAGCAATGGGAGGCCGTACAGGGACCCATGAGAGACTCTGGACCTGGCAGCAGCATGAGGAGGCGGTATAGGGGCCGATGGCAGATTAGAGGCCTGGCAGCAGCTATGGGAGGCCCGTAATCTGCCAGCACCCTATGACAAAAAATGGAACACACCAGCAGTGTGAGGAGACCTGAAAGTGGCACATGTTTGGGGCATGATTCATGGCGGATTTAGTCAGTTGTGTCAGGAACTGGTGGTTTGAAATCCAGACTAATCCACGCCTGATTCATTTTCACAAACGTCAGTCTCTCCACACTTTGGGTGGACAGTCGTGTCCTCCGCGGAGTTGCAATACCTCCTGCCGCACTAAACACGCGCTCCGATGCCACGCTACTGGCCGGGCATGACAGCCTTTCAAGGGCAAATTCAGCTAGTTGGGGCCAAAGGTCAAGTTTCGTTGCCCAGTAGTCAAGGGGATTGTCTACCTCGGTTGGCAGGGTGCTGTCCAAGTAGGCCTAAGCCTGTTGTTTGAGGTCCTGCTCCAGGTCCACCTGATGCTGCTGCTGCTGCTGCTGCGGCTGGTTAGTAGTTTCCTCACTGCGCTGGTGAAGAAAGCTACTCATCATCGACTGCAGACTGAGGCAGCCGCTGCTGGTGGAGCTGCCACTGCTCCTACACCCCCACCCCTCCCCTGCTGCCATGGCAGCGGAACGCGAGCGCACAGGGCCCACAGTGTCTGAGGATGGACGTTGGCGCAGACAGGCAGAGACCAGCTGACTACATAGGTGGTTTTTATAGTACGTTATTTTGGCCTCCCTCTCAGCAGGTGTGAAAAAGGCCACCATTTTTGAACGGTAGCGAGGGTCCAACAAGGTGGACAGCCAAAAGTCATCCCTCTGTCTGATGGTTATTATTCGGCTGTCGCTACGCAAGCAACCGAGCATGCTATGGGCCATTTGTGCCAAGGAATGCGAGGGACTCCCTGCCTCCATCTCCACAGCATACTGCCACGGTGCGTCTGGGTCCTCTGTCTCCTCCTCCTCCTCCTCTACCAGATGCTCCTGCTCCTCCACTCCTGTCCGCTGAGTGGAAAAACCACCCATTTCACTCAATATTTCCTGAGCACCAATGTCCTCCTCTACCTCCTCCTCTTCTTCCTGTCCTGCCCCCACAGGGGTCATGTGGCGTTGAGATCTGTGCGCCACGTCTACCGCACCCTGACCAGCCATTGTTAACAGCATTTGTTCCAGGACGTGCAACAGAGGAATGACGTCGTTCATCCCATAGTCCTGGCGACTCACGAATAGCGTGGCCTCCTCAAAGGGCCTGAGCAAGCGCAGGTGTCACGCATGAGCTGCCAATGGCTGACATCTAAGTTACACAGGGAGTACCTTTATCCGCTTTTAACATCAGGAAATCGCTGTTCGTAAAGGCGGTCTAACATATGTAGGGTTGAATTCCACCTTGTTGCAACGTCACAGCATGAGGAGTCGGTACGGGGGCCCATGGCAGATTACGTGCCTGGCAGCAGCAATGGGAGGCCCGTAATCTGCCAGCACCCTATGTCAAAAAATTCAACACACCAGCAGTGTGAGGAGACCTGAAAGTGGCACATGGCAGAGTGTGGCTATGGAGACAGCAGCAATGGGAGGCCGTACAGGGACCCATGACACACTCTGGACTTGGCAGCAGCATGAGGAGGCGGTATAGGGGCCCATGGCAGATTAGGGGCCTGGCAGCAGCAATGGGAGGCCCGTAATCTGCCAGCACCCTATGTCAAAAAATTCTACACACCAGCAGTGTGAGGAGACCTGAAAGTGGCACATGGCAGAGTGTGGCGATGGAGACAGCAGCAATGGGAGGCCGTACAGGGACCCATGAGAGACTCTGGACCTGGCAGCAGCATGAGGAGGCGGTATATAGGGGCCTATGGCAGATTAGGGGCCTGGCAGCAGCTATAGGAGGCCCGTAATCTGCCAGCACCCTATGTCAAAAAATTCTACACACCAGCAGTGTGAGGAGACCTGAAAGTGGCACATGGCAGAGTGTGGCGATGGAGACAGCAGCAATGGGAGGCCGTACAGGGACCCATGAGAGACTCTGGACCTGGCAGCAGCATGAGGAGGCGGTATATAGGGGCCTATGGCAGATTAGGGGCCTGGCAGCAGCTATAGGAGGCCCGTAATCTGCCAGCACCCTATGTCAAAAAATTCTACACACCAGCAGTGTGAGGAGACCTGAAAGTGGCACATGGCAGAGTGTGGCGATGGAGACAGCAGCAATGGGAGGCCGTACAGGGACCCATGAGAGACTCTGGACCTGGCAGCAGCATGAGGAGACGGTATATAGGGGCCTATGGCAGATTAGGGGCCTGGCAGCAGCTATAGGAGGCCCATAATCTGCCAGCACCCTATGTCAAAAAATTCAACACACCAGCAGTGTGAGGAGACCTGAAAGTGGCACATGGCATGAGACACTGTGGACCTGGCAGCAGCATGAGGAGGCGGTATATAGGGGCCCATGTCAGATTAGGGGCCTGGCAGCAGCTATGGGAGGCCCGTAATCTGCCAGCACCCTATGTCAAAAAATTCAACACACCAGCAGCGTGTGAGGAGACCTGAAAGTGGCACATGGCAGAGTGTGGCGATGGAGACAGCAGCAATGGGAGGCCGTACAGGGACCCATGACAGACTCTGGACTTGGCAGCAGCATGAGGAGGCGGTATATAGGGGCCTATGGCAGATTAGGGGCCTGGCAGCAGCTATAGGAGGCCCGTAATCTGCCAGCACCCTATGTCAAAAAATTCAACACACCAGCAGTGTGAGGAGACCTGAAAGTGGCACATGGCAGAGTGTGGCGATGGAGACAGCAGCAATGGGAGGCCGTACAGGGACCCATGAGAGACTCTGGACCTGGCAGCAGCATGAGGAGGTGGTATATAGGGGCCTATGGCAGATTAGGGGCCTGGCAGCAGCTATAGGAGGCCCGTAATCTGCCAGCACCCTATGTCAAAAAATTCTACACACCAGCAGTGTGAGGAGACCTGAAAGTGGCACATGGCAGAGTGTGGCGATGGAGACAGCAGCAATGGGAGGCCGTACAGGGACCCATGAGAGACTCTGGACCTGGCAGCAGCATGAGGAGGCGGTATATAGGGGCCTATGGCAGATTAGGGGCCTGGCAGCAGCTATAGGAGGCCCGTAATCTGCCAGCACCCTATGTCAAAAAATTCTACACACCAGCAGTGTGAGGAGACCTGAAAGTGGCACATGGCAGAGTGTGGCGATGGAGACAGCAGCAATGGGAGGCCGTACAGGGACCCATGAGAGACTCTGGACCTGGCAGCAGCATGAGGAGGCGGTATATAGGGGCCTATGGCAGATTAGGGGCCTGGCAGCAGCTATAGGAGGCCCATAATCTGCCAGCACCCTATGTCAAAAAATTCAACACACCAGCAGTGTGAGGAGACCTGAAAGTGGCACATGGCATGAGACACTGTGGACCTGGCAGCAGCATGAGGAGGCGGTATATAGGGGCCCATGGCAGATTAGGGGCCTGGCAGCAGCTATGGGAGGCCCGTAATCTGCCAGCACCCTATGTCAAAAAATTCTACACACCAGCAGTGTGTGAGGAGACCTGAAAGTGGCACATGGCAGAGTGTGGCGATGGAGACAGCAGCAATGGGAGGCCGTACAGGAACCCATGAGAGACTCTGGACCTGGCAGCAGCATGAGGAGGCGGTATATAGGGGCCTATGGCAGATTAGGGGCCTGGCAGCAGCTATAGGAGGCCCGTAATCTGCCAGCACCCTATGTCAAAAAATTCTACACACCAGCAGTGTGTGAGGAGACCTGAAAGTGGCACATGGCAGAGTGTGGCGATGGAGACAGCAGCAATGGGAGGCCGTACAGGGACCCATGAGAGACTCTGGACCTGGCAGCAGCATGAGGAGGCGGTATATAGGGGCCTATGGCAGATTAGGGGCCTGGCAGCAGCTATAGGAGGCCCGTAATCTGCCAGCACCCTATGTCAAAAAATTCTACACACCAGCAGTGTGAGGAGACCTGAAAGTGGCACATGGCAGAGTGTGGCGATGGAGACAGCAGCAATGGGAGGCCGTACAGGGACCCATGAGAGACTCTGGACCTGGCAGCAGCATGAGGAGGCGGTATATAGGGGCCTATGGCAGATTAGGGGCCTGGCAGCAGCTATAGGAGGCCCGTAATCTGCCAGCACCCTATGTCAAAAAATTCTACACACCAGCAGTGTGAGGAGACCTGAAAGTGGCACATGGCAGAGTGTGGCGATGGAGACAGCAGCAATGGGAGGCCGTACAGGGACCCATGAGAGACTCTGGACCTGGCAGCAGCATGAGGAGGCGGTATATAGGGGCCTATGGCAGATTAGGGGCCTGGCAGCAGCTATAGGAGGCCCGTAATCTGCCAGCACCCTATGTCAAAAAACTCTACACACCAGCAGTGTGTGAGGAGACCTGAAAGTGGCACATGGCAGAGTGTGGCGATGGAGACAGCAGCAATGGGAGGCCGTACAGGGACCCATGAGAGACTCTGGACCTGGCAGCAGCATGAGGAGGCGGTATATAGGGGCCCATGGCAGATTAGGGGCCTGGCAGCAGCAATGGGAGGCCCGTAATCTGCCAACACCCTATGTCAAAAAATTCTACACACCAGCAGTGTGTGAGGAGACCTGAAAGTGGCACATGGCAGAGTGTGGCGATGGAGACAGCAGCAATGGGAGGCCGTACAGGGACCCATGAGAGACTCTGGACCTGGCAGCAGCATGAGGAGGCGGTATATAGGGGTCTATGGCAGATTAGGGGCCTGGCAGCAGCTATAGGAGGCCCGTAATCTGCCAGCACCCTATGTCAAAAAATTCAACACACCAGCAGTGTGAGGAGACCTGAAAGTGGCACATGGCAGAGTGTGGCGATGGAGACAGCAGCAATGGGAGGCCGTACAGGGACCCATGACAGACTCTGGACCTGGCAGCAGCATGAGGAGGCGGTATATAGGGGCCTATGGCAGATTAGGGGCCTGGCAGCAGCTATGGGAGGCCCGTAATCTGCCAGCACCCTATGTCAAAAAATTCTACACACCAGCAGTGTGTGAGGAGACCTGAAAGTGGCACATGGCAGAGTGTGGCGATGGAGACAGCAGCAATGGGAGGCCGTACAGGGACCCATGAGAGACTCTGGACCTGGCAGCAGCATGAGGAGGCGGTATATAGGGGCCCATGGCAGATTAGGGGCCTGGCAGCAGCAATGGGAGGCCCGTAATCTGCCAACACCCTATGTCAAAAAATTCTACACACCAGCAGTGTGTGAGGAGACCTGAAAGTGGCACATGGCAGAGTGTGGCGATGGAGACAGCAGCAATGGGAGGCCGTACAGGGACCCATGAGAGACTCTGGACCTGGCAGCAGCATGAGGAGGCGGTATATAGGGGCCTATGGCAGATTAGGGGCCTGGCAGCAGCTATAGGAGGCCCATAATCTGCCAGCACCCTATGTCAAAAAATTCAACACACCAGCAGTGTGAGGAGACCTGAAAGTGGCACATGGCATGAGACACTGTGGACCTGGCAGCAGCATGAGGAGGCGGTATATAGGGGCCCATGGCAGATTAGGGGCCTGGCAGCAGCTATGGGAGGCCCGTAATCTGCCAGCACCCTATGTCAAAAAATTCTACACACCAGCAGTGTGTGAGGAGACCTGAAAGTGGCACATGGCAGAGTGTGGCGATGGAGACAGCAGCAATGGGAGGCCGTACAGGGACCCATGAGAGACTCTGGACCTGGCAGCAGCATGAGGAGGCGGTATATAGGGGCCTATGGCAGATTAGGGGCCTGGCAGCAGCTATAGGAGGCCCGTAATCTGCCAGCACCCTATGTCAAAAAATTCTACACACCAGCAGTGTGTGAGGAGACCTGAAAGTGGCACATGGCAGAGTGTGGCGATGGAGACAGCAGCAATGGGAGGCCGTACAGGGACCCATGAGAGACTCTGGACCTGGCAGCAGCATGAGGAGGCGGTATATAGGGGCCTATGGCAGATTAGGGGCCTGGCAGCAGCTATAGGAGGCCCGTAATCTGCCAGCACCCTATGTCAAAAAATTCTACACACCAGCAGTGTGAGGAGACCTGAAAGTGGCACATGGCAGAGTGTGGCGATGGAGACAGCAGCAATGGGAGGCCGTACAGGGACCCATGAGAGACTCTGGACCTGGCAGCAGCATGAGGAGGCGGTATATAGGGGCCTATGGCAGATTAGGGGCCTGGCAGCAGCTATAGGAGGCCCGTAATCTGCCAGCACCCTATGTCAAAAAATTCTACACACCAGCAGTGTGAGGAGACCTGAAAGTGGCACATGGCAGAGTGTGGCGATGGAGACAGCAGCAATGGGAGGCCGTACAGGGACCCATGAGAGACTCTGGACCTGGCAGCAGCATGAGGAGGCGGTATATAGGGGCCTATGGCAGATTAGGGGCCTGGCAGCAGCTATAGGAGGCCCGTAATCTGCCAGCACCCTATGTCAAAAAATTCTACACACCAGCAGTGTGTGAGGAGACCTGAAAGTGGCACATGGCAGAGTGTGGCGATGGAGACAGCAGCAATGGGAGGCCGTACAGGGACCCATGAGAGACTCTGGACCTGGCAGCAGCATGAGGAGGCGGTATATAGGGGCCTATGGCAGATTAGGGGCCTGGCAGCAGCAATGGGAGGCCCGTAATCTGCCAACACCCTATGTCAAAAAATTCTACACACCAGCAGTGTGTGAGGAGACCTGAAAGTGGCACATGGCAGAGTGTGGCGATGGAGACAGCAGCAATGGGAGGCCGTACAGGGACCCATGAGAGACTCTGGACCTGGCAGCAGCATGAGGAGGCGGTATATAGGGGCCTATGGCAGATTAGGGGCCTGGCAGCAGCTATAGGAGGCCCGTAATCTGCCAGCACCCTATGTCAAAAAATTCAACACACCAGCAGTGTGAGGAGACCTGAAAGTGGCACATGGCAGAGTGTGGCGATGGAGACAGCAGCAATGGGAGGCCGTACAGGGACCCATGACAGACTGTGGACCTGGCAGCAGCATGAGGAGGCGGTATATAGGGGCCTATGGCAGATTAGGGGCCTGGCAGCAGCTATGGGAGGCCCGTAATCTGCCAGCACCCTATGTCAAAAAATTCTACACACCAGCAGTGTGTGAGGAGACCTGAAAGTGGCACATGGCAGAGTGTGGCGATGGAGACAGCAGCAATGGGAGGCCGTACAGGGACCCATGAGAGACTCTGGACCTGGCAGCAGCATGAGGAGGCGGTATATAGGGGCCCATGGCAGATTAGGGGCCTGGCAGCAGCAATGGGAGGCCCGTAATCTGCCAACACCCTATGTCAAAAAATTCTACACACCAGCAGTGTGTGAGGAGACCTGAAAGTGGCACATGGCAGAGTGTGGCGATGGAGACAGCAGCAATGGGAGGCCGTACAGGGACCCATGAGAGACTCTGGACCTGGCAGCAGCATGAGGAGGCGGTATATAGGGGCCTATGGCAGATTAGGGGCCTGGCAGCAGCTATAGGAGGCCCGTAATCTGCCAGCACCCTATGTCAAAAAATTCAACACACCAGCAGTGTGAGGAGACCTGAAAGTGGCACATGGCATGAGACACTGTGGACCTGGCAGCAGCATGAGGAGGCGGTATATAGGGGCCCATGGCAGATTAGGGGCCTGGCAGCAGCTATGGGAGGCCCGTAATCTGCCAGCACCCTATGTCAAAAAATTCTACACACCAGCAGTGTGTGAGGAGACCTGAAAGTGGCACATGGCAGAGTGTGGCGATGGAGACAGCAGCAATGGGAGGCCGTACAGGGACCCATGAGAGACTCTGGACCTGGCAGCAGCATGAGGAGGCGGTATATAGGGGCCTATGGCAGATTAGGGGCCTGGCAGCAGCTATAGGAGGCCCGTAATCTGCCAGCACCCTATGTCAAAAAATTCTACACACCAGCAGTGTGTGAGGAGACCTGAAAGTGGCACATGGCAGAGTGTGGCGATGGAGACAGCAGCAATGGGAGGCCGTACAGGGACCCATGAGAGACTCTGGACCTGGCAGCAGCATGAGGAGGCGGTATATAGGGGCCTATGGCAGATTAGGGGCCTGGCAGCAGCTATAGGAGGCCCGTAATCTGCCAGCACCCTATGTCAAAAAATTCTACACACCAGCAGTGTGAGGAGACCTGAAAGTGGCACATGGCAGAGTGTGGCGATGGAGACAGCAGCAATGGGAGGCCGTACAGGGACCCATGAGAGACTCTGGACCTGGCAGCAGCATGAGGAGGCGGTATATAGGGGCCTATGGCAGATTAGGGGCCTGGCAGCAGCTATAGGAGGCCCGTAATCTGCCAGCACCCTATGTCAAAAAATTCTACACACCAGCAGTGTGAGGAGACCTGAAAGTGGCACATGGCAGAGTGTGGCGATGGAGACAGCAGCAATGGGAGGCCGTACAGGGACCCATGAGAGACTCTGGACCTGGCAGCAGCATGAGGAGGCGGTATATAGGGGCCTATGGCAGATTAGGGGCCTGGCAGCAGCTATAGGAGGCCCGTAATCTGCCAGCACCCTATGTCAAAAAATTCTACACACCAGCAGTGTGTGAGGAGACCTGAAAGTGGCACATGGCAGAGTGTGGCGATGGAGACAGCAGCAATGGGAGGCCGTACAGGGACCCATGAGAGACTCTGGACCTGGCAGCAGCATGAGGAGGCGGTATATAGGGGCCTATGGCAGATTAGGGGCCTGGCAGCAGCAATGGGAGGCCCGTAATCTGCCAACACCCTATGTCAAAAAATTCTACACACCAGCAGTGTGTGAGGAGACCTGAAAGTGGCACATGGCAGAGTGTGGCGATGGAGACAGCAGCAATGGGAGGCCGTACAGGGACCCATGAGAGACTCTGGACCTGGCAGCAGCATGAGGAGGCGGTATATAGGGGCCTATGGCAGATTAGGGGCCTGGCAGCAGCTATAGGAGGCCCGTAATCTGCCAGCACCCTATGTCAAAAAATTCAACACACCAGCAGTGTGAGGAGACCTGAAAGTGGCACATGGCAGAGTGTGGCGATGGAGACAGCAGCAATGGGAGGCCGTACAGGGACCCATGACAGACTGTGGACCTGGCAGCAGCATGAGGAGGCGGTATATAGGGGCCTATGGCAGATTAGGGGCCTGGCAGCAGCTATGGGAGGCCCGTAATCTGCCAGCACCCTATGTCAAAAAATTCTACACACCAGCAGTGTGTGAGGAGACCTGAAAGTGGCACATGGCAGAGTGTGGCGATGGAGACAGCAGCAATGGGAGGCCGTACAGGGACCCATGAGAGACTCTGGACCTGGCAGCAGCATGAGGAGGCGGTATATAGGGGCCCATGGCAGATTAGGGGCCTGGCAGCAGCAATGGGAGGCCCGTAATCTGCCAACACCCTATGTCAAAAAATTCTACACACCAGCAGTGTGTGAGGAGACCTGAAAGTGGCACATGGCAGAGTGTGGCGATGGAGACAGCAGCAATGGGAGGCCGTACAGGGACCCATGAGAGACTCTGGACCTGGCAGCAGCATGAGGAGGCGGTATATAGGGGCCTATGGCAGATTAGGGGCCTGGCAGCAGCTATAGGAGGCCCGTAATCTGCCAGCACCCTATGTCAAAAAATTCAACACACCAGCAGTGTGAGGAGACCTGAAAGTGGCACATGGCAGAGTGTGGCGATGGAGACAGCAGCAATGGGAGGCCGTACAGGGACCCATGACAGACTCTGGACCTGGCAGCAGCATGAGGAGGCGGTATATAGGGGCCTATGGCAGATTAGGGGCCTGGCAGCAGCTTTAGGAGGCCCGTAATCTGCCAGCACCCTATGTCAAAAAATTCTACACACCAGCAGTGTGTGAGGAGACCTCAAAGTGGCACATGTTTGAGGCATGATTCATGGCGGATTTAGTCAGTTGTGTCAGGAACGGGTGGTTTGAAATCCAGACTAATCCACGCCTGATTCATTTTCACAAACGTGAGTCTCTCCACACTTTGGGTGGACAGTCGTGTCATCCGCGGAGTTACAATACCTCCTGCCGCACTAAACACGCGCTCCGATGCCACGCTACTGACCGGGCATGACAGCCTTTCAAGGGCAAATTCAGCTAGTTGGGGCCAAAGGTCAAGTTTCGTTGACCAGTAGTCAAGGGGATTGTCTACCTCGGTTGGCAGGGTGCTGTCCAAGTAGGCCCAAGCCTGTTTTTTGAGGTCCTGCTCCAGGTCCACCTGATGCTGCTGCTGCTGCTGCTGCGGCTGGTTAGTAGTTTCCTCACTGCGCTGGTGAAGAAAGCTACTCATCATCGACTGCAGACTGAGGCAGCCGCTGCTGGTGGAGCTGGCACTGCTCCTACCACCCCACCCCTCCCCTGCTGCCATGGCAGCGGAACGCGAGCGCACAGGGCCCACAGTGTCTGAGGATGGACGTTGGCGCACAAAGGCAGAGACCAACTGACTACATAGGTGGTTTTTATAGTACGTTATTTTGGCCTCCCTCTCAGCAGGTGTGAAAAAGGCCACCATTTTGGAACGGTAGCGAGGGTCCAACAAGGTGGACAGCCAAAAGTCATCCCTCTGTCTGATGGTTATTATTCGGCTGTCGCTACGCAAGCAACCGAGCATGCTATGGGCCATTTGTGCCAAGGAATGCGAGGGACTCCCTGCCTCCATCTCCACAGCATACTGCCACGGTGCGTCTGGGTCCTCTGTCTCCTCCTCCTCCTCCTCTACCAGATGCTCCTGCTCCTCCACTCCTGTCCGCTGAGTGGAAAAACCACCCATTTCACTCAATAATTCCTGAGCACAAATGTCCTCCTCTACCTCCTCCTCTTCTTCCTGTCCTGCCCCCACAGGGGTCATGTGGCGTTGAGATCTGTGCGCCACGTCTACCGCACCCTGACCAGCCATTGTTAACAGCATTTGTTCAAGGACGTGCAACAGAGGAATGACGTCGTTCATCCCATAGTCCTGCCGACTCACGAATAGCGTGGCCTCCTCAAAGGGCCTGAGCAAGCGGCAGGTGTCACGCATGAGCTGCCAATGGCTGACATCGAAGTTACACAGGGGAGTACCTTTATCCGCTTGTAACATCAGGAAATCGGTGATGGCCTTTCGCTGTTCGTAAAGGCGGTCTAACATGTGTAGGGTTGAATTCCACCTTGTTGCAACGTCGCAGATCAGGCGATGCTGTGGAATTCCGTTCTGCCGCTGCAGCTCAAGGAGGGTGTGCTTTGCGGTGTAGGAATGGCTGAAATGCATGCAAAGTTTACGTGACATTTTAAGGATGTCTTGCAGTGGGATGGTGGATTTTAGGAACCGCTTGACAACCAGATTGAACACGTGAGCCATGCATGGCGCATGGCACAACCTTCCTTGACGCAGAGCAGACACCATGTTCTTTCCGTTGTCGGTCAACATGGTTCCGATTTTCAGTTTGCGCGGAGACAGCCATCTGTCGATTTCTCTGTTCATTACACTCAGAAGTTCCTCCCCTGTGTGACTACGTTCGCCAAGGCATACCAGGTGCAGAACAGCGTGACACCGTTGCGCCCTGCACATGTGATATGCCGGTTGGGTAATGGGACTTGGCACGGGGGTGGCGGCTGAGGACACGGCGGAAGAAGAGGTGGTAGAGGCGGACATCTTTGCCGGACCAAGGACGTGCAAACGTGGAGGCAAAAGCGGCGTGACCTGTCCAAGTTGCTGGTGCGGCTGTGACGGCACCACGTTCACCCAGTGGGCCGTAAATGACATGTACTGTCCCTGACCGTAGTTACAGCTCCACACGTCGGCGCTGCCGTGCACTTTGGCAGAGACCGACATGCTCAAAGACTGGCCCACCATGTCTTCTACATGTGAATGCAGGGCTGGCACTGCCTTTTTGGCGAAGAAATGACGGCTTGGCACTCTCCACCGCGGCGCGGCACAAGCCATCATTTCTCTGAAAGGTGCTGAGTCCACCACTTGGAAAGGGAGGGACTGCAGCACCAGCAACTTGGACAGGAGGACGTTCAGCTTTTGCACCGTCGGGTGCGTGCTCGCAAACTGTTGTCTCTTGGAAACGGATTCCAAGAAAGACTGCTGACGGAATCCGTGAAGAGGAGTAGCAGGAGAAGGAGCATCTGAACGAGCGGAAGATGCCAACGAGCGACAACTCCCCTCAGCAGAGGTGTTGGAGCCTTGACTGGCTGATGGAGGGCGATTGACGTCGGGTGACGGAGCAAGTAACGGAGCGGGTGATGGAGCGGGGGCTGGGGCGGGCAGAACCGCCGTATCTTTATCACGGTTTTCCCAGGCCACCAAATGGCGACGCTGCATATGCTGCCGCAACGCTGTAGTCCCAACATGGGCCCCCTGGCCACGCTTGACTTTCTGGCCACATAGTCGACATACGGCTACGTTTACTTCCTCGGGTGGCTTGACGAAAAATTGCCACACCGCCGAGTAGGAAACTTTGCCCTCGATACTCCTCACTGGCTGACTGCTGCTTCCTCCGTGCACACCGGCACCACTACTGGCCGTGGTGGTAGGCTGCAGTGGAGCTGGTGCTCTACTCCGTGGCCGTTTGGCTCCACTGACACTGCTTCCACTGACACTGCTGCGACCCTGCTGCTGTCTCCTGGGCAACCCACCGACTGTTTTGCTTGCTGCCAAGCTGCCACCCTCTTCTCCTGATGATGCGGAAGAAATTGCCTGATGACGACGAGGCTGCCAAGTGCGATCAACCTCCTCATCATCAAGTAGGGTCTCCGCCTCACTACTAGCCCCCTCGGCTGCGTCTGGGTCAGGAGACAGACCTGTCTCTAGACCGGCTACCGAGCCACTCTCCTCGCCACTACTTCTTCGCCTGGCTGCTGAAAAGGCGGATGTCTCCCCCCGTTCCTGACCGCCCTCTGTTAGCTCTTCCTCACTGTACAGTGGGGCTGAGCCCACAGCATGCGATACTTCGCTTGGTGAGGGAACACCAAAGGACAGGGGCAGGTAGAGGACACGTGATTTCAGTGGGCTTGGTCCCGGGCCATGCCAACTAACGGTTGTGTCTGACGTACCCACCGACCGTTGGCTGTAGGTGTCAGAGGTGACCTGGGAAGAGGAAGATGACCGAGCCAACCAATCGATGACGGCAGGGTTGTCGGTGGAGACACGACCGCTGGATGACACCGGGAGCACTGGCCTCTGGCTGCGAATAGTGCTGCCTCGACCCCTTCCTCTGCTGCCACGTCTGCTCGCTCCTAAAACATTGCCTCCTCTGCATGTTGTCTGACATACTCTTTAATTAAACGATTATGTGTCCCTGAGTAACAATTCTGTGTCCCTGAGTAACAATTCTGTGTCTGTGCGAGTAACAATTCTGTGGCCCTAAGTAACAGTTCTGTGGCCCTCAGTAACAATTCTGTGTCCCTGATTAACGTTTCTGTGGCCCCAAGTAACAGTTCTGTGGCCCTCAGTAACAATTCTGTGTCTGTGCGAGTAACAATTCTGTGTCTGTGCGAGAAACAATTCTGTGGCCCTAAGTAACAGTTCTGTGGCCCTCAGTAACAGTTCTGTTTCCCTGAGTAACAATTCTGTGTCTGTGCGAGTAAGAATTCTGTGTCTGTGCGAGTAACAATTCTGTGGCCCTAAGTAACAGTTCTGTGGCCCTCAGTAACAGTTCTGTGTCCCTGAGTAACAATTCTGTGTCTGTGCGAGTAACAATTCTGTCTGTGCGAGTAACAATTCTGTGGCCCTAAGTAACGGTTCTGTGGCCCTCAGTAACAGTTCTGTGTCCCTGTGTAACAATTCTGTGTCTGTGCGAGTAACAATTCTGTGGCCCTAAGTAACAGTTCTGTGGCCCTCAGTAACAATTCTGTGTCCCTGATTAACGTTTCTGTGGCCCCAAGTAACAGTTCTGTGGCCCTCAGTAACAATTCTGTGTCTGTGCGAGTAACAATTCTGTGTCTGTGCGAGTAACAATTCTGTGTCTGTGCGAGTAACAATTCTGTGGCCCTAAGTAACGGTTCTGTGGCCCTCAGTAACAGTTCTGTGTCCCTGTGTAACAATTCTGTGTCTGTGCGAGTAACAATTCTGTGGCCCTAAGTAACAGTTCTGTGGTCCTCAGTAACAATTCTGTGTCTGTGCGAGTAACAATTCTGTGGCCCTAAGTAACAGTTCTGTGGCCCTCAGTAACAATTCTGTGTCTGTCCCTGAGTAACAATTCTGTGGCCCTAACTAAAGTTTCTGTGGCCCTAAGTAACAATTCTCTGGCACTCAGTAACAATTCTGTCTGTCCCTGAGTAACAATTCTGTGGCCCTAATAACGTTTCTGTGGCCCTAAGTAACAATTATCTGGCACTCAGTAACAATTCTGTCTGTCCCTGAGTAACAATTCTCTGGCACTCAGTAACAATTCTGTCTGTCCCTGAGTAAAAATTCTGTGGCCCTAAGTAAAGTTTCTGTGGCCGTGAGTAACAATTCTCTGGCACTCCGTAACAATTCTGTCTGTCCCTGAGTAACAATTCTCTGGCACTCAGTAACAATTCTGTCTGTCCCTGAGTAAAAATTCTGTGGCCCTAAGTAAAGTTTCTGTGGCCCTGAGTAACAATTCTCTGGCACTCCGTAACAATTCTGTCTGTCACTGAGTAACAATTCTCTGGCACTCAGTAACAATTCTGTCTGTCCCTGAGTAAAAATTCTGTGGCCCTAATTAAAGTTTCTGTGGCCCTAAGTAACAATTCTCTGGCACTCAGTAACAATTCTGTCTGTCCCTGAGTAACAATTCTCTGGCACTCCGTAACAATTCTGTCTGTCCCTGAGTAACAATTCTCTGGCACTCAGTAACAATTCTGTCTGTCCCTGAGTAAAAATTCTGTGGCCCTAAGTAAAGTTTCTGTGGCCCTGAGTAACAATTCTCTGGCACTCCGTAACAATTCTGTCTGTCCCTGAGTATGAATTCTGTGGCCCTAACTAGCGTTTCTTTGTCCCTAAGTAACAGTTCTGTGGCCCTGAGTAACAATTCTGTGTCTGTGCGAGTAACAATTCTGTGGCCCTAAGTAACAGTTCTGTGGCCCTCAGTAACAGTTCTGTGTCTGTGCGAGTAACAATTCTGTGTCTGTGCGAGTAACAATTCTGTGGCCCTAAGTAACAGTTCTGTGGCCTTCAGTAACAATTCTGTGTCTGTGCGAGTAACAATTCTGTGTCTGTGCGAGTAACAATTCTGTGGCCCTAAGTAAAGTTTCTGTGGCCCTAAGTAACAATTATCTGGCACTCAGTAACAATTCTGTCTGTCCCTGAGTAACAATTCTCTGGCACTCAGTAACAATTCTGTCTGTCCCTGAGTAAAAATTCTGTGGCCCTAAGTAAAGTTTCTGGGGCCCTGAGTAACAATTATCTGGCACTCAGTAACAATTCTGTCTGTCCCTGAGTAACAATTCTCTGGCACTCAGTAACAATTCTGTCTGTCCCTGAGTAAAAATTCTGTGGCCCTAAGTAAAGTTTCTGTGGCCTTGAGTAACAATTCTCTGGCACTCCGTAACAATTCTGTCTGTCCCTGAGTAACAATTCTCTGGCACTCAGTAACAATTCTGTCTGTCCCTGAGTAAAAATTCTGTGGCCCTAAGTAAAGTTTCTGTGGCCCTGAGTAACAATTCTCTGGCACTCCGTAACAATTCTGTCTGTCCCTGAGTAACAATTCTCTGGCACTCAGTAACAATTCTGTCTGTCCCTGAGTAAAAATTCTGTGGCCCTAATTAAAGTTTCTGTGGCCCTAAGTAACAATTCTCTGGCACTCAGTAACAATTCTGTCTGTCCCTGAGTAACAATTCTCTGGCACTCCGTAACAATTCTGTCTGTCCCTGAGTAACAATTCTCTGGCACTCAGTAACAATTCTGTCTGTCCCTGAGTAAAAATTCTGTGGCCCTAAGTAAAGTTTCTGTGGCCCTGAGTAACAATTCTCTGGCACTCCGTAACAATTCTGTCTGTCCCTGAGTATGAATTCTGTGGCCCTAACTAGCGTTTCTTTGTCCCTAAGTAACAGTTCTGTGGCCCTGAGTAACAATTCTGTGTCTGTGCGAGTAACAATTCTGTGGCCCTAAGTAACAGTTCTGTGGCCCTCAGTAACAGTTCTGTGTCTGTGCGAGTAACAATTCTGTGTCTGTGCGAGTAACAATTCTGTGGCCCTAAGTAAAGTTTCTGTGGCCCTCAGTAACAGTTCTGTGTCTGTGCGAGTAACAATTCTGTGTCTGTGCGAGTAACAATTCTGTGGCCCTAAGTAAAGTTTCTGTGGCCCTAAGTAACAATTCTCTGGCACTCAGTAACAATTCTGTCTGTCCCTGAGTAACAATTCTCTGGCACTCAGTAACAATTCTGTCTGTCCCTGAGTAAAAATTCTGTGGCCCTAAGTAAAGTTTCTGTGGCCCTGAGTAACAATTCTCTGGCACTCCGTAACAATTCTGTCTGTCCCTGAGTAACAATTCTCTGGCACTCAGTAACAATTCTGTCTGTCCCTGAGTAAAAATTCTGTGGCCCTAAGTAAAGTTTCTGTGGCCCAGACTAACAATTCTCTGGCACTCCGTAACAATTCTGTCTGTCCCTGAGTATGAATTCTGTGGCCCTAACTAGCGTTTCTTTGTCCCTAAGTAACAGTTCTGTGGCCCTGAGTAACAATTCTGTGTCTGTGCGAGTAACAATTCTGTGGCCCTAAGTAACAGTTCTGTGGCCCTCAGTAACAGTTCTGTGTCTGTGCGAGTAACAATTCTGTGTCTGTGCGAGTAACAATTCTGTGGCCCTAAGTAACAGTTCTGTGGCCTTCAGTAACAATTCTGTGTCTGTGCGAGTAACAATTCTGTGTCTGTGCGAGTAACAATTCTGTGGCCCTAAGTAAAGTTTCTGTGGCCCTAAGTAACAATTCTCTGGCACTCAGTAACAATTCTGTCTGTCCCTGAGTAACAATTCTCTGGCACTCAGTAACAATTCTGTCTGTCCCTGAGTAAAAATTCTGTGGCCCTAAGTAAAGTTTCTGGGGCCCTGAGTAACAATTATCTGGCACTCAGTAACAATTCTGTCTGTCCCTGAGTAACAATTCTCTGGCACTCAGTAACAATTCTGTCTGTCCCTGAGTAAAAATTCTGTGGCCCTAAGTAAAGTTTCTGTGGCCCTAAGTAACAATTCTCTGGCACTCAGTAACAATTCTGTCTGTCCCTGAGTAACAATTCTCTGGCACTCAGTAACAATTCTGTCTGTCCCTGAGTAAAAATTCTGTGGCCCTAATTAAAGTTTCTGTGGCCCTAAGTAACAATTCTCTGGCACTCAGTAACAATTCTGTCTGTCCCTGAGTAACAATTCTCTGGCACTCAGTAACAATTCTGTCTGTCCCTGAGTAAAAATTCTGTGGCCCTAATAACGTTTCTGTGGCCCTAAGTAACAATTCTCTGGCACTGAGTAACAATTCTGTCTGTCCCTGATTATGAATTCTGTGGCCCTAACTAGCGTTTCTTTGTCCCTAAATAACGATTCTGTGGCCCTCATTAACAAGTCTGTGTCCCTGAGTAATGGTTCTCTGTCCCTAAGTAACTTTTCTCTGTCCCCAATTATCGTTTCTGTGGCCCTAACTCTGTCCCTGTCCCTAGTACAGAGCGGTCTGCCTCTGTTCAATGACTGCAGGCAAATGAAGAATTCCAAAATGGCCGCTATTTATAGCTCGACCATTACACAGTGCTGGCTGGCTGGCTGCTGATTGGCTGATGCGATCACATGTAGTTGAGGAATGCATTATGGGTCAGCGCGCCTTGTCTGCGCGCCTTCCCAGACATCCCCGCTCCGTCGCCGCACATGTCAGCCGCCATTTTCTGAAAAATTTCGATTCGCGCGTCCGAATTAGGCTATTTTTCGGATTCGGCACGAATCGAAATTTTTCCGATATTCGACTCGAATTCCACTTCGGATACTTTGATTCGCTCATCTCTAGTGGTAATGTTCAAATTGTGACATTGAAAATGCCACTCATATGTTTACATTTTTTAAAAGTATTTACTGTCCCTCATAACAGTTTTACACATATAAAGAAGGGGTAACAGAGAATATATGTGTTTAGCTTAAAGTTAAATAAACCCTAACTGAATTACATTCATATTGCTAAGGCATTGCATATTATAAAACAATTGCCATTTTGATTTTGTTAAAGCAGTAATAAACTCTCGAAAATGAAAACAGTTTTCCCCTGCAAGGCAATGTCATAATGTAAAGGAAGTGCAGCGCTAGTGAGCAATAGTGAATATAAGTATACATAAAAATAGTCCCGTGAATACACATAAATAATAGAGGTGACTCTGTTATTCGTGAGGAGGTGGTGTTAAAATGCGCACTCACCGGACGCGCATTTTAAATGCGCATTGGGTATAAATCCTGCTGTCAGGTGGTGAGCGATTCCTCCTTTACCGGGTCCTAGATGGGTTATTCTACTCCACTGGGGGTCCCTGTTGAAACCGTCCTTGCTGATGATCTGGGTAATGGGTGGCAATCTTTTCTTGGAGTGGGTCTGCGATGAGTCTGCGGACTAAAGCACTCCCCCAGAGGGCAGCAAGAACACTCCCATAGTGTAGTAGGTTTTAACCTCAAATTTATTAAAAAGTAGGTGATACAAAGAACGTTGCAGACAATAGTCTGTGAGTAACTGACCAGCTGGTAAGTAAGAGTATCCGCCGGAGCTCCACGTTGCTCCGGCGGGTGTGACGTCACGGCGTGGTGTGGCTCCTCCTGACGCGTATCGTGCTCAAGCACGTCTTCAGAGGGGGGTCGCCAATGTCATAATGTGCTAGTATGCATTGCATACTAGTACATTATATGAAATTTACCTTAATAGAAATCCCTCCAGGGGCCCACTGTCACCGCTGACAGGGCTTCCATTGTCTCTTGGTTCCTCTTCCAGGTTCGTAGGCTCCGGCTGTTTGAATGGCCGAGCCGCGATGACATCACTCCTGCGCATGCGTGCGGGAGTCACTTTTTAAGGCACACAGCTCTGAAGGAACAGCATGGTCATGCTACTCCTTCAGAGTACATGAACCGGTGCTCTTCACTGGTAAATATCTCCTAAATAAACCCTTGTTATAGGATTACCTGCAGGTACAAGTGTAAAAACAGACTTTACTACCACTTTAAATTCACCCTTTTATCACCGTTTGTTACATTTTATTGCAATTGATCTCCTGCAGCCTCTTTGAAGCCACTTCCTGTCTAAATGCAATCACTGCATGACATTTTTCAGGGCTTTCTGATGCTGACAACTGTGGACTATGCTTGCATAATGTATGTTAAATTGTCCAACTGTAGTCTTTAACAAAAGCCCATGTGACAGAGTGACAACACAGGAGCACAACTGGGAGACTAAAATACAGTAGATCATTGTCATTCATTGACAAAAAGTGCCCAAACAGACATTTCAGGATCACTAGATCTTGCTTTGATAAAATGTACATACTATGTATGTTCAAAGAGTGAAGGGTTAAGCAAAAGCAGATTTCCAGGCTCTTTTCTTCTTACCTTGAGCCAGGGACCACATCAGAGAGCTTTAAAATGGCAGACAGGAGGAGACCAAAGAACACATGTTCTTTGATCTCCTCTGCCCAGACTGAAACAGGAAGCAATGACAATTTTGACTAGTTTCAGAGCCATCATTCCCCTAGCGATAGAGCTAGGGAAGCATTTAACCAAGTAGATCTCTGTTCAGCTAGATGCTTTCCAGGGAAGCGGAGACATTGGGGTCTATTAGACCCCCAATGTCTCCATAAAGACTACCTTTCACCTGCCCAATGAATGACATGAGGGTTTGTTAACCCCATGTGAAAGCAATAAAAAGTAATTTAAAAAAAGTTAAATGTTAAAAAAAAAAGATAATAAAATGTATTTAAAAGAAAAGAAACAAATGCACACAAATTTAAATGCATAACAGACTGTGTACTTGTAACTAATCCATGACTGTACTACATATGTAGGGTATCGCCACAAACCTTGGCGTGAGAGCAAGTCTAGTGCCAGAGCTCACAGTTTACTTTAAACTGATGAATTGTAATGGCTTTTAAAGCACCACCTATAAAGATTTTTGGATACAGTAGGTTTTCACTAAATCAGAGGCACAAGCAATTTTAAGAATTGACTGGTATCTATTTACTTGCTGCAACCTCATCTTTTATATTTTACAAAAAAATGAGTATTATATTGTGTGTTTGCACTAAAATCCATTATAACATATTTGTTTTCCTGAAAATATACATTCAATGGACAGTTGTAATATGAAAAATTGCAACTATCTTTTCATTCTACAGGTCCTCAACTTTCAGAAAACATATAATGTTCTGGGGGTTTAAGTAATTTTATAGCCAATTTGATAGCCAAAAATGTGTGCAAAAAATAAAAAGGTTCCAAAGTGGTTGAAGAATAAGTTCACTTTTCATATGTTATATGTGACACCCATATTCAGGGTGTAACATGTTACTGTAGCACTGGCCCCTGCATCCCCCTGATCTCCCATTGTGACAGTGAGCAGGGGTTCTTCTCCACTCTGCCCACCCAGACAGGTCATTCATTCATTCACAGAGTTCTGTGAATGGGAAACTACAAGAACCAATAGTTTTTGCAGCTGTTAAGCACTCTGGTAGTTCATTGATTCTTCCTGCCAGTGTGAAACTGCCTGCCTGTACAATGTATGGGCAGCCATCTTACACTGACAGTCTGTAGGTGTCCTGCATGGCACTCGCTATCTGCTGACCGTGGGTGCAATGCTTTCCAGGCTGCTACAACAACAAAAAACACAATTATAAATGCACATTTTTTACCTGCAAAAATATGTGATTTGTTTTTTTTAAAGTAAATTTATCCTTTGAAACTGATACCGAATTCTATGCCTGACACATTTTACAGATCTATGCCTCACGTGGATCACCCCAGTTTAGTTAGGTTGATTTTCTAACCAGATAGTTTGAATCACTTACTGTATCTGAAGAATTTATGTTAATAAATACAGATCACTAACAATCTCCGTTTTCACTCAAAAAGGGGTTGTGACAACAATGAGGAGTAATTTAAGCATTTCAATACAAAGCTTTTGACAATGTTTGAATATGAAAATTGTCTTTCATTGTGCTTGAACAGGTCACCAATTTACAGGGTATCATGCAGAGAAAAAAACATATTCTGTTATAGTAACAATCTACTTGTTTGCCATTTTTCTTAAGAACGCACCTTACACCTCCCTTACACCTGTTGAAGAAAAGTGAAAGCTAATTTTAATATTGATTGAAACTATAAAAGAGCTTCTGTAATACTGTAAACTGGGCTGATTCACAGCCCTGTTTGAGAAAGGTAATTGTGGGTTATTTAAACCATTTCTCTCTGATTAGTTTTTTGTTTGAATCATAGTATCCTAATGAAGTATATTGTAAGTGGTAATAATTTTAACCCAAAGTGACCAAATGATTAGTATAGTATTTAGGGGTGTAATTGTTAGTATATGTTGTGCTGAGTTCAGCTAGCTATTGTCATAATTATAGCCTTGAAAGTAATGTTTCTTGAAATGTCATTTAGGAAATTGCTAGAATAAAAAGTGCTGTATATAATGAATGTTTAAAGGAACTTTATCCAAACACCAAGAGTAGCAATTGGCCTGATCCATTTGCATTTTTCTTCAAAATTTGCATGTAATCCTCTGTGACTGGGTAATTATGTACTTCTCTGAAATGTCCATTTATCGTTTGTTCCAGTCATTTTACTTCTGCTAATTTTATAAGTGTTTATTACCTGATATCCAGAGCTGTAGTCCAAGGCCAAAGGCTTTCTTTTAACAGCAGAGTAATGCTGAATTTCTGAGGCAATTTCTAGCAAATTGAATATTAACTAATGATTTACAGAGATAACACTCAACGAGTTGGATTTGCTATGAGTAAAAAGGCTATTCACTTTGCAAGGGAGTTTCCATCCTAGTCTCCGTCACCCACATCTTTAATCTCTCCCTCTCTTCTGCGCATTCCCCTCCCCTCTGAAGCACACGCACATCACCCCTATACTTAAAAAGCCCTCCCTGGACCCCAATGACCCGAACAACCTTAGACCCATATCCCTGCTGCCATTTACATCCAAACTCCTCCAGCGCTTAGTCTACAATCATCTAAGCTCCCACCTCAACCACAACAACCTCCTCGATCCCCTACAGTCCGGCTTCCATCCCCTACACTCCACCGAAACTGCCTTACTCAAACTATCCAACAACCTGCTAACCACCAAAGCTAACGGCCACTACTCAGTGCTCCTACTCCTTGACCTCTCTGCGGCCTTCGACACAGTCGACCACCCCCTCCTCCTCACAAAGCTACACTCCCTTGGCCTCAGGGACTTCACTCTCTCCTGGCTCTTGTCCTACCTATCACAACGCTCCTTCAGCATTACCTGCAAAGCTACCACCTCCCCCCACTCCCCCTCTCTGTTGGGGTCCCTCACGGCTCTGTCCTTGGGCCCCTTCTCTTCTCCATCTATACCTCCTCCCTTGGCCAACTCATACACTCTCATCACGTCTTCAACTATCACCTCTATGCCGACGACACGCAAATCTATCTCTCCACCCCTCATCTCACCCCCTCAGTCTTCGCCCGAATCACAAGCCTACTGAACGACATATCAGACTGGATGTCGCTCCACTTTCTTAAACTGAACCTCTCTAAAACCAAGCTCCTTGTCTTCCCCCCTGCCCGCACAGCACCCCCCACTGACTTCTCCATCACGTTGAAAAATGCCACCATCAGGCCCGACCCACAAGCCAGAGTACTTGGGGTCATACTTGATTCCAATCTATCCTTCCAGCCCCAAGTCCAATCACTAACAAACTCATGCAGGCTCCACCTCCGCAACATCGCCAAAATCCGCACGTTCCTAACCCCGGAAACCACTAAGCAGCTCATCCACTCCCTCATCATATCACGACTCGATTACTGCAACTCCCTTCTCACTGGTCTGCCTCGCCGCAGATTATCCCCGCTTCAGTCGATCCTGAATACGGCAGCCAGACTCATCCACCTTACCAACCGCTCCGTTTCCACAACCCCCTCTGCCAATCCCTCCACTGTCTTCCGATTGCCCAACGGATCAAATTCAAAATCCTAACACTGACGTTCAAAGCTGTCCATCATACTGCCCCAAACTACATCACTGACCTAATATCTACACCGTGTTCCAAATTATTATGCAAATTCTATTTAAGTGTCACAAAGATTAAATACTTTGTTTTTCAGTGTAACTCATGGATGGCATTGTGTGTCAGGGCTCTTTTGATCACTGAAAACAATCTCGGACACCTGTGATAATTAGATTGGCCGGTGAGCCCAATTTAAGGAAAAACTACTAAAGGACGGTGTTCCACATTATTAAGCAGAGCACCATTTTCAAGCAATATGGGGAAGAAAAAGGATCTCTCTGCTGCCAAAAAGAGTGAAATAGTTCAGTGCCTTGGACGTGGTATGAAAACATTAGATATTTCACGAAAATTTAGCGTGATCATCGCACTATTAAGAGATTTGTGGCTGATTTAGAGCACAGACAGGTTCGTGCAAATAAAGGCACATTGAGGAAGATTTCTGCCAGATCCATGCATCGGATCAAGAGAGCAGCTGCTAAAATACCATTGCATAGCAGCAAACAGATATTTGAAGCTGCTGGTGCCTCTGGAGTCCCACGGACATCAAGGTGTAGAGTCTCCTAGAGTCTTGCAACTGTGCATAAATCTTCTATTCGGCCAGCACTAACCAATGCTCACAAGCAGAAACGGCTTGGTGGGCAGAAAAATACATGAAGACTAATTTTCAAACAGTCCTGTTCACTGATGAGTGCTGTGCAACCCTGGATGGTCCAGATGGATAGAGTAGTGGATGGTTGGTGGATGGCCACCCTGTTCCAACAAGGCTGCGACGTCAGCAAGGCGGTGGTGAAGTCATGTTTTTGGCCGTAATCATGGGAACAGAGCTAGTCGGCCCCTTTAGGGTCCCCGAAGGTGTAAAGATGACCTCTGCAAAGTATGTGGAGTTTATGACTGACCACTTTCTTCCCTGGTACAGCAGAAAGAACTATGCTTTCCGTAACAAAATTATCTTCATGCATGACAATGCACCATCTCATGCTACAAAGAATACCTCTGCATCAATGGCTGTTATGGGGATAAAAGGAGAGAAAGCCATGGTGTGGCCTCAATCCTCCCCTGACCTCAATCCTATTGAGAACCTTTGGAGCATCCTCAAGCAAAAGATCTATGAGGGTGGGAGGCAGTTTACATCCAAACAGCAGCTCTGGGAGGCTATTCTGACATCTTGCAAACAAATTCAAGCAAAAACTGTCCAAAAACTCACAAGTTCAATGGATGCAAGACTTGTGAAGCTGCTACCAAATAAGGGGTCCTATGTTAAAATGTAACGTGACCTTTTAAAATGTTTAAAAAGTTAAAATTTTGTTAAAAGTTCTTTACAACCTATAAAGTGTTTTGAAACTTACTGTGCGTAATAATTTGGAACAGTGCATTGTAAGTTTTTTATGTTTAAAAAATACTGTTATCATTAGGAGGTTTGTTCAATAAAATTTGAATTGTACTCTTAATAGTTGATAACATGAGAATTATGCTGACTGTTATTTACATCAATTATTTAGGTAAATGAGAAAAATATAATTTGCATAATAATTTGGAACACGGTGTAAATACCACCCAACACACACTCTCCGCTCCTCACAAGACCTCCTTCTCTCTAGTTCCCTGGTCCCCTCCTCCCATGCCCGCCTCCAGGACTTCTCCAGGGCATCACCCATCCTCTGGAACTCCCTACCACAATCCATCAGACTATCACCTACTTTCCTCTCCTTTAGGCACACCCTGAAAACCTATCTCTTCAGGGTAGCCTACCCCACCCCCTGCTAATTGCCGACCTCCTCCACTCGTCCTACCACTCCACCCCCCACAGCCATTTCCTCCTGTACCACTATGCCCTCCCTCCTAGATTGTAAGCTCGAAAGAGCAGGGCCCTTGAACCCCTCATGTATTACATTGTATTGTTATTGTACTGTCGCATGTTCTGTCTCCCATTGTAATGTACAGCGCTGAATGAAGTGTTGGCGCTTTATAAATACTGTATAATAATAATAATAATGGGTTTTTCTAAAAGCTTAGTAAATGTGGTGAAAATTCACTTTGCAAAGTAATCATATGCAAAAAAAAAAAATAATAATAATCATTTTTGTTTATATGTGATTGGATGATGGAAGCCAATTTTCACCTCATTCACAGAGTTAAGGGAAAATTACCTTTGCTAAGTAAAATTATCTTGCAAAATGAGCAGAATATTTTACTTTAGTAAATCATCAATTATGGTTTTGTTTTCCTAGGATATTCAAAGTCCTTTAGAAATATGATTATCTTTTAGCTGAACATCTTCTGCTAATCATTTTAAATCATTAACAGAATAACTTGTGAAAGAATGGTAAACCAGCACATTATTAGGGTTCTTTTTTTTTTAAACTGATAGGTTATGTATATTTTTTTTCTACAAACACCAAGTACCCATATATCTTATATGTAAGAAACTGGTCTAAGGAAATATATCAAGTTTCCTTTTCAAATGGTACTGAGCATTTTGAAGTAAGACTATACAGGTATATAGATGTGTGGAATTAGTCACATTGCCACAACACAGACTGAACACTGAAGTGACAGGCAATTAAAGCTAACGTTTAGAGAAATAGCCATGAACATGGTTGAGATTTATACAAAACATGGTTTCAACTGCTAAACTATTTGTAATTCTGCTCATGCCATACTTGAGATTTACATTGCCCTGCCAGGCAGTATAGCTAGGCTGGTGACCTGAACAGCCTACAGTTAGGTCAAATGTTCAACTCCAACCTGTGACCAGATAGTGAAGAAGTGATGAGGTCATCAATATTCTCACTCTGCTTTTTCCACCTGTCAGCATATTCCTGTTAAGCATGTGTACATGGAGCACATCCTGCTTGTTTCCTACTGCTACCAGTTTCTCTCCCATTGTGAGTATTGCTATGTAGGGGATTAGATAAGACTTCTGACAAAATAAAAGATACTTGCAATGGTTGTATTTAAAAATTCTGCCTGGAGATGGTAGTAGCTGTTCAGGTTAGCACAGTGGATAAATGGTTAGCACTTCTACCTGGCAGTACTAGGGTTGGCTGTTCAAATCTCAACCACAGCACCACCTGCCTGGAGTTTTCATGTTCTCCCTGTGCCTGCATGGGTTTCCTCTGGGTATGCCACACTCTAAATACATGCTGGTAGGTGAATTGGCTCTTGTCTAAATTGGCACTAGTATGTGTATGTATAAATATAAGTTAGGGACCTTAGATTATACACCCTTGAGGGTTTGGGACTGATGATAATGTACAATATATATGTATATATGTAAAGTGGTGTGTAAATTGATGGTGCTATATAAGTACCTGTAATAAAACAAAAAATAAAGGTTAGGAGGCATTCAGTCAAATATGAATAAAACAGAAAACCAAGACAGGTAGCAGACACGTTAAAACAGTAACTCAATGATAGACAATGCTTACAAGTTACATTGTGAAATGCAAATTGAAGTCACAGAACAAGTACAAAAGCCTATAAGGGCCAATGTGAATCTCCTGCTATGGCTCACACAGCAGCACTTCTACATAAATATTCTGGAGTGTGCCTGTACTTCAATTCCTTATTTAGACCAGCCAATGCTAGATAAACCTGCCAAAAGCAGTGCACAGTTCCAGGACGAAATCCATCAGCATAATAGTTGGCCCCATGGACGCAGGACCAGCAGTTGCCCACAGAACATGAATATAATTTATTTTAGTATCTATGTTGCCATCTCCCCAAATGCTGTCCCCTCAGCTTAGGGAGTTCTGGAAGATCATAAGCGTAATAATGGCATGCAATGCCAAGCTGTGGTTTCCAAAGTTTCCTTTTATTAAGAGAGGTATAGACTCCAGAGAGAGATATATCATATTACCCCTGTACAAATCATTAGTAATAACTCATCTGGAATATGCACTTCAGTTTTGGGCACCAATTCACAAAAAGAACATTGGGGAACTGGAGAAAGTGCAGAGAAGGGCAACCAAACTGATGAGAGGCCTGGAGGAGCTCAACTATGAGGAAAGATTAGAGGAACTGAATTTATTCTCTCTTGAGATAAGGAGATTAAGGGGGGATATGGTCAATATGTATAAATACATAGGTGGTCCATATAGTGAACTCGGTGTAGAGGTATTCACTTTAATGTCATCACAGAGGATAAGAGGGCACTGTTTCTGTCTGGAGAAAAAGAGATTTAATCTCCAAATATGCAAGGTTTTTTCACAGTAAGAGCTGTGAAAATGTGGAATAGACTCTCTCAAGAGGTGGTTCTGGCAAGCTCAGTAGATTGCCTTAAAAAAAGACCTGGATTCTTGGAAGGGTTATAGACATTTATTGCATGAATAACAACATTTCAAGTGAAGATTGACTGGCATATACTGTTGATAGATGTATCATTCAACCTACTTTATTGTCTACATATTTCATGTACTTGCAATCTATTCTTTTCTATTTCTTCTTTTTCTTATGGTAATATACTTTTCTGTAGTGTATTTTTCAAAAGTGCCTTGTTTTTCTGTAAGTATCATTTGAAAATGTACTGTTGTTTTACAGCAGCGGTTCTCAACCTGGGGGTCGCGACCCCTTTGGGGGTCGAACGACACTTTCCCAGGGGTCACCTAAGACCATCGGAAAACACATATTTCCGATGGCCTTAGGAACCGAGACACCGCTCTTTGATCCGTCTGCAGGTGTGGGCGGGATGACATGCCGTCTCTGTCATCTGGACACACCCCCGGGATCAATCCTTCCTCGTCGGTGATTGGCCGCCGGAACTGTAGCTCAAGAGAGGCACACAGGCGGCCAATCACCGGCGAGGAGGTGGAGCTTGGAAAGGAGGAGCCGAGCGGCACCGCGAAGCACGAGCGAGTGAAGAGGAGGAAAGCGGCCGGAGAAGGAAGTGTCTTGGAAATTCGCTTTAACGAATTTCTCCTTACCGTGAGTACTCGCAGTTGGATGCGCAGAAATCCCCCATAAAGCTGTGCGAATCTCGCTTACCACGACTGCAGCTAAACTACACGATTCCTGCCCATCCAAATACTTTGGTTCTGTTGAAATGTAGGTGATTGGAGCTCCGTTACCCTAGAATGATCACACGACACTCTAAGGCTGGTTGCAATCCACATAAGGGCTGATTTCAGGCTCAGCTCTCTGTTTTATTAAAAATACACACATGCCCCCCACATGAATAAAGTCAATCCCCTCCCACCGAACAATGCAATGGGGATTGCCTATACACAGGATGTACATTCCAATTGGAGCATAGCCTTTCCTATTATCTATCACTGGTCCTCCCCCATGAGTCTTCTGAGGTCAGCAGACTTCCTCCCCTTCCCCCCTATGAGCCATCTGAGGTCATATTTCCTGTCCTACTAGCTTCTATTGGTATGTAAATTCTCTGCACAAGCACTCCCTAAAAATATCAGTCTGTACCTGGATGGGCCCGATACGATCTTTATTAAAACACATCCATCCAAGATACAGTTCAGATTAGCAATGGGTTGTAAGATATGCATAAGCCTACACGTGGAGTTCACACCGCTTGCGCATTGCGTTATGAAGCCCACGTGGTACCATGCTGCTGATATGTGGATACAGGCCCACGGTCTACTGACAGCAGCATTCGCATGGAATGCCGTGGTGGTATACACGCCGGTCTATAAGCGCAGATCTGCCATCTCATCCATTACCAAGCTGAGTACTGTAATACATACATTGTACATGCGCATGGCCCAATTGCAGCCTTCAGAGCTTTAATTAAGCCACACGAGAGACATATGAATAACACGAATATATGACACATTTAAAGTTCGACCAACAATACAAAATTTCCATGACATTCCCTCCTGTTTTATCATATTCTCCTCGTGTCCCTTCTTGATCTTCTTCAGCTTGATGGGTGTAGTCTCAAACTTCAAAGAGTTCCTGTAGTTGTCCCTGAGAATAAAGCTCCACGGGGTACCTGAAACAACAAGACCCGACGCAGACTCGACGCAAACAGGCTTGATTGAAGCGATGATCCTCAAGAGCGTTGGAACCTTCACTACAGGAAGGCTCTTGCAAAAACCACAAACAGACTTGTGGTATGAATAAGGCTTGTGATCCCACGGTGGTCTGGGGAGATCCAGCAACAGATTCTCAAATTGCCCCTGCAGACGGGGCCACACAAGGCTGGTCTCGACCCAGACGGTTTTCCAAATCGCAGACACAAACCATGATGAGGCTTGAAGCTTGCTTGAAGGTCTTGGAGAATGTGGTCTTCAGAGAGATAAATTAGAGGGAAGCCAGGACGTAATCTGTAGAGAAGGTGGATGGTTGGTGAGGTCTTCCTCCGATCAGTGGTTGGAGTGGGATCCCAGGAGCGGGCATGGAGATGTGGTTGTCTGCCCGAGCTTGGTTTACACGGTCGATGAGGCAACAGGAACATCTCACCGCGGCATATAAAAGGCAGATGAAAAAGAGAAGCATCAGGATATACACTCCCACTTCCTTCAACCAAGATCCGATGGAGAACAGGAAATCTCCCAATCCTCCCAAACCCTTGAACGGATTCCAACCCTCACTAGCTATAGCTCTAGCTTTTCCCTGTAGTTCACTAACTTTGTCCATATGGGCCTGGACCTTGTCATCGGTGTCTTCTATCCAAGTACAACAATCCTCTCCGATGAACTCACAGAACCCCCCTTTGGCGGCTAAAAGGTAATCAAGGGCCATCTTCTCCTGAAGCACTAAAATTCCCATCTGCCGTTGTTCTTGGGCAATTTCTCTGACAGCCTCTACGGTCTCGTTAAACATACTATCCACGATGACAGAAAAATTGTTCAGGCGCTTCATAAGTTCTATTCCCCATCCTGTCCATGAGGGGAACCAAGCCCATGCCTGGTCGCCCTCAGAGAACAGCTCTCTGCGAACTCTCCCTGCCATCCTTACCTTCTTGTGGACCATCAACTCTTCATGATCCATCACTACATAGGATGCGGGGACTAGCTTTATGAGGGCACACGAACCTTTCGCGTTCTGGGGAAATGTTCTATAGGCTGCCGAACCACACAGAAAATAGTATGGACCTGTCAGAGCAGAGCAGGAAGAGTTCCTCGTTCGGCCTCTGGCACTGAGCAACAGTTGCACAGACTGGGGGATTGCTCCCTCAGTCTGCACATCACATCCGTCCTTCCAACACACGTGGTCTGGTCGGTCAGTGTGGTTACTCAGAAGGGAAGTCTGGTTAGTCAGATTGACAGTTATACCTCCCTCACAGGTGGTAGTCCCAACAAACTTGTTACCTGTGCCAAAGCTGATGTTAAAGCACACCTGAGGGCTGCCTAGCTGCCCAGTTACCCATAATGGACTGGTGAGGGCCCTACAGGAGCTAGAGCTAATATTGGTGCTGAAACTGATGTTACCTGCTAAAAATGTGTCATTACGTAGACATTTGTTCTACCGACAAATGTCTACGTGGGGGCTGACCAGGGGTCCCTTGCTTTTTCATGCCGACGCGGATGTCATATAGGGCATGAACAGCGGCCATTGCGGACATGTGATGACTGGGTGGGGGCTTAGAGCATACCCAACAGTTGGTTTTGTTGGCGGTTCTGGCTAAACGCAGGTGCATTTTAAATAAAAGGTTGGGGTATCTGCCGTCTTTTCCTCCGTTCACACACATGTATGACATATAAACAAAAAGAAAAAGGAAAATGACACCCCTCATTCTCTGGTGTAGCTGAAAAGCTTCTTGCAGTGGCTTGCGTGCACCCAGTTGTTTCGTCCCTCGATTTTGAGTGAGGTAGGTGTCGTCAGCTGGACTTGGTATGGTCCGGTGAACCGTGGCTCGAGTCCGGTTCTTTGATGTTTCTTTAGGACGACCCAATCACCTGGCTCAATAGAAAGAACACCTGTTATTGTATTTGGATCGGGGAGCGATTCGCGAACCCGATGGTGTATCTTCTGCAGCTCCCGTTGCAGAGATTGCACATAACCTGTAAGCTGTGAATGCAAAGACGACAACTGTTGAGGAAAGTACAACCCTGTTTTGGGAGGTCCCCCAAACAACACCTCGTAGGGTGACAGCCCATGTGGTTGCCGAGGGGCATTCCGGATGGAATAGGGGGCAATGGGGAGACACTCAGGCCAAGGTTTTTGGGTATCGGAAGACGTTCAACCTTACCGCTACTCTCGGGGTGATATGGGGTGTGTCGCCGCTGACTCCAGTTCCACCAAAGAGATGCAGTCGTGTCCTTTGGAAGAGAGATTAGTAGTGGACAAAGAAGACATGTTAGCAGAAGAGGTGTTAGTATTGTTAGTCGTGTTGCAAAATTCAGCACTGTCATTGTTGTCCTCCCCCCCCTTCTCATCTTCCGACACAGGAAGAAGAGAAGCTGGGTTAAGAATAGTGCATCGTTTGATAGTGAGGTTAGTAGGGGTTAGGAGGGTTTTCCCCTGAGAGGGGTACCTTGCCTTGGATGTCCTGTTTTCGCAGGACCGTTCTTGCTGCACCGGTGTCAGTGAGGCAAGGGAGGGGATATTTTAATTCCTCTAGAAAAAGATGGATCTGGGCCGACACCGATTTGTCAACTTCCTATGAGAATTCATAGGAGTTACTTACCATGGTGGTCATAGGGGCGGAGGACTCATCAGGAATGAACTGCCACCGACCTTTAGGTAATTGGGGACAGCTCCTCCTCATGTGCCCCGTTTGGTGGCACTGGAAGCACCTGGGTGGGGGCCTATCCTTCCTGTGACCCAGATCCCTTGGTTTTTCGTGTGGGGTCTGGGACATAAGAACTTTGGCCTTGTCTTGTTTTCTTCTATCCATTTCCCTCTCTATTGCCGCAAGAGTGGAAAGGATAGCAGGGATAGACATCTCATTATATTCGGGTCGGGCCAGAACCAGCCTTTCCCGAATTTTAGTATCGATGCCTTCCAAAAATTTGGCCCGCAACAGAATGTGCGTCGCGGTCACCTTTACCCCTTCAGTTGGAGCATCAGGTCCAACTTCCAGATCCACATCCAGTGCCGTCTGCTTGAGACGGCGCCAGAAGCAGGCGCTTTCCTCATTAGGACCCTGGGTGAGCTTCATCATGTCCGTAGTAGAGGTAGCACCATACATTTCTGGAAGCTTTGCCTTTAGCTGTGTACAGAACTCTTTGCCCCCTGAAGTCATCTCCTCATGCGTGGTTATAGAGCACCCTGCAATCACTGTACTGGCCACTTCCATGCCCACCTTTGCCCGTAGGATCTGTGCACAATCTGACCCGCTCATACCATAGCTGAACTGGTTTTGTCCAAACATTCGAGCAAATCCTCTCGGATTGACTCGATAGTCCGGGAGCTCAGCCAGAATAGTGCGGATCTCTGCCGGGGTGAAGGGGACATGCCAAACTACCCGTTCCCCTAAAGTCCGTTCCCCCCGTGCATTGGGAGGACCTTCAAATTGCTGCACCCTGACTGGATAGGCCTCGGTCCGGGAAGAGTGCAAGGGCTGACCCAGCTTCATCGGTGGGCTTAGATTAACCACCTCGCTTACTGCACCTTCAGGTTTGAGGTCCCTCAGATCAGGGTATAGCTGGGGGGCAGGGGTCTGATCAGTGGTTCGTAGCGCTTTGATGCAATCCGCCCTGTTTCTTAACTGGGTGTCTATTCCCCTTGATTCACAGATAGTCTGCAAATCGGTTGTTGAGAAGGCTTCATAGTTGGAAACAGAAGGAGCTGGGGTGAAGCAGGGAGAAGGGAGAGGTAGAGGCAGAGGCTGAGGCATAGATACAGAAAACACAGAAGGTACATCAAGAGTGACGTCACTAACAGAAGAGACAGGTGCAGTTATACTTATCTCAGCCACTGTTGGTTGTTGGGGAACCCCAGCAGACCCTGATCCTGCCTGCCTTAGTAGAGTCAGCCCTGAAAGAGCTTCCTCCACCTCTGACACCGGATCTTCCTGTTTTATTCCCTCTGGAGGCCAGGTATACATCACCTGGTTCTTCCGGACAGACACCAGTTTATGTATGCCCTGCTTCCCTAATTAGATTGACCTGTGAAGCCATAGCTGTGCGATCTCTAGTTCTGACGCCTGCATCCGTGGTTCAAATTCAGAGATGAATTTTTCCCACCTCCATGCGTCAAATGTACCTTCCCGGGGAATTTCCCATCTGGTACCCTTCGACCATTTATTCCACCTTTTGAGGGGTTCTGTAGACTTCCCCCCCAAACTCACCTTCATCAGTTGTGCAGCTGTCCTTACCCTGAAGAGGGCTGTTTCCCCCTCTCTCTTCATGGACTGACTACTGCCCATCGTGACTAGTCACTGGTATATATCCCGCGTCCGGGTACCTGTTTACCCCCTGGAGCACTCGGTGGGATCCTACCGAGAGGCCTGATTCCACCACTTTCCCAGCACAGCGTAATTTATGTGATACTTATCGATCACCCGAAGCGCATCAAGTGGCGGTCAGACTGAGAGCACACCTCCCACTCCCACAGCGCAATTTATGTGATCCGGACCACCCGAAGTGTTTGTGGTAACCAGGCTAAGTGTTATACTTACCTGGACCGCCCACTCACACAGCGTAATTTATGTGGCTCTCATCACCCACTGTGTTTGGCAGGCCACACCGCACAATGATGAAAGTGGCTTTTCTCTCCCTGCACACAGTAGCTAACACAAGTCAAAACAAAAAGAGGGGTTCTTGGATGTTACTTAGGGGTCACTGGTTGGCCAGAAACCTGCTAACTGACCTTTAGGAAATTTGTGTAAAGAAAAAAACTTTCCTAATACACACAGAAAAACCCTTTTCAACCTGAAAAACTGTTAAAAAGGACAAAGTGGATCCTTATGAAAAACACGGGACGTTTCACAGTAAAACAATTACACAGAGGTAAACCGAAAAACTGCGCCAAAAGTAACCTTGTTGCTGACGCAAAAATCACTCCTATCAGCACCGCTAAACGATCCGCGCTACACACGCAATCTTCACTGCAACCACCTAGAACCGTTTACACAAAAAGTCTGCTGGACGTGAAACACGCGACACAGCAGCTTAAAACAAACCCGCTTTACAATAAGGAACTACTTTTAACAGGAAAAACACAAGAAAAACAATCACTATACAAGAAATCTATGTGCAAAAACCCAGACTTCACTGCGCTCATTAAATGTGGAACACGTGAAGGGAAAACTCGCTTAACACACTTTAAATTGGCTGGCAATACGCAAATTTAAAGCTAAAAGCAAACAAATGAAACTGTAAAAAATTTGGATTAAAAACACAAAATGGGTCAAATGCATATAGAAAGCTGCATGCACATTGCATAGAGATTACTGCACATATGGTAGTCAAGAAAATGACCCCCCACAGGGAAGCACATGGTAGATACTAGAATGACCCCCCACAGGGAAGCACATGGTAACACTCTAGCCTCAAAATTGCCTCTTACATAAAACAGACTTTTAGACAGAACATACACTGGACAATTACACAACAATATGAAGCACACATACAACACAATTTGGGCACAATCACAGAACGGACATAAAACACCAACATATCACACTAACATGCACATGTAACAGAAAGGACCCCCTGCTGCATGCTTGCTGGGAGCAGTAGTACCACAAAACATTGTACAGACCACATACACAGATCTTACAACAGTTAACAATTAACCTAAACCTTTCAGCACTGTAATAATTACCTCACGTGGAGGGGGTAAAGCAATTACCACAGTACCTACAGCTCACAAATACTTACCTAACACTATGCAACAACTTTTACCCACTAAAACATATACCCGTTTAATTTTTGGTTGGAAGATTTTTAAACTTGGCCAAATCCAGCCAACCAAACCCACCCCTCTGCTGCTCTCCGCAGAGACAAACCCTCGTCTTTCACCCACAAATCAAGAGTTTAGGACAAAAAATGAGGTCCTTGTTAAGCGGTATTTCTTGTTAGCTAACAGAGAGCGAAATCAGCCACACGAACACGCAAAAAGCGATCCTCTTAATGGCAGAGAGACCTGAAATGTGCCGGCATACTTTTTGCTAGTTCATGATGGCTCATTCCCCCCCTCGTTCTTGGTTAGCTACGCAAGAATACGCGTTAGTATCCACCAGGCTCGCCAAACTGTCTTGGAAATTCGCTTTAACGAATTTCTCCTTACCGTGAGTACTCGCAGTTGGATGCGCAGAAATCCCCCATAAAGCTGTGCGAATCTCGCTTACCACAACTGCAGCTAAACTACACGATTCCTGCCCATCCAAATACTTTGGTTCTGTTGAAATGTAGGTGATTGGAGCTCCGTTACCCTAGAATGATCACACGACACTCTAAGGCTGGTTGCAATCCACATAAGGGCTGATTTCAGGCTCAGCTCTCTGTTTTATTAAAAATACACACATGCCCCCCACATGAATAAAGTCAATCCCCTCCCACCGAACAATGCAATGGGGATTGCCTATACACAGGATGTACATTCCAATTGGAGCATAGCCTTTCCTATTATCTATCACTGGTCCTCCCCCATGAGTCTTCTGAGGTCAGCAGACTTCCTCCCCTTCCCCCCTATGAGCCATCTGAGGTCATATTTCCTGTCCTACTAGCTTCTATTGGTATGTAAATTCTCTGCACAAGCACTCCCTAAAAATATCAGTCTGTACCTGGATGGGCCCGATACGATCTTTATTAAAACACATCCATCCAAGATACAGTTCAGATTAGCAATGGGTTGTAAGATATGCATAAGCCTACACGTGGAGTTCACACCGCTTGCGCATTGCGTTATGAAGCCCACGTGGTACCATGCTGCTGATATGTGGATACAGGCCCACGGTCTACTGACAGCAGCATTCGCATGGAATGCCGTGGTGGTATACACGCCGGTCTATAAGCGCAGATCTGCCATCTCATCCATTACCAAGCTGAGTACTGTAATACATACATTGTACATGCGCATGGCCCAATTGCAGCCTTCAGAGCTTTAATTAAGCCACACGAGAGACATATGAATAACACGAATATATGACACATTTAAAGTTCGACCAACAATACAAAATTTCCATGACAGAAGCCATCTGACTGGTAAGTGTTTGTACCATGGGAGAGGGAGGGAGCGAGCCCAGGCTGGAGCAGGGGTCAGCAAGGTAAGTATCATTGGTGTCAGTGGGAGGAATAGTGCCCAATCATTGGTGTCACTATTACCAATGATGGGGCACTATTCCTCCCCCCACTGACACCAACGATGGGGCACTATTCCTCCCACTGACACCAACGATGGGGCACTATTCCTCCCACTGACACCAACGATGGGGCACTATTCCTCCCACTGACACCAACGATAGGGCACTATTCCTCCCACTGACACCAACGATGGGGCACTATTCCTCCCACTGACACCAACGATGGGGCACTATTCCTCCCACTGACACCAACGATGGGGCACTATTCCTCCCACTGACACCAACGATGGGGCACTATACTTCCCTCTGATACCAATGATGGGGCACTATTCCTCCCACTGACACCAATGACGGGGCACTATTCCTCCCACTGACACCAATGTTGGGGCACTATTGCTCCCCCTGATGCCAACGATGGGGCACTATTCCTCCCACTGATACCAATGATGGGGCACTATTCCTCCCACTGACACCAATGATGGGGCACTATTCCTCCCACTGACACCAATAATGGGGCCGTATTCCCCCCACTGACACCAATGATGGGGCACTATTCCTCCCACTGACACCAGTGATGGGGCACTATTCCTCCCACTGACACCAATGATGGGGCACTTTTCCTCCCACTGACACCAGTGATGGGACACTATTCCTCCCACTGACACCAGTGATGGGGCACTATTCCCCCCACTGACACCAATGATGGGGCACTATTCCCCCCACTGACACCAATGATGGGGCACTATTCCCCCCACTGACACCAATGATGGGGCACTATTCCCCCCACTGACACCAATGATGGGGCACTATTCCCCCCACTGACACCAATGATGGGGCACTATTCCCCCCACTGACACCTATGATGGGGCACTATTCCTCCCATTGACACCAACGATGGGGCACTATTCCTCCCCCCACTGACACCAACGATGGGGCACTATTCCTCCCACTGACACCAACGATGGGGCACTATTCCTCCCACTGACACCAACGATGGGGCACTATTCCTCCCACTGACACCAACGATGGGGCACTATTCCTCCCACTGACACCAACGATGGGGCACTATACTTCCCTCTGATACCAACGATGGGGCACTATTCCTCCCACTGACACCAATGTTGGGGCACTATTGCTCCCCCTGATGCTAGCGATGGGGCACTATTCCTCCCACTGACACCAATGATGGGGGCACTATTCCTCCCACTGATACCAATGATGGGGCACTATTCCTCCCACTGACACCAATGATGGGGCACTATTCCTCCCACTGACACCAATAATGGGGCCGTATTCCCCCCACTGACACCAATGATGGGGCACTATTCCTCCCACTGACACCAGTGATGGGGCACTATTCCTCCCACTGACACCAGTGATGGGGCACTATTCCTCCCACTGACACCAGTGATGGGGCACTATTCCTCCCACTGACACCAGTGATGGGACACTATTCCTCCCACTGACACCAGTGATGGGACACTATTCCTCCCACTGACACCAGTGATGGGGCACTATTCCTCCCACTGACACCAGTGATGGGGCACTATTCCCCCCACTGACACCAATGATGGGGCACTATTCCCCCCACTGACACCAATGATGGGGCACTATTCCCCCCACTGACACCAATGATGGGGCACTATTCCCCCCACTGACACCAATGATGGGGCACTATTCCCCCCACTGACACCAATGATGGGGCACTATTCCCCCCACTGACACCAATGATGGGGCACTATTCCCCCCACTGACACCAATGATGGGGCACTATTCCCCCCACTGACACCTATGATGGGGCACTATTCCTCCCATTGACACCAACGATGGGGCACTATTCCTCCCCCCACTGACACCAACGATGGGGCACTATTCCTCCCACTGACACCAACGATGGGGCACTATTCCTCCCACTGACACCAACGATGGGGCACTATTCCTCCCACTGACACCAACGATGGGGCACTATTCCTACCACTGACACCAACGATGGGGCACTATTCCTACCACTGACACCAATGATGGGGGCACTATTCCTACCACTGATACCAATGATGGGGCACTATTCCTCCCATTGACATCAGTGATGGGGCACTATTCCTCCCACTGATACCAATGATGAGGCACTATTCCTCCCACTGCAAAATTACAGTTATGAAGTAGCAACGAAAATAATTTTATGGTTGGGGGTCACCACAACATGAGGAACTGTATTAAGGGGTCGCGGCATTAGAAAGGTTGAGAACCACTGTTTTACAGTCTACTTTTGCAAAATAAAACCGTTTGTAAACAAAAAAAAAAGACCTGGATTCTTACCTAAATGCACAAAATACAAATATGTATAGGTAAAGTTGATCCAGGGAATATCCGATTGCCTTTTGGGGGATCAAAAATGTATTTTTTTCCCATGCTGGAGCAAATTGGGTCATGCTTTGCTGGGGGGGGGGGGTTGTTTTCCTCTGGAACAACTGTGGGTATAGGACTGTGTATATAGGAATGTATACATTTTTTTGTATCCTTTTTATTGGTTGAACTTGTGCCTTTTTTCAACCAGACTATATAACTATGTAGCTTGTGAGGAAAGATTTTGGCATATATTTTGACCTACAGAAAATACAAACCTTTGTTTTGAAATGTAGGAACTTTCTTCCTAGCAGTAAACCTTCCATTCAACAGAATACTTGATTTTGCATATGGAGACTCCCTGATTTAGTCAACTTGGAGGTTAAAGGTAAAATGATTAGGAAGGGAAAAATTATGAAAATATCTTTTTGGAATCAGTAGTTTTAGCTGTGAGATATAATATGAATTTAGGTGTGTTGAGTGAATAATATGAAGACTAATATAAAAAATAGAAATTGTATAAAATGAATATTTATATAAAAACATAATAAATGAATATAAGTCATGCAGAATCGCACAATCTCCAGAGTAGAATCTAAATAGATCACCACCTTTAGGGAAAACCTGGGTATGGGCCTAACAGTAACATTCATAGAGCTAAGAATATCAAAAAATTATGATATATATAGAGTACCTGTAGCAAATGAGTAAATTAGTACATGCAGTAAAAGTGTCTTGATATCAAAAACAAAATGCATATAAAGCCCACTTAATACTTAGTGAAAAAAACCATCAGGTAAACTATCAAATATCATTATCATGGAGGAGAGGTGGGGAAATCCAAACAGTGGAAATGAAAAAAAGCTGCAAAAGGCTATGCAGGCATTACTGTGGAAGATACATGTACAATGTAAGCTGTGGGAAGTATCAGGAAGGTAGACAGAAAGTCATGTCCCTGTATGTCCTGTTACATGCCTGATAGAACCTTTGCAGCACTGGAAGTTTGGAGACAGGAAGATGACAGATATGCCTGCAGAAAAGCAAAAAAGATTTTTCCAGGATCCAGCTTCCTGAAAGACATGAGACATACTAATGACAGGTGACGTGACTAAAGCTGTAGGGATTTTTTTTCTAGATAAACTCCAGCTTTAATAAATAAAACATGTATCTGTACATTTATATAAATGTATATGGGTAGGGGTGGAGAGTTAAAGATCATAGGTTTCCCACATCTGCTCACCCAAGAAGTGACACGATACTACAAAATATATAAAAGATTATATAAAATGAGAAGAGCTGCATTTATTTGAGAACTATCCATAGCAGTGCCTTCTCCTACATTTGCCAAACCCCTAATCCATCTGTTAAAGGGAATATAGTGGGAAGCTGTGGGTCTATCCCTGCTCTGTGACTACATTGTGCCTATATGCTCTGTACACATTTTGTTAATAAAGAGTTTGGAATTTTAAATCAGGGAGCACTTTTATGAGCTGTATTGTTGCCATTTCTGAGAAGGAGAGAAGTTTTGTCCCATTTGATCCATTTGGAAACACATATGCATTTGACCTTTTGCATAAGGGTCTACCATTTAAAGTGAGCGGCTAGTATATACTGCATTGTGGTGGTGGACTTTTGCACTGGATTTGGTGGTTATAAACACGCACGCAAATTTGACCTTGGTCTATACCAGTGGTCGACAAGCCGCGGCTCGCGAGCCACATGCGGCTCTTTACACATTTTAATGCGGCTCTTCTGTGTGCCGGGGGCTCGCTCCCCTCCCCTCCCCTCCCCTCCCTCCTCTCCCTCCTCTCGGGCGGCAGCTCCCCTCCCCTCCCTCCTCTGCAGCTAGCCCAGCAATGATTGGCCAGTCTCGCTGCCACTCACATCCTGATAGCTAGTGATTGGCTGTCAGGATGTGTGTAGGCGGGGCAGCGTGACGAACGTGAGGGGAGCTAGGCTCCTCTCACAGTCCGCCCTGAAGACCGGAACGGCGCGGGGAGCACGGCGAGAGGAACGCGCGGAGAAAGGTAAGTGAATTGACACAGGAGGGACTTGACTTACTACTTGCTACTTACTTACTACTACTATATGAGGGATGAATTAATATGGGGGATGAATTACTATGGGGGATGAAGTACTATATGGGGGATGAATTACTATGGGGGAGGCATTACTATATGGGGGATGAATTACTATATGGGGGATGTATTACTATGGGGGATGAATTACTATATGGGGGAGGAATTACTATGGGGGATGAATTACTATGGGGGATGAATTACTATATGGGGGATGAATTACTATGGGGGATGAATTACTATATGGGGGATGAATTACTATATGGGGGATGAATTACTATGGGGGATGAATTACTATATGGGGGATGAATTACTATGGGGGATGAATTACTATGGGGGATGAATTACTATATGGGGGGTGAATTAATATGGGGGATGAATTACTATAGGGGGGATGAATTACTATATGGGGGATGAATTACTATGGGGGATGAATTACTTTATGGGGGATGAATTACTATAAAAACTTATTGAAACTAAAAACAGTGTACCATCCTATGTATTTTCAGTTTTAAAAATGTGGCTCTCAAAATAAATTTCAATCGTGGTTTTGGCGAGATTTGGCTCAGTTGAAAAAAAAGGTTGCCCACCACTGGTCTATACATTAAGGGGGGTGGCCATTTTGTGAGTTTGGAGGTGGTGGATTCTGTTTTCTTTGCACATGGGGGTTCGGATTCAGAAACATAAGACAAAGTGGCCATTTTTAGCACTTTTGGCTATTTGGGCTTTTTTGGACTATTTGAACACATTTATTCAAATATACTTGATAAAGATAAGGTTGGGAATTTATTGATGGCTTTATGGGTGTTTTATTTATTTGTATATTTATTATAACAAGAGATTGCCACATGATTCAACAGAACACATTAAGTACGGTATATTGTATAAGCTTGGCACTTTGAATTTTATAGAATTTTTAGAAAGTTGGCTACTTGGGTGTGCTGCAGCTGGTTGGATCTATAGCACAGTAATTTAGCTTTGTGTGAAAAGGTTTGCTACTACAAAATGCAATTCAGTCACGAAATGCTAGCAAATATATGGTATGTGAGATCAAAATGTATAGCAGTGAGGCTCTAACAATAAGCAGGAGCAAAAAAAGACAATCATTAGTGCTTAGTGGAGGTGACAGAAATGCCATGCAAACATTTACCATTGACAAATAAAAGTGGAATATATCTTTATAGCAAACAATGTCACCTATAAGGCTAAACCTTAGTTATTTTTGCTATAGTGCCCACCTTTTTCAAATGCTCAATTTCAATTTTACCTTTGCATTATAGTGCTGAATTAGCTTTAAAGTGTTGCTAAACCCACTACAGTATAATCAGTCTATGTATACAGTAAAGCATGCTTTTCATACTCACTGTGGAACCTAAGGGGTTAATCCTCTGCATTGTGTAAAAAGGATGTTTTATCGTCTCTTCTCTGATCATCCCCTTCTTCTACTGTTCCCAGTATATCTCCTGATAGAACAGAGGCTTGGAGGCAAACTGCACATGCTCAGTTTTGTGTGTATTGCTAGAGATTTTTTTTTTCCTTGGAACAGTGCATGTGATCAGCACAGGACCAAGCAGCACTGTCTAGACAGAGGGTCAGGGGTCCTGCAGCCTCATAGGGGAGAATGAAAACTTCTCCTACAAGCTTTAACCAGTTCTCTGCTGGACACTGGGAGAAGTTACAAAACTGCTATATGCAGCTTATGACAAAATATATTTAGCAGTTTATATTTACTAAAATGATTGCATTTCCATGTTGTGTGTACTGTGTGAGACCAGATATAGTGAATTCGGGGTCATGGCTTTAGTAACAGTGAACTGTTTTAATTTTTTAGCTTTCTATTCTATTTTACAATAATATAGTCCATTTGACCTTTGACTTGCAACTCTTTCTTTGTTTATCCTCACTTTCTTCTAACTTGAGATGTAAATTGTCTTTACTTACAGCAAACATACTCCTATTGAGCTGTTTTTTTTTCTCCCTTTATCTATCCCTTAAGCACCTGTCCCCATTATCTGGACTGAAATTATGGCCAAATTACAGTTGAACAGCAATTTATTGTCCAGCATACAAAAAAAAGTTCAGTGCAAAACTTGCCTTCATTTAGGTCCTGTCCCCAACAGTTTACCACTAGATGGTGCTCCTTTCAGCTGAATGATAGCCAGCATCTCATTTTCTGTGAGCCCAGGTTGCCATAGACCTAAACCTTGCATCATGGCACTCTCCTGGGCTCACAGAGCCTTTTAGTGCAAACTAAGGACCCAGGACATTACTGCACTAACCAGACGACTTTAGTAAAAAGGTATGTATGATTAACCACTTGCCTGCTGCCCTATAGTAAAATTACTGCTACAGGATGGCAGGGCTGTGCAAAATCCTGTATATATACGTGATTTGCATTTCTGGGTAGGAGGCACGGGCATGTGCAACACCCTACCTGTGCCGTCTTTGGCGGCTATGGATGTCCTGGCCGGAGATTCCCTGCCGGCACCCGGCAATCGCCGAGTAACACTGACAGGGGAGAGACCTTTGTGTAAATAAGACAGGTCTCTCTCCTGCCAGCAAGAACATACTGTTGTGTATTTCTCTGCAGGGAAATACAGAGCAGCATGCTTCCCTAGTAAAACACACACAGCACATTATGTAAAACAGCACACAGTTAACCCTTTGATCGCCCCAGATGTTAATTCCTTCCTGCCCAGTGTCATTAGTACAGTGTCAGTGCTTTTTATCAGCACTGATCACTGTATTAGTGTAATTGAGATGTTAGTGGCAGTTAGTCAGTTCCCACCCAGTGTCAGAATGCCTGCTACAGTCCCGCAGTCCTGCTATAAGTCACTGATCACCGCCATTACTAGTATAAAAAAATATAAAAATTCCAGTATATATACCGCCATTTGTAGACGCTATAACTTGCACGTAAACCAAATAATTTACATGTATTGGGATTTTATTTAGCATGTAGGCATGTACAGGGGCGGACTGACAACTCATAGGGCCCCCGGGCAATAGGGGATCATGGGGCCCCTGTGTCCTTGCCCAAACTCAAAAAAGCCAATGAAAAATCTACCAGGGGCATCTCATGGGGCCCCCTACTGACCCCAGGCCCTCGGGCAGTGCCCGAGTTTCCAAATGGTCAGTCCACCCCTGGGCATGTAGCAGAATACATTTGGGCCTAAATCGATGATGAATTTGATTTTGTAATTTTTTTTACTGGATATGTTTTTTAGCAAAAAGTCGAAAATATTGGGGTTTTTTTTCAAAATTGTCGTTCTTTTGTTGTTTAAAGCGCAAGAAAATATAAAAAAAGCAGAGGTGATCAAATTCAACCAAAAAATACCTCTATTTGTGGGAAAAAAAGGATATAAATGTAATTTATTTACAGAGTTGCATGGCCGCTCAATTGTCAGTTAAAATAACGTAGCGCTGCATAGAAAACAAATGGCCTGGTCAGGAAGAGGGCTAAATCCTCTGGAGGGCAAGTGGTTAAAAAAGGACACAATGGTGGCTTCAGGGAAAGGGAAACCAGATGATTGGGGGGGGGGTGCACACTGGTCTCAAATAACAGTATAAAATAAAGTACAAAGGGCACAAGCATAAAAAGTCCTTCTGTGGCAGAGGAGAAATTAAATAACTGCTCGTTATTATTTTTTTTTACAGGAATCTGGTGAAAATTTGGTTTATGGCAGTCTTGATTTTATTTATTTTAAGCATGTTCATGTAAAAATATGGGAATGAAGTTATTTAAAGAATATTTCCTTACATGGAATGCCAAGAATGACAACAGAGCCCATTAAGAATGGATCCGATTCTACCCATGATGTCAAATAATGACTGGTTCAAAGGATCAACGTTAGTTTGGAGAGCTGACAGCTGAAAACATACTGTACTTATTTACATCTTTGAAGTAAACATCTAATGCTCAGTCTGCATCCATTATTGTAATTCTGTCCAAGTAAGCACATCCTTAGAATGCAATGTTTTTCAACTGCTTGCAGAATTTGCCCATAAGGAAGCTGTTGGCATACAAGAATTGTACTTGTTATTAAATAGCCATGAGTTATCTTTATTTCCAGCAATTATACTTCTGACATGATGCTAAGTAAATTGTTTTGCTGATTTTAAATAGCATAATTGCCTTTACCATATATGTTTTCAGTATACACGACTTCATGTAATAGTTAAAGTGGAACCTCAGCCAAACAGATAAAAACACAGTATTTAACTGAAGGACTGCTTTACCTGCCATAATAGTTAATGGCAGTGTTCTGCACCCCTCCAACACTACATACCCAACATAGTTACTTCATTAGTTCATATTGCAGCTTTGTAACTGCCTTTGTCCCCTGCCTGATCACTGGAAAATGTATGCACATTGTCACACTGCAGATGTACTTTTGTGCTCCCCACTCAATAACTTTACAAATTAGCATGCTTTTATAAAACCTAGTGCTTAAAAACACGGTAGAACCCTGTTATGCAGTAGAGCTCTGTGATTTACAATGTTATGTTCTTTACAATGCAGTGCTCTAAAAAATATAAATAGTGCATTTAATAAATAAATGCATTACATTTTCAAAAAGTGCTAATAAGGAGTCCAAAGATCGCGAACACCTCGCACGGAAAAACAGACTTCAGTGTTATCCTTCAACAACTTCCACCACAAGTGAGAACACAAAGGTTCTTACTAAATCATACTAACTCTATGTGTTGAGCGGTGAAACAGTGCTTGTTAATTAGTTTCCAAACTCATGCACATCCAAGGTCCCACAGCCTCCTCCAGGCCTCATCCACTATTCTCTTGTGCCTGGAACTCACTCTTCTCCAGCAGTCTGCGGGCATCCGAATCCCATATACATTCAACTCATAGAAGACAAGCAAAACAGCCTCATGGCCACATATCGTCTTGGACAAAAATATTGGCACTCCTGAATTGCTGTCAGGTAATGCACCACTTCGCCCAGAAAATGTTGCAATTACAAATGTTTAGGCATTCTCAAGTTTATCTCTTTTGTTTGTATTGGTATGACAAAAAAAGTGGAGAAACAAAAAGCCAAATCTGACACATTCAATGCAAAACCCCAAAAATGGGGGGGGGGGGGTAACCATCAGTAAGTTTCTTACACCTCTCTACTGGAATTTTGGATCACTCTTCTTTTGCCAACTGCTACAGGTCTCTCAGATTGGAAGGGATCCTTTTCCCAACTGCTGTTTTGAGATCTCTACACAGGTGCTCAATGGGATTGAGATCTAGACTCATTGCTGGCCAGTTTAGTACTCTCCAGCGCTTTATCTTAAACCATTTCTGGGTGCTTTTTGATCTGTGCTTTGGGTCATTGTCCTGCTGTAAGACCCATTACCTCTTATGGAGAACCAACTTTCTGACACTGGGCCCTACATTGCACCTCTGAATTCTTTGGTAGTCTTCAGATTACATAATGCCATGCACACGGTCAAGACATCCAAAACCTAAAGCAGTGAAGCAACCCCAAAACATCAGTGAACCTCCACCATGTTTGACTGTAGGGACTTCTTTAAAGGCCTCATTTCTTTTTCTGAAAAGATTAGAATGATAGGCTTTAGCAAAAAGCCCTAATGTTGTTTTGTCTGTCCACAGCACATTCTCCCAAAAGGATTTTGGCTTGTAAAGTTTTGTAAAACTCCAGGCTTTTTTATATTTCTGTGTCAGGAGTGGGTTTTCCTGGGTATCCTACCATAGAGTCCCTTTTCATTCAGATGGCGATGAATAGCGAGAGCTGACACAGTTGTACCCTGTTCCTTAAGGTCAGTTTGAATTTGTCTGGAAGTTGATTAAGGTTCTGGAAGTTGATCAAGGCAAAAAGACATCCATCCATCTCACCATCAGTACCTCAGAAACCAGAACTGAGAGAACCCTCCGGGTGGAAGCTACCTTAACCACATGCTTTCAAGTGGCAAGAAATAGCCAAGTTAAAAAAAAATAGTTTAATTAACTACAATCTTGGAACAACGGGCTCAATAAAAACACCACTCATTGGCAAGTGTGATATAAACCACAATCAAACTATCATGATCTTGAGGACAATAAACACATTAAAAATTCATAATTATCACAATATAATAAAATTATTTAAAAAACTAAAATGTCATATAATCCATGTCCCGTAACACCATCACTAGGCAATCAGATATTCCCTAGATCAACTTTACCTATAATATTAGTATACAGTTATATTTTGTGCATTTAGGTAAGAATCCAGGTTTTTTTTTAAAACAATCTACTGAGCTGTCCAGAACCAACTCTTGAGGAAGTCTATTCTACATTTTACAGCTCTTACTGTGAAGACGCCTTTCTGTATTTTGAGGTTAAATCTCTTTTTCTTCAGACATGAGTGCCCCCTTGTAAATTCAGTTCAGCTAATCCTCCTTCATAGCTGAGCTGCACCTTGCCTCTTACCAGTTTTGGCTGCTCTTCTCTGCATTTTCTCCATTCATCAATATCCTTTCTGTGATCTGGTGCCCAGAACTAAACTGCATATTCCAGGAGACATCTTACTAATGATTTGTACAGGGGCAAAATTATGTTTCTCTCTCTGAAGTCAATACCTCTCTTAATGCAAGGAATTTGCTCACTTTGGCACTTTGACAGCTTAGAATTGCATACTATTAATAAGCATATGATCTACCAGAACACCCAGATCCTTCTCCACCATTGATTCCTCCAGCTGTTCTACTCCTAGTATGTAATATGCAGGCAAATATTTAGCCCCCATGTGCACCACTTTTTATTTATAAATATTAAACCTAATTTGCCACATAGTTTCCTTATTAAACAGTGCATTGAGGTCAGCTCATAACTTGGAGACATCCTGTAAGTACGTTATTCCACTGCACAGCTTAGTGTTATCTGCAAATACTAAAATTGTACTTTGCATCCCAGACCCTATATCATTTGTAAATATAATAAAAAGAAAGGGTCCCAACACAACCTTGGGGTACACCATTAACCTTAGACCATTCACAGTATGAATCAATAACCACTACTCTCTGGATACAGTAGTTTAGCCAGTTTTCCATTCATTTACAAACTAATTTTTCCAAGACTGTAGACTTTACCTTACACAATAGCTGTGCGTGGGGAACTGTGGCAAAGGCTTTTGCAAAATTTAAGTATATTATATTCACAGCCACTCCTATGTCTAAGGTTTTGGCTTACCTCCTCATAAAAATAAATCAGATTTGTTTGACAAAAAGTATAAGAACTCCCAAAACTGCGCTAAATAAATGAAAATGAAAATCCCCAATATATATTTCTTTCAAATTATAATCGTGTCCCAAAATACTATAAACTCCTCAAAATATATATCACTTTTGTAATTATATCCGTGTTCCAAATACCACGCTGCTACTTTAAACATGTGCAAAAAAATATTTCAAGAAAAAATATTTCAAGAAAAAATATTTCAGTGGCGCATGCATCAATTATCTATATAGCATTCCGAAAACAATATCTGATTATAAATATTAATAATATCAATAATCTATGTAATACAGTGAGGAACAGAAGTATTTGAACACCCTGCAAGTTCTCCCACTTAGAAATCATGGAGGGCTCTGAAATTCACATTGTAGGTGCATTCCCACTCTGAGAGACAGAATTAAAAAAAAAATTCAGGAAATCACATTGTATGATTTTTAACCACTTCCTGTCCGGACACTTTTACCTCCTTCCTGTCCAGGGCAATTTTCAGCTTTCAGCGCTATCACATTTTGAATGACAATTGCGCGGTCATGCAATACTGTACCCATATGAATTTTTTACCATTTTTTTGAGACAGATAAAGCTTTATTTTGGTGGTATTTATTCACCGTTGGGATTTTTATTTTTTTTACTATGTAAATGAAATGTCTAAAAATTTTGAAAAAAAGTGTTTTTTTTTATAAAATTTTGCAAATAAATAATATTTCATCATAAATCTTGGCCAAAATGTATTCCGTTATTTTTTTAGTAAAAAAAAAAACCCAAATTAGTTTATAACCAAAAATTTAAATTTTTAAACATTTTTTTACATTTTTATTTTATTTTTTTATATTATTATTATTATTATTTTTTTTTTTACATACTGTCACCCTAGCAGTACAGTGTCACCATGGTGACACTGTACTACTTGTGTGGGGTGATGAAGATTTTTTTTTTTTTTTACACTGATTGCTTTTACACCCATATAGTATGTAAAAGCAATCATTTCTCTTTCTCTCTGTCTGCATTCTTGCAGTCATTGAGAAATACTGAGTGAGCTGTGATTGGTCACAGCTTGTCACATGGTACAAGGCTGTTGTGAATAGCCTTGTACCATGTGACCTCTGTGATCATTCACAGATTTCACACGTAGTAAGTGACATCTTGCTTACTACTTTGCATGTGATCACTGATTGGCCAATAAGTGATCACATGATCGGGACCTCGTACAGAGGTCCCGTCCAACGATCGGTGTTTCACTGTGTCCGGAGGACACAGCGGGCACCGGATCGCGGTGCTGTGCGCTCCCAGGGAGCGTGCACAGCTAGAAAAGGCGGGTGCCGTTTAGGAATGGCAACCCGCCCCTGGAGTGCCACCGCCCTGCCGTTTATAAACAGCAGGCGGACGGCAAGAGGTTAAAGAATGTATTTGTCTTGCACTGCTGAACATAAGTATTTGAACACCTAAGAAACAGCAAGAATTCTGGCTTCCAAAGACCTGTTACTGTGCCTTTAAAAAGTCCACCTCTACTCCACTCATTAATCTAACTTAGTAGCACCTGTCTGAGCTCTTTATAGACACCTGTCCACCCCACAGTCAGTCAGACGCCAAGTACTACCATGGGCAAGATCAAAGAGCTGTCAAAAGACACCAGAGACAAAATTGTGGACCTCCACAAGGCTGGAAAGGGCTATGGGGCAATTGCCAAGCAGCTTGCTGAAAATAGATCAACTGTTGGAGCAATTGTTAGAAAATGGAAGAGGCTAAAAACGACTGTCAGTCTCCCTCGGACTGGGGCTCCATGCAAGATCTCACCTCGTGGGGTATCACTGATGATAAGAAAGGTGAGGAATCAGCCCAGAACTACAAGGGAGGAGCTGGTCAATGACATGAAGAGAGCTGGGACCACAGTTTCAAAGGTCACTGTCGGTAGAACACTACATCGTCATGGTTTCAAATCATGCATTGCACGGAAGGTTCCCCTACTCAAGTCATCACATGTCCAGGCCCGTCTGAAGTTTGCCAATGACCATCTGGATGATCCAGAGGAGGCATGGGAGAAAGTCATGTGGTCAGATGAGACCAAAGTAGAACTTTTTGGTCTAAACTTCACTCGTCGTGTTTGGAGGAAAAAGAAGGATGAGTTGTATCCCAAGAACTCCATCCCTACTGTGAAGCATGGGGGTGGTAACATCATGCTTTGGGGGTGCTTTTCTGCGAAGGGGACAGGTCGACTGCACTGTATTAAGGAGAGGATGAATAGGGCCATTTATTGTGAGATTTTGAGCAACAACCTCCTTCCCTCAGTCAGAGCATTGAAGATGGGTCATGGCTGGGTCTTCCAACATGACAATGACCCGAAGCACACAGCCAGGATAACCAAGGAGTGGCTCTGTAAGAAGCATATCAAGGTTCTGGAGTGGCCTAGCCAGTCTCCAGACCTAAATCCAATAGAACATCTTTGGAGGGAGCTGAAACTCCGTGTTGCTCAGCGACAGCCCCGAAACCTGACAGATCTAGAGGAGATCTGTGTGGAGGAGTGGGCCAAAATCCCTGTTGCAGTGTGTGCAAACCTGGTCAAGAACTGCAGGAAACATTTGACCTCTGTAATTGCAAACAAAGGCTTCTGTACCAAATATTAACACTGATTTTCTCAGGTGTTCAAATACTTATGTTCAGCAGAGCAAGACAAATAAATTCTTTAAAAATCATACAATGTGATTTCCTGAATTTTTTTTAAAATTCTGTCTCTCAGAGTGGGAATGCACCTACAAAGTGAATTTCAGACCCCTCCATGATTTCTAAGTGGGAGAACTTGCAAAATCGCAGGGTGTTCAAATACTTCTGTTCCTCACTGTACATAAAAAAGTCCAAATAATTCAGTCCATCCAGTGATCACCACGTGAAAAAATCATGAATAATTTATGAAAATAAGTCATTCGGTTCATCCAACAATCACCACGTGAATACTTGTGCAAAAAAAGTTATATAAATCTGTGTAGTGTTCCCCTCTCAGGTAACACTGTTTGGTGAGTGCACACCAAACACCAAACTATAGAAATTTTTTTCTTTTATTAATTATTTTTTCACGTGGTGATCACTGGATGGACTGAATTATTTGGACTTTTTTATGTATTATATAGATTATTGATATTATTAATATTTATAGTCAGATATTGTTTTGGGAATGCTAAATAGATAATGCATGCGCCGCTAAAATATTTTTTCTTGAAATATTTTTTTGCACAGATTTGTTTGACAACTTCTGTATTTCATGAATCCATGTTGTCTATTGCTTAAAATGCAAAAACTCATCTATGTGGTCTTTTATTAAACTCTCCAGTATCTTCCCAACTAAAGTTAAACTAACAGGTCTATTGTTACTTGGTAAAGACTTTGATACCTTTTTAAATATAGGCACCACATTGGCCTTACTCCAATCCAATGGCACTATGTTAGTCATTAAAGAATCTCTAAAAAATTAAAAACAATGGCTTTAAAATGAGAGAGCTCAACTATTTTAGGAAATGTGGGTGTATGCAATCTGGCCCAGGTGCTTTTTTTTTACTTTTATTCTGTCTAAATATTTCTGGACCACATCAATTTCGAGCCATATTAGTTCATTTGGGGCTATATCAATATCATCCTCATTATGGACTTGAAATCCCCATGCTCCTTTGTATACACAGAGCTGAAGAAGGTATTTAATAGATTTGCCTTCTCTTTGTCCCCGTCACACATTCTAGATTATTTTGTAAAGTGCCTACATGCATGGACCTGATCTCTTTGCTATTAAAATATTTGAAACATTTTTTTTTTTGGGGGGGGGTGTCCTACTGTCTTTTGCAATCTTTTGCACATTTTGAATATTTGCAGCCTTGAATTCCTTTTTACACATTCTGTTTTTTTCTTTGTAACTTTTAAATGATGATAGTGTTACTTTATTATTATATGTTTTAAAAATAATTTCTTATTATTTATAGCTTTTTAAAATCAGATAATCTTTATTAAACTTTTCTTTTTTTTTTTAACTAGGGCCATGAGGCACAAAGTTTTTATTTTTACCCTTTCAAATGTATTGCCCATTGGAATACATTTTGCAATCTGTTTACATACAGTCATTTTTTGGAATTCCCATTTCTGTTCTGTGTTCTTTGATGACAATATTCTTTCCCAGTCTTGCAGAGAAGCCCTCAGGCTTGAAAAAATGTGCTCTCTTAAAGTTAAATAAGTTCACCTTTTGACAAAAAATAATACATGCACATTTTTTTGCAGGTAAAAAAAGTGCTTTTATTATTTTTTGTTGCAGGAGCCTGTAAAATATTACAGGAGTGATCAGTAAATCGCTAGTGCCATGCAGGTCCCCTGCAGACATATCAGTGTATCTGTTTTTCCATACAGGATGTATGGGCAAGCAGATATACTGACAGATAAGGCTGTTGGGACTTGTAGTTTTCTCATTCACAGAGAACTGTGAATGAGTGACACAGCAGGGTGGACAGAACCCTGCATAGCAACGTTTTATAAAAATTTTGACAGCTAGCAGAAGATCCCTCACTAGCTGTCAAAGCAGGGGAGCAGGGAGAAGCAGGGACCAGTGATTTCATAACATGTTACATGTTACACCTTGAATATGGGTGTAACATGCAGGGGCAGACTGACAACACATGGGTCCCCCGGGCAATAGGGGATCATGGGGCCCCTGTGTCCTTGCCCAAACTCAAAAAAGCCTATGAAAAAGGTACCAGGGGCATCTCATGGGGCCCCCTACTGACCCCGGGCCCTCGAGCAGTGCCCGAGTTTCCAAATGGCCAGTCCACCCCTGGTAACATGTAACATGTTATGAAAGGAGAACTTATCCTGTAAGTGTTTTTATCTTTCTAGTATGTGTTTGTTGTTTACTACTAACAGTAAATGAAATTGTGTTATGGTCACCAATACCCAGATGTTCTTTTATATGAATATTAGTAATACACTCTGAGATTACCAGATCCAGCAGAGCATCATTTCTAGTTGGGGCCTTAATGAACTGTGTCATAAAATTGTCTTGTAATAGGTTTATAAATGTTTGCGCTTTAACTGTTTTTGTTCCAATACTCCAGCAAATTTCAAGGTTGTTGAATTCCCCCTTTTTAATCACTGTCCCAGCCCTTGTAGCCATTTCTATCTGTGCAATGAGCTAATTCTCCACCTCCTCATTAACACTGGGTGGCCTACAACAAACTCCAATGATTATTTTGAAGTACGAACATCCATATGCAGTTTCACCCATAATACTTCAGCCTCATCACACTCTCTATCAACTAGGGTCGCTTTTACACTTGATTTGAGATCACTTCTCACATAGAGACAGACACCACCTCCTTTATAGTGTACCCTGTCTCTCTGAAAGAAAGCATAGCCAGGAATATTAATAGCCCAATCATGTGAAGAATGAAGCCAAAATTCAGCTATACTAATTTAGCCATAGTTCTCTCCCTTTGCATACTGACGTCAGCAAGGAGCCTTTATGTTGACAGAAAAGAGTCCATTGTCAATATCATATGGTGCAGATGTTTTAGCACACTTTCCACAGACCGGCAACTACAAAAGAGATGTAGAGCCTGACTCACTCCTCTCCCTCTGCTTTTCTCTTGCGGCTGCTTGTCTGTGGGAAGTGTTCACAGCCAAGACAAGCTGCAGCTATGAATCAGCTGTCTCCTTCAAAGCTGTTGTCAGGTTGGCAACAGCAGGAGGGAAGGGGAGAATTCGGATCTCATAACTATGGTTAGAAAGCATTTAGCAACATGGGACAAAGTATTACATGTTCTTAGTCCCATAGGGGACAGAGCCTTAACAACACATTTTAATGATATATCTTCTTTAAGGTTTTAATTTGTTTTTGAAACATAGTTTTTTGCTTTTTTCTAAATGTATTTTTGTAGATGTTTGTCCCTTTCATTGACCAACATATATTATTTGCACTGTGTCTTTCACATGGGAGTATGTACAGTACATTTAAAGGCCCACATTTTCTTCATTACATGTGAATTATCTAATTATTTATTTTATATGTTAAGCTTTCCTTTTTCTAGAATGCAAAGCATGTTTTGGAACACATTAAGTCACTTATTTTCATTTATTTTTGTCAGCTGTCGGTAGATCTTTGTGGAAGTGATCTTTGCCTATTGGTCAGAATACTTAAAAACACCTCACATCAACAAATATTGCTGTTTTCATTATTTTCTCATCAAACTCATGATAGCTGTTCTATAAAGACCACCACCTTTTTTGTTAAGAAACTAATTTGTGATTAGGGGGCAACATAGAATAGACTAGTATGTCTGCCTAGCACTAGGTGTGTTGGTTCCAATCCCAACCACTACACTACCTGCCTGGAGTTTGCATGTTCTCCCTGTGCATGTGTGGGTTTCCTTCAGGTACTTCGATTTCTTCCCACTCTCCAAAGACATGGTGGTAGGTTAATTGGCTCTTGCCTAAACTGGCCCTAGCATGTGACTGTATGAATGTGAGTTAGAAACCTTAGAGTGCAAACTCCTTGAGGGCAGAGACTGATGTGAATGTACAATATTTATGTAAATAAAGAAAAAATTATCTTGCGCCACCAAACCTAATATGATACACTAAGAGTGGCTGCAAACACCAAATTCCATTCCCACAACACTAAAAAATAAAAGAATAAATAAATAGTGCTGCGCTACTCACTAAACCTAACCATAAAGCAAAAAGTAAACACTTGACAGAGCCCCTAACTAAGGTAATATAAGTGCACACCTTGAGAATAACCAAGCACAAGTGAATGAAAATATGCAAAAAGAATAGATACCCTGCTAGGCAATACCAAATATGAACAAATCAATATATGAAACTTCAACATGTGTGCAAATAGATAATCTGAGTATAATAAAATAAGAAATAAATACGAGCGCTTAGACTGTAACATGAGCAGCTAGCATAAAGGTACAACCTAAAAACCTTCTCAAAGATATCATATAAAAAATGCAGCGCTAAGTGAAAATAAATAAACATAATCCTTAAAACATCATATAAGGTATAAATAACGTCCAATAGTATAACAGCAATCCGTGCATATAGTGCTCAATAATCAATATTAATGCATCCCACGTTGTGATAGTGGACATCCAAAGAACAGGTGAGGTATCAGTGGTTCCCGTGCTCATAGGTGTGTATATATTATATGCACTAACCAGATAGCGCACAAAACTGTGCGTTTGAGTAATCAGACCACTCCTGGTACTCTGGAACTGGGAAGGGCAAGACCTGATGATCATCTGGCAAACGAACAGCTCGGCAGGTAATCGGCATTATATCTTTACCATCCGTAGTGCCTTATCCATCCAGCAGGGGGTCACCACCAAGATATAATAGGCTCTCAGATAGGAATCGTGGAATCACCCAAATGGCATACACCTCGGATTAAGAGGATCCACCTTAAGAGAGGGGGGCTCGTAATACCCCGAGCCCCAACAGAAACTCTGATAGTGTAGTAATTTGTAATACTTTATTGGTAATCTTGTAAGTAGATAAACGCTCACATTTGGTGGATATACAACTTCAAAGAGATGGCCGCCGGACTCAACACGGCTCAGACAGCGTGACGTCACCGGCTAGGCTCCACCCTAATGTTCACAGAAGCATGCCTAGGTGCTTCATTTTATACACCTGTGGCCATTGAGGTGATTGGAACACCTGAATCCAATGATTTGGAGGGTTGTCCCAATACTTTATGCAATATAATATATATATATATATATACTGTGTGTGTGTGTGTGTATATATATATATATATATATATATATATATATTAACTAACTAATGTGGAGGATTCAAAACATTGCATTTATGATTTCTTCTAAATGAATCATTTGAGCAAAGATATTCAGAATTCATGTAATCCATATCCAGTTTGGATTTTGATTAAAAAAATGCAATGCATATTTGATGGCTACCTGCTGCTACAAATTGAAAAAGCAGCAAGCCATCTTTGTATCTACTCATCAAGTGGTAAATTGAAGGATATATTTCTTGTTAAGAACATAGATTTTTATTCTCTTAACAAGACAATTACCTTGCACAAAGGCAATGGAACTAACCGGCTAGATTTGGTGATTTCAAAAGATTCCAAAAGATTAGATGCCATATCAAATTTGTATATGGGCAACGATGCCCATTTAAAAATGGATTGGACAAGGAGTTACAAACTATGAACTTTAGGAAAACAACATTTTAAAAATTCAGAATAATCTTTCAATACCCAATGGGCAATTCAGACGATATTAGCCCTATGTATCAAGCCAAATTAGTGGCTATTCCACCAGCATTCATCTAGTGAAAATCTTGTAACATGTGTTATTCAATTATAAAAGGCGCTTGCTATAGTATTCACCTCATTTACTTTTTCTGCAGAATAACTTGTCATTCCACCAATCTCTTTTTAACTGAAATTCTCTTAACTGAGCTATCAATTCATCACAAAATGTATTTTCAATACAGGTTCAACATTTTTTATTTAAAAAAAAAAACATAGCAGGAGAGCTGTAACCTTGCTGCTTCCTTGCTATATCAGCCCACATTCCTGTTATACTGGAACTACACATTCCAGCTAGAGATGAGCGAATCGAACATGACGAAGTGGAATTCGTTCCGAAGATTTGGAAAAATTCGATTCGCGACGAATCCGAAGATTAGCAAACTTCGGATGCACGAATCGAATTTTCCCAAAAATGGCGGCGACATGTGTGGCGACAGGAGAAAATGGACAGAGAAGATGGGGCGGGGATCTCTGGGAAGGCGCGCAGACAAGGCGCGCTGACAAATAATGCATTCATGAGTCATGAATCATGACATGTGATCGCATAAGCCAATCAGCAGCCAGCCAGCACTGTGTAATGGTGGAGCTATAAATCGCGGCCATCTTAGAATTCTCCATTAGCCTCCGGTCATTCAAGAGAGACAGACCTGTCTGTATTAAGGGACAGAGTTAGGGCCACAGAGACTTTAGGGCCACAGAATCGTTACTCAGGGACACAGAATCGTTACTCAGGGACACAGAATTGTTACTCAGGGACACAGAATCGTTACTCAGGGACACAGAATCGTTACTCAGGGACACAGAATCGTTACTTATGGCCACAGCTATCAAAGAATCGAAAATTTAAAGTGACATACACCCTTTTTTTTTTTGGTGGCTGTCGTGCACAGTTGGTGCTGCAGTTTGCCGATTGTGCAAAATAAACTGACTTTCTGCTTCACAACCACTATTGTACGTTCAAAGAGTTAAATCCATTTACACGCCGGCTGGCGGTAATATTTTTTGGGTGATTAGTGCATTCCAGTGACATAAACGTACAGTTTACAGCCAACGGCAAGCTGCAATTGACCGATTGTGCTAAATAAACTGACTTTCTGCTTCACAACCACTATTGTACGTTCAAAGAGTTAAATCCATTTACACGCCGGCTGGCGGTAATATTTTTTGGGTGATTAGTGCATTCCAGTGACATAAACGTACAGTTTACAGCCAACGGCAAGCTGCAATTGACCGATTGTGTACAATAAACTGACTTTCTGCTTCACAACCACTATTGTACGTTCAAAGAGTTAAATCCATATACACGCCGGGTGGCGGTAATATTTTTTAGGTGATTAGTGCATTCCAGTGACATAAACGTACAGTTTACAGCCAACGGCAAGCTGCAATTGACCGATTGTGCTAAATAAACTGACTTTCTGCTTCACAACCACTATTGTACGTTCAAAGAGTTAAATCCGGTTTTATTTTTGGGGTGCTTATTGAATTAAAGAGTATGTCAGACAACACGCAGAGGAGTGGCAGAGGAGGCAATGTTTCAGGAGCGAGCAGACGTGGCAGCAGAGGAAGGGGTCGAGGCAGCACTAGTCGCAGCCAGAGGCCAGTGCTCCCGGTGTCATCCAGCGGTCGTGTCTCCACCGACAACCCTGCCGTCATCGATTGGTTGACTCGGTCGTCTTCCTCTTCCCAGGTCACCTCTGACACCTACAGCCAACGGTCGGTGGGTACGTCAGACACAACCGTTAGTTGGCATGGCCCGGGAGCAAGCCCACTGAAATCACGTGTCCTCGACCTGCCCCTGTCCTTTGGTGTTCCCTCACCAAGCGAAGTATCGCATGCTGTGGGCTCAGCCCCACTGTACAGTGAGGAAGAGCTAACAGAGGGCGGTCAGGAACGGGGGGAGACATACGCCTCTTCAGCAGCCAGGCGAAGAAGTACTGGCGAGGAGAGTGGCTCGGTAGCCGGTCTAGAGACAGGTCTGTCTCCTGACCCACACGCAGCCGAGGGGGCTAGTAGTGACGCGGAGACCCTAATTGATGATGATGAGGCTGATCGCACTTGGCAGCCTCGTCGTCATCAGGCTATTGCTTCCGCATCATCAGGAGAAGAGGGTGCCAGCTTGCCAGAGAGCAAAACAGTCGGTGGGTTGCCCAGGAGGCAGCAGGGTCGCAGCAGTGTCAGTGGAGCCAAACGGCCACGGAGTAGAGCACCAGCTCCACTGCAGCCTACCACCACGGCCAGTAGTGGTGCCGGTGTGCACGGAGGAAGTAGCAGTCAGCCAGTGAGGAGTAGCGGGGGCAAAGTTTCCTACTCGGCGGTGTGGCAATTTTTCGTCAAGCCGCCCGAGGAAGTAAACGTAGCCGTATGTCGACTATGTGGCCAGAAAGTCAAGCGTGGCCAGGGGGCCAATGTTGGGACTACAGCGTTGCGTCAGCATATGCAGCGTCGCCATTCGGTGGCCTGGGAAAACCGTGATAAAGATACGGTGGTTCTGCCTGCCCCAGCCCCCGCTCCATCACCCGCTCCGTTACTTGCTCCGTCACCTGACGTCAATCGCCCTCTATCAGCCAGTCAAGGCTCCAACACCTCTGCTGAGGGGAGTTGTCGCTCGTTGGCATCTTCCGCTCGTTCAGATGCTCCTTCTCCTGCTACTCCTCTTCACGGATTCCGTCAGCAGTCTTTCTTGGAATCCGTTTCCAAGGGACGACAGTTTGCGAGCACGCACCCGACGGTGCAGAAGCTGAACGTCCTCCTGTCCAAGTTGCTGGTGCTGCAGTCCCTCCCTTTCCAAGTGGTGGACTCAGCACCTTTCCGAGAAATGATGGCTTGTGCCGAGCCGCGGTGGAGAGTGCCAAGCCGGCATTTCTTCGCCAAAAAGGCAGTGCCAGCCCTGCATTCACATGTAGAAGAGATGGTGGGCCAGTCTTTGAGCATGTCGGTCTCTGCCAAAGTGCACGACAGCGCCGACGTGTGGAGCTGTAACTACGGTCAGGGACAGTACATGTCATTTACGGCCCACTGGGTGAACGTGGTGCCGGCACAGCCGCACCAGCAACTTGGACAGGTCACGCCGCTTTTGCCTCCACGTTTGCACGTCCTTGGTCCAGCAAAGATGTCCGCCTCTACCACCTCTTCTTCCGCCGTGTCCTCAGCCGCCACCCCCGTGCCAAGTCCCATTACCCGGCATTTCACATGTGCAGGGCGCAACGGTGTCACGCTGTGCTGCACCTGGTATGCCTTGGCGAACGTAGTCACACAGGGGAGGAACTTCTGAGTGTAATGAACAGAGAAATCGACAGATGGCTGTCTCCGCGCAAACTGAAAATCGGAACCATGTTGACCGACAACGGAAAGAACATGGTGTCTGCTCTGCGTCAAGGAAGGTTGTGCCATGCGCCATGCATGGCTCACGTGTTCAATCTGGTTGTCAAGCGGTTCCTAAAATCCACCATCCCACTGCAAGACATCCTTAAAATGTCACGTAAACTTTGCATGCATTTCAGCCATTCCTACACCGCAAAGCACACCCTCCTTGAGCTGCAGCGGCAGAACGGAATTCCACAGCATCGCCTGATCTGCGACGTTGCAGCAAGGTGGAATTCAACCCTATATATGTTAGACCTTTACGAACAGCGAAAGGCCATCACCTATTTCCTGATGTTACAAGCGGATAAAGGTACTCCCCTGTGTAACTTAGATGTCAGCCATTGGCAGCTCATGCATGACACCTGCCGCTTGCTCCGGCCCTTTGAGGAGGCCACGCTATTCGTGAGTCGGCAGGACTATGGAATGAACGACGTCATTCCTCTGTTGCACGTCCTGGAACAAATGCTGTTAACAATGGCTGGTCAGGGTGCGGTAGACATGGCGCACAGATCTCAACGCCACATGACCCCTGTGGGGGCAGGACAGGAAGAAGAGGAGGAGGTAGAGGAGGACATTGGTGCTCAGGAATTATTGAGTGAAATGGGTGGTTTTTCCACTCAGCGGACAGGAGTGGAGGAGCAGGAGCATCTGGTAGAGGAGGAGACAGAGGACCCAGATGCACCGTGGCAGTATGCTGTGGAGATGGAGGCAGGGAGTCCCTCGCATTCCTTGGCACAAATGGCCCATAGCATGCTCGGTTGCTTGCGTAGCGACAGCCGAATAATAACCATCAGACAGAGGGATGACTTTTGGCTGTCCACCTTGTTGGACCCTCGCTACCGTTCAAAAATGGTGGCCTTTTTCACACCTGCTGAGAGGGAGGCCAAAATAAAGTACTATAAAAACCACCTATGTAGTCAGTTGGTCTCTGCCTTTGTGCGCCAACGTCCATCCTCAGACACTGTGGGCCCTGTGCGCTCGCGTTCCGCTGCCATGGCAGCAGGGGAGGGGTGGAGTGGTAGGAGCAGTGGCAGCTCCACCAGCAGCGGCTGCCTCAGTCTGCAGTCGATGATGAGTAGCTTTCTTCACCAGCGCAGTGAGGAAACTACTAACCAGCCGCAGCAGCAGCATCAGGTGGACCTGGAGCAGGACCTCAAACAACAGGCTCGGGCCTACTTGGACAGCACCCTGCCAACCGAGGTAGACAATCCCCTTGACTACTGGGCAACGAAACTTGACCTTTGGCCCAACTAGCTGAATTTGCCCTTGAAAGGCTGTCATGCCCGGCCAGTGGCGTGGCATCGGAGCGCGTGTTTAGTGCGGCAGGAGGTATTGTAACTCCGCGGAGGACACGACTGTCCACCCAAAGTGTGGAGAGACTCACGTTTGTGAAAATGAATCAGGCGTGGATTAGTCTGGATTTCAAACCACCAGTTCCTGACACAACTGACTAAATCCGCCATGAATCATGCCCCAAACATGTTATTAGGGACAAATGGAAGACCTCCACCTGATCCGTACATTTGTATATATATTTTATTGAGAGGCTGCTGGTCGGCCGACTCATGTTTTGCACAGTTTTAATGACTTATACTCTGCAGGTCGGGCCCCTCATGAATTGGGGTTTTTCAATTATTTATACTTCGCTGGACGACCGTCACATGAATTGAACCTTTTTAATGACTTATACTCTGCTGGTCGGGCCCCTCATGAATTGGTGTTTTTAAATTATTTATATGTCGCTGGACGACTGTCACATGAATTTAAACTTTTTAATTATTTATAGTCGACCAGTTCCAGACAGATGGAATAGCAATTTTTTTAAATATTTATTTGACACGTGTTGTCCATCTCATCAATGAGGTGGACTGTTTATTTATTGGCCACGGTTTGGCCCCCTCCTGTTTCTTACATTGTTAACTTGTTGTATCGGTCATGGTTTGGCCACATGTTTGGTTGTCTTGTTAAGATTTTCTGTAATGTACACAGTTACGCTTGACTTGTCGACTTTCCACAATCTACTAAGGTATAGCATCGCATCAAAGTTTTTTTTTTGATCTAAACCATTTCTTATAATGTCAATTTGTAGGATACGCCGCTGTAAGGCGACCTACTTTTTTGTCACTGTGTAGACATCTATTTATAGGCCGATGTTTGGCCAGAAAGATATATTTAGTAATACCTAGCCGTTCAAGCCGCTCACTGAACACCTCGGGAATTGCTTTGTATATCTGTCGCCTTAGGGGCCGCTGTCTGGCGACATAATTTTTTGTCACTGTGTAGACATCTATTTATAGGCCGATGTTTGGCCACAAAAATATATTTAGTAATAACCTAGCCGTTCAGGCTGCTCCCTGAACACCTCGGGAATTGCTTTGTATATCTGTCGCCTTAGAGGCCGCTGTCTGAACAGCTCATGAATTGCTTTCTATATGTGTCGCCTTTGAGGCCGCTGGCTGGACAGCTGATGAATTGATTTGTATATATGTACTTATTGTCCGCTGTCCGGACAGCTCATGAATTACTTTTTGTATATAGCCTTCCAAACCACTCTCAGAATAAGTCATGATATTCATGCTGTGTATAGCCTTATAGGCCAATGGTCAATCAAGTCTTGATTGTTATAGTGTGTATAGCCTTATAGGCCGCTGTCTTTACAACTTTATAATTCCATGCAGTATATAGCCCTATCGGCCACTTTCTGGCATCCAGTTGCTGTAGCCCCCATCACCACACTGTGCCACGGGCCCCTGTACCGCCTTCTCATACTGCTGCCAGATCCATCCTCTGCCATGTGCGTCTTTGTCGTCTGCTCACGCTGCTGGGTTCCAGTTTTAAACCTAGGCCTGTGTATGGCTTCCGAATACTGCTGCCTCCACCGCCACCCTGCGCCATGTGCCTCTGTCGTCTGCTCACGCTGCTGACGGCTTCCGCTTTTTAACCTAGGCCTGTGTTTGGCTTCCGAATACTGCTGCCTCCACCGCCACCCTGCGCCATGTGCCTCTGTCGTCTGCTCACGCTGCTGACGGCTTCCGCTTTTTAACCTAGGCCTGTGTATGGCTTCCGAATACTGCTGCCTCCACCGCCACCCTGCGCCATGTGCCACTTTCAGGTCTCCTTACACTGTTGGTGGGTTCCATTTTGTGATAGGGTGCTGTATGGCCTTCCATTGCTGCTGCCTCCACCGCCACCCTGCGCCATGTGCCTCTGCCGTCTGCTCACGCTGCTGACGGCTTCCGCTTTTTAACCGAGGCCTGTGTTTGGCTTCCGAATACTGCTGCATCCACCGCCACCCTGCGCCATGTGTCTCTGTCGTCTGCTCACGCTGCTGACGGCTTCCGCTTTTTAACCTAGGCCTGTGTATGGCTTCCGAATACTGCTGCCTCCACCGCCACCCTGCGCCATGTGCCACTTTCAGGTCTCCTTACACTGTTGGTGGGTTCCATTTTGTGATAGGGTGCTGTATGGCCTTCCATTGCTGCTGCCTCCACCGCCACCCTGCGCCATGTGCCTCTGTCATCTGCTCACGCTGCTGACGGCTTCCGCTTTTTAACCGAGGCCTGTGTTTGGCTTCCGAATACTGCTGCATCCACCGCCACCCTGCGCCATGTGTCTCTGTCGTCTGCTCACGCTGCTGACGGCTTCCGCTTTTTAACCTAGGCCTGTGTATGGCTTCCGAATACTGCTGCCTCCACCGCCACCCTGCGCCATGTGCCTCTGTCGTCTGCTCACGCTGCTGACGGCTTCCGCTTTTTAATCTAGTCCTGTGTATGTCTTCCGAATACTGCTGCCTCCACCGCCACCCTGCGCCATGTGCCACTTTCAGGTCTCCTTACACTGTTGGTGGGTTCCATTTTGTGATAGGGTGCTGTATGGCCTTCCATTGCTGCTGCCTCCACCGCCACCCTGCGCCATGTGCCTCTGTCGTCTGCTCACGCTGCTGACGGCTTCCGCTTTTTAACCGAGGCCTGTGTTTGGCTTCCGAATACTGCTGCCTCCACCGCCACCCTGCGCCATGTGCCTCTGTCGTCTGCTCACGCTGCTGACGGCTTCCGCTTTTTAACCTAGGCCTGTGTATGGCTTCCGAATACTGCTGCCTCCACCGCCACCCTGCGCCATGTGCCTCTGTCGTCTGCTCACGCTGCTGACGGCTTCCGCTTTTTAAACTAGTCCTGTGTATGTCTTCCGAATACTGCTGCCTCCACCGCCACCCTGCGCCATGTGCCACTTTCAGGTCTCCTTACACTGTTGGTGGGTTCCATTTTGTGATAGGGTGCTGTATGGCCTTCCATTGCTGCTGCCTCCACCGCCACCCTGCGCCATGTGCCTCTGTCGTCTGCTCACGCTGCTGACGGCTTCCGCTTTTTAACTGAGGCCTGTGTTTGGCTTCCGAATACTGCTGCATCCACCGCCACCCTGCGCCATGTGTCTCTGTCGTCTGCTCACGCTGCTGACGGCTTCCGCTTTTTAACCTAGGCCTGTGTATGGCTTCCGAATACTGCTGCCTCCACCGCCACCCTGCGCCATGTGTCTCTGTCGTCTGCTCACGCTGCTGATGGCTTCCGCTTTTTAAACTAGTCCTGTGTATGTCTTCCGAATACTGCTGCCTCCACCGCCACCCTGCGCCATGTGCCACTTTCAGGTCTCCTTACACTGTTGGTGGGTTCCATTTTGTGATAGGGTGCTGTATGGCCTTCCATTGCTGCTGTCTCCACCGCCACCCTGCGCCATGTGCCTCTGTCATCTGCTCACGCTGCTGACGGCTTCCGCTTTTTAACCGAGGCCTGTGTTTGGCTTCCGAATACTGTTGCATCCACCGCCACCCTGCGCCATGTGTCTCTGTCGTCTGCTCACGCTGCTGACGGCTTCCGCTTTTTAACCTAGGCCTGTGTATGGCTTCCGAATACTGCTGCCTCCACCGCCACCCTGCGCCATGTGCCTCTGTCGTCTGCTCACGCTGCTGACGGCTTCCGCTTTTTAACCGAGGCCTGTGTTTGGCTTCCGAATACTGCTGCATCCACCGCCACCCTGCGCCATGTGTCTCTGTCGTCTGCTCACGCTGCTGACGGCTTCCGCTTTTTAACCTAGGCCTGTGTATGGCTTCCGAATACTGCTGCCTCCACCGCCACCCTGCGCCATGTGCCTCTGTCGTCTGCTCACGCTGCTGACGGCTTCCGCTTTTTAACCTAGGCCTGTGTATGGCTTCCGAATACTGCTGCCTCCACCGCCACCCTGCGCCATGTGCCACTTTCAGGTCTCCTTACACTGTTGGTGGGTTCCATTTTGTGATAGGGTGCTGTATGGCCTTCCATTGCTGCTGCCTCCACCGCCACCCTGCGCCATGTGCCTCTGTCGTCTGCTCACGCTGCTGACGGCTTCCGCTTTTTAACCGAGGCCTGTGTTTGGCTTCCGAATACTGCTGCATCCACGGCCACCCTGCGCCATGTGTCTCTGTCGTCTGCTCACGCTGCTGACGGCTTCCGCTTTTTAACCTAGGCCTGTGTATGGCCTTCAATTGAAGCTGCTTCTGCTTCGCCACTCTGCCATTGGACTCTTGATAGTCGTCTCCCCACGCTGCTGCTGGGGGGACTTTTTAACATAGGCCTCTGTATGGCCTTCAATTTTAGCTGCTTACGCTCCGCCACTCTGCCATGGGCCCCTGTACCGCCTCCTCATGCTGCTGCCAGGCCCGTAATCTGCCATGGGCCCTCGTACCGACTCCTCATGCTGCTGCCAGGCTCGTAATCTGTCATGGGCCCCTGTACCGCCTCCTCATGCTGCTGCCAGGTCCAGAGTGTGTCATGGGTCCCTGTACGGCCTCCCATTGCTGCTGTCTCCATCGCCACACTCTGCCATGTGCCACTTTCAGGTCTCTTCACACTGCTGGTGGGTTCCATTTTGTCATAGCGTGCTGTATGGCCTCCCATTGCTGCTGCCTCCACCGTCACACTGTGGCTCCACACTCTGGTTTTGGCCCCGTGACTGCCCAAATGAGTGAAGTGTGCGGTGATTCTAAGATCGACGGCACTCATCTGCATGTCATACTGACTGACAGTATTATTTCTCTTCCCCAGCAGACTCCAAGGGCATTTAAATTAAAGGAACAGTGTTCTGCACTAATATAAAGGCTCTCTGAAGCCTAGAAACACCCTTTTTATAAGTTAAATTCGCAGCGAATATATTCGGCATGAAGCGAATTTAATCGGCGAATTCGGCGAATCAGCCGAACCGAATTTTTGAATAATTCGCTCATCTCTAATTCCAGCCTACCCAGCATACATATTATTATCCCCATAACAAAGGAGCATCAAGTTTGCACCTCCCCTGCTATGTTACTACCAGCCCATGTACCCTTCAGCATTGGAGGGTACTTTGGGTTACCCCCCCAAAAATGGATGTTTCCTTCCCAAAGCACTGGTACCCATTGATGATGGTCACTGGCTCTTCCACAATACCAGCGCTCAGCAGGAGACTTACTGTATGTACTACCTACATTCTCCCCATAATAGGCAAGTCAGTGATCATTCCCTGCCCTTTCCTTAAAGTGCACTCCTAGTGTGAAAGAGCATATGGGCTGGTATCAACATAGCAGGGGCCTGCATGCTTGCTGCTCTTTTAGTATAGGGATACTAGACCACATTTCTCTTGTGCTGGGTTAGTGAGTTCTTCATAGGAGTTTATTTTTTTCTTAGTTTACGTTTGGGGAAAAAAGTGAAATTTAGCCCTGCTAGTGCTGTGTATAAATACTGAGGGGACAGGAGTGGCACATTCTATTGAGATGTTCTCATTGAATTTTATAATACACATCTGTTTTATTAATGCACAGTATGTATAAAAAGACTTTGACAATAGATAAATATTTATATTAATTATTAATAGCTCTAGTGATGTCACTTGTAATAGCAGGGAAGATATTTGTATGCTATGTTGAGCAATAACTTCAGATTTAAAGAAAGGATATTTTCTGGCATTACTAGTTCTATGATTACCGAGAGTTGTACCCAGGGCTGTATTTACTGCCCTGGGTACAAATATTCAAATATTTCAAATATTTTCAAATATAAAAGTGCAGTGCTTAAAATTATTCTCCAGTCTAACAGTAGAAAATTAAAATTAAATTAATGTTAAAAATTAGTGACAGGGGGCGTGGCCGGCCGCAGAAGGAGATGACTGCTCTGTAGGAGAGCTCCTGGAGCCGCCGAGAACTGCAGTCCAGCAAAGAGACGAGTGACAGTGGGGAAACCCACCAACGGCATTGTAAGCCCTCAGAACGAGGGGGGCACAAGGGAGGCACAATGGGGAAGAGAAAGAATAAAGAGGGGCTCTGCAAATTAACGGAGTTCTTTACTCTGGCGGGTGGCCCCTCCCCTCAATATGGCGCTGGTCACTGTCCCTCTCCAGAGCTACAGGGACACGTGAGGGGGGATGGCCAAAGCTCTCCCCTGCACACATCCAGCCCAGCAGTGACTGCAGGCTCTGCACTTTCTTCTCCTACAAATAGCCCGCAGAAGCACAGACAACGCTGCTCCCCAGATGTGCACCCTATGGGTGAGCAGCAGAATTCATTTTCACATAATTCCACAACTGAATTTGTTGAACATCTGGAGGATTACCCTGCAGAGTCCTTGCCCCTTACTGCAGCAGTTATGAAAGATATTTTAATTACTCTCAAAGGCTCCCTGCATAAGGATACTGTATCCTTAGGCTTTGTAAGGCTTTGTATCGCAAGTTAACAAGGATGTTGAATGTTTAGGGGAGCGGGTAACACACGTGGAAACCAAAATGGGTGAATTCGCTAAAGCTCACAATGAATTAGTTGACGCACATAATGAAGCAGAGGAAGACCTGAAAGCTCTAAAGGTGAAAATGGCAGACCCAGGAATAATGTAAAATTCAGGGGTGTTGGCAAAAATGTTCCTGCTGCGGATCTGCGCAAATATTTCCAACAAATGATCTCTGTTCCCTCACACTCCGAATTGAGAAGTAGTAGTGGATAGGACCCACAGACTGCCAAAACCCTCTTTTCTTCCTGATCATATTCCAAGAGATATAATAAGGAGAATTCACTTTTACCACGTTAAGGAGGAATTAATGCTATTCGCGCGGAAAAATAATCCGCTCCCTGACCCCTACACTGGGATCTCTTTATTCACTGACCTTTCACAACATACCATACTAGCCCACAAAAAACTGCTCTCCTTTACAAAATTGCTACAAAACAATGATATCAAATACCAGTGGGGCTTTCCTACCAAATTGATTATCACTAAAGACAACTGTGTGATAACAGTCAACTCTGAAGAGGAGGGATTCCAACTAGCTAAAAAGTGGGGCCTCCTGCCAACAGATAAAGTACCAGCACCTACTAAAGCTTCACCCAAGAAAATAACCCCTGACTGGGAACAGGTAGCGGGATGATGTGTCACGCCGTTTATTCTCCCATGCCTCCTAGTTCTTTATTGCAAACCCGCTGTGCACTTGGACAGCAAATTATTAAGCTGCGCCTCTTGGCATTAACCCCCATCCGTTATAGTGATTAATTTCACACAAAGTTACATGTTGAATGTTATTTTTGTTTTCCACCAATTTTTTCTTTCCTTTTTTTCAACTTTTTTCTCACAGAGCTTCGGTATCAGCAAGCTGTGGGAACATAACATATCGTCTTTTTTTCGCCCTGGAGAAAGTGCAGCCCTTTTCTCCTCGCTGGATCACTAAGGATACTGTAAGCCTATCCATCTGGATTACCTCTTTTATTATGCATTTCCTACTTACACCACTTGAGGACAACCCTTCATCATTTATCCTACATCCACCATGGTCCTGAAAGTAGTTTTTATGAATGCTCATGGCCTTAACAGCCCGTTTAAACGCCATTCTATGTGGAGAGAGGCACAACAGTTGGCTGGTGATGTGATTTGCGTCCAGGAAACACATTTTGGTTCTACTAAAGCACCACATTGTTCACATTGTATGTTCCCACATGTTTATATGTCCAATGGTTGGATAAAAAATGTGGTGTCCTTATAGCTATTCGTAATTCTGTTGAATTCTCATTACTATCCCAAGTGTCTGATAGCAAAGGTAGATATCTAATTATTGTCTGTGAGATTAATAATATCATCTATACCATTGTCAATCTTTATGCTCCCAATGTTCATCAGATCCATTTTCTAAATTCTCTGCGGAAAAAAGTGGCAAAAATTCAGAGGGGCTTCCTACTTTTCTGTGGGGACTTTAATGCTATTATAAATAACTCCTTAGATGTTTCACACTCCTCTCGCAGCCTGAGACACTCTCTTGCTAATGTTCTACCTGAGGCCAATTTGCATGACCCTTGGAGATGTCTACATGCTTCTGAAAGAGACTATACGCACTACTCTGCACACCACAACTCTTACTCAAGAATAGACTTCTTTCTGACGGATATTCAACTATTACAAGATGTCTCCAGCGCAGAAATTCATCCAATGACATGGTCAGATCTGCTCACGCTGCTGACGGCTTCCGCTTTTTAACCGAGGCCTGTGTTTGGCTTCCGAATACTGTTGCATCCACCGCCACCCTGCGCCATGTGTCTCTGTCGTCTGCTCACGCTGCTGACGGCTTCCGCTTTTTAACCTAGGCCTGTGTATGGCTTCCGAATACTGCTGCCTCCACCGCCACCCTGCGCCATGTGCCTCTGTCGTCTGCTCACGCTGCTGACGGCTTCCGCTTTTTAACCGAGGCCTGTGTTTGGCTTCCGAATACTGCTGCATCCACCGCCACCCTGCGCCATGTGTCTCTGTCGTCTGCTCACGCTGCTGACGGCTTCCGCTTTTTAACCTAGGCCTGTGTATGGCTTCCGAATACTGCTGCCTCCACCGCCACCCTGCGCCATGTGCCTCTGTCGTCTGCTCACGCTGCTGACGGCTTCCGCTTTTTAATCTAGTCCTGTGTATGTCTTCCGAATACTGCTGCCTCCACCGCCACCCTGCGCCATGTGCCACTTTCAGGTCTCCTTACACTGTTGGTGGGTTCCATTTTGTGATAGGGTGCTGTATGGCCTTCCATTGCTGCTGCCTCCACCGCCACCCTGCGCCATGTGCCTCTGTCGTCTGCTCACGCTGCTGACGGCTTCCGCTTTTTAACCGAGGCCTGTGTTTGGCTTCCGAATACTGCTGCCTCCACCGCCACCCTGCGCCATGTGCCTCTGTCGTCTGCTCACGCTGCTGACGGCTTCCGCTTTTTAACCTAGGCCTGTGTATGGCTTCCGAATACTGCTGCCTCCACCGCCACCCTGCGCCATGTGCCTCTGTCGTCTGCTCACGCTGCTGACGGCTTCCGCTTTTTAAACTAGTCCTGTGTATGTCTTCCGAATACTGCTGCCTCCACCGCCACCCTGCGCCATGTGCCACTTTCAGGTCTCCTTACACTGTTGGTGGGTTCCATTTTGTGATAGGGTGCTGTATGGCCTTCCATTGCTGCTGCCTCCACCGCCACCCTGCGCCATGTGCCTCTGTCGTCTGCTCACGCTGCTGACGGCTTCCGCTTTTTAACTGAGGCCTGTGTTTGGCTTCCGAATACTGCTGCATCCACCGCCACCCTGCGCCATGTGTCTCTGTCGTCTGCTCACGCTGCTGACGGCTTCCGCTTTTTAACCTAGGCCTGTGTATGGCTTCCGAATACTGCTGCCTCCACCGCCACCCTGCGCCATGTGTCTCTGTCGTCTGCTCACGCTGCTGATGGCTTCCGCTTTTTAAACTAGTCCTGTGTATGTCTTCCGAATACTGCTGCCTCCACCGCCACCCTGCGCCATGTGCCACTTTCAGGTCTCCTTACACTGTTGGTGGGTTCCATTTTGTGATAGGGTGCTGTATGGCCTTCCATTGCTGCTGCCTCCACCGCCACCCTGCGCCATGTGCCTCTGTCATCTGCTCACGCTGCTGACGGCTTCCGCTTTTTAACCGAGGCCTGTGTTTGGCTTCCGAATACTGTTGCATCCACCGCCACCCTGCGCCATGTGTCTCTGTCGTCTGCTCACGCTGCTGACGGCTTCCGCTTTTTAACCTAGGCCTGTGTATGGCTTCCGAATACTGCTGCCTCCACCGCCACCCTGCGCCATGTGCCTCTGTCGTCTGCTCACGCTGCTGACGGCTTCCGCTTTTTAACCGAGGCCTGTGTTTGGCTTCCGAATACTGCTGCATCCACCGCCACCCTGCGCCATGTGTCTCTGTCGTCTGCTCACGCTGCTGACGGCTTCCGCTTTTTAACCTAGGCCTGTGTATGGCTTCCGAATACTGCTGCCTCCACCGCCACCCTGCGCCATGTGCCACTTTCAGGTCTCCTTACACTGTTGGTGGGTTCCATTTTGTGATAGGGTGCTGTATGGCCTTCCATTGCTGCTGCCTCCACCGCCACCCTGCGCCATGTGCCTCTGTCGTCTGCTCACGCTGCTGACGGCTTCCGCTTTTTAACCGAGGCCTGTGTTTGGCTTCCGAATACTGCTGCATCCACGGCCACCCTGCGCCATGTGTCTCTGTCGTCTGCTCACGCTGCTGACGGCTTCCGCTTTTTAACCTAGGCCTGTGTATGGCCTTCAATTGAAGCTGCTTCTGCTTCGCCACTCTGCCATTGGACTCTTGATAGTCGTCTCCCCACGCTGCTGCTGGGGGGACTTTTTAACATAGGCCTCTGTATGGCCTTCAATTTTAGCTGCTTACGCTCCGCCACTCTGCCATGGGCCCCTGTACCGCCTCCTCATGCTGCTGCCAGGCCCGTAATCTGCCATGGGCCCTCGTACCGACTCCTCATGCTGCTGCCAGGCTCGTAATCTGTCATGGGCCCCTGTACCGCCTCCTCATGCTGCTGCCAGGTCCAGAGTGTGTCATGGGTCCCTGTACGGCCTCCCATTGCTGCTGTCTCCATCGCCACACTCTGCCATGTGCCACTTTCAGGTCTCTTCACACTGCTGGTGGGTTCCATTTTGTCATAGCGTGCTGTATGGCCTCCCATTGCTGCTGCCTCCACCGTCACACTGTGGCTCCACACTCTGGTTTTGGCCCCGTGACTGCCCAAATGAGTGAAGTGTGCGGTGATTCTAAGATCGACGGCACTCATCTGCATGTCATACTGACTGACAGTATTATTTCTCTTCCCCAGCAGACTCCAAGGGCATTTAAATTAAAGGAACAGTGTTCTGCACTAATATAAAGGCTCTCTGAAGCCTAGAAACACCCTTTTTATAAGTTAAATTCGCAGCGAATATATTCGGCATGAAGCGAATTTAATCGGCGAATTCGGCGAATCAGCCGAACCGAATTTTTGAATAATTCGCTCATCTCTAATTCCAGCCTACCCAGCATACATATTATTATCCCCATAACAAAGGAGCATCAAGTTTGCACCTCCCCTGCTATGTTACTACCAGCCCATGTACCCTTCAGCATTGGAGGGTACTTTGGGTTACCCCCCCAAAAATGGATGTTTCCTTCCCAAAGCACTGGTACCCATTGATGATGGTCACTGGCTCTTCCACAATACCAGCGCTCAGCAGGAGACTTACTGTATGTACTACCTACATTCTCCCCATAATAGGCAAGTCAGTGATCATTCCCTGCCCTTTCCTTAAAGTGCACTCCTAGTGTGAAAGAGCATATGGGCTGGTATCAACATAGCAGGGGCCTGCATGCTTGCTGCTCTTTTAGTATAGGGATACTAGACCACATTTCTCTTGTGCTGGGTTAGTGAGTTCTTCATAGGAGTTTATTTTTTTCTTAGTTTACGTTTGGGGAAAAAAGTGAAATTTAGCCCTGCTAGTGCTGTGTATAAATACTGAGGGGACAGGAGTGGCACATTCTATTGAGATGTTCTCATTGAATTTTATAATACACATCTGTTTTATTAATGCACAGTATGTATAAAAAGACTTTGACAATAGATAAATATTTATATTAATTATTAATAGCTCTAGTGATGTCACTTGTAATAGCAGGGAAGATATTTGTATGCTATGTTGAGCAATAACTTCAGATTTAAAGAAAGGATATTTTCTGGCATTACTAGTTCTATGATTACCGAGAGTTGTACCCAGGGCTGTATTTACTGGTATTTATAGAAGATGCAATAGGGAAAGTTTAGTGTATGAACAACACTGATGTTCATGCAGTTTCATATTTCTTTGCCAAGAAATACTTATTTTATTATTTTTCAAACAGCTGTAACATGTAACTGCTTTTTCTATACTTCACTCTCTACTCTTTCATGGGTGTATAGTGATTAAATTGCACCTGCATGTTACTTCTGGTGACATTGTAATAAGGTCTAAGGCCCAGAGATTTTATTGACCCTTTCAGCACCATCTAAATTAAAAATTAAAAAAGACCAATGCTACATGGCAGGGAGGAGGGGTGGAGCAGACCGTGATGATTATGATGTAGATAAGAGGTTTCCAAACATTCTAAGCAAAGGGCCAGTTTACTGTCCTTCAGACTTAAGGGGGGCTGGACTGTAGCCGGTGGGAGTAGAAAATGCCTTGGCATCATTGGCCCATTGTTAATATCAATGAGAAGAATAGTGCTCCATTGTTGATATCAATAAGAAGTATAATGCCCCAATGATAGTGTCAGTAGAGGGAATGGTGCTCCATCATTGGTGACAGTTGCAGGAATAATGCTCACAGGGCCAGATAAAGGCAAGCAAAGGGCCACATCTGGCTTCCGGGCCACAGCTTGGAGACCATTGATGTAGACGGTACAAGGTGGTGTGCTTTATCCACACTAACAATGCAGAGACATCATAGGAAGTGTTGTTATGCCTACACAGCTTTATCAATCAGGTGATGAAGGGTAGGGTGTCAATGGTATAGGTCTGCAGCATTGTCCTCTCTCAGGAGAAATTGACTTAACTGGAGGAATATTGGTAGGAACAGATAAACATATGAACAGATGAATAAAGTAGGAAGAATTGCGTAGCTATATATAGAGATCTATTAAGTAAGGGTTTACTATTCAAATGTCAGATTGATTATGCATGACAATATACACAGTAAGCATGTTATTACAGAAATGTGAGTTCTGTCATTGCTGATTTTCTTCTGAAAATGTTAATTAATTGACCGTTATGCTAGCTTCAGGCTTTAGTATTTTTTAAATAATTGGCTCAAATAATTGAACAAATATGTAGATAAGAAAGTCAGATTTTATCTGCATACTTGTCATGGCCAATTGCATAGAGCAACCCTGTAAGTCACCTACAAAAAGAAGAGTTGTTGTACCCATGACTCTAGTGACCTGTGTCTCCGAGATTCCTGCAAGCACTACTTCAGATGCCTGTGTTATCCCACTGCATGCTGTGGTTAAATCCTCCAACCCCCACATCCTCATAGGACACAGCGGTAATTCAAGGGTCAGATGATGGATCCACAGTACATGAATACAGATGATAGGATCTACTTGGGTTTGATTTATAGGTCAGGCTTAGTGAACATGTCCAAAATTATGCAGTTTGTGAACAGGAACTCCATTGAAGACAGTGGGATGTGAATGTAGCGAAACCAGTTATTCCCTTTTCAGGGCTTTTAGGAAAGGGATTAGCAAACAAAGTACACGGGTAGCTGTGCACTGTAAGGGGGGCATGTACCAATGCGAAAAAAAAAAATCAAGATATACTCTTTGTTGGGGAGCAGCTAATAAGGCTTAAAGTGCAGAAAAAAACAATTCCTTTAAATAACATGCTTAGAGGAAACATTAAACCTTAACGATGTACTACAGCAAAAGTAACATTTAAACATGTACATGCTGGAAAATTTTGTTTCATTATGTTTTCGGATGCGTTCATTAATCGAAGAATTCATTTTGAATGCATTCATTAATGGACTCTATTCATTTGTGGAATTTATTTCGTATTTTTGGTATTTGGCTCTTTTCATTCAGAATAGCCTGGTTGTTAACCTGTTCTCACCTGGCCAATAGCAAAATGGCGGCTGAGTGGGACTCATCGATCCGGATGGGTGTCATATGATGTCCTCTTTAATTGCACCTCGCATTTGCCTGCGGGGCCGCACTGTGGCGAGATCTGTCACCGGCAGTGTACCTTGCACATAGCCAATGACAGATCTGTGTACTGGTCCATTGCCAGTGCCATGTGACTGCTGTGACCAATCACAGCAGGCCACATGACAATTGTAAACAATGGATGGCTTCCTTTCATGCCATCCATTGTATAAAATTGTGTCACTAGCTCTGACTGGTCACAGTGATAACATGTACAGACTGGGCCAATTGCAGCCCATCTGTGTCATGTGATTAGTTGCAACCAATCACAGCTAATCACAAAAAAAAACTCTAAATGAATCAATTTCATTCAGTTAAGTGATTTTTTGCTATAAGCAATCATAATGTGTAAAAAAAAATACTGATCACTTCCCCAAAGTAGTACAGTGTTACTAAGGTGACATTACTCTGGTTGCAGTGTTATGAAAACAAATCGTAAAAAAAAGAAAAAAGTGATAAAAATTTTAAAAAACAATTTTTTTTCTTTTGTACTGTCACCAGTCAGTGTCCCTGATCACCATCACACCAGTTATTTGATGATGCTGTATTGCACCAGGCCATTGTTTGCTATTCGTCGCTGTGCTATTTCAACTGGTAATTCTGCAGTCATGCAACGCTGTACCCAAATTAAATCTACCGTATATACTCGAGTATAAGCCGACCCGAATATAAGCCGAGGTACCTAATTTTACCACAAAAAACTGGGAAAAACGATTGACTCCAGTATAAGCCGAGGGTGGGAAATGAGGCACCTACTAGTCAATGTAAAAAATAAAGATAGAGAATAGTGCCCCATCATTGGTGTCCGTGGGAGGAATAGTGCCCCATCATTGGTGTCAGTGGGAGGAATAGTGCCCCATTATTGGTGTCAGAGCAACGAATCGTGCCCCATCATTGGTGTCAGTGGCAGGAATAGCACCCCATCATTGGTGTCCGTGGGAGGAATAGCGCCCCATCATTGGTGTCAGTGGGAGGAATCGTGCCCCATCATTGGTGTCAGAGCAACGAATCGTGCCCCATCATTGGTGTCAGTGGGAGGAATAGCACCCCATCATTGGTATCAGTGGGAAGAATAGCGCCCCATCATTGGTGTCAGTGGGAGGAATAGCGCCCCATCATTGGTGTCAGTGGGAGGAATAGGGCCCCATCATTGGTGTCAGTGGAAGGAATAGCGCCCCATCATTGGTGTCAGTGGGAGGAATAGCGCCCCATCATTGGTGTCAGTGGGAGGAATAGCGCCCCATCATTGGTGTCAGTGGGAGGATTATATTATATGAGCTATAAACAAAAAAAGGCTGAAAAAAAATAAATAAATATTTCTAATTTCTGTTATAACAACTATCCAAAAAACTCAAATTTCGTCATAAATTTAGACAAAAATGTATTTTGCTACATGTCTTTGGTAAAAAAAAATCCCAAAAAGTGTATATTAATTGGTTTATATGAAAGTTATGGCGTCTACAAACTATGGTATAGATACTGCAATTGACACAGCTTTTACTCTAACTGCCTATCACATTTCCTGAGGTGCTAAAATGCCAGGGCAGTACAAACACCCCAAATGTCCCCTTTTCGGAAAGTAGACATCCTAAGCTATCTGCTGAGAGGCATGTTGAATCATAGGAGGTGAAGCACTTTGGGACAATGCGGTGGCACAGACACAGTATTTCCATATTGGTGTTGGACTGCCCACTTATAGTTTCTCTTTCATAACAAGAAGCACCACTAGGTGCTCTTAAAGGAGCAGATCCAAAAAACTGCAATGCACCTGCTCTTAAAGTGGCAGCTATAAAAATATTGCAACTCACACATATGGTGCAGGTGTACATAAAGTTTCTTTATATTTGCATTTCACTTTTGGCATTATGTGATTGCTATTATGGTTCTGCACAGGTAGTAATTTAGCTTGGAGGAACGGCACCATATTTCTTTTATTCCTTTTTATTTTTATTTGGTTTATGTTATTTGGAGATTGAGTACATGGTGTCTATGGGGTATGTAAGTGCCCACTTATAGTTTCACTTTCCCACCCAGATGTTTACCTGTCATTTGGCAAGTGACATGCCCTGTGGAAAGACACTCACCTAATGACAGGTAAATATGGGGGAGGGTCACCCATGTTTACCTGTCATTCTGCAAGCGTCTTTTTGTCATGCAGGTCAGCGTTCATCAGGATTTATGTTGTATCTACTTTGTATTATGTACCCCATACTCATTCTCATAGGATGGGGGCAAGATCTGGGGGCCCCCTTGTTAAAGGGAGCTTCCAGATTCCAATAAGCCCCTCGCCTGAAAACACCCACAACCACTGCCCCGGGTTGTGGGGAAGAGACCCTTTTCCCTATCAACATGGGGACAAGGTGCTTTGGGGGAGGCCCTTTCCCCCAAACCCCCCCCCCCCATGTTGAGGGCATGTATCCTGGTATGGTTCAGGAGCGGGAGCACTCAGATAAGGGTCTGGTATGGATTTTGGGGGGACTCCACTTCTTTCTTTTACATTTTTTGCATGGGGTTCCCCTCAAAATCCATTCCAGACCTGAAGGGCATGGTATGGATTGGGAGGGGGGCATGCTGTTTTCTTTTAAATTTTCAAATATAAAAGTGCAGTGCTTAAAATTATTCTCCAGTCTAACAGTAGAAAATTAAAATTAAATTAATGTTAAAAATTAGTGACAGGGGGCGTGGCCGGCCGCAGAAGGAGATGACTGCTCTGTAGGAGAGCTCCTGGAGCCGCCGAGAACTGCAGTCCAGCAAAGAGACGAGTGACAGTGGGGAAACCCACCAACGGCATTGTAAGCCCTCAGAACGAGGGGGGCACAAGGGAGGCACAATGGGGAAGAGAAAGAATAAAGAGGGGCTCTGCAAATTAACGGAGTTCTTTACTCTGGCGGGTGGCCCCTCCCCTCAATATGGCGCTGGTCACTGTCCCTCTCCAGAGCTACAGGGACACGTGAGGGGGGATGGCCAAAGCTCTCCCCTGCACACATCCAGCCCAGCAGTGACTGCAGGCTCTGCACTTTCTTCTCCTACAAATAGCCCGCAGAAGCACAGACAACGCTGCTCCCCAGATGTGCACCCTATGGGTGAGCAGCAGAATTCATTTTCACATAATTCCACAACTGAATTTGTTGAACATCTGGAGGATTACCCTGCAGAGTCCTTGCCCCTTACTGCAGCAGTTATGAAAGATATTTTAATTACTCTCAAAGGCTCCCTGCATAAGGATACTGTATCCTTAGGCTTTGTAAGGCTTTGTATCGCAAGTTAACAAGGATGTTGAATGTTTAGGGGAGCGGGTAACACACGTGGAAACCAAAATGGGTGAATTCGCTAAAGCTCACAATGAATTAGTTGACGCACATAATGAAGCAGAGGAAGACCTGAAAGCTCTAAAGGTGAAAATGGCAGACCCAGGAATAATGTAAAATTCAGGGGTGTTGGCAAAAATGTTCCTGCTGCGGATCTGCGCAAATATTTCCAACAAATGATCTCTGTTCCCTCACACTCCGAATTGAGAAGTAGTAGTGGATAGGACCCACAGACTGCCAAAACCCTCTTTTCTTCCTGATCATATTCCAAGAGATATAATAAGGAGAATTCACTTTTACCACGTTAAGGAGGAATTAATGCTATTCGCGCGGAAAAATAATCCGCTCCCTGACCCCTACACTGGGATCTCTTTATTCACTGACCTTTCACAACATACCATACTAGCCCACAAAAAACTGCTCTCCTTTACAAAATTGCTACAAAACAATGATATCAAATACCAGTGGGGCTTTCCTACCAAATTGATTATCACTAAAGACAACTGTGTGATAACAGTCAACTCTGAAGAGGAGGGATTCCAACTAGCTAAAAAGTGGGGCCTCCTGCCAACAGATAAAGTACCAGCACCTACTAAAGCTTCACCCAAGAAAATAACCCCTGACTGGGAACAGGTAGCGGGATGATGTGTCACGCCGTTTATTCTCCCATGCCTCCTAGTTCTTTATTGCAAACCCGCTGTGCACTTGGACAGCAAATTATTAAGCTGCGCCTCTTGGCATTAACCCCCATCCGTTATAGTGATTAATTTCACACAAAGTTACATGTTGAATGTTATTTTTGTTTTCCACCAATTTTTTCTTTCCTTTTTTTCAACTTTTTTCTCACAGAGCTTCGGTATCAGCAAGCTGTGGGAACATAACATATCGTCTTTTTTTCGCCCTGGAGAAAGTGCAGCCCTTTTCTCCTCGCTGGATCACTAAGGATACTGTAAGCCTATCCATCTGGATTACCTCTTTTATTATGCATTTCCTACTTACACCACTTGAGGACAACCCTTCATCATTTATCCTACATCCACCATGGTCCTGAAAGTAGTTTTTATGAATGCTCATGGCCTTAACAGCCCGTTTAAACGCCATTCTATGTGGAGAGAGGCACAACAGTTGGCTGGTGATGTGATTTGCGTCCAGGAAACACATTTTGGTTCTACTAAAGCACCACATTGTTCACATTGTATGTTCCCACATGTTTATATGTCCAATGGTTGGATAAAAAATGTGGTGTCCTTATAGCTATTCGTAATTCTGTTGAATTCTCATTACTATCCCAAGTGTCTGATAGCAAAGGTAGATATCTAATTATTGTCTGTGAGATTAATAATATCATCTATACCATTGTCAATCTTTATGCTCCCAATGTTCATCAGATCCATTTTCTAAATTCTCTGCGGAAAAAAGTGGCAAAAATTCAGAGGGGCTTCCTACTTTTCTGTGGGGACTTTAATGCTATTATAAATAACTCCTTAGATGTTTCACACTCCTCTCGCAGCCTGAGACACTCTCTTGCTAATGTTCTACCTGAGGCCAATTTGCATGACCCTTGGAGATGTCTACATGCTTCTGAAAGAGACTATACGCACTACTCTGCACACCACAACTCTTACTCAAGAATAGACTTCTTTCTGACGGATATTCAACTATTACAAGATGTCTCCAGCGCAGAAATTCATCCAATGACATGGTCAGATCATGCACCTATCTCTCTGTGCATTGAGGAATCCTTAAAATTTTCTCCAGTGTTCTTGTGGCGTAATGATGTTTCTATGTATTATAATCCTGCCTTTCGTTCCACTCTCACTACAGCTTTACAAGAATATTTTGATATCGATTCCTTTCCTACTACGAACGTATTAAGTATATGGTGCGCCCATAAAGCATACTGCAGAGGTTTACTTTTGAAACTGGCTTCACAGGCGAGGCGGGATAGGAACAAAACTTTTTCTGAAACGGTTGACAGGATAGCTAGACTAGAACAACTCCATAAACAATTCGTACCTCCCATTGTATTGCAGGATTGCAGGATCTTGAGCTTAGGACCCTTATGTCATGGCGACATGCTCTAAATCTGAAAAAAGCTAAGACTACATTTTACACGCAAGGGAACAAAGCGGGTAAGATGCTTGCGAGATATCTTGCTACTAGACAGTCTAAATCCAAATTAGCCTCAATCTTGGATCCTGTATTGAATAAACCTACATACTATCCTAATAAAATAGCGGCTGCATTCTGCTCCTATTATTCCCAACTAAACAATCTTAAAGAGGACCCTACGACTCCTTAACCTACCCCAGAGCTGATCCATAAATTTTTACGTCAAAAATTGGAAGGGCTCAATCAACCCATCCTGGAAAGCTAGATAAGTGTGGTTATTAAAGCCTTGCCTAAAGGGAAATCCCCAGGGGCAGATGGCTTCACAGCGGAACACTACCAGGAATTCCAATCCATCTTAGTACCTCACCTTAACCACTTGCCGTCCGCCTGCTGTTTTTAAACAGCAGGGCGGTGGCGATCCAGGGGCGGGTTGCCGTTCATAAACAACTTATTTTTAGCGCTGCACTTTTACTTATCTAGCACCCGCTATTTCTAGTTGTGTGCGCTCCCTGGGAGCGTGCAGCACCGCGATCCAGTGCCGCTGTGCCCTCCGGACACAGTGAAACACCAATCGTCGGACGGGACCTCTGTACGAGGTCCCGATCATGTGATTACTGATGGGCCAATCAGTGATCACATGCAAAGTAGTAAGCAAGATGTCACTTGTGACATCATTGCTTACTACGTGTGAAATCTGTGAATGATCACAGAGGTCACATGGTACAAGGCTATTCACAACAGCCTTGTACCATGTGACAAGCTCTGACCAATCACAGCTCACACAGTATTTCTGAATGGCTGCAAGAATGCAGACAGAGAGAAAGAGAAATGATTGCCTTTACATCCTATATGGGTGTAAAAGCAATCACTGTAAAAAAAAAAAAAATCTTCATCACCCCCCCACAAGTAGTACAGTGTCACCATGGTGACACTGTACTGCTAGGGTGACGGTATGTAAAAAAAAAACAACCCATAAATAATAATATAAAAAAATAAAATAAAAATGTAAAAAAAGTTTAAAAATTATAATTTTTGGTTATAACTAATTTGGCATATTTTTTTTTTGCTAAAAAGATAATGGAATAAATTTTGGCCAATATTTATGATGAAATATTATTTATTTGCAAAATTTTATAAGAAAAACACTTTTTAAAATTTTTTGGACATTTTCATTTATATAGCAAAAAAAAATAAAAATCCCAGCGGTGAATAAATACCACCAAAATAAAGCTTTATCTGTCTCAAAAAAATGGTAAAAAATTCATATGGGTACAGTGTTGCATGACCGCGCAATTGCCATTCAAAGTGTGATAGCGCTGAAAGCTGAAAATTGCCCTGGACAGGAAGGGGGTAAAAGTGTCCGGACAGGAAGTGGTTAAAAGAACTTATGAAGATGCAGTGCTTAAATCCACGTTTCCACCTGAAATGTTAAGGGCTATTATCATTACTCTACCCAAACCGGGGAAAACCCTGAACACCATCAGACTTTTAGGCCAATCTCCCTACTAAACACATATCTTAAAATATATGCCAAAATTTTATCAATTCGTCTGTTAAATAAGTGGACGTACTGCGCATGCGCCGGCAAATACCTGCCAATACGCACTGAGCATGCGTGGGCGGCCAATTAACATTTTAGACTATAGATATGACGCACAGCACTGGCGTGATGGCCAGCCTTTCTGAAGAAGTGCTGTAGCACGAAACGCGTTAAAGGGGCCATTACACCATGACGTTTTTCCACCAGCACCTAGCATAGGTCCGGCGGCCATCTTTTTTCTGTGAATGGTCAGTATACCATTTTTATACACCTTTATTGTTTTTATACTCATACCACGTGGATTAATAAATTGAATAATTTTAAAACTACTACACTATGGGCCGTTTTTTGGTTGCCTCCCTGGCAAGTAAACGTTCACTTCCAGAGCACATTTTAGAGGATACAGGAGCCGAATAACATGTGGCGCCAACCCACAGGAGGGAGCAGTTCAAGCATCCACCCATCCATTAAGGAGGCCTCTGCCTGGATTCCATTCGCACACACCAAGGGAGACATGTCTGTAGCTGCCCGCAATCCAGAGGGAGGGGAGTCCGTTAAGATGGCCCAACTCGTCCATCCCATCCCGAGAGGGGGACCTCTGGATATACTGATTATATGCGTATTTAAAGATACGCATCTGGTGAGTGCATATTCTTACTATTTTCTGGCACGCCACTGGAATGTGAAGTCACCATCAACTCCTGTATCAAGCACTTTATCACGAACTGTCACTAATTTTTAACATTAATTTAATTTTAATTTTATACTGTTAGGCTGGAGAATAATTTTAAGTGCTGCACTTTTATATTTGAGTTTTTAGGAGGTTTTATTTGGTTACCTTTGTGTGCAATAGCTGCTATACTATTGAGCGCTCACTGATTTTATATTTATTTATTTAAAATTTTGTTTAACCACTTACCATCCTGAGGATTTACCCCCCTTAATTACCAGGCCTCCTTTTGCAATTTGGCGCTGCTATTTCAACTGATAATTGCGCCAAATGAAATTTACGTCCTTTTTTTCACACAAATAGAGATTTCTTTCGGTGGTATTTGATCACCTGTGCACTTTTTATTTTTCACGCTATAGCAAAAAAAGCCCGAAAATGTTGAAGAAAAATTATATTTTTTACTTTCGGCTATAAAAAATATATAGTAAACTCAAAGTTAGTCATAAATTTAGGCCAACATGTATTCTGCTACATGTTTTTGGTAAAAAAAAATCCCAGTAAGTGTAGATTGATTGCTTTGTATGAAATTTATAGCATCTACAATCTATGGTATAGATACTGCAATTTATGCCATTTTTTTGCTATACAGTGCTGCACTAGTTTAACTGACAATTGCACAGTCATGCAATACGGTACATACATGAAATGTGTGTCCTTTTTTCACACAAATAGTGCTTTCTTTTGGTTGTATTTGATCACCTATGCGCTTTTTATTTTTGGCGCTATAAAAAAAAAATATCAAAATGCCATAAATGCATCAATAACATGTTATTTAACAATCCACATAACCATTATTTACGCAATTGTGCTTACATGGCATGTGCCAAAGCAAAAAGAAAAAAAATCTTTTGGCAGGGAGCAGTGATTTTAACCCCTTGGTGTCGGTGCCTCCTGGCCTTTTAAGGGTTTCAGAAGCTGGGAGGCGGGGCGGGGTTTAGGGTCATGTGACCGCCGTGACGGTGTGTCACATGATCGGAAAAGGTCCTGATCAAAAGAGGAGATCGGGACCTTTCTGTGAGTACCGAACGTGTGTGCTGAGAGCATGCAGAGCGCGTGCTCTCAGCACATATGGTTTTTTATAATAGAATGCAAATGTGCGGCCGCTCGGTTAATAAGAGGTTAATAATACTTAAAGTGAAAGTAAAATTCCTTTAAATAACATGCCTGAAAGATGCCCTGAATCTGCATGTGAAGAGGAGCATATGTGTGATGTATACAACCTACTACAGCAAAATTGGCTTTTACAAAGAAATGTGTGATTAAATTGTTGGCAAAATAACAGCTCTCAGCCAATTTGTTTGTAAAAAAAAGTGGCATGGGATTCCTTTCATTTATACCAAACCCTTCCCTTCCAAGATAGATGTTAGTGGATATGGTAAGGATTTTAAGGTCCTTTGTTTGTAACAGTTGTCATTCAGTGGACTTGTCATTCAGTGGGTGTAAAGCAACAGGGCAAGACGTGTCGGCAGTCAGCAGTGGATCTGCATCACTAGAGGATATGCTTGATAATGGATATACATTGTGGGACTTTTTTTTTAATCAAAGGACTTGTCAAAAACCATGTCTGTCTATATTTACACTTAATAGAGGTACTCATTCTCATAGGGTTGGAGGGTTGGCCTATATCTAGTTGCCCCCTTACTGATAAAGGAGGCTTCCACACTTCAATAAATTCCTCACCTAAAGACCCCCCACAATCACCGGGCCAGGGTTGTGGGGTAGAGAACCTTGCCCTCACCAACATGGCAACAAGGTGTTTAGCCAGGGGTGCTCTCCCTGGCAATTTATCCACCCATGTTTAGAGCACTAGACCTGGTATGGTTCAGGAGACGGGTGTATGCTGTTTCCAGGCCTGCAGGACTGCATGCTTGAAAAATATTTTCAGCTGGGAACTTACAAAGTTTTTTAAAAACCAAAGAAACAAATGTGGGGCCCCCAAAAAATACATAACAAGACCCTTATCTGAACATGAAACCTGGCAGGCAAAGAAAGGAAGGGATGTGTGCCCCCATTTTGACCCATATCAAGACACATACCCTCAGCATGGAGGGGTACCTTGCCATGAGGGAACCCCCTGCCAAACACCTATGTTGATGAAGGCAAGGGCCTCTTGCCCACAACCCTGGTCTGGTGGTTTTGGAGGGCTGCAGGGGGGCTTTTCAGACTCTGGAAGCCCCCTTAAATAATAAGGGGCCCCCAGATACCATTAACTCCTGCCCGCCACACATTAAAATTCATATTGTATCTGGTATAAATTATGGGGCCATTTTTTAAACTATCCCCAACCCTTTGATTACATGGCAGGGGATTCCTGGCCACACAGTGAATTGAGCTGGTGGCATTGCAGGTAGGTAGGTGATCTTTTTCCTTTTCCTTGGGGGCCCAATCAGGTACCAATGGTCACACCTGGACACAGCTATGAGATCTCGGAAAGTTATTGCACTCAAGTCACCTCAGTTGCAATTGCATACACTTCAGCTTTATTGGCATAACATCAGGGTTTTTATACTGTAGCCTTTGGGCAGACACACCTTCAGACCATCCTATCAAATACATGTACATTATTTTTATCTTAACTCAACAGATATTTCTATGAGGTCTGCATTTACACTCAAGTTTCTGCCTTATCTGTCACACCATATCTGGCCTAACGCCCAAACCGAGGCTATAATCTGACCCAACACGCAAGCTGTGCTTACAACTTTTCAGAAATGAGAGTAAAGATTATCTGCTTTTTTGTAAAGTTTGCAAAAGCACTCATTTCTACATGAAGCTGGCATAGACAGTTTTGTTAGTGTGTACAAACTTCATATATATGTGTATGTTAAACAAGCATCTTGTATTAGTGTATACAAAATGGATTTGGTTATATTCCATTAATCCTTTCAGGCATTACTAGTTGTTAAGGGCTCCGCAGTGCCAACATCCTTAACTATTGACAAAGGCAAGGTGTCTTGTATAATAGTGATAGTAATACTGATGTTTGGCTCCTGTCGAATGGGTAAATGTTCGGGTGGTCTTCTAAACAGTCAGCCAAGACATTGTGTTTTGACCGAGCCTTAAGTTAATTTTCAAATCCCAGTCTTGTACATGATATTCTTAGAATATTCTCTATATTCTACTGTCACCTGCAACAATTATTATTGGATTTTCTGTTAAGCATCCAAAAAACAAAGCTGAACTTTAGTGCCAATAATCACATCAAACTAAACTAGAAAATCCTAAATATCCACAACTAGAACTACTAGATAAACAAAAATGATAAAAACATCTTAAAAAACAAATTTGTCAGCATAATAGTTATCCGTTACTAGAGCTGAACTTCAGTTTTCTAAACCATCATTCTTAAACATCATCTAGAGAAATAATAACAATAATAATTATGCATGCAACCCACACAATGTATTTTGTAAAGTAGCACGTGCAGATTTGTGTGACTCACTCAGGAAATTTGACAATTATGATCCCCACTAATTCTGTGCTGATGGCTTATCCTCAAGAAGCCAAGTAATATGCTTTTTAGCTCTGCCCTTTCATTAATATGATTTCCTGATATACATGCAACTTCATCATGACCTTGTACTGTACGGTGTCAATGTCATTTTCCAAGGGCATGTTCTATCCACAAACACATTCCATACAGCTGGATGGAAACTCATACTACAGTAGCTACAGTACTAGACAGCTTTATCATTCACTCTTTTTTGACAGCATACAATTAGTATACATAAATTGTTGTGCAGTACTTTGCATTTTACATTTCCTTATTCTAGGTCATTAGAATAAGCAATAATAGATTCCTCAAAACAGGAAAATTATAACCATCTGCTGTAATAACAATATTTAACATACTATTGTAAAAAAGGGATTATCCCTTCCTACAATTAATTAGTGTAAGGAGGTATGTTTTAAAAAATGAGTGTTCTCATTTCCATTTCATGTTTGAAAGCATCTGCCAATACCATGTAACAAAACTTCTGAATCCTTCAGGCTTTGTTTGCTCCTTTTATGGGGATTATTATTTAACATAATACTGCATTAAGTAGATTTACATAGAATAAAGCTTAACTTTTAATTAAAATCGAAACATTAAGGCAGCTGTGTCATTCATTATATTATGTGACTTTTTTACAATGTTTCTTCTAAACTGTTTGAGGTGATTAAAGTTTTTTTTAAAGCAACAAAAACAGTCAGTGTACAGTACACAGTACACAGTGTACAGTGTACAGACAGAGTACTGTCCATGATACTTTTTTATTTGCACTAACATAAAAACTGTTAATTTTCTCTGGACATTTCTTATTGAGTGAATGAAAGCCCTTAGTATGTATTTCCAAAACTAGTTGGTTTATCGTTTAATTCAAATATTCAAAGTCCTGGGGAAATTTCTTCATTTTCAACAATCTGACAGGCCCGGTATATAAAATAAACACAGGATGGAGAGAAAACATTCCATTTATTAGTATTAGTCCTATACTGTGTACTTTATTTTGATGAATATGGGAGGCAAAAAAATCCCTTAAAAGTCCCAGTATAAACTGTTGGGGAACATATCCTTGGGTATATAGCCTTTGGGATGTTGGCAACTAGAGAATGAACCCTGTGCTGGATCCACATACTATATCTATGTACAGTACTGGTAAAAATTTAAGGCAGGTGTGTAGAAGTGCTGTAAACTAAGACTGTTTCAAAGATATATATTTTAATTGTTTATTTTGATCAAGTTACAAAATGCAAAGTGAGCAAACAGGAAAAAAATCTAAATCAAATCAGTACTTGGTTTGACTACACTTTGGCTTCAAACCAGCACCAATCTTACACTTGTACACTTTGTACACAAAATCTGGGATTTTGTAGGATTAGAATCAGGTGTATGATTAGCCAATTATATCACGTAAGTGCTTATGATCATCAATTCATATATAGAGTGAAACACAGTGATTAACAGAAATAGCTGTGTAGGAAGTTTAAAACTCGCTGAGATTACCACATGGGCCCGCTGGACCCACTTCAAAACCACAGAGCAATACAAGACGTACCTTTAATTTATTATGTTCTGACTTACCTTTTGGCTCTTCCTCCTCCAGAAGAAATGGAATGCTCAAGCTTCTTCCCTTTCCCTGCATTGGGTGGGGACACTGGATTTGGGTCTTATCCAACCCCCCACTTGATATTTTTGTGCTTCTCTCCTGGGGCTTTTCTTTTTCCTCTTTCTCACTTTTGTGCCTGCTACCCTCTTGTTCTCCCTTAGTTCCTGCTTCTGTTTTTTTCATCATATTTTAAGTGGCCTCCCACCTCCATTCAGTCTTGTTTATGTCACTTTATTGTCTAGATCTGTTACGTCAGGACTGGTAGCATGCTGAGAGTAGTTAGCGCTTCCAGATATTGAATTACTTAGGGACCATGGGAGGGTTTATCATGTTTTTCTTGCACAAGTTTGCTACATGTTCTATATGTAACCTTTGTTATATTGATTTAGTCACTTTTTTATACTCCTTATGGTACCATACTTTTTGCTGTGACCTCAATAAACAGATTTATGTTAAAAAAAACTGGCTGAGAAACAGCAAAACTCTGCTACAAAGGTGAGGTTGTGGAAAATGGTTTCATGTCACAGGTCATATACCATAGCAAGACTAAGCACAGCAACAAGACACAATGTAGTTATACTGCATCAGCAAGGTCTCTAGTGGCAAAGATTTCAAAGCAGACTGGGGTTTCAAGATGTGCTGTTCAATCTTCTTTGAAGGAGGACAAAGGAACTGTTAGGGGTTGAGGACTGTAGATGCAGTGCTTGGCCAAAGAAACAATGGAGCAGATGAAAGCCACAGAATGTTTATCTCCCTTTGACATCGGAAGATGTCCAGCAGTACCATAGAACTGGCAGAAACCAGCAGGACCCAGGTCATGGAAGAATTTTGGCCAAAACGCCATACCTCTGATGTAGAAACAAGGCTAAGCAACTCAAATATTCACAAAAACATAGGAACTGGAGCAAGTGCTCTGGACTCATGAGTTGAAATTTTAAATATCTGGCTGTAGCAGGAGGCAGTTTGTTTCACTGAAGGGCGGTACAATAATGAGTGTCTGTGTCACGTACCTGGTTGGGGAGCCTGACGTGGAGAGAAGGCGTCCTCTTATGACTCCCGCTCGGAGCCCCTGATAGTAGGAACAGAGGGGGAGCAGAAACTAACTCTCCTGCGCTCTGAGACCCAGATAGGTGGCAGATAGATGGAACCAGAACTGTAAAAATTCGACCACCAGTGTATATAGGGTTGTGCAGCTCCAAACAAGGCTGGGGAAGCCCGACCATTACTGCAAAGTGAAATAAAACAAAAAGTACACCAACCTTGCGCATTACCTCAGTAACCAATTTTTATTAATTACAAAATGATACTCACAAACAGCGAAGTAATGAAGAAGAAGGGATGCCCTTCGAAACGTGTCAGCTGTACTCTGAGTGTCTACCCCTATGATGGGACTCGCGCAGGCTGCCTAATTTTCAAGTCCCTCTGAGGACTTACATGCTTGAATTACTTCACTGTTTATGAGTATCATTTTGTAACTAATAAAAATTGGTTACTGAGGTAATGCGCAAGGTTGGTGCACAGGAGGGCACAGAGCCAGGAGTGGCACAAGTGCCGGGTGGATCAGGAGCTGGCAGCAGGTAGCTGAAGACCCAGGAGATCCGGATGCAGGCCAGGTATGGATTCAGGAACGTAGGTGCAGCAGCAGGCACGTATGGTGGCAATCAGGATGCAGACTGGAACTGGACACTGGAGCGTGGATGCAATAGCAGGCAGGTATGGCAGTGACCAGGATGCAGGCCAGGTGCAGGACCGTGGGTGCAGTGGCAGGTCAGTATGGCAGCCATCAGGATGCAAGCCAGGTGCAGGTGCAGGTAAGAAGATGCAGCAGAGTCAGACAAGCCGGGTCAGTATTAAGCAGGCAGATCAAGTACAACGGAGCAGGCAAGCAGATGGTCAGGGATAGCCGAGGTCGGTGCAGGCAGAGTTCTTTGTTAGTCAAGTCAGATCAGAATACAAGCAACAGGATCAGGTAATAGGTGCAGGGACGTTGTAGACCAGAAGGCATTGAATGTAATGTATTGCAGGTTTAAACGGCCTGCCTGGCGGTGAGGAGGACTCTGCTGCGCATTCTCGCACCTCCGCGCTTCTGCGCATGCGCGCCCACTCACTCCAACGCATGCACACTCACACCGCCGCGACCCAAAGGGATCTGTCGCCGTCACACGGCTGCACGGTGACAGGGTCCCTGACAGTCTGCAGGCAATAGTGAAGCATGATGGAGGTACTTGCAAGATTGGGGCTGCATCTCTGCAAATGGAGTTGGAGGTCAGGATCAATGGTGTCCTCAATTCTGAGAAATACAGGTAGATACTTATCCATCATGCCATACCATCAGGGAGTTGTGTAATTGGCCCCAAATGTATTTATCAGCAGGACAATGACCCCAAACATACAGCCAATCTCATTAAGAACTATATTCAGCATTAGGAAAAGCAGGGGGGGGGGGGGGGCATGATGGCCGTTTGATTCTGGAACTCCGCTCTGCTCCTGGAAACATCCACATCTATGGATATCCCTAAGCACCTTCCAGCCTAACTTTGTGGTTCCTCAAACAGCCTATCTTTTGCTCGCACCGCATCCCAAAATCATCGTATCTTCCTTCAGATCTGCCATGGGATGACCTTCTGTGAGTACACTTTTTTCAAATGAAAGAAACGCTTCTAAAGGCCTTTTGTAGGGTGGATCAACTCTTATCCCAGGCTGCCACATATAAAGGCACGTCCCATCTCATTACATCTTTGGAGGAAGGTTTTAAACTCCTTCTGACCTGGGCTATCATACCTGATGTTCATCCATTTACTGGGCCTTCTACATGCCCAGCACCAACTCAGGTCGTCTCAGACTGGCAAGTCATCACCAAGAAGCCTCCCTCCTCATGAAGTGCCTAGAGGCCTCAATAAGAGACCTATACTTTTCTCGTTCTAGTTCTGGATTTCTGGAGTCAGACGAAGTACCTGTACCTAAATCAACGTACTCTGAACGCCCGTATTGATCTGCAGTGTGTGCTGCACAAGCTGGTTCTTTGAGGACCTTTCCTTTTTCACTTCTGTTTTGAAAACCTATGTATGCTTAATATCATCTGAGTTCTTCCTGTGATCAGGAATGTGTTTTCCCTATAGGAAGTCAATTCCTGTGTTGTTTGACCTACTATTGGGTTCCTTGCAACTGGCCTACACCTACAGCCCCACTTCTGTTTTGTTGTTTCAACCAATGGATTGCTGAAGTTTGTTTGAACTCTTTCAATACCTTCCTTTCTTTGTACCAATCTATGCCACAGTTCATTAAGGCAGTTCACCAGGATTCTCACATAACTTCTGGACCTCCGGAGCCCTGCAAGTATAGGTTCCACATGTTTTGGAACTCACCTTCACCATCAGTTGGTCATCAAGAAATTCAACTTTTATCTCTCAATGCTCGTGGTCTTAACCACCCGGCGAAACAATAATCCTTATGGAAAGAGGCCCTAATCCACTGGGCAGATGTACTCACCATTGAAGAGACCCACTTCCACAGAGACTCCACATCACACTGCTCTCATGAAAGCTTTCCCCATGTTTTCCTGGCCTCCTGTTCAGCAAAGAAAAGAGGTGCAATGGTTGCCAAAAAGGACTCAATATGCTTTACTCTGCAGGACTCCATAATAGACCAGGAGGGTAGATTTATAATCTTACAGTGTGCGCTTATAGCTGAAATCCATGCCCTAGACGCTCAAAGCATGGTCTCACCTGCCATAGTTGCATCTCTGTTGAAACTAAGAAACAATGTTAGAAGGCTGCTGTGTGAATGGCACCAGAAGTAGCTACCCAGCTTAAATTGATTTACTATACTTATAACAATAGGGCAGGTAGATTTCTGGTGAATAGGCTGAAGAACCAGAGGGCTAAAACCAGAATACCATATCTATTACACCCCTGCACTAAACAGAAAGTCCTAAATCCCCAAGGCACCGCAGATGCCTTTGCTGATTACTATGACTCTTTATACAACCTGCAAAGTGACTCCGCTACAACCTTCAATATCTGACATTCAGTCATTTCTGTCCTGAATCCATCTTCCATCACTTACTGATACCCAGCTGAAGCAACTGAATGCTCCCTTCAGCAGAAATAGAGAAAACTATTGGTCCTTCTCTATTGGCAGATCTCCAGGCCCCGATGGACTACTAATGAGTATTATAAGACATTTAAAATGAGCCTCACTCCCCATTCACAATCAGTTTTTAGGGCAGTAGCATCTGCAACATCCTTCCCGTCAGAAATGTTGGCAGCACATGTCGTAACCCTTCCAAAACCAGGTAAAGAACCCAAAACTGTGGTGAATTTTCACCCAATATCACTACTCACAGATGTTAAAGGCAATGCAAAACTCCTTGCTACACTTACTCCCCACACTCATTAAACCATTCCAACTCAGTTTCACGAAGGACAGACAGGCCTCCAATGCCACTAGATGTATCATCGATATTGTACAACATGCACAGACTAGTCGAACGCCTTCTTTGTTACTTTCCATTGATGCAGAGAAGATGTTTAAGAGGATGCATTGGGGATAAATGTCTGCAGTCCTGTCCAAATTTGGATTCAAGGGCATGATTCTGTCAGCACTCCTAGACTTTTATTCTACACCTTTGGCACATGTGTATACATCTGGCCTTTTATCCAAGTCCTTTGAGATGTCCAATGGCACAAGATAGGGCTGTCCTTTCTCCCCCTCTTATGACTGAACCCCTAGCGAAAAAATTCGAACTCACCCTCATATTATGGGATTCCGAATTAATCGTAGAATACAGGTAATAAACCTCTTTGTGGACGACGTAATCCTGCTTTTGACTAAACCCCTCATGTCACTTCTGTTTAACCACATTTAGCCCCCTATATTTTTATAAAGTGAATTTAACAAAATCCTTTGAGAGACAATCAAACACGTGCCCACCCAGTTACCTTACTCATGGGAGGGAAATAATATCCCATATCTGGGTATTACAGTGACAGGAACTATGGCCAGCTTAGTGGAGGTCAACTACAACAGCTCATTGCAAATATATAAGGCAGGATGTGAGGCGATTGTCTCAGGTAAAAATGTAATTGGTGAGAAGACTGGCGTCTTTTAAAATGCAAATACTACCAAAAATATTTTATGTATTCTGTACACTACCGATACCTTTGCCATCCTGATACCTTTCAAGCTTAAAGTATATACTACGCACCATCCCTTGGAGTGGAAAAACAGCTAGATGTGCATACTACCACCTTATCAAACATAGGAAGGTGGGAGATATCAGCCTCCCAGATTTTGCAGACTATTTCTGGGCTTTACAATTGGCCCAACTTCGACTATGGTTTCAGTCAACACCAGATGCTTTATGGGTGGATTTTGAGTCTTCCCTCATTAGGTCACACAGCCTACACCATATCCTCCTAGCAGCCACTTGGCAACCACTCAATCTACACTCATTTCTATTGATTACTCAAGCCTCAGTCATGGTATGGCTTACTTTACTATATCCGCCAAATCAGGGGCCTGGTACACACACTATACGCTACCAGATAGACATTTTAGAACACCTTATTCCTTACATCTCAGTCAGACAATGGAGGGAAGCAGGTATACAATTGGGGGAGGACCTCTATCGAAATGGCACTCCTAAGGATATGGAGAGCCTAATGAAGGAATATGGGATACCTGAAACCCCCAGCTTCACTTATACAAGGATCATGAGTTTCCTCTCTAAGCATCCCCCTCCAAGAACAGCGATTTCAGAGGAGGTATGATAATAGCTTTCCTCTCCCCATACCTCACACAAGGGAGTCTCTCTATTTTACAACACTCTTCAGACAATTAACAGAAAATTATATTTAACAAAACCCCTCCTATGTTGAAATAGGAAACAGACCTACAAATAGAGTATTCCACTAAACAATGGACTGCGGCGATCCATTGCAATTACTCCACATCACATGGTGTTACACATTGGGAGTTAACACAAAAGCTACTCACATGCTGGTACTTGATCCCATATCAATTAGCCAAATTTTCAGCTGCTAACTCTTCTCTTTGTTGAACAGGGTGTGGTAAAGTGGGGACTTTATTTTTATATTTTTCTATATTTGTGGATGTGTATTACTAGCCTCTGGAGAAAAATCTTCATGATACTTTCAGATTTAACAGGTAGGTTAACCAAACCAGACCCCGGTTTAGCAATCTTACACTTGAGTATTGACCTCCTTCCCCATAATTTCAGAACTGTTGTAATTTATGTGTTACTAGCAGCTAAAACTATGCTTGCAAGGCACTGGAGACATGATCAGACACCAAATCTTTTTGAATTCATTAGCCTAGTGAATGTTCAGTTCCACCCCACAAGCCAAAGTCCTAGGTGTCACTCTAGACTTAAACCTGTCCTTCCAACCCCATGTCCAATCGCTGGCGAACTCATGCAGGCTCCACCTCCGCAACATCTCCAAAATACGTAAGTTCCTAACCCCAGACACTACTAAACAACTCGTTCACTCCCTCATTATCTCACGTCTGGACTACTACAACTCCCTTTTCACCGGCCTACTCCAACACAGGCTATCCCTGCTTCAGTCTATCCTGAACTCAGCGGCCAGACCTTACCAACCGCTCCACTTCTGCCACCCCCCTCTGCCAATCCCTCCACTGGCTTCCGATTGCCCAACGCATTACATTCAAAATACTAACACTGACATACAAAGCTATCCATAACACTGCCCCAAACTACCTCACTGACCTTATATCCAAATACCACCCTACCCGTAATCTTCACTCCTCACAAGATCTCCTACTTTCTAGCTCCCTGGTCTCCTCCTCCCACGCCCGACTGCAGGACTTCTCCAGGACTTCCCCTATCCTCTGGAACTCACTACCCCAATCCATCAGACTGTCACCTACCCTCCTCACCTTTAGGTGCACCCTGAAAACCCATCTCTTCAGGGAAGCCTACCCCACCCTCACTTAACAGCCGATCTCCTCCACTCCTCCTACCACTCCATCCCCCACAGCCACTTCCTCCTGTACCACTATCCCCTCCCTCCTAGATTGTAAGCTCGAAAGAGCAGGGCCCTCGAACCCCTCGTGTATTGTTTTGTTACTGTATTGTCTCATGTTCTGTCCCCCACTATAATGTACAGCGCTGAACAAACCTTCTGGCGCTATATAAATACTGTATAATAACAATAACAATAATAATAATAATGTTCACTACCCTTTTGAAAAATGTATTCACACAAAGCAATTACTAGATCTATCGTTGTGGTTAGATGGAAACCCTGGGTAGACAGCAGCTACTATGTTGACACCATGCCTAAATAAATATTAATTAGCAGAAATATGCATGTTTCTTGCCTTACCATATTCATGCCATCATATGGGCTGAATTCTGTAACTTGAGCACACCTATGTTACTTGGTTTCATTGTTCTTACGTTGTATTGTCTAAAATATAATACAAACTAGTGAAAATAAGAAGAATGAGGATTCCTGGTGGTTGGTCCCTAAAGAGCCCTAGTCTCAGTGTTGAGTCTGCTGTCTGGGAATACATGAAGAAACAGAAGGATTTGAGGCAGCCTACATCCACAGAAAAGATGTTCTTCAAGATGTTTGGAACAACTTCACTGCCGATTTTCTTCAAAAACTGTGTGCAACTGTAAGTAGGAGAATTGATGTAGAGAATTGATGATATAAATATATATATACAGTGGGGATCGAAAGTTTGGGCACCCCAGCTAAAAATTTGTATTAATGTGCATAAAGAAGCCAAGGAAAGATGGAAAAATCTCCAAAAGGCATCAAATTACAGATTAGACATTCTTATAATATGTCAACAAAAGTTAGATTTTATTTCCATCATTTACACTTTCAAAATAACAGAAAACAAGAAAATGGCGTCTGCAAAAGTTTGGGCACCCTGCAGAATTTATAGCATGCACTGCCCCCTTTGCCAAGCTGAGACCTGCCAGTGTCATGGATTGTTCTCAATCATCGTCTGGGAAGACCAGGTGATGTCAATCTCAAAGGTTTTAAATGCCCAGACTCATCTGACCTTGCCCCAACAATCAGCACCATGGGTTCTTCTAAGCAGTTGTCTAGAAAACTGAAACTGAAAATAGTTGACGCTCACAAAGCTGGAGAAGGCTATAAGAAGATAGCAAAGCGTTTTCAGATATCAATATCCTCTGTTCGGAATGTAATTAAGAAATGGCAGTCATCAGGAACAGTGGAAGTTAAAGCAAGATCTGGAAGACCAATAAAAATATCAGACAGAACAGCTCGCAGGTTTGTGAGAAAAACCAATTCAAAACCCACGTTTGACTGCACGATCCCTCCAGAAAGATCTGGCAGACACTGGAGTTGTGGTACACTATTCCACTATAAAGAGATACTTGTACAAATATGGTCTTCATGGGAGAGTCATCAGAAGAAAACCTCTTCTACGTCCTCACCACAAAAATCATCGTTTGAACTTTGCAAATGAACATATAGACAAGCCTGATGCATTTTGGAAACAAGTTCTGTGGACCGATGAGGTTAAAATTGAACTTTTTGGCCGGAATGAGCAAAGGTACGTTTGGAGAAGAAGGGGCACAGAATTTAATGAAAAGAACCTCTGTCCAACTGTTAAGCATGGGTTGGATCAATCATGCTTTGGGGTTGTGTTGCAGCCAGTGGCACAGGGAACATCTCACGAGTAGAAGGAAAAATGGATTCAATAAAATTTCAGTAAATTTTGGATGGTAACTTGATGCCATCTGTGAAAAAGCTGAAGTTAAAGAGAGGATGGCTTCTACAAATGGATAATGATCCTAAACACACCTCGAAATCCACGGGGGATTACATCAAGAGGCGTAAACTGAAGCTTTTGCCATGGCCTTCACAATCTCCTGACCTCAACATAATTGAAAATCTATGGATAGACCTTAAAAGAGCAGTGCGTGACAGAGAGCCCAGAAATCTCAAAGAACTGGAAGACTTTTGTAAGGAAGAATGGGCAAAGATACCTCAAACAAGAATTGAAAGACTCTTGGCTGGCTACAAAAAGCATTTACAAGCTGTGATACTTGCCAAATGGGGCAGTACAAGATATTAACTCTGCAGGGTGCCCAAACTTTTGCAGACGCCATTTTTTTGTTTTCGGTTATTTTGAAAGTGTAAATGATAGAAATAAAATCTAACTTTTGTTGACATATTATAAGAATGTCTAATCTGTAATTTGATGCCTTTTGGAGATTTTTCCATCTTTTCTTGGCTTCTTTCTGCACATTAATACAAATTTTTAGCTGGGGTGCCCAAACTTTCGATCCCCACTGTATATATATATATATATATATATATATATATATATATACACACACACACTATTTACTTCTTAGAGGTTTTAACTTATGTAACCGGTTCCCAACCATGCTATAGCCGAAGGACGGCTAGAGCGCGGTTGTGAAATCCTGGGACAACATCCATGGATGTCATTCCAGGACATGCCCCCCCTGCACGCCCCCAGTGGCGTACACCCGGCGCTGCCTGTGATCGCTGTGTCCTATGGACACATCAGAGCACTGTTCAATCCATCATCTGGAAATGGAAAGAGTATGGCACAACTGCAAAGCTACCAAGACATGACTGTCCACCTAAACTGACAGGCTGGGCAAGGAGAACATTAATCAGAGAAGCAGCCAAGAGGCCCATGGTAACTCTGGAGGAGCTACAGAGATCCACAGCTCATGTGGGAGAATCTGTCCACAGGAAAACTATTAGTCGTGCACTTCACAAATCTGGCCTTTATGGAAGAGTGGCAAGAAGAAAGCATTGTTGAAAGAAAGCCATAAGAAGTCCCATTTGAAGTTTGTGAGAAGCCATGTGTGGGACACAGCAAGCATGTGGGAGAAGGTGCTCTGGTCAGATGAGACCAAAACTGAACTTTTTGGCCTAAAAGCAAAAGCTATATGTGGCAGAAAACAAACACTGCACATCACCCTGAACACACCATTCCCACCGTGAAACATGGTGGTGGCAGCATCATGTTGTAGGGATGCTTTTCTTCAGCAAGGACATAGAAGCTGGTCAGAGTTGATGGGAAGATGGATGGAGCCAAATACAGGGCAATCTTAGAAGAAAACCTGTTAGAGTCTGCAAAAGACTTGAGACTGGGGCAGAGGTTCACCTTCCAACAGGACAACAACCCCAAACACACAGTCAGAGCTACAATAGAATGGTTTAGATCAAAGCATATTCATGTGCTAGAATGGCCCAGTCAAAGTCCAGACCTAAATCCATTTGAGAATCTGTGACAAGACTTAAATTGCTGTTCACAGATGCTCTCCATCCAATCTGACAGAGCTTGAGCTATTTTGCAAAGAAAAATGGGCAAAGATTTCACTCTCTAGATGTGTAAAGCTGGTAGAGACATACTTAAAGACTTGCAGCTATAATTACAGTGAAAGGTGGTTCTACAAAGCATTGACTGAATACAAATGCACACCACACTTTTCAGATAATTATTTGTAAAAAAGTTTGAAAACCTTTTATCATTTTCCTTCCACTTCACAATTATGTGCTACTTTTTGTTGGTCTATCACATAAAATCCCAATAAAATACATTTACGTTTTATGGTTGTAACATGACAAAATGTGGAAAATTGCAAGGGGTATGAATGCTTTTCAAGGCACTGTAGCCCTTTCTCTGTCTTATCAAACTAACTATCCAGGCTTAATTACCATTGCTTTGTATGTTTGTGTTTTTTTCCCCAAGAGATTGTCTTTTTAGGATTCTGCTACAATTTTGTGTATTAGTGCTGGTTGGACCTTGAAGAAGGGGATACACCCTGAAAGCTTGTCATGAAAATGTTGCTGTTAGTTAGTTCAAATACAAAAAAGCATCATGTGCAGTACTTAATTGTTTTTGTTGCAATTGCACTAATACAGCTACAATCACCACTTGCACTTTTAAAAATGGAAACTGACTCTGAACACTTACAGCAGTAAATCAATAGTGCCACACTAACTCTCCTAAAATTTCATTTTTACTTTGAGGCCTTGTTCACACCATACATGCAGAAAATACAATGGAAAAAACACAAAGATGTCACTTGCAGAGACACGAATTTACACGTGTGTTTCAGTGAGTTTGATACATGTTGCAGATAAAAAATACACACATGATACCAGTGTTGTGGTGTGAACAGGGCACATAGAGAACAATTGTTTTCTTCTTTTTTTTTTTATAACAATAAAAGCTTTATTTGTTTTTGTACAAAGAATATCAGAAATAAACATTTCCATACATAACATTGTATTTATGCAAATGTAACAATGTATATGTTTTAAAACAATACAAAACACACTAGGAATGTTATGAAACAGTTCAAATATGTCATATAGTGCAATACATGTTTATAGACGTAGCATCAAATCCTGAAAATGAGTACTTTTAGATAATGATCAGATACAGTGGAAGAAACCAAATATTAGTATATCAGTCTCTTATGAACCCAAAATAGTCTTATACAAATCGGAGGAAATGAATACAAACCAAGCACGCCAGGTTTTATGATAGTTAGACAGGCATTCCTGTGTCATCACCAGGGTTATCTCCATATGGTGAATATTATCCACTTCTCGCAGCCATTCCTGAATCATGGGAGTTGATTTCTAGAATTTGGGAATTAAGGATTTTGCCGCATTAAGTAGGTGTTTTGTTAGGGAGTTTTAATATTTATTAAGTGAGAGAGAAGAGATATGCAGTAAACAGCATGTGGCATCTAGTGTTATTTTGGTATCTGTAATCTTAGTAATTAGCTTACAAACTTGTTTCCAGTATGTCAAAAGGTTTGGGCATTGGCACCAAATGTGTAGGAGGATATCTTTGCCAGTCTGGCATCTCCAGCAAACATCAGACGTGCTGCAATACCATTTATGTAATTTGGTGGGGGTGGCATACCAATGAGTGAGAATCTTATAGGAGGTTTCCAGTAATCTTGTGCTAAGAGAACACTTATGAGCAAGTATGCAAGCATTTTTCCATTGCTGATCAGAGAAGCTAGTTTAAAGGGTATTCTCCCAGAAAAAACTAAAATTGTCTTTCCGTTCATATACTTTGTTTTGCAGCCATGAGTAAGCTAGCGAAGTGTTTTTTTTTTCACATTGACACCCTTGAGACAAATGGATTTTAGTTGTGTAGGGGTTTTAGAAAAGAAAGATTCTGTTTATTATCAGAGATAAAATCTCAGAGCTGTAGGTAAGATCATTGTGGGAGTATCCTTCCACCACAGATATCTTTTAGTTTTTCCCTAGAAATCATCCCATTGGTTGATAAACAATGGGTGGCTAAAAGTGGTAATCCTTTTCCTGTAATTCATGGCACCTTGAAATGTTGGCCTGGAGGGAATTCAGGGTTATCAACTACAGGTGTTCAAGGCCCTGGGATATTAGCTAATTCTTTTGAGGAGGACAAAGTATGAAATATCTCTAGGGTGGGGCCAATAGTGGGATGTTGTTTGATTTGTTTAGGATATAGTTTCTTGTTTATCCATGGCAAAAAGCTCACTGGGAGCGGAATGGAAGAGTTTTCAAGATCTACCCAATCTTTATCTGCATTGTGACAGTGCCAGGCTATTATTCTGGCCAAGTGAGTGGCAAAATAATATAATTTAAAATCTGGTAGTCCCATACCTCCTGCCATTTTAGACCTGGTCATCAGGAAAAACTAGATGCAGGGTTTCTTCTTGGCCCAAACAAATTTCCTTTGTGCCTGTTGCAGCCGATTGAAAAAAAATCCCTGGTATTTTGAGCATGCATGCAGTAGAGAAGTCTAGGGAGAATGGTAATTTTAACAATGGCTGCTCTACCGAAGCAAGAGAAATTTTTTGAGTTCCATTTCTCAAGATTATTTTCAATGGTTTAAGTGTTTTAAAATTCTGGAAGTATAGGTCGTCTAGTGATGGAGTGATCCAAACTCCTAGATATTTTATTGCAGTTTTCTCCCATTTAAAGGAACAGTTTTTTTGGCATTGTCTAGGAAGTCTTTAGGTAACGTCAGGTTGAGCGCTTCTTATTTGTTTTAATTTATTTTGAAATTGGATATATATCCATATATCTGAAAGGTGTGTAAAAGGTTCAATATAGTTGTGTGTGGGTTTGAAATTAAAAAAAAGTAGATTGTCTGCATAGGCTGCAGCTTTATATTCTTTCCCATTACGATTGAAGCCCTCTGTAGATTTGTTATCATTGATTGAGCGAATAAGAGGTTCTAATGTCAGGATAAATATTAAAGGAGACAAGGGGCAACCTTGTCTCATACCATTTTTAATGAGAATCTTATCAGATAGAGTCCCATTAACTTTAATTTGTGTGGAAGGGGCTTGATATAGTGAGGAAACCCAGGACAGCATTTTCTGATTAAGGCCTATATGAGTGCAGATAGCTATCATATAGTCCCATGCTACCCTATCGAAGGAATCTTCAGTGTCTCCTGACTTGGCCCTACTGTATGTATGAGATTTATTGATTTTGTCCCTCGCTTCCCTCCTAGGCATGAAGCCAACCTGTTCTGGTTCAATAATTTCTATAAGTAGGGGCCATAATCGGTTGGCGATAAGTTTGGCTAATAATTTTAAGTCAGAGTTGAGAAGGGAAATCGGTCTTTAATTGGAACAGTCCGTAGAGTCTTTATTTTCTTTTGGGATGATTGTGATATATGCTGATAGGAAGGGGTCGGAAACCTTTTGATGACTGCTTAGCAAATTAAGGGCCTGTAAAAGTGGTAATTTCAATGAATCTATAAATGCTTTATAGCATTGGGAAGTAAAGCCGTCTGGCCCTGGTCTTTTCCCTGATTTAAGATCTTTGACCGCCAATGTTAATTCTTCTGAGAAGTCTCTTTCAAGAGCTCCAATATCATGTTGTGCTAGTTTTGGCATTTTACACTTATTGAGAAAGTTTACGATATTTTGTTCCCTATTACCCTGTAGGGAACCAGGTTTATGTTGCTGTGGTAAATTGTACAAATTAGAGTAAAATTCGTGAAATCTTTTTGCAATTTTATCAGTGGCATATTCCATACTACCATCTAATACAGAGAATGTTTTCAAGTGACTTGGCAGCTTTCAAAGCTCTAGCAAGGAGCCTTCCACTTTTATCGCCATGCTCATAGAAAATATGTTTTTTAAAGCAAAGCGCATGCTTGGATTGTCTGTCTAAGAGGTTTCGTATATCTCTTCGTATCACTCTGGCTTCTACTAGGTCCGTTGCTGTTTGGGTAGACAATGAGTGTTGATGTAAAGACTTTAATATGAAAATCTTAGTAGAAAGATCGTTTACTACCTTTTCTATAGCTTTTTTATGCCTTGAGCCCCACTTGATTAGTTCTCCTCTTATGTTGCATTTATGTGCTTCCCATATGGATAGTGATGGAAGCTTGGTACTGTTATGAAAGGGAAAAATATATCTTAACAGCTTCATCTATTGATTTGAAGAGCTCAGGATCGGTAATCAATGAGGGGTTCAATCTCCATGCACAAGACATTGAGGTCTGGTCTTGAATATCAAGTGATACGGATATTGGATTATAGTCAGAAAAAGATTGTATATCAATCTTTGCATCTAATATATTAGGAATATCTCTTTGAGAAATAAAAAGATAACCTATCCTCGAATAGCGATCATGGGGGGTAGAATAAAAAGTGAAGTCTTTCTCTTTAGGACTTACTGTTCTCCAAATATCCACCAGCAATAATGAGTTTAATAGGCATTTGATTCATTTAAGAATTTTGTATGATATGCAGGGTTTGCCCGTAGAGGTATCTAGGAGCGGATTGAGGGGTATATTAAAGTCCCCGCCTAAAATCAAACATCCTGTTGAAAACCACTTTAACTCTTCTACAATATGTTGACAGAAAGAGATGTGTGCTACGTTGGGAAAGTACATATTTGCTAATGTGGTGGGTTTTTCTTTCAGAAAGCCTTTAAGGAGAACATATCTACCATCTGGGTCTATTAATTGATCTATCTCTTGAAAATCAGAGTCTTTGCTCAACAGAACAGAAGCTCCTTTTGTTTTTGCCAAGGGTTTGTCACTTGAAAGGCTTTAGTAAAGTAGTCTGTCATTTTAGGTATTTTATCAATTTTAAAGTGCGTCTCTTGGAGAAAGACTATTTTAGGTTTTGTTTTTTTAAGGAGTGTTGGGCCCTGTAACATATGCGAGATAATAAGGGTTATATCTCCAGCAAGGAATATGCCATTTTACCTGCGAGTATAGGGCTTATTTTATATTAATAGCAGAGTGTAGTTGGTATGACTGTAAAAGACAATGGGTTCACTTTTAAACCAAAATCTGATAAAATACATTTTTTAAAAACAGAGAGAAAAGAGGAAAAAGAGCTGGAGAGAAAATAAAAGGAAGGGGGGAGAGAAGAAAAAATTAAAGAAAACAAGGATATCAAAGAGTAGTAATAAACCTTTGACACTACAAAATATGAATCTTAGTATCATAAGGTAAAATAAAGTGTGAGGGGCAACCTTACTGAATTTCTATATTTTGTATAATGCACTGCTTCCACAGTATGGGTAGGTGCGTGGGAGGGCTTAGCCAAACAAGAAATAATTGCAGAAATAAATGCACATATAATTGGGAGATAATCACAGCTACACAGCGAATAGGGACCTAGTCCCTAGCAAATGTATAGGTCAATTGGAAAACAAGATCTTTAACATCTGATCATATAATAGCATGTTATATACCTTGAGCTTGATAGGGTTACTTACAAGCTACAAAACAACTACCCCAACGTTGGGATGGTATAAAAAACCAGTGTAATTATACTCATATGAAAAAAGAAGAAGCGATAGTGAGGGTAGCAGGTGGAGAAAGGGAGATGCCCCTCTTATTAAGACTCTCCCCATTCCCCCCCTTAAATATTTATGCATCTTCACCCAAGACTAAGTTCAAGCAAAATTATCCTCTTAGCTTAAACATATCAGATGAGCTACTTACTCATGTAAATAGCAGCATAAAGTGCATTAGTAAATGAGTATCTGGTAGGTCATAGTCCAAGCATGAAAATCAGATACAAATCAGATAAAAAAAAAAGAAAGAAAAAACCCGTAACTGAGCTTCTTGGCACAGTAGGTTCCCAAAGTCATTGTAAGTACAATATGGCAGTATATAGAATATGATCATCAGTAATAGTAATAATGGCATCTGTCATAGCCAAGCAGGCTAGATTAGACTACCCCACTAGAGGTAGGGGAGAAAATTGTAGTCTTTCAGGCAAATATTGCAGGAAAAATCAGGTGGTTTCTTTGACTTTGGAGAGTTTGGCTCTCGGTGAAGGTGATATGGAGTCAGAGGTTGGTGGCCTGAAGTGTATGCCTTTCTTGTGTGGTGTCAGATTGAGTGGGGTGCGGGGGTACATCGGAGTATGGGAAGTAGGAATGGGTAGTTTGAAATCTTGATACCATTCCAGGACCTCCGTTAAGAGTATTTGTAGAGCATTACAGAAATCACCAATATCCTCAGGAGATATTAGCAGGTAGGGTTTTCTGTTACACTACAGCTGTAGATTGTAGTGCAAACGAAAATCGCCATCTGTAAAAAATATTGTTTGCTTTTAAGACTTCCAGTAAAGGTTGCAGGGTTCTTCTGTTGCCCAAAGCTATGGGCAAGAGGTCTTGAAATAATTTGATGGTACTATTATTGAACACGATAAGATAATTTTGTCTGGCTTTAAACACTATCTCTTCTTTCAGACCAAAATTAGAAAGGCAACATATAATGTCCCTTGGTGGTGCCGAATCTGATCCACAAGGACGTAGGGATCTGTGTGCCCTCTCAAATGCAATGTGGATATCAGGTTCCCTTTCCAGAACACCATTAAAAATTTTCTGCAGGGCCGATTTGATCTGGTCAGGTGCGATTGTTTCAGAAACACCTCTAACTCTTATGTTGTTCCTCCTTCCTCTGTTACAGAGATCTTCTAGGTGCCTATTCATTGAGATGAGGTGTTTAGAATGGGTCACCGCTATGTCCTCCAATGTAGTAATGGCTTTGCCTCTCTGTTTTCCCTGTCGCTCTGCAGTGGCTAGTTGGTCAGTCAGCATGAAAAGATCAGCTTTAAGATCTGTCATGGCCACAGTGAATGAGTTTTTGATGTCAGCTGCAATTGCTGTCATATCAGAGTATGTGAGAAGGTGATCGGCATGATGTACTGTGGATCTTACCAATTCCTCTGAAGCTGGCAGTGACTCCTCATTGCTGTCCTCCTCATGGTGTGTAGCCGCTATCTTGCCTGCTGGAGTGCTTCTCCCTGAGGCCGACCACAATGTGAAGAAAGTGGGGATATGAGGTGCGGAAGGAGCTGCTGAGGATTGGTGGGAGGGGGTATGTTTATTTTGCTTTGAAGTTCTGCCCATTGTTGAGTCCATATGACCTGTTTGCAGGCTGTGGAGCTGGAACCCTCTCAGAGCTCTTTCAGTGTGCAGCCATTTGCTTCAAGCACCAAGCCACACCCCTCAACAATTGTTTTCTTTGTGCTCTTGCCAAATGTATGCAGAAAAACGCACATCTCTGTTCACTGTTGTGAATGATGCCACAAACGTTTACTTTAAAAACAGAAATGACATTATACACATGAAATAAATGAGCAGTCGTTTTACAGCTGTCCTACTTTGTTACTGATGACTGTTGTAAAAAATCTATGCCATTCTGTTCCCCCTCATTACACAATACATGAAATGGAAGCCTCTGCTGTGTGTTTAGATTTTTTTCATTTGGGGAGGGGGGTAACCATTTTATGTTGGGGGAAGGTGTGTCTTTTTATGTAGAGGAACTCCAAAAACACAGTCCAAAGACATGCTGGTAAATTAATTGGCTCTAATCTAAATCTGTACTATGTGTATGTATGTATGACTGTAAGATAAAGTCCTTCAATTAAAATCGGAATGAGCTAAAAATATATAAGAAAGTCCATATACTGTGCAGAAAAAGTCCAAACACCATGAATCCAACATATACAAAAAATCCACAGTGAAACAGTCCGTAAATATTAATGTGAAAAATTCAACACCCCAAATAATCTTCTTAATCGTTTATAACACCGTGCTTAATCCACCACCAGATAAATGGCAATTATAAGCGTTAGCGTTTAGAAGCGTTTTTTAACTGTTCCATATCCAAATGCTGTCCAGAGCCTTTTTTCATCATCAGAAATGCATGCAAAGCGTTTTCCATATATTCAAATGTACCTAGTACACCAGCGCAGTCAGTTCCCCGGTTCTGTGTAAAGAAAACAATAGTAGAACGTGCCGCATTATGCTCATGATGGGATCCATAGTGAATACAACCAGAAAAGATAGGTAATCTCAACACATACTGCTCTCTCTGTTTCTGCTCTCTCGATTTCTCTCAAAATATCTGAAATAGTTAATTTTTTACTGTTTTTCAGTGCATTCTGGGCATTTTGGAAGGTCTCCTGATGTTATCTTTAAAAAGTATTTCTAAACGCAAACGTGCATAACCGAGCATAAACGCGGTACGCAAACGCAGCTAAACAGATGTTTTTTAACCTACGTTTTCCAGCAGTCAGTTTCCATCGCTCAGAAGTGTTTTCCAAATGTCCCGTGTACATGAGCCCTTAAAGTAGAACTTCACCTAAAAGGGGAAGTTCTGCTCCCCCCTGCTATATTTGTAACTTTTTTTGTTGGGGAGGCATGGGTACCTAGTTTTGACAGATATCAGCTCCCACTTCTGCTCACATAGCAGTTTGCACATGCTCAGTGGGCAGCCAGCTGTAAAGCCACAAGGAGTCACGCTGTCTGCCTACAGCTAACATGCCGGGGCCGGGGACTCGAAGACTGGTGAGGAACTGACTTGGGTGAGGATGGCACTGGATCCCTGGATGGGTGAATGTCTGTTTATTAAAAGTCAGTAGCTACAGTTTTTGTAGCTACTGACTTTTGATTTTTTCCAAAATTACCGAAGAACTACTTTAATATTGTGAATACTTGTATCTGCTGCCAATGCATTCTTCAGTTTAAAATTTCCATTGCCCGTATTTGTATGTTTGTTCTCATTTAGGTCAAATTGCTCTTGTACTGGCATCTATCTTCTGAATTCTTTCTGTGTGTCTAATTGTTGTTCCTAGACTTATTTTCTTGGGAGCTTTCAGGCTTTGTCCTGTCACAAACTAATCTATCTTTCCCAGAGTTTCCTCAACAACCTCTCCAATATCCATTTGAGCTAATAATAGCTTGTTTAACACCTATGTGAACAATACTTTTAGAATTGTGCAGTTTTGGGACAGAGAACTTTACAATCAAACCTGGATTTATCATCAAAATAGAAACTACCACTACTATTTGTAATATGTCAAAGCCAAACTGAAGATATTAAAAAAAACTATCCTAGCAGTGTCCCCTTTCTTTCCCTCTGCATGGGTTAAATTCTTGCTAAATCTAGGGGGTGATGAAAAAGATGTAATATTTACTCTACTCCTCAATCTGGCAGGTTCCAGCACTCTTCTCTGCTCCAGCTTGTGGATTGGTCCTCACATCCTCATGTATAATGCAGTTTTACATTGTACTTGATGACATCATCATGTGACCATGGCTAGAACAACTTATACAATAGGCTTTGGAGGATTGGTACTGCTTTTTGGGGGGTAGAAGTTGTACAGCCTAACTGAAGATGAGGAGACTATATCAAAAAGATGTCCAGATGAGAGTCAAAGTGGATTATTGAGGTGAACCCTATTGCCCAAATGAGTCTGAATCTGGACATCAAATTGTTTTCTTTCAATTAATAGGCAGATCCCTTTTGACAGCACACAATTTCTGATGCTCAGTAGTGGTAATAATTGCACGTATGAGCATTGCAGTACTTAGGCGGCTTGCCCTTCAGCCAGGAAGTGCTGGGGTCATCTGTTCAAATTCTGGGTTTTCCACAGATGGGAGATTTTAACATTTACACACACACTCACACGTAATAAGGGGGTGTACAGGTCAAACCGAGACTTTTGCGTTTATATAATAAAAGAATAAATTTCAAGGAGTGCAAACTGCATTTATTTTTCAACATACTCCCCTGCTACATTTATACCCTCATCCCAGCATTTAACTAATGCCTGGAAAGCTTTGCAGTAGAAAGATTTGTCAGTATGCCTGAACCATCCTAGGATAGCCTGAATAATTCTGTTCACCATTCCCACAGGAAGATTTGTTTCTTGCGCAATTTCACGGTAGGTTATGCGTTGATTATCTAGGATCAGGTGTTCCATGTGCTTCATTTTCAGAGGAATTGCTGCTGTGGACTGCAAACCACAATGGCCAGAATCATCACTGATGGACATACGGTCATCTTTGAAACGTCTTACCATGGCTGAGCGTCTCATCACCATACTGTCCTTGCAGTCTTCTGTAGATATCTGTGGGTTTATGCCTTCGTTCACAAGAAAATTCATCACCACACGCTGTTCCATGCACACTAACACTGTTGTCTGCCATCTTGGTTTGATATATATATATATATATATATATATACAGTGGGGATCGAAAGTTTGGGCACCCCAGCTAAAAATTTGTATTAATGTGCATAAAGAAGCCAAGGAAAGATGGAAAAATCTCCAAAAGGCATCAAATTACAGATTAGACATTCTTATAATATGTCAACAAAATTTAGATTTTATTTTCATCATTTACACTTTCAAAATAACAGAAAACAAAAAAATGGCGTCTGCAAAAGTTTGGGCACCCTGCAGAGTTAATATCTTGTACTGCCCCTTTTGGCAAGTATCACAGCTTGTAAACGCTTTTTGTAGCCAGCCAAGAGTCTTTCAATTCTTGTTTGAGGTATCTTTGCCCATTCTTCCTTACAAAAGTCTTCCAGTTCTTTGAGATTTCTGGGCTGTCTGTCACGCATTGCTCTTTTAAGGTCTATCCATAGATTTTCAATGATGTTGAGGTCAGGAGATTGTGAAGGCCATGGCAAAACCTTCAGTTTACGCCTCTTGATGTAATCCCCTGTGGATTTCGAGGTGTGTTTAGGATCATTATCCATTTGTAGAAGCCATCTTCTCTTTATCTTCAGCTTTTTCACAGATGGCATCAAGTTACCATCCACAATTTAAGTAATAAGGGATGCAGCGCTACATTCAAATCATATAACTATGTGAATGTGGGATCCTAGATCATCAAATTAAGTGAAATTAAATAACAATGACAATGTTAACAATACATATCAATACGTGCTCGTTAATAATATCATCAACACAAATAAAGTAAATAGCTCAAAACTTGTGAGAAACATATATGAAAAAAACCCATCCATATATATATGAATGAAACAAAATTACACATATATATGGTGTAATCACACGTGCCTATTGTGAAGTGAAGTAACTATAATAATAATACAAATAAAATTAGATCTCAAAGTCCAAAAAATATACTATTGGTGACAAAACAGTAAATGGTGCTTCCAAATAATACTGTTAGTGACCATAGGTGAAACTCGTGCAAATTTCTGAGTGCATCCAAATCTGAGAATCCAACCACCATCTGGATTAGCCTCTCACCTCATCCCTTCGACCCTTGCGGATCAAAGAGCAGTAGTGGATCCCTCTCACGGATCCTCCAAGCACTGAAACACTCCAAGGGCAGTTTTCTCAGAAAAATATTCCCACACTGGCTCTTCTCCAGGAAAAGTTGTAGTATCAATCTCTCAAATGAGACAAAGGAATCCTCCCATATTTAATTTCACTTAATTTAATGATCTAGGATCCCACATTCACATAGTTATATGATTTGAATGTAGCGCTGCATCCCTTATTACTTTCATTGTATATAATCACTGGTATATGATTTGATGTTAGCAGCTTTCTTTGGGATTCAGATACACATTTATTTTGTTTAAAATTTCAAATAACACTTGGGAGCGCAGGAGGTTCACACCATCACCATCCACAATTTGCTGAAATTTTATTGAATCCATTTTTCCTTCTACTCGTGAGATGTTCCCTGTGCCACTGGCTGCAACACAACCCCAAAGCATGATTGATCCAACCCCATGCTTAACAGTTGGACAGAGGTTCTTTTCATTAAATTCTGTGCCCCTTCTTCTCCAAACGTACCTTTGCTCATTCCGGCCAAAAAGTTCAATTTTAACCTCATCGGTCCACAGAACTTGTTTCCAAAATGCATCAGGCTTGTCTATATGTTCATTTGCAAAGTTCTAACGATGATTTTTGTGGTGAGGATGTAGAAGAGGTTTTCTTCTGATGACTCTTCCATGAAGACCATATTTGTACAAGTATCTCTTTATAGTGGAATAGTGTACCACAACTCCGGTGTCTGCCAGATCTTTCTGGAGGGATCGTGCAGTCAAAAATTGTTTTTCTCACAATCCTGCGAGCTGTTCTGTCTGATATTTTTCTTGGTCTTCCAGATCTTGCTTTACCTTCCACTGTTCCTGATGACTGCCATTTCTTAATTACATTCCGAACAGAGGATATTGACATCTGAAAATGCTTTGCTCTCTTCCTATAGCCTTCTCCAGCTTTGTGAGCGTCAGCTATTTTCAGTTTCAGTTTTCTAGACAACTGCTAAGAAGAACCAATGGTGCTGATTGTTGGGGCAAGGTCAGATGAGTCTGGGCATTTAAAACCTTTGAGATTGACATCACCTTCCCAGATGATGATTGAGAACAATCCATGACACTGGCAGGTCTCAGCTTGGCAAAGGGGGCAGTGCATGCTATAAATTCTGCAGGGTGCCCAAACTTTTGCAGATGCCATTTTTTTGTTTTCTGTTATTATGAAAGTGTAAATGATGGAAATAAAATCTAACTTTTGTTGACATATTATAAGAATGTCTAATCTGTAATTTGATGCCTTTTGGAGATTTTTCCATCTTTCCTTGGCTTCTTTATGCACATTAATACAAATTTTTAGCTGGGGTGCCCAAACTTTCGATCTCCACTGTATATATATAATGTTGTACCCTTTTTATATATTGATATGAAGAAAAAAAATTCTTATTGTAAGCGTGTGTGTATACACACACAAATACATATATACTGTATGTATATATGAACATATGTATTCATTTTAGAAAACTTTTTTTATTTTTTTTTACCTTATCACTATCAGTTCACTTTTTTATCTAATTTTGTAATGGTATATAAAATTATTATTATTATATGGAGCTTTCCTAGATTATTTGTTTGCCTGCTACAGTCATTTGTACAGTGAAGGATTAATTAGTGGATGGATTGGAAAAGGAGAGTATATAATGAGAGCATTGTCCCCTGACCAGCCTTCCTTGAGAAAGATTGGCAATTTTCAACTGAATCATATCAATCATATAGGCAGGAGGTGATGTCACCTGTACAGTGGCATGACTGGGGAGTGTACACTGTCATCAGAGTTTTTTTTTATATTACATACAAGCTACTTGCCAGTGGCCAGGGCCCAGCCTGTTTGTGTTCAGTTGATTAGTGCTCCTCTTCCTTAACATGCTCCTATTTTACTTGTCATTAGGCACGCACATGCTTGCACTGCAACAGCAACATTTAAGCAACACAGCTCAGAAGCAACATGCAGCTGGCAATATATATATTGAGTGTCTTGTTTTATTGTTGTACATGTCATTTATTTCTTTTATGTTTATTTTGTGTGTGAGCTCTGCATGAATTGTTTATAGCTTTGCAGGAATGGTCAAAAAGGTGAAGGGAGCATGCTGGAGCAAGAAATAAGTAATAAAGTAATTTCTGGAGTTGGGTTTTAACCAGTTCCGTGACGCCCTATAGCAGAAATACTGCTATAGGGCGGCACGGGTGCAAAAAAATCACATATATACGTGGTTTTGCAGTTCTGGGTAGGGGGCCCTAATCATGCCGCCATTCGTGGCCTCGGCTGTCAATCACCAGGTCCCGGCTGGTGATTGCTCGCCGGCACCTGGTGATAGCCGAGTATGTCCGACAGGGTAGAGACCTGTATGTAAACAATACAGATCTTTCCCCTGTCAGCTCCTGCACACTGCTTTGTATGGCTCTACATAGCAGAGCCATATGTGACGAACGTGGCGTCAGACCCCAGCCCTTCTCACCAAACTCATGACCGAAGGACTAGCCAATCTAAAACCGCGATGTCACGTGCGTAACAATGCCACGCCCAGCTGCACCCTGCACAGCGATTTTCCAGCTAATTGGACCACAATCTATGTATCGGCAGCCTGGGAGCGATTGTTACTGGGTCAGGTTAATTACGCAATTAACCCTTCACACTGCCACCACCTCCTTTTTGTACAGAGAGGAAACTCGGCGATATCCGCAATAACACTATAATGGTTGAGGTAATCGTCTGTATAACACGGTCACCACAGGTCGGTTATACAGAGGGTTAAACAAACACAGTAGCGCTCTTTTTAGAGGCAGGAATTCGGAAATTTCAATAAAGAGCTATAGAACAGTTCAACACTTTCAGAAGGAAAGATTTATTACTAAAAGGGTGCAATAAAAATATTTACAGAAAAAGGATGTAACTGCCTATCAGTGCCGCCTCATCAGTGCCCATCACTGCAGCCTATTAGTGCCCATCAGTGTAGCCTTATCAGCACATATCAGTGAAGGAGAAAAATTAGCTGTTTTCAAAATGTTATAATAGAAACTAAGAAAAACAGTTTTTAATAAAATTTTTGGTCTTTTTTCATTTGTCTAGCAAAAAATAAACCAACCAATGGTGGTTAAATACCACCAAAGAAATGTCTATTTATGTGAAAAACAAAATGATAACATTTTCATTTGGGTACAGTGTTTCATGACCGCACAATTGCCATTCAAATTGTGACTGCACTAAAAGCTGAAAATTGGCCTGGGCAGAAAGGGGGTAAAAGTGCCCAGTAGGCAAGTGAATAAAAAGAACTCCCCCAATGATCAAGTGAGATGCTCTCTAGCGTCAGTGGATTAAAATGAGTTTATATTAACAAAGCACCAAGAGAGGATGAGAATTCGCAATAATTTTAATTTCCACTCTTAATCTGTAATAATAGCCTTAAGTCTCTTAGATAGCTGTATGTATGTATTATTTCTATTTCTGCATTCTGCAAGTATACTTGAATTCCTATTGGAAGAATGGAAGTAGTAAACAGATGGTAGAAACAAACTGAAACTCTACATGTACTCATGGCAACATTATTCAAGAAATAAGTGTGAGTGTAGCATAACTTGAAAATACAAGGCCTCTTGCACAGCTTATCCTAAGCAAATAAAAATATTTCATCAATTTTTGGTACAGAAATTAGCAAAAACTGGTAATTAACCGAGGGAGATTTATTCATCCCTATATGGAGGAGTAAATAAACTTTAATAACAAGAAGTTGGCAGCTTGCCCAACTTCTAGTCTTCAATGAAATGATGCATCAGGTGCACAGGAAGAAGGTAGAGATCAGAGTGCTGAGATTGTGTTTGAATAAAAGTACTGCTTCTTTTGTGAACATTGAGGATTAATTGTTTCACAGCAAATGTAGAATTAGTATATTTCTACACTACATTTGTTCATAATTCTGGCTGAAAGAAGCCAGCTCTCTGCCTCCAAGTGTGCCTTCTATTGAAAAGGATGAGATTATGTTGTGTAATTTTTAACCACTTGCCCTCCAGAGGATTTACCCCCTTTCTGACCAGGCCATTGTTTGCGATACGGCGCTGCGTTACTTTAACTGACAATTGCGGGGGTCATACAATGCTGCACCCAAATGAAATGTACGTCCTTTTTTCCCACAAATAGAGATTTCTTTTGGTGGTATTTGATCACCTGTGCCTTTTTTACTTTTTGCGCTATAAATAAAAAAATACTGACAATTTTGAGAAAAAAAACAATATTTTTGACATTTTGGTATTAAACAAGTCCAGTAAAAAAATTTAAAAAATCAAATTTCATCCTAAATTTCTCCAAAATGTATTCTGCTACATGTCTTTGCTAATTAAATCCCAATACGTGTAAATTAATTGGTTCACATGAAAGTTATAGCGTTTACATATGGCGGTATACAGTATATACTGGAATATTCTTCTTATCGACCTCAAATTAGACTTTGGACTACTCTCTGCACTCTGCCTTCCTTTTGATAACGGATTTGATCCTGACTACTCTCTGAACACTGCCTGCCTTGAACTCGGACTGCCATTGGACCACTCTGCTTGTCTGCTAACCACAAGTGCCTGTTTGCTGTTCTTAGCTTGCGCCTGCCCCGACGTTGTAGCCAGGTGCTATACCATTGTGTGTAAGAACTGCGTGCAACCGAGTACTGATAGGCCTGCCTGCCTTATGGGAAAGAGGGCTGCTATAGGTGAAGAACACTGAGCCAACTATAGTGCCTGACCACCAACACTAGGGGTAACATTACATTTGGTATAGGGACTAGTAGGAGGAACCACTGAGTACAGCAGGGGACCTGGAATTCAATCACCATGGTGCTTAACATCTTCTTTGACATATTCCATGGTGATTGGGGTGACTGGGATGTCAGTGTTGCTGTAAGTTTTGGATTATGCTCCTGACCATCATTAGTGTTAAGCAAGCTGCTTATAATGAGAAGTGAGATGTCTTAAACATAACATGACAAATCTAGTTTAATGTGAATAATTACTACTAAATATTCAAGAGGCATTTTTCTTTTTGTGTGTGTTGTATTTCCGTTGAACCTGGTGAGCAGAGGCTAAAGTAAAATCTACTCATTTATCAAAGAATATGTGTTTTTTTTTTATACAAATCTTATATGTGACCTTCCCTTGCCTTATTTCATCATTGTATAAAAAAATACAGTCAATAAAGTTTGGTCATAGAAACTTCTACAGGATCAATCAGGCCACAGGGAGCAAAATTGCCTGAATATGCATCTCCTACAAGTGAATAGGAGATCAGAAGAAAGCTGTATACAAAACCATAAAGGTAAGGGTATCATTTAAATCAATTTATCTGTGACAGTTTAATTGTAACATTTTAGTTCTTTGCTATGTTATACCAATGACAAATTATAAGAGATCTTTATTCCATATTCTTCAACTGTTCTTTATTACTGTTTCAAATGCCTTTAAATAGAACTTACATTGTTACCATAAGAGCATTGTGCCTTAATTATAATTGCTTTTTACTTTTATGATGATGTCTATAATTAAATTTTCACAAATTTATTGTCAGCCTCTTATTAGCTTAATAAATGCAAAGTTTGCCATTTCTCAAAGACTATTTGCAATGTTTTGAAATAAATCACACTTGTTTCTGTATTGTGATATGCTAGCTTCTATACATGTTCAGTACATTTGATGCAATAATAACAACACATTTAAAGATACATATATCTGAAGATAAAATTCATGGGGGAAAATCAGAGCAATATTGCAGAAAACAGATAAAAAAGCATGTGTGAATGAATGACTTCAGGAAGCACAAGACAGCCAATGATAACTCATATCCTCCCATCAGGAGGAAATTATGAAAGATCAGTCTGTAAAAATACATATAGGCACATACTACAGTTCCAATTTGTATTCCTCATGAAAGACTGAATACTTTCTTAAAAGCACACTGTGATAACTTTAATGCTATGTTACAGTCAAATGATGTTTACAGATGCATATATTAAAATAAATTGCTAATGTCAATAGTATAACAATATAGGTAGCAGATGTAGTATGCACTATCAATTCCTTGGTAACTGTGCTCTGAATCTGTCCTTAAAGTGTTACTAAACCCACAACAGTAACATCAGTCTGTATATGCAATAAATCATGCTTTTTATACTCACTATGGAGACTAAGAGGTTAATCCTCTGTATTGTTTAAAAATGCTGTTTGATCCTTACTTCTCTGATCCTCCCCTTCTTCCAGTGTCTCCCTCTTACCTCCTGATAAGACATGTGTGGAAACACACTGCACATGCTCAGTTTAGTATGTATTGCTAGAGAAGACTTTTTTCTTCGGAGAGTGCATGTGATCAGCACAGGGCCAATCAGCACTGTCCAGACAGAGATCAGGGGTTCTGCATCCTCCTAGAGCAGAATGAAAACTCCTCCTACAAGCTGTAACCAGTGCTTAGCTGGGCACTGATTGAAGTCACAAGACTCCTCTAACTGCTGATGAGAAAAGGTATTTAGCAGTTTATATTTGCTAAAATAATCACATTTCCATATAGTGTGTACTGTGGAAGTCCAGATATAGTGAATGTAGGGTTCTGGGTTTAGTAACACTTTAATTCAAAATTACTTTTTTTCCATCCTGAATGGATCAATGGGAATATTACTATAAGTGCTTATTAGCTGGGAAAGTTTTTCTCAGAGTATGAATGGACCAATGGGAATATCACTATAAGTGCTTATTAGCTGGAAAAGTGTTTCTCAGAGTATTATTACAGCATGACAAACATCCACACAGGGTCTTATTCCAAAAATGAAAAACAACACCAAGCAGAGTATGTAAAAGCAAACAATAAACTAAACTGTATATTTATCTTGGTTTTCAGTGGTTTCTATAAAACAGTTGTGTCCTCTTAAAATGCTGGCTGTTTTGGAGGGTGGTACAATAACCAAGGGTGGGTGAGCACAAACAGCTGATATCTACAGTGCCTTGCCCCCTTGGTGTTTTTCATGTTTTGCTTCATGCTTCGTGTATTATGTGATGTACATAACATGCCCACAACTTTGAAGATGCAAAATGTGTTTTTGTGGCACAAATAATTGGGACAAAAAATACAGAAATCTTGAGGGTGTATACGTGTTTGCCCCACAATAGTAGATACTTTGTATGGCCACCATTTGCTGCAAGTACTCTTGCTGTATGACTCTATTAGCTTAGCACATCTAGCCACTGGAATTTCCCACTGTTACAGCTTCTTCAAGATAGATGGGTTGCTATTCTAAGACATTTACTGGACATGTTTTCATTTAAACCGCTCCAGTGTACCTTTAGCAGTATATTTAGGGTCAATGTTCTGCTGGAAGGTGAACCACCATCCCAGTCTTATGTCTCTGGCAGGCTGAAATAGATTTTCTTCAAGAATTGTGCTGTATTTAGTGCCATCCATTTCTCCTTCAATCCCGACTCGTTTTCCAGTCCCTGCTAATGAAAATCATCCCCACAGCATGATTCTGTCACCACCATGCTTCACTGTGAGGATGGTTTTCTCAGGGTGATAAGTGTTAGGTTTGCACCACACATTGCAGTCTCATCTGACCAGAGAATCTTCTTTCCATATGTTTGGGAAGTCTACCACATGCTGTTTGGCAAACTCAAAACATGTATTTCTAAGTTTTTTCTGATTCAAATACTTCTTTCCTAGTCTTTGAGTTTTGATGGACAGCCTTCTCCTGTATGGATTGCAGTGGTACTGTAAATTATTCCATTTTGATACAAGGGATTAAGTGGTGCTCCATGGGATGTTTAACGTTTCTGATTTTTTTTACAACTCAACCCTAATTTATAAAAATTGTAACTGTTACAATGTAGATACGTGTAACACAAATCCTGTAAGTAGATCTAACTGGAATAGATGCATGGCAAAATTTATAATGGTGGGACAATATTCAGGAAACACTGATGTATTGAAAGAGACCCTGTCACCAAGTCGTAATAAAGTCCTGTTTTTTTTATTATACCTACAAGTAAATAGATAAGTGCAGCACTGAAAAATAATTTACCCTAAAACAGAAAATCAAACATGTATAATATAAAGTCCAAAAATAAAGAAACAGCATGGATCCAATGAGTGCATTGATGCTAACATCCCGGTTCAGGGAGGTGTCTCCAGTACTATGTCTTCCGGATGGGAAACCTTGTCCGACTGGTGCAGGATCCGCAAAAAAAATTGAGGAATAAAGCCCTGCATGGAATACCCTTTATGAGGCTACATGAGTTCTAGATGTATTTGTTATGAGTTTTATTCTGAAGAAAAGATTCCTATGAAGTACATTCAGTCCAGCGACTTTTTCCAGGAACCATACAGCGTATATTGATCTTTCTTTTGGAGGTCAAAACCATCTGGTAAGGGACAGTGTGTTTGGTGTTGGTGAAGGATCTTTCCCTCTGATGTTTTCCTGGACACTCATGGATCCATGCTGTTTCTTTATTATTGGACTTTATATTATACATGTGGAATTTTTAGGATTGATTTTCTGTTTTAGGGTATATTATTTTTCAGTGCTGCACTTCTTATCAATTTATGCTTTATGTACTGTAACTGGCAATATTGTGCTAGCTGCTAGTGTGAGTTCTACCTTTAGACTTTAATATACACCTAAGCATGATTTCGTGTTTTATCATTGTATACTTACAGGTAAATCTATAATAAGGATTACCTATAGGTACAGTAAATATACTTGTATAGCAGCCAGTGACATCTCTGGCGCATGTGCACTGTGTTCTCAATGCACAGCATGCTGTGGTTATGACTCCTGTGTGCATGCATGGGAGTTACATCCTCGTGGCTGGATCACTGAAGCAGCCGGACACCATGAAACTGGAAAGAAGACAGGGGGAAGATGGAAGCCTTGTCAGCGGTGACAGCGCACCACTGGAGGGCTTCTTTATAAGATAAGTCTTTCATAATGTGCTTTTTTTTTTCTTTGCGGTTTACTACCACTTTAAAATAGCCAGTATAAGCACAGAAGAGTAATTCATATCCATAAACTATTTTTAATGCACTTTCTAGCAAATCTGACTACTTCAGATGAGTCAACCCCTTAGCACAGTCTCGTTCTGCAATTTCACAGACCTCTCCATTTCTCAGTTTGTCTAATTACATTCTGTGCTGGCAGCACCTCCACCTCTTTCTTCCCCTAACCTCCCTACATGAGTTTTTTTTAGTAGCTGAGGGAGGGGTGAATACTATAGAGTACCACTTGAGTGGTAGCTTTGAGTCTACTGGGACTGCTGACATAACATCCAAGATGGTGGCGCCTGGCAGATGCCTCAAGGCTTTTGGATGTCTACACAATGGAGGTTTTTACAGGTAAATTATATGCCTAAATACATTCAATGCACATATAAATCTTTTGCTAAGATTGTTGTTTCAATAAAATGTCTGGCATTAGGATCTCTTTAAGGATTCATTCACAATTCTCCATTATGCTGTGTCACAGTAATGCACACGTTACTGCAACAAATGGTACGATACATTATGCGCAGCACTAGTTTTGATTGGCACTCTAATGCTTTTCTGTGAATGAAAAATGTTATCAATATGTTAATGACAAGAAGATATTGTGAGCCTTTGGCTTCTGTGTTGTATTAGCTTAAAGCTGCACTGGTGCTCAGTTTTATTACCCTGTTAAATAGGTAATATCTTTACTTCATTGTATACTGAATTTTCTTTTAGTTAAACAAAAATAAATAAGACACTTTTAGGCATTCAGAAGATCATATGGAATGCTTTTAAGGTAATATAGTTGATGAGAGCTTTAGCACAAAGCTCAGCTGACCAATTTACATTGTGCTAGTAGGTGCACGGTTGAAATGATACATCTAAAAATGCAGCTACAATGGAAATACATATCTGGGAAAATTTCCTGCAAATAGATTATTTACCTGATGATACAATTTTCAACTTTTTTATTTTACTATGAAGAGTGATTTTAGATTCCATTTTCCACCATCCAAAAAATCCGGTCATGTTGGATGCCAAAGGTGGTCCAACACCATATTAGGTAGTGATTTTGTTCTTTTACCTGGTGTTTCCATAATTACTGTATGTCCAATCCCTGGATTTAATAGCATCATGTTTTTGACATGCTATGTGTGTTGAACAAAGCTAAGAGTGTTTTGCTATTGATTTTTTTTTTGTTCTTAGTGTCCCGTACATCTCGCTGCAGTGTCCAACAATAGTCAGCCAGCATTGATGGATTCTAGTCCAGTGGCACGAATATTGTTATCAACATCACTGAACGCTTTCAAGGTGATTATCTTCTTGTCATTGATAATGTATCTGATCTGTGGACCAACAAGAATGGCTTCCTTAATCTTTGCATCTGTTATTCTTGGAAACATCTATCACAAATAATGAAAACCTTTACTTCCTTGTACATTGCTTTCACAAACTGTTAATCAGTCTGAGTTTTATGTGAATGGGAGGCAAAAATACTTTTGTCAGGTCACCAAGTGGTTCATGTGACATGTTTTTCTGTCCTGGAACTAAATTCTTTTCGAGTTGCCATTTCTTTTTAATGTAATGTGACTCTCTTGCATGACTGTTCAATTAGCCTATATATCAACAGTACTTGGTATATCCGAGCTGCATTCTAAGAAACAGAGTCACTACTTTTAGAAATCTATAGATATTCCAATTGTATTCCATGTTCTGGATGTGCTTCAACAACAGCTCTATGTTTTCGTATGTTTCTTTCATATGTGCAGCATAGCCAACAGGTAATGTAATTGGCAAAAACAGATTTCTAAAAACAGTGTGTGATAAGTTAAATTACAGGTTAATTTCAGGACCAGTGCATGGCACGGTGGACGGTGGTGCACTGTGTCCCTAGGAGACAGCGGATCACCGATAGCAATAAAGAGATAATGACATAGACTCTTTACCAAGTGATCAGCTGTGTCCGATCACAGCTGCTCACATGGAAACAGGAAATGCCAGTTATTGGCAGTCCCCTCCTCATGCTGACAGCTTGCGTCAATACGCATCAGTCCTCAGAGGGGCATCTACACTGATAATCAGGGCACTGATCATCAGTGCCCTGATTATAATTGCAGCCCCAACAGCACTGTGTTTAAGTACACATCAGTGATGTCTCTTGGTGTCCATCATTGCTGCCTTTCAGTTCTCATCAGCGCTGCCTATCAGTGCCAATCAGTGCTGCCTATCAGGACTACCTATCAGTGCCCATCAGTGCCACATATCAGTGCCCATCAGTGATGCCTGTCAGTACCCATCAGTGATGCCTATCAGTGCCTCCTCATAATTGAAGCCTATCAATGTCATCTATCAGTGTCCATCAGTGCTGCCTATCAGTGCCATCTCATCAGCACACATCAGTGAAGGAGAAAAATTACTTATTTACTAAATTTTATAAGAAAATCTTTTCCCACAATGTTTGGCCTTTTTGCACTTGTTTAGCACAAAAGAAAACACCCAGTGGCGATTAAATACTGTGTTGCATGACCATGCAATAATCAGAGTCAAAGTGTCAACTGTCAAAGCGACAGCGCTGAAAGCTGAAAATTAGCCTGGGCAGGATGGGGGTGAAAGTGCCCAGTAGGCAAGTAGTTAATAATTGTGTATCGTACTAAAATCTTACTAAAAGTCCATACAACTCGGCATTTTGTGTTAGAAGCAGATAGAAATGGAAAATGTAACTAATCCCTAAAGAGTGCCATGCATTTTATAAAGGAAGAGGATTAGACTCAATGTTAAAAAAATTGTTATCTTAAAAAAAGAACAAACGTTACATGCTTGTACAGATACAGTACAGCAAGAAATTGCCTGTTATCATTTATCTTTTGTGTCATGAAGGTTTTTTTCATGTTTTAAATCACTCCCTGTGGACAGAAAGGCATGTCTGTGGATTTGACTTCCCATGTAACAATGACTGCTGCTTTCACTGAATCATTTCTCCTGCATCATTCTTTCAATGTAATATGACTGGTATGAGTAACAAGCAGAATACTTTCCATATGAGGCCCATTGGCCATAGGTCTATCTCTCACTCAAGAATAGATGTTCATGGTTAATTGAAGACTGGTACATACTAATTCTGTCACCAATATCACTTAACCAGAGATAGTGACAGCTGGTCAATGGCAACAGGTAAAGCTACATGCACACTGGGAATTAATATCACCCAAAGCAATCCTGTGTGGTTGTTCCGGGTGACAGATTATCTCCCATCAATGTACAGATGGGCTGCTCAGTAGAGCAGACCATTCTGTCCCACGGAAAGGGGAAAGGGAGGATAAGAGGGAAATGCCACACTGCACCCTGCACCAAGGACAACAATAATGGTGGGTGGAGCAGGATCTAGCTCACTAGATGGCTTAAGGGGAGGCTGTTGACACTGAAGGAAACCTATACTCACACAGCGGATTTTCACCTGATACAATCACAAATTAATATTTTGGGGGATAAAACTTTATTGTGCTTTACTGAGGAAAGATGGTGTTGGTACAATATAACTATAAGGCTGAAGTCTGACTCCACATAAAAAAAGCTACGGTTACAAAAAAAAATAAATAAACCACTAGCCATCCTCACTAAAGCAGTTTTATTGCTTCAGGGCAGAATCCCTGCACAAAAATAACCTGTATTATTATTATTATTATTATTATACAGTATTTATAAAGCGCCAATGGTTCGCTCAGTGCTGTACATTACAAAGGGGGACAGAACATGTTACAGAACAATACCAATACAATGCAAAACATGAGGGGATTGAGGGCCCTGCTCTTTCGAGCTTACAATCTACGAGGGAGGGGATGGTGGCACAGGAGGAGATAGCTGTGGAGGATGCAGTGGTAGGAAGAGTGGAGGAGGTCGGCAAGTTAGCAGGGGGTGGGGTAGGCTTCCCTGAAGAGATGGGTTTTCAGGGTGCACCTAAAGGAGAGGAGAGTAGGTGATAATCTGATGGGTTGGGGCAGGGAGTTCCAGAGGATGGGTGACACCCTGGAGAAGTCCTGGAGGCGGGCATGGGAGGAGGAGACCAGGAAACTAGAGAGAAGGAGGTCTTGTGAGGAGCAGAGTGTGCGTGCTGGGCGGTACTTGGATATTAGGTCAGTGATGTAGTACGGGGCAGTATGGTGGACAGCTTTGTACGTCAGTGTTAGGATTTTGAATTTGATCCGTTGCGCAATTGGAAGCCAGTGGAGGGATTGGCAGAGGGGGGTGGCGGAGACAGAGTGGTTGGAAAGGTGAATGAGTCTGGCAGCCATATTCAGGATCGACTGAAGTGGGGATAGCCAGCGGCGAGGCAGGCCAGTGAGGAGGGAGTTGCAGTAGTCAAGTCGTGATATGATGAGGGAGTGGATGAGCTGTTTAGTGGTTTCTGGGGTTAGGAACGTGCGTATTTTGGCGATGTTGCAGAGGTGGAGTCTGCATGAGTTAGTTAAAGATTGGACTTGGGGTTGGAAGGATAGGTTGGAGTCCAGGATGACACCAAGTACTCTGGCCTGCGGGTTGGGTTTGATGGTGGCGTTGTTGGATGTGATGGAGAAGTCAATGGGGGGTGGTGTCCGGGCTTGGGGGAAGACAAGAAACTCGGTTTTGGAGAGGTTCAGTTTAAGGAAGTGGAGCGACATCCAGTCTGATATGTCACTCGGTAGGTGTGTGATTCGGGCGGAGACCGAGGGGGTGAGGTGGGGGGTGACCCCTGTTCCTGTGGTGTTCACGGGTAGGAGGCGCAGGCACGCATGTGATTTGGTACAGCACCGATCACTAACCAGATTCAGGCCAATGATATTTGGCCTGGACCTGCTGATTGGCTGTACTAAATCAGATCTCAGCCTGTGCCTGTGTTTACATTACCGAGGCACAGGAAGTGATGCAATCTTCTCTCCCTCGAGCACCTTCCATTCCAGAGAGAGAAGAAAGCAGATCCATGTGAGTCCAAGCAGCACACTTACACAGTAAAAGCATAGCTAGGTTATATTTAACCCCTTGATCGAACCCCAGTTACCCCTTTCATTTCCCTGTCACTAGTGTCATTATTACAGTGTACAGATTTTTTCACTGATCATTAAAAAAATAAGTATTAGTGTCACGGGTGACTTCAAATAGCGTTAGCGTCAGTTAGCATCTGTTAGCGCCCCTCCCAGATAGCGTCAGATTGCCCGCCACTACATTAGCCATCACATTTAATGCTTTGATTGCCAGGAACAAGCTCACATACATACATGCGGGTCAATATCTTTGATCAGATCAGAACTATACCAGTGTTCACAATAGTAGATTGTATGCCCCTTGAGGGTTAGGGACTGATGTGAATGTACAATATATATGTAAAGCGCTGTGTACATTGGCGGCGCTATATAAGTACCTGTAATAAATAAATAAATAGTATAGTGTCACCAAAACTGCAGCGTTAAAAGGATCAGCCCCGACACCAGTCAGCACCTGCATTTAGTCCCTACACTTTTAACACCCCCATTCTTCCCCAGCAAGTGCAGTGTCAGTAGATCACTGTCACTTGATACATAAAACTGCAGGGTTACTAAGATCAGGCCTGATCTCTGCTAGCACTAGGAGGTACATTTTTTTGTAGAGGTTCAAGCAGTCCCTTACAGCCAGGTGCTCTTTTTCCCATGAGCCGCTAAGTACCTATAAAATGTCCAATGAAAGGTAGTCTAGTGAAGAGGCCTACAGGATTCTGAGTATGTGAGATGAAAGCGAAGGGGAAGCTTCACTGACAGAATTAGGCTCAGAATACGAACTTGTTGAGGGCAGTGGCACCCTGACAGATTGCTTAGATGATGGAGCAGAGATCGCTGCTAAGGTCAGACGTACCCGACCCCAAGAAGTGAAATAAACTCAGTGACTTCTTTCAGAAACAAAAGGTGAAATGTAGGGGAATAGACTATACGCGGCACGTGGGAAGTGACGAGCATGAGGAGAGACCAGTATGATCTGCACTCTAGCACACCCAGCAAAGTAACATTTACAATTCAGTAGACGCTCAGCTCTTTCCCCAGTAACCATGTCATCATTAGGAATGAGAAAACTTTGCTGTATTCGAAACTCAGAAGGAAGTCTTCAGACCCTGAACTAAACTTCACTGAAGTCTATGGGAGGAAAAACTAGCTTCTCTTTCTGGCCCTTTTTAAGATTAATGAGCAAGCTATCATTGAAAACGGGCATGGGTAGCTTGGCACTGCCATAGGGGACATGTGTCATGTGGCTTGAAGGACAACCTTGAAAGCACACAAATCTTTTAAATTTTAAAGTACAATGTAGTCTATTAAAAGTGACAGTACACGTTAAAAAAAGATAAAAATGGCATAGGGTTCCCCTTAATGTTGCAACCAAACCCTTATCCAGGCATACAGCCTTGGTGGCCAGGAATGAAAGGGTAATATGTGCCCTCCCCTTCCCATGCCAGACCAGGCCACATGCCTTTCAACATTGGGGAGTACCAATGTTAAAAGACAAAGGTCTATTACCTACATCTGGTTAACCAAAATATCATGTGGGGGTTATTGCTGGGGACTTATAGCAGAATATGGATACCCACTTTATAATAAAGGGGCCATGATTTCTCTTCTTTCTCAATGGAATTAGTACAGGGATATGTTAAAATCCTTATTATTCTCAGTATAAATATAAAGGATAATGGTTCTCTGTTTTATATGCCCAAATCTTCAAATACATGTAAAATAGAAACAGTCTTATATCAATAGAATTTTTTCAGGGCGTATAGAAAATGGTACCGCAAAGTCAATTAATAATATACAAAAATTAAAATTGTATATCACCATATCCAGTGCTTGAAGTTTACAAATCTTATTTCAATTCAACATCCCCATGTTAGCTTAACATGTTACAGATACTTCAAACATGAACAGAACATGCGAACAGCATCTGTATAGGACAACCCAGTAGTGTAAAATCAAACTTTTCCATACAGTTTGCTGGAGTGTAAAATCTTAAATCCAGAAGGTGACAGCCAAAGGACATGAAGATAATAGTCTAAAAGGTGTAATAAATCTCCAATATAGTCTTCCACTTTTACCATCAAAAGCAAAGAGCTTCAAAGATAGAGAGCAAAATATTCATGCAAGAATCCAAATCAGTTCTGGTTCAGTTCAATGGCAATTCAATCCTGCCATCTATATAGGAGATGCAACAGCACATCCAGATCCTTGACCAAAATAGCAATATATGTATTTCAGGTAGTTTAATAATCAAGAGTCCAAATAGTTTCTGGTCCGGAGTTTAATTCAGTCATCCATAGAGGGGATGCAATACATACATTGCTATTGTGGTTAGGGATCGGGGCATGCTGTTGCATCCTCTCTATGGATGCCATGTAGTGTCTCATTATCACATGCAGTGGTGTTGGTTTACTAAAGAGAAATAGGCTGGCCACTTTACAATTGTATTTTCCCTTAGTTTAGAGAATGAGATTATGCTCTGCTGATTTCCATCATCCAATTATGTGCAAGCAAACATTCAGTTTTGTTTTTCCATGCACATGATTGGGTATTCTTTGTAAAGCAAACTTTTACCACATTTACTAGGCAAAAGAAACATTTTCTTGCAAAATGGACATCCTATGCCCACAGAAGTTATTAACAGTTTCATTAAATGGGTCACTCACATTACAATCTGAATAATTGTTGTGTAATATATTTTACAATAACAGACAACTACATTGCAAAGCTCGCGTTTTTAAAACTGCTATTCCTTATTACCTGTTTAAGATATGGGCATGTGTTTTTGTTTGTGTAATAGACTAATTTTTCTGTTGCCAACCATTGTTCTTTTTATATTCATGAATAAGCTATGGCATGCATTGATCCTCTTCCATGTTATCTCAGAAATCTCCTCTAAGCAGACTCCAAATCTACTGATGTTGTGCACATATGGTATTAATAGAGTACACTTCCCACATCTTTACCGTTAATTTGAAAATTTTAGGATGAGCCCATCCAAATGTCACATTCAAGTTTTTATGTTTTCCCTTCCACCTACCCTTTGTGGAAAGAATGCCCATGACCAGGTTGCTGCAGTCTAAAACTATACTTCACCAGTCTTTTTCAGATCCGTCCACACTTAAATAGTTCAGCTAAACTGTTCATTCTTGATAAAATTGATCTTAGTGTAGTTTGTACGTTCATTTTTTCTTCCCTAAGTAGACTAACTCCCACGTTCTGAACAAGAGATAATGATTTTTCTAGCTGTATACCTAACACATCCTAATTGGAAAGATCAAAGAAACTGTCACATTCCAACCACACTTTCCAGACTAAAAAAGTCTAATTTATGGTCTATTATTATTATTATTATTATTGGTATTCCAAAATCTGTCTTTTTCTTTGGGAAAGATGGTAATCAACAAATAAAAAAAATTTGCTACCAGCAAACAAGGCCGCCAATAAAGGGGGCACCATCGGTCCTCATGTAGGGGGGCCCGGGCTCCATCAGTTCAACAAGGGGGCCCGGACAGCTTCATGGCACATTATAATGTACAGGAAATGCATGATCAGCTCCTAGAATATCTAGGGGCCCCATTATATAATCAGAGGGGCCCAGAGAATAGGAACTATTTGTTTCATTTCTGCTTGTAGATAGCCAGCGCAGCACCTTTGAAAGTTATGTTCCCGGCTGGTAGAGGGATATGTGGGAGATGCTTGCCTACCTCGCTCCCTCAGTAACTCGTGAGGGCAGAGGACTGGGCTGTAGTCAGCAGAGTGTGTGGGATTGTGGTGGCCGGGCCCACTTTGTACAGCTAGGGATCTTGATCCGGACGGCAGCGGCAGCAGGCAGTGCTGACATGTATGTAGAGATCCCACACAAGCACTTTTATTGGTAAGGGTTACCCTACCTGGGTACAGTGTAAGACAGCACACAAGAGTATCATCCATGGCTGCAGGGTGTAGAGTATAGCTCTACAAGTGCAAACACTCTGCAGCCATGGCTGATACACAGCCACAGCACCTATCTCACTGTGCTTTTGTGATCATCATCATTATCATCATGATGATCACATAGTACAGATCCTGTACTGTGTGATCATGATGATGATGATCACATAAGCACAGTGAGATCATTTATTTTAGGCCACATTTACACTTTTTTTTTGGATGCATTTTTACAGCTCCCCCTTATGCTGCAAAGGCAGTAGAGGGTGAACACATATGGCATGACTGCAGTGCATTCTGCACGGCTAAAATGATCTCCACAGGCTGTACAGCCTGCTGAACGTGACCCAATCAACTGCTAGTTCAGTGTCTTTAGGGCCTCCTTCACAATACCAATTAGCTGCATCCACTGGATTCTTGCAGCTTGAATGACAGGTTCATGCAAATAGTGGTGGTGGCTCAGCCTGTGTAAAGTATTGACAGGCTGACAGCAGCCGTTGCTGTTCACACCAAGCATTTACTTGCCATTAGTGTTGTGTGTCCAAGAGTGGTCACATCTGACTGCATCCAGGCTTGGACACCCGCCAGCTTTCAGATTTGCATGCATCTGTCATCCTAGCAGCATAAATTGCTAACAGCACTGATTCTTGTAGCTGGAATTTGGTGGATGCAGCTAAATAACTGTGTAAAGGAGGCCTAAGTGGTTAAAATAGGTGGTAAGGAGGCAAAACAATGTTTCCTCACTTCCTGTGAAGAGCAATTTGGATTTGGGCCGCTTTTCAGAGAGCTACGCTAGTGCAAACAGATCATAAACATTTCCTAATAAATACTGTAGTGATTGGTGCAGCTGATTTTAAGGCTGATTTAAATGTTCTCCTTTACAGAAAAAAGGTGAACTAACATAAAACACCCTCCCCAACCCCCTCATTCCCTATTTTTTTAATTCTAGGGTTGCTGAGCCTTCAGAGCCTTTTGCGAAGATGTGTGTGTGTGTGTTGGGGGGGGGGGGTCAGGTAGGCTGTATGGGGCCCCATGATTTCTAACAGCAGCCCTACCTGCAAGCGAGAAGAACCCATCAGCATTCAAACATTTTTAATTGCAACTGTAGGTCCCATTCACGCTTGAGTATTTCGTACCTCGCAGCTACAAAACACTGAACTTTAAAGGTGTAATTGTTTTAATGATAATTGTTCACACCTAAGCACTCAGGTACCTGTCACTTGAAAAAGTTCAGGAGCTTCGTTTCAAGAAGATATGAGCATTTTTGGACCCATATACTTCACTGAGAATACCTAAAAAAACTCACAATAATGTATGTTACGTGCATTTTTCAGGCACTTCCATAGTACAAGTCTATGGGGTCCAAAACACACGATCCTGCCCTAATGAAGCTCCTGTACAGCAAATAATTTCAAAAAGGCATGACAAAAATGCACAAAAAAAGCACCACCAAAGCTCTGAAAAACATTTAATATGCTACATTCAAATGTAATGCAGCATTAGATTGCATCATTGCATAGGGCTTTTCTTAAACTGTGCTTAACAGTCTGGAGATCTTCAAAACCAGTTTGGATGAAATGGCACCTGTGAAATAATCAATGATGTTGACGCCAGAGCTATGCAAACACTTCTAGGCAAGATATCACATTGCCCAATGCTGCACATCAAGGTGTTGGTAGACCTGGTGCACTGGGCAGGAAAACCAGTTATCGTGCCTCCAGTTCCTGAGTCTATTGAAACCTATGCTCTGCACACAAAATTCTCAATCTCAAAGCAGTTAGCACACAGCAGAAGGCACCACTCAATAAACTAAGCACACTTACCCTCAGCATTAAAATTTAACTCACACAGCAGATAACACCATGCACTGGAATACACTCAGTACAACACACCATGTACCAGCAACCATCATAAACTCAGAACACTGCATCCTTACCACTCAACAGATCACACTGCATACCATCAAAACACTCAGCATAACATGCCATACCCTACAGGGTGTCCCTAAAGTCTGGACACATAGGCAAAATGCATATTTTCAATAAATGTCAATACATTTTTCAACAAGATTTCACTTCATTGGAGTAATAATCAATAAGCATCTTCAATGTGATTTCCACCATTTGTGATGCAAAGTTCAATGCACTTTTCAAGATTCACATGAACCTGATGCAGTAACTCCACATTTCTGTCAATTTGAGCACATTTGTTCATGATGAGTTCCTCGATTCATATCTGTGATTTTCATTGAGTACACCTTCTCCTCTAGAAAACCCCCAAAAAAGAAGTCAAGGGGGTGTGGCAGTATGGTTCCCTGTCTTGGTGTATGTTGCCTAGGGTTCTCAACTAGGCAGGTTGAGGGGCTCCATAATGCATATTTAATTTGGTGGAAGCTGTGTTTTCAGTTTTCTCTGTGTTTGGTAAAATTTTTGCACCTGGAGTCTGGAGATTTCACAATGATTTGGGTGGGAGGAAATCCCCAATCCTGGAACCAGGTTTTGGGAGCAGCCAGAAGACTGATTGGTGCAGGTGTGTGTGAGTCTCTTCTAGAGTCAGGACCAGGGTTCTGGGCTCCACCCTCCAGAGGAGTCCATGTGGGTGCAAGGGAGCAGCCACAAGAGTGCATGGTGGCACTGTGTAGTCTGGAGAAGCAGGAATGCTGTAAAAAGATTTCTAATTGAGGTACAGTGTTTGTACGTGAATACAGGGAGGCTGTGGTATGTCAAGTGGAACGAGAAATAAAGCCTAGTGGTGCTGCTAAAGAAAGCTGGGAAGCTAAATCATTCATTTGTATGGATGGTGGATACCCTTGCATGGGCAAACTGTACTTTTGTTGAACTTTTCCCATACCCTTTAATAATAGTGGGCCAAGAAGCCCTTAAATGATACTTTCTGGTGTTGACTCTACTCAGTGGTAAGTGCTACCCTGAGCTAAACAACCCCCAAAAATTACAAGTGGTGTTTTGGATGCTGGCACAGCAGTGGAGTTTCCGGATCCTTGCAGATCCCTGCAGCTTTTATCCTGTCGCCATGGGAAATTACACTCTCACAACAGAACTTTGCTGGTAGAACGTTGTCAACACAATTGTGAGATTTCATAAAATATCTTTACAGCTCATCAGTATACAGATGGCTGGAAATGAGGGACCTAGAATTATTTCTCTTACAATACATGCATACAAATATGCACCCCACGTTTGTATCTGCATGTATAAGCAGGTTTGAGGGGTAATAGGCTGCTCTTTTACATTTTTTTTTACACTGTTTAATTAACAAATAATTAAATAATAAATTAATAAATAACTTTATTGATATCCCAAGAGGTTTAACAAGACCTCTATGTTATAGCATTGGATGGGTGACAAGTACTCTTTATGGAGATATCGGGAGTCTATTAGACCCAGAGGGGTTTATTTACTAAAGCTGGAGAGTCCAAAATCAGACTCCCTTCTGCATAGAAACCAATCAGCTTCCAGGTTTCATTGCTAAAGCTTCATTGAACAAGCTGAGGTTAGAAGCTGATTGGTTTCTATGCAGAAGGGAGTCTGATTTTGGACTCTCCAGCTTTAGCAAATAAACCCCAGAATGTCTTCCATGCCCTGTTAATAAAGCAGAGGGTTGTGCATGATCTGCTGTTTACATGGCTTTTTAGCCGTGATTTTGAGAGTAAAGAACCAGAAATGCTTAGAGCTGAGTGCTTCAGGGTTTATACTCAGCAGAAGAGATACGGTACCAAGCTCCTCTCACTCACCATTTTGGCACTGTTTGCTGTTGTCCCAGGCTTCTGGGAGGAATGGGAAAGGGTGGGGGAAATAGTGGAAGTTGAGCTGGGGAGGGGGGTGCTGTGCACGTGTGCAAGTTATGTAAAGCTGATTGACCAGGTGAAAAAACTGAGCTGCTGAGAATTTGTGAGCTTGTTTTAATCTATTTTATATAACTGGATAAAGACAAATAATATCTTATGAATCTACCACTTAATTTGACTAAAATATTGAGATGTAGTTGCAAAAAACATAGCAATCAGATCTCTGAAATATAAAAAAACTGCACAAGGATCGATCAATCAATCAATTTGTTTTCTGTAACACATTTAATTGCCTCTGTAACTGATTACCACTTTTATACTACTTATAATATTTGTATAAATCTGCCTTCCTAACCTACACTTCCTCCCTTCACGCTGCCAAGCAAGCCTACTTTGTTACCCTCATTACTACCTTCTCCTCCAGTCCTCGCTGGCTCTTCTCCACTTTTAACTCTCTACTCTCTCTGCCCCCACCTCCACCCAGTACCTCACTCACTGCCCACGAGATTGCTAACCACTTCATAAACAAGATCGACGCAATTCGTAGGGACATCGCCACTGCTCAGACTTCCACCCCACCTAGCATCCCTCACACTAAAACCCCCTCAACATTTCGCTCCTTCGACCTCGCTACCACTGAAGAGGTCACTAAGGTCTTCTCTGAAGCCCGCCTCACCACCTGCCCACTTGACCCTGTCCCCTCACAACTCCTATGATCACCCTCGTCCTCCATCCTACGCTCCCTCACACACATCTTTAATCTTTCCCTCTCTACTGGCACATCCCCCTCCCCTCTAAAACACGCGCACATCACTCCTATACTTAAAAAACCCTCCCTGGATCCCACCGACTCGAACAACCTCAGACCCATCTCCCTGCTGCCATTTACATCCAAACTCCTAAAGCGCTTAGTCTATAATCACCTGAGTTCCCACCTCACCGACAACAACCTCATTGGTCCCCTACAGTCTGGCTTCCGCCCCCTACACTCCCCCGAAACTGCCCTACTCAAACTCACCAATGACCTGCTAACCGCCAAAGCTAATGGCCACTATTCAGTGCTCCTACTCCTTGACCTCTCTGCGGCTTTTGACACGGTTGACTACCCCCTCCTCCTCAAACAACTACACTCTCTTGGCCTCAGAGACTCCGCTCTCTCCTGGCTCTCTTCCTATCTATCACAGTGCTCCTTCAGTGTTACCTATAATGCTGCCACCGTCTCTCCAATCCCCCTCTCTGTTGGGGGTCCCTCAAGGTTCTGTCCTCGGGCCCCTTCTCTTCTCCATCTACACCTCCTCCCTTGGCCAATTGATACACTCTCACGGCTTCAACTATCATTTCTATGCTGACGACTTGCAAATCTATCTCTCTACCCCTCACCTCACCCCTTCAGTCTCCGCTCGTATCACAAGCCTACTGAGCGACATATCAGACTGGATTCCACTCCACTTCCTCAAACTAAATCTGTCCAAAACTGAGCTCCTAGTTTTCCCCCCAGCCCGTGCCCCCCCCGACTTCTCCATCAAGACCAACAACACCACCATCAGTCCCTCCCCTCAAGCCAGAGTACTAGGTGTCATCCTAGACTCTAAACTGTCCTTCCAGCCCCAAGTCCATTCGCTGACAAACTCATGCAGACTTCACCTCCGTAACATCTCCAAAATACATCCATTCCTAACCCTGGAAACCGCTAAGCAACTCATTCACTCCCTCATTATATCACGCTTCGACTACTGTAACTCCCTCCTCATCGGCTTACCCCAACGCAGGCTATCCCCACTTCAGTCTTTCTTGAATGCTGCGGTCAGACTCATCCACCTTACTATCCACCACCCCTCTCTGCCAAACCCTCCACTGGCTTCCGATTGCCCAATAGATAAAATTCAAAATGCTAACATTGACTTATAAAGCTGTTCATAATACTGCCCCAAACTACATCACCGATCTGGTATCCAAATACCACCCAAAACATATTCTCCGCTCCTCACAAGACCTCCTACTCTCTAGTTCCCTGGTCTCCTCCTCCCATGCCCATCTCCAGGACTTCTGCAGGGCTTCCCCCATTCTCTGGAACTCCCTACCCCAATCCATCAGACTGTCACCTACTCTACCCACCTTTAGGCGCACTCTGAAAACCTATCTCTTCAGGGAAGCCTACCCTGCCCTCAGCTAATTACTGAACTCCTCCACTCTTCCTACCACTCCATCCCCCACAGCTATTTCCTCCTGTACCACCTAGATTGTAAGCTCCAAGGAGCAGGGCCCTCGAGCCCCTCTTGTATTGAATTGTATTGTTACTGTACTGTCTCGTGTACAGTCTCCCTTTATAATGTACAGCGCTGAGCAAACTGTTGGCGCTATATAAATACTGTATAATAATAATAATATTTGTGTATCTATCATTCTGGCTTGCCAAACATTCGTATTATTATAGATACCCAATGTGCAGAAAATGTGTTGCACTATTCACAAACACAATAATACTAATTAAACTTGTGAGTAAAATCCAAAATAATCATGAATTTAAAAAAAGTCCACAATGATTGACACAATCCTAAAGTTCTCAAGATGTCCAGTGCTTGAACCGCCACCAGGGGATCTGCTTACCAGACAGAAAAACCCTAGAAAGAGAGGTGTTGCACAACTCTAAACTGGTCCCCAGCAGGATAGATGGTTTTGTCCCTTGCATGTAAAGTTGATGGTCATACAGCTTAATACATCCCACAGCTCCTTTAACAGGACCCAGGTAGGATGAATATCTCACCTCCACTTACAGTGGGAATCATCAGCAACATATACTGAATGCACTCTCAAATACATAGAAGGAACAGAAATGCTCACATAGAATAGTAATTCCTGCTTTATGTGGATCAGACATACAGCTTATTCAAATAGCGGCGCATGTCCAAGTCAGCATGATGATGTCACCAATTAACTCCGTCTTTACACATATCCTACAGAACGTCTTCCAAGGAAGACTTCCATAAATGTCTTCCTTTATTGTGCCTGAATTTTTGGACAACTGGTCTGTCCTGTGAAGATGGAGTTACCAACACATTCAAAAAAGCTCAGCACACTGAACTTTGCATCCCATTGCACCCAGTTCATACATCACATCCCTGATTTTCAACAAACAAACAAAGAGTTTCTGTCTCCTATTAAGAGCCATGCTTGCTGTAAGCAGATCATAACCTTATGGGACCTCTAATTTCAAAATCACTGCGTTAATCCAACCTGCTTATTATCACTTCCAACCCCAGTCAATTCTACATGTAGAGATTGCATCCATATTTTGTGCTGATTCTTTCCATACTTATGTACAGAGGGAGGGGGTCTCATTGAACTACTAATGCGGTAATGCATCTAAAATGTTACTAGTACCCTTATCCTAATGCTTCCCTGTGCAGCTGCTTAGCTCACCTAGCCTTTACAACACTGTTGTGAAATATAAAATAAATAACCATCTTGCATTTATAATTATTAAATGCATTTATGATCCTTGATAATTTACTGATTTTGACAGTAGAGTTTATTAAAATTAAATTCATAAAAATAGTTACATGATGGTTTGGCTAATATTTGCTCATAGTAATATTGCTTTCAACTGATACAAGAACCCATGAAAAGAAACATTTAACAGGAAGGTTAAAGGGTAGGAAGGTTAAAAACTCACTTACTTCTTTGGCTTTTACTTCTTAAATTTCTCACTTTCTTCAGAAAAAAAGAATGGTTGCACCAATTTCAAAGTGGTACGTGATGAGGCCCCCCCCCCCCCCCCCCAAAGGAATATGTGATCTTGCAACCCAAAAAAAAAGCCTTTAGCTCAGCCAGATAACTACAGTTGACACCACAGGGTGCAAAGGCTCATTGAAGAAATGAAGCAAGACCACAGCTCTCTCTTGGTGGTATTAAAGATTTGTCCGTCATGACTTAGAAATGCTGGATTCTTGGACTGTTTTATATTATTAGTATTATACAGGATTTATAAAGCACCAACAGTTTGCGCAGCACTTTACAATATAAGGGAGGCTGCACAATTACAATACATTTCAGTACAGAAGGAATAGGAGGGCCCTGCTCGTGGAGCTTACAATCTAAAGGAAGGGGAAGGTGATACAAAAGATGATAGCTGTGGGGGAAGATCTGGCGGTGGTGATTCAAGTACAGTTCTTAGGTGGAGGTGGGGTAGGCTTCCCTGAAGAAGTGAGCTTTCAAAGATCACCTAAAGGCAGACAGGGTGGGGGCTGACAGGACATGCTGTGGTAGGGAGTTCCAGAGGATGGGAAAAGCTCTGGAGACGTCCTGGAGGCGAGCGTGGGAGGAGGTGATGAGGGATCTAGAGAGGATGATATCATGGGAGGAGCGGAGTAGGCGATTTGGGCGGTATCTGTGGATGACGTTGGTGATGTAGCTAGAGGCAGTGTTGTGGATGGCTCTGTAAGCTGTGGTTAGTATTCTGAATGTTATACGTTGTGTTAGTGGAAGCCAGTGAAGGGATTGGCAAAGAGGGGCAGCAGTTGCTGATTGGTTCGTAAGGTGTATGAGTCTAGCAGCAGCATTCATAATAGACTGAAGGGGGGATAGCCTGTGTAACGGTAGACCAGTGAGGAGGGAGTTCCAGTAATCGAGGCGGGATATAACCAAGGCGTGGATAAGTTGTTTTGTGGTGTGGTGTGGTGTTATATTCTTGAAACCCTGGAAGGGAAAATAAACAGACTTGATAGATACTGATCAATGGTTTTTATTCTATTCCTTTTTTATGGTAGTACCATTTGTTTTTTAAGTATGTGTAAGAGTGTCATGCCTAAATAAATACATAGGTAGAAACTACAAAAATGTGTATGCAGAATACAATAGTAGAATAATAAAGTGAAGTGCACCCATAAAGTAATAATACACTGAAAATAACAGTCAATATTCAATGTGCGCAAAAAATATAAACATGATTGATGATAAATGAGTGGTAAATAAATCAGTCTCTGGTGATACTCGTGAAAAATCCCGGTGATGTGAATTCCAATTCCCAGTGACTTGAATAATGATCTTATTATGCGCTCACCTCATATAAAGCCTATAAATAGGCTAAAAACGCTTGTGTTCCCCAAATGGGACTATATCCTTGAGTTGCACTGTAGCAGTAATGGTGGTTACTCCTTAACAACGTAGCAGTAATGGTGCTTACTCCTTAACAGCGTAGCAGTAATGGTGGTTACTCCTTCAACTGTGGCTCTCCTCTCCTGCCACTATCCCCACAAAGATCTCTCGCTCTCTTAATACACTGGAGCACTCCTCCCACTATTTTCTGCACTCTTGGCTTTTGTAGTGCCAATGCCAGTGGGTTCAACATATAGTAAAACTGGCTAAATCCACTACATGTGTGGCCCTGTAAACATCCTTCCACTCAACATACTACCATTGAAAAATCAAAGCAGCCTTACAGAAAATTCTCAGCCAAAGGGAACCTGCATCCAACTAGATGCAGCTGCTGTTTGATAATTTTGACAGCCACCTGGGTTTGAGATTGATGTACAGACATAGCCAAACAGCAGATGAGAGAGAGGAGAAGTCCATAGGCTGCTTAGCCAATCACAGCCCCCAACTCAACACAGCAGGTGGTGCAGAGACAGAAATACAATAAATGGAGATGTAGGATTTGTTGTTTAAATTGTACATGATGTATGATACTGATGTGGGCAGGAAATTCCTCCATGCTTACTCCTGGATGTGTTATTTTATAGGTAAAGAGAAAATGATATCATAGTGATATAGTTTCCTGCTCTATAAATTAGGATAGCATTAGTTTACACAGGGTGAGGAAGATAATAGTATTTTTATTTATTACAGATACTTATATATCACCTTCAACCTACATATATATTTTACATTCACATCAGTCCCTAACCCTCAAGGAGCTTACAATCTAAGATCCCTAACTCATATTCATACATACTAGGGTCAAATTTAGACAGGAGCCTATTAACCTTTAGAGTGTAGGAGGAAACCCATGCAGGCACAGCAAGAACATGCAAACTCCAGGCAGGTAGCGCCATGGTTGGGATATGAACCAACAACCGTAGTGCTGCCAGGCAGAAGGGATAACCACTTAGATATTGAGCTGCCCAACTAGGCTTTTGTGTCACTGGGGGTGGTTGACTCCATGCCGAAAAACCTTCACAATACTTCATGAGGATTTCGATTACTCAGATTTGGCAGGAAGTAATTTAGTTAACATGTATTTAACGATAGGGATTTAACAAAGAATTGTCTTATATGAAGAGTACAACTCAGAAATGTTTTTTTACATCAGAACTTTTGAGTGAGTTTTATATTTATTTCCTTACATTGCATAATCTGATAAATAGTACTATAATAGTGTTATATGCATTTGCTACTTCAACACTGGATTAAACAAGAGATGTCTCAGGAAATGCCTCAGATCCACCTTTGGGACAAAGTGTTCCTGGGACTCAAGCAAATGCAATGGAAAACATAATACTGTAATACAGGCTATTTGTGAGTTCATGGCAGCTTTTCATAACTTGACCACCAATGCAAAACATTGAACATATTGGTCTGCAAGGTATAGTATTCACATGGGCATAGAGAGTCATACACCAACAAAATTCAGCATATTTCTGTACCCTGTGTTTAGGTAAAGCTGCATCCAGCAGCCTGTACATATTAATTACAGGCTGACAGATGCTGCAACTGTACACATGAAAATTTTCTGCGTCCAGGGCCTCCCCTCTATCCCTGTACACATGGACCATTTGAATGAGCAAATTGTTGTGGCCTCTATCAGCCTGTCATTGATTTCTACAAGCTGCTGGCCATGTCGATACACAAACACCATGGCACCATGCACAAATACACTGATTTCTGTTGTTGAACTCTGTGACTGTGTAAATAAGCTCTTATGCAGGTCATGGTAATTGCCAATACATTATAAATCATTGAGGTTCCTTCGCTGGTGCACCTGCCTCCTTCCCCCTGCCAAATGCGAGCTAGCTTAACACCAAGATCACTCAGATCTGTGTGCCCTTAGACACACAAAGCATGGCTTGGCCCCTTCCCAGTTCCCTCCTCATTGGCTGTCATGGACAACAGCAAGATCCAATGAAGAAGGAGAGAGCAACTGCTCTTGTGTACAGCACTGGATAGAGTTCGGTCTCAGGTAAGTATAAGGGGGAAAGCTGCACTGAGAAGATTTTTTAACTAAATGTAGAGAATGCATTAAGGTAATAAAAACCTTCAGCTTGGGTGCGGAGCTAAGCCACGAGACTGTATGGCTGCTCAGTGAAGGAACTCCGGCAGGGACAGGCAAACAGCAGTGGTGCCAGGCACCGGCCACATACTTACATACCCAGCGCAGATTCTTCTCACAGCTGGGATGACTGGGAGCTCCTCAAACTGCCGATCGGTGGGTAATGTACAACCAAAAAGACGCACTGATTTCTTCCCAGGTGCCAGCAACATGGCAGCCCTGGGAGGAGAGGAGTCTGATATGGAGCATGCTCCCTCCTCACAGCACTCTCCACAGAGTGGTCCCAGTATGCAACACTCAGCAGCTTCTGCACAAGCTCTGCAAAAAGGAGAAAACTCACAGAAACGCCCGCTTGCTCTCCTGCTGCTTCTCCTAAATCCAAGGGTCTGGTGATTACATAATTACTAGCTTGCAATGGGGACACAGATTCTGCTTGCACCTCTGACACACTACAATCCTTAGCAGAGTTTCCTGCTTCTGACCAGCCGGCATCTTCCAATATTATCAAAGAGATGTTGCCTCCCTAAAGCACGATATACAAGATCTGCACAAAAACATCACCATATTGAGCAAGTGGAAGAAAGGGTGGACATAGTGGAAAGAAAAATGGGGGAATTTTCAGATGCACATAATAGTATGGTGGATGGATTTCAGGAGCACAACACTCACATCCAGTGGCTAAAATCGAAAGTTGCAGATCTTGAGGATAGGTCGAGACGAAACAATCTAAAATTCCGAGGAATCTCTGAATCAGTCTCTGCAGCTGAGCTTTCTACAACAATTACTTAAATCTCTTCTTCCCATGGAAAATCCTAAAGACTTTATGATAGACACAGCCCATAGGCTAATTAAACCAGCCTCATTACCAGTGGCAATTCCTAGGGATGTAATTGCAAGGATACACTTCTTTCATATTAAAGAGAGAGCCTTTTTAGCGGCCAAACGTATGGGGAAATTACCTGACACATTTGCCAAATTCCAAATCTTCACCAATCTCTTAGCAGCCACCATGCAATAACACAAACAATTCTCTCCCATCACCAAGCAACTCCGTGAGCATAACATCCCTTACCAGTGGGGTTTCCCTACAAAGCTCACCATCACCCACCAAGGTCACACATACGTGCTTAGCTCTCCTGATGAAGCAACCAAACTTCTAAGCTAATGGGGTATCGACAAGACACGCAAATCTAACCCCTCTCACACTAAACAGCCTACCCTTACTCACATTTCAAGCAGCTGGTCCACAGCCGGCGGCAGCGGCACATAAACCTGCCCAATCATTCTTTAGCATTTGCAATTCGAGTGCCTTTCCAAGTATAATTATGGAGCATATTACAACATCAGAATCCCAAACGCTGTGATCCTTATTCGCTCCACACCCCCAGCTGCATGGATTACATGCCTCTCTTCAGCAAGTTCAGCCTCGTTGGGCTTACACATAACTTAAACTTTCATTATGTCCAGCTTGTTTATACGCTATCTTGTATCTGTGAATGTTCTCTACCAACCACTAGTAACATGTTGATTACCTCTGATACCATATTACTACTGATAGCACTATATACTTGGTTACTTGTTGTGCTACGGTTTGTGCTTTCACTACGCTACTCCAAGCATCCTAACAATCTTTCCACATGTCTTTGAAAATAACTTCTGTAAATGTGAATGGTCTCAATAGTCCTTTTAAGAGGTCTATGATGTGGAGGGAAGACTTACACCTAAAAAGCAACATATTTTGTACCCAGGAGACACATTTACATTCATCTTCACCTTTAAAGATATCACACCCTAAATTCCCCCACTGCTTCTACGCGAAAGCAGAAAAAAAGAACAGAGGGGTAATAATTGTAATTAGAGACACAGTAGTCTTCTCACAACAGTTCGTAGAATGCAATAAGAACGGCAGATATATCATTCTGGGGGCTCTTTTTAATCACCAACCATATACGTTAGTCACAATATATGCTCCCAACACTAATGCAGGCCATAGACGGGCCGAAAAAAAATCGCCCGATTTTCCTAACGTTAATGGGTTAATTGGTCGGCCATTTTTCGGGGTTTTGGCACATTTTTTTTAATGGTGAAGTTGGAAAAAAATCAGCCGATATTGCCGATTGGCCAATTTTCCTGGCACTGATGGGCAAATTGGCCAATCTTTTTACCGATAAAAAATCTGTGCATGAGCCGTGACCTGCAAGAAGAAGAAAAAGAATAAGAAGAAGAGAAAGAAAAGAAGAATTCCATTCCGCTATTATATTTGACATGAAAAAGTATTGCGGTTGCAACAATTTTGTATCCGAATAAAAACATCTGTATCCGAAATGGATACAAATGGATACATTGTTCCAACCACTATACTTTTTCATGTCAAATATAATAGCGGAGCTCTCTGCAGGGACAGAAGTAATTAAATGCCGGCCGTAGATGGGACGGAAATCAGACGATTTTTTTTTACCGTCGGTGGTAATGTCGGCCTATTGAACGACCGATTTTTCATTTTTTTTTTTTTTAAATGGTTGATGGTTTTTGACTGGTCTATGGCCTGCATAACCAACAAGCATTCCTACATTCCTTAATTAAAAAGATTCAGAAACTCCATAAGGGACACCTTATTCTAGCCGGGGACTTTAATGAAGTGCTGGATAAAGAACTCGACTCCACCAATCTCAATAGACGAAACTCACAGACACTCTCCAAACTTTTGAAATTTGAAAACTTGTATGATGCTTGGAGAAGCGTGCAAGGGTCAGAAAAAGATTATACTTTCTATTCAGCTGCATTAAGGGTTTACTCTCCCACATAGATTTGTTCCTGGTAGATAGAAACACATTACTCCAAACTACCCCTGCCCAAATTGGATTGATTACCTGGTCAGATCATGCCCTGATCTCCATCTCCATCCAATCATCTAATTCCCCACCAAAGGGATTTGGAGATTAAACACAGCTATTTCACATAACCCTAAATATTGGGAACAGATAGCAAAGGAATTGTCGAACTATTTTGAATTTAATGCAGTTTCCATTGATAATATTCAGTCATTGTGGTCAGCCCACAAAGCTTACATGAGAGGAGTTTTTATAAAATTGGGAGCTCAGGAGAAACAAAAGAGGACACAATTAATCCAGGAAACCCCAGACAAACTGCGTGACCTTGAGACACAAAATAAAAGCCAATTTTCCCTAGACAGAGCTAAACTAATTAAATCCCTACACCATGAGCTATCTCAATGTTTCATATCCCAATACGACCTCCTACTCAAACATCTTAAACTAAACTACTATGTTGCAAGCAATAAAGTAGGATCCTTCCTGGTGAACCATATAAAAAAGAAAGTAGCAAAAGGTTGCATTGCCTATCTCTTAGACTCCTCAAACAGGCATGCCACTAATCCAGCACAAATTGCTAACCAATTCACAGACTATTATTCCAACCTTTACAATCTATGCCCGAACGATGCACATGACTCCTCACTAAACACATTAATCACATAGTTTTTCCAGAAACTGCAGTTACCGAATCTTTCACAATCACAATGTGAAACACTATCCAACCATGTTTCCTGCTCAGAAATACAAAAGACAATCCAAAAGCCCCCCTTCACAAATCCCCTGGACCGGACAGCTTTGGGAATGAATACTATAAAGCCTTTAGTAACATATTGACTCCTCACTTACAAAAATTGTTTCATAATTCGTCCCTTTTGGCATCCCGAATGAATCTCTGGAAGCTCTCATAGTAGCATTGCCAAAGCTAGATATATCACCCACTGCACCAGCAAATTACGGGACAATTTCCTTACTAAATTCCGACATAAAAATCTACGCTAAGAAAATAGCTACCAGACTGGTAGATGTGATCCCACTCCTGATCCACCTGGACCAGGTGGGCTTCGTAAAAAATTGTCTAACGATACACGGCACTAGACGCACTATAAACCTCCTCCAATGAGCAGGATCAACATGCACACCCTCCATTCTCTTGTCCCTAGATGCCGAAAAAGCATTTGATAGCATACTTTGGAGCTATCTTCATGCTGTATTAGAAGCTTTCGGAATCAGGGGATACATCACTAATGCTATCAAAGCTTTATACTCCAATCCATCAGCTAAAGTTCTGACCTCAGGCATCCTCTCTAAACCTTTCTCAAAATCTAATGGTATAAGACAGGGTTGCCCCCTTTCCCCAATAATATTTGTCCTAGTAATGGAACCTCTAACACATATCATACATACTCATCCATAAATTTTGGGCTTTAAGATCGGAGATGGAGAATGCAATATCGGCCTATGCGCTGATGGCCGCAGGTTAGACATCTTCCTCTAAAAACAATCACAAATAACATTGGAATCTTGTCGCTGTCTTCCTTAGAACTCATGTTGCACAAATTAAACTTCAACAGTTGGGTTTCTGCTGGTATCCTTACCATTGGTCACCTACTGGAGCTCTCACAACTGTGTTCCTTCTCAATGCTACAAAAAACCTACCATCTTCCCAACACCGATTTCTACCTATACCTCCGAGTAACATCTATCCTTGATTCCATTAACATCTATGCCCTCTGGATCCTGTTGGACATCCTATCCCACTACAGCTCCACAGCTCCCAAAAGTAAAGGAATCTCACTCCTCTACCACCAATTACAGTTCAGTCTCGGATAAAACCCCACCTATGCTATATTGGGAAACTTTGTTATCCCAAAACTACACGACTGCCCAATGGCAAAAAGCCTCCATTTTACTGCTGGCCTCCTTGAGATGCATCACACACTGGGAAACCTCCTTGAAAATATTACATAAGTGGTATTACACTCTGGTGAGACTCTCAAAAATATTCCAGAATGTGTCACCCAATTCTTGAAGAAAATGCAGAAACCCAGGATCTTTAGTTCACGTTTGGTGGTCATGTCCAGAGATCAACGTATTCTGGGAAAGAGTATTTTCATTCATCTCAAAAATTTCCCAATGTAACATCACCTGTGATCCTGGCATAGCGCTGCTCTTACAGAACCAGAATACTTGGGCCTTATCTCAATACGCTTTCATAATACACAGTATCATTGCAGCTCAAAGTGTTATAGCGTCATCCTGGAAATCCCCTGACCCCCCCAATTGGTCAACGTTTCAACAATATATCATTATGCAAACACAGTTTGAACTCCTGCTCGCAATCAAAAACACCAAATGCACAAAGTTCTGTAATCAATAGCAACTATGGCTGAATCACCCCCTATGCACAGCAAAAGTCTAAATACTCTTTTCCTCTGATTGACTCCTTGAGTTATGTCATACAAATGAGTTCATACACATGTATCCTGTAGAGGTTATAGTCATATAGGTAATCTAGATTTTATTATAGACTACCACAGATTACACAGGTCTGCAAAAAAATTTTTTTCAAGAGCTGTTTTGGTTATTCTACGTAAGCTTTATGTTTTTTGGTGCGCTGAATCCGAAAATGACCTCCATTTTGTCATAGGACATCATGTTTCCTGACAATTTAGGTAGCTATGTTAAATAAGGCAATACCTCAAAATAAATGGAAATAGACTTATAAAATTAAACTTTTATTACAATTTTTTCATGAAAATCCTTTTTTGAACTGAAATGAGCTCACCTACACACACTACACTCGATTCTTCTTCCATGTGAGGCTCCTCTTGGTGCATTTAAGCTTGTGAGTACCATCTGGAATGTCTCTCTGAAGCATCCAACAGTAGTCTGCCATCATTGTAATGCTCCATTTTCCCTGGTATCTCCTTTCCATCTCTTAATGTCTTGTTGGAATCGTTCACCTTGTTCCTCACTCACAGCTCCCAAATTTTTAGGAAAGTAGTCAAGGTGGGACTGGAGGAAATGCACTTTCAAACTCATCAGGCAACCTAAAGCTTGAAATGCTTTCAGCATTCGTCCGACGATCTTTTTGTAGTGAGGATCTTTGTTATTGCCAAAAAATTTCTGTACAACTTATTTAAATGCAATCCACCCTTCTTTTTGAGGATCCGTCATGGTATTGACAAACTCTTGATCAACTATAAGCCTTCTAATGTCTGGTCCGACGAACACACCTTCCTTCAATTTTTCCTGGAAACTTGGTGCAAAAGTATTTGAAGCATTCTCCATCTCTTGGAAGTGATTTTACAAATTGCTTCATCAATCCCAATTTTATGTGGTTAGGTGGTAGAAGAACTTTATGGGAAGGTACCAAAGTTTCTCGGAGGACATTTTTTTCACCGGCTGTTAGCACCCTCGGCTGCCAACTCTTCTTGGTCCAGTGATTTTGTCGGTCTTGACTGTCCCATAGACGCAGAAAACAAGGGTATTTGGTATCACACCCACTGGATTCTTCAGGAAAGATTAACCCCTTCTACCATTAGAAGCACAGACTCAGGGCTGAGGCTTACACATACAGCATGCTGCTGAGTATCCCAGTAGTCAGACATGTCACTCAGAGCAGCACTTGTATTCACCCCCTTTGCAGGGGGGGGAGGGGCAGAGATTGTTTACCTGCAAATAACAACAAAGGGCCAGAAGAGAACTAGGGACATGAGGAAATAGAAATTTTTTTCCCTAAAACTTGCTTAGCTTATGTATATATTGCTGACCATCAGATTTACAGTGCTATATTTTTTTTGTACATAACTCGGACAACCCCTTTAAGGTTTTTTTTGGCATTTTACATCTTAAATGCACTTATGTGAATTAATAGTAATTTGGATTTTAAATTTGGTTAAAAACCCATAATATAAAAAAAATACCAAAAATTAAAAAAATTTGAAGACAATTTTGCATTTTGTGGCAAATCATGACGTCTAGGAGTTTTTTCACTATTTTATTTGTTTTCAGCACACCAAAATACATGGAAATTAGATGAAAATAATCAAACAGCTTTTTAGTTGCAGACCTGTGTTACCTTTCCTAATTCTACCACTTACAATTGGAATGATATTCATATTCTATCCAATGTTCACGTTAGATAAAACCACTCTATGTCTTGTGTATAATCCATCACACTGATTAAGTATTAACAATGTATAAGTGGTATTCTACTCTGCCTAAATGTTATTTCCATTTGGCATTGTTCTATATTGCTTTTGAAACTTTTCAATAAAAAAAAAATTTTCAGCATTTAGAGCCACTTTAGTGTGGCTCAAGAATGCCACCATTTATTGTATATAGCTTGTTTATTGGCATTCATAATTGTATTTGTAAAGGGATATATTGTAAATGCTGTGATGAATGCATATGCAACTGTTTATGTAAGTTGATTTTTGCCTAGAGGATGCTGAATATGGTAATGTAATTACTTTATTCCTTGCTCTGGCAGACTTCCCTCTTTTTACTACTAGGCAGTTGAAGCTTCTTCACTTCGCTGCCAGACTGGCTGCACTCTGTTGTCATCTCACAGGTTTGGAGCATTGGACCACAAACAAGGGAGCTGATACCAGGGATAGTGAAAAAGAAGGAAAGTATATTACCTTATTCATTATCCCCTAGCCAATAGGACCATGTAACTCTTGCAGTAGGGAGGGGGAACCCTTTAAAAGGTAAACGTTCTTTCCTGGAGCTCATCCTAAAATATTTAACCATTCTTCATTTCCTTATTTTTTAAATTCAGAAATATTTTTCATAGATCTTTTCTATAATTTAATAGATCTTCATACCTTTCAATTAAGTAAATCACAATTTTATGTTTATATCAGCTCTGCAATTGACAAACCAAACCACTTTTCATGAGTCACTGAGTTCAAACGTAACAGCTTTGTAATTACATAAAATAACTAGGTCTACTTGAAAGGCAATCATGTAGGAATAGTATACCTATTATATTTCACATATTTGGTAAAAATTGGGCTCATTTATTAGAACCAGAGGGTGAGATTGCTGTCCATGGGAGTATTATGGTCCATTTGTAAAGTTAGTTGAAGTCTAATAAATTCCCCCAACCAGGTTAAACAGCAAGGATAGATAAATCTCCCAGCAGGCTATTGTATTTAGACAGCCAGCATCCGCAGTTGTTTGAATACTCAAACAGTGTCGTCTCCTTTGTCTTTTCAGTCGAAGTTTGCCAAATTGGAAGGTACAAATAGTCTGCATATTTCCTTTTTTTAGTTTTGGATAGAGTGAAAAGCGATTAGAACACCTATCAGTTTTTACTGCTGTCTGTGTCACTGTTTGTCCTGTTTACCTTTATGTGAAAGTGAAAGTAAAAAAAAAATATTTTGGGTTGTCTCCAGAAAAGTAATATAGGGGAAATATTCCAATGGGGGCGCTAGTTCTGGTGACCTGGGGATTCCCAAGATATTCCTTTAATTTGCAGAGATTCCCACTAACTTTCTGATTGTCAATGGGACATGAAGTCTAAGTAAATCTTTCCAATGGGACAAAGTTGGCAAAAATAAACCTTACAGGGGTTATAAACTCCCTTAATATATCCAAAATGAAGAAAAAAAGTTTTGCCTACAGTTATACCTTGAAGGCATAAAGTTATCTCTGGAAGCCACTCTACTAGCTATCGATGTGGAAGCATTTTATAGATCCATACCCCATGATAAAGGCATTATCGATCATTCGACACATACTTTCTCAGAGACATAGGCAAGACCACAAACTCAGTGAATTCATCATTCTGGCATTGGAGTTTATCCTCACCCATAATGTCTTTGAGGGTTTCCACTTCCTCCAGGTGCAGGTTGTAGAGATGTGGACTTGCTGTGCTCCATCCTACGCCAATCTGTACCTGGGGGAGTGGGAACAGTCTTTTCTGTTGGATGACAATTTGGCACCATTGACTAACCACATTTCCATGTGGTATTGTTATATCGCTGATATCTTCTTTATATGGGTGGGGCCTTTGCAGTTACTACATGAATGTGTCCTTGCTATGAATAAGAACAACTTTAATTTATGTTTCACTATGTCACATAGCTCTAATGCTATTACATTTTTGGATGTAACGATTAAGAAAGAACAAGACGGAGGGCTCTCTAGTGGTTTATACCACAGACCCACCTCCGGTAATACTATCTTATATGCCCAAAGTTCACATCCTTGATCTCTGATTACATCAATCCCTTATAGTCAATACCTCCGTATAAGATGTAATTGATCCAATGTAGACACATTCCTTGAAGAAGCAGCTAAATTAAGAGACAGAATACTTCAAAGGATCACACAATTTACCAAACAACATAGATCAATTAGAAAGATCCTTCAGAAATACTGGCATCTTTTACAGATTGACCCCACCCTTAGTACCCACATTTCAGAGACCCCCATGATCACATATTGCCGCATATCGCTGCATATCCATCAGAGACCACTTAGTGCACAGTTTGTTCAGGGGCAATGCGAGAAAAGATCCTTCCAAAAACCTAGGTGCTTTTAAATGGGGAGGATGCCCTATTGGCAATATATTAACACCAACAAAGATATTATTTTAACAACCAGGCCCTGAGCATGTACAGTGTGTTTTCCCACTGTTTTTGCACCGGCATCAGCGCCATATTTTTCTCCCTCGTCACTAACAGTTCAGTGCATAACCATTTGCCTACTTGCATGGACAGGGGAATTTTCTCTTCCCCAAAGACACAATGTTTTTTACATACCAAATTATACCATTTACCATTACCATATTCAAGCTATTTTGTTTATTTTAACCTATTCTGTGATTATTTTTTACTTCTTATTATTTTTTGCTAGCATATCTTACTGTGTGAGACTCTGATCTCTGTTTATAGTAGTCCACCATTTATTTTCTAGCACATCCTGGTATCGATCTGTGCTTTCCCAATTTTTTTCTTTTTCTCTTATACTTTCAAGATGATTCTCCCTTGATTATTATTATTAAATAACATTGGCACTGACTTCTGTATGATACGATTTTTTAACATTCTATCAGTGCAGTGCAATAGGATAAATGTAATTCATTAATTAATAGCTTTTGAGATATATACATATCTTTTCCTGTTTTTTTTCTTCTTCTTCCCTCTGTGTTTTTATTATTTAGAAATATAATTCTTGTTTTTTGAGGTAGTGATTGTGGTGTGATTTGCCATTTGCAGGGGACCCTGGTGTGAGTTTTCCATGGCCTGTTCCATCTGGGGCCTTTAGTGCATCCTTTTTCCTGGTTGCATCAGCTGATAGTATTTGAGGCAATTTTACTCCTTGGTGGCTTCACTTAAATCTATTTATATTCTGGACAGTATGTAGCAAGTTTATATATAATGTACAGATTGTAATAATTTTTGTATGGAATTCTGTATTTGTTATAATTTTGTACCTTAGAAAGATGACTTAGTTAATCACTTCTCTGCAACTTATCCCTGATGCAGGAACTAAAGAATTTCTGAAACACGTTAGGTATCTTGCTGTTGCATTCATACCACCTCCTCACTGTCCAACAAAGGATTTACAGTATGTCCATATATTTTGATCAACTTCTGTAATTTGTAAAATGTACTCAACTTTTGCATTTTAATGGTTTTGGGTCTTTAGATGAGGTCATGTTTTTACATTTGTAATAATAAAATTGTGCCTTTTTTTAAATTCATGTTGTATGTTGCCTGAAAAGTCCCATATACTTTTTCTTTAGGGAATATCTATTTACATAGTTCTACTTTAAGTATAGCTTCCTCCAGCAGCCTGTACAAATCAATGACAGGCTGAAAGATGCCGCAGCTGTACATATGCAAACTTTCTGCATCCAGGGCCTCTCATCTATCCCTGCATGCATTAACCACTTGTATGTGCATACAGTTGTGGCATCTGTCAGCCTGTATTTGGTTTGTACAAGCTGCTGGCCATGGTGATGAGCAAACACCAAGCGCAAAAGTGCACAGTTCAAATTTTACCCAATTCAACAGGCATTACCTTTATGTCAGTCTCTTGTTTGTAGTGGCGCTACAAATGGCTTACAATTTCTATACATTTCAAAGACTGTACTTATTATATTTCTGAAAGTAGCAATTATTATGGAATTCATTCAAGTGTATTAAGTCTAAAATAAATCACTTTAATTAATGCACTTAAGGAAAACCTGCAGGGAAGACGTTTTATGCCTGCCCTTGCTGACCTTCAACATAAACCAGCAAACAACACAACCTATATTTAAACATGTTATACTTTGCTTTTGTGTAGAATAAGCTCATCCAGAAAACTGAAAGCCACTAATTTTCCCCAGAGCTTAGTGAATACGGTGAAGCTTCACTTTGTAAAGAATTCCCAAGCAGGTGAAAGGAAAATAAAAAAAAAAAAAAAAACTGAATTTTTGCATCTACATGGTTGGATGATGGGAATCAGCAGAACTTCACCACATTCACTAAGGTCTGGGGAAAATGAATGCAACTGTACTTACAAAGTGCACAATCTATTTGCCTTTAGCAAAAAAAACCCTACATTCAAGACTCTGACTCTTTCACCATCCTTATTTAAATGACCAGGGCTTTCGCTTTCCTAGATGAGCTTCTCCTCAAAAAAAGAAAAGTATAACATGCTTAAATATAGATTGTATTGTTAGCTGGTTTTAGTTGAAGGTCAGCAAGGGCAGGCTCTAGATATCTTTATGGCAGGTTTCCCTTAAAGTGCATTAATGAAAGTGATTTATTTTATAATTAAAACACTTCATTGAATTCTATGATTACTCATTTCAGAAAAATATTCTCATGTACTGTTATTTGTACACAGTTAAAGACTGTGTTAGGGAACTGAAAATATATATACCAAATATAGTACAAAGGCACAGAGGTAATTCTAATTAACACATCAGCATTATATAGTGAACATTTATATAGTCTCTATTGAATAAAATGTACAATCCACTGCTTACTTTACCATATAATTCCCAGGTTCCTACATGATGGATAGGCTTGTTATGATGCAATTTAATTACAAGTATGTTTAAAATATATTGTAGGTTGTTAGACCTCATAAAATCATTTCATTGTGCATTATGCCGAGAAAGAAAGACTGGGTTCCCCCAAGGTGTGGAGTATACGTAGTAGTGCATAGACTGTAACAAGGATCCTTGCAGTTATGTCTACGTTTCTGTATATGACATTTATAGTGCAATGACCCTGGGATTTACCTTATGGTGACTGCCAGCAAGTACCTATTCTTCAGGCTACCATATGGTATGTAACTCTCACATTTAAGGTGTAAGGAATGATAAGCATAGATTATAGCAGAAAGCCTTTGACCACTTGCCTACCGGGCACTTTTACCCCCTTCCTGCCCAAGCCAATTTTCAGCGCTGTCACACTTTGAATGCCAATTGCGCAGTCATGCAACACTGTACCCAAACAAAATTTTTATCATTTTTTTGAGATAGATAGAGCTTTGTTTTGGTGGTATTTAATCACCACTGGGTTTTTTTATGTTTTGCTAAACAAACCAAAAAAGACTGAAAATTTTAAAACAATTAGTTTTTTCTTGGTTTCTGTTATAAAATTTTGTAAATAAGTAATTTTTCTCCTTCACTGGTGTGCGCTAATGAGGTTGCAGTGATTGGCACTGATAGGATACACTGATGGGCACTGATAGGTGGCACAGATGAGGAGGAACTGATAGGTGGCACTGATGGGCATTGAAAGGCATCACTGATGGGCACTGAAAGGCAGCACTCATATATGGCACTGATTGGAACTGTTAGGTGGCGCTGATTGGAACTGTTAGGTGGCACAGATGGGCATTGATAGACAGGACTGAGTGGCACTGATAGGCGGCACTGACTGGCACTGATAGGTGGCAATGATTGACAGCACTGATAGGTGACACTGACTGGCACCGATAGGCAGTACTGACTGGCACTGGTAGTTTTCACTGAAAGGCAGCTCTGATGGGCACTGATATGTGGCATTGATGTGCACTGGTAGGCACTGATATGTGGCATTGATGTGGCACTCACAGGTGGCATTGATGGGCACTCACAAATGGCACTGATGGGGCTACATTGATCATCAGTGACCAAATGTGCAGTTAGAGTGGGAGGACGTCATATGACATCCTCCCAGAATGAGAGAACCGCCGCCCATCCATCATTTCCTTATATGGCAGGTGGGAGGCGGTTAAATAGCAACAGATGGGGCCTTGGCCAGGCAGCAAGCAGGTAAACAAGAATAAGAAATATAAAAAAACTCATTACCAAAGTAGCAAACAAAAGAAAAATTATTCTTTGTCAGTGTAGCCAGGCAGCCGATCCCATGGCTCATCTGCCTGTCCTCTCTGCCAGTTTATTATGTAAACAGCCAGCTGTACTGTGATAAGGGGAGGTAAACTGCAGGCTCTCTGTGTAACTCCCCAGTGCCCCTCTCCTCTTGTCAGCAGCGCAGAGTTTAACCACAAGAGATGACCGTGTCTGTGGATTCTCTTCCCCCTCTCTCCTAGAAACAGCAATGAACCAATCAACAGTAAGGAGGAGAGAACCAGATGTTTCTGGAAAAAGGATTCTCTTCAGAGTGTGGCAGGAGAGGGACGGGACAGGAGTGTGACAGGATCATGTCAAGGAAACTCCATCTAAGACAGAGCTTGATCAGTAGAGCCCACAGCCATGTGAGGAAAAAACAGAGGGTACAGAGTGTGACCCGAGTACTGAGGGGCGAAGCCACGTACCAGAGTCATCACGGGCATCTCAGAGTAAGCAGATACCCATTCAAAGAAACCACTGTTGCTGTATTGCAGGGTTTAGTGAGAGGACCTTGTGACCACTATTTGTTACCATCATTAGTGACTGAGCCATTAGGAACTACCTTCAAGTTACTCCATAGATTTAATACTGCCTGCAGTTCTAATGTTCCTAATGCAAGCCAATGGGCCCTACATTAATTTAATTCCATTACCTTAAACAACCCCTTCCTTTTTCCCATCATTTCCAATATAGTATATACTTCTGCCCATGTCCATAATGATATCCCCAACATTATCTTCATTTCCACATAGTACTACTAATCCTACTATCCTTTCGGATATAGAATCATCTAAGTACTCTACTCTAGAGGAGTTATACGATCTTTTTCCTGCTTCCTTTTTTCAACAATCTTTTTCACTATCAAAACCTCTAGTTCAAAAATGTACCCTTGTTATGAAGAAAATAGAAGATTCTATTAATCGTACCAACCAACAATGGTGGGACAGTTTCTTTCTAAAACGCTATTCCCTGGCCATGATTTCCCCCTGGGGCCTACGTATTCTTAATACCTGTTCCTTTAAGGATCCTGATCTTTGCTCTGAATGGGCCCAAATTGCAGAATTTTGTACACAAAAATGGATCAAACTTTTAATCATGTATAGAGACGATAGGTTCCAGATACTCAAAAATACTACCTTACAACTTATTTATCAACTTCAGTCTCTTACACCCACACTTCCACTAATCTGGCTTAAAACACTTAAACGCAATACTAAATATAGGGAGGACTCGCTCCTAGGTACCAAATTAGGTAAACTTAGGAGAGACCTGGATGATTATAACCTTAATAGAGTCTTCAATTGGAAGAAACCCAAAACTGTCATTCCTATTTCTCCTCTTTCTTCCCTTCCCCCCATCCCCAGTTTACTACATATATCTTTACCTCCCAAACATATACCATCCCTTTTAAAAAATACCACTACTCGTAACCATCCACCATTTCGTTCCCCTGGCATTATTAGTAATAAACCTACCTCCTCCTCCAGATGGCATAGTAGGCCAGTCCATCCAAAATCATCACTCTCTAGGTACAGCCATTCCATCACAGTACCTACTAAACATCATTTATCTGTTTGGCCCCACTCATCACTTCATACCCCCCACATTCCCCATCCTATACCCCAACACACCACACACCGCACTACCCATACCACCAACCATATTAGTCATATATCTACAGTCAATGCTACCACCAATTATTCCCCTGAACAGCCCAGCAACATTGAGGTCCCTTTTTTAGATCAGACCCCCCGCTCCAGCCTATTAAAAAGAAAACACGACGAAGAGGCAGGAGAGGGGGTCGACATAAACCCAAAAAAACCTGTCAAAATCAGGAAACTATAAAAGTTTATAACCTTTCATCCATCACATTAACAGATAGTGAACTGTCACTACTAAAAAGAGGCCTCAATTTTGCACCGACTACTACACCTAATCCTTTTACCCTATTCAAAGACCTCAATAAATTCACCCGCAATCTTACTCTCAAAAGACATTTTCAGCTACAGGCCCTTAAGAACGCCAAAACATCATCTCTATCCCCTAACACCACCATTGTGGAAACAGATCCTTCAATTGACCCTCAGGCCCTAGACTTACTAATGGAACTCTGGGATGACGGAGACCCAGATGACACCTTTCTTCTGTCTCAATATCCTCCAGATTCTCCCCGTATTAGACATACAAATCTAAAACCTCCATCCACATTCAACCCAACTTATAATAAGGGTCCCTACATAGAGACTTTTTTTCAAATGGTACACTCTGATCTCAAAATCCTCTGTTCGGAAAACACTAAATTTACATCTAACCTCAACCACTCTGAATTCTTAGCCCTCAAAACCCTTAGCAATAACTCTGATATTATCATTAAGACAGCTGACAAGGGGGGAGGGATAGTCATCCAAGATAAGGTCGATTATTTTAATGAAGCCAATCGTCTGTTGTCTGATTCCAACACCTACCTTAAATTAGCCTCGGACCCTCTTCCTAAATACATCCTAGAATCGAATGATATCATCAAAATTGCCACCCAGGAAGGAATCCTCTCTAAATCAGAGGCCTCTTTTTTCCACAGAGACATATTCAAAACTCCATATTTTTATCATCTCCCAAAAATCCATAAAGACCTTGATCATCCACCTGGCCGCCCTATAGTTGCAGCTATGGAGAGCATTACCACCAGCTATTCGCTCTATATTGATAGCTTTCTCCAACCTCTAGCCCAATCACTTCCCTCCTATATTTGGGATGGTGTACATCTATTGGAAATTCTTGAGGCGTACTCCTGGGAACCTTCCTACATCTGGGTCTCCCTTGACGTTAGTTCCCTATACACCTCTATCCCTCACGATGTAGGACTAGAAGCTGTTCTACACTTCCTGTCCTTGGATGCTTCCCTCCACCCTAGCCAGATTAATTTCATCCTCACTGCTACAAAATTCTGCCTCCAGCACAACTATTTTTTGTTTAATGATAGTTTCTATTTACAAAAAACAGGCACAGCCATGGGCGCTAATTTTGCACCTAGCTATGCCAATCTCACCATGGGCCTCTGGGAAGATCGCTATGTCTGGAGTAATAACATCTTTGCTGCCCATTTGGTGTTCTGTGGTCGTTCTATAGACGACATTATCATCATCTGGGACGGCCCTGTCACTTCTCTTGCATCTTTCATTCAACACTGTAACAATAACCCATTCAACCTTTCTTTTACCCACGTTATGGACCCTACCTCACTAAGTTTTCTTGACCTGCAACTTAGCCACTCGGACTCTAATATTATAGCTAAAAATTACACCAAACCAACCGCTGGTAATTCCTTTCTTCATTATACTAGCTGTCATCATCCTAGATGGCTCAAAAATATACCCAAAGGGCAGTTTTGCAGACTTCAACGCAACTGTACCTTACTTAAGGACTACAAAGCCCAAAGCATTGAATTAAAACAAAAATTTACAGAAAAAGGATATCCCTCTGAGTTAGTGGAACAAGCATATCTCACCTACTTATCAGACACGATCCCCCCACCTAAGCCGCAATCATCGAACAACAACAATATCCGTTTCATTACACAGTTCCATTCTAAACATCACAAAATGGAATCCATCCTGAAGAAACACTGGCCTATCTTACATCAAGATCCACACCTTAAAATGATTATGCCTCCTACACCCACATTTGTATATAGAAGAGCAATTAACATTAAGAATAAAATTGCACCTAGTAAAATTCCCCCCTTGAAATCCCCTCCTATTCACAATAGACCGGTACTAATCCCACTTACTGGGATGTTCCGCTGCAACAAACCGCTCTGCCTCACGTGTGCCCATGTGAAGCATGGCCAACAAAATTTTACAATTAATGGAAAAGTCTATCCCCTCCAAGCCTTTTATAATTGCTCTTCCACATATGTAATTTATTGTTTGTCCTGCCCGTGCGGCCTTTTATATGTGGGACGTACCACTAGAACACTGCGAAAAAGATTTGGAGAGCACCGGAGGTCAGTTGATGATGGCATTACTAAATACAGTGTTCCCCGCCATTTTTCAGAGTTTCATTCTAAATCCTCTCTCCATCTACAAGTATGGGTCATTGAGGCTATACCAGACCATCTCCCCCCAGTTGAACGTTTCAAATTATTATGCCAACAGGAGACCTATTGGATTTTTACTTTAGATACCCTTGCACCTAGGGGCCTCAATGAAGAGATTGAGATACACAAGATTATTTAATTATTTTTTAAAAATTATTTTAATTTATTCTTCATATCTTTTTATTATTTATTTTTTATAGTATATACTTCAATTCTCACCACTTCCCCTTTTTTTTTTTTTTCCCTGATTGTCTCCCCCCCCCCTTCATATTCCACCTTCTTACCCGCCCACCTTACCCTTTACAATCTACATCATAGTAATAACGTTTATAATTAAATATTCCCTGTGTAATCTTTTATCTTCCACATGCGTTTTTTTTTTTTTTTTTTTTTCCCTGATTGTCTCCCCCCCCCTTCATATTCCACCTTCTTACCCGCCCATCTTACCCTTTACAATCTACATCATAGTAATAACATTTATAATTAAATATTCCCTGTGTAATCTTTTATCTTCCACATGCGTTTTTTTTTTTTTCCCCATTTCTTTCCTTTCCTTCTATTCTTCCTATCTTTCACATGTTCTACAGAAAGCAGCTGCTCACCGTTTATTTCTTATGTTTTTCCACCACTGCTTGTTAAGCCTGTATGCATTATACATTTTTTTAATTTCACTACTCCGCCCCTCAGTTGCCCCACCCCTTCCTCCTCTCCTTATTTATTGGCTCATCCCACTAGCCAATCAGGTCTGATGAAAAGGCAGGTTGCCTAGAAACGCGTCACCGCCCCCTTGGAGGATTCCCAGCAACGTCCTGATGTCATTTCCTGCCCGGCGGCCATCTTGGATGTGCCTCAAGCTGGCTACTGTACCCACGCTGATGTGAGAGATCAGCAGTGCCTGCCCTGGATCCCGGTTCTTATCTGCGCCGCGACTCCTGGTTACTGCGCCTGCCATCCTCGCCTCCTCCTGTGGGACCCGCCTAGAGCGCCAGCCATGCAACACCTTGGCATTACAGCCATCCATTTGTGAGGAGCAGTGCAGATGACATCCTCCTCCTTATATATTGATGCCTGATATCTACCCACTTCTTGTGAGTTTTTATAATCTTGTGTGCAATAAACTTTTATATTCATACTGCACTTAGTCTGGCGCACTTCTCTTTCTTCTCCATTTACCACAGAGTCCGGTTTACTCTAGAAAGTGCAAGCCTCACGACGGTGTCCACATTGCAGCGTTGTGTATATATATGTATACACATATATATACCATCTATCTCAATCCAGTACTGTTTGCATCATAAGGCCTTTTTTCCCCTCCTTTCCCTACCCCCCTCCCCTCCCCCCTTCCCTTTCCTCACCACTAAAGCTGCATCATCTACTTGTTGCCCCTTTATTACTGGCATGTATGATTATCTTAATTTCTGTTTACTGGATTATTTTGTTTAAGGTTTGCTGAGTGAACGTTATGTCCACTACAAATTCTCTTGCGCCAATTGCATTTTTATTTTTTTCTCTTCAGAGTGTGACAGGAGAGGGACGAGACAGGAGTGTGACAGGATCATGTCAAGGAAACTCCATCTAAGACAGAGCTTGATCAGTAGAGCCCACAGCCATGTGAGGAAAAACCAGAGGGTACAGAGTGTGACCCGAGTACTGAGGGACGAAGCCACGTACCAGAGTCATCACGGGCATCTCAGAGTAAGCAGATACCCATTCAGAGAAACCACTGTTGCTGTATTGCAGGGTTTAGTGAGAGGACCTTGTGACCACTATTTGTTACCATCATTAGTGACTGAGCCATTAGGAACTACCTTCAAGTTACTCCATAGATTTAATACTGCCTGCAGTTCTAATGTTCCTAATGCATGCCAATGGGCCCTACATTTATCCGAATGAAGAGTTAAGACTAACAGTTGCTGCCCTGATGCCTTGTATTTTTTTGTTTTTGTTAACTGCCTCCCACCCACCATATAAGGTAATGACGGGCGCAAGGCGGATCTCTCTTCCTGGGAGGACGTCATATGACGTCCTCCCACTCTAACCGCACATGCGTGGCTCTGGGAGCGCGCAGTGCGGCGATCGGTGGTGCGCTGTGTCCTTTGGACACAGCGGATCACCGATCAATGAAAAGAGCCAAAGATCTCAGCTCGGTCATGTGATCAGCTATGTCCAATCACAGCTGATTGCATGTAAATAGGGAAATACTGGTTATCGGTATTTCTCTCCTCACGAGCCGTCACGGTAACAGCTCGAGAGCAGAGCCGGTAATCGGCATTCCTCGGAGGTGACACGTACACTGATCATCAGGGCACTGATTATCAGTATGCCCTGATGATCAGTGTAGCCCATCAGTGCCAGCTGTTAGTGCCCAGCTGTCAGTGCCCATCAGTGCCACCTGCCAGTGCCCATCAGTGCCACATCAATGCCACATATCAGTGCCTACCAGTGCACATCAATGCCACATATCAGTGCCCATCTGAGCTGCCTTTCAGTGCCCCCTATCAGTGCCAGTCAGTGCCACCTATCAGTGCTGCCAATCATTGCCACCTATCTGTGCGCATCAGTAACTGGAGGGTCTCCCCACGCTGAAATGTTAAACAACGTATAATACTACTACTAGCAGCTGAACAACTAATCCTAAACCTGTAGGTAAATTGATATTAAAGAAGAAAGTGGTGTAGCGCTCAGTACCAAATGCAATACATGTAATAAATAAAATGCATCAATAATAGTGACACTATGTGCTCACAATTCAGGTCACAGCAGACCTGGTAGGTGACTAAAAGTGAACCCAATCCCATAGGGGGATCAAAGTAACGTGACTCTTAGTCCCCACAATTGGGGTTGCAGCCTAAAATAACGTGGATCCCTGTTGAGGGACAAGTGCTAATCATGTGCACCTAAAACACAAATATAAAACCAAGTCCAATCATAAGGTGGATGTGTGGACACAGCTGCAGTGCTCCAATCTTCCAGATCATGCATAAACGGTCGTGACCCACCAATAGGTGCTCTCCACACAATGGCTAAAGTGGCCTCTCACCTCCACTCATCGACCCCTAGGGGCCATAGAGCCTTATGGATCTCTCCTTGATCCTTCTGATACAGGAAATCCTTTGCCATTTATTCTAACCCAGGGGTGGGCAAACTTTTTGACTTGAGGGCCGCAATGGGTTCATATATTGGACCCGGGGGCCGGACCAAGAGTAGATGAATGATGTGTATGTGTCATCCATAGTAAGTATAGTAATATTCCCCCATAGTAAGCATAGTAATTAATCCCCCATATAGTAATTCATCCCCCATAGTAATTCATCCCCCATATAGTAATTCATCCCCCATAGTAATTCATCCCCCATAGTAATTCATCCCCCATAGTAATTCATCCCCCATATAGTAATTTTTCCCCCATAGTAATTCATCCCCCATAGTAATTCATCCCCCATAGTAATTCATCCCCCATATAGTAATTCATCCCCCATAGTAATTCATCCCCCATATAGTAATTCATCCCCCATAGTAATTCATCCCCCATATAGTAATTCATCCCCCATATAGTAATTCATCCCCCATATAGTAATTCATCCCCCATATAGTAATTCATCCCCCATAGTAATTCATCCCCCATATAGTAATTCATCCCCCATAGTAAGCATATTAATTAATCCCCCATATAGTAATTCATCCCCCATAGTAATTCATCCCCCATAGTAATTAATCCCCCCTATAGTAATTCATCCCCCATATAGTAATTCATCCCCCATAGTGATTCATCCCCCATATAGTAATTCATCCCCCATAGTAATTCATCCCCCCTATAGTAATTCATCCCCCCTATAGTAATTCATCCCCCATATAGTAATTCATCCCCCATATAGTAATTCATCCCCTCATAGTAATTCATCCCCTATAGTAATTCATCCCCCATATAGTAATTCATCCCCCATATAGTAATTCATTCCCCATATTAATTCACCCCCCATATTAAGTCCCCTAGTCCCCCCTGTGTCAATTCACTTACCTTTGCTCCACGCGTTCCTCTCGCCGTGTTCCCACGCCGTTCCGGTGTAGCATGAAAATCTGTCTCCTATGAGGATCTGTCCCCCTCGACGTATCTGCGCATGTGCCAGTTTCAGGCATTAGCAGCCGATCGGCGATCTTCGGCACATGCGCAGATACGTCGAGGGGGACAGATCCTCATAGGAGACAGATTTTCATGCTACACCGGTCTTCAGGGCGGACTGTGAGAGGAGCCTAGCGGGAGCCTAGCTCCGCGGGCCAGATTAAAAGGTCCGCCGGGCCGTATACGGCCCGCGGGCCGTAGTTTGCCCATTGCTGTTCTAACCTGTATCAATTAAGAGCAAGTACCACTAAACAAGTGTGTGTCTATATAATGGTAATAACCCACAGCCAGGTTAAAAGTATTTTACACTTGTGTATTTATCCATAGATGCAGTGATTTTTAGTCGACCAGATGTGTCAGAGGAGCCAGGGTTGTTCTTGGAGTTGAGGTGCAGAACAGAGAAACTAAAGTTATCAAGCGGCTCATTTTGGGGGTGGCATTACATCAGTTTATTAGGTTTATTTACATTTCTGCTGATTTAATTATAAAAGCTTACGTAACACTCATGATCATCCATTTATTGAAGATGCAAACAAAACTGAGTATGTAAAAAGACCCAAGCAGCACAACTCGTATGGACATTTTAGGAAATGGACCAGTATTCAGAAGACTGGTCTGTCTTTTTTACTAACCAACAGTTTTGACACCCTGGCTGCCAACCTGAATGCATCTACTAGGTGCTACAGTTTTGTAAAGAATGATTTCTAAACAAGAGGGACTGATTTATTGAAGGAGTAGAGCATTTTCACTTAGAAAAGTGAAATTAATACTTTGCTTAATGAGTGAGGTGACTCAATCACATACAAGGGAATATAAAACTTTTTTTTTTGCACATGATTGGTTGAAGTCAGCATGGCTTCACCGAATTCACTAAACTAAATAAATATTAATTTTGCAAATTAAAAATTAACTTTTAAATTTTTTTTAATTTAAATAAAATTTTTAGAAAAAATTAAGTGCAATGGGCAATATTAAAAAGACACAGTTCCTTTAGACAACATGTTTGGGGAATACCTTAAACCTGCACATGGTGGTGCACCTGTAGGATGTACCATTTAAACAAACAAACTATTGCCGTGAAATGACAATGCCATGCCATGGCCTGCTTCTGCTTGAAAATCACAGGCAATGTCATTACTATATCTGGTCATTGATAACAGCTAGTTGGTTTGTTGATATCTTGCTGTCAGCTGCGGAGCTCTCATTTGCAAAGAGAAATGGCAGGAGAGGGTAGTCAGCGTGAGTTATATTGGTGTCAGCAGGTCAGCAAGTGTTGCTCATCATGATTGATGATGGATATACATTGCAGGACAGTATTATTGACTTTACATTGCTGGAGTTTTTTCTAAATAAAATGCTTTTCCTAGGGGTGTATGTGTGCTAATTTACTTTGTAATTTTTGGGTGAATAACAAGGAATACTGTGTAGCCCTTCAGGGGCGGACTGACAACTCATGGGGCCCCCGGGCAATAGGGGATCATGGGGCCCCTGTGTCCTTGCCCAAACTCAAAAAAGCCTATGAAAAAGGCTCAGGTCAGTAGGGGTACCATCTCATGGGGCCCCTTACTGATCCCGGGCCCTCAGGCAGTGCCCGAGTTTCCAAATGGTCAGTCCGCCCCTGTAGCCTTTATTCATTTAGATTTGGGGAGGATATCTGAGATCCCTTACCTTTAAAGGGAGCTTCTAGATTTTGATAAGTCCTTCCTTGTAGACCCCCAGATTCACTGGACCAGGGATGTAGGATGAGGCACTTGTCTCTGTCAACATAACAGGACCTTCCCCCGCATTAAAGTACCCTCCTATGGTTAAGGCATGTGGCCTAGTATGGTTCAGGGGGGCACTCACTGCCTTTCCCTTGCCTGTCTGGTCAGGTTGTATGTCTTAATGGTCTGGTATACAAGTCTGTTTGATCAGGAAAAGGAAGGGCAGCAAATGTGTGGTTCCTCTCTTGAATCATACTAGGCCACATGCCCTCAACATAAGGAGAGCACTGTGCCAGGGTAACTCCCTGACAAGACACCTTGTCCTATATTAATGGGGACAAGGACCCTCATCCCCACATCCCTGGCCTGGTGGATGTGGGGGTCTATGAATAAGTAAAGAGTACAAACGTACTCTGGCAAGTGCATTCACAGTCTTTATTTTAGATAAATGTTGCCTGATGACTGCTGGATGCAGCCATCTGGTTTCCTACATCAGTAGCACTCAGAAAACAGTGACATATCATTATTGTGATGAATCCCTAAAATCCGGCATATGAGTGCTAGAGCACTGGCTTCACCATAGCCACAGATGTCAGTTGTAAGCTGTTGCTATGGAAGCCTATTCCACTACAGAACATTTAAGTTTATCCATACAACTCTGCAAAGTGTCTGTCTTCAGAATTCATCATTTGATGTGTAACTGCTATCCTGTTGGCTTCAGTTCTGAGCATTTTGCACTCCTGATCCCTGTACTCTCTGTATCACACAGTTTTGACCCCTGTTTGTTACTTACTCCTTTTACTCCATTTTTTTGCTGCATTCACTAACTTAACCTGCCCTCCTGAATTAATTTTATCATTAAATTACCTTGGACTCCTGGATGCTTGTTTGACACTCTCATTGAATTGTATGTATGTCATTTACTCCTGATTTCTTCACTCTGTATACTACACTCTCCTGACCTCTGACCCCTGAACACTCTGCATTACTTGCTGCTGACCTCTGCACTTTATGTATTACTTATTCATGACCCCTTTGTATTACTTATACTTTACCTCTGCATTCTGTGCTTGATACACTGCTGACCCCTGTGATCTGTGCCTTATGCAGTCCTGGTCCCTGCACTTTGTACATTAAATACTCCTTACTCCTGCACTCTGCATGTAGCATGCTCCTTACCCCACACACTGTGTGTTACTTACTTTTGATTCTCTGAACATTGTGCATTGTTTTCTTTTGCCCCAGGACAGAGTCATCTCAGGTTTTATTTAAGAATAACGCTTCTAAGTCTAGCCCACTGTTAGCATAGATTGGCTACACCCACCACTCACCATGGCATGCTATGTGTGGTATATTTGTTCATTATGGGAGACCGTCCTGCCAAACCACCACCTCTAGTAATGCAATAGACACAATCTCTTTCACCTCTGCATCACCCTGTCTTTTTCTGGATTCTGTGATTCCAGTTATCTTGACTGGCATTTGATGGTGTTACTCCTGTACAAATGCACATGAGTTACTGTATACTGGCATCAAAAGCATGCTAATAATGTACACTGAACTTTGTATGCACAGATTGCTGTACATTCAGAAAAAATATTGCTTACAGGTAATTCAAATGCTTTTATAGCAGAAGAAACATTAGGAGTGTCTTTTGCTGTTAAATCCCACCTGCCAGCATTTTTAATCTTTCAAGTGTTACTAAACCCACAACAGTAAAATCAGTCTGTATATGCAGTAAAGCATACTTGTTATACTCACTGTGGAACCTAAGGGGTTAATCCTCTTTATTGTGTAAAAAGGCTGGTTGATCCTGTTTTCTCTGCCCCTCCTCTTCTTCAAATGTCCACATTTTATCTCCTAATAAGACAGACTGAAACCATAGCCACATGCACATGCTCAGTTTAGTGTGTATTGCTAGAGAGGTTTTTTTTTTTCTTGGGAGAGTGCATGTGATCAGCACAGGGCCAATCAGCACTGTCCAGACAGAGGGTCAGGAGTTTTACTTCCTCCTAAAGCAGAAAGAAAACTCCTTCTACAAGCTTTAACCAGACCTCTGCTGAAATCACAAGAATGCTCTAACTAACTGCTGATGAGAATAGGTATTTAGCAGTTTATATTTACTAAAAAAATTGCATTTCCATGTCCTGTGTACTGTGGGAGACCAGATATAGTGAATGCACGGTCCTGGGTTTAGTAACACTTTTGTTTTAAAGAAAGAAACTCCTTTGAGGATAGACACAAATCATTCTGTCATGTCTAGGACACAAGCAGTATATGTACTCCCTGGTCTCCTCTTGGTTCCGCACAATGTAACAAACTCAAACTATGCACTGCTGCACTAAACACAAAGAAATCCCTCATTCATGTCTCCGCACCATACGGATGAATGCAACTACCTGCAGTTTCACATTTCGTGGTTATCATTTTTGTCTTTCAGCACTAAGGTCATCAGTTAGAATTCAAACCCTGACGCTTCCTGCATGAAGTTTGAACAACATAATTCAAACTTCATGGATTGTACTATAAATTACAACTTTAAAGTATTAGGACACCGTTCAATTGATATATAAGGATAAAGCATAATAATATATGAAACTTGATCATGATAAGATACTGGTTCCATGCTTTTGTATGATTGTGATCATTATCAAAATAAATAATTATGTTTATTTTTTTCACACTGCACTTTGGAATGATGTTTACATTTAATTGACATTTCTGAGATTTATTTACTTCTTTATTGGCACTTTCCACTTTTTATAATGTTTGTATCTACATATCATTGTGAAGTAGAATAGACTTTACTAGGTGGTTTACTAGGATCCACTCTGTAACAATTTCTTGTGAGTGCTGCACTTTTGTTATCCATATAAATTTATAGTCAGTATTAGGGTATTGTGTCAGCTGTTTTTTCAATACCTTTTAGCCCAAGCACAGATATTTTTCACAATGTTATGTTAATTGTGTTTGTTAAGTGACTTATTGTAAAATAAATCTTAACTTACTTTTCTATTTTCATAGTCCATACGTTCAGACAAATGTATTGTGCTTAAAAAATATCTGCATAGAGCAATGAATTTCAAGAATAATTAATTGGTCAGCTTTTATTCATTTTTATATTGGATTCACTGGTATAGATCGATTGATTAAATGGTCAATATAATTTACTCAACTAATCATTTGAACATCCTGACTTCTTTAAACCCAAGTGTAAACTGTGCTCTGTTTGGGGTATCTTGATTTTAATGAGGGATGACTAGATTTTAATATAAGGGTTGGGTTTATTTACAAATAAAGATATACAGACATCATAGTTACAATTAAGTAAGGCGGGAAATAATAGGATGGAGATGGAAAGGGGAAGAAAGGGAGTCTGTATGCTAATACATACATATTCTCACTGACTCTTTCACAAAACTAGGGTCTCTTGTCCAGTCTTGCAACACATTCTCAGATGGGTCCCAGCAAATTGCATCCTTTGATCCTAATTGGATGTTATCTTGAACCAGAGGTCACACAAGTTCATTCCTGCCCCAGGCTCAGAGCTGAGATCTTTGAGCAGATGATTACACAAGATGTTCATTCAGCCCTTTCTTCCCCCTTCAGGAACCATACTGGCCAGGTTTGGGGGCAGAGAGTCTTATTACTCAAATGCTAACAATCTCATACATTCATCTAGCCTATGTATCTAGGATTCAATTCACTATTACCTATGACAGTTCTTTTTACAACATGACACTTCCATCCTGTGAGCTCCAATTTACCCATTTGTGGAAGTCTACAAGAGCAAAGAGTTTAATGAACATGGGGGGCAATTTTAGGTAAAATTTTCTCAAATTCAGAGTTGAAGGGGGGAAGGACCAAGTTTAGGTAAAAGTCAATCTGTTTCCAATATACTTTTTAACCACTTGCCTACCGAGCATTTTCACCCCCTTCCTGCCTAGGCCAATTTTCAGCTTTCAGCGCTGTTGCACTTTGAATGACTATTGCGCAATCATGCAACACTAAACACATATGAAATTGTTATCATTTTTTTAGATATAGAAAGCTTTCTTTTGGTGGTATTTACTCACCACTGGGTTTTTTATTAATTTTTTGCTAAACATATGAAATAAAGACCAAACATTTTGGCAAATATTTTTTTTTCTTAGTTTCTGTTATAAAATTTTGCAAACAGGTAATTTTTCTTCTTCATTGATGTGCGCTAATGAGGCTGCACTGATGGGCAATAATATGCAGCACCGATTCCTCCTGCCAGACAAAGCCACGTGGTTGGTGGTGCTTAGTGACGTCAGTTCCGGTCACGGACTTGAGGACCGGAAGCGTGGTGAATATCATGCTGTCATCTAGAGCCCATTCATGGATTGACTCTGCTTGTTTGAATATGATATTATATAGGTCCAATATTTGAGGTGAGTGGCCATCCTATTCTTAGGTGGAGGGGCACTTATTCCTTTTTGCAGTGGAGCACTGTCAGTTGAAGTTGTGGAGCACAATTTATTCAAGCACATCATTTATTGTTTTAGGACTTTTTTTTAGCACAAGGACTTTATATTTTCACTTGGACATTTATTTGATATATGTTATTTATTATTGTGAATTCCATCTATGCTATGAGTTAGCGCAACACTGATAGACACTGACTGGTGGTACTGATGGACACTGACTGGCAACACTGATGATCACTGACTGGTGGCATTGATGAACACTGGCTGGCGGCAGTGATGGACACTCACTGGCAGCAGTGACAGACACTGTTGGGACTGCACTGATGGACACTGTTGGGGCTGGGGGCTGCCACAGCATGAGGAAAGAGCAGCCGATAACTGGCAAATGTATTTACATTGTAATCATCTTGTCATTGGACACAGCTGATCATGTGGTAAAGGGGCACTGTGATTGGCCCTTTGCCATGTCCTGTGATCAGCTGTGTGTGATGGAGGCGCGGTTCTGGAGGACATCATATGACGCTCTCCCAGTACCAGATGATCGAACTGTAGCCGTCATTCGGCTATTGCCCGGTTGTCAAGTGGTTAATATGAAGAAAATGGCACACCTGGAAAAATAAAAATTTACAAAAATGAACAAAATATGCACATTAATAGCATCTGTAGTAATTGATTTCAGTCTTAGAGAATTTGTACACAAATAAATACAATATTTCTCTGCATATTTTTATTTTTGTTCTGTTTTGTCCTGTTTACATTGTAATTCCTTGTATTTAAGACTTCCATTTTAGCTTTGTGAATCACTCATAACTAGATGATAATGATTGTCAGATATAAAATGCAGTCATTTTTGTCAAAGTGCTTTCTTTGTCCCATCAGGTTATTTTTAAACATTTCCTGAACATTATTGCAATACATTAAATGCTGCATTGTATGTCAGTAATTATGTGAGGTGCATAAATAGAGGTGCTTTAGCAGCAATTTAGTAAGTTTGGTAAACACTCACTGTGTGAATGACTAATTCATTTGCGCCTAATTATATTCTAAACAGGATGCCACAGTACTCATTAAACTGCTCTGAAAACATGCAGTGATTTAAAGTCTTCACTAAAATCATATTTCTTATAGGGTTTATTAGCATATTTTCTGTCTACACTTATTACGTCTACTACGAATGTATAAAATTTTGTTTCTGTTTTACTAATGGAAAGGGAGTGAACAAACAATGTTATTTTATGCACTGTTCCTTCTTCAGTTGGCAAGATGACTTTATTAGGAATAAATAAGAAATTCTAAACCTTTTCTGCAAGAACTGTGGGTGAAGATCTTAAAGTCCATCTCTGAGAAAATATTCCCCTTCCATCCTTCCCTCTAACAACCTCTCACCAATTCAGCACTTGCTAAACAAATAAATATCTTATGATGTGAAACTAAAGAAACCACGCACTAGTGTTCTACAAATAAATACTTTAATGATGGCTGCAAACACAAACTAGAAAATACCCCACCTAGTGCACACAAATAACAATAAACTGTGTTGCTCTCAAAATTTGTGAAAACAAATAATAAATACAGTAATAAAAATTACTAGAAAACAAAAGATAAAAGTCTAAAAGCCCCATCCAGAGTGTGCAGGATAATGAAACTCAAATTCTTCTCTAATTCTTGTATCAAAAGTGCCACCAACACCATTCAAACACCAAAGTTATATAAAGATGGTCTCTTACCAACTTTCCATGACCCTCCTAGACTAAAGAGTAGTTTTAAAGCTCCTATATGATCTCTTAGGGCGTCTAAGTCACCTTCAGTAATCGTCCCAATGGAACCCAGAAACACCATCACTCATACATATATAAACTGATTGTCACCATATCCATTATAAGTAAAGAAGAGAAAGCCTCTCCATAGTGTAAAAGCTTTATTGTAATCCAAAAATTGCATTTACTTGATATAGAAATACATGTGTATGTAAGTAAATATACCGGACCTGCATCCACAATGTGGTGACATGGTTAAGCGTGATGATGTCAGCAAAAAGCTCCAACTAACGAGTTTTGTTATCAAAAGATGACAAAGGGTGCCATGCTGCGTCATTGCGTATTTATACAGAATAAGAAAAAACATGCCTCTTTCTAATTTCAAATTCAAGCCTCATCATAGATACCAATAGAATCGATCCCAAGCCTCGATTTAAATACATGTCATGCCTCACGCACAACTTAGCGGAATCTGCCACTGATGGTAAATGAACTAATAGTAGTAATGGATCAAAACCATCCAAGAAAAAATAGATACCATGTCACATCGTATTTAACAGCTAAAAAAGCAAAAAAAAACTATTAATATTAAGAATGTTCATATTTATATATTCCCCCCCTAAAGAAATTCTATATTCTATTCTATATTAGACCTAAAAACCAGATAAAACTTTTAGTGCCACCTACTGGACATTGGTCTATTAGTGGTGCAGATGATAAGAAATATTAGGAAAAATGTATTTGAATGAATAAAATATGAGTTAAATAAATCTATGTGGGTGGAAGGCTAAGCACAATTATTAAATGCATTAATGTCCCAATCTACATAAAGGTTGTGTGGAGTATAAGTCTTAGCCTCATATATCCACCTGGTTTCAAGTTATGATATCTCCCTCCTGGAGGCACTACCCCTCCAATGAGGGACAAAATGGTCAATTACTAAACATAAACTAATATATCATATAAAATATCATAGAATAAAATGGCTGTAGTTCCAATTCTTTAAGATACATGATAATAGCACAATGCTTTATCTACCGCGCATTTTCAGTAATAAATACACTAAAGGTAATTTTAGTGCAAACAAAATATATTATCCCACTTACAGTAAAATATGATGAAAAACATGTGTTGAGTAAATAGATACCCAAAATGTCAACCTTTCAAACTGCATGCCAGTGAAAATGCCAACAAACTTTGGTACACAAAGTTTTCCATAGCCAATGCTTTAAAAACTCTTACAGGTTCTCAGTATAGAGTTAACCATGAATCATGGATAGAAGCTTGTGGCGCCTCTCCAAGCTGGAATGGAAAGGATCACTCCACCGACATGGTAGAGAGGGAGCAGAGTTCTGAAATGTTTCTAGTGACTCCAATAATTGAGAAGAGACAGATGCCGCTCATACCGACCCAGAGAGACAGATGAAAAGGATGGCCATTAAACATACATAATGAACATAGAATTATTTCTCTCTGTCCAGTGCGCATGGCGGTATGTAATTAGTTTTTTCCCCAGTTGCAGCAGATGGGGAAAGTGACAGCAAACAGCAGGATGGACATTGCTTCAGGATTCCTACTAGCTGAGGGAGATCAACAAATGGACTTTTGCTGGTCCCCCTCTCCTCAGCCCAGCAACATCTGTCATTCAGGTCTTGGATCTGCTGTTAGATAGATAGAGGAGCAAAGGAAACATGGTAAAGAAGTTTCACGATGGGGGGGGGGTTACCCATTTGGGAGGTCCATGGATGCAATCCGGTTGCTGTATATCCGTAGAGACAAGTTGGCAGCATTTGAAAGCTAGCATTCAGCTTGAAACGTTTACATGCATTGCCAGCTTCTGTAGCAGCTGTAAATGTGTGTAAAAACCCCTCATTGCTGCCGATAAATGACTATGTTGGTGGCAGCAAAAGAGCTAAAGGGGTAGTTCACTTTTGCCATTTTTTAAAAATCCATATACATTATGGACTTGTCTGTAAGGAATCTTGGAAGTGTGTCAGATTGAAAGAATTCTTTAGACAGAGGGATCAGTAGTGTGGGCAACGGGAGAAGTAAGGTATTTTTACAATGGAGGTATATCCATTGATTTTTAATTTTGCAGTTTTTACTTAACAATTGTGATGTTATTGATAAGGGTTATAAATGCAAAATTTTGCCCTAAAACTCTCTCCCAACCTATGTGTCCAATCTAAAGATGACTAGTGCTCAACACGGCCAGCACAGTGGCTAAAGGGGTAACACTTTTGCCTAGTAGCACTAGGGTCATCGGTTCAAATCCCAGCCATTGTACTACCTGCTTGGAGTTTGCTTGTTCCCTCTGTGCTTGTGTGGGTTTCCTCCCAAAATGGAAAGACTGGTAGGTTAACTGGCTCCTGTCTAAATTGCCCCTAGTATATTTATGTAGGAGTGTGAGCTAGGGGCCTTAGATTGCTCCTTGAGGGCTGGGAGTGAAGTGAATGTACAATATAATTGATAGTACTATATAAATACCTCTAATAAAATATAAGTAGCTTTACTGATTCCAGGGAATGTGATGCAATTCCTGATAAAGAAATAGAAGGACTGTTATTTACTTTTGTTGTCACTGAAATTGTTGTATTTCTTTAATTTGTCATAACTGTAACATCAAAATGTAAAAGTGTTGCACATAAGAAATACCTACATTTGTTTTATAAGTCGCAAATAGCAAGAAAACTGTCACACAGTTTTCAGGCATTTGGTGCAGGACTATAAAGGCCGTAACACCAGAAAAGTGTTGCAAATGCTTTACCGAATCTCTCCTCAGTGTTTGGGATTCATCAAGTGTGTCATAGTTAATCATTAGAAATCTGTGTCATGGTAAAGTGACACATGTTTGAATTTGTGACAGATTCTTTCACATGTTGAGAAAGTGTATATACATTGAACTGTGTATAAGTGTATAAGAAGAATGTCATCACAACATAGAGAGACATACCATATTTTCCACTCCATAAGACTCACCTGACCATAAGATGCACCTAGATTTTAGAGGAGGAAAACAAGAAAAAAAAAATTCTGAACCAATGGACTGCAGATACAGTACAGGAAATGACCAGAGACTGTGGACATAGTACAGGAGATGGCCAGAGACTGCGGACATACTACAGATGACCAGAGACTGCGGGCATACTACAGAAGATTACCAGAGACTGCAGACATAGTACAGGAGATGACCAGAGACTGCGGACATACTACAGGAGATGACCAGAGACTGCGGACATAGTACAGGAGATGACCAGAGACTGCAGACATAGTACAGGAGATTACCAGAGACTATGGGCATACTACAGAAGATTACCAGAGGCTGCAGACATAGTACAGGAGATGACCAGAGACTGCGGACATAGTACAGGAGATGACCAGAGACTGCGGACATAGTACAGGAGATGACCAGAGACTGCGGACACAGTACAGGAGATTACCAGAGACTGCAGACATACTACAGGAGATGACCAGAGACTGCAGACATAGTACAGGAGATGACCAGAGACTGCGGACATAGTACAGGAGATGACCAGAGACTGCGGACATAGCACAGGAGATTACCAGAGACTGCGGACATACTACAGGAGATGACCAGAGACTGCGGACATAGTACAGGAGATGACCAGAGACTGCAGACCTATTTGGGGGGGCTGGTACTCGAATTTGACAGGTACCCGCTCCCACTTCCATTGAATTGTCCTCCCCCCCGTAGTTTTGTGGGACATGTGACAGGTCCCACAAGACTAGAGGGCCAGTCACAAAGCGCAGCACTTCTCGCACAAGCGCAGTGGGCACCCGGCTGTGAAGCCGCAAGCTGTCACAGCCGGGTACCCACACTGAAGATGCTGGCGCGAGGGAGAGAAGATGGCCAATGGAAGCAGGACACCGCTGGACCGAGGAACAGGTAGAATGGAGGAGCAGGTTCTTCTGCACAGTAGAGCCAAGTGGCCAGCCCGGTATTCTAACATGGCAGTAGCGGTAATACTGGGCTGGCCACTCCATATTCGCTCCATAAGATGCACAGATATTTTCCCCCAGTTTTGGGGGGGAGAGTGCGTCTTATGGAGCGAAAAATACGGTAATTGTCTAAAGATGCGAAATGTGACATGCTACTTACGTGTGTGACACAATTTATTCCAACATGTACAAATTCTGAATTACTTCGACTTTTCTTAGCATTGAAATTAAGTTTTTTTTTTTAATGAATTTGTTGCAACAGTAAAAGTGTTGCAAATAGGAACTCTGTGAATTTGGGGCATGGGTCAATGCTAACCATGAGAATGTCACACAGGCTTCCTGAATTTGGTGCAAGGTCTTCTCACTACATCCACACCACAAGAAATGTGTCAGAAATGTCTAACTGAATCATCCCCATTATCTTTTTTATTCACTAATACCTATGTAGACTTTCTGGTGTTCTCAGAATATAAAGCGAAGAATCATATAGTCAATGCAGTAAAAAGAATATAACTCTTATCTTTAAAGCACAATTTAAACCTTGAAGTTGATATAGACATGGGAGAACAAAAAAGGTAATTATTATCTTTTACCAAGCGGTTCCCAATCTACAGCATAAAATTTTCCAGAAATTTAGAAATGTGGTTTAAATAGTGTTAATGGAATGTTAGTGTTAATGGAAGAGATTAAATAGGCATTTATTTAGAACTATTCTGACTTTCTGTAATTGAGAAACTAAAACAGTATGATATACACTATTTCTCCTTTTTACATCTTAAAGGACAAGACTTTTTTTAAAGTATTACAATTTTCTAATTGATTTTCTTCAGTTCTGTAATGCATGGTGCTGCAATTATATATTTAGAGTAATGGGCACATAGGCATCTGTTATTTAAAAAATAAATAATAGTGTATCGTAATAAAATAGTAGTAGTAGTAGAGAGGTCCTTAATCTTTTGCAGCTACTCATAAAGACTCCTGTCGTATTTGAGCATATCCACTTTTATTGGGCCTATCTTTTTCAGGCTTCTCCAAATTTGCCAGGAAACTATCCTCCCATGTTTTAACAGTGGCCAGAAGAAACATTCCTATGCATTGGCTTTCTACTACACCTCCTACACGATCAGAATTAGTGCAGGTTATAGCAGAGATTAGAACAATGGAATACCTCATTGCTTTACATGCTAACGCTATCCCCACCTTTGAGGCAGTTTAGGAACCATGGGATCTTTTCATTTCTGATTTACCTACTCAATTGTCTGCAAATGATGGCTAATTCACTGTTATGTACTGACCTTGTATGTACCTATATACCTCTCATCAATGAGCCTCTTTCTTTATTCTTTATTGTTTATTTCACGATTTATGCAACTCTGTTTGTTTTAAGCATTTTGAAAATCAATAAAAAGTAAATTATAAAAAAAAAAAATAGTAGTAGTAGAGTAAAGTGCAAATATTGCATGCAAATTTCTTATACAAATAACTTATAGCGGCAAAGTACAAGTATCAAAGTCCACACAGGAGACCAGACCACCATAAGTGGATAGATCAGAATACAAGTAATCAAAATACAAGCGACATGTGAAAAACAGCAAGATAGCTGCAGGTGACGTCAGTGAGCGTGAATTCTCCTCCCATACACGTTATATCTTCGGCGGGACTTCGTCCACGGGGATCTGTTATTTTACAGCTGAAGTTTATTCTGCTTATACAGTATTTTGCTTTTCCTGGGCTCTCATTTCCTCTCACCAACATGCTTATAAAATGATTATATAAAACCTTTCTGTTTTTATGCCATACCTTATTTTAGATCCAAATACAACCTTAGTGGGTCTGTGTGCTTCTCTATGCAATGCCGACCAACCATGGCTGGTGGATGAAGGGGGGGGGGGGAGAAACGTGCTTCTTGAAAACCTTCCAACACCCTACCTCAGCACTCTGCTCAAGAGCTCCTAGTTCTGTTGAAAGCATTGGGATGGCTCTTGGGAGATGTGATGGAAATATAAAAATGTCTTGATGGGTGGATGTCAGTCTAGAGAAGTGGGCATCCCTAAACAATCTGCATTTACAGTCTGCATTGTGGGTAACACCCACATGTAATGCTGAACCTTCATGATTGAAGGAAATTAAATCCAATGAAAGAAAGGAGTGAGCCAAGGACAACCAGGCTGGGAGGTAAAGGGCTAGATCAGTGGTTGTCAACTTATAAGCTAAAGGAGACCTCAAATGTGGCCCCTGACATCATCATAGCGCCACACATAATGTTTAATATATGCAATGCTTGAAAAGACTGTCAAAAACAACAGATCTAATAAAGGAAATGAGGGTCAGAGACTGTGGAAATGCTACATTTTTGAAGGAAGATATGCTGTAGAAGACAATACAAAACCGGGAACATGTTAAATTAGACTAGTAGAGATCAATGCTTTTACCCTAATCAATGTTCCCATTACAGACTGCTGAGGTCTAAGGGCCACACATCATATACCAAAGGACCTCATGCAGCCCTCAGGCTGCAGGTAGGGCACTAGGGGACTAAATGTTTCTCTATGTCTTCTAACTACGAAATTAAGCTGGTTCTATCTGACCTGGCACAGCTCCTAATGCACATCATGCCCCTAACAACGTCTTTTGATGATGAAATGCATAAGGTGGAGCCACGCTGTGTGACGTCATCATGCTTCGGAAGGACAGTGGCCATCTTGTTGGTTTGAAACAACCCATTCTGATATGCTGTTTTTGCTGATGCCTATGTAAGTGCCATTTTAATAAATCTCCTGGTTGAACCTTCCTACTACGCTATGAGCTGGCATTCTTTCTTTATATGGTGTGGTGTCCCCCGATGAGAAGCTTGCTACTCAGAGTACCTATAAACTGGAGAAGTGTCTGTGATTACCCCGGGAGCAGTCTGCACTTAGGATCTTGTGCTGTATCAGTTGGATATATTTTACTGCTTGTTTTGGCCAGTCCTTTGAGGGGTCAAACCTTCTGGTAAGAGGCCATTTTTTTGGGTGGAAGGTGACGGTCTTCTTTCTGGATCAGGCTCTTTTCTTCATGATTAGCTTCTGCCTATATATGTGGATCCCATACGGACTCTTCTGCCACCTATGTGCATTTATTATTAATGTTTTTTGCAATACAAATAAGATTCATGTATAGGTAGCACTGCATTTTTTTTCTGTTATCCTAATGCACATTGTGCAAAGCTTAAAGTGTACAGTAAAATCTGAGTACATGGGAGGATCGTGTACAGCTGTGCAAGTCTAAGGGTAAGTGTTGAATTCAGCTTTAACTTACGCGTACATCAGCTCTGCCAGGTATGAAAATGAATGCCACTTCCAATTTACTAAGCTACTCATAGGTCATGACTCGTGATCCACAGTCAAATTCTTTTTACACTTTAGCTCACTGCTAGTCATCATTACAAGATACAGATTTGTCTCTCTTTTCATGGTGTTCAGTAACTGGCTTCAATTAAGTTTGCAAAGTCTCCTTTTGCAGTGAAAGGTCAAGACACACTGTTCTGCGAAGTGAAAGATAAAAACAGCCGGTTTTCTCTGAAGCTTGCTATTCTTTTGTGGAGGAGTCACGTCCTTTGTTTGTCAGTTACAATTTTCTTAAGCTTAAACTTGCATATTTGAAACCATTCAGCATGGCTTGGTTAATTAAAAAGAGTGCACTGCATTGTAGAAGTATAAGAAGAATGGTTTGCATCATGACATAGACTACTAGGAAGGAATTAGTCAATGAATGTCCTCATACATAAAAAGTAAAGAGCGTCAGCCCTGACCAAATAGGCTTGGATCATTAGAACAGCAGGAATATTAAATACCTTATCCAAAGTACAGGACCACTTAATTAAATTAGGTGTATGTAATGATCAAGTAACCTAATGTAAGCTGACAGTACATTAAAATGTAAGGGCTTCAGAATTTTTACATTAATGCATTCTCTGCAGCTACCCCCACCCCCCTAAATACTTACTTGAGCCCAATCTTGATCCAACATTGTGTCTGAGAAACATCACTAATCTTTCACCCTCCTCACTATATTCAGGGAGAGCAGTGGGAGTCATTGGCTCCTGCTGATGTCAATCAAAACCAGTGATGAGGGAGTTGGGGGCGGGGCAAACACACAACCCAGCTCGGGATCGAGCCCATGCGTAGAAGCAGATTACTATCAAGGCAAACGGAGAAGAGGAGGAACCCAGGGTGCTGTTGGGGTACCCAAGAAGTGGAGGATTGGACCCACTCTATTTTTTTTTTAAACCTTTAAATTAAAGTTTACCAAATTAGAGTGGAACTCTAGCAGAAAAAAAATGTATTTATTTTTGATTTGCCCAGCTTTATAACCTCTAATCCTGGAAAGACTACATCCCGATGGCTGCTGGATGCTAAATACCAAATACTACTGTCAGTGTTGATCTTCCAGCTCTGCTGCATTGAGTTTTTGAGCCTATACAGTGAAGGTTAGTGTGCTCCCCTTCCACCCTCCTATCCATTCATAAAATGTCCTGTATTCTATTTACAGAATACAAGGCTGCATTTACAGAATTATCTGCATTTAAAGAGTACAAGGCATTCTTTCCTACCCTCTGCACGATTTTCCAACTTAAAGTGACACTAAACTGTGGTTTTATATAATCTAATAAAGTATGTCATCTTATCTCAAAAAAGTACTATCTATCTATGGCTATCAGCCTACTCCAATTTATTTTTTCTGCTATGATCCAACTTCCTGTTAGAGTGTGGCTATGCTCATTCTCTATGGTGCAACTGTATGAAGGGATGCAGCCACACTCTGTTACTTGCTCATGAAATAAGGACTATAAATTATGGGATTTGTAGTGTGTATAAAGCAGTGCACACAACCACAACTAATCTATAGAATGCTGTTTGATTCAAGCAAATGGAAGCGAGAAGGAAAGGAACGGTTTGGAAGCTTATGGAGGACATTACAAGAAGGCAGAAAAACATAATAAAACATGGTTTAAAAATACAGTCTACAACAAAGGTAATTTATTGTTTTCTTTTTAAAAAATATTCACCTCCTCCAGGAGTGTCAGATTCCTTTTTGTGTGTCCAAGCTTCTGTTCTATGAGATGACACTTAAACTGGCCATGTGTGGATTGAAATTTGGCCAGTTCTTCATTTTTTATTATTCGTGGGGAGTTCGGATCAGATCAGTGGAGACTAGATCCAGATCCCCATGCAGCAACAACAAATTATTTCTTAAAGATATCTTAGATCATATCTTAACCACGCGCCCTCCAGAGGATTTACCCCCCTTCCTGACCAAGCCATTTTTTGCATTACCGCGCTGTGTTACTTTAACGGACAATTGCGTCATGCGACGCTGCACCCAAATTAAATTTTTGTCCTTTTTTTCCCCATGAATAGAGCTTTCTTTCAGTGGTATATAATGCATTTTTTATTTTTTGTGCAATAAAAAAAAAAAGCCTGCCAATTTTGAGGAAAAAAAATATTTTTGACTTTTTGCTATCAACCTCTTCGCGCCAGCGCCTCCTGGCCCGGGACACGGGGAGGAGGGGCAGGGTTTCAGGGTCATGTGACAGCGAATCACAGCGGTCACATGATTGGAAAAGGTCCCGATCGCAAGGGGAGATCGAGACCTTTCCATGAGACACCAACATGCGTGCTGGGAGTGTGCAGGGCACGTGCTCTCACCATACATGTGTTTTCAAATGGTACGCAAATATGCGGATGCTCGGCATCAAGGCCCAGCCACCGAGAGGATGCATAATTGCACATGGCCAGCGTAAAGGGGTCAAAAATGTCTAGTAAAAAAATTTTAAAAATCAAATTTAATCATAAATTTAGGCCAAACTGCCTTTGCTAAAAAAAATCCCAATACATGTAAATTAATTGGTTTACGTGAAAGATATAGTGTTTACAAATGGCGGTATATATATATATATATATATATACACACACTGGGCTTTTTATTTTTATTTTGAATTTTTATTAGTAATGGCGGCGATCAGTGACTTATAGCTGGACTGCGGCAGGCATTCTGACACTGGAGCGTACTGACTTGGAGTCATTGACATCCCCTGTGACACCAATACAGTGATCAGTGCTAAAGAAAAGCACTTACACTCTACTAATGGCCCTGGGCAGGAACGTGTTAACATGTGGGGCAATCAAAGAGTTAACTGTGTGCTGTTTTACTGCGTCAACTGTAAGCACACTGCTATGCAGAGCCATGCAAAGCAGTATGCAGGAGCTGACAGGGGAGAGAGCTGTATTGTTTATATACAGTTCTTGCTCTCCATCAGTAATGCTCCACGATCACCGAGTGCCTGCGAGTAATCACCGGCAGGGACCCGGTGATTGACAGCCGAGGCCACGAACAGCGATGCAGGTAGGGGATGCGCCCCCTACCCAGAAATGCAAAATCATATATATATATACGTGATTTTGTGCACCTGTGCGGCCCTGTAGCAGTATTACTGCTATAGGGTGGACGAGAAGCAGTTAAACTAAAAAATATATAATTTTGGCCATTGAACACATGGTAGTTGGCAGCTGAGCAGGAGACAAGTTAAGGCTTCTTTCACATGGGCATACTTAATCATATGCCTGTGCAAGGGCCCTCTTTGCCCACATGGACATGCATAGGTGTTCCATACATTTTCGTGAGTAGGTAATTCCATTTATGTCAATTGGGACACAGTGGCAGCCAAGACATCCCAATTTAACATCCATCTCGGTTAAAGTTCAATTTTAAACATGCATAGTACAGGCAAGTGATTTGCTAGAAGAATTAAGAGATCAGAGAAGATACAGTAGTCTAAAGCGTTTCAAAAGAAATATATTTTTCATGAGCAAGATTGGGCCCAAATCTACTACAGACAAAAAGCACAGGTAAGGGATGTAATACAAGAATTAAAATTCCACTGAGTACACAGCAGTGTAAAATTGACCAGCAACAGAATAGTTTTACTAAGGATAATAGGCCTTACTGGTGTATGCTTAACTTTGCCACAAAATAAAACTAAATACAAGCAAAGCCCCTATAACAAGAATAAAAAGGCATAAAGCTAATGATTGGCCAAAGAGATATCAATCAGAATTAAAGTTCCTAACTGACCGTAATAACTTCCTAGGTAGTATGTCAATTTTCTCTATGGTTTTTTTTATAGCATCATTAATACATTGTTACTATGGTTGCTCTGTAGTCTTCTTTTATAGAAGGTATTTTATTGGCCCTTCTAAGCCTGCTGGTCATGCTTTACATTCACCCTAATCACTTCTCCAGTGTAGGCAGTATGCAGCTGATGACAATGAAAACAAGCTCATAGCTATTATTACAGCCATAAACTAGTTTTAACCATTGCAGTGCATGGTGTGTGGTACAAGTCATTGGCAGTGAAAGCGTTAAACAAAAGGTTGACTGTCTCTTTTAAAAAGTAAAAATTAAGAATTCTTCTTTCCTGTAAAGGTGAAAAAAATCATCACCCTACTTAGCTCAACTTTCTCTCTACCTTGAACTGTCAGTAAACTGTAATCCAAGTCATAGCAATCAATAAAAAGCTTAGCAACCAGGGTGTTCTATTTTTAAACATTATATAAAAGATCCTTTGTGCAGTCTTCTAATTTCCTAGTAGTTCCCTCATATTGACCGCAGCATCTCATACACATAATCAGATACAATACATAGGTAGTTTTTATATACAGTATATTCTGTCATGCTAACTTCAAAGATGTGAAACAGTTAATCAGTAACATACAGTTTATATGAGGGCAGTGTATGCAGATTTTTGTGTTATAGTTATATAACCATTCTCCATTATCATGCATATTTAGCATCTTAGTGACTATCAAACAGACCGTCAGATGGAAAAGTCCTTACTACTGGGGATTATGTAGCTTTCCCTCTAACACCATTTTTCAATAAATTCTTAGAAATATGTTCACCTTTTAGACAAAAATAATAAATGCACATTTTTTTGCTGGTAAAAAATTGTGCATTTATTATTTTTGTCCAAAGGAGCCTGTAAAGCATTGCACCAGCGATCAGTAGGTTTCCTGCAGACCTGTCAGAATATCTGCTTGCTGTACGGGATGTATGGCCAACCAGATATTCTGACAGGAAGTTTAAATGAACTACTATGGCGTTCGACAGGTTCATTGAAAACTACAAACTACAAGGACTTGTAGGCACTCATTCACAGAGCTCTGTGAACGAGTGACGCGGCCATGTGGGTGGAGCCCCACATGGCCTCGCTGTTTTCAAATCTGACAGATAGTATTGGGAAACTTCTCCCAGTACTGTCAGAGGGAGGGGGGCAGTGGGTGCTGCTACGGCTATGGGAACATGTTACATGTTCCATCCTAAAAATGGGTGGAACATGTAACATGTTCCAAAGGTGAACTTATCCTTTAAGTAAAATCTTAGTAAAGGTCATTAAAGTCTTAGTAAAAGCCCATGTTTTCTGGATTTGTCCCCAGATACAGAGGTGTTGGACCATGGTTCATGGTGTATTGAAACAGGTTCTGGAAGTTGCTTTGCCACTTGATCCTTTCCATTACCTCTTAGGGCTTCAATTTAGGGCAATCCCTAAAAGCTCAAAAAACATAGTGCACATATTCTTACCTCTACAAGACAATTAATTCCAAGTAATTGGAAATCAGTAGAGGTCCCTTCTCAAGACAATCTCCTAATACTTAATTGCCTTTTATGGGGAATACCTTGGCCAATTTAACAAAGTATGGGAGTTATGGGACAGCTCCACTATGGTAATATCCTCCCCTCAACCCCCACCTATACACAACCCCCCACCTTAAATATGTTTCATACACAGGTCACCTTTTTCATACTGTGTGGGATACATGGAGGTCATGTTCTCCGGATACATGGAGGTCAGTTCTCAGATGCATACATGTATTCCCAATTTGTTTTTTTCTGTTACGCCTTTAAATGTTCATACCTTTCATTTCTTAATTATTATGACTTCTGGACTTGGGGATAGCTTACCTCACTGTTTTTTCTGTACCTGATAGTTGACTTTCTGTATTGCCATGGGATGTATAGTATATAGTGGTATTTACCTTATATTTACAGTTCTCTACTTTGTACCTGTTAAACTTTTAATAAAAATTACAACAAAAATGTCTTTGTAAATACTTAATATATCCAGTGTTTTTAAGTTCAAAGCTACGCTCTGTAGGAATGCACCTAGCGCTTTGGCACATGTACACGTGTTTTGGCATGTCTAGAGTTTTTCTCTGCTCTTGAGCTCCTCTCCTGAACACAATTTTGTTTTTTTGTTTTTTCAGCCTGTAAACGCTCCTCTTTTAATATGCCTGTAAACACCTATGTGTTCATGTACACATAGGCTACCATAGAGGTGCTTTTATAGCCCAGTGTGCATGAGGCCTAAAAACTAATGGTAGAGGTCTTACAGTATATGGATGACTCCATACAATGGTTCTTTACATTTACTGCCAATGTGACATCCAGAAAATAAATACTGCTACTATATTACCTAAGAACCTTACTTTTAAATTATTATTGTTGAGTTTTGAAAAAATAATCACAAATAATATCACTTGCAAACAAGTGTTAAAGATACATCCAATAAATTATTTAAGTATACACTTTCCTTACCTATCCCCTAAAAATGTTATTTACCATCTGCTGTATGTATAGCTCTAAAAAAGTTCTGCAAAATATGTTCAGACTATACAGCACTCCCCCTCCCATTTAATTATTCACCCAGGCAACATACGTTAATCCTCAAGAAGTACCTAATACCTAGTAAAAACTTCTATCATTAATTGCTAATAACAATATCACAAAACTAATCAATAAAGTGCAAATTTCATTCTTTGATCCCATCATAAAACAAACACTCCAGCCCCTTTGGGGATTGACTTACCAGATGTTGTTGACTCCTGATTATGTTAACTTGATGAATGAAGAAAGAACACAAATGGCAATGAAGGAGGAGGTTTTGATTATGGGGGACTTCAACATGCCTGACATTAACTGGAGTTCTCAAACTGCTATTACAAGCAGGAGCAGGGATGTAATGGAAGCACTGAATGGGATTTCTCTAAACAGTTAGAAATAAGTCCAACCCAAAGTGATCATATTCTAGACCTAGTACTAACAAATGGAGATTGTCTGTCTAATGTTGAGGTGGGAGAAAATTTGTTTTCTAGTGATCACCAATGTCTTTGGTTTGATAGTAAAGGATACAAAAAAATCAGTATATAGGAGATTCAAGGAAAAAGGAGGTGTAGCTGACAGAGAAGAGTATAAGAATAGACAAAAGGAGGCCAAACACATTATCAGGACTGCCAAAGCACAGAAAGAGGAGGAAATTTCTAAATCTATAAACCACTTGCCTACTAGGCACTTATACCCCCTTCCTACCCAGACCAATTTTCAGCTTTCAGCGCTGTCGCAATTTGCATGACAATTACATGGTCATGCAACACTGTACCCATATGAAAATTTTATCATTTTTTTCACACAAATAGAGCTTTCTTTTGGTGGTATTTAATTGCCACTGGGTGTTTTATTTTTTGCGCTATAAACAAAAAAAGAGCAAAAAATGTGAAAAAAAGTTTTTCTTTGTTTCTATTATAAAATTTTGCAAACAGGTAATTTTTCTCCTTCACTGATGTGCGTTGATGAGGCTGCACTGATAGGCAGCACTGATGGGTACTGATAGGCAGCACTGATGGGCACTGATGAGGTGGCACAGATAGGCAGCACTGATGGGCACTGATAGGAGGCACTGATAGGTGGCATTGATAGGCGGCACTGATGAGCTGGCACTGATGATTCTGCACTGATAGCAGCACTGATGGACACTGGTAGGCAGCACTGATGGGTGGCACTGACTGTCGGTACTGCTGGTCACTGATGGGCAGTACTGATGGGCGGTACTGCTTGGCAACACTGATGGGTGGCACTGCTTGGCACAGGCGGGGGGCACTGATGGGCACATCTGGGTGGCACTAATGGGTACAGGTGGGCAGCACTAATGGCACAGGTGGGTGGAACATGTGGTCACTGATCATCAGGGCACTGATGATCAGTGCTGATCACTTCTCTGACAGTTGCTGGTTATCGGCAACACTTTCCTCACACTGTGACAGCATGAGGAAAGTGCAGCCGATAACCGGCAACTGTATTTACCCCGTGATCTGCTGTGTCACAGCTAATCACATGGTAAAAGACTGCTGTGATTGGCCGTTTACCATATCATGTGATCAGCTGTGTCCGTAGGACACAGCAATCACAGGCGGCACCAGGTGAGCTCTGCTAGGGGTGCACAGGGTGTGTGTTCTGGAATAATGTCCTCCCAGAACTAGACAACCGCACTGTAGCCGTCTTTCAGCTATAGCGCAGTAGGGAAGAGGTTAAGAAAGGAGATAAAAACTTTCTTAGGTGCATTAGTGATAGAAAGAAAATTACTATTGGATCACTAAAATGAAAACTGGGCACAACACTTATGTTAAGGGAGTCCTGGATGTAAAAACCACTTAAACAATTATTTTGTTCAGTCTTCTTAGAAATAAATTATACTAACAATAACAAGTTGGGAAATCATATTGGTTTTAGTAACGATGGTTAATTTTTAGGAATTCTGGAGACAGAGGTAGCAGAGGAACTGGCTCGATTAAAGATTAATAAAGCAATGGACCCTGATGGTATTCATCTCAGAGTTCTAAGAGAACTTCAAGGTATAGTTGTTGAACTATTAACTGATCTTTTTAATCAATCTCTTCTAACAGGAGAAGTTCCCCATGACTGGCAGACATCTAATATTGTACCTATCCACAAGAAGGGAAGCAAGGTAGAAGCTGGCAATTACAGGCCAGCAAATTTCACATTGGTTGTAGTCAAGTTAATGGAAGCAATCCTGAAAAGAAGGATCATTGATCACTTAAAAACACACAACTTGCTGGATCCAAAGCAGCATGGGTTTACTGAGGGCAGATGATGTCAGACTAATCTGATTGGTTTTTGTTGACTATATTACCAATGTTTTGGACCAGGGTGGTGCTGTGAACGTAGCATATCTTGATTTTAGCAAGGTATTTAATACAGTTCCACATAATGATCTAATACAAAAGTTGTATGAGGTAGGAGTTAGCCCTTGGGTGGTTCAGTGGATATTCAGCTGGCTAAAGGATAGATTTCAGAGTGCGGTTGTAAAGGGAGTACACTCGGAAAAGAGACCAGTCACTAGTGGTGTATCACAAGACTTTGTACTAGGTCCTGTTCTATTTAATCCATAAGTGATATAACTAAAGGTTTGTTGAGTAAGCTATGTCTTTTTACTGAGGACACAAAGGTGTGCAAGAGGGTTGATATCCCTGGAGGTGTCTGTAACATGGAACATGGAACATGATTTGGCATTGCTGGAAGATTGCTCAAAAAAGTGGAAATTGCAGTTCAATGTTTCTAAATGTAAAATAATGCACCTAGGGAAAAAGTATCCATTGAGAAAGTACAACATTGGGGGTACATTGTTGGCCAGCACAACAGAGGAAAAAGATTTGGGGGTACTTATTTCAGATGATTGCAAAATGAGCAAAAAGTGTGGCCAGGCAGCGGGGAAAGAAAATAGAATTCTAGGATGCATCACTAGCGGGTAACCAGCAGGAAGAAGGAGGTCCTGACTCCCCTAAGTAGATCTTTAGTTAAACCTCATTTAGAATACTGTGTCCATTTCTGGAGACCTCACTTACAAAAAAATATTGATATGGTAGAGTTTGTTCAGAGATGGGTAAGAAAAATGATAAAAGATCTAGGGCATAAAACATATCAAGAGCAACTTCAGGAACTTAACATTTACAGTCTGGAGGAAAGAAGAGAAAGAGGAGACATAATTGAAACCTTTAGATACATCAAGGGGGTGAATAAGGTTCAGGAGGGCAGTATTTTTAACATGAAACTAAAATCAAGAACAAGGGGACATGACCTTAAACTACCATATTTTTCGCTCCATAAGATGGACCTGACCATTAGACACGCCTAGGTTTTAGAGGAGAAAAAAAAGAAAAAAAAATTCTGAACCAATGGACTGCAGACTTAGTACAGGAAGTGACCAGACACTGCGGACACAGTACAGGAGAAGACCAGAGACTGCGGACACAGTACAGGAGATGACCAGAGACTGCGGACACAGTACAGGAGATGACCAGAGACTGCGGACATAGTACAGGAGATGACCAGAGACTGCGGACACAGTACAGGAGATGACCAGAGACTGTGGACACAGTACAGGAGAAGGACCAGAGACTGCGGACATAGTACAGGAGAAGACCACAGACTGCAGACTGCGGACACAGTACAGGAGATGGACCAGAGACTGCGGTCACAGTACAGGAGATGACCAGAGACTGTGAACATAGTACAGGAGATGACCAGAGACTGCAGACACAGTACAGGGGATGACCAGAGACTGCGGACAGTACAGGAGATGACCAGAGACTGCGGACACAGTACAGGAGATGACCAGAAACTGCGGACACAGTACAGGGGATGACCAGAGACTGCGGACACAGTACAGGAGATGGACCAGAGACTGCGGACATAGTACAGGAGATGACCAGAGACTGCGGACACAGTACAGGAGATGACCAGAGACTGTGGACACAGTACAGGAGAAGGACCAGAGACTGCGGACATAGTACAGGAGATGACCAGAGACTGCGGACACAGTACAGGGAATGACCAGAGACTGCAGACACAGTACAGGGAATGACCAGAGACTGCAGACACAGTACAGGGAATGACCAGAGACTGCAGACACAGTACAGGGAATGACCAGAGACTGCAGACACAGTACAGAGGATGACCAGAGACTGCGGACAGTACAGGAGATGACCAGAGACTGCAAACACAGTACAGGAGATGACCAGAAACTGCGGACAAAGTACAGGAGATGACCAGAGACTGCGGACACAGTACAGGAGATGACCAGAGACTGCGGACATAGTACAGGAGATGACCAGAGACTGCAGACACAGTACAGGGGATGACCAGAGACTGCGGACAGTACAGGAGATGACCAGAGACTGCGAACACAGTACAGGAGATGACCAGAAACTGCGGACACAGTACAGGAGATGACCAGAGACTGCGGACACAGTACAGGAGATGACCAGAGACTGTGGACACAGTACAGGAGAAGGACCAGAGACTGCGGACATAGTACAGGAGATGACCAGAGACTGCGGACACAGTACAGGGAATGACCAGAGACTGCAGACACAGTACAGGGAATGACCAGAGACTGCAGACACAGTACAGGGAATGACCAGAGACTGCAGACACAGTACAGGGAATGACCAGAGACTGCAGACACAGTACAGGAGATGACCAGAGATTGCAGGCACAGTACAGGGAATGACCAGAGACTGCAGACACAGTACAGGGGATGACCAGAGACTGCGGACAGTACAGGAGATGACCAGAGACTGCGAACACAGTACAGGAGATGACCAGAAACTGCGGACAAAGTACAGGAGATGACCAGAGACTGCGGACACAGTACAGGAGATGACCAGAGACTGCGGACACAGTACAGGAGATGGACCAGAGACTGCGGACATAGTACAGGAGATGACCAGAGACTGCGGACACAGTACAGGAGATGACCAGAGACTGTGGACACAGTACAGGAGAAGGACCAGAGACTGCGGACATAGTACAGGAGAAGACCACAGACTGCGGACATAGTACAGGAGATGACCAGAGACTGCGGACACAGTACAGGGGATGACCAGAGACTGTGGACACAGTACAGGAGATGACCAGAGACTGTGGACACAGTACAGGAGATGACCAGAGACTGCGGACACAGTACAGGAGAAGACCACAGACTGCGGACACAGTACAGGAGAAGGACCAGAGACTGCGGACATACTACAGGAGATGACCAGAGACTGCAGACAGTACAGGGGATGACCAGAGACTGCGGACAGTACAGGGGATGACCAGAGACTGCAGACATTACAGGGGATGACCAGAGACTGCGGGCATTACAGGGGATGACCAGAGACTGCGGACATACTACAGGAGATAAACAGAGACTGCGGACAGTACAGGAGATGACCAGAGACTGCAGACAATACAGGGGATGACCAGAGACTGCAGACAGTACAGGGCATGACCAGACACTGCGGACCTTTAGGGAGGGAGGGGGAGCGGGTACCTGAATTTGACAGGTACACGCTCCCACTTCTGCAGAGTTCTCCTTCCTATACTGTGGCACCCAACTTTGACAGCTGCGCTTTGTGAATGGCCCGGCGTTTTTTCGGACCTGTCATGTGTCCCGGACCATTCACAAAGCGCAGCGCTTCTCGCACATGCGTAGTGGGCACCCGGCTATCACAGATGCCGGGGCGGGAAGAAGCCGGCGCGGGAAGACTACAGCGCTGGACCGAGGAACAGGTGAGTTCTTGCCGCAGAGAACAGCTGAGCGGCTGGCCCGGTATTCTGACATGGCGGCGGCGGAGATACCGGACCGGCCACTTTATATGCGCTCCATAAGATGCACTGACATTTTCCCCCTTTTTTTGGAGCGAAAAATATGGTAAGTGGAGGAAAGTTCAAAACTAATCTCAGAAAGCACTATTTTACTGAAAGAGTAGTTGATGCTTGGAATGAGTTTCCAGCAGAGGTAGTGAACCAGTCAACAGTAAACATCTCCAAACATGCTTGGGACAAGCATAGATCTATACTCAGACAAAAAAGTTAACAAAATAAAAAAACAAAAAAACAACCCCCCAAATCAAAAACAATAAAAAAAAGGGCAGACCATTCAGTCTTTTTCTGCCATCATTTTTCCATGTTTCTATGTTTCTAATAAGAAGGTCTAATCATGCATGAGAGATTAACAATGTATCAGAGTAGTTCTAAAGAGCAAAAGCAGGCTCAGTACTATATCTCTATTATCAGATGATTTTAATGCTATGTGGAAATCTCCTTTATCTACTTTCCTAAAATATGAATCATACCTACTTTTTACAGCAGGCTGCTCTTATCTGGACAGAATATCCCAGTTAATGTTAATATAACGTGAAACCATTGTAAACATTTTTTCCACCAATCTAAAATACATACCCTGGAGTCTGGACTCAACTGAACAAAAATCAGTGCTGAATTTTATTGCAAACAATGGTCCATATTTTGTACTTGGACCCATACAATCTTAAATCAAGATAATTTCTGGGTTCTACCGCATTCAGATCTTTAATATCACAAACATCTTGAAAATGTAATTCAATGTTACAACCAACTCTTACTAACACATGTTCTATATATTGCCGAAAGACCTTTTTCTGTTCTAGTCTGCAATAAATATACAAAACACTGTTAAATGTAAAAAGGTCAAATAGTTGTGACACAAAACACTGGGTGTGCTGCCCCTATACGAATGTTAGAAAAATGATATTAAATTGATTCATACAGGGGATACAGTATCAGATAAGTGGGAAGCACTACAGGGAAATTCAAGAATGTACAAGACATCATTCATTCATATGATATTTTTGTAAACAGCCCCACTGTTACTAAGCATTGATTGATTGCCATGACACGAATCACAGGTTACTGGCGATTTGAGGTATGGGGAAGACAGCCCCTTGGTTTAAACTATGAGTGAGATGTATCCCTCTTGAATTTAAAGCAGATTTAGACCTCAACTTAGTGACATTCAGCTTGCTGAACCACTGTGTAACTATAATTTAAATATTTGTCAATTTTCATTGAAATAAAATACTGTTTTCAACATTTTTCTTACTCTTTCATTACACCACAGATGATCTCCACCGACCTTTTTTCAGCCACTTTTATACACACACTCACTCCAGCATCAACTGCATCTCATTGCACTGGCCCAGAATCTTGGTAGTTGGTGTCTCCATCTGGGGCACAAGTGATAGGATGATAATCAGGGGCACAACTTGGAGGCACTTGGGAGACAGGACATGTCTGAACAAGTAATTTCAAGGAAGATTTAGCTTTACTTTAAGCTTGGGTTCACCTGGGTGCAACTTGTCTGGAGATTTAACAGTTTCAAATCGCATGACAAGTCGCACCCTATTGTTAGCAATGGAACTATTCTAATTGGTGAAACTCCGACTTCCTTGGAGTCATGCAAAATTTTGAAAGTAGTTCCTGCACTACTTTTTGCAATTTCAGATGCAACTTACATAGACATCTGTGCATGAAGTTGCACAAATGTCTTCCAAGTTGCACCTGAAGTCGCACTGACAAGCGACTTTGACATCAAGCGACTTCAAGTGAAGTTGCACGATTTCAAAGCTGAATCCAGTGTGAACCTGGGCTGAAGCGCTGCTGTGTGCTAATCTGCAAACAACCCTGTGTCCAGTACTCAATATTCATTTTACCTTTGTTTATTTCATTATGATATGTTTTGCTTTGGACATTTACTAATGTGAGAATATTCTTTATAGGGTGCTTAGAGTTTTAATATGTTTGTTAAAGTATAAGTTCACCTCAGGGGCAGACTGACAACTCATGGGGCCCCCGGGCAATAGGGGATCATGGGTCCCCTGTATCCTTGCCCAAACTCAAAAAAGCCTATGAAAACTTTACCAGGAGCATCTCATGGGGCCCCCTACTGACCCCAGGCCCTCGGGCAGTGCCGAGTTTCCAAATGGTCAGTCCGCCCCTGGTTCACCTTTTAGAAAAAAATTATAAATGCACATATTTTGCAGGTAAAAAATGTGCATTTATTATTTTTGTCTTCAGGAGCCTGTAAACCATGCAGGTCTCCTGCAGATCGGTCAGTATATCTGTTTAGTCGTACGGGATGTACGAGCAAGCAGATTTACTGACAAGAAGAATGAATGAACTAACACAGTGCTGCACAGCGCCATGGTAGTTCATTGAGGACTACAAGCTGACAGCCACTAAGGTTGTTGGTACTTGTAGTCTCTAATTCACAAATGACACTGAATGAGTGACCCGGCCGTGTGGGCGGAACCCCGCATGGCCACATTTTTTTACAATTTGACAGCTAGCGAAGGAGAGAAGATTCCTTGCTGCCTGTCAAGGCGGGGATTGGGGGAGAGAGGAGGCTGGTCTGATTAGGTTTGACATGTCACATGTTACAGAAGGTGAACTTATCCTTTAACCTGTCACATAAAAAGTTATTAGAGTGGAAAAAATATTTCAAATGGTATTAAAGTGGTTCTAAAGATAAAAGTTATTTTTACCTAAATGCAGGTCTTCTCTCCCCTCTCTCTGTTAACACAGGCAATGGTAAGCTGACATTTATAAATGTTTGTTTTTAGGTTAATTGTGGCATTAATTAGCACACACTTGTCTAGAAATAATGTGATAGGTTGCTGCTAGATCTCTTTGTTATATCTGCATTATTCTGCATTAGTTTGCTATATCTGCAATTTGATGTTTCATATGGATTAGAATAAACCTCACCAAATAGTCTCTTCAGTTCATTTGAAATACTAGACAATCATGCTTAGTTCACAGGCAAGGAATACATTAACATTTCATGACAATCAAATCTATTATATTGCATCTAACATGATTTTTGGTAAAAGGAACATTACAAAACTTAATACAATCTACTTTCACACTTTGCGAATTAGAATCATGGGCAGAATTGCCGTATCTTTAGTTCTGAATACATTTTATATATATATATATATATATATATATATATATATACACACACTCATATGGGAGACGGATATTTACTCTAAGAGAACTGGACAGGGCCGTAGAAGGTCCTTAACTCATCAGCAGGACCCCTTTCTGCTCCTTTGTGCAAGGAGAAACAGGATGAGCACTGCCAGAACCCTACAAAATGACCTCCAGCAGGCCACTAGTGTGAATGTCTCTGACCAAGCAATCAGAAACAGACTTCATGAGGTTGGCTTGAGGGTCCTCCAGTGGGCTCTGTGCTCACTGCCCTGCACCATAGAGTTTGATTGGTATTTGCCATTGAATACCAGAATTGACAGATCTGCCACTGGCGCCCTGTGCTTTTCACAGATGAGAGCAGGTTAACCCTGAGCACATGTTACAGACGTGAAGGGTCTGGAGAAGCCGTGGAGAATGTTACGCTGCCTGTAACACCGTTCAGCATGACCATTTTGGTGGTGGGTCAGTGATGGTCTGGGGAGACATATCCATGGAGGGACGCACAGACCTCTACAGGCTAGACAATGGCACCCTGACTGACATTATTTATTTTGATGAAATCGTTGTACCCATTGTCAAACCCTACACTAGTGCAGTGGGTCCTGGGTTCCTCCCGGTGCACGACAATGCCTGGCCTCATGTGGTGAGAGTATGCAGGCAGTTCCTGGAGGATGATGGAATTGATACCATTGAATGGCCCCCAAGCTCACCTGACCTAAATCCAATAGAACACCTCTGGGATATCATGTTTCAGTCCATCTGACCACACCAGGTTGCTCTCAGACTGTCCAGGAGTTCAGTGATGCCCTGGTCCAGATTTGGGAGGAAATACCCCAGGACACCATCCGTTGTCTCTTTAGGAGCATGCCCCAATGTTGTCAGGTATGCATACAAGCATGTGGGGGCCATACAAACTACTGAGTATCATTTTGAGTTGCTGCAATGAATATTCAGCAAAATGGACTAGACTGCTGCATAATTTTTTCACTCTTTGATTTTTGGAGTGTCTTTGAATTTGGTCCTCTGTAGATTGATAATTTTCATTTCCATCAAACGATGGGGCATCCTTACATTCCTAAAAAAGTACACAGTCCATATTAGTATAGATATCCAGCATGATATTTTTCCCCATTGAGATCTGATGTGTTTTCAAAGTGTTCCTTTAATTTTTTTGAGCAGTGTATATACACTATATTGCCAAAAGTATTGGGACACCCCTCCAAATCATTGGATTCAGGTGTTCCAATCACCTTCATGGACACAGGTGTATAAAATCAAGTGCAGACCAAACAAAATATCTCCCAGCAGCACTTACCAGCCAGCTTGTGAAACGACCAATTTGGATCTGTCTAACAGTTTGCGTTAAAACAGAGGGTTTTGTTTGCACACATTTGTAAATACATGCGTAAGCCACAGTACCACGTCAAGGGTCCTCTGTATACTGTGGACCTAACCAAATTTCAAAGCTGCCATAGTAGGAGCACATGTATAAATGGATAGGTTAAGGGCAGGTATGCCTGGAGGAGCCCATCCCTCCTTAAAGGTACAGGGACGCACGTGACGCCCAGCTGACCCCAAATGACAGCAAAGGAATCCCGTGCATCCCGTGCATTAACAAACTACAAAAAAATGGCAACCATCCCATCCTATAGCCAGCTTTAGCAGTAAGGTGCACATGGAGGGGCAATGCACAATGCAGAACAAACAAAAGATCTCCCAGCAGCACTTACCAGCCAGCTTGCGAAACAACCAATTTGGCACTGTCTAACAGTTATAGTATAAAATCAAGCACCTAGGCATGCAGAATGCTTCTACAAACATTTGTGAAAGAATGGGTCACTCTCAGGAGCTCTGTAAATTAAAGTGTGGTACTGTTTTACTGTTGCCACCCATGCAATAAGTCCATCTGTGAAATTTCCTTGATACTAAATATTCCACGGTCAACTGTTAGTGGTGTTATAACAAAGTGGAAGCAACTAGGAACAACAGCAATGTAGCCACAAAGTGGTAGGCCACTTAAAATTACAGAGTGGGGTCAACGTATGCTGAAGCGCACAGTGGGCAGAAGTCACCAACTGTCTGCAGAATCAATAGCTAAAGACCTCCAAACTTCTTGTGGCCTTCAGATTAGCACAAAAGTGCATAGAGAGCTTCATGGAATGGGTTTCCATGGCTGAGCAGCTGCATCTAAGCCTTACAGTACATTACCAAGTGCTGGAGCAGTGGAGACGAGTTCTCTGGAGTGACTAATCACACTTCTCTTTCTGGCAATCCGATGGATGTGTCTGGGTTTAGCGGTTGACAGGAGAACGGTACTTGCCTGACTGCAATGTGCCAAGTGTAAAGTTTGGTAGGGGGGGACTATGGTTTGGGGTTGTTTTTCAGGGGTTGGGCTTGGCCCCTTAGTTCCAGTGAAGGGAACTCTTAATGTGTCAGCATACCAAGACATTTTGGACAATGTCATGCTCCCAACTTTGTGGGAACAGTTTGGGGATTGCCCCTTCCTGTTCCAACATGACTGCTCACCAGTGCACAAAGCAAGGTCCATAAAGACATGGATGAGCGAGTTTGGGGTGAAGGAACTTGACTGACCTGCACAGAGTCCTGACCTCAACCCGACAGAACACCTTACCTTGGGATGAATAAAAGTGGAGACTGTGAGCCAGGCCTTCTCGTCCGACATTAGGGCCTGACCTCACAAATGTGCTTCTGGAAGAATGGTCAAGCAATCCCATAGACACACTCCTAAACCTTGTGGACAGCCTTCCCAGAAGAGTTGAAGCTGTTATAGCTGCAAAGGGTGGGCCAAGACCGGGATGCCAGTAAAGTTCATGTGCATGTAAAGGCAGGTGTCCCAATATTTTTGGCAATATAGTGTGTGTGTATATATAGATATATTATATATATATATATATATATATATATATTAGACAGTATGTATACGAAACACAAAAACACCATGCCATACATTTTCTTCAAATTGGTTTATTCAATTAAGGACAGCACATTTTTGGCTGCAAGACATATTGTATGCAAAATAGGTGTTTTTAAATTAGCTTTTCTTTTTTTTTTATTAATCTGTGCAGACAAGAGTGTGATACTCTGATTTTAAAAACTGCATTTTGTGAACAAGACCACCTATTAGAAATGTGTGTTGCCTTTTAAATTGACTTGTTACATTTGCTTAAACAAAAAAAAACCATAGAACTGGTAGATTATTCAAAAATGTCTGTTTTCATTAAAGGTCATACAGTGCAGAAAAGCAGTGCATGAAGGTGAAGCATAATGCTCGATCACTTTACGTCCCTTCATTACCAGCTAATGAATGCATGTATGGCACTTCTATAAGTGTACTTTATTGGAATGCATACATTAATTTAATCCTCCTACACCTGCAGTAACCCAATTGATGGTTGTATGTTATTCACCATCATTTTGTGCAGCAATTACAAGCAGTAGAAAATTTCCTATATCATTATTGTTTAGAACTCTAATAGATGAAGAAAGATATGCTACACAACATATCTACAAAACATGTAGGCGACATGTATGAGACAAAATGTAAATAATTGGTTAAACATGAGTTTAACCCAAACCCAGCCTGTCCACAGTTTGGCAAATGGGTGAACCCATCAGTAGAGAAGTTTTACATTTTGGTAGCACTACAAAATTAAATATTCCTGGCTTGCTGGTGTTTGTAAATTGACTGTCCAGGGATCCAGGGTGACATCATTGACCAAGGCATAACTTCCAATGATGATAAGAAATTATGAAATAGGCGACGCTCACTTAACCTAAAAAGTGTCAAAAAAAGGTGTAAAATAAAAAGTCCAATACAGTGCGTGAACCCCACGCCATAAGAGCCAAGGAAAGTCTTAAAAAGAGGATGATGATAGTGCCTGGTTTTCTACACCAATCTTCTGGTGTTAGTGATTTAGTTCCAAACTCACCAGAAAATTTTGACCTGCAATTAGGATGGTCAAACAGCATTAGGTCCTCCAAGCCTGTCCTCTCATACAGGGTAAGTCTCCAGACTCTCCTTCAACCAACAATATCTAGCAATCGGGCTCATGAAACAACATATATCCATAGAACACATCTAAGTGCAGTATTTATTAAAATGCTTGGTACCAGACAATATATAATAAAATTACACTCATATGATCAGGTGCCTAAAAATCCTGGCACCAGTAAATACAGCCTTTGGATAAATGGAGATGTCAGCGCATCTCCTAAGCTAGCTGGCGTGCCCTCCAACCCTGAAATGACAGTCCAGGCTTCTACATACGTTTCACCTTGCGGCGTCTTCAGGAAGTGATGATCTGCCCTCTCCAGGAATTATTTATACATATAAAAAAGATTGTAATTTAGAGGCTACACCAAAATAGCAGCCGCTAATCCACCAATAGATTATGACCAGTAACGTTTTTAGGCTGTGTATATTGCTGCCGTTTACAAAACCAATAATAAACATCACACATACAAATAAAAATACCATGGATGCAACAAATGAGGAAACATACAACTTTATCTCACTAACTGGGGGGGGCACAGGGTCCCCTCCAATAGTTGCACACAGAACCGGATTTTCCTCATAACAGAATTGGGATAATAAGGGATCTTATAACCAAAAGGATTACTACATCCAAATTATTTAAAATAGGTCAAATTAAAAGTGAATACAAAAATATGAACTATCACTTATTTTTTTAAATATTTAGATACAAGGGCCTTGGTAGCCCTGTATTAGTGGCTACAAAATAATAACACAGAAAGCATGTCTCATAGGGAGACTAGGACTTAATAATCTCTTATAAAACAATTCAAGTCTATATCCAAATTTAAACCCATTGGATCAGGGTTTGCAATTTATAAATCCATTGGGTTTTCATTTGGGACACCTTCTTATCCATATCCATACTGCTCCAATGTTTGGAAACCCTATCTATTCTTCAAAACTTGAGTAAGCTTTGGTCACAGTTATGTTTCAGTCTAAAATGATTTGACACACTGGCCCTGATTCACTAAGATGTGAGTGTAATAGCAGAGACTGACCATTCAGGCAGACTCCGGTCAATCAATCAGTCGTCTGACCAGCGTCTAGCAAGATCATTGACGAGCGTCTATTGACTACTTTGCTATCACTGGCACATTTTTAGGTGCAATACCGGATATGTTCGCTAGATGGCGCACAAGCGCGGGCTTTATTGACATTGGCTTTCTTATGATGGCAAAAGAATTCTTAGAATGTAATAAATAGTATACCTGTATTAGAATTTTCTATTTTCTTCTATTTCTTTTCTTGCTGTGTCTCCAAAATGATCAGGAAACTAATGCATTTACTAATGAATGTCATACATTCTGTACTCAAATGTTAAACATTTTCACACTTATATCTCAAATAATTTATATACTTCTAATTTCCCAATATAATTATATATCTTCATTCTCTTTAATCACGTAACTATTCTATGGTAAAGACAAGTGCAGCGCTATAAATGCATGTGATCAATAATGAACGCATGTAAAAACCAAAAAGTGCAAAGAATTGCAACAATGATGTAATATTGTAAATGGTGCTAAAATAAGTTCATAGAATCATTCCTGAATAATGGAATGTCCTTCGTGTGAGAGTACCAACTCAGAGAGTGCCTATGAATGGCACGTGTGGTCTCTCCGTGACGGACAGTAGTGCATGAACTCGTGAAAGGTAAACCACCCTTGGGACTGGTCTACACTCACCAGAACAAAAGTATTAATGTGCATGGGTTATACACATCACACATCTGGGGGTGCAGCGGTATGCTGGCAGTTATGGGTTAGTCATCCAGCTCCATCCATCCATCCATCCATCCATCAGGGTGGGTGCCCAAATGGTCCTGGGGAGGAATTAGCTCAGCCACAGGAGCCAGAAAGGTGCTTAATAGTGTAGTGCACTGTCACAGGGGTGGATGACCTTTCACGAGTTCATGCACTACTGTTCGTGGTTATATTTATCTTGTGTAATACCATTTTACTAGTCTATATCAGCGACCAGCTCCCTCTATCATTTTTAAACAATGTAACTATTCTACATTATAGCTCAAACTGTGTCTCCCACAGTGGTTTAGTGGTTAGAGCTCAGAACTTACAGCACTTGGGTCATGGGTTCTTTTTTTTTTTTTTTTAATTTCTTCCTGGGATATTTCTGCGTCTAGGGAGTTCAACTGTACTTCACTTAGTTTTGGTAATCCCGCATTTTTTAAGTATGTCATCTTTTTTTTATTAATTCCCTCTTGAGCTTCTTTTAGAGGGCCTTGGGGACTAATATTATATAACTTTTTGTAATACTCCGTAAACACTTTAATAATCTCTTTATTTGAGTGGACCAACTCCCCCTTTGAACTTTTTATCTTTTCTATATAGTTCCTATTTTTCTTTTTATTCAAAGCTCTCATTAGATATCTTCCTGGTCTGTCTCCCCATCTATATCTCTCATTCAGACCCTGTTGTATACTCTTCTCTTCTCCTCATCCATCAACCTCTCTAACTCATCTTTTTTATCCAATAGCTTCTGTCTCGTATCTTTTGTTATTTTCTTCTTATGTATCTGCTCCAAGTCCAATATTTCTTTTAATAGCCCACTGACCCTCTCTCTTCTTTCCTTTTTCTTCCTTGCTCCTGCCGCAATCAAGATTCCTCTTATGAATACCTTATGGCTTTCCCAGACTGTAGCTATCGATACTTCCTCTGTTTCGTTCTCCTTAAAGTATACCTTAATCTCTTTCTCTATTTTCTGAACTACATCCTCATCCAGAAGAAGAGCCTCATTTAACCTCCACCCTAATCCTCCAGTCCACCTTCTTCCCCATCCCATTTTCATTACGACCGGAGCATGATCCGAGAACGTCCTTGTCTCTATGTCAATTTTAACCAGATGATCTATAAGTTGGTGGTCTATTAAGATGTAATCTAATCTCGAGTATATCTCATGTGCATTAGAGAAGAAGGTATAGTCTCTGTCTTTTATATGCGTTATTCTCCAGGTATCCACTAGTTGATATTCATGCATCACTTTTTTCAGAGCTCTCAGAGACCTACTCCCCTCTCTTTGCACAGAAGAGGTATTATCCTTTTGTGGGTCCATACAGAAATTTAGGTCTCCAGCTACTATCAAACACCCTTTTTTAAATTCCATTAATTTTTTCAACAGACCCTTCATATACATCTCCGGGTTTTTATTAGGGCAGTATATATTGGCTAAAGTACACTCAATCCCCTGAAGTCTACCTTTTAAGAATAAAAATCTCCCCTCCGGGTCGGTTCTTCTATCTTCCAGCTCAAATCTCATATTCTTTGCCAAACCTATTGCAACCCCTTTTGCTCTTTTAATTGGAGAATCTGCATAGTACCATATTGGATAGTGTTTGGATTTCAATTTCACGTTTGCCTCTATCTCAAAGTGCGTCTCCTGTAAAAATACCACTGACGTCGCCCTATGATGTAACTCATTAAACAGCCTAAATCTCTTCCCTGGACAACTCAGCCCATTCACATTATAGGTTATAAACTGTATTTCTTCCATCATTCCCAATTAACTCCATCTCTCATCCTGATTGCCTCTTCCTCTTTATCCCTTCTGTCATGCAGAGTATTAACCCAATACCTCCTCCCCTCCCACCCAACTCCCATCCCCTCCCCCCTCCCTCCAACCCTCCCAGCCCGCCCCCCCTCCCCCCCCCTCCCCCAACCCTCGCCCTCTCTTCTTTTTCCCCTACCCATTTTTAGGCCTATAAACTGCCTACAAACCATTTGTGGATCCATTTCCACCATTGATTTAAGATTTGGGGCGTAAGCTCCGCCTATGTATGGCTCACCTCTCCTCCCACCCCCCCGATTCCCTCTCTCTATCATCAAGGCTCAGCGAGAATTTTTACCCTTTACCTCCCTCCCCTAACCGGAGCCTCCAAGCGGGTCTCAACATCCGGAGGGGGAAGACCAGGGGTGAGAGAGGGAAGTAAGAGAGAGGAAAAAAAAAAAAAAAAAAAAATCATTTTCTACTTAATTCTCCCTCTCTTCCCTCCCCGACCCCGAGGCCTCCCACCCCCCTCCCACCGACATGATGCCAGTCCTCTTTTCTTGTATCATTTGTATTTCTTTTGTCTTCTTTTTCTTCTTCCCACCCAGCTATCTCCATTCTTTGCAAGTTCAGTCTATCACAAAAATCTCTTATATCCTCCGGAAATCTCAAATACGCTGTGACCCCATTTTTCCAGCCAATTAGAGATACTGAGGTACCCCATCTATACTGCACATTCTGTTTTCTCATTTGCTCCAACAAGGGTTTCAGGGATCTCCTTCTCCTTAGGGTCTCTGCTGTTAAATCCGCATAGATTTGGATAGTCAAGTCTCCAGACTTAATTAATGATCTTCCCTTGGTCTTCTTCCAAATCTCATCCTTGACCCCTAAATTTTGGAACTGGACAATTATGTCTCTCGGTCTTTCCTTCTCAGTAGCTTGTTTAAACTTTCCTATTCTAAACACTCCGTCTAACTTGATCCCATCTGTTTCAGGTCTATCTCTTATGGAGTTTAGGGTTTTTTTAACTAATTCATATAGTATTCCCCCTTTAGCAGTCTCTGGGATTCCTCGTATTCTAAGATTACACCTTATTTCTTTATTTTCTTGATCTTCCATCCTATAGATCATTTTTTTCTGGTTATTTTCTAATTGGCTTATTTTTTCCCTTAGATTATCTATATTCTGGGCCTGGGTTTTAACTTTCTCCTCCATTTCTTCTATTCTTGATAGCAGATGTCCTAAGTCGTTTCGAATAGCTGTCATTTCATGTTTTATCATTTTTTCCAAATTTTTAAACATTTCTATCATCTCCTTCTTATTTGGTATTTGTAGTTCACTGTCAGATTCTTTTTTTCCCAAGCCATCCACTGTTTGTTGGCCGCCACTGCTATTCATGCCCAATGATAATCTAGGGCTAGTTCCTGAACTAGTGTCCATTTCTCCCTTTGCGCCTTGGGCCCTTTCTGGCGTAGTAATTCCATATGATGTAAGTTTCTTTATTGTTCCTGTTTGGGACCCTTTGGGCCCTGCTCCCTTGGGACCTTTGTTCTTCATATCCTCTATATAACTTAATAGACTTGCAATTTTTCCTCTATCCTTTACTCTCTTGGGACACCTGGGTCTCCTCTCTTCTTTTCTTCTACCCCCTGGGAATCCACCCCTCCTTCCCCCCTTGATCGCCTGTGTCGCTCAGGGGTCCACACCACAATAGGCCCCCAACAGCTTTCACTCACCCTTCCCTTCACCGACGGAGAGTCAAGACTTGTTTGGAGGGCCTTCGCTGCTGCTCAGTCCTGGGGGGGGGGGGGATTCCTCAGAGATTCAGGCTCAAACAGTCGGCCAGGAGGTACAAACAGCCACGAGCCGGCATCCCCCTGTCACATCAGATCAGCCACCCTCTAGCCGCACGAATTTCCAGCCATGTAGGGCAGGGGAAGCCGGCGTGTCACTGCCTCCCTGTCAGGAAACCGGCCGGCGTCTCCACTTCCCAGTACTCCTTTGCGGCGAGCGGCGTGCTCACTCCGCCCTGCATCGATTCCCCGGCAACCCGACAGCTGCACTGGGATCTCTGCAGCGTGTTCACCTCCCGGAGGTCCGTGCCCGCTCTCCACTCCCTTCACCGCGCCAGCCTCTCCTCCCTTGGAACCCACCTCAGTCAGGTAGGGCTTCGCACCATGAGGGTCTCGGGATGGTAAGTTTGGAGGTTTACCGGAGAGCACTCACATCGTACTCTCCGTCGCCGCCATGTTTAGGCTCCACCCCCGGGGTCATGGGTTCTAATCCCAGTCATGGCTACATCCTAAAAAATGGAGATCAATTTTCTGGGTTGTGTCAGTGCCAGGAATATTGATCAAACAATTATGATTTTGCCTAATGACTAGAAAGTGGATGAATGTACTCTTCTGCCAATTAGGAAATGTGCAAGTTTCATGTCGTGTATATTTCATTGTAACATTTTTCTCTTTTAAATCTGTCTCCTTATACAACTTGACCCCCTCCCCCACCCCGTCATCACCTGTCCCATATGCAAATCTATGGATCACCGCCCCACTCTTTAACTATCTATTTACTGATCAAGTGAATGTGTCTCATTTTCTATCAGCTACAGCTCAGATCTCACATTATTATACAATTGCTGATTGTATCTCACCACTAGTCTGATTGAATTCACAATTCCTGGTCAGTCCTGTTCCCTGACCTCTAATAACCTTTAGGGCCAGTTCACACTACATGTGTTTCAGTTGCTTTTTCGGCATCACAAACGCACAGAAAGAAGGTTATATGGTTGTCAATGTCATAGTTCACATCAGCGCTTGCATTTTCAGTGCATTGCAGGTGCTGTAAACAAAGTTGACCACGCTGCATTGTTTCTGCACAGAACTGTACTGGAACACATTGAAACGTCCTTGAATGTACTAAAACGCACATGTCCCTAACTACATTGAATACAAAGAAAATAGAAAAAAATAAGTGGAAGGGATATAAAAATGCAATGTAAACATGTCCAAAACGCATTCAAAATGTACTGGAACACACTAAACATGCATGCCAAAAGGGCATGAAAAAAACCCATCAGGAACACATCTAGACTGTTTCTATAGTGTGAACCAGCCCTTAGGACTTGTTCACACCATTGGTGGTGCAGAAACGCATGCAAGAACACACATTTTCCAGCACAGCAAAGAAATGCAATGCCCTATGTAGATGTGCGCAGGTACCATGATGAAAACGTTGTTGCACCTACACACGTCTATTAAAAACAGCCCCATTAACAGCCACAAATACGCATGGCACCACACTACTGTGCGGTTAGGTGCGACACACTTGGAAAATAACATAAAAATAAGCCAACATGGCTAAAACATATCTTGAAAATATGGGGACTCTGATATCCGGCGACAGTCCGTTCACGAACGAGAAGCAATTCTGCACCCCTAAAACCAACATAGAGGAAAGGGATGGTCAAATTGCTGTGCTGCTTCCAAACCACCTCTGGCATGCCAGGGTCATTATGCAGGTCCTCGATGCCAGTTCTTGCCTGCGGCCACAAAATATCCACTGGCCACGAGTGAAGGTGAGTGGAGGACGTGAAGGTGGATTTCTACCAGCTTCAACCGCAAGCAGTACCACTCCTGAAAAATGAGAGCAAATAATCATTGACACGTCATCATGACAGTCAATTCTCAGTGCAGGCTATCTAGAGTGTCTTTCCTTTTTAACCATTTCAAGAGTTCAAGGAAACATTCTTGGAGCATCTACTATGTTTGGAAAGGCCAAAGGTCCCCCCCTCCCCCAGGCACACTAATGCTTATGCAGGCCATAGACGGGGAGAAAAACGGCCGATTTTTCTTTTAAAAAATGAAAAATTGGTTGTTCAAGCGGCCGACGTTACCAGCAATGGTAAAAAAAAAAAATCGGCCGATTTTCATCCCGTCTACAGCCGGCAAAAAGTGTCTCTGCAGAGAGCTCCGCTATTTCTTTGACAGTTCTTTGACATTTACAGCGGTTGCAACAATGTATCTATTTGTATCCATTTAGGATACAGATGTTTTTATTCGGAAACAAATAGATACAATGTTGCAACCGCTGTAAATGTCAAGGAACTGTCAAAGAAATAGCGGAGCTCTCTGCAGGGACACTTTTTGCCATACTGGAATTCCTCTCATTTTTCATCCTTCTTCTTCTTCATCATCATCCTCTTCTTCTTCTTCATCATCATCCTCTTCTTCTTCTTCTTCATCATCATCCTCTTCTTCTTCTTCTTCATCATCATCCTCTTCTTCTTCATCATCATCATCCTCTTCTTCTTCATCCTCTTCTTCATCATCTTCATCCTCTTCTTCTTCTTCATCATCATCATCCTCTTCTTCTTCTTCTTCATCATCATCATCCTCTTCTTCATCATCATCCTCTTCTTCATCCTCTTCTTCTTTTTCTTCTTTTTGTCTTCCTCTTGCAGGTCACTGCTCATGTGCAGATTTTTTATCAGTAAAAAATCGGCCAATTTGCCCATCATTGCCGCGAAAATCGGCCGATCGGCAAATTCGGCCGTTTTTTTTTCCAACTTTACCGAAAAAAAAAATCTGCCAAAATACCGAAAAACGGCCGAACAAATAGCCCACTAACGATCCGAAAATCGGCCGATTTTATTTTCGGCCGAAAAATCGGCCAATTTTCGACCCATCTATGGCCTGCATAAGATATGGTGTGGCCCTAGGGTCAATGTGTGTTTAGAATACTTCCAAAATGCACATACAAAAACACTCCATCCAAATGCATGTTGCATTTCTATAGCATGTTAAACAGAAGAAAAATGCACTTACATAATGTTAACATGCGCAAGTAAAAATAGACAAAATCCACATCCTTTTATTCTGGCTTCACATACATGCATTGTGGTCTAACACCGCACTCCCGCAAATCACATGCAATTTGTGTGCGTTGCAATTAGAGACAAACATTTTGCACACCTCAAATTGCACCGCATCCGGGCCAAAAATGTGCAGGACCCTTTTTCAGGGTATGCACATGTATTGTACTGTCCAAGGCATTGCACACTAACGCATTGCACACTAAAAATGTCAAATGCGTTAGTGTGTACAGTGCATGAGTGTAAAATGCTTTAGTGTGTACAGTGCATGAGTGTAAAATGCTTTAGTGCACACTGCATTGCACACTGTAATACACTGTAATACCGTGTACACCCACACATTGTAGACTGTAATGCACTGTACACTGTCATGCAGGATGGAGCAACGCATTGCACACTGTGATACCGTGTACACCCACACATTGTAGACTGTAATGCACTGTACACTGTCATGCAGGATAGAGCTACGCATTGCACACTGTGATACCGTGTACACCCACACATTGTAGACTGTAATGCACTGTACACTGTCATGCAGGATAGAGCTACGCATTGCACACTGTGATACCGTGTACACCCACACATTGTAGACTGTAATGCACTGTACACTGTCATGCAGGATGGAGCTACGCATTACACACTGTGATACGCTGTCCACTGTCATGCAGAATCCAGCAACGCATTGCACACTGTAATACCATGTACACCAACACATTGTAGAATGTAATGCATTATACGCAGTATACATGTCCAGATATTCAAAGATTAGCCATGAAGGCCTAGCTGGTTACCTATTGGGCGACCGCAGATAGCCGAATAACGCTACACTGCATCCAGGCAGCTCTGGGAGGGTGTCATATGACATCCTGGCAGAACGCGCTCTCCGTGATTGCTGTGTCCTAAGGACACAGCTGATCACGTGATGTGGTAAAGGCCAATCACAGCGGCTTTTTACCATGTGATCAGCCATGTCCAATGACACGCTGGTCACCGGGAAATGCATTTGCCGGGTCTTGGCTGCACTTTCATCACGCTGTCAGAATGTGTGGAAAGTACTGCCGAGAACCAGCAGTTATCAAAGCAGGGGTCGGCCCCAATGATCAGTGCCACCCAACAGTTCCGCCCACCTGTGGCCAGCAGTGCCACCCACCAGTGCTGCCTCATCAACGCACATCAGTGTTGCTAAATTACCAGTTTACCAAATGTTATAATATAAACAGACTTTTATTCATTATGAGCTATTTTGTGGTTTATCGAGCAAAAAGTAAAACACACAGCAGCAAGTCAATACCACCCAAAGAAAGCTCTATTTGTCTGAAAAAACTGATATAAATTTAAGATGGGTACAATGTGGCATGACCGCACAATTGTCATTCAAAGGGTAACAGTGCAGAAAGATGAAAATTGGCCAGGACAGGAAGGGGGTAGGAGTACCCAGTAGGCAAGTGGTTAATATCATTGACCCATCAATACCCAGGAGCTAATGTACAGATAAGTAGCATGTGCACCAAGTGAGATTCTGCTAGGCCCCACCCACAAAATTGCAATTACCTGTCCCTCACATGTTATTAACATATTTGCAATGGCCACAGTTACTGTACATATAAGGATCATCTCCTCAGTTGAGAACTGTGCTCTCGCCATGTCCAAATGCCAATAAGGTTATCAAAATTTTCAACCAACACAAAACCTCCAACCACTTCTCATCCACTTACACTCCCCACAACCACTTCCGGGTGCGCGCGCACGTGATGACGGACTTCCAGGATAGCCGTTCATGCGCCATGCGGACACCTGTTTGGTGCTTATTTGTTTGCAATCGCGCATTTTTATGTGCGGCTATGATAGCTTTCGCAAATGTGTGTTTCTTATTGATTTGTTTTTTTTAACCTTGGCTAATATTTGTTGCCAAAGGCCAAAAATCAACAAAGTGTGAACTATTTTATTACTGTAAATCGAATTGTAGAAAACCTGTAGCTGGCTGCACAGTGAATGTGACATTCATTAGTACATAACAATATTGTGGTGCAAGTGGGGTTTTTTTTTGGTTTTGAAAAAGCCAGTTTGCACCCACTTGCATATTCACGCTCTTACAAACTACATTTGAGCAGATTATATAAGTATACAAAGTAACTATTAAGGTTGTTCATATATTGAACATAAAATAAACACAAAAACATCGGTGAAACATTTATTGATCAAATATATCGTCATTTATTTGGTCAGCAGGAACAAGTAGGTACAGTCAATATCTTGGTGAGTCACAAAAATAGGATTGATGTGGCAAAAATAAAACACTCCTGCTCATAAGAGCTTACAATCTAAAGATACTTCTAATGAACTGTGTGTGCTCAGGTTATAGCAGGAAACAAAGGGGAAGATGAATCAAGTAACATTTTCGTGCACATAGGATTTACTTACACAATCACTTAGTATGAAGATCCATTCACAAAAAAAAGTCTTCAGATCAAAATATCAAGAAAACAAAGCATATGAAAAAAACCCCTCCCACCTCTACAAATCCCCTACACATACATTTGTCAGCAAGTTTGTCAGAAAAATGCATTGGAGTCTAAATAAGCAAGCAAAATTAAAACAAGGGCAGATTTTAAACAAAACGATTGACATGTGTGAGGCTTTCAATGCAAAGAGAAAAAACACAATCATTGTGCAATAACACACAAACACTTTACAAGGCCAAAAATATGCAAACATTTCCAGCCCACTTCCAAACACAGCCTGAGTGGTGTCCGGGGCAATTCAGCACAAAATCTCTTCTTCCCCCCAACCACTACAAGCAAGGACTTAGTCACAAACCACCCGGCCTAGTAACAGGCCAAATCACTCCCTACTGCACATCTTTATATAAGCTAGGTTGTATTTGGAGCACGCCAAACAAGGCCCCACACCCAATGAAGCCACACCCACCACTGACCTTAATTTGGTCAGTGAAAGTGTTTTCACCTGATGAATCCGCTTCCTACCTGCATTAACCCTTGGTATACAGGCCCCACAAATCAGAAAGAAATATACAGTGAAATGTACGTGTGCAGCATACAACAGAACATTGAGCAGGGATGTGAAAGGGAACTCCAATTGGACCTTTATTGCTACTATGGTCACAATTCCCTCCAGATTCTCGCATGAGTTAAGACAGTCACATGACCACATCTTGTATGCAATACTGAAAATGACAAATCGATTTGACTAGTATGGTGAATTTCCCATCAATTGGCAAAACACTCCAGAAATCAAACATCACCAAACATTACACTCTGGGCAAAGCTGATTTACAAATCCTGCGACTTACAGTAAAGTTGACCATTTCAATGCAATTTTCAAGACATCTGACACAGATCTCTATGCAAATTGCCCCTAAAGTAGTACATGTACTACTATAGAAATCAGTGTTTGAAACGCACCCATGTGGTCGCTCTAATAGCAGACAATAGGGTGCGACTTTGCAGACGATTTACAACTTGCATGTTGTGCAAATCACATGCCAAGTCCCACTCAATGTGCACGCTATTGGAGCGTTCATATTGTTGTGGTTCAAACTTGGTTGGAGCCGCAAGTAATAATAGAGTAATGAATACACTACTTTTCATGCAATTTGCTGAGAGATCGGTGTCGATTGTCTTGCAAATTGCACTTGAAATCACCATGTACCCTAACTTTGAAATCATGCAACTTCTATGCAAGTCACATGATGTGACTGTGGTGTCAATAACACCACTTAGAAATCTGCTTTAATGTGACCGGGTAGCCCCCAGTAACATTGTTTGCGATTGCCATGCAATTGGCATTACAGGCGACTTGCAAATTGTAGACCAAGTCGCACCCTATTGGCCACTGTAGGCTCTGTTCACATCCAATTGGATTGTGAACTCGTGCAACTTCACTGTAAGTTGGGCAATTGCCGCATCGGATTAGATGTGACAGTGGTGTTAGCCCCCAGTAACATTGGGTGCAATTTGCCATGCAAAGGGCAAGTTGCTGGCCATGCCAATCACATGACAAGTCGCATCCAGGGTGTGCAATTTCAGGTGCGATTTGTGAATTGACATGGTACCTGATATTGGATATAATGAATGTGAATGTGAGTGTATTAACGTACGCCATTTGTTACAGTGAGAGTTCAAAGGTATTTGAAGATTTTGGCCATTTATTAGCAATTTAACATCTAGACTCAAATAGAAATCGCAATGCTACACACAATTGAAAACACAACTAGTTAGTAATTCTCTAGAAAACACAGTAAAATTGGCAACTTAAACAGTAATTTTCAATTGCATATAGTGTGAACGAAGCAGGAAAATTAACAAAGGAAATAAATCTTTGAAGGCGTGCGGTCTGCTTTGCATTTGGTGGAAAAATCCATACCAGTATTTGTGACAAGTTTGATGTGTGGATTCACCAACCAAGTCTTTTCTCTCTCGCTCACTCTTCTTTGTCTCACTGGCTCGCTCTTCTCTCTCGCTCACTCTTCTGTATGTCTCTCTTTATCACTCTTCAGTATGTTTTTCTCGCTCACTCTTCTTCATCTCACTGGCTCGCTCTTCTCTCTCTCTGTCAGCTCTTTGCTTGCCAAATCCTTCACAAAAGTGGATGGAGTGTAAACCATCATTATCAAATCTATTAGTGATTCAGGCCCTTACCTTATCCCATTGTATGACATTCACATAAGGTGCAGCTTTGAAGGTGTTTCAACAGACAAGGCCTCATTCTAATTCACATTTTAGGGATCACTTAGACAGAAAGCAAAGATGTTGCCAGAACATCTATTTGAAGACAGCCACACACGGAGATCATGCTACTTCCTCACCGGGGTTGGGATTCAAACCGACAAGCCTAGAGCTGTGAGGCAGTAGTGCTAACCACTAATCCACGGAGCTACATTGCTAACCCTGCCTGTATTTCTGTGCTGTGAATCAATCTTAGGTCCCTGGGCAAGTTCAGTGTAACTACCAGATATCTCCAATGTGACACAAATGTTGTGCTATGTTGCCAATTCACATGTATGATGGTTCTATGTATCCCAATACAAAGGATTGCAATACTAATACAGGTGTACCTCGGTTTACCAACGCCTCAGGGAACGTCATATTTGGGGTACAAATGCCAAACCATTTCAGTTAATTGGTCTGTTTACAAATGTTTGAATAATTTGGTATGGGCATGTGGCCTGGTATGGTTCAGGAGGGGGGGAGGCGCTCGCTTGTCCCCCCCCCCTTTCCTGACCTGCTGGGCTGCATGCTCAGATAAGTATCTGTTATGGATTTTGGGGGGTACCCCATGCTGTTTTTTATTTAATTTCAGCGTGGAGTTACCCCTTAACATCCATACAAGACCCGAAGGGCTTAGTATGGATGGGAGGGGGGACCCCACGCCGGGTTTTTTACAAATTGTTTATAATTCCCTGCAATACTTTTACATCAACTGTCAGTGGGGAACTCCGCCGACAGCTGAAACATGAGCGCTGCATTGGTTTTCGCTACTAAAATGCTGCATGAGTTGATAACATAACTCATGCGGGATTGTAGGAGCGACAGCCATGTGTTAATGTTTCAACTGTCAGCGGGGTTCCCCACTGACAGCTGAATGTAAAAAAAAAGCGTGGGGTCCCCCCTCCCATCCATACCAAGCCCTTCGGATCTGGTATGGATATTAAGGGGGAACTCCACGCTGAAATAAAAAAAAACAGCTTGGGGATCCCCCCAAAATCCATACCAGACCCTTATCCGAGCATGCAGCCCGGCAGGTCAGGAAAGGGGGGGGGACGAGCGAGCGCCCCCCCTCCTGAACTATACCAGGCCACCTGCCCTCAACATGGGGGGGTGCTTTGGGGAAGGGGGGCTCCCCCCCAAAGCACCTTGTCCCCATGTTAATGGGGACAAGGGCCTCTTCCGTTATTGGGATAATTGGTCAGCCATTTTTTGGGATTTTAGCATATTTTGTTTACCAGTAAAGTTGAAAATTTTTTGTTCCAAATTTACTGATAAAAAAAATGTGCCAAAATCCCGAAAAACAGCTGACCAATTAACCCACTAACGGCCCGAAAATCGTTCGATTTTCTTTTCGGCAGAAAAATCGGCCGATTTTAGACCCATCTATGGCCTGCTTTACATGGGTCTAAAATCGTCCGCAAAAAAAATCGGCTGATTTTCAGCCCGTTAGTGGGTTAATTGGTCAGCCATTTTTGGGGATTTTGCAACTGTTTTTAATTGGTAAATTTGGATAAAAATTGGCCGATTTTGCAGATCGGCCGATTTTAGCTGCAATAACCTGCAAATTGGCTGATCTTTTAAAAGATAAATAATCTGCACATGAGCCATGACCTGCAAGAAAAAGAATAAAAAAAAAGAATAAGAAAAAGAAAAATGCAGGCCTTAGATGGGGCGAAAACTGACCGTTTTAAAAAAAAAAAAATCGGTTGTTCAATGGGCCGACGTTACCACCAATGGTAAAAAAATTGTTCGATTTTCGCCCCATCTACGGCCTGCAAATATAATAGCGAAGTAATTACTTCTGTCCCTGCAGAGAGCTGCGCTATTATATTTGACATTAAAAAGTATAAAGGTTGCAACATTGTATCTATTTGTATCCGAATAAAAACATCTATATCCGGAATGGATACAAATGGATACAATGTTGCAGTCTCTATACTTTTTAATGTCAAATATAATAGCGGAGCTCTCTGCAGGGACAGAAGGAATGTTTCAGCTGTCATCGGGGTTTCCCACTGACAGCTGAATTTTAAATTATTTCCGTGAATTAAATAAATAATAAAAAAAACAGCGTGGGTCCCCCCTCTCATCCATACCAAGCCCTTCAGGTCTGGTATGGGTATTAAGGGGGAACTCCACGCTGAAATTTAAAAAAAAAACAGCGTGGGTCCCCCTCAATATCCATACCAGACCCTTATCCGAGCATGCAGCCCGGCAGGTCAGGAAAGGGGGGGGACGAGCGAGCTCCCCCCCCCTCCTGAACCATACCAGGCCACATGCCCTCAACATGGGGGGGTGCTTTGAGGCAGGGGGGCTCCCCCCCCCAAAGCACCTTGTCCCCATGTTGATGAGGACAAGGGCCTCTTCCCCACAACCCTGGCCGGTGGTTGTGGGGGTCTGCGGGCGGGGGGCTTATCAGAATCTGGAAGCCCCCTTTAACAAGGGGGCCCCCAGATCCCGGCCCCCCCCCCCTACGTGAACGAGTCTGCGGTACATGGTCCCGCAGACTCCTTCACAAAAAAACTAAGTGTGGTGTAAAAAAAACACAGTACAGGGTCTTTGACAAGTCCTTTATTAAAACAATGTCCCCCGAAGTAGATCCAACGTCAATCACGGCGGCGGCGGCGGCAGGGACCCGAAAAAAGAAAAAAAAAAAAAGGTTCCGCTCCCGTCGGAGGTTTCCAGCCTTGTGAAGAAGAGGCTAGCTGACAGTTCTTATATAGGTATGGGGCGGGGCCAGCCGGGCACATCATCCCCGCCCCTTACCTATTTGAGAAATGTCACCCTGTCTCTCCGCTGAGGCTAACTAGCTGAATGCAGGAGACAGTCTGACATTTCTTATATAGCTATGGGGCGGGGCCAGCCGGGAACAGCAAGCATGTGACATGGGGCGGGTCACTCGGATGATGTCCCCGGCTGGCCCCGCCCCATAGCTATATAAGAAATGTTAGACTGTCTCCTGCATTCAGCTAGTTAGCCTCAGCGGAGAGACAGGGTGACATTTCTCAAATAGGTAAGGGGCGGGGATGATGTGCCCGGCTGGCCCCGCCCCATACCTATATAAGAACTGTCAGCTAGCCTCTTCTTCACAAGGCTGGAAGCCTCCGACGGGAGCGGAACCTTTTTTTTTTTTTCTTTTTTCGGGTCCCTGCCGCCGCCGCCGTGATTGACGTTGGATCTACTTCGGGGGACATTGTTTTAATAAAGGACTTGTCAAAGACCCTGTACTGTGTTTTTTTTACACCACACTTTTTTTTTGTGAAGGAGTCTGCGGGAGCATCTACCGCAGACTCCTTCACGTAGGGGGGGGGGCGGGATCTGGGGGCCCCCTTGTTAAAGGGGGCTTCCAGATTCTGATAAGCCCCCCGCCCGCAGACCCCCACAACCACCGGCCAGGGTTGTGGGGAAGAGGCCCTTGTCCTCATCAACATGGGGACAAGGTGCTTTGGGGGGGGAGCCCCCCCTGCCTCAAAGCACCCCCCCATGTTGAGGGCATGTGGCCTGGTATGGTTCAGGAGGGGGGGGCGCTCGCTCGTCCCCCCCCTTTCCTGACCTGCCGGGCTGCATGCTCGGATAAGGGTCTGGTATGGATATTGAGGGGGACCCACGCTGTTTTTTTTTTTTAATTTCAGCGTGGAGTTCCCCCTTAATATCCATACCAGACCTGAAGGGCTTGGTAAGGATGAGAGGGGGGACCCACGCTGTTTTTTTTGTTTTTTTTTTTTATTGTGGACCTTTATTTTTACGTTCAGCTGTCAAAATAAATATTATCTAGACCTTTGAAATAAGTAAAATCATTACAGAAATAATTATAAAGGATAAGAAACAAAAATAGAATCACTAGAACTAAGGAAATCTAATTAGATTACATGAAGATATGCCGAGTGCTGTTTATTAAACACAATAGACGCGAGCGAGTACCGGCTGTCAGAGGAATCCACAATCAGATTCACTATTAGTCAGTGGCTAAAAAGCAAACGCCCATGGCAGAAGTCTAAAATGTGTTCTGCACATGCTCAGTTGTATCTGCCAAAGACACTGCACGGGCTTCTAGATTTTTACTGTGTCGATTTCCTTGAAAAAAACGATTTTTAACACATTTTTAATTTTTTTGGAAATAGCAGATATTGTTTAAAGTGAAGTCCTGATATTTGGCAAAGCAAATTTCTAAGTGAACATGTCTCTGCAGTGATTTTTCATGGTTTTAGACTTGCTTCTTAGCAAGTCTGTTTTGTGAGTCTGATTTCGGGCGTGTGTCTTTTTGTGAATTAGATTAAGCATCTGCTTATGGGCTCTGCTCAATAGTGAATTAGGTTGCAGGGTAAAAAATGACGGACGCCCATGAAAATTGGGCTTAAGCCCATAAATATGCGCCCACGTCCAATAGTGAATCAGGGCCACTGTGTTGCCTAAACCCATTTTTAATATTGGTGATACGTTCACCAATTCTAGTAGCGAGTTTCCTGGTAGTCCTTCCAACATTCTGTAATTTCCAAGGGCATGTTAGCAAATACGTAACATACCTTGAATCACAAGTAATAACTTTCATAATGTCATACCTTTTAGCCGTTGCCTACAATACAAAATGATCTGGTTTTTTATCTGTTTATCCCCAGTATGTCTACAAGCTTTGCACCTCTTACATCTAAAGAACTCTGTAGTATCCAGGAATTTGGGGGGCCTTTTAGGCGAATCCACCACATTCCTGGAAATAATATTCCTCAGTCCTGGGGCCCTCTTATAAATGAGCTGAGATCTTTTAGGGAGAATCTGTTTAAGTGTTTGATCCTTCAACAGGATGGGCCAATATCTATGGCTGCTTTTTTCTACCTTCTTATATTGTAAATGAAAACCTGCTATGAACGCTGTATCGTGATTACTAACATTTCTGGGTTTAGGTATCAGAAGTTTATCCCGATCAATGGCCATAAACAGATTATGCATCCTTGCTAATTCCAATTTTGTAATAGCCTTTTTCTTGAAACCTATTTAACAATTTATTTAATTGTGACATATAATCCTCATTATTATTGCAGTTGCATCTAATTCTCATAAACTGGCCTTTTGGCATGGCCCTCACCCACCCTGGATGATGGCAACTTATGACAGAAATGTACCCATTTCTGTCAGTTTCCTTAAAGAGGGTTCTGGTGCCTGACCCAGTCTCATGTTAGAAAATTTCCAAATCTAAAAACTGTATTAATTGCTCATTAATTGTACTCGTGAATTTAATCCCATACTGATTGGAATTCATATGTTCCAAGATCTCTAATTCTTGCTGCTTACCTTCCCAAATCATAAATATGTCATCAATATATCTTTTGTACATTCCTAATTGGGGCCATTGCGAGAAAGAAATCTCTTCTTCTAATTTAATCGCTTCCCATGTAGATTTAGAGTTCCTCTTGGTATTCTTAACATCTAAAGGGAAATGTTACTAACACTGATGGGTTTGTACATATGGGGCTTAAAAATAGATCTGTTTTAAATCCCAAAACTACTTCTTAGCAACATATTGAAGTCTTTAAAAATATGGTCCAGGAGGATACACAGAATATTCCCTATAAGAATGCCAAGAGGAGCTCTAAATCAACATGAGAAGCGATTAAATCATTAGAAAATAATAGGAGCATAGTAATTAGACCCAACGATAAAGAGGGAGAATTGGTTAATATGTATAAGGAAGAGTATGTAAGGGAAATGCAATGGATAGAGCAGGATACTAGCACTTATAGAAAGTTGGGATGAGATTCCACTTATAAGTTGAAAGGTAAGTTGGACAAAATTGGTTAAGAAAGGAACACAAGAGGGGTTCTTAAATAAAAAAAAGTAGCTAGATATTTAATATAAAAATCCCTAAGATACTGGTCATCTACCAGGTTCCAAAAATTCACAAAAATAAAACCAACCCCTGGTAGACCTATTATAAACGGCATAAATTCACTTTACTCCAGGATGGGAGAATATTACAGCCCTTGGCTATGAAGGGAAAGGCTTACCTCAAAGATAGTGGAGATCTTATTAATACGTTGAAAGAAATTGACATCACTGATCAGACATTATGGCCTTGATTCACTAAGATGTGAGTGTATTAGCAGAGACTGACCATTCAGGCAGACTCCGGTCAATCAATCAGTCGTCTGACCAGCGTCTAGCAAGCTCATTAACGAGCATCTACTGACTACTTTGCCATTAGTGAATGTGGTATCCCGTCTGGCACATTTTCAGGTGCAATACCAGATATATTCGCTAGATGGCGCACAAGCGCGGGCTTTATTATCATTGGCGTTTTTCTGATAGAAAATTCTAATACAGCTGTACTATTACATTCTGAAAATTCTCTTTTGCTATTTTTTTTTTTTGGCTGTTTCTCCAAAATGATCAGGAAAGTATTGCATTTACTAATGAATGTCATACATTTTATTTTCAAATTTTTCACACTTATATCTCAAATAATTTATATACTTCTAATTTCCCAATATAGTTATATATCTTCATTCTCTTTAATCACATAACTATTCTATGTTAAAGACAAGTGCAGCGCTATAAATGCATGTGATCAATAATGAACGCATGTAAAAACCAAAAAGTGCAAAGAATTGCAATAATGATGTAAACTGGTAAATCGTGCTAAAATAAGTTCATAGAATCATTCCTGAATAATGGAATGTCCTTCGTGTGAGAGTACCAACTCAGAGAGTGCCTATGAATGGCACGTGTGGTCTCTCCGTGACGGACAGTAGTGCATGAACTCGTGAAAGGTAAACCACCCTTGGGACTGGTCTACACTCACCAGAACAAAAGTATTAATGTGCATGGGTTATACACATCGCACATCTGGGGGTGCAGCGGTATGCTGGCAGCTATGGGTTAGTCATCCAGCTCCATCCATCCATCCATCCATCAGGATGGGTGCCCAAATGGTCCTGGGGAGGAATTAGCTCAGCCACAGGAGCCAGAAAGGTGCTCAATAGTGTAGTACACTGTCACAGGGGTGGATGACCTTTCACGAGTTCATGCACTACTGTTCGTGGTTATATTTATCTTGTGTAATACCATTTTACTAGTCTATATCATTTGACCAGCGCTCGCTTTATCATTTTTAAACAATGTAACTATTCTACATTATAACTCAAACTGTGTTTCCCACAGTGGTTTAGTGGTTAGAGCTCAGAACTTACAGCACTTGGGTCATGGGTTCTAATCCCAGTCTTGGCAACATCCCAAAAAAATGGAGATCAATTTTCTGGGTTGTGGCAGGAATATTGATCAATCAATTATGATTTTGCCTAATGACTAGAAAGTGGATGAATGTTACTTGCGTACTGTTCTTCTGCCAATTAGGTCATGTGCAAGTTTCATGCCGTGTATATTTCATTGTAACTTTTTTCTCTTTTAAATCTGTCTCCTTATACAACTTGACCCCCTCCCCCACCCCATCATCACCTGTCACATATGCAAATCTATGGATCACCGCCCCACTCTTTAACTATCTATTTACTGATCAAGTGAATGTGTCTCATTTTCTATCAGCTACAGCTCAGATCTCACATTATTATACAATTGCTGATTGTATCTCACCACTAGTCTGATTGAATTCACAATTCCTGGTCAGTCCTGTTCCCTGACCTCTAATAACCTTTAGGGCCAGTTCACACTACATGTGTTTCAGTTGCTTTTTCGGCATCACAAACGCACAGAAAGAAGGTTATATGGTTGTCAATGTCATAGTTCACATCAGCGCTTGCATTTTCAATGCATTGCAGGTGCTGTAAACAAAGTTGACCACGCTGCATTGTTTCTGCACAGAACTGTACTGGAACACATTGAAACGTCCTTGAATGTACTAAAACGCACATGTCCCTAACTACATTGAATACAAAGAAAATAGAAAAAAATAAGTGGAAGGGATACAAAAATGCAATGTAAACATGTCCAAAACGCATCCAAAATGTACTGGAACACACTAAACATGCATGCCAAAAGGGCATGAAAAAAACCCATCAGGAACACATCTAGACTGTTTCTATAGTGTGAACCAGCCCTTAGGACTTGTTCACACCATTGGTGGTGCAGAAACGCATGCAAGAACACACATTTTCCAGCACAGCAAAGAAATGCAATGCCCTATGTAGATGTGCGCAGGTACCATGATGAAAACGTTGTTGCACCTACACACGTCTATTAAAAACAGCCCCATTCACAGCCACAAATACGCATGGCACCACACTACTGTGCGGTTAGGTGCGACACACTTGGAAAATAACATAAAAATAAGCCAACATGGCTAAAACATATCTTGAAAATATGGGGACTCTGATATCCGGCGACAGTCCGTTCACGAACGAGAAGCAATTCTGCACCCTAAAACCAACATAGAGGAAAGGGATGGTCAAATTGCTGTGCTGCTTCCAAACCACCTCTGGCATGCCAGGGTCATTATGCAGGTCCTCGATGCCAGTTCTTGCCTGCGGCCACAAAATATCCACTGGCCACAAGTGAAGGTGAGTGGAGGACGTGAAGGTGGATTTCTACCAGCTTCAACCGCAAGCAGTACCACTCCTGAAAAATGAGAGCAAATAATCATTGACACGTCATCATGACAGTCAATTCTCAGTGCAGGCTATCTAGAGTGTCTTTCCTTTTTAACCATTTCAAGAGTTCAAGGAAACATTCTTGGAGCATCTACTGTGTTTGGAAAGGCCAAAGGTCCCCCCCTCCCCCAGGCACACTAATGCTTATGCAGGCCATAGACGGGGAGAAAAACAGCCGATTTTTCTTTTAAAGAATGAAAAATCGGTTGTTCAAGCGGCCGACGTTACCAGCAATGGTAAAAAAAAAATCGGCCGATTTCCATCCCGTCTATTTTCACCAACCAAGTCTTTTCTCTCGTTCACTCTTCTGAATGTCTCTCTTTATCACTCTTCAGTATGTATCTCTTGCTCACTCTTCTTTGTCTCACTGGCTCGCTCTTCTCTCTCGCTCACTCTTCTGAATGTCTCTCTTTATCACTCTTCATATGTATCTCTCGCTCACTCTTCTTCGTCTCACTCTTCTCTCTCTCTGTCAGCTCTTTGCTTGCCAAATCCTTCACAAAAGTGGATGGAGTGTAAACCATCATTATCAAATCTATTAGTGATTCAGGCTCTTATCTTATCCCATTGTATGACATTCACATAAGGTGCAGCTTTGAAGGTGTTTCAACAGACAAGGCCTCATTCTAATTCACATTTTAGGGATCATTTAGACAGAAAGCAAAGATGTTGCCAGAATATGTATGTGAAGACAGCCACACACGGAGATCATGCTACTACCTCGCCGGGGTTGGGATTCAAAACTACAACCCTAGAGTTATGAGGCAGTAGTGCTAACCACTAATCCACGGAGCTACATTGCTAACCCTGCCTGTATTTCTGTGCTGTGAATCAATCCTAGGTCCCTGGGCATGGTCAGTATAACTAGCCAGATATCTCCAATGTGACACAAATGTTGTGCTATGTTGCCAATTCAGATGTATGTTGGTTCTATGTATCCCAATACAAAGGATTGCAATACTAATACAGGTGTACCTCGGTTTACCAACGCCTCAGGGAACGTCATATTTGGGGTACAAATGTCAAACCATTTCAGTTAATTGGTCTGTTTACAAATGTTTGAATAATTTGGTATGGGCATGTGGCCTGGTATGGTTCAGGAGAGGGGGAGGCGCTCGCTCGTCGTCGTCCCCCTTTCCTGACCTGCCGGGCTGCATGCTCGGATAAGTATGTGTTATGGATTTAGGGGGGTACCCCATGCTGTTTTTTATTTAATTTCAGCGTGGAGTTACCCCTTAACATCCATACGAGACCCGAAGGGCTTAGTATGGATGGGAGGGGGGACCCCACGCCAGTTATTTAAAGAACTGTTTATAAATCACTGCAATACTTTGACATTCAACTGTCAGTGGGGAAATCCGCCGACAGCTGAAACATGAGCGCTGCCTTGGTTTTCATTACTAAAATGCTGCATGAGTTGATAACATAACTCATGCGGGATTGTAGGAGCGACAGCCATGTGTTAATGTTTCAACTGTCAGCGGGGTTCCCCACTGACAGCTGAATGTAAAATAATTCCCTTTATTGCATAAATAATAAAAAAAAAAGCGTGGGGTCCCCCCTCCCATCTGTACCAAGCCCTTTGGATCTGGTATGGATATTAAGGGGGAACTCCACGCTGGAATTAAAAAAAAAACCAGCGTGGGTCCCCCTCAATATCCATACCAGACCCTTATCCGAGCATGCAGCCCGGCAGGTCAGGAAAGGGGGGGGACGAGCGAGCGCCCCCCCCCCCTCCTGAACCATACCAGGCAACATGCCCTCAACATGGGGGGGTGCTTTGGGGCAGGGGGGGCTCCCCCCCCCAAAGCACCTTGTCCCCATGTTGATGAGGACAAGGGCCTCTTCCCCACAACCCTGGCCGGTGGTTGTGGGGGTCTGCGGGCGGGGGGCTTATCAGAATCTGGAAGCCCCCTTTAACAAGGGGGCCCCCAGATCCCGGTCCCCCCCGTATATATTTCTTATATAGGTATGGGGCGGGGCCAGCCGGGAACAGCAAGCATGTGACATGGGGCGGGTCACTGGGATGATGTCCTCGGCTGGCCCCGCCCATACCTATATAAGAAATGTCAGCTAGGCTTTTCTTCACTAGGCTGGAAGCCTCGGACGGGAGCGGAACCTTTTTTTTTTTTTTCCTTTTTTCGGGTCGCCGCCGCCGCGATTGACGTTGGATCTACTTCGGGGGACATTGTTTTAATAAAGGACTTGTCAAAGACCCTGTACTGTGTTTTTTTTACACCACACTTAGTTTTTTTGTGAATGAGTCTGCGGACCGTGTACCGCAGAATCATTCACGTAGGGGGGGCGCCGGGATCTGGGGGCCCCCTTGTTAAAGGGGGCTTCCAGATTCTGATAAGCCCCCCGCCCGCAGACCCCCACAACCACCGGCCAGGGTTGTGGGGAAGAGGCCCTTGTCCTCATCAACATGGGGACAAGGTGCTTTGGGGGGGGGAGCCCCCCTGCCCCAAAGCACCCCCCCCCATGTTGAGGGCATGTGGCCTGGTATGGTTCAGGAGGGGGGGGGCGCTCGCTCGTCCCCCCCCCCTTTCCTGACCTGCCGGGCTGCATGCTCGGATAAAGGTCTGGTATGGATACTGAGGGGGACTCACGCTGTTTTTTTTTTAAATTTCAGCATGGAGTTCCCCCTTAATATCCATACCAGACCTGAAGGGCTTGGTATGGATGAGAGGGGGGACCCACGCTGTTTTTTTTTTTTTTTTTTTTTTTATTGCGGACCTTTATTTTTACATTCAGCTTTCAAAATAAATATTATCTAGACCTTCAAAATAAGTAAAATCATAACAGAAATAATTATAAAGGATAAGAAACAAAAATAGAATCACTAGAACTAAGGAAATCTAATTAGATTACATGAAGATATGCCGAGTGCTGTTTATTAAACACAGTAGTCGCGACCGAGTGCCGGCTGTCAGAGGAATCCACAATCAGATTCACTATTAGTCAGTGGCTAAAAAGCAAACGCCCATGGCAGAGGTCTAAAATGTGTTCTGCACATGCTCAGTTCTATCTGCCAAAGACACTGCACGGGCGTCTAGATTTTTACTGTGTCGATTTCCTTGAAAAAAACGATTTTTAACACATTCTTAATTTTTTTGGAAATAGCAGATATTGTTTAAAGTGAAGTCCTGATATTTGGCAAAGCAAATTTCTAAGTGAACATGTCTCTACAGTGATTTTTCATGGTGTTAGACGTGCTTCTTAGCAAGTCTGCTTTTGTGAGTCTGATTCCGGGCGTGTGTCTTTTTGTGAATTAGATTGGGCGTCTGCTTATGGGCTCTGGTCAATAGTGAATTAGGTTGCAGGGTAAAAAATGGACGGACGCCCATGAAAATTGGGCTTAAGCCCATAAATATGCGCCCACGCCCAATAGTGAATCAAGGCCTATTAGTCACAATAGATGCCGAATCCCTTTTATACCAATATAAAAAAATCCTATTGCTCTAAATGCAGCCCAATGGGCATTACAAAAATATTCGGATTTAAAATCATCTCAGTTCAAATTTATTTTGGAAGCCCTAGAGATGACTAATAATTATTTTTTGCATGATGGGGAATTCTTTAATCAAATTAAAGCTGTGGCGATGGGGGCAAGATATGCTTTTAGTATCATCAATATCTTTCTTATTAAGTGGGAAGAAGAGATTTATACCCCACAATGGCCCTAATTAAGAATGTATCAAAGATACTGTATATTGATGGCATATTTATGATTTGGGAAGGTAAGCAACAAGAAGCAGCGCTAAGAAGACTGTGGCTATGAGTCAATATGAACCTCACATAGAGGTATGTCTTTATTAGCAAACAGTTAAAATTGTATCCAAACATGTGGAGCAATGATATAGAGCGGCTGTAGGTGGAATGCCCGCTCACCTGCTTACCCAGACATGGAATAGATGCTTCTCAATGTGTTCCTGGACCAGCCGGGGATCGCAGCACTCCGGAAGTGACATCACGGTGACCGGGAAGGAGCGGAAACGGAGCCCTGGGAGTGGAACGCAAGCTCAGGGGGTAACCATGACAACACGTTTTGCACACATGCGCTTTATCAAATCTAAAGAATATGTGGTTACCAACTTTATTTATATGGATTGTGTAAGCAAGAGGGCCAGCAATCAGCAGAAGGGGGGGGGGGGGAACTGGAACGGATATTCCCTTTGCACAGCCCTTTTACACTTGCCAAATCCCATATCAACATGTACGTTATGTACAAAATGGTTTAAAATTACATACAAATATATAAAATTTGTGTGCCTACTATGCAAGAAGATCATTTATACACATCCATATAAAGTAACATTAGAAAAAAGCGCAATAAAAATATTATAAAAATACTATAAAAAAGGTTAAGAATGAACTATAAAATGCAAAAAAGAGAGAACTTACTACTGGTGTTCATCAACACAGGATAGTGGGTTAGGTCACAAACCCCCACTAAACACCTATGCCTATAAGTAAATTGTACAATATGATTCATTGGATCAAAATATAATTTCCAAAAATACAATTAATAAAAATCAAATACTTTAAATAAAAATACATATTCAGAAAATGCTGTGAATCTCAACGTCTTCATTCAGATCATTGGGGACATTGAGCCTAATTTGAATATCCAGAAAGTCTCTCTCTTGCATAGAAGGGAGAATCTTTCATTTTTTGTCAGAGATCTCTTCTCGATATGCTCAGTCGCCATAACTTCCAGACATCCAAAATCCTTACTATGGGCATTAAGAAAATGTCAAAGAACACTACGTTTGTCATATCCATCTTTAATCAACCTGTGATGTTCCCCAGTAAGCTTTCATAGGGGACTTCTGGTGCAGCCTACGTACAATAGTTTGCAAGGGCATGAGAGCACATAAATAACAAAATCCGTCGCACAGGTTATGAACTGTCTTATATGAAAAAGGACACCTTTGTGGTCTGTAATATCTGAGCGACCATGTGTAATGAATTGGCAACTGAGGAAACCTCTCTTCTTGCATTGAAAGACTCCGGTCCTATTATCAAAATAGGATCGAATGTTAATGTCCCTTTTTTACCCTTTTATTAGTTTACTGTAGGCTAAAATAATTTTTAATGTGCATGCTCTTCTGTAAGTGACCTGGGAGCTGAGGGAAGAACAGAGGCCAATTTAGGGTAAAGCTGGAGGATGTTCCAGGGTTTACGAATAATCTTGGATATGTTACAGTATGCTTCATTGCATCGTGTAATAAACCTAACTGTATTGTGCTCTTGATTATTCATAGATCTTTTGATGTTACTTTGAGGATTGTGATGTTTAGCAAAGGCTTCACTTATAAGGGAAGGGGGGTATCCTTTCTCCATGAATTTGGATGACAGAATCTCCCCTTGTCTTGTGTATTCTTTTATTTAGGAATAGTTTCCCCTTAACCTATTAAACTGGCCACTAGGGATATTGTTCATCCAGGCTGAGTGATGGCAACCAGAATAATGGAGATAGGAGTTACCCCCAGTGGGTTTTGTGTGATTGCTAGTGCATATAACCCTTTCTTCATGTGACAAAGTCAAATCCAAAAACACAATGGAATTTGGATCAAATACATGGGTAAAAGAAAAACCTAAAGGATTGGAATTACAATGAGCTACAAAGGCCAAGAAAGCATCAAAATTACCATTCCAGATGAGGAGGATGTCATCAATATAACGTCCATAAAAGACGATATGCCTGGCAAACGGATTATTTGCCCATATGAATTTTTCTTCCCAGAGAACCATTGCTAGATTGGCTTACCCTGGAGCAAAATTGGTACCCATGGCCGTGCCAGTAGTCTGTAAATAGAATTGATCAAGAAAAGTGAAATAATTGTGTTTCAAACAGAATTCAGTGCTGTCTACTATACATTGGACCTGCCTGGAATTCATGTTGGAGTTGGTGGATAGATAGTACTGTAATGTTGATAATCTGACTTTATAGGAAATAGATGTGTCTCGACTAAGCATGTGTGAAACGCGTCTACTGCTCCTCTGTCCTGCTTTGGAGCAGTAATGTTCTTATCATATTGCACGTAAAGGACTCCAATAAAGGATTTCATCCACTACATTGCTGTTTGTGAGACCAACCATTCCATTTTTCCATTGCATCTGTGATCACGGATCGGGCCAGCACCTGCGTGTCTGTGGAGGGGTTATGCAGATTTGGCACTCACCTGGAGTGGATCTTTTGCTCTTTCACTCAATTCATTAAGGGTGTTTGCCACTGTTATTCTGTCTAAATATTTATGGATCATATCTAGAGATGAGCGAATCAAACTTGGCGAAGTGGAATTCGTTTCGAAGATTAGGAAAAATTTGATTCGCGCCGAATACGAAAATTAGCAGACTTCGGATGCGCGAATCGTAATTTTCCAAAAATGGCGGCGACATGTGTGGCGACGGAGCGGGGATCTCTGGGAAGGCGCGCAGACAAGGCGCGCTGACCCATAATGCATTCATTCATGACATGTGATCGCATTAGCCAATCAGCAGCCAGCCAGCCAGCACTGTGTAATGGTCGAGCTATAAATTGCGGCCATCTTAGAATTCTCCATTAGCCTCCGGTCATTCAAGAGAGACAGACCTCTCTGTATTAGGGACAGAGTTAGGGCCAAAGAGACTTTAGGGCCACAGAATCGTTACTTAGGGACACAGAATTGTTACTCAGGGACACAGAATTGTTACTCAGGGACACAGAACTGTTACTCAGGGACACAGAATTGTTACTCAGGGACACAGAATTGTTACTCAGGGACACAGAATTGTTACTGAGGGACACAGAATTGTTACTGAGGGACACAGAATTGTTACTGAGGGACACAGAATTGTTACTCAGGGACACAGAATTGTTACTCAGGGACACAGAACTGTTACTCAGGGACACCTAATTGTTACTCAGGGACACAGAACTGTTACTCAGGGACACGGAATTGTTACTCAGGGACAGACACAGAATTGTTACTGAGGGACACAGAATTGTTACTGAGGGACACAGAATTGTTACTGAGGGACACAGAATTGTTACTCAGGGACAGACACAGAATTGTTACTGAGGGACACAGAATTGTTACTGAGGGACACAGAATTGTTACTCAGGGACAGACACAGAATTGTTACTGAGGGACACAGAATTGTTACTGAGGGACACAGAATTGTTACTCAGGGACACAGGATTGTTACTCAGGGACACAGAATTGTTACTCAGGGACACAGAACTGTTACTCAGGGACACAGAATTGTTACTCAGGGACACAGAACTGTTACTCAGGGACACAGAATTGTTACTCAGGGACAGACACAGAATTGTTACTGAGGGACACAGAATTGTTACTGAGGGACACAGAATTGTTACTCAGGGACAGACACAGAATTGTTACTGAGGGACACAGAATTGTTACTGAGGGACACAGAATTGTTACTGAGGGACACAGAAATGTTACTGAGGGACACAGAATTGTTACTCAGGGACACAGAATTGTTACTCAGGGACACAGAACTGTTACTCAGGGACACAGAATTGTTACTCAGGGACACAGAACTGTTACTCAGGGACACAGAATTGTTACTCAGGGAAAGACACAGAATTGTTACTGAGGGACACAGAATTGTTACTGAGGGACACAGAATTGTTACTGAGGGACACAGAATTGTTACTCAGGGACAGACACAGAATTGTTACTGAGGGACACAGAATTGTTACTGAGGGACACAGAATTGTTACTCAGGGACACAGAATTGTTACTCAGGGACACAGAACTGTTACTCAGGGACACAGAATTGTTACTCAGGGACAGACAGAGAATTGTTACTGAGGGACACAGAATTGTTACTGAGGGGCACAGAATTGTTACTGAGGGACACAGAATTGTTACTCAGGGACACAGAATTGTTACTTAGGGACACAGAACTGTTACTCAGGGACACAGAATTGTTACTCAGGGACACAGAACTGTTACTCAGGGACACAGAATTGTTACTCAGGGACACAGAACTGTTACTCAGGGACACAGAATTGTTACTCAGGGACAGACACAGAATTGTTACTGAGGGACACAGAATTGTTACTGAGGGACACAGAATTGTTACTCAGGGGCAGACACAGAATTGTTACTGAGGGACACAGAATTGTTACTCAGGGACACAGAATTGTTACTCAGGGACACAGAACTGTTACTCAGGGACACAGAATTGTTACTCAGGGACACAGAACTGTTACTCAGGGACACAGAACTGTTACTCAGGGACACAGAATTGTTACTCAGGGACAGACACAGAATTGTTACTGAGGGACACCGAATTTTTACTGAGGGACACAGAATTGTTACTCAGGGACAGACACAGAATTGTTACTGAGGGACACAGAATTGTTACTGAGGGACACAGAATTGTTACTCAGGGACAGACACAGAATTGTTACTCAGGGACACAGAATCGTTACTCAGGGACACAGAATCGTTGAATTAAAGAGTATGTCAGACAACACGCAGAGGAGTGGCAGAGGAGGCAATGTTTCAGGAGCGAGCAGACGTGGCAGCAGAGGAAGGGGTCGTGGCAGCACTAGTCGCAGCCAGAGGCCAGTGCTCCCGGTGTCATCCAGCGGTCGTGTCTCCACCGACAACCCTGCCGTCATCGATTGGTTGGCTCGGTCGTCTTCCTCTTCCCAGGTCACCTCTGACACCTACAGCCAACGGTCGGTGGGTACGTCAGACACAACCGTTAGTTGGCAAGGCCCGGGAGCAAGCCCACTGAAATCACGTGTCCTTTACCTGCCCTTGTCCTTTGGTGTTCCCTCACCAAGCGAAGTATCGCATGCTGTGGGCTCAGCCCCACTGTACAGTGAGGAAGAGCTAACAGAGGGCGGTCAGGAACGGGGGGAGACATCCGCCTCTTCAGCAGCCTGGCGAAGAAGTACTGTTGAGGAGAGTGGCTCGGTAGCCGGTCTAGAGACAGGTCTGTCTCCTGACCCACACGCAGCCGAGGGGGCTAGTAGTGACGCGGAGACCCTAATTGATGATGATGAGGCTGATCGCACTTGGCAGCCTTGTCGTCATCAGGCTATTGCTTCCGCATCATCAGGAGAAGAGGGTGCCAGCTTGGCAGCGAGCAAAACAGTCGGTGGGTCGCCCAGGAGGCAGCAGGGTCGCAGCAGTGTCAGTGGAGCCAAACGGCCACGGAGTAGAGCACCAGCTCCACTGCAGCCTACCACCACGGCCAGTAGTGGTGCCGGTGTGCACGGAGGAAGTAGCAGTCAGCCAGTGAGGAGTAGCGGGGGCAAAGTTTCCTACTCGGCGGTGTGGCAATTTTTCGTCAAGCCGCCCAAGGAAGTAAACGTAGCCGTATGTCGACTATGTGGCCAGAAAGTCAAGCGTGGCCAGGGGGCCCATGTCTCCATCGCCACACTCTGCCATGTGCCACTTTCAGGTCTCCTCACACTGCTGGTGGGTTCCATTTTGTCATAGGGTGCTGGCAGATTACGGGCCTCCCATTGCTGCTGCCAGGCCCGTAATCTGTCATGGGCCCCTGTACCGCCTCCTCATGCTGCTGCCAGGCCCGTAATCTGTCATGGGTCCCTGTACGGCCTCCCATTGCTGCTGTCTCCATCGCCACACTCTGCCATGTGCCACTTTCAGGTCTCCTCACACTGCTGGTGGGTTCCATTTTGTCATTGGGTGCTGGCAGATTACGGGCCTCCCATTGCTGCTGCCAGGCCCGTAATCTGCCTTGGGCCCCTGTACCGCCTCCTCATGCTGCTGCCAGGTCCAGAGTGTGTCATGGGTCCCTGTACGGCCTCCCATTGCTGCTGTCTCCATCGCCACACTCTGCCATTTGCCACTTTCAGGTCTCCTCACACTGCTGGTGGGTTCCATTTTGTCATAAGGTGCTGGCAGATTACGGGCCTCCCATTGCTGCTGCCAGGCCCGTAATCTGTCATGGGCCCCTGTACCGCCTCCTCATGCTGCTGCCAGGCCCGTAATCTGTCATGGGTCCCTGTACGGCCTCCCATTGCTGCTGTCTCCATCGCCACACTCTGCCATGTGCCACTTTCAGGTCTCCTCACACTGCTGGTGGGTTCCATTTTGTCATAGGGTGCTGGCAGATTACGGGCCTCCCATTGCTGCTGCCAGGCCCGTAATCTGTCATGGGCCCCTGTACCGCCTCCTCATGCTGCTGCCAGGTCCAGAGTGTGTCATGGGTCCCTGTACGGCCTCCCATTGCTGCTGTCTCCATTGCCACACTCTGCCATGTGCCACTTTCAGGTCTCCTCACACTGCTGGTGGGTTCCATTTTGTCATAGGGTGCTGGTAGATTACGGGCCTCCCATTGCTGCTGCCAGGCCTGTAATCTGTCATGGGCCCCTGTACCGCCTCCTCATGCTGCTGCCAGGTCCAGAGTGTGTCATGGGTCCCTGTACGGCCTCCCATTGCTGCTGTCTCCATCGCCACACTCTGCCATGTGCCACTTTCAGGTCTCCTCACACTGCTGGTGGGTTCCATTTTGTCATAGGGTGCTGGCAGATTACGGGCCTCCCATTGCTGCTGCCAGGCCCGTAATCTGCCATGGGCCCCCGTACCGACTCCTCATGCTGTGACGTTGCAACAAGGTGGAATTCAACCCTACATATGTTAGACCGCCTTTACGAACAGCGAAAGGCCATCACCGATTTCCTGATGTTACAAGCGGATAAAGGTACTCCCTGTGTAACTTAGATGTCAGCCATTGGCAGCTCATGCGTGACACCTGCCGCTTGCTCAGGCCCTTTGAGGAGGCCACGCTATTCGTGAGTCGGCAGGACTATGGGATGAACGACGTCATTCCTCTGTTGCACGTCCTGGAACAAATGCTGTTAACAATGGCTGGTCAGGGTGCGGTAGACGTGGCGCACAGATCTCAACGCCACATGACCCCTGTGGGGGCAGGACAGGAAGAAGAGGAGGAGGTAGAGGAGGACATTGGTGCTCAGGAATTATTGAGTGAAATGGGTGGTTTTTCCACTCAGCGGACAGGAGTGGAGGAGCAGGAGCATCTGGTAGAGGAGGAGGAGGAGACAGAGGACCCAGACGCACCGTGGCAGTATGCTGTGGAGATGGAGGAAGGGAGTCCCTCGCATTCCTTGGCACAAATGGCCCATAGCATGCTCGGTTGCTTGCGTAGCGACAGCCAAATAATAACCATCAGACAGAGGGATGACTTTTGGCTGTCCACCTTGTTGGACCCTCGCTACCGTTCAAAAATGGTGGCCTTTTTCACACCTGCTGAGAGGGAGGCCAAAATAACGTACTATAAAAACCACCTATGTAGTCAGTTGGTCTCTGCCTTTGTGCGCCAACGTCCATCCTCAGACACTGTGGGCCCTGTTGCTCGCGTTCCGCTGCCATGGCAGCAGGGGAGGGGTGGGGTGGTAGGAGCAGTGGCAGCTCCACCAGCAGCGGCTGCCTCAGTCTGCAGTCGATGATGAGTAGCTTTCTTCACCAGCGCAGTGAGGAAACTACTAACCAGCCGCAGCAGCAGCAGCATCAGGTGGACCTGGAGCAGGACCTCAAACAACAGGCTTGGGCCTACTTGGACAGCACCCTGCCAACCGAGGTAGACAATCCCCTTGACTACTGGGCAACGAAACTTGACCTTTGGCCCCAACTAGCTGAATTTGCCCTTGAAAGGCTGTCATGCCTGGCCAGTAGCGTGGCATCGGAGCGCGTGTTTAGTGCGGCAGGAGGTATTGTAACTCCGCGGAGGACATGACTGTCCACCCAAAGTGTGGAGAGACTCACGTTGTGAAAATGAATCAGGCGTGGATTAGTCTGGATTTCAAACCACCAGTTCCTGACACAACTGACTAAATCCGCCATGAATCATGCCCCAAACATGTTATTATTTTTAACATAGGCCTCTGTATGGCCTTCAATTTAAGCTGCTTACGCTTCGCCACTCTGCCATGGGCCCCTGTACCGCCTCCTCTTGCTGCTGCCAGGTCCAGAGTGTCTCCTGGGTCCCTGTATGGCCTCCCATTGCTGCTGTCTCCATCGCCACACTCTGCCATGTGCCACTTTCAGGTCTCCTCACACTGCTGGTGGGTTCCATTTTGTCATAGGGTGCTGGCAGATTACGGGCCTCCCATTGCTGCTGCCAGGCCCATAATCTGCCATGGGCCCCCGTACCGACTCCTCATGCTGCTGCCAGGCCCGTAATCTGTCATGGGCCCCTGTACCGCCTCCTCATGCTGCTGCCAGGTCCAGAGTGTGTCATGGGTCCCTGTACGGCCTTCCATTGCTGCTGTCTCCATCGCCACACTCTGCCATGTGCCACTTTCAGGTCTCCTCACACTGCTGGTGGGTTCCATTTTGTCATAGGGTGCTGGCAGATTACGGGCCTCCCATTGCTGCTGCCAGGCCCGTAATCTGCCATGGGCCCCCGTACCGCCTCCTCATGCTGCTGCCAGGTCCAGAGTGTCTCATGGGTCCCTGTACGGCCTCCCATTGCTGCTGTCTCCATCGCCACACTCTGCCATGTGCCACTTTCAGGTCTCCTCACACTGCTGGTGGGTTCCATTTTGTCATAGGGTGCTGGCAGATTACGGGCCTCCCATTGCTGCTGCCAGGCCCGTAATCTGCCATGGGCCCCCGTACCGACTCCTCATGCTGCTGCCAGGTCCAGAGTGTCTCATGGGTCGCTGTACGGCCTCCCATTGCTGCTGTCTCCATCGCCACACTCTGCCATGTGCCACTTTCAGGTCTCCTCACACTGCTGGTGGGTTCCATTTTGTCATAGGGTGCTGGCAGATTACGGGCCTCCTATTGCTGCTGCCAGGCCCGTAATCTGCCATGGGCCCCCGTACCGCCTCCTCATGCTGCTGCCAGGTCCAGAGTGTCTCATGGGTCGCTGTACGGCCTCCCATTGCTGCTGTCTCCATCGCCACACTCTGTCATGTGCCACTTTCAGGTCTCCTCACACTGCTGGTGGGTTCCATTTTGTCATAGGGTGCTGGCAGATTACAGGCCTCCCATTGCTGCTGCCAGGCCCATAATCTGCCATGGGCCCCCGTACCGCCTCCTCATGCTGCTGCCAGGTCCAGAGTGTCTCATGGGTCCCTGTACGGCCTCCCATTGCTGCTGTCTCCATCGCCACACTCTGCCATGTGCCACTTTCAGGTCTCCTCACGTTGCTGGTGGGTTCCATTTTGTCATAGGGTGCTGGCAGATTACGGGCCTCCCATTGCTGCTGCCAGGCCCGTAATCTGCCATGGGCCCCCGTATTGACTCCTCATGCTGCTGCCAGGCCCGTAATCTGTCATGGGCCCCTGTACCGCCTCCTCATGCTTCTGCCAGGTCCAGAGTGTCTCATGGGTCCCTGTACGGCCTCCCATTGCTGCTGTCTCCATTGCCACACTCTGCCATGTGCCACTTTCAGGTCTCCTCACACTGCTGGTGGGTTCCATTTTGTCATAGGGTGCTGGCAGATTACGGGCCTCCCATTGCTGCTGCCAGGCCCGTAATCTGCCATGGGCCCCCGTACCGACTCCTCATGCTGCTACCAGGCCCGTAATCTGTCATGGGCCCCTGTACCGCCTCCTCATGCTGCTGCCAGGTCCAGAGTGTCTCATGGGTCCCTGTACGGGCTCCCATTGCTGCTGTCTCCATCGCCACACTCTGCCATGTGCCACTTTCAGGTCTCCTCACACTGCTGGTGTGTTCAATTTTTTGTCATAGGGTGCTGGCAGATTACGGGCCTCCCATTGCTGCTGCCAGGCCCGTAATCTGCCATGGGCCCCCGTACCGACTCCTCATGCTGCTGCCAGGCCCGTAATCTGTCATGGGCCCCTGTACTGCCTCCTCATGCTGCTGCCAGGTCCAGAGTATCTCATGGGTCCCTGTACGGCCTCCCATTGCTGCTGTCTCCATCGCCACACTCTGCCATGTGCCACTTTCAGGTCTCCTCACACTGCTGGTGGGTTCCATTTTGTCATAGGGTGCTGGCAGATTACGGGCCTCCCATTGCTGCTGCCAGGCCCGTAATCTGCCATGGGCCCTCGTACCGACTCCTCATGCTGTTGCCAGGCCCGTAATCTGTCATGGGCCCCTGTACCGCCTCCTCATGCTGCTGCCAGGTCCAGAGTGTCTCATGGGTCCCTGTACGGCCTCCCATTGCTGCTGTCTCCATCGCCACACTCTGCCATGTGCCACTTTCAGGTCTCCTCACACTGCTGGTGGGTTCCATTTTGTCATAGGGTGCTGTATGGCCTCCCATTGCTGCTGCCTCCACTGTGGCTCCACACTCTGGTTTTGGCCCGTGACTGCCCAAATGAGTGAAGTGTGCGGTGATTCTAAGATGCACTCATCTGCATGTCATACTGACTGACAGTATTATTTCTCTTCCCCAGCAGACTCCAAGGGCATTTAAATTAAAGGTACAGTGTTCTGCACTAATATAAAGGCTCTCTGAAGCCTAGAAACACCCTTTTTATAAGTTAAATTCGCAGCGAATATATTCGCCTCGAATCGAATTTATTCCCCGAATTCGCCGAATCAGCCGAATCGAATTTTTCAATACTTCGCTCATCTCTAATCATATCAATTGTGAGCCAATGTGGATCATCTGGAGCTGTCTCAATAACATTCCTATTATGGACAAGAGCACCCCCATGTTCCTTTGTATACACAAAGCTGAAGAAGGTATTTAATAAATTTGCCTTCTCTTTGAACCCAGTCACCCACTCTAGATTATTATGTAAAGGGCCTACATGCTCGGACCGGATCTTTATATTATTAATATATTTGAAGAATTTTTTGGGGTTGGTCCTGCTATCTTTTGCAATCTGTCATTCATTTTCAATTTTTGCCTTTATTTCTTTTTTACATATTCTGTTATATTCTTTGTAATGTTCAAACAATGATAGCATTCTGTCAAGGTCCTACCTTTTCCCAGAGGTTATGCTGCTCCATGTGCTGGCATCCATCTTGGGTTTTCTGTAGAGCATGGTGAGAGTCTTTTATACTTTCAGGCCTCTGCGGTCCATCCCCCAGAGGGGTATGGTTGATCACATTTAAGCCTGTTGTCTGTACTTGCTCTTTGCATTCGTGTCTTGTATGTTCGTGTTGCAGCAAGCTCTGTTCCTACTCTCGTGGCTCTCCTGGAAACTGACTCGGCTTTGACTAGACTATTCTCAGCGTTATCCCTTTATCTGACCTCCCGTTGCTGAACCCGGCTTGTGACCTGTATATTCTTGTCTACCGTTCTGTACTGTCTGTCCCGCTGTTATCGACCCGGCCTGCCCGACTACGCTATTGTCTTATCTGGTTCCTACTAGCTATACGCCATTGGAGGCGGCCATTACCACAGCTGGGGTGACCTGGTGAAGGGCAGCCTGGGGCTTAGACTCCGCGCCCTGAGGGACTCCGGTCTGTGGGTGGTGGTTGTCGTCAGTCAGTGCGTGATCCTGCCATTAAGCCTGCCTTTTTATAATTAATAAAAGCTCTTTTCTTATTATATTTACCTTTTTTTAACTTTGCCCGTAAGCCACATAGGTCAGATTTTAAGCCTTTTAAGCCTGTTGCCCATGGGAGTACATTTTGCAGTAGTGTGTTTACCTACAGTCTTTTTGAAGAACTCCCATTTCTGTGTTGTGTTCATTGGTGTCAATAATACCTCCCAGTCTAAGTCTTGGAGCGCAGCTCTTGGAAAATTAGCTCTCTTAAAATTGAGCATTTTTATTTTTCCCGTATTTGCTTGCTGTTTACAGATAACAATAAATGAAATCATGTTATGGTCACTGCTACCCAGTGTTCTATTATATGGACATTTGTAATAAGCTCTGCATGGTTTGAGATTACCAGGTCCAGCAGAGCAACATTCCTAGCTGGGGCCTATGAACTGTACCATAAAATTGTCCTGTAATAGGTTTAAAAATGTTTGTCCTTTAATTGTTCCTGCAATACCATTACTACAGTCAATTTTCAGGTAGTTAAAATCCCCCATTATTATCACTGTCTCAGCCCTTGCAGTCCTTTCAAACTGTGCAAGGAGCTGAGTCTCCACTTCCTCATTAACACTGGGAGGGCTATAATAAACTCCAATGAATACCTTTGTAGTACGCACCCCCATTTGCAGTTCCACCCATAATGCTTCAGCCTCATCACACTCTCCATAAACTAGGTCCTCTTTCACACTTGCTCTGAAAAAACATGTCGCCTTGTCCAGTTTAGAAAAGGGGGCTGCACGCCTCCCCCCCCCCACACCCTTCCCTGGCACCCCAGGCTGGTTAATGTCACTTTTAAAGGACTACATTGTGTGGTTCTGTATTTTCACATGCTGCTTTGAAATGACATATTATGCTGATATTAACTAATCTTAAAACTGCTCCCACCCACTTTAAACCTATACTAACTACCCTGTGACAGAAGGATGAATATACTTACCTATTCTCAGGCCACTCTCGCCAGTCACAAGATCTCTCCTGCATACCCAGAACTCAGGGTTTGCTGACTTCCTGCTGGGTTTACTTAACTTCTGGCAAACTGAACTTTGCTCAGTTTGCTCATTCTTGGTAGCAACATAAGCTAGAAAACCATACATCGTATTTCCAAGAATTTTACATTTTAACAATGAAACAACACAATTGTACCAATTTTATTTGTGATTATCTACCCACATTTCAAATGCCATTCATTTTATTAATGGTAATCATTATATTTCGCAATTCTTATTGGTTAAAAATAATGAATTAAGAGTGTTTATAATAAAAAAGTAACACAAATATTTTGCAATGACAAAAGGTTTTTAGACTTGGATTGTAAAAAATAGTGTTGCTAGCTAGATGAAACGTACAGTAGGTATTACTTTATATGCATTTGACTAAGCATGAAAAAGTCTTCTTTCAGTATTGCAGCATACAGGAAAAACTTTGTGTAATTGATAAAACAAAGTCAAACCAATGTATCTTGCTGATGCTGATGATCTAGCTTTTGCTGATGATCTGCTGTTTTATGTGGGGAATCCCAGGATAACACTCCCAAACCTAATGAAGCTGCTGAAGGAATACGGAGAATTATCAAATTTAAAAATTAATCCAACAAAAACGGAGATCTTAAACATAAATATCCCAAAGAGTGAACAAGAGAAAATACAAGAAGAATTTCCCTTTATTTGGAAAGAAAGAGATATAAAATACTTAGGAGTAAGGCTTAGCGCGTCGTATAACACCTTGTATAAGCTAAACTATATTTCATTACTAAATGGAGTAAAGGGGGAATTAAATGCATTAGAGAGAGGAACTCCATCGTGGTTAGGACGTATAAACCTGGTAAAAATGATAATCGTACCAAAAATTTTATACAGATTCCAAATGATACCAATTAAACTCCCGGAAGCTTTTTTTAAAGTAATAAAAAGAATGATAACGGGATATATTTGGAGGAAGAAAAAACCGAGGGTGTCCCACGAAATATTAAGTAGAGATAAAAAGAAGGGAGGTTTGGGAGTTCCAGATATAAAGAGATATTATAAAGCAGTAATATTAGGGAGAATTTTTGATTGGACGTTTAATTCAGAGGGGAAGAGTTCGGTAAAAATTGAGAATACACTTAGTGGAACTAATTTGAATAGAATAATATGGATACCGACACAATATAGAGGATTAAGGGAGGATTTAAGTTTGTACACTGTAAATGTATTAAGGGAATGGGATAAAATACACAAAAATATGAAATGGGAATTTAATTCTATACTTATGCCACTAAGAAACACAGAATTTTTTACACCAGGTAGAGAAGAGATAACAGGTAGATGGTTTATAAAGGAGGATGTCCAACTCAGAGATATAATGGGGGATGGGAAATTGAAGACCTTTAAAGAGTTGGAAAAGGAAAAGGGAAACATCTTCACTAGGTTAGATGAGTGGCGTTATTATCATTTAAAATGTTTTTGGGGAAATCTCCCAAAACCCCTGAGATCCAAAAAGGATTGGAATTTGTTTGAAAGGTTGTTAGATGCACGGGGTGGTGGGAAACACGGAATAGCTAAAGTATATGGAATTCTCACAGATCTGTACACAAACACTAAACCATTGCACATTGTGAATTGGGAAAGAGATATGGGGGTGGTATTAGATGAAGGAAAACAGAAAAAAAATAAATAGATTAGTTCACGGAAATGTAAGCTTGAGGGATGTGGAATTAAATTATAAATGTTTGACAAGATGGCACATTGTTCCGAGTGTGGAGGGTAAGATAAGTGCGGAGAAATCACTGCGGTGTTGGCGAGAGTGTGGGGAAGTGGGGACAGTTTATTACATTTGGTGGGAATGTCCAAAGATTCAAATATTCTGGAAAAAAATGATATACTTAATAGAGAACATCATTGAAATGAACATCGGGTTAGATCCTGGGATGTGCCTGTTACACAGTTCAGAGATATCAGTTAGTAAATATAAGAAATTAGGTTTGGGGTATTACTTGAACGCAGCAAAAAGCCTGATCCCTAAGTATTGGAAGAAAAAAGAAATACCGAAAGAGGAGGAGTGGATAGAGAGAGTAAACTGGACTAAGGAGAGGGAGAAGACATATTATATTCAGGAAGATAAGATGGAATTATATCTCGCGAAATGGGAAAAATGGGAAAATTTTGTAACAAGTATGAGAAAGTGATAAGTAGAACGTCATAGAGAAACAACTGGGAAGGATATGCTTGCTTTGGATACAAGACAAGGAAATGCAGAGTGGAGGGGGGGGGTTAAGGTTTTAAGAGGGGGGTAAAGGAAGAAATAAGAAATAATTGTATATTTATGATGTTTGAGATGAAATTGTCTATTTTTATCTTTCTATTGTTATTTCTGTGAAAATGATCAATAAATATTTAAATTAAAAAAAACCAAAAAAAAAAAACCAAAAAAAAAAAACCAATGTATCTTACTTGACTCTTCTGCATTTGACATTTGTTCATTTGTGGAAAAAGCATTTTTCTAAATCAAGAGATGTATTCTGGGAAGTATTATGAGTACATTTTTGACATAACACTGTACTGTTTATTTTGTGATTAAAGAAATTGTTTCCCGCTTGGATTTGTTCCATCAAACTTGTCCAGTAGACCACAAGAAGATGTGCTTTTGAATATCTTGGTCATTTGACAAGCATGTCTGAGAATGTGAGACGCAGCATTACCAGCATTGCTGAAGCATACTTTATATATAATTATGTATCAGGAGACTGCTTGAACTTGTTAAAACTTTGAATAGGGAAAATGAAGAAAGCTGCAAGACAATAGTTTGAAAAACTATCTACCTGATATTGTTACATTTATCTTTTGTCACTTATTTATGTCCAAACCCTACAAATAATTGTGACCGTAAATGTGGTGACTGGATTTTTTTTTCTTTTTTTTTTTTCATCTGGTGATTCTGCCTGTGAGACATTTACTTTCCGTGGATCACAATGCTTGCTCATAGAAGCAGGGTTGTGTTCTTAGAAACATAGAAGAGTGACAGTAGAAAAAAGACCAAGTGGTCCATTGAGTCTGTCCCATTTTTTATTCATTTATTTATTTGTTTGTTTTTTACATTTTTCTTTTAGTCTGAGTATATCTCCATGTTTGTCCCACGCATGTTTGAATCCACTTACTGTTGACTGACTCACTACCGCTTATGTAAGTCTCTTCCAAACATCGACTACTCTTTCAATAAAATAATGCTTTCCTGGATTAGTTTTGAACTTTCCTCCTTCTAATTTGAGGTCATGTCTCCATGTTCTTGATCTTGACCTCATACTGAAAAATACTGCCCTCATGAACCTTATTCACACCCTTGATGTATTTGAAGGTTTCAGTCATTGCTCCCCTTTCCTTTCTTTCCTCACGATTGTACATAGTTAGTTTCTGTAGTCTTTCCTTATATGTTTTATCCCTCAGACCTTTCACCATAGATAAACTATGCCTAAAACAAAGATTTCTCAGAAACCCCCCAAAAATGCTATACTGTAAATAATGTGCCAGCCAGCTACAGCTTTATTAACACCGCAGCACACTTTTTGGTACATGAAAGAAATGAATAAGGCCTATAGCAATGCTCATGCAAGCACTGCATTTGCCTTCAAAAGGGTTCCATGCATCCCGATACAGGCAGTCCAATGGATGCCAATTAGGATGCAGCAGCTGCACAAGCACAGCCACTGCTCCCAGTTTGACAGCCATGTGTGTGCATGGCACTGAATGCAGTTAGTTTGCTATCAGGGATACGCACCCACACAACTTTCAAATTGGGAGCTGCGTCTATATCTTTGCAGCTGCTACATCCCAATAGACATGAATGGGACTTTCTGTGCGAGTATTGTTCTTACAATCAACTTTATAAACTATTGCCAGCAATGAAATGATGGCACTTCTTCCTGAGTGTCCTCAGTGCCCAAAACCTGCTTTTCTGTAATACAATGATCAACTTTTGCCAGAAAAGTTGAAATCTCTCACCTGCTATTGCTTCCTTTTAGTCACATTGATGAGCCAATGAGGTCACATCTCTACTTTTCCTGCAGTAGGTGTGAATCTCAAATTAGAGTGCCCTAAGTGTCAGACTTATGAGTCCTGAGGTGCCTGGAAAAAGGTGTGAATGTACATGGTAATGGGGTGACATTGAATACATATTTTAGTGTATTGCTATAAACTGTTAAAGCTCTAATTCTTTCTTTTCTTCTCTTTTTTAATACTTGTAAGTAGGGGTTATCACCCCTTATAGTAAGGTTCCACTTCTGAGTGTAGCGTAATGTAACCCTTTATAAGCTAGTATGAGTGAAGTCCTAGGCAGAAGGAGGATGAGAACAGGCCACTAATATATTATGTAAGTCTGTAGCCTGGGAAGGAGAGAACACTTTGGGAGACTCGGGATGAGAATCAGGATGAGGGCCTACATAAGGTGAATGAACAGTGGAGAGGTGGGAAAGATGGCTGGACTTTCTGAGTTCAAGATTTACTGCACTGATATACAGTATACTGTACTGCTAGTCTGACGTGGTGGAGTTGAAGAAGCTGCTGTACAAAGTTGTGGACCTGTTAGATAAAGTTGTGGACCTGTTGTTGAAAAGTAAAAGAAAATATATTAAAAGGTTGGACATTACTTTATTCCTGAAGAAAGGCCTCAGGCCAGAAGAATGTGAGTAACAATATGGTTGAATTTCTCCGCTAACAAACTATACCAGGAAAGGCTTGTAACAAAGTTTGAGATGTCAGTTCAGTACATAGGATAGGTTTTTGCCAGGATCAACAGGATTTTTTTTTCTGTACTAGCATAAAATACGATTACCTGAAAAAGAACACAAATGCAGCCACCAAATCTAAAGACTGGTGTGTTGCAATACTGTATATACAGCTAGATGCAATATTCATTTTTGTTTTGGGGTTTTTATATACTGTACAATAAGGTCCAGCTCATACCAGATGCAGTCCAGTGTTTTTTTTTCAGCAGAAAAAAAGCATGCACAGTGTTTTCCATGTATTTCAATGGCCTTGTTCACACCAGTGCAGTCAGTTCAGGTGCAGAAAAAAAGTAGAACATGCTGCATTTTTTCTGCACAGAACTGAACTGGAACACAGCAAAATGTATAAAAAAGGCACCATGAAGTGTGGTGTGAACTATAAGCAAAAACGCACCTGGAACACATCTGAAGTGTGTTTTTGTGGTGTAAACTGGCCCTAAAGCAGAACTATACACTTAGTGGCACATGCAGTTTGTGAGGAGGAAGGTAAGAATACCTTAATGCAGAATAGATATGGTATGCAATACAACCTTCCTTCTCACAAATTGTATATTTTTTTATAAATCTTAAAATCTAAACTAAACCTGGAGCAAGTAAAAAAATGATGTTTATTTTCACAAATGCATTCTATTAAGGGTTGTAAAGCCTGTGATGTCCTTATTGTTAAAGGAAGCCCGTACTGAGATACAGTAAATATGTTGGCTGCCATTACTAGCCCCATTCTGAAAATATTAATCACCCAGCTGTCTCCAATTACAGAAATACTGTATATGAATTGCTGACCCAAAATAATCTTGTAAAAAACAAAGGCAGGTTACAGATCTGCATAACTATATCAGGTCAATGACTATGAAAGTATAAAACCCATGGGATCAGTAGGACATCTAGCAACTAACATTTTTCAGAAGGAGAGGTTAACAATAGCAGCCTACATTTTTATCTCAGCACACGTTTCCTTTAATTTTGAATACAATTTCCTGGCATGAGAGAATACTATGCTTCCACTGATGTCCTGAAAATTCTAGTTGACTTCTTCTTCTGGAGTCGGAACAAGCATATGGGAAATACAAGTCAGAATTCCTTAGCTTTAGTTTTTTTTGTCTTTTCAATTCTTTGGGTTTTTTTGTGCATTTGCTAGTTATTTAATATGCAGTCTCTTTGATTTTTTTCCTACTTTTTTCCCCACTGTTTTTCTCTTTCTGTACAATTAAATAAATAAAAATTAAAATAGTGGGGTACAAGAGCCCATCCAAAATAGCTGAAATGAGCCTTAGAAACCATCATAAACTACCCTTACTTTGCATTCCCCATTGATACCAATGCATTTAATTAAAATAGTGAGAATTTTGATGACATTTCCTGATTTTCACAGAGATTTCAGGAAAATTGAAAGTGCTATTATCTGTACTACATGCAATATGAAACATGTTTAACACACAAAACTGGAAGTTTGCGGGGTCTATTTATAAAGCAGTTAACTTGACATTTACCGTATTTTACGGCGTATAAGACAACTTTTTGACCCTTGAAAATCTTCTCAAAAGTCGGGGGGTCGTCTTATATGCCGGTATACGTCAGGGCGGCACTTTTTTGGGGGGGGCGCGGTGCCGCCACCATCCCCCCCTTCCGACGGAAGGGACACTAAGTACAGGGGTGGGTAGAGGGCTGCTGTCTCTTACCTGGCTCCCACGACGATCCAGTCCAGGAAGCGCTGCTCCTTCAGTCACTCCGGCCATTCCCTCACTCCTGCCGCTTGGCTCCACCTCCTCACCGGTGATTGGCCACCAGAACTGTAGCTCAGGAAAGGCACACAGGCGGCCAATCACGGGCGAGGAGGCAGAGCCGAGCGGACCTGCGAAAATCGAGTGAGGGAGAAGCCGGTAAGTGTGCAGTGCAGAGGTGCTGCTGCAACCACATATGCTGGCTGCAGCAGTACCATACTGGAACAGGAGTCAGCAAGTGTCATTGGTGTCAGAGGGAGGAATAGTGCCCCATCATTGGTGTCACTGATACTAAGATGGGGCATTATTCCTCCCACTGACACCAATGATGGGGCACTATTCCTCCCACTGACACCAATGATGGTGCACTATTCCTCCCACTGACACCAACGATGGGGCACTATTCCTCCCACTGACACCAACAATGGGGCACTAGTCCTCCCCCCACTGACACCAACTATGGGGCACTATTCCTCTCCCCACTGACGGGGTACTATTCCTCCCACTGACACCAATGTTGGGAAACTATTCCTCCCAATGACACCAATGATAGGGCGCTATTCCTCCCACTGACACCAATGATGGGGCGCTATTCCACCCACTGACACCGATGATGGGGTGCTATTCCTCCCACTGACACCAATGATGGGGCACGATTCTTCCCACTGACACCAATGATGGGGTGCTATTCCTCCCACTGACACCAATGATGGGGCACTATTCCTCCCACTGACACCAATGATGGGGCGCTATTCCTCCCACAGACACCAATTATGGGGTGCTATTCCTCCCACTGACACCAATGATGGGGCACGATTCGTTGCTCTGACACCAATGATGGGGCACGATTCCTCCCACTGACACCAATGATGGGGCGCTATTCCTCCCACAGACACCAATTATGGGGTGCTATTCCTCCCACTGACACCAATGATGGGGCACGATTCGTTGCTCTGACACCAATGATGGGGCACGATTCCTCCCACTGACCCCAATGATGGGGCGCTATTCCTCCCACGGACACCAATAATGGGGTGCTATTCCTCCTACTGACACCAATGATGGGGCACAATTCTTCGCTCTGACACTAATAATGGGGCATGATTCCTCGCTCTAACACCAATGATGGGGCACTATTCCTCCCACTGACACCAATGATGGGGCACTATTCCTCCCACTGACACCAATGATGGGGCACTATTCCTCACACTGACACCAATGATGGGGCACTATTCCTCCCACTGACACTAATGATGGGGCACTATTCCTCCCACTGACACTAATGATGGGACACTATTGCTCACAGACTGACACTAATGATGGGGCACCATCATTGGAGTCAATGGGAGGAATAGTGCCTCATCATTGGTGTCAGTGGGAGGAATAGTGCCCCATCATTGGTATCAGGGGGAGGAATAGTGCCCCATCATTCTTGTCAGTGGGAGGAATAGTGCCCCCTCATTGGTGTCAGAGCGAGGAATCGTGCCCCATCATTGGTGTCAGAGTGCGGAATCGTGCCCCATCATTGGAATACCATACCATATTGAAATCAAATCTGATGTTTTTTAATTTTTATTTGGTGTGCATTGGAAGAGGGGTAGTCTTATACGGCGAGTATAGCCCAAACCCTATATTTTAACAGAAAAAAAGTAGGGAGTCGTCTTATACGCCGGAAAATACGGTACCCAAAATTGCAGGTAACTCTTCCTGTTGAATGTGTTTTAAATGACAGTGATTGATTCACCATAAGTGACTACTTGGTGAAAGTCACCTTTATTAATTTGTGCCCCAAAATATACAAGTCATTCCAATAGTTGCATACAGCTTTAAATATATTACACATTTGCTAAACTGAGAACTTTAAAGCTGAACATAATAGATTGTAATAAAAAAAAGTGAGACAAAGAAACGGGAAATTTTGTAAAAAAAACAGCAACATTTCAAGATCAATGCTGCTAATTAATATATATTCTTTGTAAAGTATGCCCAATTCACAGACCCTTCAACATGACCCTCTTCATAAAATGCACAATACTCTGCTTTTGATCTTCTCTCAGGTTTTCTGATTAAACTGAAATTAGTGTGTATTTTCAGAAAGTTCACATTCTGTACAAAACGAATAAGGAGAGTTTCTGCTCTCTACAACTGTAAAATTCCCACTCACCTGCAACTTTTCAATAATGTCAAAATTAAATCTTGATATAAACACTGAAATAATATTACAGGCTGCACTATTAATCATAGAGTACACCCAGATTAATACCAGAAAACATGAACCCCCTGTGTTTCAATGTGCTAACAAATAAGAAAAAATAAATCAATAAACAAATCATAAATCACAGTGTGCAAACTATAGCCAAACTAATTTTTATTTAAAGAAGGTAGCAAGGAATTACTTTAGACTGTACCACATTGTATCAAGTATATACTATACTATATACTTAAATCTTGATATAATCTATAATCTTGAAATCACGCAAGGTGTATGCATTTGTTGGGGAGCGAGGCGCGAGCTGAGGAGTACTGAGAATTGAAAACTCTGGTTTCAAGATTTTACCAAGAAGATTACGAGGGAACCTATTCAGCTTACAATCGGTCGTAGCGTAAGGAGGAGCCAATATGCCCTGACGTCACGCCACTGGCGCCTCGTGAAGGTCCGGCAGCCATCTTAGTTCTTGGACGGTTAGTCCTATCTATATATCTTGTATACCGATGCATCGTTTTTATCAATTTTAAATGGATATTCTTTGGAAATAAATACCTTTAATTATACTACACTATGGGCACTTTTTGTTTGGCTCCCCTGTGGAACGATTGATTTCCAGAGCCCATCAAAGATTATGATCCATCCCAGTATCCAGAGAAGGGAGTCCCTGTAAACTCAGGCTGCAACACCCATCTATCCCTTAAATGGGACCTCTGGTTGATTGGATTGTCGTATAACCCAGGAGTATTTGCTGTGCTGCCAGCCACCCAGAGGGAGGATAATCCTTTACCCGGCTTACCTTGCTTCCCTTAAGAGGAACTCTAAATATATTTATATGCCCATTTCCATTGTGCATCTGGTGAGTGCGTAATTTTACTACACCTACAAGCACAAGCACTGAAGCATCATTGCAGTTGGTACTTTAAGCACAGATTGTCACCTTATGAACTTTTATCATTTATTATATTTTATTCATTATATTGGAATTACATATTATATTGGGTCACACAAATGGACACTCTTATGATTGTTTAGCACTGCACTTGGATTTATTGTGGTGTAAAGCATGCTGCCACTGGACTCTAGAGCTGTGGAGACGTGTTCTCTGGAGTGAGGAATCACGCTTCTTTGTCTGGCATTCCGATGGATGAGTCTGGGTTTGGCAGTTTCCAGAACAGTACTTGCCTGATTGCATTGTGCCAAGTGTAAAGTTTGGTGGAGGGGGGATTATGGTGTGGGTTTTTTTTCAGGGGTTGGGCTTGGACCCTTAGTTCCAGTGAAAGGAACTTTTAAGGGGTCAGCATACCAAAACATTTTGGGCAATTTAATGCTCCCAACTTTGTGGGAACAGTTTGGGGATGGCCCCTTCCTGTTCCAACATGACTGCACACCAGTGCACAAAGCAAGATCCATAAAGACATGGATAAGCAAGTTTGGGGTGGAGGAACTTGACTGGTTCCTCGACCCCGCTATCACAGTTCCACCCTTCACTCTTCACATAGCTGTTTCCATTCTATCTCACCATCCAGACTACAATCACTGATGTGGGATGAACTGGGAGGGGCAGGGTAGAATGGAAGAAGTGGGAGGAGTCAAGAGAGGAATGAACTGGAAATAACATGACCAAAGATGTGGAGGGAGTGAAGGATCGGGGGGAAGAATTGTCTCTCCATTGTAAAATTAGGATTGTGGGAAAAGGGGCGGAGAACCAACTGTCTGATCCTAGACTTTGACTCCTCCCACTCATCAACTAATGAATCAGCCAGTCCTTCACATAATATATATGGTGGCTCAAATATTGTGTTCCCACCCCTTCTCTTTTAAGAGCTCAAAGCGCATGCACCGAGGGGAGAGGAAACTGCCGTCACCATGACAACTGAGAACAACAACTTCCTCCACACATTCTGACATCCTCCGTGACCCTGACCAAAGAACCAACAGGTCACCCGACCAACCTACCGCCCTCCCTCCACCAACAGACTGACTGACCTACCATCCTCCCCCCACCTGCAGAGGAAGGGTGCAAGTAGCTGGTCTTGCCTAGCTTACAAAATAGTCTAGCACCAGCCCTGGTCCCTGCCCTCAGTCAGCTTACGAGCTAAGGTCCCTATTTCACATACTATGGCCAGTTTAGACAGTAGCCACATCTACCTACCTGTATGTCTTTGGAATGTGGAATGAGACTGGAGTACCCAGCAGAAACCAACACAAGCACAGGGAAGCACAGGTGGAGTCTCGTTTAAGATTCAGTAGGACCCCAGTACTACAGGGTAGAAATGCTTACCACTAAGTCACTGTGCTGTCATAAAATATTTTCTTAAATTAAACTTGATAATGTATTTCTTATGTCAATAAAAACATGTCAGTGGCCTCCACCTGTAAAACCATTCCTGTTTTGGGGGTCGTCTCATTGTTGCCCATCTAGTTGCCAACCTGTTGTTAATTTCATTAACACAAAAGCAGATGAAACTGATTAACAGCCCCCTCTGCTACTTAACTGACCAGATCCATATCCCAAGAGTTTAATTGACTTGATGCTATACTCTGATTAACCAGTTGCCGCCCGGCCTATAGCCAGATGGCGGCCGGGCGAATAGTTCATCTGTCCAGGTGGACGCCACATGGCGCCCTGTCCAGAGCGGGCAGTGTGCATGCCCGCAGGACTGTGCTGTGGTGCGATCTGTCACTGGCCGTGTACTTCAGACACGGTCGATGACAGATCTGTGTACTGGCCCCATTGCCAATACCATGTGACCTGCTGTGACCAATCACAGCAGGTCACATGACAGTTGTATACAATGGATGGCTTCCTTTCATGCCATCCATTGTATACAAGTGTGTCTAGATGTGAATGGTCAGAGCGATCACATGCCCAGCTGTATCATGTCATTAGCCGTGGCCAAATCACAGCTAATCACAAAGAAAACCCTGAATGAATCGATTTCATTCAGGTAAATGCTTGCTTATAGCAAAGTACTTCTTTGCTATAAGCAAATTGTATAAAAAAAAAATACTGATCACTTCCCCAAAGTAGTACAATGTTACTATGGTAATATTATACTACTTTGGTCATAGTGAAATATGAAAAAAAACCTTAAAAAAAGAGAAAACAATGTATTAAAAAATTAAAAATTGAAAAAAAAATATAAAATTTTTTTTTTGTACTCTCACCAATCAGTGTCTCTGATCACCGCCATGCAAGTTATATGCTGATGCTGTACTGTACTGGTGACAGTATGTAAAAAAAATAGTGAAAATCATTTTTTTAATTTCTTCATTTTCTGAAAAATTATGACAAACATTACAACTTCAAAAAACTCGCCATGCCTGGTATGAAATAAGTCTGACTGTCTACTTTGCAAAAAGGGGTCATTTGGGGGATATCTGTACTGTTCAGACATTCTTGAACCTCAATAAATTAGATTGGCTGTCAGTACTTCAGGATTGATCAATTTTCAGATATTTCCCATAGTTTGTGAACTCTATAACTTTCCTGCAGACTAAATAATAAATACTAATTTGGGTTATTTTCACCAAAGAAATGTAGCAGAAGACATCTTGGCCTAAATTTATGAAGAACAATTATTTATTTGCAAACTTTTATAACAGAAACAAAGAAAGACATGGTTTTGATTTCACAATTTTCGGTCTTTTTTTGTTAATTTAGCAAAAAATAAAAACGCCAGTGGTGATTAAATACCACCAAAAGAAAGCTCTAATTGTGTGAAGAAAATGATAAAATTTTAGTTTGGGTACAAATGTTGTATGATTGCGCAATTGTCATTCAAAGTGTGAGAGCGCTGAAACCTGAAAATTGGCCTGGGCAAGAAGGGGGTAAAAGTGCCCATATTGAAGTGGTTAAAAAGTGTTCCTTTAAGCAGTGTAATAATATTACTAGTGTTGATACTGGAGTGTACATAGTATCACAGAATCTACAAGCATGTTCCCTCCACCCATAGTGTGGGAAAAGGTCCCAGACATCCAATTGGCCCAATGGCCCAAAAAAATATACAATGCAACTGACATTACTGTAGTCCTCCCTGCACTGTGGATGGAGGGACCATGTTTGTAGCTTCTGTGATACTATGTACACTCCTGTATCAACACTAGTACTATTATTGTTTTTATTATATTATGACATCCCTATATTGTTTGACAATTGTCCCCTTTACCCGTGGAATACATTTGGCAGTATGTTACACAATACCACCATGGCCCTGGTTGCAATGCTAGGGCTACACCCATGAGCTCGTTGCCTCGGAGAGCGAGGGGGGTGGAGTGACTACTTTTGATCTGTGGCCTTATATAGGTTGGCAAAACACCAATTTGGTTAAGCTCTGAAGAAGGGAATTTCGGCTACCAAAACGCATCAGTTTTTCTACCAGATGATTCTGGAATAGGACCCCACATCTTTAGACTGAAGTGTTATATACCTGTATTCATATTCTATTTGTGAATATCAACTTTTCTTTTAATAATAATAAACTTTTAATAGGGTAATACACGAGGAGTGTGCACCCTCTTGTGTTTCTTACAGATGAAGCATTGCAAGGCAACAAATACAATTTGTGTATTTATTTAGAAAATATGACTCCCCCCATTTCCATATATAATTACCAACTATGCATAGGTACATCATTTTCTAAACAATAAAAATAATATTAACATCAAGCTTATCTATTTTAAATATAGATAAAAATTACATCCAATTGTTATAAATTTTAGGGGGGAACCCCATACAAAAAGAAAACAAAGAACAAAAAGGAGGGCCCCTAAAAATATACCAACACCCTTATCCAGTCATATTGCCCCTCCCATGTGAATGAGTGACGGGTATATAGTAGCCCTACTAATTCTCTCAAAAAATGAAAGTAAACAAACACACACACACACAATTGTTGACCTGTATTAATATGAAAAGTCTCATGATATAAATCCATCATCAATCAAATCATCCTGTGATTCAGATCAATGTCAATCGCCAAGAAAGAAAAATACAGACTGCAGACACTATCTACTCCAGTCACTCACTTACCACTGAATGATATCTCCTAGTCCCGTGTGTGTGTGTGTGTGTGTGTGTGTGTGTGTAGGGGGGGGATTCTTCCAGGTCATGCCATTGACCAAATATGGACCATATTTGGTTGGTAATGCCAGAGCTGTCCCTCCCTCATTTTACAATTCACAGCCAGTAAATCAATAGAGTCGGGGACATCACTGGTTGCAAAGGGTGGTGCCGGTAACCCACTGTTTGCTTAACACCCAGAACAGCAAGCTGTCATATACAGTATAGTAGTGGTAGAAATACCTCTACTATATGAGATGTTCGGCTCCTGCCAAATGAGTAAACAGTCCAGCATGCAGATGAACATTCAAACAGGCAATGCTTGGTTTGAACCTGTGTTTGGACCAAACCTTAAGCTCATCTTATTGTGGGTTATGTTAAGGGATCTATTTAGCACCCACGACCAACTTTAGCCTCATAATGTAATTTTTCATGCATATATATAATGGAGCTTTTGGAATTCTAACTTTAGCAATGGTAACTAAAGCTGGCCAGGCTGACCCTGTTGCCAAAAGGAAATGATGCCAGATGGAAATTTTTCAGCCAAATGGTGATGCATCCAATCAGATGCAGACTCTGATGATGCTGGCTGTCAGAATACATTATCCACAGCATGATATTCAGCCATCCATGCGACATAATATGGCTGGAGGAATCCATTCAATTTTTGTATTGTTCAGCCTGCAGGTTAAGGGTAAACAAAAAAAATCTGACTGTATATCACCAGCTTAAGAGGAAAACATTTCAAGTAATGGGCATCTGTGATAATGTAGCGTTTGTACAGCTGTTCTGGTCAATAGTCATTGCATCCCAGTAATGTTTTTCGAAAATGTTTTTTAATTATTTCCTAATGGGCATATATTTTCTCCTCCACAGGTGAATGGATACAGATAATAATGTGTCATATTCAATTTGTACATTTGATCGTTTTTCATTAGCATTCTTTGAGAAACTACTCATATGTCTTTAGAAAACAGAACAAGCTTATAATGAATATATAATTTTCTTTTTTAGTTGCACAGACATTAACTATTCAATTTGGCATATCAGCCTTCTTGCAGTCACCAAGGATTGGATTAGGAAGTATTAGTGAGAGCATCACAAATTATTTTCACAAAGACATTAATTCAGATTTCCAATGCATACCATATCATACCTTTTCTAGGTCATTAAAAATTACGTTTACATATAAAGTTTAGTATGCTGCTCAAAATGCTGAAGAAAATTGACTAATTAAAAAGCAATTTAAAGAAATTGCTGAAACAAGAAAGTGCACTGGAAAGAATATCAATACAAAACATTATTATCTTAAGATTCAAGTTTAATCTACTTATATTTTGCCTTCTTTGGTTCCGTCATCCATCAATATACTATTTTGTTTTTTTTTAACCACCATTTTCATAAAATAGATTATTTTATGCAGATTTATGTCATCGCAAGGTATCTGAGCTTCTCTATACAATGCGGACAGATCAGCATCCTGCCTCAGTATACCTCTCAATCAGACCACCTCAGGTAATGCCCTCATGTGAGAAGCTCCATGGTTGAATGAATTGAAATCCAATGAATGAAAGAGGCAGGCAGGGACAGATAGGCTGGGGAGGAAATGGCTAGGTGATGTTTGAGGTTCTCAAGCCAGGAAATGAGGTAAGATCTATCTGACTTGCTGCAGCTTCTAATGCACACTGTAGGAAACACAAAGTGTGCAGTGAAATCAGAGCAGGACTTTCAGTACATGGAGGGAGCCTGAACAAATGTGCAAAACTGAAGGTTAGACCAGAGATCAGCTTTAACAGGAAAGGAGGCAATTTAAAGGACCACAAGTACAACTGCAATAGCATCCTTAATACTAGGTTACAGTTTTAGAATACAGAAGAAAGAAGTACAACCAATAATAAGGACAATGCTATAAAAACAGAATGTGAAACATCATTACAGCAATATATACATTATACTGAGAGTTTGTAAAAAAGCCTAATCTGACATACTAAACTTGTGAAAGATATGCCTCTGGTTCATGAAAAATCATGCTACTTTATTTTTGCTGAAAGCGTGACATACAAATATCTATTATTACTACATTTCAATTGTGAGCACTCGGAGAAAAAGAAGCAGTCTTTGGTTAAATTAAAGTAGATCTTAATTAAACCACTAAACGCTTATAAATTGTTTAACATTTAATGAAATTTAAAAAGGCATATTCAATTTTTAAAAATCTGCAGCTTTCACTAAAATAATGGCTGGTAATTCTACCATGAGGGTCCTTCTCTTACAGGATGACAACACTCTGCCCTGGTCTCCAAATTGCTCTTCTTTATGGTCACTCTGTTATCTTCACTTTCAGTGGTGACTATGTGATGCTAATCCTGCAGCCATGGTCTGTCACCATCAGGAAACTGGTCCTTAGCAATGATGTCAGTGGAGTGAATGCATGTGGACAGACGGTGGCAGAAAAAGGTTGGAGAAGATCAGCAGCACCAAGATGGAAGAAGGATGAAACAAGTAATTTCTAAAAGAAAACACTGTGACTGTTTGTGATATACAGTGTCTTAGGAAACGAAATCCAATTAAAGCTATCTTAAACAGCTCTGAAAGGTTTTACTCCCTTCATGACCAGGCATTTTTTTGCTATTCAGCACTGCTCTACTTTAACTGGTAATTGCTTGCTCATGCAACACTGTACCCAAACAAAATGTATATTATTTTTTTCACACAAATATAGCTTTCCTTTTGTGGTATTTTATCACCACTGTGTTTTTAACTTTTTAGTATATAAACAAAAAAATAAAGAACATTTTGAAAAACAAAACAAAACAATTTTTTGAACTTTCTGCTATAAAACATATCAAATAAAAAAAAGTAAAATCTAACTTATTAATAAATTTAAGCCAAACTATATTCTGGTACATTTTTGGAACAAAAAATCCCAATAAATGTACATTAATTGGTTTGTTATAAGTTATAGCGTTTACAAACTATGGTACATACACTTAATTTTTATTTTTATACTAGTAATGGCAGCGATCAGCGACTTATAGTAGGACTGTGATTGACAGGTGACAGGCAATCTGACACTTATTGACACTGAGTGGGATAACCTGCCACTAAAACAGTGATCAGTGATAATACTATACACTGTGACTGTGCTAATGACATTGGCTGGGAAGGGGTGACGTCTTTGGGTAATCAAGGGGTTAAGCGTGTGCCTAACAAGTGTTAATGTGTGTTTTATTTGCTGCTTTTTACTAAATATCTCTGTGTTCCTTCTCACCGCTTTGCACTGTACAGAGCCCTATGTTAATTGTCAATTTAGGGCTCTGGGCTGTGATTTCACACAGCTGATCAGCAGATTCCAGCCATGAATCATTGGTTGGAACCTGCTGACAAAATCCCACTGTGTCTATTCACAGCGGGAGTCGGCGGGCGGGGGCTTGCATGCCCATACCCGGAAGAGGTACAAAGTCATGCCTGTACTGGCTGCCTGTCCGCAGTACATTGCGGACAGACAGTCCTGAAGTGGTTACAGAATTATACAGTGCTGACATCAGTGCACCACCCCACCCAGCTCCTAGCTAATCCCCCAATAAATAAAATAAATAATCTAAATGCCCTAAATACTTCCCTGAATCTCTGTCCATGTAAGGCACAAGGTCTGGAGTTTTCTTTCTTCTGGACTGCAGAGTGGGAGAGTCCTTCTTTGGATGCTCACATCACTGCCTGGTGAGGGGACAGTTTTTGCTACTCAAGCTGTGGCTGCTTTCTACAGAATACAAAATGTCAGACTTTGCACTCTTTATTTTGAGGTTCCTGGAATATATGTTTTAACTAATTTGAACTGAAAAGTAATTTGGTTAACGGATTGAAAGCTCTGGGAGTTAAGCTTGCCATGCACATGTAGTTTTATTTATTTATTATTTTAATTCAACTTACAGCCTGAACAAAAAATCTAAACTATTACCTCCATCTATGCTAAACAGCAAGAACAGATGAATCTCCTGCTATGGCTATTTTATTCTCACAGCTGGCAATTGGATGCAGGCAGTGTTCAGCCAACAATTTTCTGCTCGGATCCTTCAATTTTTCAATCAAAGATGATAGGCAGAAGGGTGCCAACAGGGCCACCCACAGGGTGAAAGATGCTGCTCTGCCAACTGCCTGACCTACTGCTGATGGCAAACACCGTCTACTGAATGTGATTAATAGTATCACATAAATCTCTGTAGCTAAGAAAAATGTAAACAATACAGGCCTCTGTATTTGATGCTAATAAAGTTACAGTGTTACAGCATGTTTTGTAAGCATGATTTCAGGCAGGCAGGACTTTTAGTCACCCCCCAGGCAAACCAAAAAAAAACAACAACTTGAATTTGGCGTCAAAATAATTATTTAATTGAAAACCATGCACAATAGTAATGGCCAGAGTATTTCATAAACCCAGCCATGGCAATTTTCACACCATAGTTTAGTATTCTATATGGCAACAACTGAAGACAAATTAACAGACATGAAATCTGTTTAAAGCCATGTTCCCAAGTAGTCTATAGGGGATCAGCTTTTAGTTCCTTCAGGAACCTATACATGTGAAATTTGTTTCATTCCAAATCTGAATTCAGACAAATTTCTGGTTATTCGGAGATTTGGATACATCCAAATCTCTGAATGACAATAGTAAAGAATGTATTGTTGAATTTGTTGAACTGAATAGTTTAGTTTTGTTTATTCATTTTATAATGAATTCTGCATATTTGAAACAATTCTAACTTGGATTGGTCTAAAATTGATAGACCGATGTGAGTTCTGTGAGAAGAATAGCTGGTTGTTAAGGAGCAGGCTGGCAAGCTAGCCACTGTGCCCTTAACAACCAATGACTCATCAGCTGTCAGCAAGGTTCCCTGCTGACAGGTGAATGTAAATAAAAGAATTGCCAGCAATTACAAATTCAGGAAAAAAAAATTGCTTCCCCCCCCACCCAAACCAGGTCCTTTGGGTCTCATATGGATTTTAAGGGGAACCCTATGCCAAAATCTTTACAAAATGATGGTAGGTCCCCCCTAAATCCATAACAGACCCTTATCCGACCATGCAGGCCAAGCGAGCGAGCAGCCCCCTTCCTGAACCATACTAGGCCACATGCTTTCAACATGGGGGGTGCTTTTGGGCAGGAGGCCCACCCCAAAGCACCTTGTCCCAATGTTATTGGGGACAAGGTCCTCTTCCCCACAACCTTGGCCTGGTTTAACAAGGGGGCCTCCAGATCCCGCCCCCCCATGTAAGTAAGTATTGGGTTCATAGTACTCCTACTCATTCACCAAAAAAAAAAATCAAAGTAAAAAAAAACATAACAACAGTTTGTGACAAATCCTTAACTTAAAAAAACCTGACCCAAATAAAAAATAAAACGCTGCCCACCACACATGACTATTCCCATCCAGGGACACACAGGAATGTCACCGGGTGACCCCGCCCCAAAGTCTGCTTCTCATTGGGCAAGTGTCATTATGGGCCATGATCACCTGGTGATGTCACTGGGTAACCCCTCCCCCATGTTTGTATGTCATTTGTGAATGGCACAATACCAATGAGATGTAGACATGGGGGCAGGGTCACCAAATCACTGAGTAACGCCTGCCCCTATATTTACGTGTCAGATGGCTGTAATGGATGGGAACAGCCATGTTCAGTAAGCGGATGGTTTTTTTTTCGTTGGGATGGTGTTCACAAAGGTCAACACATCTTTACATCATTTCAGTTGTAATCGATTGAAGAAAAAGGTACCATTTATGTTGTTAATAATAGGTGAAATGTCGACAATTGTGGGAACATTTTTGATACAATAATGGCATTATCACATGGCCAGCTTTGGGGATTGATTTACTAAAACTGGAGAGTGCAAAATCTGGTGCAGCTGTTCATGGTAGCCAATCATCTAGCTTCAGCTTATTCAATTTAACTTTGACAAAAAAAATGTGAAGCTTAGTTGTTTCCCTAGAGTTACACCAGATTTTGCGGTCTTCAGTTTTAATAAATCAACCCCCAAAGTCACTAAATGCCTACATCTCAGATCAATCGCTAAACATCATCTTTCATCAACATTATCTAATTTGATTTAGTAGCTTATTCCCTTACCAGTTGCTAATATCTATCCTTTTAAAAAAAGAATAAGGAATTGTGATCAGAGATGTCCATAACTACCTCTCCAACACCAGTAATGGGATATGTTTACTTGTTAAACATTTTGTTTGATTTATTTAAAAAAAAATGATAGGTGGTTGTCACTCTGTAATGCCATGTATCATTCATTATGTTGATATACTGTATATTGACATTGTACATTGTACCATCTAAAACAAAAATTCAATAAAAATTATTTAAAAATACAATTTACTGTATGTCTGCAGGCTGTTTCTAAATCATCAAAGCTATTTGATATCCACAAAAATATTTTTTTCAACAAATAGATACTAAATGTTTCAGTACAGCTGTAATGTAATTGCTACATTTTCTGTTCAGGTTCAAACATTTTGTCATGAATTAGATGTTTGTCTCAATGCAGGAATCCATTATCTGTTTAAACTCTAACATGTTGGTCAGAGTAGTGTGCATTGCAGTAATGGCAGGCATGAATGATTTTTGGCTTTTTTAATTGTGGGTTTCTGTTGCTCACCTAGCACTGCTATATTTATAATTGCTTATGTTTGCTTTAACCACTTGCCATCCGGAAGATTTACCCCCTTTCCTGACCAAGCCAATGTTTGCTATTTGGCGCTGCGCTATTTCAACTAATAATTGTGCTGGCATGCAATGCTTTACCCAAACAAAATTTATGTCCTTTTTTTCACACAAATAGAGCTTTCTTTTGATGGTATTTGATTACCACTGGGTTTTTAATTTTTGCGCTATAAACAAAAAAAGGCTGAAAATTTTGAAAAAAAAACATTTTTTACTTTCGGTTATAAAAAATATATAGTAAATAGAGATGAGCGAATTTCTCAAAAATTCGATTCGGCTGATTCGGCGAATTCCAGTGTGAAATTCGATTCGATGCGAATTTCTTCGCTACGAAGATGACTTATAAAAAGGGTTTCTAGGCTTCAGAGAGCCTTTAAATTAGTGCAGAACACTGTACCTTTAATTTAAATGCCCTTGGAGATGAGGAAAGAGAAGGAGAAGGAGAAGGAGAAGGATGAGAAGAAGGAGAAGGATGAGAAGAAGGAGAAGGAGAAGGATGAGAAGAAGGAGAAGGAGAAGGATGAGAAGAAGGAGAAGGAGAAGGATGAGAAGAAGGAGAAGGAGAAGGATGAGGAGAAGGAGAAGGATGAGAAGAAGGAGAAGGATGAGAAGAAGGAGAAGGAGAAGGATGAGAAGAAGGAGAAGGATGAGAAGAAGGAGAAGGAGAAGGATGAGAAGATGGAGAAGGAGAAGGATGAGAAGAAGGAGAAGGAGAAGGATGAGAAGAAGGAGAAGGAGAAGGATGAGAAGAAGGAGAAGGATGAGGAGAAGGAGAAGGATGAGAAGAAGGAGAAGGATGAGAAGAAGGAGAAGGATGAGAAGAAGGAGAAGGATGAGAAGAAGGAGAAGGAGAAGGATGAGAAGAAGGAGAAGGATGAGAAGAAGGAGAAGGATGAGAAGAAGGAGAAGGAGAAGCAGAAGGAGAAGGATGAGAAGAAGGAAAAGGAGAAGGATGAGAAGATGGAGAAGGAGAAGGATGAGAAGAAGGAGAAGGATGAGAAGAAGGAGAAGGATGAGAAGAAGGAGAAGGAGAAGGATGAGAAGAAGGAGAAGGATGAGAAGAAGGAGAAGGATGAGAAGAAGGAGAAGGAGAAGGATGAGAAGAAGGAGAAGGAGAAGGATGAGAAGAAGGAGAAGGAGAAGGATGAGAAGAAGGAGAAGGATGAGAAGAAGGAGAAGGAGAAGGATGAGAAGAAGGAGAAGGAGAAGGATGAGAAGAAGGAGAAGGATGAGAAGAAGGAGAAGGATGAGAAGAAGGATGAGAAGAAGGATGAGAAGAAGAAGGATGAGAAGAAGGACAGTTCTGTGACAGTTTCTGTCTATTTCTGACAGTTCTGGGACATTCACTCCATACAGCTGTTTCAACCGCTGTATGGAGGGAATGTCATGGAACTGTCAGAAATAGACTATTAATGACAGTTCTGGGACTGTCCTTCCATGCAGCGGTTGAAACATTGTATGTATTTGTTTCCATAAATGGATCCATTTATGGAAACAAATACATACAATGTTTCAACCGCTGTATGGAAGGACAGTCCCAGAACTGTCATTAATAGTCTATTTCTGACAGTTCTATGACATTCCCTCCATACAGCGGTTGAAACAGCTGTATGGAGTGAATGTCCCAGAACTGTCGGAAATAGACTATTTATGACAGTTCTGGGACTGTCCTTCCATACAGCGGTTGAAACATTGTATCTATTTTTTTCCATAAATGACATTCTGCAAATACACTTAGAGGAGCGCTGCAGATACACTTTTTGCCGGCTTGGAATTAATCTTATTTTCATCCTACTTCTTCTTCTTCATCCTCATCCTCATAAGAAGAAAAAGAAGAAGTAGGATGAAAATAAGAATAATTCCAAGCCGGCAAAAAGTGTATCTGCAGCGCTCCTCTAAGTGTATCTGCAGAATGTCATTTATGGAAAAAAATAGATACAATGTTTCAACCGCTGTATGGAGTGAATGTCCCAGAACTGTCATAAATAGTCTATTTCTGACAGTTCTGGGACATTCACTCCATACAGCTGTTTCAACCGCTGTATGGAGGGAATGTCATGGAACTGTCAGAAATAGACTATTTCTGACAGTTCTGGGACTGTCCTTCCATACAGCGGTTGAAACATTGTATGTATTTGTTTCCATAAATGGATCCATTTATGGAAACAAATACATACAATGTTTCAACCGCTGTATGGAAGGACAGTCCCAGAACTGTCATTAATAGTCTATTTCTGACAGTTCCATGACATTCCCTCCATACAGCGGTTTCCGGCAAAAAGTGTATGTGCAGAGTTCCTCTATTCTGCAGATACACTTAGAGGAGCTCTGCAGATACACTTAGAGGAGCTCTGCACATACACTTTTTGCCGGCTTGGAATTATTCTTATTTTCATCCTACTTCTTCTTCTTCTTCTTCTTCTTCTTCTTCTTCTTCTTCATCCTCATCCTCATCCTCTTCTTCTTCTTCTGAGGATGAGGATGAAGAAGAAGAAGAAGAAGAAGAAGTAGGATGAAAATAAGATTAATTCCAAGCCGGCAAAAAGTGTATGTGCAGAGCTCCTCTAAGTGTATCTGCAGAATAGAGGAACTCTGCACATACACTTTTTGCCGGCTTGCAATTATTCTTATTTTCATCCTACTTCTTCTTCCTCTTCTTCATCCTCTTCTTCTTCTTCTGAGGATGAGGATAAAGAAGAAGAAGAAGAAGAAGAAGAAGTAGGATGAAAATAAGATTAATTCCAAACAGGCAAAAAGTGTATGTGCAGAGCTCCTCTAAGTGTATCTGCAGAATAGAGGAACTCTGCACATACACTTTTTGCCGGCTTGGAATTATTCTTATTTTCATCCTACTGCTTCTTCTTCTTCTTCATCCTCATCCTCATCCTCAGAAGAAGAGGATGAGGATGAGGATGAAGAAGAAGAAGAAGAAGAAGAAGAAGTAGGATGAAAAGAAGAATAATTCCAAGCCGGCAAAAAGTGTATGTGCAGAGTTCCTCTATTTCTGACAGTTCTCTCACAGCTGCTTCACATGTACAGCGGTTGAAACATCTGTATCCTAAATGGAAACTAATAGATACAAATTGTATCTATTAGTTTCCATTTAGGATACAGATGTTTCAACCGCTGTACATGTGAAGAAGCTGTGAGAGAACTGTCAGAAATAGAGGAACTCTGCACATACACTTTTTGCCGGCTTGGAATTATTCTTCTTTTCATCCTACTTCTTCTTCTTCTTCTTCATCCTCATCCTCATCCTCTTCTTCTGAGGATGAAGATGAAGAAGAAGAAGAAGAAGTAGGATGAAAAGAAGAATAATTCCAAGCCGGCAAAAAGTGTATGTGCAGAGTTCCTCTATTCTGCAGATACACTTAGAGGAGCTCTGCAGATACACTTAGAGGAGCTCTGCACATACACTTTTTGCCGGCTTGGAATTATTCTTATTTTCATCCTACTTCTTCTTCTTCTTCTTCTTCTTCTTCATCCTCATCCTCATCCTCTTCTTCTTCTTCTGAGGATGAGGATGAGGATGAAGAAGAAGAAGAAGAAGAAGAAGTAGGATGAAAATAAGATTAATTCCAAGCCGGCAAAAAGTGTATGTGCAGAGCTCCTCTAAGTGTATCTGCAGAATAGAGGAACTCTGCACATACACTTTTTGCCGGCTTGCAATTATTCTTATTTTCATCCTACTTCTTCTTCCTCTTCTTCATCCTCTTCTTCTTCTTCTGAGGATGAGGATAAAGAAGAAGAAGAAGAAGAAGAAGTAGGATGAAAATAAGATTAATTCCAAACAGGCAAAAAGTGTATGTGCAGAGCTCCTCTAAGTGTATCTGCAGAATAGAGGAACTCTGCACATACACTTTTTGCCGGCTTGGAATTATTCTTATTTTCATCCTACTGCTTCTTCTTCTTCTTCATCCTCATCCTCATCCTCAGAAGAAGAGGATGAGGATGAGGATGAAGAAGAAGAAGAAGAAGAAGAAGAAGTAGGATGAAAAGAAGAATAATTCCAAGCCGGCAAAAAGTGTATGTGCAGAGTTCCTCTATTTCTGACAGTTCTCTCACAGCTGCTTCACATGTACAGCGGTTGAAACATCTGTATCCTAAATGGAAACTAATAGATACAAATTGTATCTATTAGTTTCCATTTAGGATACAGATGTTTCAACCGCTGTACATGTGAAGAAGCTGTGAGAGAACTGTCAGAAATAGAGGAACTCTGCACATACACTTTTTGCCGGCTTGGAATTATTCTTCTTTTCATCCTACTTCTTCTTCTTCTTCTTCATCCTCATCCTCATCCTCTTCTTCTGAGGATGAAGATGAAGAAGAAGAAGAAGAAGTAGGATGAAAAGAAGAATAATTCCAAGCCGGCAAAAAGTGTATGTGCAGAGTTCCTCTATTTCTGACAGTTCTCTCACAGCTTCTTCACATGAACAGTGGTTGAAACATCTGTATCCTAAATGGAAACTAATAGATACAATGTTTCAACCGCTAAACATGTGTTCCTTCTGTCAGAGAACTGTCAGAAATAGCGGAGCTCACTGCAGGGACACTTTTGCCGGCTGATCGGGAAATGTTCGATTCGCGCACCCGAAGTAGGCAAAATTTCGGTTTCGCCGCGAATCGAATATTTCCTGAAATTCGACTCGAATTCCGGTTCGCCTGGTTCGATTCGCTCATCTCTAATAGTAAACTCAAAGTTAGTCATAAATTTAGGGAAAAAAAATTTCTGGTGCATGTCTTTGGTAAAAAAATCCCAATAAGTGTATATTAATTGGTTTATACAGGGGTCTCCAAACTTTATAAACAAAGGGCCAGTTTGCTGTCCCTCAATCTTTAGGGGGCTGGACTGTCGAGCCAGCGGGAGTAGAAAATGTCTGGATGTCAGTGGCAATAAAAAAATGCCCCATGACTGGTGGCAGTGGGAGGAATAGTGTCATACTATTGGTATCAGTGGGAGAAATAGTGCCCCATCATTGGTATCAGCGGTAGAAATAGTGCCCCATCATTGGTGTCAGTGGGAGTAATAATGCCCCAAAGGCCAGATAAAATGAAGTAAAGGGCCACATTCAGCCCTCGGTTTGCAGTTTGGAGACCACTGGTATAGATACCGGAATTTATGCCATGTTTCTGCTATACAGCGTTGTGTTATTTTAACTGACAATTGCGCAGTAATGCAATTCTGCACATAAATGAAATTCATGTCAATTTTTTCCCACAAATAGAGCTTTCATTTGGTGGTGTTTGATCACCTATGGGTTTTTTTTATTTTTTGTGCTATAAACAAAAAAATACTGAACATTTTGAAAAAAAACTATATTTTCTTATTTTTGTCATAAAAAATATCCAATAAACTCAAAGTTAGTCATAAATTAAGGCCAAAATGTATTTTGCTACATGTCTTTGGTAAAAAAAATCCCAATAGGTGTATATTAATTGGTTTGTGTGAAAGTTATAGCATATACAAACTATGATATGGACACTGGAATTTACACAGCTTTTACTTTCTGACTACATATCACATTTCTTGAGGTGCTAAAATGCCAGTGCAGTACAAACACACCCAAATGACCCCTTTTTGGAAAGTAGACACCCTATGCTATCTGCTGAGAGGCATGTTGAGTCCATGGAAGATTTGTTTTTTTTCCAGAAGTATTTGGTTTTTTTTTGTTTTTGTTTTTACACAAAGCTGTCATTTAAATGGTATATTGATCACATACATCATGGGTATATTTTTAATTGCACCCAAAAATATATTCTGCTACTTCTCCTGAGTATGGGGGTACCACATGTGTGAGACTTTGGGAAGCCTAGCCACATACAGGAGCCTAAAATCCAATGGCCCCTTTGAAAGCCTTTTGATGCGTAAACTCCTCATTTTACTTCTTCACTACTGACTGAGTCAATGAAATACTTTATTTTTTACCACAAGTTTTTGGAAAATAACAGAAGACAGAAAAGTGCATCATTTCCTGTGCCCATGTAATGTAAACACAGGCACAGGCTGAGCTTTGATTCAGTACAGCCGATCAGCAGATCCAGCAAGCATCATTGTCCTGACTCTGCTGAGTGATTGGTGCTGTACCGAATCACAGTATTGCCAGGCCGGCGGACAAGCGCGAGCGCCCCCTGCCTGTGAACATGGTGGGAGTGTGGATCATGTATATATATATATTTAAATTTTTTTTTTTTTTTTTCAGGGAGTTAATGGAAAAGCTTGGGATCATTTCCTGAACTGTGCAGATGAGGAGCTGTATTCATTAGTAGAGCAAGTAACCTTTTCGAGCTTTTTAGCTATTTTTGTTACTTTACAACGGTAGCGGTGATTGTAGTCGTATTAGTGCATTTGAGACAGGAACAATTGAATACTGTCCGTGATGCTTTTTTTATTTGCACTAACATACAATTTTGAGGACAAGCTTTCGGGGAATGTCCCCTTCTTCAGGTCTAAGCAGTACTGCTTAGACCTGAAGAGGGGGACATTCCCCGAAAGCTTGTCCTCAAAATTGTATGTTAGTGCAAATAAAAAAAGTATCATGGACAGTACTCAATTGTTCCTTTACAACCAGGGGCGGACTGACCATTTAGCCATTTGGGCACTGCCCGAGGGCCCGGGGTCAGTAGGGGGCCCCAAGTGATCCCCCTGGTACCCTCCAGAGGCTTTTTTGGGTATGGTTTTGAGTGTGGGTGAGGACACAGGGGCCCCATGATTTCCTATTGCCCGGGGGCCCCATGAGTTGTCAGTCCGCCCCTGTTTACAACGGTAGAACATTTAACAGTTGTTAGGCCTTGGATCTTTGTACAAAAGAGAGTATGCAAGACGAATAATAACCTTAGAAAGGTCTTTGTTCAATTTTCAATTTGTTCAGTTTGTATCAATAACTTCTTCAATATGCATCTACTTACAACATTATTTTATTGTAAAGGGTTTAACAATGATATTAAACACAATATGTAATTTTTGCAAATTCAGCTCAATCCTTCAGATATGTTGCTAGTGAATAATAAACTAAAGACATTATGTGGAATACAAATATTAATTTAAGGCAACAAAAGATCTGTTTCAGTATCCCTCCACTCAGCAAGGGCTGGCAAATTTTGGTGTTAATGAGTGCACATTGGGAGAACACTGAACAACAATGATGTACATTGCAGGGTTGCAAAAAAGAACAAAAAAACACTATTATAAAAAAGAATGTTGCTGCCCATATTCAGTTTTTAAGGACCACCTGAATAAGTTGAATGTTATGAGATGTTATGTGGATTGAGTAGAACAAAACTGAATTATATTTGCTTGAATGAAATATCATTATGTTTGCTAAAATGTAAACACTGCATTTTAGCATAGGAACCCTAACCCATCTATGAAACATGGTGGTTTCAGTATCATGGTTTAAGCCTCTGGACAAGGAAGGTTTGCTATCAATAATGGAGTTCTGAATTCTGAATTCTACTAGCAATATCTGCAGGAAAATATTAGCATTTCTGTCCATGGATTGAAGCTTAAGAAAAGTGGTCATGCAACCATTCTAAACACACAACTCAATCTTTCAAACAGTGATTAAAGCAGAAGAAACAATGTTTCTGAATAGCTGAGCAAAAATATTGACTTGAATCCTATAAAAATGTTGTGTAATGATCTGAAGCTGATAGTTCATGTGAAGAAGCACGGTAACATTCCTGAGCTGAAACTGTTCTATAGGGAGGAATGAGCTCAAATCCCTACTAGCTCACGTGTAGGACTGATTAACAGAAACTAGCAATGGACATATGTCCTTGGTGTCGATTCAAAGGGCCATTCTAGGAAATCAAGAAAAAATGTGATGTTTGCAAACTTCAATGTGAACCCCATTGAAGTCAATGGGAGCTGAATCTTGGAAATCAACTCTCTCCAATTATTCAGATTATTAGGCAAGAGATTGTCACAAAAGGTCATGGAAATCTGGGCAATGCTGGGTGGACATCCACTAATACAAAAAAAAGTTTTAAAAATACCATTCAGAGGGTAGCAGATTTTTAATAAGGCTTAAAGGACAACATTAGAAATTCATTATTCCTTTAAATAACATGCTTGAGAGATGCCTGAAACGTACCTGTGATGTGACACACCTGTAGAATGTGCTTAAGCAAAAGTGACATTTTTGAAAAAACATTAGCCACTAAATGACTGTTCAGATCCCTAGCCTGCTTCAGTTTGTAAACAAAGCAGACACGACTGTATGTTGACATCTTTGTCCACATATGGTCAATGACATCAGCCAGCAAAAATCTAATTAGTAGTGATAGTAGAAATGCCACTATAAATTACTACAGCCAGGAGGTTTGCAAGTGCAAATAGGTCAAACCTGGGAATTTATGTTTGCCAGTTCATGAACCACAATCAGCAAGAATTTGTGGTGATCCCTGCATCCCAACAAGCTTGAACCTTGCGCTATTTTTTTTCTCTTGCATTTGAACCCACAAAGCATTGCACCCACAATTAGAAGATTGCAGTTGCAATGCTCTGGTTCCCTCAGACTCTTCCTCCAGCTCCTGCATCCATACCAACATACAGACCCTAAAGTGGTTGTAACATGTACCCCCTGAAGTGACTAGTCTCATATACAGAGATAAAATAAATCCTCCTACATACATTGTACTTGCAGCACTGTCTCAACAGCCATTCAAATCACAGAATTTAAACAGAATATCTTAGCTACAGGAGACAGGGGGCACAAAGGGCATAGAGCAGGGAGCTGAATATAAGAGACCTGAGTGAAGGGAATGGACACAACCCCTTCTACAGAGTCTCAAAAGAAACATGAACAATTGAGGCTGTAAACCATCTGATGTGTATTGGGGGGGGGGGGGTCTCCCAGGATTCCCTGGTGTCAGCATAAACTGTGTGAAGTGACTCATGCAGATAGCAGAGGATGGAGAAAACAGCAAGAAATCACACTAGGCACTTTAGATTGAGACATTGAAGTATGCAATATAAAAGGATATGGTTTGTTCATTTTTCATATCGGAGTTTGACAACCACTTTAGTCTATGACGTTGGATGAAGAATCAATGAACTACAAGTGCGGTTACATCACTACACTTATGCTCCATTGATAACTAGAAGTCCCTCTGCTGCTGGATTTGACAGAATGCTGGGGTGAGAAGAATCCCTTATTCCTGTAAGTTCAAAAGAGTTCACAAAATGTAAAGCACTACTGTGTATTGTAGGCTCAACATGATACATTTCATTTTAGATCTGATAAGTCTAATGAGCTATTTCAGTGTACAGTTTCATTTCAGCACTGTGGAAATGTTGGGAATAGTGCAGGTTCTGTTTTTACATAATTCATTGACCATTTTATTTGTCTTTAAGACCACATGCAATTAGAATGTTCAGCATGATGCATTCTGTTTGGCAATTGAGCTAAATTATCACGTTTTTTAAAGCTTTTTTCATTTTCTAAATTGCTATTGTTCATCTGTTTTCATTATCATCTAGGCTTCTTTTCAAGGATAATCATGTTTCCTTTTAAGCATTTTCTGTTATCTGCAATAATGTTGCTTTTTTCTCATTTTAGAAAATCTGAAGATATTCATAAACTTGTTTAATGGGTTAATATGTGCCAATATATATCCACTTGATTCCTGACACCACCCCCCATGGTTATCTGCAGTATTGAAGGGTCAATTCTTACATCTCATACATTATTGTACACATGAAGATGAATATATGAAGGAAGCTCTAGTATTAAAATCAAGATTTCTGGAAAAAAGATATAGGGCAGCGGACCTTGATAAGTTGATCTATGAGATGGGTTACCAAAACTGAGAACAACTTATATTGCATAAGGAATGTTCTTCTGGTAGCAGTTCTCTTTGATTTAGTTTAGCCTTTTTCACTACCTTTTCATGTTAGCATTATGTCATTAAGAATATCGTAAAAACAATACTGCCCAGTCTTAAAAAATGGCCGAGTTTTGGGCTCTATTCTTCCCAAGTCTCCTATGATTATACTGGTAATTTGAGGAATAAGCTGGCACCTAATGTGCTTGATCCCCTAATCGTGCCTACTTTTTTTTCTAACATGGATGGCTATCACTAGAGATGAGCGAATCGAACTAGGCGAACCGGAATTCGAGTCGAATTTCAGGAAATATTCGATTCGTGTCGAAACCGAAATTTTGCCTACTTCGGGTGCGCGAATCGAACATTTCCCGATCAGCCGGCAAAAGTGTCCCTGCAGTGAGCTCCGCTATTTCTGACAGTTCTCTGACAGAAGGAACACATGTTTAGCGGTTGAAACATTGTATCTATTAGTTTACATTTAGGATACAGATGTTTCAACCACTGTACATGTGAAGAAGTTGTGAGAGAACTGTCAGAAATAGAGGAACTCTGCACATACACTTTTTGCCGGCTTGGAATTATTCTTCTTTTCATCCTACTTCTTCTTCTTCTTCATCCTCAGAAGAAGAGGATGAGGATGAGGATGAAGAAGAAGAAGAAGAAGAAGAAGAAGAAGAAGAAGTAGGATGAAAAGAAGAATAATTCCAAGCCGCCAAAAAGTGTATGTGCAGAGTTCCTCTATTTCTGACAGTTCTCTCACAGCTTCTTCACATGTACAGCGGTTGAAACATCTGTATCCTAAATGGAAACTAATAGATACAATTTGTATCTATTAGTTTCCATTTAGGATACAGATATTTCAACCGCTGTACATGTGAAGAAGCTGTGAGAGAACTGTCAGAAATAGAGGAACTCTGCACATACACTTTTTGCCGGCTTGGAATTATTCTTCTTTTCATTCTTCTTCTTCTTCCTCATCCTCATCCTCATCCTCATCCTCTTCTTCTGAGGATGAGGATGAAGAAGAAGAAGAAGAAGAAGTAGGATGAAAAGAAGAATAATTCCAAGCCGGCAAAAAGTGTATGTGCAGAGTTCCTCTATTCTGCAGATACACTTAGAGGAGCTCTGCAGATACACTTAGAGGAGCTCTGCACATACACTTTTTGCCGGCTTGGAATTAATCTTATTTTCATCCTACTTCTTCTTCTTCTTCTTCTTCTTCTTCATCCTCATCCTCAGAAGAAGAAGAGGATGAGGATGAGGATGAAGAAGAAGAAGAAGAAGTAGGATGAAAATAAGAATAATTCCAAACCGGAAAAAAGTGTATGTGCAGAGCTCCTCTAAGTGTATCTGCAGAGCTCCTCTAAGTGTATCTGCAGAATAGAGGAACTCTGCACATACACTTTTTGCCGGAAACCGCTGTATGGAGTGAATGTCCCAGAACTGTCAGAAATAGACTATTTATGACAGTTCTGGGACATTCACTGCATACAGCTGTTTTAACCGCTGTATGGAGGGAATGTCATGGAACTGTCAGAAATAGACTATTAATGACAGTTCTGGGACTGTCCTTCAATGCAGCGGTTGAAACATTGTATGTATTTGTTTCCATAAATGGATCCATTTATGGAAACAAATACATACAATGTTTCAACCGCTGCATGGAAGGACAGTCCCAGAACTGTCATTAATAGTCTATTTCTGACAGTTCCATGACATTCCCTCCATACAGCGGTTAAAACAGCTGTATGGAGTGAATGTCCCAGATCTATCAGAAATAGACTATTTATGACAGTTCTGGGACATTCACTGCATACAGCTGTTTTAACCGCTGTATGGAGGGAATGTCATGGAACTGTCAGAAATAGACTATTAATGACAGTTCTGGGACTGTCCTTCCATGCAGCGGTTGAAACATTGTATGTATTTGTTTCCATAAATGGATCCATTTATGGAAACAAATACATACAATGTTTCAACCGCTGCATGGAAGGACAGTCCCAGAACTGTCATTAATAGTCTATTTCTGACAGTTCCATGACATTCCCTCCATACAGCGGTTAAAACAGCTGTATGGAGTGAATGTCCCAGATCTATCAGAAATAGACTATTTATGACAGTTCTGGGACATTCACTGCATACAGCTGTTTTAACCGCTGTATGGAGGGAATGTCATGGAACTGTCAGAAATAGACTATTAATGACAGTTCTGGGACTGTCCTTCCATGCAGCGGTTGAAACATTGTATGTATTTGTTTCCATAAATGGATCCATTTATGGAAACAAATACATACAATGTTTCAACCGCTGTATGGAAGGACAGTCCCACAACTGTCATTAATAGTCTATTTCTGACAGTTCCATGACATTCCCTCCATACAGCGGTTAAAACAGCTGTATGGAGTGAATGTCCCAGATCTATCAGAAATAGACTATTTATGACAGTTCTGGGACATTCACTGCATACAGCTGTTTTAACCGCTGTATGGAGGGAATGTCATGGAACTGTCAGAAATAGACTATTAATGACAGTTCTGGGACTGTCCTTCAATGCAGCGGTTGAAACATTGTATGTATTTGTTTCCATAAATGGATCCATTTATGGAAACAAATACATACAATGTTTCAACCGCTGCATTGAAGGACAGTCCCAGAACTGTCATTAATAGTCTATTTCTGACAGTTCCATGACATTCCCTCCATACAGCGGTTAAAACAGCTGTATGCAGTGAATGTCCCAGAACTGTCATAAATAGTCTATTTCTGATAGATCTGGGACATTCACTCCATACAGCTGTTTTAACCGCTGTATGGAGGGAATGTCATGGAACTGTCAGAAATAGACTATTAATGACAGTTCTGGGACTGTCCTTCAATGCAGCGGTTGAAACATTGTATGTATTTGTTTCCATAAATGGATCCATTTATGGAAACAAATACATACAATGTTTCAACCGCTGCATGGAAGGACAGTCCCAGAACTGTCATTAATAGTCTATTTCTGACAGTTCCATGACATTCCCTCCATACAGCGGTTAAAACAGCTGTATGGAGTGAATGTCCCAGATCTATCAGAAATAGACTATTTATGACAGTTCTGGGACATTCACTGCATACAGCTGTTTTAACCGCTGTATGGAGGGAATGTCATGGAACTGTCAGAAATAGACTATTAATGACAGTTCTGGGACTGTCCTTCAATGCAGCGGTTGAAACATTGTATGTATTTGTTTCCATAAATGGATCCATTTATGGAAACAAATACATACAATGTTTCAACCGCTGCATGGAAGGACAGTCCCAGAACTGTCATTAATAGTCTATTTCTGACAGTTCCATGACATTCCCTCCATACAGCGGTTAAAACAGCTGTATGCAGTGAATGTCCCAGATCTATCAGAAATAGACTATTTATGACAGTTCTGGGACATTCACTGCATACAGCTGTTTTAACCGCTGTATGGAGGGAATGTCATGGAACTGTCAGAAATAGACTATTAATGACAGTTCTGGGACTGTCCTTCAATGCAGCGGTTGAAACATTGTATGTATTTGTTTCCATAAATGGATCCATTTATGGAAACAAATACATACAATGTTTCAACCGCTGTATGGAAGGACAGTCCCACAACTGTCATTAATAGTCTATTTCTGACAGTTCCATGACATTCCCTCCATACAGCGGTTAAAACAGCTGTATGGAGTGAATGTCCCAGATCTATCAGAAATAGACTATTTATGACAGTTCTGGGACATTCACTGCATACAGCTGTTTTAACCGCTGTATGGAGGGAATGTCATGGAACTGTCAGAAATAGACTATTAATGACAGTTCTGGGACTGTCCTTCAATGCAGCGGTTGAAACATTGTATGTATTTGTTTCCATAAATGGATCCATTTATGGAAACAAATACATACAATGTTTCAACCGCTGCATGGAAGGACAGTCCCAGAACTGTCATTAATAGTCTATTTCTGACAGTTCCATGACATTCCCTCCATACAGCGGTTAAAACAGCTGTATGGAGTGAATGTCCCAGATCTATCAGAAATAGACTATTTATGACAGTTCTGGGACATTCACTGCATACAGCTGTTTTAACCGCTGTATGGAGGGAATGTCATGGAACTGTCAGAAATAGACTATTAATGACAGTTCTGGGACTGTCCTTCCATGCAGCGGTTGAAACATTGTATGTATTTGTTTCCATAAATGGATCCATTTATGGAAACAAATACATACAATGTTTCAACCGCTGCATGGAAGGACAGTCCCAGAACTGTCATTAATAGTCTATTTCTGACAGTTCCATGACATTCCCTCCATACAGCGGTTAAAACAGCTGTATGGAGTGAATGTCCCAGATCTATCAGAAATAGACTATTTATGACAGTTCTGGGACATTCACTGCATACAGCTGTTTTAACCGCTGTATGGAGGGAATGTCATGGAACTGTCAGAAATAGACTATTAATGACAGTTCTGGGACTGTCCTTCCATGCAGCGGTTGAAACATTGTATGTATTTGTTTCCATAAATGGATCCATTTATGGAAACAAATACATACAATGTTTCAACCGCTGCATGGAAGGACAGTCCCAGAACTGTCATTAATAGTCTATTTCTGACAGTTCTATGACATTCCCTCCATACAGCGGTTGAAACCGCTGTATGGAGTGAATGTCCCAGAACTGTCAGAAATAGACAGAAACTGTCACAGAACTGTCCTTCTTCTCATCCTTCTCCTTCTTCTCATCCTTCTTCTCATCCTTCTTCTCATCCTTCTCCTTCTTCTCATCCTTCTCCTTCTTCTCATCCTTCTCCTTCTGCTCATCCTTCTTCTCATCCTTCTCCTTCTTCTCATCCTTCTCCTTCTCCTTCTTCTCATCCTTCTCCTTCTCCTTCTTCTCATCCTTCTCCTTCTCATCCTTCTCCTTCTCCTTCTCATCCTTCTCCTTCTTCTCATCCTTCTCCTTCTTCTCATCCTTCTCCTTCTCCTTCTTCTCATCCTTCTCCTTCTCCTTCTCATCCTTCTCCTTCTTCTCATCCTTCTCCTTCTCCTCATCCTTTTTCTTCTCATCCTTCTCCTTCTCCTTCTTCTCATCCTTCTCCTTCTTCTCATCCTTCTCCTTCTTCTCATCCTTCTCCTTCTTCTCATCCTTCTCCTTCTTCTCCTTCTTCTCATCATTCTCCTTCTTCTCATCCTTCTCCTTCTTCTCATCCTTCTCATCCTTCTTCTCATCCTTCTTCTTCTCATCCTTCTCCTTCTTCTCATCCTTCTCCTTCTCCTTCTTCTCATCCTTCTCCTTCTTCTCATCCTTCTCCTTCTTCTCATCCTTCTCCTTCTCATCCTTCTCCTTCTCCTTCTTCTCTTCCTTCTCCTTCTTCTCATCCTTCTCCTTCTTCTCATCCTTCTTCTTCTCATCCTTCTCCTCCTTCTTCTCATCCTTCTTCTTCTCATCCTTCTCCTTCTTCTCATCCTTCTCCTTCTCCTTCTTCTCATCCTTCTCCTTCTTCTCATCCTTCTCCTTCTTCTCATCCTTCTCCTTCTTCTCATCCTTCTCCTTCTTCTCATCCTTCTCCTTCTCCTTCTTCTCTTCCTTCTCCTTCTTATCATCCTTCTCCTTCTTCTCATCATTCTCCTTCTTCTCATCCTTCTCCTTCTTCTCATCCTTCTTCTTCTCATCCTTTTCCTTCTTCTCATCCTTCTTCTTCTCATCCTTCTTCTTCTCATCCTTCTCCTTCTCATCCTTCTCTTTCTTCTCATCCTTCTCCTTCTCCTTCTTCTCATCCTTCTCCTTCTTCTCATCCTTCTCCTTCTCCTTCTTCTCATCCTTCTCCTTATTCTCAGCCTTCTTCTTCTCATCCTTCTCCTTCTCATCCTTCTCCTTCTCATCCTTCTCCTTCTTCTCATCCTTCTCCTTCTTCTCATCCTTCTCCTTCTCCTTCTTCTCATCCTTCTCCTTCTCCTTCTTCTCATCCTTCTCCTTCTCCTTCTTCTCATCCTTCTCCTTCTTCTCATCCTTCTCCTTCTTCTCATCCTTCTCCTTCTCCTTCTTCTCATCCTTCTCCTTCTCCTCATCCTTTTTCTTCTCATCCTTCTCCTTCTCCTTCTTCTCATCCTTCTCCTTCTTCTCATCCTTCTCCTTCTTCTCATCCTTCTCCTTCTTCTCATCCTTCTCCTTCTCCTTCTTCTCTTCCTTCTCCTTCTTATCATCCTTCTCCTTCTTCTCATCATTCTCCTTCTTCTCATCCTTCTTCTTCTTCTCATCCTTCTTCTTCTCATCCTTTTCCTTCTTCTCATCCTTCTTCTTCTCATCCTTCTTCTTCTCATCCTTCTCCTTCTCATCCTTCTCTTTCTTCTCATCCTTCTCCTTCTCCTTCTTCTCATCCTTCTCCTTCTTCTCATCCTTCTCCTTCTTCTCATCCTTCTCCTTATTCTCAGCCTTCTTCTTCTCATCCTTCTCCTTCTCATCCTTCTCCTTCTCATCCTTCTCCTTCTTCTCATCCTTCTCCTTCTTCTCATCCTTCTCCTTCTCCTTCTTCTCATCCTTCTCCTTCTCCTTCTTCTCATCCTTCTCCTTCTCCTTCTTCTCATCCTTCTCCTTCTTCTCATCCTTCTCCTTCTTCTCATCCTTCTCCTTCTCCTTCTTCTCATCCTTCTCCTTCTCCTCATCCTTTTTCTTCTCATCCTTCTCCTTCTCCTTCTTCTCATCCTTCTCCTTCTTCTCATCCTTCTCCTTCTTCTCATCCTTCTCCTTCTTCTCATCCTTCTCCTTCTTCTCCTTCTTCTCATCATTCTCCTTCTTCTCATCCTTCTCCTTCTTCTCATCCTTCTCATCCTTCTTCTCATCCTTCTTCTTCTCATCCTTCTCCTTCTTCTCATCCTTCTCCTTCTCCTTCTTCTCATCCTTCTCCTTCTTCTCATCCTTCTCCTTCTCATCCTTCTCCTTCTCCTTCTTCTCTTCCTTCTCCTTCTTCTCATCCTTCTCCTTCTTCTCATCCTTCTTCTTCTCATCCTTCTCCTCCTTCTTCTCATCCTTCTTCTCATCCTTCTTCTTCTCATCCTTCTCCTTCTTCTCATCCTTCTCCTTCTCCTTCTTCTCATCCTTCTCCTTCTTCTCATCCTTCTCCTTCTTCTCATCCTTCTCCTTCTTCTCATCCTTCTCCTTCTTCTCATCCTTCTCCTTCTCCTTCTTCTCTTCCTTGTCCTTCTTATCATCCTTCTCCTTCTTCTCATCATTCTCCTTCTTCTCATCCTTCTCCTTCTTCTCATCCTTCTTCTTCTCATCCTTTTCCTTCTTCTCATCCTTCTTCTTCTCATCCTTCTTCTTCTCATCCTTCTCCTTCTCATCCTTCTCTTTCTTCTCATCCTTCTCCTTCTCCTTCTTCTCATCCTTCTCCTTCTTCTCATCCTTCTCCTTCTCCTTCTTCTCATCCTTCTCCTTATTCTCAGCCTTCTTCTTCTCATCCTTCTCCTTCTCATCCTTCTCCTTCTCATCCTTCTCCTTCTTCTCATCCTTCTCCTTCTTCTCATCCTTCTCCTTCTCCTTCTTCTCATCCTTCTCCTTCTCCTTCTTCTCATCCTTCTCCTTCTCCTTCTTCTCATCCTTCTCCTTCTTCTCATCCTTCTCCTTCTTCTCACCCTTCTCCTTCTCCTTCTTCTCATCCTTCTCCTTCTCCTTCTTCTCATCCTTCTCCTTCTCCTTCTCCTTCCTCATCTCCAAGGGCATTTAAATTAAAGGTACAGTGTTCTGCACTAATTTAAAGGCTCTCTGAAGCCTAGAAACCCTTTAAATAAGTCATCTTCGTAGCGGAGAAATTCGCATCGAATCGAATTTCACACTGGAATTCGCCGAATCAGCCGAATCGAATTTTTCATTTCTTCGCTCATCTCTAGCTATCACCTATGTGGGAAATGTGAAGCATGTAGGGTTGACTCCTTTAAGGGGAGGAAAATGACCAACTTTACGTCTGTGCTAACTACATTATAACATATGCTAAAACATATGAGATACGTTCTTTTATCTCATGTGTGACAAAAAATGTGGTATACATGTTGCGGTGCCAGTATTGTTTAGAATATGTGGGATATGCCACATGGTCCCTACATGTTCGCTTGGGCGAACATATTGCCAACATTAAAAAGGGCTACAAAGAACATAGCGTGTCTCAGCATTATGCTTTGAAACATAATAATGATCCTGCTGGTACTATTTTTATTACATTGGAAAAATATGTACCAAATTGGACGGGCAGTAATGCTAAAGGGTGTATATCTAGAGTAGAGATCAGTTGGATTTATTGGCTTAAAACCTTTGGGTTTAAATATAGAATGAGATATTGTTTTATTAATACTAGCTAATTATTGCTTGTGTCTTTAATGGAATAGGACTTCGCCTTATTGTAATATCTATCTATCTATCTATAAATATATATATATATATATATATATATATATATATATATTATGTTGTATATTCAGAGTGTATACAGTTTGTTGGACTATTATTGGCCAAGGAGGATTGCTTTCATAATATTTCATAATATATACCGTATATATATATATATATATATATATATATATATATATATATTATTATTATTTTTTTAATAAAAAATGTTGTAAATTGATTTTTCATGATTTCTATGATTGTTAATTAGAAATATTTCTGAAATATTTTATTACTGTAATTATGGACTACTAATGTAATATTTATTGATCAAAGTGAATTCTGCAGATTCCTTAATTTTGGATGGCGCTGTGGTATCTAAAGGTTTTGAGTGTATTTTCTGGGCCATTTGTTTATTTATGATTTAACCACTTGCCGAATGCAGATAGCCGGATGACTGCTTCACTGTGGCTGGCCAGTTCTGGGAGGTCGTCATATGATGTCCTCCCAGAACACGCTCTCCTGCGCGCTCCCGGGGGCGCACACTCGATGATTTCCATGATCGCTGTGTCCTATGGACACAGCTGATCACGTGATGTGGTAAAAGGCCAATTACTGCAGCCTTTTACCATGTGATCAGCCGTGTCCAATGACACACTGATCACCGGGAAATGCAATTGCCGGTTATCTGCTGCACTTTCCTCACGCTGTCACGGCAGTTGTCAAAGGAGGGATCGGCTCCGATCATCAGGGCATAGATGATCAGTGCCCTGATGATCGGTGCCCAGCAGTGCCACCCACCAGTGCCTCCCACAAGTGCCCAGCAGTCCCACCCACCTGTGCCCAACAGTGCCCACCAGGGCCACCCACCAGTGCCCATCAGTGCAGCCCATCAGTGCCACTCAGCAGTGCCCAACAGTGCCACCAGTCAGTGTCCAGCAGTGCCGCCAGTCAGTGCCATCAGCCAGTGCCCATCAGTGCCACATATCAGTGCCCATCAGTGCTAACTATCAGTGCCCATCATCAGTGCCACCTCATCAGTGCCAGCTCATCAGTGCCACCTATCAGTGCCGCCTATCAGTGCTGCCTATCAGTGCCCATCAGTGCCGCCTATCCGTGCCACCTCATCAGTGCCGCCTATCAGTACCCATCAGTGCTGTCTATCAGTGCCCATCAGTGCTGCCTATCAGTGCAGCCCCATTAATGCACATCAATGAAGGAGAAAAATTACATGTTTGCAAAATTTTATAATAGAAACAAAAAAAAACCCTTTTTCAAACTTTTTGCTCTTTTTTTGTTTATAGTGCAAAAAATAAAACACCCAGTAGTGAGTAAATACCACCAAAAGAAAGCTCTATTTGTGTGGAAAAAAATGATAAAAATGTCATATGGGTACAATGTTGCATGTCCACGCAATTTTCATTCAAAATGAGACAGTGCTGAAAGCTGAAAATTGGCCTGGTCAGGAAGGGGGTATAAGTGCCCAGCAGGCAAGTGGTTAATGGCCTCAGTTAGCTTTTTTGGCACTATACAGGGTCCTGGCCCATGTGTGATTATTTACAACTATTTGAGCATTAGGTCTCCAGTGTGTTGGTGCTTCCCCCCTGGGGTCTATTAACCTATGGCAGTGAACCTCTCCAGCTGATTCCCATATATAAGTGTGGTATGGCAAGCGTGTGTGCCTCTGATGATGTCACATACAGTGGGGCAAAAAAGTATTTAGTCAGCCACCAATTGTGCAAGTTCTCCCACTTAAAAAGAGGAGAGAGGCCTGTAATTGACATCATAGGTAGACCTCAACTATGAGGGACAAAATGAGAAAAAAAATCCGGACAATCACATTGGCTGATTTGGAAAGAATTTATTTGCAAATTATGGTGGAAAATAAGTATTTGATCAATATCAAAAGTTCATCTCAATACTTTGTTATATATCCTTTGTTGGCAATGACAGAGGTCAAACGTTTCCTGTAAGTCTTCACAAGGTTGGCACACACTGTTGCTGGTGTGTTGGCCCATTCCTCCATGCCGATCTCCTCTAGAGCAGTGATGGTTTTGGGCTGTCGCTGGGCAACACGGACTTTCAACTTCCTCCAAAGGTTTTCTATTGGGTTTAGATCTGGAGACTGGCTAGGCCACTCCAGGACCTTGAAGTGCTTCTTACGAAGCCACTCCTTCGTTGCCTGGGCGGTATGTTTGGGATCATTGTCATGTTGGAAGACCCAGCCACGTTTCATCTTCAATGCCCTTGCTGATGGAAGGAGGTTTGCACTCAAAATCTCACGATACATGGCCATATTCATTCTATCCTGTACATGGATCAGTCGTCCTGGTCCATTTGCGGAGAAACAGCCCCAAAGCATGATGTTGCCACCCCCATGCTTCACAGTAGGTATGGTGTTCTTTGGATGCAACTCAGCATTCTCTCTCTTACAAACACGACGAGTTGTGTTTCTACCAAACAGTTCTATTTTGGTTTCATCTGACCATATGACATCCTCCCAATCCTCTTCTGGATCATCCAAATGCTCTCTAGCAAACTTCAGACGGGCCCGGACATGTACTGGCTTAAGCAGGGGGACACATCTGGCACTGCAGGATCTGAGTCCCTGGCGGCGTAGTGTGTTACTGATGGTAGCCTTTGTTATGTTGCTCCCAGCTCTCTGCAGGTCATTCACTAGGTCCCCCCGTGAGGTCCTGGGATTTTTGCTCACCGTTCTTGTGATCATTTTGACCCCACGGGGTGAGATCTTGCGTGGAGCCCCAGATCGAGGGAAATTATCAGTGGTCTTGTATGTCTTCCATTTTCTAATTATTGTTCCCACAGTTGATTTGTTTACACCAAGCTGCTTGCCTATTGCAGATTCAGTCTTCCCAGCCTGGCGCAGGTCTACAATTTTGTTTCTGGTGTCCTTCGACAGCTCTTTGGTCTTCACCATAGTGGAGTTTGGAGTGTGACTGTTTGAGGTTGTGGACAGGTGTCTTTTATACTGATAACAAGTTCAAACAGGTGCCATTTATACAGGTAATGGGTGCAGGACAGATGATCCTCTTAAAGAAGAAGGTACAGGTCTGTGACAGCCAGAAATCTTGCTTGTTTGTAGGTGACCAATACTTATTTTCCACCATAATTTGCAAATAAATTCTTTCCAAATCAGCCAATGTGATTTTCTGGATTTTTTTTCTCATTTTGTCTCTCATAGTTGAGGTCTAGCTATGATGCCAATTACAGGCCTCTCTCATCTTTTTAAGTGGGAGAACTTGCACAATTGGTGGCTGACTAAATACTTTTTTGCCCCACTGTATGATGAAACACATAGGGTGGAGCCATGCACATATGCTACCACGCATACACAACTTTCCGGCAAGATTGGAAGGTGGAAAAATTCCCTGTGGCCTTTTTTTCTCTATGCTGATTCAAATGACTGCTATGTAAGTGCAATACTATTCAATAAATTCCCTTGCATAGATGGGTTTACACTATTTTGAGTATCTCTTCATTACATGGTGTCTGCTGTATGTTTGGGTCCTATTGATGTATATTGGAAAGTCTTGGAGCCATCACCAAATAAAGAGGCACTTTTAAGGAGATTGTGTGTCACTATCTGGAGCCTGTTTTGAAGGATAACCATCCAGTGCTTATGATGTCATCCATAATATATTAAAGAGCGCAGTTTTACCACTGACAGCAGGTATCACAATCCTTTCGATAAGCCTTGCATGAGAGTGGATGGTGTCACTTTAGCTATCTCTGGAATTTTCCTGTTTCCATCAATGTGTGTGGGACTTATCATCTTCATTTCTATTTTAGGTGTCCTTTTATCATAGAGCAGTAAATGACAGCTGCTCAGTTCTCCGGCATTCTCAGAGGAGAGAGTTCTCCTCTCAATGCCTTTATATGAAGTGGTGTAGATCACTTCTCCAAATGAAGGGAGAAGTGATCTACAAATGCTTTCAACACTGGAAAATGGCTGCTTTTACTATAATCTCACGAGATTACAGTAAGAGATTAGTCAAACACCGTTTACTAAGCAGTGGTAAATTATTGCTGCTTCGTTTGCGGTTCCTCCGATTGCCCAGCTCTGGGCTGGAGAATCTGGAGGGTGAACACAGATCGCAAGTGAAGGGCTGACATCACTCCTTCATACACTGGCCATCTGTGTGCTGAGATGATCAGTGGAGGACATGTTCTCCACTGATCATCTCTGTTTCCTAAACCACTAATGATCGGAGATCTGCAACGATCCTCAGAATCACCACTGATCTTTGTTTCATAAAAGGACACCATAATACCTTCTATGGGCATAGTTTAATCACTATATATTGGAGATTTTGATTGTTTTAATTGTTATTGGTTGATATTTTGATGAACAGAGCACTACAGTTGTTGCTGTTGTACACTTGTTTAATGGGTTTTTTATACAAAGTATACATATATGTTCTTTCCTTAGTTTTTACTTCAATGACAGCACAGGAAAGGAACAGAATGGGTAAAAAGTCACTTCCTGGCATTACTTACTGTTTCCTTCACCAATTAAGAAGAGCTGGAATCAGAGCAAGGCCTTGGACCAGGATCTCTCCATTTTCTAAACAGTTGTGGAATTTCAGGATGCAGGTAGTGGTTGTGGAAGGGGAGTGTTTAGGAATCAGAGTTAGAGACAGCAGTTTTTTTTTTCAAACACTTTTGGTTGGGCCTTGCAGTTATCATCTTTGAACCTTAGACACCACAGACATTGTTGCTTCCTATAGTTTCTTCCACTAATTATTGCAGTGGTTGTACTGAGACTGGAATATGTCTATTAAGACAACCAGGGAGAAAAAATTTCAAGACCAAACGTCCAGTTGCTCTGAAACAAAATAGCACTTTTAATTAGAGACCTTTTTTCTATTCCTTGGTTACATTTGGCAATATATAAACCACAAAAAACATTCAACATATGCATAGTTCTCATATTAGTGTATTACTTCATTCTCCTATGTGTCCAGAAATTTTTTTTAACTTTTGATTCACATTTTTAAAACACAAAATAAGATATCTTCTAGCAACATCAAACCCCACAATAAGACCTTCTATGGGGAGGCAAGTGGAGACTTTTCACAAAGTTGGCTCTTCACAGTTCCATACACAGGTTACAAACATAAGTATTATGATTATTTGGATGATGTAACATTGTATACTTTTTATTCCACATTTATGTGTATATTGGCAATAATTCATAAAAGCAAAGAAAATGCAAAAAGCACAGGAATGCCATTGTTGCCAATACTGGCCTATCAGAATTATATTTTACTTTTTCTTTTGAACCAATGGTATAATATATGTAGTTGTAATTGGCAACAAATGTTTTTTTTTTCAGTTTTAATGAATCAGTACCAGTATGTATTTGACTTATCTTGCTATCATTATATACAATTACATTTTAAACACTTTATATAATTACCAGGAACATCCTTTAAGTTTCCCATCATCCCAGCCTACACTGTTACTGCTATAGCTATTATTCCTTACCACCACAGGTTTACATTTCCATATTTTTACAATGTAGCTGGTTTTAAAGTACAACTATAGGCAATTGTTTTTTCATTTTGGATAGAGCAGGGAAGGCATATACCCCATGCCATTTTTCTTTTTGCATCTGTGTGAAATTTACCTTCAATTAATAAAAGCCAATTAATAGGTTGTGTCCTCATATGTGGAGAAATATGAAAGGATCACCATCTTAGTTGGTGCAAGAGGGAGTCTGTGGAGGCCTTTTCAAAGTGGACCCAGTTTTTCAGGCAACAGCAGCCAAACCAAGAAAAAAAACGGAGTTCCATTTCTGTAGGAGCTGTTGGATTTTGTGTAGGATAGGAAGAACGTTCAGCTCAAAAGATATTTTCAAGTCATCCAAGATGTGTGTTTCAAGGTATTTTAGGGTTTGGAGGCCCAGTTGAATTTGAAGTTGGATTTGAGAGCAGAGGTTTGAGAAGGAGACATAACAACACCCAGTGCCTCTGATTTTTAAAAGTTGATCTTAAAGAAGGAAAGATCATAAAGAATGGTTATAGGGTCATAAAGAATCCCATTCACCTTGACTGCTGCAGAAGGGGAGGAGTATATGCAATATATCGGCCTATCTAAGCCATCTGACTAAAGTTCAAAAGCAAAGAAGTGCATTCTTCATAGTTAGTCACAATGGCACCAAATTTGCTCAGTTGTTCCACTGGTCCACAAACTGTGAATAGGCTGGATTTGCCTTTAAAACATGATGAACCTGAACTACAATCGCATTCTTATTCTGAGGAACAAACTACTTTAACTGTGGCTGGCTTCCTTTCTATACTTCATTTATATGACAATATAGGAAATGTTCAGTATTTTATTTTTAATTTTAAATCCTGTATTATGTCACATATAGTAAAAATGTGCTGTCTTTTCAGACATCTTTTGAAGCCAGGGTTAATAAAATTAAATTTGTATAACCTTGTTGTGTTGCATTACATGCCTATAAGCTGGACATGTTTTGGGTCTGGTATGACGTCACAAAACTCTAGATTTGTAATATGAAGGACCTGGTTTGCTAACTTTAATATCTATAATCCAATAAGCAACAATAGAGATAACACATTCAAATCAGAAAGCCATTCACCTCAAGTTTTGACCTCCTTTATTAAGAAAATTTTCATTTTTACAAAAAATCAATACAACAGAACACATAGAATGTTAACAAACAGTAATGACAATTTTCTGGGCTAATATGCAAGGGGTTTTTAAACAAATTGCATGGGTGTCCTGGGGGACATGTACCAAGGCAAAACATTTTTTTAAAATTCTGTTTGTTGAAGAGGAGCAATTTTAATCATGCTTAAAGTGAAATGTTAAAAATACTAAATTGTATTCAATGTCTGGAAGATACCCTGACCCTGCCTGTCAAGTGGTGCATTTGTGCAATTTATGCAACCTACAACAGGAATACTGGGCTCCATTCACAAAGCTACTAAAATACCGCATTAGTTATTTTAAGTAATATGGTATTTTAGTAGTGAAAACATGATGTAATTTAACACTGCAGAAGCTGAAGTATTTATTTACAGTAGTAAATACTGCCCTGCCAAGGAGCGGGCGGCTGCAGGCATACTTAACAACCAGAAACTGTCATGGTTGTTAAAGTGTGGATGGTGGCCATGTCCTTAACAACTGATGAGTTATCAGCTGTCAGTGGGGTTCCTTGCTAACAGCTAAATGTAAACAAAAAATTGCTGGCAATTAAAAATTACAGAAAAAACAGTGTGGGGGACCCCCCCAATTCACACCAGACCCTTCGGCTCCTGGCTGTTTTGTTCTTTCTGTAAAAACAATGTCCAGGGACTTCATTAATGTATACCAGACCCTTCTCCTAGATAATAGGGGACCCCCACAAAAAGGAATAACTTTCCCCCCAATTCATACCAGGATCTTCAGATCTGGAATTAATTTTAGCCCCCCCCCCATTTCTATATTAGACCCTTTGGGCCTGGTGTGGATTTTATGGGGGAACCCCATGCAAAATTAACAAAAAATTGTGAGATCGCCCCACAACTCCACACCAGACCCTTATCTCAATATGTTGCCTGGCACTCCAGGAAAGGGGTAGCTTGAAGTTCTTAACAATAAGACCGTTTTGCTAAAGAAGTTGAGAATCTTAACACAATGAATTGTTTGAATATTTACTTCAATTATGCAATCATGTGAGGAGCAAATTCCTGTTTACTTATTTCATCTACACAGGATTGGGTGATTGAAGTGAAAAGTTAAACAGTTTTTGTGTCAATATTCTCAACTCCAATAGTAATAAGCCCAACTTCTTTGCCTTGGCAGCCTCTCACCAAGTCACTGAAAAACATAGAATGGCACACATAATATTACAGAAATACAAAAATCACTCAAAAGTGAAAAAAAAAGAAATTTACAACCCAAATCTTACGATTGTATATTTGAATTTTGGGAGAAGCAATCTATTTTATACTCAGTTTTTCTAAACTTTAATACCGGAAAAATAAAATATACGTTATGGTTTATTTATATGACATGCACAAAATAGGTCTCTAGAAAACGTTAACATATCAGTACAAATACTAGCAATGAATGTTCTTTTTTCACATGACTATAGTCATAAAATAGCCAATTTCCTGTCCATGGAAATTGACTTTATCTTTACTACATGCCATTTCAAAGTGATTAACAGGAAAGGTTACACACCTGTCAAGAGTTGCTGTTATCCGCTATGGTTTAATAATATCTCTAGGGGGCAGTTCCTAAAAATTCAATGGAAATGTCATTAAAAAAGAGGCGCATAATATTATATGCCACTTCATTCTGTACGCTTTGTGCGCCAGCAGTGAGTGGTAATTTAAAACTTCTGAAGTACCCTATATGTGCATTTTTATTCCTGTACCCTTTTATGGGTTCTCTTTTCTCATTTAAAGTAATCTAATATCTCATGAGTGCCATTTTCCTACTTCCTTAGCTCTTGTTTCTGTGCACTTTTGCCAAGATGTATTACTGTATACAATTGATGCCAACTACTGCAAATGAATAAATGGCAGAAAAAAAAGCTTTAATGCCAAATACTTTTTTCCTTTATAAAAAAAAAATCGTTTGGTTCTTTACAGCCAATATTTTGAATCTTGGTAGTAATGGCTCGTAGCAGTGACAATTTATTCCTTGCTAGGTCAGGCACCACCGACAAAATAGAGAATGCAATGGGGAAAGCACAAAAAGTATTATTTTTATTAAAAATGCTAGATGATAAAGAGAAAGTATGAGACTGATTTATAAGGTTAAAGGATTATTAGAGAAAAAAATAAAGTTGGGGTGGCAATTGGTATTTTGTAAAAAATACCTAAAAGAGGCACTGGTTCCATTAGGCTTGAGGATCCAAATCTTCCCCAGTATTGGGGATGTATCATCATATTTAAAGTGGAACTTTAGTCAGAAAATGAAGTCCTGCTAAATCACTTCAAGCAGGAGGAGACAGGGACAATGCTGGAGGCAATTTACAGCACACATTAATTTTGGCTGCCTATTAATGTGGAATTTATGTTCCTTGTAAAGGAACATTTTTTTAATCACGTTGTTATGGGTAAAGTTCCATTTTAAGACAAAATGGGAAAAGAATTTTGAACAATTTCGGAAATTAATGCTGAATACTATAAAAGTGAAATTATAAAACCTGACGAAGACCTGGAAAAAAGCACCCTGGAGCTATTGCCTTTTAATGGAAAATCATTGTTGCATCAAAAACAATTTTAGATAAAAGTGTTGTTGAGAAATGAAAGATTGAACATAAAGGAGAATAAATTATACAGAGATAGATTGGACTATCAAAATAAAAAGGCATACAGTTGAAACAGTCAAAAGACCAAACTGTAGAGATCTGAGACAATATAGCAATGTTACTAATATTCAAGGGATGGAAAATGAGAAAGGGAATACATCAGATACCTACAGTGCAGCAAATGAGTAAAGGAAAACACATTTCAAGAAAGAAAAGCACTAAAAAAACTGATGGATTACTAGAAAATATTGCAATGAATAAAAATGGTAGAGGATACCTACAAAAGGGGACACTAAGAAAGATGATGGAGTTAAAGTAGGAGACACAATAACAAAACTAAACCAGGGAGCGGAGATAATGTCATTTTTTCAGGGTTGGAAAAAAAAGACAGGAATGGAGCATGTGAAAAGAAGGGAGAGGAGAGAAAAGGGACACAAATATGGTAAACAAAAAATGGGCATGGATCAATATATCCACAATAGGTATTCACACAATGTTTGTGGATATAGAGGAAGGATCAATAATAATGAACCTATACCTGCACATGTAATAAATGTATCCTCAAGGTTTTACTGCCTCGCAAACTCACATGTGCCCTAATAGCACATGGGCTCATATTCAAATAACCTATACATATATTTAACCCAACAGGTGTTAAAAGGGTGTGACTGCATGTTAACACTAAAAATTCTGAATGAACCCTTTGCACACTGTTATAACTAGAGATGAGCGAAGTATTCAAAAATTCGATTCGACTGATTCGGCGAATTCGTGGAAAAATTTTGATTCGAGTCGAATATATTCGCTGCGAATTTAACTTATAAAAGGGTGTTTCTAGGCTTCAGAGAGACTTTATATTAGTGCAGAACACTGTACCTTTAATTTAAATGCCATTGGAGTCTGCTGGGGAAGAGAAATAATACTGACAGTCAGTATGACATGCAGATGAGTGCCGTCGATCTTAGAATCACCACACACTTCACTCATTTGGGCAGTCACGGGGCCAAAACCAGAGTGTGGAGCCACAGTGTGGCGGTGGAGGCAGCAGCAATGGGAGGCCATACAGCACCCTATGACAAAAATGGAAACCACCAGCAGTGTGAGGAGACCTGAAAGTGGCACATGGCAGAGTGTGGCGATGGAGACAGCAGCAATGGGAGGCTATAGAGGGACCCATGACACACTCTGGACCTGGCAGCAGCATGAGGAGGCGGTACAGGGGCCCATGACAGATTACGGGCCTGGCAGCAGCATGAGGAGTTGGTACGGGGGCCCATGGCAGATTACGGGCCTGGCAGCAGCAATGGGAGGCCGTACAGGGACCCATGACACACTCTGGACCTGGCAGCAGCATGAGGAGGCGGTACAGGGGCGCATGACAGATTACGAGCCTGGCAGCAGCAACTTGGACAGGAGGACGTTCAGCTTCTGCACCGTCGGGTGCGTGCTCGCAAACTGTTGTCTCTTGGAAACGGATTCCAAGAAAGACTGCTGACGGAATCCGTGAAGAGGAGTAGCAGGAAAAGGAGCATCTGAACGAGCGGAATATGCCAACAAGCGACAACAGGGGCCCATGACAGATTACGGGCCTGGCAGCAGCATGAGGAGTCGGTACGGGGGCCCATGGCAGATTAGGGGCCTGGAAGCAGCTATGGGAGGCCCGTAATCTGCCAGCACCCTATGACAAAAAATGGAACCCACCAGCAGTGTGAGGAGACCTGAAAGTGGCACATGGCAGAGTGTGGCGATGGAGACAGCAGCAATGGGAGGCCGTACAGGGACCCATGAGAGACTCTGGACCTGGCAGCAGCATGAGGAGGCGGTATAGGGGCCCATGGCAGATTAGGGGCCTGGCAGCAGCTATGGGAGGCCCGTAATCTGCCAGCACCCTATGACAAAAAATGGAACCCACCAGCAGTGTGAGGAGACCTGAAAGTGGCACATGGCAGAGTGTGGCGATGGAGACAGCAGCAATGGGAGGCCGTACAGGGACCCATGACAGACTCTGGACTTGGCAGCAGCATGAGGAGGCGGTATAGGGGCCCATGGCAGATTAGGGGCCTGGCAGCAGCTATGGGAGACCCGTAATCTGCCAGCACCCTATGACAAAAAATGGAACACACCAGCAGTGTGAGGAGACCTGAAAGTGGCACATGTTTGGGGCATGATTCATGGCGGATTTAGTCAGTTGTGTCAGGAACTGGTGGTTTGAAATCCAGACTAATCCACGCCTGATTCATTTTCACAAACGTGAGTCTCTCCACACTTTGGGTGGACAGTCGTGTCCTCCGCGGAGTTGCAATACCTCCTGCCGCACTAAACACGCGCTCCGATGCCACGCTACTGGCCGGGCATGACAGCCTTTCAAGGGCAAATTCAGCTAGTTGGGGCCAAAGGTCAAGTTTCATTGCCCAGTAGTCAAGGGGATTGTCTACCTCGGTTGGCAGGGTGCTGTCCAAGTAGGCCTAAGCCTGTTGTTTGAGGTCCTGCTCCAGGTCCACCTGATGCTGCTGCTGCTGCTGCTGCTGCGGCTGGTTAGTAGTTTCCTCACTGCGCTGGTGAAGAAAGCTACTCATCATCGACTGCAGACTGAGGCAGCTGCTGCTGGTGGAGCTGCCACTGCTCCTACCACCCCACCCCTCCCCTGCTGCCATGGCAGCGGAACGCGAGCGCACAGGGCCCACAGTGTCTGAGGATGGACGTTGGCGCAGACAGGCAGAGACCAGCTGACTACATAGGTGGTTTTTATAGTACGTTATTTTGGCCTCCCTCTCAGCAGGTGTGAAAAAGGCCACCATTTTTGAACGGTAGCGAGGGTCCAACAAGGTGGACAGCCAAAAGTCATCCCTCTGTCTGATGGTTATTATTCGGCTGTCGGTACGCAAGCAAGCGAGCATGCTATGGGCCATTTGTGCCAAGGAATGCGAGGGACTCCCTGCCTCCATCTCCACAGCATACTGCCACGGTGCGTCTGGGTCCTCTGTCTCCTCTTCCTCCTCCTTTACCAGATGCTCCTGCTCCTCCACTCCTGTCCGCTGAGTGGAAAAACCACCCATTTCACTCAATAATTCCTGAGCACCAATGTCCTCCTCTACCTCCTCCTCTTCTTCCTGTCCTGCCCCCACAGGGGTCATGTGGCGTTGAGATCTGTGCGCCACGTCTACCGCACCCTGACCAGCCATTGTTAACAGCATTTGTTCCAGGACGTGCAACAGAGGAATGACGTCGTTCATCCTATAGTCCTGCCGACTCACGAATAGCGTGGCCTCCTCAAAGGGCCTGAGCAAGCGCAGGTGTCACGCATGAGCTGCCAATGGCTGACATCTAAGTTACACAGGGAGTACCTTTATCCGCTTTTAACATCAGGAAATCTGTGATGGCCTTTTGCTGTTCGTAAAGGCGGTCTAACATATGTAGGGTTGAATTCCACCTTGTTGCAACGTCACAGCATGAGGAGTCGGTACGGGGGCCCATGGCAGATTACGGGCCTGGCAGCAGCAATGGGAGGCCCGTAATCTGCCAGCACCCTATGTCAAAAAATTCAACACACCAGCAGTGTGTGAGGAGACCTGAAAGTGGCACATGGCAGAGTGTGGCGATGGAGACAGCAGCAATGGGAGGCCGTACAGGGACCCATGAGAGACTCTGGACCTGGCAGCAGCATGAGGAGGCGGTATAGGGGCCCATGGCAGATTAGGGGCCTGGCAGCAGCTATAGGAGGCCCGTAATCTGCCAGCACCCTATGTCAAAAAATTGAACACACCAGCAGTGTGAGGAGACCTAAAAGTGGCACATGGCATGAGACACTGTGGACCTGGCAGCAGCATGAGGAGGCAGTACAGGGGCCCATGGCAGATTAGGGGCCTGGCAGCAGCTATGGGAGGCCCGTAATATGCCAGCACCCAATGTCAAAAAATTCAACACACCAGCAGTGTGAGGAGACCTGAAAGTGGCACATGGCAGAGTGTGGCAATGGAGACAGCAGCAATGGGAGGCCATACAGGGACCCATGACAGACTCTGGACTTGGCAGCAGCATGAGGAGGCGGTATAGGGGCCCATGGCAGATTAGGGGCCTGGCAGCAGCTATGGGAGGCCCGTAATCTGCCAGCACCCTATGTCAAAAAATTCAACACACCAGCAGTGTGAGGAGACCTGAAAGTGGCACATGGCATGAGACACTGTGGACCTGGCAGCAGCATGAGGAGGCGGTACAGGGGCCCATGGCAGATTAGGGGCCTGGCAGCAGCTATGGGAGGCCTGTAATCTGCCAGCACCCAATGTCAAAAAATTCAACACACCAGCAGTGTGAGGAGACCTGAAAGTGGCACATGGCAGAGTGTGGCGATGGAGACAACAGCAATAGGAGGCCGTACAGGGACCCATGACAGACTCTGGACTTGGCAGCAGCATGAGGAGGCGGTATAGGGGCCCATGGCAGATTAGGTACCTGGCAGCAGCTATGGGAGGCCCGTAATCTGCCAGCACCCTATGTCAAAAAATTCAACACACCAGCAGTGTGAGGAGACCTGAAAGTGGCACATGGCAGAGTGTGGCGATGGAGACAGCAGCAATGGGAGGCCGTACAGGGACCCATGACAGACTCTGGACTTGGCAGCAGCTTGAGGAGGCGGTATAGGGGCCCATGGCAGATTAGGGGCCTGGCAGCAGCTATGGGAGGCCCGTAATCTGCCAGCACCCTATGTCAAAAAATTCAACACACCAGCAGTGTGAGGAGACCTGAAAGTGGCACATGGCATGAGACACTGTGGACCTGGCAGCAGCATGAGGAGGCGGTACAGGGGCCCATGGCAGATTAGGGGCCTGTCAGCAGCTATGGGAGGCCCGTAATCTGCCAGCACCCAATGTCAAAAAATTCAACATACCAGCAGTGTGAGGAGACCTGAAAGTGGCACATGGCAGAGTGTGGCGATGGAGACAGCAGCAATGGGAGGACGTACAGGGACCCATGACAGACTCTGGACTTGGCAGCAGCATGAGGAGGCGGTATAGGGGCCCATGGCAGATTAGGGGCCTGGCAGCAGCTATGGGAGGCCCGTAATCTGCCAGCACCCTATGACAAAAAATGGAACACACCAGCAGTGTGAGGAGACCTGAAAGTGGCACATGGCAGAGTGTGGCGATGGAGACAGCAGCAATGGGAGGCCGTACAGGGACCCATGAGACACTCTGGACCTGACAGCAGCATGAGGAGGCGGTACAGGGGCCCATGGCAGATTAGGGGCCTGGCAGCATCAATGGGAGGCCCGTAATCTGCCAGCACCCTATGACAAAAAATGGAACACACCAGCAGTGTGTGAGGAGACCTGAAAGTGGCACATTGCATGAGACACTGTGGACCTGGCAGCAGCATGAGGAGGCGGTACAGGGGCCCATGGCAGATTAGGGGCCTGGCAGCAGCTATGGGAGGCCCGTAATCTGCCAGCACCCTATGTCAAAAAAATTGAACACACCAGCAGTGTGTGAGGAGACCTGAAAGTGGCACATGGCATGAGACACTGTGGACCTGGCAGCAGCATGAGGAGGCGGTACAGGGGCCCATGGCAGATTAGGGGCCTGGCAGCAGCTATGGGAGGCCCGTTATCTGCCAGCACCCTATGACAAAAAATGGAACCCACCAGCAGTGTGAGGAGACCTGAAAGTGGCACATGGCAGAGTGTGGCGATGGAGACAGCAGCAATGGGAGGCCGTACAGGGACCCATGAGACACTCTGGACCTGGCAGCAGCATGAGGAGGCGCTATAGGGGCCCATGGCAGATTAGGGGCCTGGCAGCAGCTATGGGAGGCCCGTAATCTGCCAGCACCCTATGTCAAAAAATGGAACACACCAGCAGTGTGTGAGGAGACCTGAAAGTGGCACATGGCAGAGTGTGGCGATGGAGACAGCAGCAATGGGAGGCCATACAGGGACCCATGAGAGACTCTGGACTTCGCAGCAGCATGAGGAGGCGGTATAGGGGCCCATGGCAGATTAGGGGCCTGGCAGCAGCTATGGGAGGCCCGTAATCTGCCAGCACCCTATGACAAAAATGGAACACACCAGCAGTGTGTGAGGAGACCTGAAAGTGGCACATGGCATGAGACACTGTGGACCTGGCAGCAGCATGAGGAGGCGGTTCAGGGGCCCATGGCAGATTAGGGGCCTGGCAGCAGCTATGGGAGGCCCGTAATCTGCCAGCATCCTATGACAAAAAATGGAACACACCAGCAGTGTGAGGAGACCTGAAAGTGGCACATGGCAGAGTGTGGCGATGGAGACAGCAGCAATGGGAGGCCGTACAGGGACCCATGACACACTCTGGACCTGGCAGCAGCATGAGGAGGCGCTATAGGGGCCCATGGCAGATTAGGGGCCTGGCAGCAGCTATGGGAGGCCCGTAATCTGCCAGCACCCGATGTCAAAAAATGGAACACACCAGCAGTGTGTGAGGAGACCTGAAAGTGGCACATGGCAGAGTGTGGCGATGGAGACAGCAGCAATGGGAGGCCGTACAGGGACCCATGAGAGACTCTGGACTTCGCAGCAGCATGAGGAGGCGGTATAGGGGCCCATGGCAGATTAGGGGCCTGGCAGCAGCTATGGGAGGCCCGTATTCTGCCAGCACCCTATGTCAAAAAAATTTAACACACCAGCAGTGTGTGAGGAGACCTGAAAGTGGCACATGGCAGAGTGTGGCGATGGAGACAGCAGCAATGGGAGGCCGTACAGGGACCCATGAGAGACTCTGGACTTCGCAGCAGCATGAGGAGGCGTTATAGGGGCCCATGGCAGATTAGGGGCCTGGCAGCAGCTATGGGAGGCCCGTAATCTGCCAGCACCCTATGACAAAAAATGGAACACACCAGCAGTGTGAGGAGACCTGAAAGTGGCACATGGCATGAGACACTGTGGACCTGGCAGCAGCATGAGGAGGCGGTACAGGGGCCCATGGCAGATTAGGGGCCTGGCAGCAGCTATGGGAGGCCCGTAATCTGCCAGCACCCAATGTCAAAAAATTCAACACACCAGCAGTGTGAGGAGACCTGAAAGTGGCACATGGCAGAGTGTGGCGATGGAGACAGCAGCAATGGGAGGACGTACAGGGACCCATGACAGACTCTGGACTTGGCAGCAGCATGAGGAGGCGGTATAGGGGCCCATGGCAGATTAGGGGCCTGGCAGCAGCTATGGGAGGCCCGTAATCTGCCAGCACCCTATGACAAAAAATGGAACACACCAGCAGTGTGAGGAGACCTGAAAGTGGCACATGGCAGAGTGTGGCGATGGAGACAGCAGCAATGGGAGGCCGTACAGGGACCCATGAGACACTCTGGACCTGACAGCAGCATGAGGAGGCGGTACAGGGGCCCATGGCAGATTAGGGGCCTGGCAGCATCAATGGGAGGCCCGTAATCTGCCAGCACCCTATGACAAAAAATGGAACACACCAGCAGTGTGTGAGGAGACCTGAAAGTGGCACATTGCATGAGACACTGTGGACCTGGCAGCAGCATGAGGAGGTGGTACAGGGGCCCATGGCAGATTAGGGGCCTGGCAGCAGCTATGGGAGGCCCGTAATCTGCCAGCACCCTATGTCAAAAAAATTGAACACACCAGCAGTGTGTGAGGAGACCTGAAAGTGGCACATGGCATGAGACACTGTGGACCTGGCAGCAGCATGAGGAGGCGGTACAGGGGCCCATGGCAGATTAGGGGCCTGGCAGCAGCTATGGGAGGCCCGTTATCTGCCAGCACCCTATGACAAAAAATGGAACCCACCAGCAGTGTGAGGAGACCTGAAAGTGGCACATGGCAGAGTGTGGCGATGGAGACAGCAGCAATGGGAGGCCGTACAGGGACCCATGAGACACTCTGGACCTGGCAGCAGCATGAGGAGGCGCTATAGGGGCCCATGGCAGATTAGGGGCCTGGCAGCAGCTATGGGAGGCCCGTAATCTGCCAGCACCCTATGTCAAAAAATGGAACACACCAGCAGTGTGTGAGGAGACCTGAAAGTGGCACATGGCAGAGTGTGGCGATGGAGACAGCAGCAATGGGAGGCCGTACAGGGACCCATGAGAGACTCTGGACTTCGCAGCAGCATGAGGAGGCGGTATAGGGGCCCATGGCAGATTAGGGGCCTGGCAGCAGTTATGGGAGGCCCGTAATCTGCCAGCACCCTATGACAAAAATGGAACACACCAGCAGTGTGTGAGGAGACCTGAAAGTGGCACATGGCATGAGACACTGTGGACCTGGCAGCAGCATGAGGAGGCAGTTCAGGGGCCCATGGCAGATTAGGGGCCTGGCAGCAGCTATGGGAGGCCCGTAATCTGCCAGCATCCTATGACAAAAAATGGAACACACCAGCAGTGTGAGGAGACCTGAAAGTGGCACATGGCAGAGTGTGGCGATGGAGACAGCAGCAATGGGAGGCCGTACAGGGACCCATGACACACTCTGGACCTGGCAGCAGCATGAGGAGGCGCTATAGGGGCCCATGGCAGATTAGGGGCCTGGCAGCAGCTATGGGAGGCCCGTAATCTGCCAGCACCCGATGTCAAAAAATGGAACACACCAGCAGTGTGTGAGGAGACCTGAAAGTGGCACATGGCAGAGTGTGGCGATGGAGACAGCAGCAATGGGAGGCCGTACAGGGACCCATGACACACTCTGGACTTCGCAGCAGCATGAGGAGGCGGTATAGGGGCCCATGGCAGATTAGAGGCCTGGCAGCAGCTATGGGAGGCCCGTATTCTGCCAGCACCCTATGTCAAAAAAATTTAACACACCAGCAGTGTGTGAGGAGACCTGAAAGTGGCACATGGCAGAGTGTGGCGATGGAGACAGCAGCAATGGGAGGCCGTACAGGGACCCATGAGAGACTCTGGACTTCGCAGCAGCATGAGGAGGCGTTATAGGGGCCCATGGCAGATTAGGGGCCTGGCAGCAGCTATGGGAGGCCCGTAATCTGCCAGCACCCTATGACAAAAAATGGAACACACCAGCAGTGTGAGGAGACCTGAAAGTGGCACATGGCATGAGACACTGTGGACCTGGCAGCAGCATGAGGAGGCGGTACAGGGGCCCATGGCAGATTATGGGCCTGGCAGCAGCTATGGGAGGCCCGTAATCTGCCAGCACCCTATGACAAAAAATGGAACACACCAGCAGTGTGTGAGGAGACCTGAAAGTGGCACATGGCAGAGTGTGGCGATGGAGACAACCCACCGACTGTTTTGCTCGCTGCCAAGCTGCCACTCTCTTCTCCTGATGATGCGGAAGCAATAGCCTGATGACGACGAGGCTGCCAAGTGCGATCAGCCTCATCATCATCAATTAGGGTCTCCGCCTCACTACTAGCCCCCTCGGCTGCGTGTCGGTCAGGAGACAGACCTGTCTCTAGACCGGCTACCGAGCCACTCTCCTCGCCACTACTTCTTCGCCTGGCTGCTGAAGAGGCGGATGTCTCCCCCCGTTCCTGACCGCCCTCTGTTAGCTCTTCCTCACTGTACTGGATGACACCGGGAGCACTGGCCTCTGGCTGCGAATAGTGCTGCCTCGACCCCTTCCTCTGCTGCCACGTCTGCTCGCTCCTAAAACATTGCCTCCTCTGCCACTCCTCTGCATGTTGTCTGACATACTCTTTAATTCAATGATTCTGTGTCCCTGAGTAACAATTCTGTGTCTGTCCCTGAGTAACAATTCTGTGTCCCTGAGTAACGTTTCTGTGGCCCTAAGTAACAGTTCTGTGTCCGTCAGTAACAATTCTGTGTCCCTCAGTAACAATTCTGTGTCCCTCAGTAACAATTCTGTGTCTGTCCCTGAGTAACAATTCTGTGTCCCTGAGTAACAGTTCTGTGTCCCTCAGTAACAATTCTGTGTCCCTCAGTAACAATTCTGTGTCCCTGAGTAACAATTCTGTGTCCCTGAGTAACAATTCTGTGTCTGTCCCTGAGTAACAATTCTGTGTCTGTCCCTGAGTAACAATTCTGTGTCCCTAAGTAACGTTTCTGTTGCCCTAAGTAACGTTTCTGTTGCCCTAAGTAACGTTTATGTGGCCCTAAGTAACGTTTCTGTGGCCCTAAGTAACGATTCTGTGGCCCTCAGTAACAATTCTGTGTCCCTCAGTAACAATTCTGTGTCCCTCAGTAACAATTCTGTGTCTGTCCCTGAGTAAGAATTCTGTGTCTGTCCCTGATTAACAATTCTGTGTCCCTGAGTAATGTTTCTGTGGCCCTAAGTAACAGTTCTGTGGCCCTCAGTAACAATTCTGTGTCCCTCAGTAACAATTCTGTGTCCCTCAGTAACAATTCTGTGTCTGTCCCTGAGTAACAATTCTGTGTCTGTCCCTGAGTAACAATTCTGTGTCCCTGAGTAACGTTTCTGTGGCCCTAAGTAACAGTTCTGTGGCCCTCAGTAACAATTCTGTGTCCCTCAGTAACAATTCTGTGTCTGTCCCTGAGTAACAATTCTGTGTCTGTCCCTGAGTAACAATTCTGTGTCCCTCAGTAACAATTCTGTGTCCCTCAGTAACAATTCTGTGTCCCTGAGTAACAATTCTGTGTCACTGAGTAACAATTCTGTGTCTGTCCCTGAGTAAGAATTCTGTGTCTGTCCCTGATTAACAATTCTGTGTCCCTGAGTAATGTTTCTGTGGCCCTAAGTAACAGTTCTGTGGCCCTCAGTAACAATTCTGTGTCCCTCAGTAACAATTCTGTGTCCCTCAGTAACAATTCTGTGTCTGTCCCTGAGTAACAATTCTGTGTCTGTCCCTGAGTAACAATTCTGTGTCCCTGAGTAACGTTTCTGTGGCCCTAAGTAACAGTTCTGTGGCCCTCAGTAACAATTCTGTGTCCCTCAGTAACAATTCTGTGTCTGTCCCTGAGTAACAATTCTGTGTCTGTCCCTGAGTAACAATTCTGTGTCCCTCAGTAACAATTCTGTGTCCCTCAGTAACAATTCTGTGTCCCTGAGTAACAATTCTGTGTCACTGAGTAACAATTCTGTGTCTGTCCCTGAGTAAGAATTCTGTGTCTGTCCCTGATTAACAATTCTGTGTCCCTGAGTAATGTTTCTGTGGCCCTAAATAACAGTTCTGTGGCCCTCAGTAACAATTCTGTGTCCCTCAGTAACAATTCTGTGTCCCTCAGTAACAATTCTGTGTCTGTCCCTGAGTAACAATTCTGTGTCCCTGAGTAACGTTTCTGTGACCCTAAGTAACAGTTCTGTGGCCCTCAGTAACAATTCTGTGTCCCTCAGTAACAATTCTGTGTCTGTCCCTGAGTAACAATTCTGTGTCTGTCCCTGAGTAACAATTCTGTGTCCCTCAGTAACAATTCTGTGTCCCTCAGTAACAATTCTGTGTCCCTCAGTAACAATTCTGTGTCCCTGAGTAACAATTCTGTGTCCCTCAGTAACAATTCTGTGTCCCTCAGTAACACTTCTGTGTCCCTGAGTAACAATTCTGTGTCTGTCCCTGAGTAAGAATTCTGTGTCTGTCCCTGAGTAACAATTCTGTGGCCCTAAGTAACGTTTCTGTGGCCCTAAGTAACGATTCTGTGGCCCTAAGTAACGTTTCTGTGGCCCTAAGTAACGTTTCTGTGGCCCTAAGTAACGGTTCTGTGTCCCTCAGTAACAATTCTGTATCCCTCAGTAACAATTCTGTGTCTTTCCCTAAGTAACAATTCTGTGGCCCTAAGTAAAGTTTCTGTGGCCCTAAGTAACGTTTCTGTGTCCCTAAGTAACGATTCTGTGGCCCTAAGTAACGATTCTGTGGCCCTAAGTAACGTTTCTGTAGCCCTAAGTAACGTTTCTGTGGCCCTAAGTAACGTTTCTGTGGCCCTAAGTAACGGTTCTGTGGCCCTCAGTAACAATTCTGTGGCCCTCAGTAACAATTCTGTGTCTGTCCCTAAGTAACAATTCTGTGGCCCTAAGTAACGTTTCTGTGGCCCTAAGTAACGTTTCTGTGGCCCTAAGTAACGATTCTGTTGCCCTAAGTATCGTTTCTGTGGCCCTCAGTAACAAATCTGTGTCCCTCAGTAACAATTCTGTGTCTGTCCCTAAGTAACGTTTCTGTGGCCCTAAGTAACGTTTCTGTGGCCCTAAGTAACGGTTCTGTGGCCCTCAGTAACAATTCTGTGTCCCTCAATAACAATTCTGTGTCTGTCCCTAAGTAACGTTTCTGTGGCCCTAAGTAACGATTCTGTGGCCCTCAGTAACAAATCTGTGTCCCTCAGTAACAATTCTGTGTCTGTCCCTAAGTAACAATTCTGTGGCCCTAAGTAACAATTCTGTGGCCCTCAGTAACAATTCTGTGTCCCTCAGTAACAATTCTGTGTCTGTCCCTAAGTAACAATTCTGTGGCCCTAAGTAACGTTTATGTGGCCCTAAGTAACGATTCTGTGGCCCTCAGTAACAATTCTGTATCCCTCAGTAACAATTCTGTCTGTCCCTGAGTAACAATTCTGTGTCCCTAAGTAACGTTTCTGTGGCCCTAACTAACGATTCTGTGGCCCTAAATAAACGTTTCTGTGGCCCTATGTAACGTTTCTATGGCCCTAAGTAACGATTCTGTGGCCCTAACTAACGTTTCTCTGTCCCTAAGTAACGTTTCTCTGTCCCTAACTCTCTCCCTGCATACAGCCAGGTCTGCCTCTGTTGAATGACTGGAGGCAAATGGAGAATTCTAAAATGGCCGCCATTTATAGCTCGACCATTACACTGTGCTGGCTGGCTGGCTGCTGATTGGCTAATGCGATCACATGTCATGAATGAATGCATTATGGGTCAGCGCGCCTTGTCTGCGCGCCTTCCCAGACATCCCCGCTCCGTCGCCGCACATGTCGCCGCCATTTTAGGAAAAATTTCGATTCGCGCATCCGAAGTCTGCTTATTTTCAGATTCGACGCGAATCGAAATTTTCCTAATATTCGAAACGAATTCCACTTCGCCTACTTCGATTCGCTCATCTCTAGTTATAACCCTTTCTAGAAAAATATGCATTAAAACAGGGATTTTTTTCACACACATTACAATTCTCTGGTCAATTCCTGCTCTGCTCTGCAAAATACAAATGCTCCAGGGGATATAGTGCCAATGTGGGGCAAATAGACACAAGTTATAGGAGAGCTAAAGATTCAGATCTATTCACTGACCTGCTATAGAAATAAGAAGTAAGATATACCTATACTCAAATCCAAATAGCTTATATACTATATATCCCATCAGATGCTGAAAGGGTGTGACCACATGTCAATACTAAAAATTCTGAAAGAATCCTCTCCACATTGCCACATTGCCATGTACCCTGTCTAGCAAAGGTTGCAGAAAAACATGAATTTTTTGTTCACATGCATTGCAATGCAAGTTTATCCTATTGTCTACCAGGCAATTTTTTTACTTTTTGCACACATTTTAAAATCAGCATTTTTTTTCTGAAAGCAGATACCCTGGAGAATAAATCGGTGGTAAATCGGTGGTAGTTGCAATTTTCTTACGCACAGTTATTTATTCAACATATATTTTTAGGAAAACATAAACTAAAATAAATTTTTGGTCAAGCAAACACAATATTATACCCAATTTATTGTTAAAATATAAAATATGGGGTTATGTTGAATTAATAGATTCCAAACAAGTGAAGTCTTACAAGTGAGCACGCCTGTGGAATTGCAATACACTATGGCACCCAAAATTGTGCATATGCAAAGCTTTAAAAGCCTTTACAGGTTGTCAGTTTACAGTTAGCTGTGAACCATGGCCCTAGAGTTATTGCTTTCACTCTGACATTAATGACAACATCTGACATGTGTGGCGTAATTGATATTACATACACATGCTACCCTGCGTTGCATTTTTGAATGGGGTGCCTTACATTTTTTAATTTTTAAAAGTATTTTTATTTATTTTGTACAAATTCTTTTTTTAATACTTTTTTATTTTTTTTTACATAATTGCCATTACATAGGGGACTTGTGAACCCTAATTTGAATGCATGGGCAGGTGATGGGTCCTCTTTAAAGAGATATTTGGGTCTATTAGACCTCCAATTTCTCTCCTTCTCTCCCCTGCATCTATTAACACACTTTTATCTAGTAATACAGGGTCACACTTGCAAACAGGGACACGGTATAAGAAGTACACTTGTATTGAAAGGAACTAATTCCAAATTCCCTATACCTTATTCAGGAAAAAATCCAAATCAAAAATGCAAGGAAGCAAACATGGGGAAATCCCTGCCAAATAAGCACTCAGTATAGAAGAATTTACTGGTATCACCATACATGTTAACATCTGTTGAAGAAGAAGTTTTATCTTGACTAGTTTTCATTTCACCAACACAACTGGCATTTGAACTTATAAAAGATATTTATTTGTTTGGTCATAAATTCAATTTTAAATGGTTATTTGAAGGGACCTTCATCAAGCAACAATCTTGCCTAGATTTAGTGATCTCCTCTCAGATTGGAGATACTTTGTTATATAAAAGAATTCAGGACTCTCACATCTCAAAAAATTAGAAAGAGGAAAGCGGGGCTCTCCCCAATTACTGAAGGTGGAGAAAAGGTCATACTGACCTACAAGAATACACCAATAAATCTAAGTTTACAACTCAAATTAATGCTAGTATGGAACTGTTTCTGAGACTGGCTATCAGACAGGTTGAAAATATTACTGGTTAGGAACCCCATTAACAGTTTAGCAACCAATAATTTTAAAAGAGGATTTCATCATTAAAGTGTTTCTAAACCCGCAACAGTAAAATCAATCTGTATATGCTGTAAAGCATGCTTATTATACTCACTGTGGAACCTAAGGGGTTAATTCTCTGCATTGTGTAAAAAGGTAATTTGATCCTGACTTCTCTGATCCTCCTCTTGTTCAAATCTCCTGATAAGACAGACTGAACTGTAGCTATTCTGCACATGCTCAGTTTATTGTGTATTGCTAGAGAGGTTTTTTCTTTTCTTGGGAGATTGCATGTGATCAGCACAGGGCCAATCAGCACTGTCCAGACAGTGGTCAAGGGTTTTGCATCCCACTAGAGCAGAAAGAAAACTCCTCCTACAAGCTTTAACCAGTGCTCTGCTGAACACTGATAGAAGTCTTCAGTGACATTAGTCCCAGAATGTCTGACCAATTATATCAAAAGAAATCTTATCTCAAAGATTTCTTACTAGCCAGGGTTAAATGTCAACTTTTGACATGACCCAGAAAAAAGCCAAAATCGTTCCTAATCCTATACTGCCCCCTTCAGGTAATTAAAATCAATTAGTAAAGAAAATGACACCTAGTCTGGCGTCATTTTTAGGTGAAGATAAGCTTTGCTTGCCTAGATTTTTGGGGGGATAAAAATAGGAGATGGACAGAGGGAGACACATCACCAAAAAGACAGGACCCCACAAGACAGGAGACAAGGGACATATTGGTAACTATTACTTTCATTTTCTTCAGCTAAATTATACTAGCCTTATATCTCCAGCTAAATTGTTTAGTCTGACAACGGTTATGGTTAGCACAGGAGTTGATGTGAAGTAATTTTAACTGCAGTTAAATTACCTTCATTTCAATTCTCTGGGGGAAGATTTGTTTTAAATATCCACAAAGCTAATTTTAGCTTCTAGTCAATAGTTTAGCTGGATATATATATATATATATATATATATATATATATAGTATATATATATGAGGAAGTAGACAATTTAGTGTATCAATTGATTTTGACCTCAGATAGATTCTAAGCTGATTGGGTTGGCCTGTGCATGGTATTCCTAATCAATTCATGCCAAGGTACACATTGAGATTTGAATATCTGGTTGTAGAGAGATCAATTTGCATAGCTGTTGTCACATGTTGCTGAGTTATTGATAGTTTCTTACACTGCATTTCTAGACAGTTGGTTTTAATTCATTAGTATTTGAAAGTAAGTGCTGGTTTGAATTTCTAACCATTATTTTGGCTTAGATCATTGTACTGTTATCTTGAATTTTTTATTATATATCATCACCTATTATATTTCATTATCATTTTGCACTGATTTTTATTATTAATAAATGTATATTTTTGCACATTATTGCTTTTTAGGTCAACTTCAAATTAGCGCAAATTAAGAACTCAGATATCAGCTAATTTATGAAAATTAGTAGGGAATCTCCTTAATTCCAGATCCCTGCCTGTTTCCATAAATTGTATACTGATTATTTTCTCGGAGCTGAAGTTCTGACAACCTGGGGAGGTTGGAATGATGACATTTTTCCAGTGAGGAATCATTCACTTATCTGTACCACATTGTATCTTGGTACAGTTACATCAATATCTGTTTGTTGTGTATATATATATATATATTAAGCAATAAAGTATTAACATTTACAGATTTACTATGTGGAGCATGGCTCTCCTTTTATGTGGTTTTTTTTTTAGTCTAAAATGCATGGATGTCTACTATCAGACGCGCTCTATGAAACAGCCATTGGACTTCCTTTTTGTGCTCTTTGTGGAAGTGATTGAACATTTTGAGTATTCCTGAGTTTGACCTATTAACAAGTTGCCTGCCTTGAAGGGAGCCAGGGAAATTATCCCATGCATTTTATGACCTTTATTCTTATTTAGGCGGTCATGGGACTCTGGTAATCCTTTGCAATCTTAGTTTTCAATTAAAAAGTGGTAGCTGATTTACAATATGTGGAGTATGGCTATCCATTTATGTTTTTTTGTTTTTTGGGGTTTTTTTTTAAAGCAAAATTCATGGATGTCTGCTATCAGAAGTGTCCTGTAAAATGGCCATTGGAGTTCCTTTTTGTGCTCTGTGTGGAACTGTTTGAACATCTTTGAGAATTCCCAAGTCTGACCTATTATCAAGTTGCCTGCCTTAAAAGGGAGTCAGAGAAATTAACCCATGTGTTTTATGACCTTTCTATTCATTTAGGGGGTCATAGGACTCTGGTAAGCCTTTGCAAATCTATTCTTGGTGACAGCTTGTTCCACTGGTGAGAGACACACTAATTTATTTTGTTCTTTCGTTGGAATATTGGGATTGCTAAGTGGACTTTGAATTACAAGTGGATGTTTTGTCTCTCTTTCTACAAATGTTTTTGAGTTAATACTTTATTACTTTATATTTGCACAATAAGAACTTTGTTATAGCGCAGCACATTTTGTGATGGAAATTTGTGGCTAAGGTAAATCTCACTTAGCGTGCTTGCATCTGTTTTCTTCTATTTTTTTTTTTGTTTGTTTGCAAGCGGGACAGACTAAAACATTTAATGTGAAAATGGCTCAATGTAGCTTAACATGCAATAAACTGTCAATCTCAATCAATTGACTTGAAACTTTGCACAGCCCAAGTTCTCAACTTAGAAGACCCTATCTATGGCAACATATTCTGAAAATTTCAGGTCATTTGGTAAATCACACCAAAAGTTATTCACATTAAGCTATATTTTACAGTGCTAAAACATTTAATGTGAACAGCTTATTGTAAAAAGAGCTTAACGTACCATAATGTGCCTAAACCTCAATCAATTGACTTGAAACTTTGCACAGCCCAAGTTCTCAATGTCCCAAACATGTCCTAGAAGATTCATAGATGTTGAACTTCCACAAAGAAAATGGGGGACATTAAGCTTGTTTTTTGGGGAGCTTAATGTAGCTTAATGTACAAAAAACAGCTTAGATGCTGACCAATCTCCTCCAAACTTCACACATTGGAAGACCCTCTCTATGGCAACATATGCTGAAAATTTCAGGTCATTTGGTAAATCACACCAAAAGTTATTCACATTAAGCTATATTTTACAGTGCTAAAACATTTAATGTGAACAGCTTATTGTAAAAAGAGCTTAACGTACCATAATGTGCCTAAACCTCAATCAATTGACTTGACACTTTGCACAGCCCAAGTTCTTAATGTTCCAAACATGTCCTAGAAGTTTCATAGATTTCTGCCTTCCACAAAGAAAATGGGGGACATTAAGCTTGTTTTTTGGGGAGCTTAATGTAGCTTAATGTACAAAAAAGAGCTTAGATGTTTACCAATTTCCCCCAAACTTCCAACAATACGAGACTCTATCTATGTCAACATATTCTGAAAATTTCAGGTCATTTGGTAAATCATACCAAAAGTTAATCACATTAGGCTATATTTTACAGTGCTAAAACATTTAATGTGAACAGCTTAATGTAAAAAGAGCTTAACGTACCATAATGTGCCTAAATCTCAATCAATTGACTTGAAACTTTGCACAGCCCAAGTTCTCAACTTACCAAACATGTCCCAGAAGTTTCATAGATGTCAGCCTTCCACAAAGAAAATGGGGGACATTAAGCTTGTTTTTTGGGGAGCTTAATGTAGCTTAATGTATAAAAAAGAGCTTAGATGTTGACCAATTTCCCCCAAACTTTATGCATTAGAAGACCCTATCTATGGAAACATACTCTGAAAATTTCAGATCATTTGGTAAATCACACCAAAGGTTATTCACATTAAGCTATATTTTACAGGGCTAAAACATTTAATGTGAACAGCTTAATGTAAAAAGAGCTTAACGTACCATAATGTGCCTGAACCTCAATCAATTGACTTGACACTTAGCACAGCCCAAGTTCTCAATGTCCCAAACATGTCCTAGAAGTGTCATCGATTTCAGCCTTCCAGAAAGAAAATGGGGGACATTAAGCTTGTTTTTTGGGGAGCTTAATGTAGCTTAACATACAAAAAAGAGCTTAGATGTTGATCAATCTCCCCCCAAACTGCACACATTAGAAGACCCTATCTATGGCAACAAATTCTGAAAATTGACCTCAATCAATTGACTTGAAACTTTGCACATCCCAAGTTCTCAACTTCCCAAACTTTTCTTAGAAGTTTCATAGATTTGAACTTCCACAAAGCAAGTGAGTGACATTAAACTTGTGTAGCCCCTACCACCTTGTGTAGTGGCCATAGCGTGGGACAGCCAATAGGGGAATATTATGAGTGTGTGTTTGTAGCTCACCAGCCAATCACTGGGGATTTCTGGCTTGTGGTGCATGCTTGGGAAGTGCATTCTTCCAAGTTCCAAATACCAGTCAATATTGGCACAAAACCTTTAGGCTTCTGCTAGAAAGCTGAACATGAAGAGGAACTTCATCTTTCAGCATGACAACGACCCAAGCATACATCCAAATCAACAAATGAATGGCTTCACCAGAAGATGATTAAAGTTTTAGAATGGCCCAGCCAGAGCCCAGACCTGAATCTGATTGAAAATCTGTGGGGTGATCTGAAGAGGGCTGTGCACAGGAGATGCCTTCGCAATCTGACAGAGTTTAAGAGTTTTTGCAAGGAAGAGTGGGCAAATATTGCAAAGTCAAGATGTGTCATGCTGATAGACTCATACCCAAAAAGACAGAGTGATGTAATAACATGAAAAGGTGCTTCAACAAAGTATTAGTTTAAGGGGGTGCACACTTATGCAACCATATTATTTTAGTCTTTTATTTTTACTTCCCTCCACCAAAAAGATTTCAATATGTTTTTCAACTGAGTTGTACAGTTTATAGGTCACATTAAAGGTAGAAATTTTTCTGAAATTATTTTTCTTTGTCTTCTTATTTTCTTACATCACAGAAACCTGACTTTTTTAATAGTGGTATGTCGACTTTTTATATCCACTGTATATATTCATGAGAATTGCTATGTGCTCAATCTTAGTACAGTCTACCTCCAGGCTTGGCCTGGGGAGGTAATGCTTATGTGCGGGGAAGGTTTGACTAGGCCTCAAGCCTAGAAGAGGCCTCACATGCTGATTGAGGAGGAGAATGAGAGACGTTGGATGGCTACTGGAGGTACCTGGTACTAGAATGGACCTAAGGGGCAAGTCTGTCTGACCTATTGAAGATCACATGACTATCCATATTTAGCTGTTCCTCTAATAACCAGTGCCGGCTTGTGCTCCTATTGATTCTGCACTGTGAAATACTGAAAGGGTCTGGTGAGTCTGGAGTTCTTTTCTAATATAGTTTTGACATCAATGTTCTAAACCCTATGTCCTATCTCCCAGTTATGAAGTTCCCCAATAAAGAATTCAAAGATGTACTTAAAAACTGACTGGCGCCTAACTTTTCTTTGATCGCACATCCCTTGACAGGCCTAGGATCTGCACGAAAACAAAATGTCAGCCTTCCCTGCCTTTGAGGGTCAAGGGGGTGCTGTACTTATTTTTAGGGGAACTAATTGTGGCTTGAAGTACAAAAGAGAGCTTGGATGTTATCCAATTTCCTCAAAATGTGTACAATAGAAGACTCTATCTATGCCAACATATTATAAAAATCTCAGGTTGTTTGGTAAAACAGACTAAAGATTATTAACATTTAAAGGAGAACTCTGGGCAAAATCTTTTTTTACATGTTCTTGTTGCTTATCTCCTGCTTTCCCTGAATATGTAATCCATTTTCTTGTTATCTGAGTAGTTGTTCTAGTAAGACCGATCACTGCTATGCCTCCTATTCCCACAGACACCGGTCTTGGTACATCCCATCTGTAGTTTTGTTCTCCAGCAAGCAGGGATGTATTTCCATCCCTGCTTATTGCAGTGGGCGGACCAGGATACACAGACCGCCGGTATGTACCGTCCATGGAGGTGGTGTCCTAGGAATGACAGCCCCCCTGGGCTGCTCTGAAGGCTGCATCCAAGGGGGTCTGTAACCCTTGCTGCCTGCACATTGGGGTAGCATCACAGCTGGCTCAAAATCCTCTGTTTGCTGTACCATCCAAAGACCAGCTTTCAGAAGACCAGCTTTCTGGTTCTGGTAGCCGCTGTCCAATGTCCCCCAGTGAAATCACTGGTTGCTAGGACCGCCTGGTATCTAGCAACCAGTGATGTATATGCAAAGCCACAGAATTCACAGCCAGGAGGCTCCAACTTTATTCTATTGAGCTGCTCCACCTCCTCCATTGTCTGCCCTGCTTACCATGACTATGGAAGAGTCTGAGAGCTGTGATTAGGGGAGCCAGGAATAGAGACAGAGGATGGCATTCTGTGCTGGAGGAACAAGAGAGTGTAACTAGAGATGGGTGGGGGGGGCAGAGCAAGCAGCTGGAGAAAGCAGCTGAACATCCTACACTGGCAGACCTGCAATATCCTCCGTGAAAATTCTGCCTCCACTGCTGTTCTGCACCAACAGCCCTTCTCTGCCTTTACTGACAACTGAGAGTACGGGAAAGGCTGACAGGCTTTAGTGATCACTTTGCTTCGTCTCCTTGTGCTGTGAGCTGAGCAATTGGAGCCAGTCCAGCCTTGATATGTAGTGGCATTGAGAGTCTCGCCCCCCCCCTTCTTTCTCTCTCCCTCTCCCTCTTCCTCCCTCTATGAATAACTTTTGGCATGTTTTATGAAACAACCTGAAATTTTCACAATTTGTTGGTACATGTAGAGCAGGTTTCACAAGTGATAGTTCAGTCTGGACCTCAGCCGTACCACCTAGCAGCCTGAGCAGACTCATTTCCTCCCACCACTGCAGATGTTAAGGATTATTGTCCTGCAGAGGGTGGGAGAAATGGCAAGGTGGACGGGGACCTGGACCCCCCATGCACCCGCCCACCGCAGCAGAGCGGGTGGAAGGAATGGAAGGTCTACAGGGGGAGCAGCAGTTGCCCGACCCCTCCCCCTGAATACACTTGTCGCCACTGAACCCACAGCAAGGAGAACATGAATCCCCTCCCCCCACATTCACTCACCTGCCACCGCTGTTGAAGTCACAGCAGAGTGGGTTGGAGGAAAGTAAGGTCTACAGGAGTATGCCCAACCTCTTCCCCCCAATGCACTCATCCACCACTGAACCCACAGTAAGGAGGAGGGCAGGAGGCACGGAGCCTAGTGGCAGGAGCAGGTGTGCGCACCCAGAAGAGGAGTCTAACTTGCCACTCTCCCAGCCCTCCACAACACTGAGTTAAGCTAGTGGGAGATTATGGGGGGGGGGGTCTGTGATGTCAGAGAGGGAGCTGTGATATGGGGGGCTGGGAAGTGAGAGGAGGGAGCTGTGAGGGGTGAGCTCTGATATGAGTGGCTGTGAGAGAGGGGAATTATAATACTTGGGGAGCTGTGATGTGATAGGGAGAATCTGTGATATGGGGGGCTGTGATGTTATATAGGGGACTGTGATGTGAGAATGGGGAGCTGTGATATAAGGGGCTGTGATGAGAATGGGGGGAGTGCTGTAATATAAAGTTTTGTGAGAGTGGGGCAATAATGTGAGAGGGAGAAGCTGTGGTATGGGGGGCTGTGATGTGAGAAGGGGAAGCTGTGATGCGGGAGGGGGAGCTGTGATATGCCGGGCTGTGATGTAAGATGGGAGAGCTGTATTATGGGTGGGCTGTGATGTGATGTGGGTGGCTGTAATGTGAAAGGGGGGCTGTGATATGAAGGGTTTGTGATGTGAGGAGGAGGGCTGTGATGTCAAGAGGGGGTGAGCTGTTATGTGGGGGGTTGTAATTGCAAAGGCGACTGTGATGTGAGGGAGGGGTCTATGATTGCAAGGGGATGTGATGTAAGTGTGGCTGTAATGTTGAGGGCTCTGATGTGAAAGGGAGTTGTGATATATAGAGGGGTGTGATTGGAAAAGGGGGACTGAGGCAATTAATTGAAAAGGGGCTGTGACGTTAATGACCTGAGTCATAGAATAAAAATGAGATTCGGAACTCTGCAGAAAAAAAGGATTAAAAACTGGACCTCCATGAATTTTAATTAAGTACCCGTGATGTAGATTCTTGTATTTTGTAAAGTTTGGGGGAGATTGGTAAACATCTAAGCTCTTTTTTGGACGTTAAGCCACATTAAGCCCCCAAAAAACAAGCTTAATGTCCCCCATTTTCTTTCTGGAAGTCCAAAATCTATGAAACTTCTAGGACATGTTTGGGATGTTGAGAACTTGGGCTGTGCAAAGTGTCAAGTCAATTGATTGAGGTTTAGGTACATTATGGTACATTAAGCTCTTTTTACATTAAGCTGTTCACATTAAATGTTTTAGCACTGTAAAATATAGCTTAATGTGAATAACGTTTGGTGTGATTTACCAAATGATCTGAAATTTTCAGAATATGTTGCCATAGATAGGGTCTTCCAATGTGTGAAGTTTGGAGGAGATTGGTCAGCATCTAAGCTGTTTTTTGTACATTAAGCTACATTAAGCTCCCCAAAAAACAAGCTTAATGTCCCCCATTTTCTTTGTGGAATTTCAACATCTATGAATCTTCTAGGACATGTTTGGGACATTGAGAACTTGGGCTGTGCAAAGTTTCAAGTCAATTGATTGAGGTTTAGGCACATTATGGTATGTTAAGCTCTTTTTACATTAAGCTCTTCACATTAAATGTTTTAGCACTGTAAAATATAGCTTAATGTGAATAACGTTTGGTGTGATTTACCAAATGACCTGCAATTTTCAGAATATGTTGCCATATATAGGGTCTTCTAATGTGTGAAGTTTGGGGGAGATTGGTCAACATCTAAGCTGTTTTTTGTACGTTAAGCTACATTAAGCTCCCCAAAAAACAAGCTTAATGTCCCCCATTTTCTTTGTGGAAGGCTGAAATCTATGAAACTTCTAGGACATGTTTGGGACGTTAAGAACTTGGGCTGTGCAAAGTTTCAAGTCAATTGATTAAGATTTAGACAGTTTATTGCACATTAAGCTACATTAAGCCATTTTCACATTAAATGTTTTAGTCTGTCCCGCAAGCAAGACCACTAGCACAGTTTACTATTTTTCTGTTTGTTTACAATTACATCAATTAAATCCTCATGCTATGGTCAGGTCCCATTGCTCTGTGGAAAGATTTATACAATTCCTGAATATTCATTTATTTAATTTACAGTTCACAGTCACTGTCTTGGTCTATGACAGTAACAGGTTATCTTTTGTTTGAGCCACTGTTGCTACATAGCTACAGCTGGAAGTCACTTAAACCACCTTACCAAGGGCTAAAGACCTTCTATTGTTCCAGGGGAATACATCACCCGAGACTCTCAAGATGCATGTGATCACTTAATTTAGTGGTGATCAGAGAAATTTCATTTGCCATGTTTTACAGGCATATCCTTACACGGGAGCCCATTGTCCAACACTTTTTGAATAGGCAACCTAGCACTACATTTAGGAAAAGTACATCTTTAAAGACCATGTTGGTCCCTAATCAGTTTGAAAATGATGTGCGAGGTCATCAATGTGCCTCTTTACCTTTAGCATTGTTCAAATGCGGCACATGAGCATAAATTTGTTAATTCACATAGAAATGTAATTTCACCTGATGGGTGTGTACTCAAAGCAAGGACATTTCGTCAAATTGCAAATCCCTAGGGTAGTATAATTATGGACATGTCAAGCCTGTGATGTTGGCAAAATCAAGTGAAGATGGCAGAAAAAGGATAAATGACCACACAAAGGATACAGAGGAAATTTGCGTAGTCCTGTAGCAAGACATTTTGCATATCACTGTAATTATCATCTAAAGTGACACTATTTTTTTGAAACAGTTACATTGCATTGCACTGTTTATTGCCTTTGTTTCTCTTCTACTAGACTTTTTAACTGCTCTATGTTTTTTCCTTGTCTACTATGTGGTGAGCTAATTAGGGTAGGTGCTCTTCATCCCCGTCTGCAGGGATTTGCCTGCGGCATCCATGCTCCTTCGCCTTGGTTTCACAATTCTTTCTATTTGTTGGGAGGAAGTTTTATCCTGTGCTATCATCTTTGCGTCTTTGGTCCCCCTGCACAGGTACTCATGTTATTCCCTTGGCATGTTAACTGGGTTGTTACATTTGAGTTTTGGCATCAAGATAGCATCCATGTGTGTATTTCATGCTGAAGCATTTTCTTTAACAGAGAGCAAAGAAAGCTCATAATAGAGTACAAACTGTGCAGGGGTTTATTAAGGCAAGGGGAGCCATTTTCTGTCCTGCTCCCCTATCCAGAGGGGATGGACTACACACACTAAAAGCACCAACCACCCCTACTCCTGTGGAGAAGCTTATTATAGAGGGCAGACTGTGCAGGGGTTTATTAAGGCAAGGGGAGCCATTTTCTGTTCTGCTCCCCTATCCAGAGTAGATGGACCACACACACTACAAGCACCAACCACCCCTACTATTGTGGAGAAGCTTATTATAAAGGAAAGACTGCGCAGGGGTTTATTAAAGCAAGGGGAGCCATTTTCTGCTCTGCTCCCCTATCCAGAGTGGATGGACCACACACAATACAAGCACCAACCACCCCTACTCCTGTGGAGAAGCACACCTGATATGTTTGAAGTAATGTTTGGAGTGGATTCACACAGCCCTGTCCCAGTTTTTTTGGTTTATGATGGTTTAAAATTAGCCACTGAGACCAAATCTTGCTGTTTGATGTTTTTACTGAATGCTGATCAGTTTTTATTCAATTGTAAGTGCATTTCTTGGTTTTTCAATAAATGGTTTGTGAATAATCTGCTCTATGATCCTCCCATGAATTATATACATACCGTTTGATTGGGATGGTCTGTGGAGTGGCTGAGGATCCATGTAGTCTGGCTTTGAAGTCTATTAACAAAGTGCATGTTGACCTCCTATAATCAATGGATCAAATGATTCACTAAGCTTCCACTTTGCAGTCACAGTGGTGTTCAATCATGTGGGTATTAACGCAAACTGGAATGAGGAATTGTGATCACTTATTATAAAGCGGGACTGTTCTCATCCCCTTTAAGGGACTTTTGCACAATGATTTTATTATTGGGGTTCATGTTGGAGCACTTTATTTATTGTGAACGTTTGTATATAGTATATGAATTATTGAATACTTTTATTGCTAATTTATGTTAATTTGATTAATTTATTTGATAATTTACACTTGTTATTCATTAAAGGTATTTATGTCACTGTGATTGATATATTTATTAGCATAACACCAGTTATTTATACGTCTGCTGAGAAGAGAGGATATCCTCCTTTTTGTGTTTGCTGCTTTGTGTATTTAATGCAATTTGCGTGGTTTAATTTTGTTATTTTGTTGATTGTCTACCATGCAGCGCTGCACCAGATTTAGTATATCAACGCCAATATATTTGTTTATAAGCTAACTATGCTTGGCTTTTTATGTAGGCATCAATAAAATGTTGTATATTTTAATCTACTTGTGTACCTATAATCTTTAATGCCACATTTAAAGTCCCTTTATTTGATTACACATTTTACTATCCTAAACATACTTTACCTGGATTACCTCTAGGCTAGTCTTTGCAAGCAAGGTGTAATTGTTCTGAAGATTTGGATTTAAAGGATGGCTGGTGCCATGCTGGTCTCCTGAAGACCTGTCAGTATATCTGGCTGCTTGTACGGGATATATGGGCAAGCAGATATACTGACATGCGATTGAATGAACTATCACGACACTCAAAAGCGCTGTGGTAGTTCATTGAAAACTACAAGCTGACAGCCACAAAGGTTGTCAGGACTTGTAGTTCATTCATTTATAGAACACTGTGAATGCATGATACCTCCATGTGGGCGGAGCCCCACACAAACACACTGTTTTTAAATAGTGACAGCTTGTACAGGGAATTTCTCCCCGTACTTCTGTCATAGGGAGAGGGGGGATCAGACAGCTGCTACAGCATTGGGAACATGTTACATGTTCCGTGCTAAAAGTGGGTGGAACATGTAACACGTTCCCAAAAGTGAATGTATCCTTTAAGAAAGAAACCAAAGATCTCAGAATGAGATTAAAGTAAAGAGAGCACTCAAAAAGAGTGTTGAAAAAAGTACAAGAGAGCATAATTTAGTTGAAGGGAGGTTTAGCTAAAAATGAAAAAGAAAAAAAATCTAAAGAGATTGATATCTAGATAATTAGACCTCCCGCAATCAAGCAGATGAAAGTAGGAAAATATTAGAGAAGCATAACACGTTAGGATAATGCATTAAGAGCAGTCATTGAAGAAAGACCCCTAATTACTTTCTGAAAACCAAATCATTCAAAACAGAAGTGTCAGAAGTCACTTTGATAAAAGTAGCACTTTTAGATGAAAAAGTATGGTTGTGAAGTTTGGCCCAGGCTTCCTGTTAATTACTAATGGTAGTCCATACTGTATGTATAGACTTGCTATGAACTCAAATGTTCACATTCATATGGACCCTTATTATTGAGGCTCTAATATCTAATTTTTTACAAATTAAGAGTTTCACTTGCGCCATCATTTTTTCTTTTCCTGTGTTTATTATATAGATATCCTGTCCCACTGGTGATTTATACAGCTGAATGATCCCCCTTCTCTAGCAGGGATAAGAGAATTGTTTGGGTTGTGGTGCTATGATTTTAATAATTTTTCATTTTTATAGCTTAAATGGAACTTATCCCAGGGCTGAATAAAAAATTAGACTTTAGGCCTTTCCTATACAGTAATTAGTGGATTGCTTTGCATGACCCTCATTTTCCCTACTATGCAGATTTATAAGGAAAAGGTAAACATAGAACTGTAAACCATTGTCCTTCAAGAATAGAAATAACAGGAGTTTGAACTGAAGCAAACTTAATGCTCTCAACTGACATTTCCATTTGTAAAAAATGCAGTTATGAGATCAATTGCAATAAAATAAAATGAAACAAATGAAATGAGTTAGGTGTTATAGTAGGAGTATAATGTCTCATATAACATGGAATACTACATATATATTGAAAGACACAAACAAATCTTTTTCATAAATTTAATTATGCCGATTACAAATTTCCTGATGAAATTTGTGAGAAATTGAACATATTACCCCTTAAAAAAGGCAGCAATGCTGTCGAAACATTGGGATTGTCTCTCTTCAATTGCCAAATATCCCAGACTGGTACTTATATAATGTATTGCCAAAGTTGTTTCATATGTTTACCATATATCAACAGTTGATTGCTGCTTCCAGTGCTTGTTTGTGATTTATGATTTACCATCTAAGACCAGCCTTTAATGCAAAGCTACTGCTGCTTGAGTGCTTGGCCCAGTGCTTATTTTACAGGTAATGTAGTGTGATTTGGAGAAAGGACATGCCTGTAGCACAAACAGCATCCAAGAGGGGATCATGGTAAAGTTTTGTCGACACTCCAGCTTCAAGTTGGAACCAGATGCTTTAGGATAGACACCGAAGACTTATAAGCAATATTGCTAACAGGTTACCTATTCACTATATGAATGGTCCTATATAATTAAATAGTGCATCTATAAATGTGAAGGTAAGGGGAACTGCCTATGTGGCTTTTGGAAATGTAAGTGAGCATTCTCCAACCCTGCACTGTAACTATCTTGCCCCTGTCATCTGTTATCTGCTGCCTTTTGTTCCTACTGACACCAACAATATGGGATTTACTTTATGCCAGGGATACCAACAAAGGGGTTTATGTAATTCAACAATCACCAATGATGGCACTTATGTCTTCCACTGACACCAACAAGGCTTATTTTATTCCATTGACACCAACCATGGGAGTTTTTTCTATCCCACTAACAACATCAATGGAGTCTATTTTGCTCCCGCTGACACCAAGAATGGGGCTTATTTTACACCCATAAACAAAATTGATTAAACTTATCGTATTCATACTGATGCCTGTGGTGATTATATCTAAAACATGGCAAAGCCACATCCACTGTTTAATTATGTCCATGCTTGACTGGCCTCAGTGCACAGTTTTCTTTCTAATCATTTTTCAAATATTGGCAACTACAACATATCTGTGTCTGACTTTTCAGAGCCATCTGTTATACTCAGAGCACTTGCTTTCAAAGTAATGCTTAGACTTGGCTTCTTAGGGTAACCACATCAGATTAGAAAAGGATATTTAACCACTTGCCCTCCAGAGGATTTACACCCCTTCCTGACCAGGCCATTTTTTGCAATACGGCGCTGCTTTACTTTAACTGACAATTGCGTGGTCATGCAATGCTGTACATAAATGAAATGTATGTCCCTTTTTCCCACAAATATAGATTTCTTTTGGTGGTATTTGATCACCTCTGCGCTTTTTACCTTTTGCACTATAAACAAAAAAAGGCTGACAATTTTGAAAAAAACAACTTTTTTTTGCTGTAAAACATATCAGTAAAAACATTTTAAAAATCAAATTTCTTCATAAATTTATGGCAAAATTTATTCTGCTACATATCTTTGCTAAAATAAATCACAGTACATGTAAATTAATTAGTTTACATGAAAGTTATAGCGTCTACAAATGGCGGTATATGTCCTGGAATTTTTATTTGTATTTTTTTTTCTACTAGTAATGGAGGCAATCGGTGACTTATAGTCTCGGCGGGCATTCTAACATAGGGTTTAACTGCCACTGACATCCCAATGAAACTAATACAGTGATCAGTGCTAATAAAAAGCACTGACACTGTACTAATGACACTGGGCAGGAAGAGGTTAACATTTGGGGTGATCAAAGGGTTAACTGTGTGCTGTTTAACATTATGTGCTGTGTGTTTTATTAGGGGGACATGCTGCTTTGTATTTCTCTGCTGTGCAGAGAAATGCAAAGCAGTGTGTCCTTGCTGGCAGGACAGAGACCTGTGTTGTTTACACACAGGTCTCTCCCCTGTCAGCTTTACGCGGCAATCTCCGGCTGCCGGAGGGAATCTCCGGCCGGGACCCGATGATTGACATCCCTAGCTGCCAATGGCGTATATATACTGATTTTGCACAGCCCTACCACCCTGAAGCAGTAGTTCTACTATGGGGTGGTGGAAATGCGGTTTAAAGGAAAGCTATGACCACAGCATACACACTCATTTTATAATATCAGAATTGTAATAGCAATACAGCAATAGTTATTTTTTAACAATCCAAAATAAGCTTACTTGAAATATCTCCTTTTGTGTTGTGCGTTCTTCCTGTCAACTGACCATTTATTTATTTCAGGTGCTTATATAGCGCTATCAATTTACGCAGCGCTTTACATATATATATTATACATTCACATCAGTACCTAACCCTCAAGGGGTGTACAATCTAAGGTCCCTAACTTACATTCATACATACACATACTAGGGCCAATTTAGACAGGATCCAATTAACCTACCAGCATGTCTTTGGTGTGTGGGAGGAAACTGGAGTATCACAGGGAGAATATGCAAACTCCAGGCAGGTTGTGCCGTGGCTGGGATTCAAACCAATGACCCTAGTGCTGCCAAGCGGAAGTGCTAACCATTTAGCCACCGTGCTGCCCCGTTTCTTTCTACATGAATCTCAGTATGTTTTCCATCTTTTCGTCTGCTGTTTACTTTCAGTTTCAAAGGACTACATATCCCATGGTACCTTGCCACATGAAGGATATGATCCCTGCTCTGAGTCTGTCTCCTGAAACTCCTCCTCTCAGTACCTCTGTAGTTCAGAAGGCAGGCTCTTAGAATTCTGTGACACACAGTGCCTACTCACTGCCATGCCCAGGGCATAGTGAATACATGTCCTGGAATTCAAGGAAGAAAATGTGTGGGGATCTTTACAAAGCAAGTTTACAAACTTGAAGACTGTTCATATTAATGGAATTAATAAGCTAGAAATAATTGAAATAGAATGTTGAAATAAATATACGATTTACATTTTGACAAAAAAATATGCTATAATGCAGTTTATCAGTCTCCAAGTTAAGCTTTATTATGCATAAGATGTAAATTATACTACATTTATGTTGTTGCTATGATATCTATCCAAACATATGCAGTAATACTGTTCATATTTAATAGTTTTTTTATCTGTGTTAATTTTGTTAGGTTCTCACTGTATATTATGAAACAGTGCATAATTAAAAAAATTTAATAATATATGTTTAAACACAAAATAAATAACAGTCGGTCTAATTTTCAAGGTGCAGCTAATAGTTACATTACATCGCTTTAGAAAGAGCTGTAGATTTCTAATATTTTTCACATCTTACTACATTTCTTTTATTATTAAAAAAAAATTACATGTACAGTATGTCTACATAAAATCATACTGGTTCCATATTCTCTAAAGGAGGAAGGAGGGGACAGTGCACAATCCCGCACATATTCTCTGACAAAAGAGCCCTGTAACAGAGTATATTGTATGGTGATATCCGACCGCAGATAGCTGAATGACAGCTACATTGTGGCCGGCCAGTTCTGGGAGGGCGTCATATGACGTCCCCCCAGAATGCGCTCTCCTGTGCGACCCCCGAGGGCACGCACCCGGCGATCTCCGTGTTCACTGTGTCCTACAGACACAGCTAATCGCGTGATGTGGTAAAAGGCCAATCACAGCGGCGTTTTACCATGTGATCAGCCATGTCCAATGACACGCTGATCACCGGGAAATGCAATTGCCGGTTCTCGGCTGCACTTTCCTCATGCTGCCAAAGTGTGAGGAATGTACTGCCGAGAACCGGCAGTTGTCAGAGCAGGGATCGGCACCGATGATCGGTGCCCAGTAGTGCCACCCACCAGTTCCGCCCACCTGTGCCCAGCAGTGTGCCCACCTGTGCCCAGCAGTGCCACCCACCTGTGCCCATCAGTGCCACCCACCTGTGCCCATCAGTGCCACCCACCTGTGCCCAGCAGTGCACCCTCCTGTGCCCAGCAGTGCCACCCACCAGTTCTGCCCACCTGTGCACTCACCTGTCCCTAGCAGTGCACCCACCTGTGCCCAGCAGTGCACCCACCTGTGCTCAGAAGTGCCACCTACCTGTGCCCAGCAGTGTCACCCACCTTTGCCCACCCACATGTGCCCACCAGTGCCACCCACCTGTGCCCACCAGTGCCCATCAGCGCACCCCAGCAGTGCTGCCAGTCAGTGCCACCAGTCACTGCCCAGTGGTTGAGCCAGTCAGTGCCTAGCAGTGCCGCCAGTCAGTGCCCAGCAGTGATACCAGTCAGTGCCACCTATCAGTGCTGTCTATCAGTGCCACCTATCGGTGCTGCCTATCCGTGACACCTCATTAGTGCTGCTTATCAGTGCCGCCTATCCGTGCCAGCTCATTAGTGCTGCCTATCAGTTCCCATCAGTGCTGCTTATCAGTGCCCATCAGTGCCGCCTATTAGTGCCCATCAGTGCCGCCTATTAGTACCCATAAGTGCCGCCTATTAGTGCCCATCAGTGCTGCCTCATCAACGCACATCAGTGAAGGAGAAAAATTACCTGTTTGAAAAATTTTATAATAGAAACAAAGAAACTTTTTTTTTTCAAATTTTTTTAAAATTTTTTGTATATAGCACAAAAAGCAAAGTGCCCAGCGGTGATTAAATACCACCAAAAGAAAGCTCTATTTGTGAGAAACAAAATGATAAAAATTTCATATGGGTACAATGTTGCATGACCGCGCAATTGTCATTCAAAGTGCGACAGCACTGAAAGCTGAAAATTGGCCTGGTAAAGAAGGGGGTATAAGTGCCCGGTAGGCAAGTAGTTAACCACTTCCCGTCCGGCCATTGTATATAAACGGCCGGACGGTGGCACTGCAGGGTCGGGTGGCCGTCTATAAATGGCCTCCCCCCACCCTGCTTGTGCGCGCTCCCTGGGAGCGCGCAGCACCGCGATCCGGTGCCCGCTGTGTCCTCCGGACACAGTGAAACACCGATCGTCGGACGGGACCTCTATACGAGGTCCCGATCATGTGATCACTGATTGGCCAATCAGTGATCACATGCAAAGTAGTAAGCAAGATGTCACTTGTGACATCATTGCTTACTACGTGTGAAATCTGTGAATGATCAAAGAGGTCACATGGTACAAGGCTATTCACAAAAGCCTTGTACCATGTGACAAGCTGTGACCAATCACAGCTCACTCAGTACTTCTCAATGAGTGCAAGAATGCACACAGAGAGAAAGAGAAATGATTGCTTTTACATCCTATATGGGTGTAAAAGCAATCAGTGTAAAAAAAAAAAAAAAAATCTTCATCACCCCCCACAAGTAGTACAGTGTCACCATGGTGACACTGTACTGCTAGGGTGACAGTATGTAAAAAAATAAAATAAAAATAAAAAATAATAATATAAAAAAATAAAATAAAAATTAAAAAAAAAATGTTTAAAAATTATAATTTTTGCTTATAAACTAATTTGGATTTTTTTTTTTTTACTAAAAAGATAATGGAATAAATTTTGGCTAAGATTTATGATGAAATATTATTTATTTGCAAAATTTTATAAAAAAAACACTTTTTTTCAAAATTTTTGGACATTTCATTTACATAGCAAAAAAAATACAAATCCCAGTGGTGAATAAATACCACCAAAATAAAGCTTTATCTGTCTCAAAAAAATGGTAAAAAATTTATTTGGGTACAGTGTTGCATGACCGCGCAATTGTCATTCAAAGTGTGATAGCGCTAAAAGCTGAAAATTGCCCTGGTCAGGAAGGGGGTAAAAGTGTCCGGTCTGGAAGTGGTTAAACCAAGGTATTATTGTAATGTATACAGTTCATGATAAATGTTTGTGAAAGATTCAGATTGATAACTCGTATGTTTACTCGATTTTCTATGGTTTGATTTTCTGTGTGTGTGTTTGTCGAAGAGAAACTTTTACCTCACACTTTTGTTTTGCAAAGAGATGGAGACAAGTAGCCTGGCACCAGAGCTAGGCCTGATGTTCGAGTCGAACATAAGTTCAACTCGCACATTGGCCGTTCATGTGTTCAGCGAACACACAAACAGTAAGGGTGCTCGCCATGCTGTTCACTTGCCTGCCTGTCATTTTAAAGAACTGTCAGCCCGGCACAGCTTTCAGGTACCTTGTACCCCATACTCATTCACATGCTGGGGGCAGGATCTGGGGGCCCCTTGTTAAAGTGGGCTTCCAGATTCTGATAAGCCCCCCCACCCGCAGACCCCACAACCACCGGCCATGGTTGTGGGGAAGAGGCCCTTGTCCCCATCAACATGGAGACAAGGTGCTTTGGGGGGGGGGGGCAGCGTCGAGAGCACAGCTTTCAGATGGTAGGAGCCAGTGTCAAGAATGGAGCATTTATTTTTCTTTTTTGAAGTTGGTGGTGGCAGCGGGCATCATGATTGACGTTGGATCTACTTCAGGGAACATCTTTTTTATTTTTTGTTTTTAATAAAGGACATGTCAAAGACTGTCTTCTATAATTTTTTTACACTATACTTTTTATTGTGAGTGAGAAGCAGTACCATGTACCCCATACTCATTCACACGTGGGGCAGGATCTGGGGGCTCCTTGTTAAAAGGGGCTTCCAGATTCTGATAATACCCTCACCCGCAGACCCCCACAACCACCGGCCACAGTTGTGGGGAAGAGGCCCTTGTTCCCATCAACATGGGGACAAGGTGCTTAGGGGAGGAGCCCTCCTGCCCCAATGCACCCCCCCCCAAATGTTGAGGGCTTGTCTCCTGGTATAGTTCAGGACCTACTGGGCTGCATGCTTGGATAAGGGTCTGGCATGGATTTTGGGGGGACCCCCAATCCATTTTTAAAAACATTTTGGCATGGGGGTTTTCCTCAAAATCCATACCAGACCTGAAGGGCTTGGTATAGATGGGATGGGGTCCCCACACCATTTTTTTTGTTAATTTTTTAATTATTTTACATTCAGCTGTCAGCGGGGAACCCTGCTGACAGCTGAAACATTAAGGAATGTGTTCACTACTAAAATGCTGCATGACTTAATAATATAACTCATGCAGTATTTTAGTAGCTGTGCTGTATCTTACTGCGTACTCAGATGCGGTAAGATACCACTTGGTGTGGGGGTGGAGCCTGAACATGGCCGCACGGGAGAGCGTGGAGTGAGTACTCCTCGCTCCCTTCCCCGATCATCTTCCCTATGAGGTCCCTATGAAGTCCCGGTCCCATAACTAGCTGCACTGGAGCAGCATTAGAGGGTGACTGGAGTCTTACCCGGCCGGAGAGTGGTCTCGGGGACAGTGTGGCGGCGAGTCCAGAGGAGAGACGGCTGAGCTCCACTCTCACTTGGCGTCTCTCGCGTTGGCTCCGGAGCAGGACTGGGGTTGCCCGGGAGACGAGCGTAGCGGCATAGCGGCTCTCACACGTGGGCAGCCGCGGAGGAGCTCTGGAAGCAGTAGAAAACAGCCGGTTTCCCGGCGTCCAGCAGTCCAAGGGAGACGAGTGAGCGATGTGGGGAGGTGTGGGGTGGAACGCTGCTGCACACTTCCTTGCCACCTCCATTCCTCTAGCTTCCATACCTCCTCCAACCCAGAAGAATAAGGAAGGAAAGAAAGATAAAGGCTTAAAGAGACCCAAAGGAATCCCCCAAAGAAAGACAATTACAGGGGAGGACTGCATACTGAAAAGTACTCCAAGGTACTCCAGCGTGGAGGGTGAGTGATAATAACGTGCATACTGCAGGGGTTGTTATATACTCCCTATATACTCTCTATATCCTGGACTTATGTACTGGATTTTCCTTTTCTGTATATCAGATTTAAGCAACGCTTTCATTGTGCTTGCATTAGGACATTGTATTATCTAAGTTGAGAGAAGGAAATTGGGGATTCCCCGGGAGGGTCTGAAGGTTTGGAGGAGTTGAAGACATGAAAGGTAAAAATACAAAAGGGAGTGGGTCCAAGAACCCTCAAACTGGTTTGATTAAGAAGTATATACCACAAGGAAATTTGACCCCAGAAAGATCTCAAGGAGTGAAAGAAAAAAGTGAATTGGAAATAAGTTTGGATAATAAAATAATATAAGTGGTGAAGCGCTCAACTTAAATACTCAAAAACTAGTGCAATATCCCCATATATAAATATTAAATCCCTAGTGATATAATAATACACAAATGATACCTCTTAGGCTATGCAGATATACAAATAATACTAATAAATAATAATGAATAGAAAACTAGTGCAATATCCTCATATATAATATATATCCCTGGTGATATAGTGATAACTAATATCTCTTAAACTGTGCAAAAAAGTGATACTGAAATGCAATTGATTATATCAATTTAAAATAAATCATATATATCACTAGGGATTTAATATTTATATATGGGGATATTGCACTAGTTTTCTATTCATTATTATTTATTAGTATTATTTGTATATCTGCATAGCCTAAGAGGTATCATTTGTGTATTATTATTCACCACTTATATTATTTTGTTTTACTTATCTTGTGGTATATAGAATAGGTGATAGCAGCTAACTCACTAGGTTCTGTGGAGCGCAGGGGGATTTCTGTATTTTTTAAGTTTGGATAATAGTCCGAGACTTTCCCTGGGACCGGTATATAATAGTCAACAACCACCGGAAGGTATAGGGTCGAGAGAAACTGAAAGAGATCTGCAAATACCATATAAAAAGGAAATGGCGGAGATGTTTAAAAATTTGGAATTATCAATAAAGCAAGAGATGGGGACAATTCGGGAAGAATTGGAACAACTGCTAACCAGGATGGAGGAAACAGAGGAAAAAGTTCAGGGTCATGCCCAAGTTATCCCAAAATTAGAGAGATGGATAATAGATAATAGAAAAGAACAAAAAAGACTGTTTTTTATGATGGAAGAACAAGAAAATAGAGAAAGGAGAAATAATCTAAGAGTAAGAGGAGTCCCAGAGTTGACCCAGGGGGAAGATTTAAAAGAGTTAATCGGCAAAATCTTGAACTCCATAGTGGATAAAGCGGAGGTGGTGATGTTTAAACTGGATGGAGTGCATAGGATAGGGAAGTACCAACAAGAAAAAGGATTAGAAAAACCAAGAGATATAATAGTTAAATTCCATAACTATGGAGATAAAGAGGAGATATGGAAAAAGATTAAAGGAAGAACAAGTATTCCATATGGAGAGAAAAATATCCAAATTTTTGCGGATTTAACAGCAGAGACTTTGAGAAGAAAGAAAACATTGAAACCCTTATTAGAAGTGATGAAAAAACATAACGTGAAATATAGATGGGGTCAAGCAGCGAGCTTGATCGGGTGGAGGGATGGAACTTCAGCAACCCTAAGATTTCCGGAAGATATGGAAGATTTTTGTGATAAATTTGGATTGCAGAGACTAGAGATACCGGGTTGGGAAGTGGAGGAGGGAGATTTATATACCATTAGGGAAGGAAAGTGGCAGCTAGTTGGAAGAGGAAATAGAGAGTTATTAGATAAAGGGACTCCGGGGAAGAGGGGGGAAGGGGAGCGGTCATGAGCAGAGTCGAACCTGCAAGGTAGGGATCAGAGGTGGTATGATCCAAAGGCAAAGGAGGCCTTGGGGGGGGTGGTCGGGGGGAGCTATGGGAGGGAGGAGATAGGGAGGGTAATACTCTGCAAGAGGAGGGGAGAGAGAGAGAGGAAGGGGGGAGGATAGAGAGAGTGAAAAGGTATGGGGTAATATGGAAAACGTTCAGTATGTAACCTATAATGTAAAGGGGCTAAGTTGTCCTGGGAAGAGATTTAGATTATTTAAGGAGCTTCAACATAGAACATCCTCAGTAATTTTTTGCAGGAGACACATTTAGAGATGGAATCGAAGGTCAGGCTGAGGTCTAGATACTTCCCGACATGGTATTATGCGGACTCACCAATAAAAAGAGCAAAAGGGGTGGCTATAGGTTTTGCAAAGAATATAAAGTTTGAGGTGGAGAATAGAATAACAGACCCAGAAGGAAGGTTTTTGTTTCTGAGGGGTAAATTGCAGGAAATTGAGTGTACATTGGCTAGTATATATTGCCCAAATAAGAAACCGGAGATATTCCTTAGGGGAGTATTGAAAAAACTGAATGACTTCAAAAGGGGTCACTTGATAGTAGCTGGGGACTTTAATATCTGCATGGACTTACGGATGGATACTACTTCTTGTGTGAGGAGGGAGGAGAGTAAGTCCATGAGGTTATTAAAGAAATCATTGAATGAATATCAATTGGTGGATATATGGAGAATTAGGCATATGAAAGAGAGAGATTATACCTTTTTCTCACAAGTTCATGAGACTTACTCTAGATTAGACTATATATTGGTAGAGCATCAATTTATAGAATTGGTGGTAGAAGTAAAAATCGGAGGAAGCTCCATTTCAGATCATGCCCCTGTTGCAATGAAGTTAAGATGGGGTAGAGAGGAGAGAGGAGGATTTGTTTGGCGGATAAATGAGGCACTTCTTCTAGATGAGGAGATTGATTGAAAAATTGAGATAGAAATTAAAAGATTTTTTGAAGAGAATGAGACAGAGGAAGTGTCGGTTGCAACAGTGTGGGAGGCCCATAAGGCTTATATCAGAGGATTATTCATTGCAATAGGGGCTAAAAAGAAAAGAGAAAGGAGGGAAAGGATTAATAGACTCTTAAATGAGATATTCGATCTGGAACAGACTCATAAAAGGAATATATCTAAAGAGATAATGCATAGAATAACAAAGAAGAAAGAAGAACTAGAGATGGTAATGGAGGAGGAAAAAAGAAGAGTTTTTAACAAAGTAACAAGTGAAAGATATAGATGGGGGGATAGGCTGGGAAAATATTTAATGAGGGCCCTGAGGAAAAAGAAAAATAGGAATTATATAGAAAAAATAAGAAACTCTAAGGGTGAAATGGTGTATTCAACTAAAGATATCTCTAGAGTATTTGAGGAATATTATAGTGATCTATATAACATCATACCCCAGGATACTCTTAATAGTGCTGACATAGTAAATAAAGAAAAAAGAAGAACTTTTTTAAAAAATGCAGGTTTAGTAAAATTAAGTGAAACCCAATTGAACTCCTTAGAGACAGAAATTACGTTAGAAGAAATCGAAATAGCATTAAAAAACACTGCGGTGGGGAAAAGCCCGGGCCCAGACGGGTATACCGTAAAATACTATAAAAAATATAAAGAGTTAATAATACCTAAACTGAAGACATATATGAATGCCCTGGGAGGAGAGACCGAGATAAGGGGAGAGTCCTTACAGGCTAATATAGTTTTGATTCACAAGGAAGACAAAGATCCCTCTCAATGTGCAAGTTATAGACCAATCGCGTTGTTGAATGTAGACACCAAATTATATGCAAAGGTCTTGGCAAATAGACTTAAGGCCCTAATGCCAAAGTGGATACATGGTGATCAGGTGGGTTTTGTCCTGGGAAGAGAGGGTAGAGACAACGGATTGAGATCATTGTTGCTCATACAAGAAGCGAAGAAAGGGAAAACCCCAATAATATTATTGTCAATAGACGCTGAGAAAGCATTTGATAGAGTAAGTTGGAGATTTATGATGGACACCCTGGAGGAGATAGGGTTGAGAGATAGAATGAGGAAGTGGATTAGTAACTTATATAGAGGGCCTACTGCCACTGTTATGGTTAATGGAGGAAGATCAGAGACCTTTAGGATCTCAAATGGAACAAGACAGGGATGCCCTTTATCTCCACTTTTGTATGTTTTAACTTTGGAGCCACTGCTGTCTATGATAAGAAAGAACATAAATATAAAAGGAATAAAGATAGGAGATAGAGAACATAAGATAGCGGCCTATGCGGATGATTTGATGTTTTATGTTAGAAACCCTCAGATATCACTCCCAAATTTATTAAAAATACTGAAGGAGCATGGGGAATTATCACATTTAAAAATTAATCCAACAAAAACTGAAATTTTAAATATAAATCTTAAAAATAGTGAAAAGGAAAAAATACAAGAAGAATTCCCTTTTGTTTGGAGAGAGAAAGAGTTAAAGTACCTCGGGATAAAATTGTCTGCTTCAATTAAAAATATGTATAAAATTAATTATATTCCACTTTTAAATGAGATTAAGGAGCAGTTGAAGAGGATGGGGAGTGGAAATCCATCTTGGATGTGTCGTATAAATTTAATAAAAATAATAATTTTGCCCAAAGTTTTATATAAATTTCAAATGATCCCAATTAAACTTCCAGAGGTTTTTTTTAAAACACTTAGAAAAATGATGTTGAGATATATATGGAGGAATAAAAAACTTAGAATACGATATGAAATGTTGACCAGAACTAAAGAGAGAGGAGGACTAGGACTTCCAGACTTTAAGAGATATCATAGAGCGGTGATAATTGCGAGAATCTATGACTGGACTCATAACTCAGGGAAAAGCTGGGTCAAAATTGAAAACACACTGAGTAGGACAAATTTAAGTAGGATTATATGGGTACCTGCACAATATAGAGGATTAGACGTTAATAAAAGTGTGTACACTTTTATTGTTTTAAATGCTTGGGAAATGTTACACAGACAAAAGAGATGGGTTTTTAATTCACAGTTAATGCCACTAGGAAACACAGAATATTTTGCCCCTGGGAAGGAAGATATCACCGGAAAATGGATTATAAAACAGAATGCGCAATTAAGAGAAATAATGGTGGGTGAGGAAATAGGAACATATAGAGAGTTGGAGGGAAAAAAGGGGGAGGTTTTCAGTAAAATGGATGAGATACGATATTATCAATTGAAACATTTTTTTGGGAGCCTCCCAAAACCTATGAGAACCAGAAAGGAGTGGAATTTATTTGAAAGATTATTAGACACACGGGGTGATGGGAGACACGCTGTTGCAAAACATATAGAATATTAACTGAATTAGACACGGACACAAAATTAATTTATGTAGAGAAGTGGGAAAAAGATATGGGAAGAGAAATAGATGAAGAGCAGCAAAGGAAAATGTTTAGATTAATGCATGAAAATTTCAGCATGCGGGAAGTTGAGATGAATTATAAATGTTTGGTTAGATGGCACATTGCACCGAATGTGGAACACAAACTGAATGGGGAAATTTCACCACTGTGTTGGAGAGGGTGTGGAGAAGTGGGTACAATATATCACATATGGTAGGAGTGCTCAAAGATACAAGTGTTTTGGAATAAAATTATTTATTTAATAAGAGAAATTACTGAGATAGATATTAGATCGGATCCAGAGTTATGTCTTCTCCATATCACCGAGCTTTCAGTGAGATCATGCTCACTGAAAGGATTCAGGTATTTGGCATTTCCTGAGCGCAGCGAAGAGTCTGATACCTAGGTTCCAGAAACAAAGGGAAGTGCCGACAGAGGTGGATTGGATGGTCAGAATGAATCAGATCTGTGGGATGGAAAGATTGTATTATGCGCATATAGATAAGATGGAGAAGTATTATATAAAGTGGAAAAAATGGGAAGAGTTTAGAGAAGAAGTGAAATGTAGGATGATGATTTATACCCCTTGAAACAAATATAGATTGTAGAAAGAGTTTGTTCTCTGGATTTTAAGAGAAATGCAGAGTGGGATGGGGGGGAGGGAGATTGTATGGGTGGGGGCGGGGAGGGGAAGGGACAGGGGCGGCTGGGGATGTGGGAAATAGATAAATTATTTTAATAGGATGATATTGATTTTATGTCCTTTTGATAAAAAGAAATTGATTGTGATTTGTACCTATTCTGAAAATTAATAAATATTTATAAAAAAAAAAAAGATACCACTTGGTGAATTGTCCCGTTTTGAACACACCTTTCGACACAGGGGAGGTGTTCGGCCCATCACTACCTGGCACTAAAGATAAAACTGCGCAATTCAGATTAAAAATTTTTGTATCTATTGTATTACAAATCCCAATTCTCACAAAAAGCCTCTCTGGTCTGAATGGGCTAAAATACAGTTCCTTCAGGGATACAACCCTTAGCATTCTTTTGTGAATTTAGAATGCAATGAAACATTTGTATTCATTCATCATTCTGCCTTCAGGTCATTTTTTTCCTGATCATTAGAAAATTTAGATTCTGAGGAGGAAGAACAGGAAGTGAAGGATGGAAAAAGAATAATCTCAACAGGCTGATTAGAAGACGTTTCTTTGCTTTCCAAAGGAGACAGAAAAACTTTTAAAAGTTAATAAAATCAGAAATGATGTCACGCTCCACTACCATTTGCAAGAATGTGAATAAATAAATATTAAATAAATAACAGTCCAGCTTCGAAAGAGTGCATATCGATATCAATTATATTACTGCTACAAATATGTTCTTATTAAATCCATGACCTTGACACTTCAAGTGCTGTGATACAAAATAGTAACTGTGCAGTTCACCAATCATAAAAAATGTTATGCACCTTGACCAGTTATGCTCTCACCTAGTGTATATAACCATACCGTTAAGTGAGGTCATAAAAGGCTTGTATCCCTTTCATAGGGCTTAGTGCTAAATGGTGGTATGATCCCTCTTTCCCTGGGATGAATGGATTTTTTTAGGGATTTTTCTCCATAGGTGTAATGGTCATGGAATGTAATAAAAAATATAGTGCCTTAACCTCTTTAAAACATTATTTATTAAAAATAGTAGTGCACTCACATGTATTACAAGTTAATACCGCATTAAAATGTTGAGATTTGAATCCACAGTAAAGTTTTCCAATATTGTTAAATACTTGCTGTATGTTGCTTTAAGTGTCGTGACATCAGAGCCCCTCCCCTATGCGTTACGCCACCGGGTCATGTGGCTTCATCAGGGGGAATTGATTTGAATATATCTTCAAACAGGATATAAATTCTAAAAGCTTTACACAAAGGGCTGATTTACTAAAACTGGAGAGTGCAAAATCTGATGCAGCTGTGCATGGTAGCCAATCGGCTTCTAACTTCAACTTGTTCAATAAAGCTTTCCTAATAAAACCTGGAAGCTGATCCAGATTAGATTAGTTGGAAAAGAGACAGCAGAAAAAGACTGAGTGATCCATCGAGTCTGTTAGTTTTTTTTTTGTTTGTTTTTTTGTTAACTTTTTTTTGTCTGAGTATAGATCTATGCTTGTCCCACACATGTTTGAAGCTATTTACTGTTGACTGGCTCACTACCTCTGCTGGAAGTTTATTCTGAGCATCAGTTACTCTTTCAGTAAAATAGTACTTTCTGAGATTAATTTTGAACTTTCCTCCAGTTAGTTTTTATTGAATAAAATACTACACTATATACCGTTGTCTCTGGGCTCTGGTATTTGTGCTCTTTTCTGGATTGATCGCTGATCTGTGTATGGGAGCTGACAAATCCATCTTAACCTCCCTAGCGGTCTGATTATGTCAGTATTTCTGTGCTCAAAGCGGTACATTTTTTTTGCATGGAAATATGTTGTTTTTTTATTGTAGGCCTGTAATTTTTAGGAATAACTCACTGAAATCTGTCCAAACAAGAGTCTAGTAAACATCCCGGGTATGTTAAAATTTGAAACACGAAATCATAAATTATAATTTAATAAATAATCATAAAAAATAATAATATAATAATAATATTAAATGTAATTCAATAATATAATCAAACCAAAAACACTGAAATTTGAAATATAGCGCCAAGTTCGCACGTCACTGAGCAAAGTCGCAAAATTGTTTTCCGTGTCTGATGACGAATTTCCCCACGAATCATTATCACTCAATTCTGCAAGTGGTTCTAATTTACTATCGCTGTTCTCTAGCTGGTCTAAAACCGATTTTGACGTAAAGGGACCCTTTTTGGATGCCATAGACATTTCTCAGTTTCAAGGCAGAAAGAACAGTAAAAATGCAGGCAGGGCACAGGACAAAGCACTAGGGACAAAATGTGAATGGTTTGATACAGTAATGTTTTACTATGCGATTTTAGTGTATTTAGTGAATGTCACTTTTTGACATTTTTAAATTTCCCACCAGTTCCATCCCCGTACGTCCTGGCGTCGCAGGGAACAGAACCCGGAAGACAGATGCCGGCATCGGCCGGAGGACATTGCTGGGGACGCTGCAGGGGGGACATCGCAGGAGCGCCGGACAAGGTAAGTGCAGAAGAAATCGTGGAGCACCGCTGCAAGGTATTCCCGAGTGTAGCTCAGGGTTACCGCTTGTGGTGCTGAAACTTTACCCTGAGCTACACTCGGGAATACCTCCAGGGAGGTTAAGAAATGCCCATATAGAGCACAGCCGCAGTGGATGTTATTTGGCCATATACCTACTTCCTGCAGTGGAAAGGTTACATCTCTTGGAGGGATTTCTGTTCAGAGCCTATTTATTTTTTTCTTCTGGTGAGTGCATAGTGGTGGAGGATTGTCACAGATGTACCCTTCAGAGATATCACCATTGATTCACACAATATTGTTGGACATTGCACCTTTCTTTGGACTTTATTTATAATTCATGTACATTTTTTTGCACAATATTAGATATTTCTTCACATATTTATTTGCATTTTTCTCACATATTAATACTAGCGCTGCACCTTTGTATATATATTTATGTTTCGGTGGAATAGGAGGGTTTGCCACTTTTTGCTAGCTGCTTTCTATAATTTCTTTTGCGCTCACTATATATCTTTTTGACACTATGTTGAAAATACTTCCCTCCTGAGCCTTATTCACCCTCTTGATGTATTTAAAGGTTTCAATCATGTCTCCCCCTTTCCCTTCTTTCCTCCAGACTGTACATGTTAAGTTCCTGAAGTCTCTGTTGATATGTTTTATCACCCAGACCTTTCACCATTTGATGTTACCCATCTCTGGACTTGTTCTGTCTTATCAATATCTTCTTGTAAGTGAGATCTCCAGACTGGACCCAGTATTCTAAATGCAGCTGACAATCAGCCTGAAGCCAATATGTTTAACCCAGAAGGTTTAATCATGAATATCTAATCTCATAATCTCTATGATTATGCCCTTCTGGGTGAATAATTGGATATACAAGTGATGCCCCAACATGAGTGTGTTATTCCAAAGACAACAGCCAGAAATTTTGTAGAGATTATTTATATTGTATAGCAGGCAAATTTCATATGGAATTTAAAAAGTATAGTGTATTTTTCTGACAGTGAAGACAGGAAAATTGTACAGATATTCAGCTCATGTTTAATCCTTTTTGCTGCTCTCTTTTAGAGAGAGGGAGGGAGAAGGCAGATTGCACCTGAAAAAAAAAAGTTTAGTGTCCTTTTTTGAGACAGAAGACTAGTCATGCACACTTGGGTTTGGTTCTCAGATGTTTGGTTGAACAAAAGTTCAGATGCTGAATCAGAACTTTGAATCAGAGCTAAATCTTGTGATATTTTTTTAAACTAATAGCCAAAGAGTTAACAAAAAGTGCACGGGGTCTGGGCACTGAAAAACAAGAAAAATAAATATACCACTTTGCAGGGAGTAGTGAATTTAATAATGCTGAAAGTGCACCATAAAAATGCACTATTCCTTAAAACAAACTGCTTGGGGGTTCCTTAAACCTGCCTGTAGCGTATAAAAAGTGAATAAAAAAATTGAAATGCTGTTAATGCACATTTCCCTGAAAGATTCCTTTATTTTGATAATAATGCAGTGGAGACCCCCCCAAATACATGCACTCATATTCACTTTTTCTACACAAGTGATAATAAAAAATACATTTTTACCCTTACCCTCTCAAAATCAATACCAGGACCTTCAGATCTGGATTTTAAGAAGGAACTGTACTAAAAAAAAAAAAAAAAAGGCATGGGGTTTCTCCAAAGTAATAACAAACTCTCTAGCTGCACATGAATGGCGGTGATAAAGGAAAAGGTGTGATCACCGTGTGATTATAAAATCCCAACATTGAATTATTTATCACAAGGGATTTTAAGTTTTACTCAAAGGTGTTAATGGATTCATATTGTGCTAGCCATCTCACAAGCACGTTACATATTTATACTTTTTTTTTTGCTGTGCAGGGATATTGTTTATTTATATCCCACCCCGAAAACACAGCTTAGCCCCCCTCCTCTTGAACCATAGCAGGCCACATGCCCTCTTCAAGGGGAGCCCCATGTTGATAGCCCCCAGATACCTAATCCCTAAAACCGTCACAAAATCTAAGGAGCAGCAATACCAACATTCCAATAAAGAGATATTTGTCCCATTTTTTTTATCTAGGAGAAGTAAGTAACCATTTAAAGTAATAACTTTAAAATTCTCTTGGGAAGAAAATACATTTCTGAGTGTTTTTGGGACAGTATTGCCTCCCTCTTCAGACAGCTGTGGAGATTAGGGGTCATGACTGTGTTATCTACAAATAACTCCCAGCTCTTGAATTAAAGGTCTTTTCAGATAATACGATTTCAAGAAAATCAATGAAATAAGACAATCACAGAATACACTTCCTAAATCATCTTATATAGTTAAATAGATTCAAAGTGTAAACAATAAAGTGTGTAATTTGCCTACTAGAGGAGGGTTGACAGATATTTACTAAAATAATAAAAAAAAAATGTTGATTATAAATCCCCCTCCCTCTGAAGTCTAACGCTGGCAATACATGGATTGAAATTTCTCTGGTTAAGCAGGTGCTGGCTTAATTTCGATCCATCTATGGCCGTTCCTGTTCTTGAGAAATCAATCTATTGATTGACTTCTCATGAATGGTCCTGCTGGAAATTTTTCATTCAGTCAGTGCTTGCAGCTAATTGGCTACATCACTGAACAGTGTCTTTGTATTCAGAATTCAATGACACAGCGGGGAGGTTTCCTACATCCACATCAATTTGGGTCAGTTTTTTGTTCAACCCATTGGCTCAACAAAAAAAAACTGACCCATGTACAACCAGCCTAGCTTTATAAACTTTAGCTCAGATTTATACATTATCACCATTAGCATCTATTTATCTTTTAAGTTTCAAAGAAAATAACGACTGAGATTGGAATTAATCTAAAGATCATAGACATCTCGATGTTTACCATTAACAGTTTGCTGAGTATGAAAAAACGGAACATTTTTATTGGCTATCTAAGTGCTTATGCTCATATTGTATGGGTATGCAATCTAAATCTCTTTCTTGCCAAGGCAGGCGCCTGGATTGATGTAAAATATTTACCTTCTCTAAACAGGCGTTTAACTATTCTAGCAATAATTTTACAATATTTGCATAGATTCAAATTTTCTTTAAAAGGTTATGTCCAGGTTTAACCAAATGTCTTTGATCTTCAGATTTTGTGATAGATTATTTGATTGACCTCCATAGGCCAGTGAATCTTAGCATAGACAGCCAAACTATTTTTTTAGCCAAAATAATATTTTAACTAAATTATCTAAAAATAAAATATAAATCACAGGAGAATGCTGTCATTCAAAATTATTGGAAGATACAGATCATTATTGAATTTTGAATTAGTAAACCAAACATTACTGGTTATATTATTAATAACTCTGAATACATTTCTTCACCAAACCTGGAACTGATCCACAAATGTATTACAATTATTGAGGTATTTGTAAGATGTTTGCATAGATTAAAGATTTTATTTTAAACTGCTGATCTAATAAGTAGATTTGTTTTTGTACCCAAGATATTGCAATATTGAATGCCATTTATTTTGTTATACTAAATATAGCCACTTGCCGACCACCTGATAAAATATGTAATTTGTTTGACATTTAATACCGGGGTTAGGGCTTCAGCTAGATGCCATAACCCAGTTATTATTTTTTTCCCTTGAGCGCCAGTCTTTCAGATAAAAGTGATCTGAATTGCGGATTCACTGCTGGTTCACTTTTAGAAGCGTCTGGAGAGGAGGCAAACTGGCTGATCGGTGAGCCACAGAAACAATCCGGCACTGGTGGAAGCAAGGCATAGAGATGAGTGAAGGAAAGATGGCCTCCACTCATTTTTATGAGTGGAGGATGGGAACAGCTCCATGATGTCACTTCCAGTTCTGGCCAAATATCAACAATGCCTTTTTTGTTTAGGAAGGCTGCGTGTTCAAATCACGTCGGGGTCACCATCTGTGCAGTTGAGCCTTGGAATAAAGGACATCAACACAGTACTTCTATGCAGTCTGTGCAAACTTTACTGATATACGGTATCGGGTACATATGCTGATAGCGAGTGACAGCAAATGACACAGACAAGTCCGTGCCAACATCTTTTATACAATATCTTCAGCATTAAGCCATATCTCGGGCACATTGCCATGGGAAAAAGGAAACCCTAACTATCACAGGACAAAGGTGATCTGCATCTGGACGGTACTTTTTGGGAAACATCCTCTCTTCCAGTAACTGATAAGGATATTAGGGTAATCCATCATCTAACAAACATCCTATCTGACAACTTGTGAAATAACATATCCTCTCTTCCCACCACTAATGTTAAAAACATCTGAATGCAACTCAGAACAGAAAAACAAGTTAATAAGTCCTCCAGCCTATATTCCTAACTAGATCTGACTCCATTTTGTATCTGTGCTGGATCTCTGTCTGTACAAGCGAAATATTAGAAAATGTTTTGATCTTTTGCTTTTAAAAGTAGGGGAGATATTTGGGGCCTTAAAGACCATAGATCTTTCCATAAAGAGGACCTGTCATGTTGTATTGTTATTGCAAGAGATGTTTACATTCCTGACAATAACAATCAAAGCAATCAAAACAATTTTTAAACGGATAGTGTAAAAATAAAAAAGTAATAAAGTAAATGATAATACATATTTTTTAAAGCGCCCCCGTGTTCGCTCACAGTGGTGAGCGCATATGTAGGTCACGCCCACACATGTAAACATGTGAACAACAGGTGAACAAGAGAACCAGAGCAATAATTCTATCACTAGACCTCCTCTGTAACTCTAAACTGGTAACCTTTTACCAGTTTTTTTTAAATGTCACCTATGGAGATTTTTAAGTACCATAGTTTGGCTCCATTTCATGAGCGTGCAAAATGTTAAAGCGTGATATGTTAGGTATCTATTTACTCTGCGTAACATCATCTTCCATATTTTACAAAAAATTGGGGTATATATTGTTTTTTTTTAATTCATCAATGTGTATTTTGTCTAAAATAATTAAAAAACCACTGACATAAAAAATGCAATGATTACCATTTTATTCTCTAGGGCATCTGCTAAACAGAAATATATAATTTTTGGGGGTCCAAGTAATTTTCTAGCTAAAATTACTGATTTTAACTTGTAAACAAAGAGTGTCAGAAAAAGGCCTGGTCCTTAAATTGATGGCATACACTGCCTTATCAGCATTACAAACAGATTTTGCAAGGAAGAAGTGTCTAGTCAAAACATGTAAACATATGAGCCACTTATCCATCAGGTCTTTCTACATTTTTCAGTTTGGCAATGGAAAAAAAAGTCAGTGTTCCCTTGAAAGGCTATCAATCCACATGAAATACACTGCTCAAAAAAATTAAAGGAACACTTTTTTTCCAAAAAAGATTTTTATTAGAAGAAAGCAGGCATAACAATACATTTACAAACGTGAATCCAAAATCGGACATATTACTGTATGTCGCCTCCCGTGTCACGGATGGGTCAAAGCATAACAGGCAATACAAAACATAACGTTGTAAAACATTTTGTCAACATAATATTACAATCCAGGAAATGTACCACAAATAAGAAATGAGTTAGGAGATATATTGTCTTTTGACCGTTGAGCAGGATTTTCTGTCAGGGAAGTGTGAAGTGTGTGATATTGAATATGAACAGCATCTATTAAAGCCTTAGATCCATTTCACGTGTCCAAGAATTGGAAGGGTAAGTGTTATGGAGCGAAATATGTCTGTTTGAGGTACAGCATTCTGTATTGGTTATGGTACGAAGATAAGAGTAGAACATAAGCGAGAGCTAGAGATCAGGTAGAAAGAGGGTTAGTTAGTAAGTAGAGTAACTTGGTGATGATGTAATTATATAGAAAGGGAGAAGGAAGAAAGAGAGAGAGAAAAAAAAAAGGGGGGGGGGAAGGCAGGGCTTATGGTATGGTAAAATGGAAAAAAGGAGTGTATTCTTGGGGGTAGGTGGATCTCAACATGTGAAACACGTCACAATAGAAATATCCACTTATAGTTGAAGCCATGGTGTGAATCAAGACAGTCAACCGGGTAATATGCGGATACAAGTTCCAAGGGAGCAAGCCTTGGTGAAGGACAAAGGTATATCTAGGCATATATCTAGAGGTATCTCAGAAAAGAGAACATTCCCCAGTGTCAGAATAGGTCTATTCAATCATTGCTGCATTAGTAGGTGGTAGGTAGGGGTGGTTTTAAAATGTTTCCAACAGGCCCAAGTTCAGTTGAATCTCTCGGATGTTCCTTGGCAACAGAGATCAGTTCCTCCATTTCCTCAATTCTATTGATCCTCGCAAGCCTTTCACGGATAGTGGGAATATTTGTCGAGCGCCAGTGGACTGGGACACATTGTTTTGCGGTGTTATCCATGTGCATGGTGAGTGATTTACGATATGTCCGGGATGGGAGTGAGGAGTGATGCAGTAGAAATTGTGCAGGGGTGAGCTCCAGGCTATACGTAGTTACTTGTGCAATTGTGGATTGAACTCTCCCCCAAAATGGCTGCAGCATAGGGCAGTCCCACCAAATGTGCATGAGTGTACCCTTAGCCAGGTGACATCTCCAACTAGAGTCCGAGACATTGGGATCAAACTGGTGAAGCAGGGCTGGGACTCTGTACCATCTAGAGTATAAGGAACACTTTTTAATCAGAGTATAGGATCAAGTCAGTTAAACTCTGGGAATATTGATCTGGCCAGTTAAGTAGCAGAGGGGGTTGTTAATCAGTTTCAGCTGCTTTGGTGTTAATGAAATTAACAGGTGCACTAGATTGACAACAATGAGACGACCCCAAAAAAGGAATGGTTTCACAGGTTGAGGCCATTGACATTTTTCCCTACTCATGTTTTATGACTGTTTTTACTGGTTTTGCATTTAGCTAGGGTCAGTGTCACTACTGGCAGCAAGGGGCGATACCTGGACCCTACAGAGGTTGCACAGGTAGTCCAACTCCTACAGGATGGCACATCAATACGTGCCATTGCCAGAAGAGCATAGAAGAGATTCCAGAAGACAGGCAGTTACTCTAGGAGAGCTGGAAAGGGCCATAGAAGGTCCTTAACCCATCAGCTGGTGTAGTGGGTCCTGGGTTCCTCCTGGTGCACGACAATGCCTGGCCTCATGTGGCAAGAGTATGCAGGCTGTTCCTGGAGGATGAAGGAATTTATACCATTGAATATCTCCCACGCTTGCCTGCCCTAAATCCAATAGAACACTTCTGGGCACGTGGGGGCCATACAAACTACTGAGTACCATTTTGAGTTGCTGCAATTAAATTTGAGCAAAATGGACTAGCCTGCTGCAGCATTTTTTCACTTTGATTTTCAGGGTGTCTTTGAATTCAGTCCTCTTTAGGTTGATAATTTTCATTTACATCAAATGATGGGGCATCCTTACGTTCCTAACACAGTACGCAGCCCATATCAGTATGGATATCCAGCATGATGTTTTTCCCCATTGAGATCTGTTGTCTTTTCACAGTGTTCCTTTAATTTTTTTTTTAAAATGTATATAGGCCCAGGGTTTTACAGAGTTTTCTTATTAGCATGCAGGATCTAAACAAAGATTTGGGGTGAGCTCAGAGTTTGGTCCAAACACAAGTTCAGACATTAGTTCCAATGCCAGACTTTTTGCTTGTTTAGTGGGAGCCAAACGTCATACAGAGGTAGAAATATGGCTGCTATACATGACAGCTTCCATAAAATTAATAAAGTTAACTCATGGGCTGCCACCTACACTATTTATATTATACAATCTGAGTGGCTGGTGACATCCCACAGGAAACAAGATTAAAGAGTATATGTTGTAGCGTGAACTCACTTGATATCTGATGGTTGGGACCAGCATCCCAGTGCTACAAACTTCAAACAAATTAAATATAGTTAAATAAACAGATTAAATAAATAACTAAATAAATGTTCACAATAAAATAAGTGGGTCTAAAATCCATGTGCACAAATAATCCGTGATAAATCAATCTTCGATTAAAAAAAAATCCCCAACATGATTTGAAATGAACCAAATGTGCTCCACCAATGTGCACAGTGGCTGCTCACCTCCAGTATTGACCCATAGTCTCATATAGGTCAATCACACTTTATTTATGAAATCCTGGTCAGTAAGTGCTGCTTTCTCTCCACCTGATATAGACCACTCTGCTGGGTAATCTCCGGTCATCATTGGCAATCAGCGAATGCTCAAAAAATGCAAAGAGGAACGCCCATAGTGTAGTAACTACAAGTGCTATTTATTATATAAAAGAATGCAACTCACATAATAAGACCATAACATAATCTTGTGTGTTCCAAACAGAGGAATTCTCACAACCTCTTTCGGTCTTGGCTACTTGATGAACTATAAATCCTGTTGAGAATCTGCTTTCACACGCCAAGGCTGCATGATGGTCTGGCGGCTATCTTTGAATTCTGAATGTAAGCTGGATATTTATTCTCCCTTATTCTTTTATGGAAAATGTGCCAATAAACGTACTACACTATCAAATACCTCTGTTTGGTGGCTTGATTCTGAGCCATTTAAGGTGGAGTAGTGATGTATGTTCATCCATTCACATTTGCACTTGTCACCTTGTTGACAATTTTTTGGATTTCACTATTATTGCGCAGTCTATTTTTGTGCCCTTTGTACTTAGTCACTTTACTTTTAGCCTTGCATATTTGCTTTATGATTTATTTGAGGATTAAGAGGTATTATCCTTTTATGCTAGCAGCTTATTTGCTCTGTGCGCTTACTCATTTTACTTGTTTTTATACTTGATGAACTGGTTAGGTTTAGTGGTGAGAGTTACTGTTAGTACTAAAGTTACCATTAGCAGTAAATATGAGGAATAGAGTTAAGGTTGGTTATTATTAGGTTTTTGCATATGATTATTCCCTCACATAAAGAAAACTTTTTGCTAAGAGTATGCTTTAAAGTGCTATAAGGAATAATTATAACATAAAACGAATTAATAATGTTGCAAATGTGTCTGCAATTGCCAAGAAAATGTTTCAAGTACAGCAACTGCTTTTGGCAGCTATTAGCGAGAACAGTGAATGCGTTTTTCTTAACCAATGATACCAGCCTAGCAAGTGTATCACCGTGCATGTTTTTCAGCCTTGAAGGTTTGCTTTGAGAGGACTCCTAAAGCAGCAGTACCCAACGCTGACAGGCACCAAGCTCTTCAGCACCCCAAATGCTTGAGAGTGAGTACTGGCATTGGATATACAGTACTTACCATCTACATTCCCCTCACTGGAGTAAGGTTTGTTGCCATCCTTTCCCTACTAAATCCCTAAGGGTCAGTGATTCTTAGTACCACTAAACCATTGACCAGGAGAACAGGTATATTAAAAGTAAAAAATAAAAGCACCACACGTGTTAAAAATGGCTGTAATGCTCTAAATGCAATATGTGTATCTAGCTACATCTAACAGTGTCTTGTTTGTCTCTTCTTGTTTACTAAAGTGTTGGGAATGCTAATAACGGAGAAAATATTTCATTGCACCCTCCTGAGGGGCCAGCTGAGAATGCACAGGAAACTGTAGGGAGGTGTTTCTCAAGGGCTCCCTGTAATATCACTGCTCTTGCAACATTTTAGGTATTAGCCCAAATATGGGAAATAATTTAACCACTTGCCGACCGCATAACTTACTTATCAGGTGGCAGAGTGTCTCTACTGCACTGGATCACGTACCTAGAACATGATCAGCACTTCCTGTTAGGATGCACACGTGTTGTGCTGTGGTTCATTACAGCACAAGCTGATCCTGGCCAATGATTGACTGTCGGGACCCGCTGATTGGCTCAATGATTCACAGGAAGAGCTCTGTGATGGTAAACATCACAGAGCTCCGAGTAGTGACAGACGATCTTGTTTTTTCATTCCCTGCTAAGAAGGAAAAAAAAACAACAAGGTCCCTTAGTAAAATCAGCAAACAGAGCACACATTAACATTTCCTAGGCACACAGTTAACCCTTTGATTGCCCCAGATGTTAACCCCTTCCTACTCAGTATCACTAATACAGTGTCAGTGCATATTAACACTGATCACTGTATTAGTGTCACTGGTGATTTCAGTGACAGTTAGTTCCCACTCAATGTCAGTTGCCCTAGACTCTAGACCATTCAGAGAATACATCATTAACCACTACTCGCTGAATACGGTCTTTTAACCAGTTTTCTATCCATTTACAAACTGATTTTTCCAAGTTGTTCTGTCTTTCATGAATCCATGCTGTCTGTTGCTTAAAATATTTTTAACCACCAAGAACTCATCCATGTGGTCTTTTATTAAACTCCCCAGTATCTTTCCAACTATAGAAGTTAAACTAACAGGTCTATAATTACTTGGTAAAGACTTTGATCCCTTTTTAAATATAGGCACCACATAGGCCTTAAGCTAATTCAGTGGTACTATACCAGTTATTAAAAAGTCCCTAAAAATTAGAAACAATGGCTTTGAAATGACAGAGCTCAATTCTTTAAGGACCCGTGGGTGTATGCCATCCAGTCCAGGTGCTTTATTCACCTTTATTCTGTCTAAATATTTCAGGACCATATCAATTTCGAGCCATTGTGGATTACTTGGGGCTGTGTCAATATTATCCCCATTACGGACATGAGCTCCTTCATATTCATTTGTATACACAGAGCTGTAGAAGGTATTTAATAAATTTGCCTTCTCTTTGTCCCCAGTCACCCACTCTAGATTGTTTTGTAAAGGGCCTACATGCTCAGACCTGACATTTTTACTATTACTATATTTGAAGAATTTTTGGGCTTTGTCCTGCTATCTTTTGCAATCTGCCATTCATTTTCAATTTTTTCGGCCTTGATTTCCTTTTTACATATTCTGTTATATTCTTTGTAATATTTAAATGAAAATAGTGTTCTTTCATGTTTACATTTTTTTACAGTATTTTTGAAGGACTCCCATTTCTGTTCAGTGTTCATCGATGCCAGTATTCCCTCCCAGTCTAAGTCTTGGAGAGCAGCCCTCATCCTTGGAAAATTTATTCTCTTAAATTTGAGTGTTTTTATCTTTCCCGTTTGTGCTTGTTGTTTACAACTAACATTAAATTAAATCATGTTATGGTCACTGCTACCCAGATGTTCTTTTATATTAACATTATTTTAACATTAGTAATGAGCTAGGCATGATTTAAGATTACTAGGTCTAGTAGAGCATCATTTCTAGTTGGGGTCTCTATGAACTGTACCATGAAATTGTCTTGAAATAGGTGTATAACTTTTTGCCCTTTAACTGTTTCTGCGGTGCCATTACTACAGTCAATTTCCAGGTAGTTAAAATCCCCCATTATTATCACTGTCCCAGCCCATGCAACCCTTTTGATCTGTGCAAGGAGCCGCCTCCTCATTAACACTGGGTGGACTATAACAAACTCCAATGAATACCTTTGAAGTACTCACACCCATGTACAGTTCCACCCATAATGCTTCAGCCTCATCACACTCTCCATCATGTCCTCTGTCACACTCACTTTGAGATCACTTCTCACATAGAGACAGACACCACCACCTTTCCTTTTTACTCTGTCTCTTCAAAAGAGAGCATAGCCAGGAATATTAATGACCCAGTCATGTAAAGAATGAAGCCAAGATTCAGCAATACCAATTAAATCATAGTTTTCTTCATGCACCAAAGCTCCCAACTCACCTATGGCAGAATTCTGGCATTGATGAACAAACACTTTAATTCACATTTTGAACATGTATTTTGCATATTTTTTATTTTCATACAAATAGTACCAATTCCAATGGTTGTTTGTAACATGTAAAATTCTCCCTCCCCACTCAATCCTAGTTTAAATATTCCTTCAGCCTTCCTATAAACCTTTTACACAGCACAGCAGATCCCCATCCATTTAGGTGCAAACCATCTTTAGCATATAGGTTGCACCCCAATGAAAAGTCAGCCCAGTACTCTAGAAACCCAAATCCTTCCCTCTTACACCAGGTAAAAGTGCCTGGTATGGCTTTTAGGGGGGAACTCCACACATTTAAAAAAAATTAATTCTGTGGAGTTCCTCTTAACCTTCCTACCAGACCTAATGGGTCTACTATGGATTAGGGGGGGACCCCAAGCTGTGTTTTTTTTTTAAATAAAAATGTAATTTTTTTTCCTAAATGTCAGTCCTGCTGCAGCAGGTTCCATAATTTGTACAGATGTGCAACTTTGCAGGTAGTTTAAGGGGACCTCCCCGGCATGATATTTAAATAAACTTTTTGTTTTTCAATTTACTTTAAGCAATGAAAAATGACTGCCCCTTTGAAAGTGGTACTTTTATGACAAATATAAGCCTTCAAAATGGGTATTTTTGAATTCACAAGTTTGAGTCCCAGAGACTTGCATTGAGTAAAAGTTCATGGTCAAACATTCAACCACAAACCGAGCACAGGGGTGTTCGGCCCATCACTAGTTCTGATCACTGCCATACTCCATAGCAGTGTCCTAATCACTGCGATACGTCATACCAACATCCAACATTTTAGGGTCTCAACTGATCAATTTTCAGATATATATCCTATAGTTTGTAGGTTCTATAGCTTTCACAGACTAAATAATATACATTGTTTTGAGGTATTTTTATGCAGCAGAATACATTTTGGCCCAAATTGATGAAGAATATTATTTATTTGCAAAATTGTGTAACAAAAACTAAGCAACAAATTAATTTTCTTCAACATTTTCAGTCTTTTTTCACTTATATAGCAAAAAATTAAAAACTCAGTGGTGAGCAAGTACCACCAAAAGAAGGCTCCATCTGTCTCAAAAAAATGATAAAAATTTATTATGGGTACAATGTTGCATGGCTGAGTAATTATCACTCAAATTGTGATAGTGCTGAAAGCTGAAAATTAGCCTGGACTGCAAGTCCAAGTGGTTAAAGTGTGTGCAAAACTAGGAGGAAGAAAGAGAGGAGGAAATCTCCCAGAATGATTGAAATTCCCCTCTTCAACAGTTATCCTGAGAAAAGGTGTCCTCAATAGAAGATTTTCCCTCAGCATTTGTTCAGGTGAAAAATTGAAAATATTAACAGAGATCACCAGAACAAATAAAGGTGTGAATTTGACCAATGGGAACACAAACAGACAATAAAAACTTCACTGGAGGTCTAACCTTTCTCCACTTTTGCCTAGACATACATTTTAACCCTTTTACTGCATGGTGGCTTCAGGGGTCTTACACACACTGTGTAGTGTGTGTAAATCTGACAAGCCAATTATCTTTTGTCAGATGGAAGTGACCCAACATCTGTGCAGCTGCCAGATCATTTCCACATGCCCCATATGTGTTGTCCCCTCCTGGGCATGCTCCCATCATTCTTCCTGCCTCTGCATGCCTACTGGCAGACCCAGGACAGGAATGGCAGATGCTGCTAGGTAGAGTGGAGGGATATTAGTGAACTCCCCTTTCTGTTACAAAGTGACATTGCTTGTTTCATTGGCTAGGGAAGAAGCTAATGGAGGTGTCAGGGCTGGGCTCCTGCTACCTAATGATTAGCTTATTTCTTTCAGTGCTCAGAAGCTGCTCAGCTGTTGGTTAATTTCCAGCCACTTGTCTCCACAATGACTCACCTGGATAACATTACCTGCCTCATTAGTCCAGCCTACAGCCAGCCCTTTTTGCTATTTTAGCAGCTTACCTCATTTAATCCTTGCCCTTGCATGGTCTATGATCTCCTGTGTACAGATCAGTCTGGATGACTTATCTTCTGTTTCCTGTTCCTGATTTTTGGCTCCTGACTATGCTGACTTCTGGTTTCCTGACTCTGGCTTGTCTGATTATCTGCTCTGGCATCCAAACCCTGGCTTCTGTTTTGACTGATCTGTGTTATATTTGCTATTTCATTAAAGGTGTGATTTTAACTGCACTTTCTGTCTCTTCCTGGTTTATGGTTCCTGGCAGGAGGGCAATCTACACTACATCAGCTTTACTGTAAGATAGATCAGACATCAGGGGACCTTTAGACCCAAAGATTAAAGAGAACATATCAACAAAAATGCATCACATGGGGAACATATTGTTGTGATGAAAAAAAAAATAGTAAAAAATATTTTAAAAAGTATAAAAAATGAAAGCTGCACCCAAGCAAAATTTTTTTGAGCCCCCTATACCTTATACATTAATGTACAAACATAAATGCACATTATGGGAACTCCAACACGTGAAATCATTGATTGTGCTTCTCATGTTACAGATGTGCCAGAGTGAAATCAATAATTCTAGGCCCATTGTGTGTGGTTAACTCTAAACTGATGACCTGTAGGGGTTTTTATTGCATCGCCTATGAAAAATATAGGGTAATGGAATTTGTCATTGTTTCAGGGTCACATACAATTTTAAGGTGTGACATGTTGGACTTACTTGGTGCAACCTCTCTTTTATGTTATCTTTATATCTGTATTTTACCATAAATTCCGTAATTGATTGCATTTGTGTGCCCCAAAATTAACTTTAGTGCATTTTTTACTAAAAATTTGTGCTTTGTAAACCAATGTGCTAATATCATGTGACATAATAAATACCACTATTTTATTCTCTGGGGTCTCTGAAAATATAACATCTTTTGGGGGTTTATATGATCTTCAAGCCTTAAATGAATGAAAGAAAAATGCAAAAATGTCTCTAGCACTAAAAGGGTTAAAGGCTTAGCTTACTTTTTCAGAAAAAAATAGCCTTCACTTTCCCCACCCCCTTGGTCTCCCCTGCACTTATCTCTGTAGGCAATAGCGTTTCACCATTTATGCAGCCCGCTGCCATCGTTGTGAGGTTTGAAAACCATGCTGTTTTACCTCTTCTTTTCTGTTAAAAAAATTGCACATTCTATATATAACTGTATTCTGTTATGTATGCTTTGCCTGTGTATTGCACACTGCATTCATTGTGCACATGGCACTAACAATGTTTTGATTAAATGTTTGCATTCTTTTGAGTCCTGATTAGAAATGAGCCTGCCTATGTTACACCCCTTGTTTCCATAAACGTATAATTGTAATATCAATGTGATACCTAGGTAATCATGTGTATAAAAAAACGTAAATTGCTCTGAATAAAGAACAGTTATTTGGAAAGATGGAAACAAGCTGAGTGTATCTTTTTGTGTCTGTTACATATTGCGGTAGTTATTATTAAGGACCGCCCTATAGCAGAAATACTCCTCAATGGGTGATACAGTATATATGCACAGCCACCCCGATCAGTGTGCTTACAGTACAGCACACCCCCCTGCCCCTACTAAAACACTCCCTGCACATAGTTAACCCTTTGATTGGCTCTCACATTAACCCCTTCCTGTTCAGTGCCATTAGTACAGTGTTAGTGCTTTTTTTTAGCCCTGATCACTGTATTAGTATCACTGGGGATGTCAGAAACACCAAGTTAGTTCCCCCCGAGTGTCAGAATGATCGTCGCAGTCTAGCAAAAAGTCACTGATCTCTGTCATTACTAGTAGAGAAAGAAAAAAAGCTATCCATTTGTAAACGATATAACTTTCACGTAAACCAATTAATTTACACGTATTGGGATTTTTTTTTAGCAAAAACATGGAGCATAATACATTTGGCCTACGTTTATGATGAAATTTGAATTTTTAATTTTTTTTTACTGGGCATGCTTAATAGCAAAAAGTCCAAAATATTGTTTTTTTTCTCAAAATTGTTGGTCTTTGTTTGCTTATAGAGCAAAAAATAAAAAATGCACTGGTGTTCAAATACCACTGAAAGAAAGCTCAATTCCTTGGAAAACAAGGCCGTAAATTTCATTTGGGTGCAGCATTGCATGACCACGCAATTGTCAGTTAAAGTAATGCAGAGTTGTAATGCAAAAAATAGCCTGGTCAGGAAGGGGTGTAAATCCTCAGGAGGGCAAGTGGTTCATTTGGAACGACTAATTAATATAAGGATAGGAGTTGTATATCTATAAAATTTTTCAGAACATTTTCCTACGAACGCCTGGATGAATCAGAGCATTTGTTATTGGTCAGTACTGGCATGTGACTGTGCTGACCAATCAGATCCTTTTGAATCTGTCCTGGTATCCCTAGGGAAAGAAGAGAAAGAACAATGATGTTTTCAAACCCCAGGACAAGTACACTGGACTGCATGGATGTTGAAACTGTATCACCCATGGAGGTAAATGCAGTAGGGATGGCAGGGGGTGGGGAAAGTGTAGGGTGTTAGTTCTCTTTTTCATTTTTCTGAAGTTAAACAAACCCTTTAATAAGTGCACTTTTCATTTAGTGCAAGGTCTACTTATCAGAAGTATATCTTACTTTGTATGTGTGAAATTGGTCTCATTGTTTGAACAATTGTGCTTTTAAAATGGGGATTGTATAGAAAACCAGTTGCATTTCCATTCAAGTACATATTATTTATTTTTCAAGGCTTTAACTTTTCACATGTTTATAGCACATAATGCATTAGGAGACAATGATGCTAGCAGCTGGAAAATAAAAACCAATTATAATTCTTTGGGTTACTTCTGAAATCCAACAAGCTCTCATTTACTGACATGCCAATAAAAGGTTATGACTTCTTGCTGCAACAAGTAATAGTATCTGTGAAGAAATTAATGCTATGGTGTGCTTTTATTTAAAGCTGCTTAAAAATGACAAGAAAAAAGTGATATAGAGATTTTCACAATACATATAGGACAGCCTAGTAAAGACTGTAAGATCAGTTGAATACATGTGTGTCATGTAGGTGCCATCATTTGTTCATTCTATTTAATGTATATTTCCATAAATTGAAATGTGAAATGGAATATTGAATAGAGTAATTGAATAATACTCTCTTTAACCACTTACCATCCTGAGGATTTACCACCCTTCCTGACCAGGCCTCTTTTAGCTATTTGGCGCTGTATTATTTCAAATGCTAATTGCACAGTCATGCAATGCTGTACCCAAACGACATTTACGTCCTTTTCTCACACAAATACAGCTTTCATTTGGTGGTATTTTATCACCTGTGCGCTTTTTATTTTTCACGCTATAAACAAAAAAAGACCAAAAATTTGGAAGAAAAACAATATTTTTTATTTTTGGCTATAAAAATGTATAGTAACCTCAAAGTTAGTCATAAATTTAGGTCAAAATTTATTCTGCTACATGTTTTTGGTAAAAAAATCCCAATAAGTGTATATTGATTGCTTTGTGTGAAAGTTATAGCGTCTACAACCTATGGTATAGATACTGCAATTTACGCTATTTTTTTGCTATACAGCGCTGCACTAGTTTAACTGACAATTGTGCGGTCATGCAATACGGTACATAAATGAAGCTATCTGCTGAGAGGCATATTGAGTCCATGGAAGATTTATTTTTTTTCCACGAGTTCCTGGAAAGTGACAAAAGCATTTTTTTCTACCCAAAGTTGTTATTTTAATTATATATCTCTCACACAAGCCATGGGTATATGTGGAATTACACCCCAAAATACATTCTGCTACTTCTACCGAGTATGGGGATACCACATGTGCGAGACTTTTTGGGAGCCTAGTCACATACAGAAACATGAAATCCAATGACCACTTTGAAAGCCTGCAGATACGTAACTTCCTCATTTCGCTTCCTCACTACCTAAAACAGTTTCGGAGGCTCTGAAATGCTAGGATGGCACCAAACCCCCTTTTTGGAAAGTAGACACCTCAAGGAATTTAAAAAGAGGCATGGTAAGTATTTTGCAGATCTCATTTTTTCTCACAAGGTTTTGAAATATAAAAAAAGAAAAGAAAAAATATGTTTTTGTTTTCTTTCTTCATTTTCCAAAAACTTGTGGCAACAAACGAGATCTCCAAAATACTCACCATGCTTCTTATCAAATTCCTTTGGGTGTCTACTTTCCAAAAAGGGGTCATGGGGGGGTAGTTGGTGCAATCCTGGCATTTCAGGACCTCCAAAACTGTGATAGGTAGAGAGGAAGTGTAATAAGGAAATAAAGCCCTTTAAAAGCCTGAAGGTGCTTATTGGATTTTGGGGTCCTGTACTTGACTAGACTGCCAAAAAGTCTATACCCATGTCATGTGTGAGGAATAAATCATTTAAGTGTCAATTTTGAGTAAAAAAAAATTCCCAAAACTTGTGGTAAAAAAAAAATAAATTATTCTATCGCCTCAACATGCCCCTCAGCATATAGTTTGGGGTGTCTACTTTCCAAAAAGGGTCATTTTGGGGGGTGGGGGCATTTCATGCCCAGCATTAGATGCTACACATTATTCACTCTTGTAACCACCTGAAGATCAAGCCTTTTCTGACACTTTTTGTTCACATGAAAAAAATCTGTATTTTTTACTAAGAAATTACTTTGAACCCCCAAACATTAGATATTTTTTAAAGCAAACACCCTAGTGAATAAAATAGTGGGTGCTGTAATTTTTTTATATCACATAGTACTCGCACAGTGAGTTTTCATATGCAAATTTAAAAAAAAAACACTCTTTTTACTTTTAATGCACAAACACAATATATTGGCCAATTATTTGGTGAAATATAAAGGATAATGGTATGCCAAGTAAATAGATACCAAACATGACATGATTTAAGACTGTGCATGCCCCGTGCAATGTCGACAAATGGCATACATTTTTAATATCCATAGGCTAAGCATTAAAAGCCTTTACAAGCTATGATTTTAGATTTACAGAAGAGGTCTAGTGCTAGAATTACTACAATTGATCTGTCGTTCGTGGCGATACCTCACATGCATGGTGCAACCGCTGTTTACATACTGGCACAGAGTCAGTGCTCGCGCATGCATGTGCGTGTGTATTGGAGAGGGTGCTTTTTTTTTTAAGTTATTTTGATTTTTTTCATTATTTTTAAATTGTCCCTTTCATTTTTTTTGGGGGGGGGGTTACTTTTAATGCTATCACAGGCAATGCAAATATCCCCTATAACTTCATTGGGCATTGTGATATATTCTTTTTTGAGAAATCTGGGGTCTATCAGACTCTAGATATTGCCTCTGTCCTTACATTATCTAATCTCACCAAGATCGGTGGGATCAGATGCTTTCCCAATTTACAAATGTCGCTGTTTATATCCTGCGAAACTGAAGTGATGAAATGCTCATAGCTTCCGATTTCTTAGACTATAGAGATGCTTGGCACCATTCTGGGCTACAATCAGCTCTATGGTCAGCTGGTAGAAACACCGGCTGCATTGTTAGGCACAAGACTGTCTGAGAAGGCAGTGGAAGGCAGCGGGGGGAGGGGGGGCATTGTCTCCCGCTGCTTGCAGCTGTAGGCATCATACTGGTATAACCAAAGTACAGTGATGTACCAATACATCGCTGATCCTTGTTGGGTATATATGCTATGTTCTTTTTTTTATGCAGCCTGTGGGCTGAATGCAAAAATGATAAGCAATCTCTTAGAAAAATCCACTCACTTCTTATGATGGGCATACATTAGGTCACACAGTGTCACATGAGCCAATTCCAAGATTGTACAAATGTCTAAATAGTGGCATGTTGAATAAACATTGTTCACGTATGAGTGGTACCCCATATGGAGAAAGGATGACACAATGTCCCAAGCTATCTTGCCACTGCTCCCCATGTAGTCTGGGCATCTGAAACTTATATGTATAGCCTGTTGTCCTCTCACAGGTCTTATACATCTTGACCCCATATCTGGCACGCTTGCTGGGGAGAAATTGAATGCAAGGCAGCCGGAAAAATTACTGAGGGACTAATCAACGCAGATTTTTTGCTGGGGAGTAGAGACATCTGCAAATTTTTAGTTAAGATGATTTACAAGAGGCTGAATTTTGAGTCCAGGAGCGCTCTTTCATCAGGCAGGGAGGAGCTGAGGGTGAAGGAGCCTTTTTCTACCCTTGCTCTATAAAAGGCTCCTTCACCCCCAGCCCCTCCCTGCCTGATGAAAGAGCACGTCTGGACTCATCTCGTCCTGCACATGCTCAGAAACGCATCACATTTTGATGACGTTAGACGCCACATGTGCTGATCCCGGACATCTTGGAGACTCTTCCAGGCTCCACCATCCATGCTGCATATGCACAGCACCATTTGCTGGCAGACACCTTGGAGATTCCACCAGGCTTTCCATGCATGTTGCACATGCACAGCACCACCTGCTGACAGACTCAATCTATCTCCTCTCTGGATCAGACACACAACAACATCTGGCTACAGATATCTCACCCTCTTACCCATGAGCCTGTTTTTAAATTCTAAGATGTGAGTTTCTATTTCTATCTTTCTATTAAATACCCTCACAGTACACACTTAGAGGAGCTGTGTTTCTTTGTTTCCCGTTTGGCAATCAAGGGGTAAACTGTGTGATGGGAGTGTTTTACTAGTGGACGGGGGTGTGTGCTTCACTGTAAGCACACTGATTAGGATGGCTCTGCTCAGCTATCCTGAACAGTGTGCCAAAACTGACAGGGAGGAGAGCTGTTGGTAAAGAATGCAGCCCTCCTCCCTGTCGGTGATTGCCGGTAATCACCGGACGCAGCGGGTAATCACCGACCGTAACTCGGTAATTGACACCCAGAGCTGTGATCAACGGTACAGGTAGGATGCATTTCCTACTCGGAAATGCAGAATCATGTATATATACATGATCCTGCGCACAGGGGCAGCCCTGTAGCAATAAAAGTACTGTGGGCGGTCCCAAAGCGGTTAAAAGCAGAAACAAAACTGTAATTACATAAAAAATCTTTATTTTTTTTAAAGAAAATATGTAGTGTTTTGAATTGTATTTATTATGTTCAGGGTTTAAAAGATATATATTTTTTATATTTCTTTGTAGTCAGGTAAATATGAAATAGTTTAAAGGCATATTTTCAGCATTGTAGTCCTTTACTACTATGTCCTGTATGCGCTTTAAACAAAGTGGGGTTGGATTACTAAAACTGGAGAGTGCAAAATCTGCTGCAGCTCTGCATAGAACTCAATTAGCTTTCAGTTGTTTTTTTTTTGTCAAAGCTTAACTGAATAAGCTGAAGTTAGAAGCTGACTGGCTACCATGAATAGCTGCACCAGATTTTGCATTCTCCAGTTGTAGTAAATCAACCCAAGTGCTATGATAGCAGACTCTAGGAAATGATTATTTGTAAATGTAAATGTTTTACACAGTTTATGAAAACGATCTATACAAGTACCGTATTTTCCGGCGTATAAGACGACTTTTTACCCCTTGAAAATCTTCTCAAAAGTCGGGGGTCGTCTTATACACCGGTATACGGCATACTGACACTTTTTAGGGGGGCGGCGCGGTGCCGCCACCGCCCCCCCTTCCAACGGAAGGGACACTAAGTACAGGGGTGGGCAGCGGCTGTTTCTTACCTGGCTCCGGTCCCACGACGATCCGGTCCAGGAACCGCGGCTGCTCCTTCAGTTCGGCCACTGGATGTTCGCACGGCTGCTCGGCTCCGCCTCCTCACCGGTGATTGGCCGCCAGAACTGTAGATCAGGAAAGGCACACAGGCGGCCAATCACCGGAGAGGGGGCGGGGCTGAGCGGCCCCGCGAAAATCGAGTGCAGGAGCAGCAGGTAAGTGTTCAGTGTAGAGGTGCTGCTGCAACCACATATGCTGGCTGCAGCAGCACCATACTAGAACAGGGTCAGCAAGTGTAATTGGTGTCAGTGGGAGGAATAGTGCCCCATCATTAGTGTCATTGATACCAATGATGGAGCACTATTCCTCCCACTGACACCAACGATGGGGCACTATTCCTCCCCCCCACTGACACCAACGATTGGGCACTATCCCCCCCACTGGCACCAATGATGGGGCACTATTCCACCCCCCACTGACACCAATGATGGGGCACTATTCCACCCCCCACTGACACCAATGATGGGACACCATTCCTCCCACTGACACCAATGTAGGGACACTATTCCTCCCACTGACACCAATGATGGGGCACTATTCCCCCCACTGATACTAATGATGGGGCACTATTCCTGCCACTGATACCAATGATGGGGCACTATTCCTCCCACTGATACCAATGATGGGGCACTATTCCTGCCACTAATACCAATGATGGGGCACCTATTCCCCCCACTGATACTAATGATGGGGCACTATTCCTGCTACTGATACCAATGATGGGGCACCTATTCTCCCCACTGATACTAATGATGGGGCACTATTCCTGCCACTAATGCCAATGATGGGGCACTATTCCTGCCACTAATACCAATGATGGGGCACTATTCCTCCCACTGACACCGATGATGGGGCACTATTTCTCCCACTGGTGTGCATTGGAAGAGGGGTTGTCTTATACACCCAGTCGTCTTATACGCCGGCAAATACGGTACATGTATACATTTAAAAAGAGTAAAAAAAATTACACCAAACACTTCAATAAAAAATCCTGACAATGACTACAAACCTTATGGATTATTGAACATACACCTTTGTATAACACACCAAGATAGGTATAAGTAATGATTATTAAAATATAACTTTATCAGTAGAAGGCATAATTATTAAAATATAACTTTATTTAGTCAATTAATTGTAAAAACCCCAAACATAAAAATCTTGGCCAAGATTAGGAAATCAATAACTGCTGACTTTAATAATTATACACCCCTCCGAATATATCATATATACTACAAACTGTATAAGAGTCCACAACATATACAGTACATATAACAAAAGTCCACGAAAAGCTATATTAAGAATGATGCCTCATGAAGTGTATATGATCCTCTTTAGAAAATTGGACCCCCTAATATGTGACACCTACCGCCATATCTTTGTAAGAAGATCCATAGAAATAGAAGATGGCTTTTATTAAAACTTCTGAGAAACTCCATATTTGTGAAAAACAGGCTATCTTCACATTGTAGAAATTTATGCAATAAGCAGATTAAAGCATCTTTTATGTGTCTAGTGTACTGGCTGGCACACCACTATTGTGCAGAGACCGACTCTGCACTAGCACTAATTGTTGAGCAATCATAGATGTGCTTAATGGAAGCTAGGCTATCTTCACAAATGTACACCCATACCATAATTAGTCTAGGGCATTTTTGATGTACTGAGGATACTGGCCAGGACATAGTTAAACAAATTAAAACTGACACAGTCCTATTATAGTTTTTTCTGTAATGTGTCTAACCTCAATGCTTCTATTTGTAGAATATTGAAAGGATAATTTTGTTCTGTGTAATCTATATGAAAGCCTTACCCTTCAAGAAATGGTATAATTGAATTAAGTATTTTTGGCATAGTATAAATGCATTATAATCACACTCATTCCCTAAGGCAACACAGCCCTGCATACAATTAAATGGTTAATTTCTCCATAATACAATAACACAGATATGCTTTGCTGTCTGTTCTTAGTGCGAAAACCTAGGGAGATCAAATTGAATTTCTTTTCATTTCCATGTCAAAGCTTTCATCTACATCTATGACTCATACAAAACCCCATCTCAGTTTTAATAGAAAGGAATGTCAGTATAAAATTAGCTTTGAATGAAAATCATGTGATACGCTGTACCTTATAATTCCAAACTATAACTACACCACGTTGAGTGCTGGCTAGAGAAAGACTAAGTATTAAATCACCACAACCCCTTCAAATCAGTCACACTGTTTACATACAACATATATCATATATATATATGATTTGTATTTTTTTTTTCAGGGGTTAGGCCTTGTGTACACTGGTTTAGGCCTGATGTGCACTGCAGCTGCTAAACTGATGTATAATTCTCATACATACTGGCATTTTAAAAACGCCAGTAGAGTTAGTTTTATAAAGTCGCTTTAAAAACGCAATGTTTCTGCATTTTTTTAGTATTTTTGCATTAGCCTTTAGCAGCATTTAGCATGTTCTTCTGTTTATTTTCATTTGCATTTTTTAGCTTTGTTACCATTACACAAAAAAATACATTACATTTTTGCTAAATCAAATGCCCCAAAACACCGGTTTGTCATGTTTTACTGCATTTTTCTGAGTTTACCAGCATTAGAGCATTTGTACAGACAAAAAAACTCCTCTAGAAACCCACTAGTTCTGAGTTTTTTTTCCAGCCTATGTGTGCATGGACACATAGAATAACATGCTGGGGAGTTTACTAGCTGTAGAAGAAACTGTCAAAAGCCAAAAACAGCAGCTGTAAAAATGTCCAGTGTGCATGTGGACTAAGGAGCAGCTGGGCATTTTTTTCTTGAGCCCCTGAACTCTCCTCTATCTTATCCTATGTGTCCATGCTAAGTTTACTGGTATTTCTCTGAAAGCTAAAAAACTGTGTTAAGGACAAGAATTTACCCGCATTTAAAACGGTAAACGCTCCTAAATGAGCATAAACATGTCTAAATGCGCCTAAAGACTCATAAATGCTAGACAGGTTTAGGACGTCAACATTTATTCATTTCAATGCCTAGAATAAATGAAAGTTCTGGCCAATAAAATCAATAAACTGCCAAACACCAAATGTTGCTAAGCTCTGCCTAACTCACCTAAACTGGCTTAAGTAAATGCAGCTTAGGTGTGTTTTTAATGCTGATTTTCTCCTGTTGGTAGAAACAGCGTTTACAAGAAAACATGTACACAAGGCCTTATTAAGGTGTTATGTGGTTTCTTTTCATATTGTTGCATATAAGGGGATGTTTGAGGGGTTTTGGCGGTTTCATGCACTGTGCTTTATATAAGAGTCCACACCAAACTGAGATTTCAGATACATTTTAGAAAGAATTGATTGGCATGACATGGAAAATAATGTGTTCTATGGTAGTCATCACATATATGTGGTGCACCCACAGTGCAAATTTAAAAAGGGTCCCGTGTGTTTTCTGAGCAGTGCAGTGCGAGTCCGGTGAGAATTACAGGCTCATTGACTTAAAAGGGAATGATTGTACATGACATCAGTTGTGAACACGATGTCAGCACAGTTTGCTCTCCTCAAAAATGCTGTTGTGAGCCTTGCCATTTCGCATCAGAATCACATCCAAATCGCACCTGAACAGCTGAACAGCTACTTTGGAGAAACTGAAAGCTGACTTGAAAATCACACAGCACATGTGTGAACCCATTTACAACTCACTTGGGTACAGTTGAAACTGAACATTTGTGTACTGAACACTTGTCACAGGTGTAGTAAGGGGGATGCCACTCTCATTGGATTTTGAATTTTTTTTTTATAATGGAGAATACAACACAGTGACCAGAAGCACCTTCATGTTAGAAAAGGCCATATCTCTGAGGTGGGCTGGTCTATAACAAGTACAGTGGGGCAAAAAAGTATTTAGTTAGCCACCAATTGTGCAAGTTCTCCCACTTAAAAAGATGAGAGAGGCCTGTAATTGGCATCATAGGTAGACCTCAACTATGAGAGACAAAATGAGAAACAAAATCCAGGCAATCACATTGGCTGATTTGGAAAGAATTTATTTGCAAATTATGGTGGAAAATAAGTATTTGGTCAATATCAAAAGTTCATCTCAATACTTTGTTATATATCCTTTGTTGGCAATGACAGAGGTCAAACGTTTCCTGTAAGTCTTCACAAGGTTGGCACACACTGTTGCTGGTATGTTGGTCCATTCCTCCATGCAGATCTCCTCTAGAGCAGTGATGTTTTGGGGCTGTCGCTGGGCAATACGGACTTTCAACTCCCTCCAAAGGTTTTCTATGGTGTTGAGATCTGGAGACTGGCTAGGCCACTCCAGGACCTTGAAATGCTTCTTACGAAGCCACTCCGTTGCCCGGGCGGTATGTTTGGGATCATTGTCATGTTGGAAGACCCAGCCACGTTTCATCTTCAATGCCCTTGCTGATGGAAGGAGGTTTGCACTCAAAATCTCACGATACATGGCCCCATTCATTTTGTCCTGTACATAGATCAGTCGTCCTGGTCCTTTTGCAGAGAAACAGCCCCAAAGCATGATGTTGCCACCCCCATGCTTCACAGTAGGTATGGTGTTCTTTGGATGCAACTCAGCATTCTCTCTCCTCCAAACACAACGAGTTGTGTTTCTACCAAACAGTTCTATTTTGGTTTCATCTGACCATATGACATTCTCCCAATCCTCTTCTGGATCATCCAAATGCTCTCTAGCAAACTTCAGACAGGCCCGGACATGTACTGGCTTAAGCAGGGGGACACATCTGACAATGCAGGATCTGAGTCCCTGGCGGCGTAGTGTGTTACTGATGGTAGCCTTTGTTACGTTGGTCCCAGCTCTCTGCAGGTCATTCACTAGGTCCCCCCGTGTGGTCCTGGGATTTTTGCTCACCGTTCTTGTGATCATTTTGACCCCACGGGGTGAGATCTTGCGTGGAACCCCAGATCGAGGGAGATTATCAGTGGTCTTGTATGTCTTCCATTTTCTAATTATTGCTCCCACAGTTGATTTGTTCACACCAAGCTGCTTGCCTATTGCAGATTCAGTCTTCCCAGCCTGGTGCAGGTCTACAATTTTGTTTCTGGTGTCCTTTGACAGCTCTTTAGTCTTCACCATAGTGGAGTTTGGAGTGTGACTGTTTGAGGTTGTGGACAGGTGTCTTTTATACTGATAACAAGTTCAAACAGGTGCCATTGATACAGGTAATGAGTGCAGGACAGAGGAGCCTCTTAAAGAAGAAGGTACAGGTCTGTGAGAGCCAGAAATCTTGCTTGTTTGTAGGTGACCAAATACTTATTTTCCACCATAACTTGCAAATAAATTCTTTCCAAATCAGCCAATGTGATTGTCTGGATTTTTTTTCTCATTTTGTCTCTCATAGTTTAGGTCTACCTATGATGCCAATTACAGACCTCTCTCATCTTTTTAAGTGGGAGAACTTGCACAATTGGTGGCTGACTAAATACTTTTTTGCCCCACTGTATGTATTGGAAACAAGCAACATGAACTGTTTTATTTTTTATATGACTATATTTTTTATATGACTGTTTCACACGCAGTACTTACTATAAAGTTTTGCTAACCTGCCATTGGTGAGGGAGACAAAATCTCACACTCCCTCATCAGCACAAAGTGTGTATGCTGGGTTGGAAGGACATGCATGCCTATAACATAACAAAGAGCTAAGCTATCACTTGGTACTCTGGCAATAAGAAGAAGAGAATTGTAAATGCTAAAACTGGAACATTGCCACTTGTCATACGTGCATCTAATAACTGCAGCGGTGACAAAGAACTCTAGGATGTTCAGGAAGTATTTTGATATCAGTTGATCAAAGCATATATAAATCAGACTGAAGAGGTGCCCTTTGTTAGAAAATATGCATTTTAAAATGTATCTCTTCATTAGTTCTTCAAAAATACAACAAATTGATACATATAAGGGGATCCAACCCTTTGTTATATTTGTATAACCCTAATGAAGGGGACAGACTCTGACCCCTTGAAACACATTGGATCTTTTACAAAATATATTTTTTTACTGGATAATTAACTTTCAGTGTGGCACTTTTATGTTGGGTTCAAGTATTTATTGCTAAGTATTGGGACTGATGTGGCACAAAGGGATACCGAGATCGTTTAGCCCATAACTGCCGTTAGAATTCAGAGAGAATTCTAAAACATCTAAAGAGGTCTGTGGTGTATAGTTCATCTACAAATCCATACAGCTTGTGAGGATTAGTTTTCCCTGAATCCAGAATACCTTTATGCAGCACCTCCAGGAGACTGAAGCAATCCCTATAATCACAGAGAATGCCTTGCAATGAGAGCACCTGTTTTAGGATAACTATCTAAGAGGGAAATTCCCTTTGGAAGATTTCCTCCAACTTAGTGTTCTGTCACTGGGAGGTAAAGGGAACTTTCATCTACTGCATAGTACACAGACAGCATAAAGTAAACAGACAGAGTTTATACTCCTCCCCTACTCTATCCATTATGAAAAAAGTTTTGAATATACATACAGTACATATTATTAGTAGCCTATTGGTTTCTGGGGAATGGTGTTTGTGACAATTCACTTGAATACAATTTTTGACTTGGTATAAAGTGAATGTTTGGGCAAAAGGTCCTCAAATGAATATTCGTCTTTTGACATTTTCACACAAATTATAAAAGCATTTATTCTTCTTGTTACAAGTAGTTGATTATATTACCTGTAACATGTATCTCACAGAAGGCAATGCTATGGATGCTTCCACTTGAAGGCTTTTCCTGACAGAGGAATAATTTAAAAACAAGTTATAAAGTTGTTTGATATCTTCAGAATTCTGGATATTGTTCTTCATCTGTGTACTAGCTGCATCATTTTTCAATGTAGGAAGAAAATTATGAAACACCTTTATGCACAGACTGGCACTAAAATCTACCAAAAACAATGTGATGGTTGTGGAGGATTATTAAGATTAAGCAGGGTGGTTGTTGCTCCAAGGAGGCAAACTATGTCTGCTAGGTAGAAAAGCTATGTAGACTGGAAAGGACATTAGTAATGAACCAGGGGATTATTAGAGAGTGGTCTGTAGAGTAGAAATAGTCAAAAATGGATATGGATGATGCCAAATAGTGAGTTCAATTGAGTGAATAGCAAGGGATTGTCACCAGGAGTAATCAAAGAGGAGCATCAAACTAAAGCAGGTATATAGCAATGCCTGCTGACACTTAGATGTTCTCAGACATGTCCCTCTTGGTGAGGGCAACAAAAGGAATGATATTACAGTACATGTATGTGGGCACAAAAATGAATCTGGGATTTCCAACATTAATAGCCAAAGAACAGAATAACACAGAAAGAACCAAGCAGCACACCAGAGGAAACCAATGCCAAATAAGAACAGTGAGCATAGCCAAATGATAAGCCAGTCAAAGACTAAGTGATAGCCAGACTCTATGCTCCAAATAGTCAACCACTGCAAATGGGATGAACATTCTACAGGTAGGACCCTGACAATGCGTGAATAAGGCTTAAAAAGACCACAAGGAGCTACTGTATCAGGGGGATAATTATAAACATATGTTTTGTTCACTTTTAATATCTAAATTGGTAAAACAGAGACTTAGTTTTATTATTTATGCCCATACTTAAGTATTCTCAAAGTACACTGTGCTTCCTAAATACATATTTAAAAGGGGATATGTGTGCAATCTGCTACTCTTTGGGCAAGCTTAAGTAGCCCTTAGATTCCTGTTCATATGGATTTTTTCGCTCATCGTTAATGCTAACAAAAATTATAATGTATTGTTGCCTTTTGTGTCTGCAGTTAGTCAATATCAGATATGAGTGGTATTCTGTGGTTCCTATAAATGAGGCAATACATTGCAGATATTTTAGGTTCTTTTATAACATTGTATTCAGTATGTACACCTTTTTAATAATAGATTCATTGTGCCATAAGGTCTCAATTTTGTGTAGCGACAGGATTACCTTTATCAGCTTGCCATAACAAAACAATTTCTACACATACTTTGTCACTAGGGAGATTTAATATTGATATCAGTGTCAGATGTTATGTTAAGACTCTTATCTCTTTCAGTAAATCTATAAAATGTATTGTCTGGAGGTTAAATATTGAATGAAAGGTTTATGAAAAGAAGGACATAATTGGCTGTAACACAATTGCTAGAAAATATCTAATGGGAAGAAGCAGATGGGAAATAATTGTAAGGAAAAATGAAATGTAGTGTCCTGCAAGTCAAATGTGTTTGAATCTTTTGGTTATTAAATATTTTGTTTATGTTGTTGTAGGCTTTACAGTAATGATTTTTTCACAGTCAGGTCCATAAATATTGGGACATCGACACAATTCTAACATTTTTGGCTCTATACACCACCACAATGGATTTGAAATGAAATAAACAAGATGTGCTTTAACTGCAGACTGTCAGCTTTAATTTGAGGGTATTTACATCCAAATCAGGTGAACGGTGTAGGAATTACAACAGTTTGCATATGTGCCTCCCACTTGTTAAGGGACCAAAAGTAATGGGACAATTGGCATCTCAGCTGTTCCATGGCCAGGTGTGTGTTATTCCCTCATTATCCCAATGACAATGAGCAGATAAAAGGTCCAGAGTTCATTTCAAGTGTGCTATTTGCATTTGAAATCTGTTGCTGTCAACGCTCAAGATGAGATCCAAAGAGCTGTCACTACCAGTGAAGCAAACCATCATTAGGCTGAAAAAACAAAACAAACCCATCAGAGAGAGAGCAAACACATTGGGCATGGCCAAAACAACTGCTTGGAACATTCTTAAAAAGAAGGAATGCACCGGTGAGCTCAGCACCACCAAAAGACCCGGAAGACCACGGAAAACAACTGTGGTGGATGACTGAAGAATTCTTTCCCTGGTGAAGAAAACACCCTTCACAACAAATTAAAGCTGACAGTCTGCAGTTAAAGCACATCTTGTTCGTTTCATTTTAAATCCATTGTGGTGGTGTATAGAGCCAAAAATGTTAGAATTGTGTCGATGTCCCAATATTTATGGACCTGACTGTAGTTACAATATGTGGTTTTAAAGGGTTAGTTCACCTTTTCCTTAAAAATGAAAATGTGCACTAACACTGTATACTCCCCCACTGCTTCCCTGTGCTTACCTCAGTGAGTGATGAGCTGTCCTTGCCCATACAACTGGTGCAGTCACCTGAGGATTTGAAATCCCCGCTATTCTTCCTCTTCTTTCTCCAGTACTTCTGGGACAGATTAGAGCAATGCTCTGTGCCAGTGTTGACAAATCTGAAGGCCACAATATCTAGAGTCAGAGTTTATCTGCCTTTTCTGCCTTAAAGTGTATGTGGTATATAGCCACAGCATGTGCAGAAGCTGAGTGTCTGACAAAGCCTTGATCATCTACTTCCTGCATGGTGCAGAGCAGCCACAAAACAAGAGAAACAATGCTTCAGGTTGCTACACACTACACAAAGCCACTCAGATGTAGAAAGGTGCTAACTAAGCTCATGTATGTGACATCAGATAAAAGGATCCAGATGGCTGCACTTCTTCTAACCCACTTTTATTGTAGTAAATTCATCAAAAGCACATCACAGTATCAGTGGCGGGAGAGATGAAGTAGATGCGTTCAATGATTTACCTTACTCATAACTCTAGGTAAAGTGTGAAATGCTTCAACTACTTCTGTCCCTGAACTGCTACAATAAAGGTGGATTTGAAGGCGTATGGCTGTCTGATTTATTTTAACTGATGTGCAGAACAGCCAGTTGTCTGCACCCTCTTGTTCCCCTTCCTCCTCTTCTTCTATAAATCTTGTCTTAGACCCCGAAACTGGAAAAGATTATTTGGCATAATTATTTGATCACATGATTATTGACTTGATGCAGGAGATTGATAGTCATGCACAAGCATTCCTCCTTTCAGATATCAGGGATGAGGAAGATAACATCATGATGATAGAAGGAGACATAAGGCAAGGTTCAGTAAAAGGCAAGGACATTCTGACAGCTGGAGCTTACTGCAAAGCTGTTTCCATGAAGAGGAGGTTGATGATGAGGTAGGAGGAAGGGAGAGAAGGGCAGAGATTGAGGATTTTGTCCATGGGCAGAGACAGTTTGCAAACAAATGGAGGGAGCAGCCATTGTAATCCATCTGATGGCACTGTCCCACAGGTACAGGCTGCCTATATCCCCCATGGCCAGTCCACAGAGCTCTGCAGTGTGGGCCTTTGTTAAAGTATTTCCCTCCACAGCATTGTTTTGATCTATAGCCACGGTCTGCATTGTATCTGCTATAGTGAAAGTACTACCCATTTGGGTACTACATGCATGACAACACCTATCATGCACCTCTGAGCTCAGTGGGTGCAGTGCCATATTGAGACCCAGTCATCTCCAGCAGCATCCTTACCAAGGAAGATGTCTCCTCTCTATTTTGTATTGCTAAGTTGTCTTCAACAATGAAGAAGAGGTTTACGTAGTTCAAGGAAATATTGCTCTCCTCCCAGAGCTTGCCATGTCTCACCTTACCTTGTTATGCAACACTTTCAACTGTTCCCAAGGGTTCCTTCTTAACTGTGTATCATATTGCAACCCCTTTCTGTGGCAGGGCAACCTGCTCTCCCTTATATCCCCCTCTTTTTTTTTCTTTTATGTTTTTTCTTGTTTTGTTCATATACATGTATTTAAGATGCTTTATGTTTGTTCTTTTGACTCTGAAATTAGTAAAAAGTTTGAACAAGAAGAAGAGGTTGATGATAACAGAGTTTAAGAATGTAGGATGGGCAGATTATTGATAGGTCTGCCCTCTCCATTAATAGATCACATTTTAATCAAAGACACTTTAGTATGGCTTCTATGAATGGAGCAGCTGGGTGGAAAGGTCAGGCATATTTAAGCTTGCTTGATGAGAGTTTGTGACAGCTCTGTATCTGTATTGACCACATCCACACAGGTAGATTCTGATGGTGGGGGGTGGGGGGGACATGGACTGAGGATTTCAACTAATAGAAAAGGCATCAGCACAAGGTACACATCCTATTAACTGTAACTCATGTTCCTTGTTCTGATTTTCATTTTTTTTATTTTTGCTTTGGCTTAGACTGTAAAAGAATCTCCCAAGCATGTAATTGAAACGATTGATGTATACCTCATGCTGCCCTTGAAGCTGCATTAAAAGGAGGACTCTCTCCCCATAGTAAGGTATTTTTTAAAATGGATAAGAGAAAAAAAGGGCTTCTATTGTGTCACTATCTTTAGCCTTAGGTTATACCCCAAATACAAATGGATAAAATTCACACAAAGTATATCCAACATATAAAAAAAGACTAGCTCATCTTATAATCTTTAAACCATAAATAACAGCCATTTATTTAATAACATATTGTAACTCTGATGCTGGAGATATCCAATTTAAATTAAATAAAAAAAGTTTATACTTACCTGCTCTGTGCAATGCTATTGCATAGATCAGTCCCTTGCCCCTTCTTTGGTGGTTCCCTGTCAGCATTGTCCTCTCCTCCTCTTATTTGATTGCTCCAAGAATTTTCTCAAACATGGTAGTATGTTAATCTTTATGCAATACGGCAATGTTGTCCCCTTTATTGGAGGGCTTTATGACAATATCCTTTATTGTGGCAAAGCTCATATAATACCTGTCTTTGTATTATATTTAAATTGTTGTTTTCTTTGTCACAAATAGATTTTCTCAGTGTCTGATTACCTCTTTCACAAAACAGTCAACACTAGCATTCATTTTTAGAGGTGGGGACTTGTTTGATCTATTGGAATATTGTATACAAGAAATCTCCACCTGATAAATATTTTCCTCCCAATTTTCACTCTTTGTCTCTAGACTCCCAGTAAGCTCCCTACTGTTAGGTTTAATGGGTACTTTTAAAGCCTCTTAATCATAGTGTGTAAATTCCCTCCAATCTTTAATTAGTCCCTCTGACAGGAGCTCCTGATGTTTATTTTTATTACTGTGGGATTTTAAGTATCATTTTCTCAGCAAACGATTGAACATCCTTACCTAATTTGAACTTCCTTACATTTTGCAATGGAAAAGAAGCTCTATTGTAGAATCTCATTTTCTAGTTTCTGTTAATATTCTGTACAGTATATAGTAAAAGTTAATAATTGTTAACCCTGATTCATTAGTTGATTTTAATGTATCTTGGTTATATAATTGTTCAGACAAGATAGTCTGTTTGGACGACTTGTACTCAGGTTTTGCTGCATCTGAAGCCCCTAAGCATGTAAAAAAGTATTGGTTTTAGGGATAGATCTCGTTGCCCTCATGTGTACATTAGAAGTTTTGAAATAGTGAAACACCTGCTCCTGAAGAACACATGAACTATCACCAGTAACTGCAAATTGTCTAGAGCCCTTCCGATATTGTTTATGACTGTTGAGAATAAAGAGAAGTACAGACAGTTAAAATGTGAGAGGAAGTCAAGGTGGCATCAGATACAAAACCATTATTAATTTTGTTCAATCGTTCAATCCAGTTTTTGATGTTCTAGATGCCTGTTATTCTGGCAACTGTAAGTGTGTCCAGACTGGAAAACTAGATCATCCCTATATAGTTTTGTTTCCCTTCCTTTTAATAAGGTCATTGTTAAAATGCCCTATGTGCTGTTTGATGGTGGAGTAGATGGGAATAAAGCACCAAGATTAGCAGCTACACCTCATTAAAGTGCTTCCCAATTAGGGTCAGGTGATGTGACAATCTAAGAAACCATTGAAAATGCCTCAGGTATAGAGAAGGAGACACTAAAGTATGGTAGAGGGAGGGAAGAAGAAATCATGGCAACATGCCTAAAAATCAATAAGGGATAGGGAGGCAGGAAGTTCTCTTAAGCAGGTGACTCTGACTTTAGTCATTGCTCCATATAGGGGGCTTTGCAGAGTAAAAAATGGTAGTTTGTATAAATATCTGGTACAGACCTTTTCCTTTCTCAGGACAGCTTTGAAGCCTTCTGCAACATGTGTAGGAAAAACCTAAGTCAAAGCGTTGAAGAACAAAACTAAGTATTTCCTTGTTCGTCTAGGAATATAAATCAGGACAAGTAAAAAAAGCTTTTAAAATAGACTAAAATGAACTTTCTAAATATATATAGTATCTTAAATATATTTAAAGAAAATAAATATTATTGGCAGAGCTGTGTTCATTCAGATTTTTATTGTACACATTACAGTGAAAACACCACAGTTAAAACAACATGGTTTAACAATAACATGCTAAGAAATATGGTTAGCTCTATGTCCTTTTTCCAACAGATTTTAATGAAAAATCTATACACTCCTCTAAATATTCAAGGCACATAAAATGACTTCTCTACAACATTCACATAATAACATGTATTGTCCAAATTAGAGGAAACGTCACAAAGAGCTTGTATAAGTATTTCAACTTAAATCCTCCTTAAGTTCAGGTATATGAGTTGTTTATGAGGAAAAGGAATCTTATAACATTACTAGTAATTTTCCAATAGATAGACACAAAGGTCCATAGCTCAACTCAAGACTGGCCTCTCCTGCACATGGAAAACCTGGGTGCCGGCCATCACAGTCTGTCTCCACTCTTCAGTAAAAACAGGAAAAAATAAGCAATTAGCTCTTTTTAATAATCAGCCAGGAGTGGTGAAATGCATAAAAGAAGGTTGATTTTGGGTTGTAGACATTACTGTATGCAGCCAACACACTGCTTATTAAAAATACAGCAAGAAGAGCTAATTGGAGTGCAGCATATTGTTTCCTATTTTCAGTGATTCTCCAATATTATATAGATAGTGTCAAGTTGTCTGCCAAAGAGAATTGTACATTGGATATTTATCTTGACTCCATTATTTAATATTGGAGAATTACTGCCAATGGTATATGATTCCTTGCTTCATGAAAACAGATATACCTGGACTGAAGGAGGATTTATATTGAAATTCTTATATGAGCTACTTACTTTCCACAGTGGGGATCAATACTGCTACCCCTACCTGGCTTTGAAGGTGTCCCTAAGATATCACTTTTTGAATCCTTTCCTGCATCTGGGAGACATACTGCAAAATGCTTATGAAGGGGTGAAGACCATTCCATTGTGCCAAATGCACACAAAAATCCTGGGGGGCAGCTTCCTGAAAAATCTTGTCCCAGCAGTATTAGTCCCTAAAGTAGCAGTCTCTAGAATAATTCTGAAGAAGGAGGGAACAGCCAGTATATCTGATACCCTATGAGAGCAGTCACAGTCAGCAGCAACGTCTGGCATCTCACCCCCAAGAAATACTTCCACACCTGGAGCTTCAGCCAAAAGGCACCCACTTCCCCAGCTGAGCTTCCACAGGCAAGGTTTCTTCAGGGAAGTCTTCTTTAGGTCCTCAGCTCATAACACATGCTGAGGCCTAGTAACAGTGGCACACACACAAATTCCTTCCTCTCAGGAGAGAAGCTCCAGGGATAGAGATCTCTGATCAGATCCTCCCAAACATATATCTTCTCCCCAGCCACACGATCTAAGTCAGCCTTCCATAGATTGGCTGGGATCAGATAATTATTCATGACCCAAGGATTGTTCCCACTAATGCTGGAACATTCTTCCTGCAGTAGGCAGGAGCAATCAACCACAGACTAAGGAAAGCATGAACAGACCTCAAAAATGAATTGCAGCTCAGCTGGCCACAGCAGAGCTGTATACTAAATTTAGTCAGCCCAGGAAAGGGGAGCTACATAATCATAATGATGAGAAATTATGTCTAAATATACTGTGCATACATGCACAGGAGCACATGCCAAAATTTCTAGAACATCACATAGAACCAACCTAATGTTCACATGAACTTCTGTTGTGTCAACAGATAAAGAAAGCTGACATAAAAAATGAAAAAAAAAAAATAAACAAAATTTCATCAAAAAGAAAATGAGCAAAAATGTACCAAACAAAATTATGAAGCCCATTTGCTAAAATATGGGCTAATTGGCTATGTGATGTAAAACAATGCCTGTAAGCCACAATCTGGCAGTCTGCAGTGAAGGCTCTGTGTTGATAAAGACAAGCTAGTAAAGATAATAAGGTTCTTGCTGTGATGTTCAGCTTTAGGCAAGTTCAAAGCCAAATTTCAATCCATGTGCGGACGGATTAACTGAATATTCAGTACAACCAATCTCCAGATAGACTGTCCATCTTGACTCCTGAAAAGTTTGCCGACCATTTTCTGTTAATCACTTCCCACCTGGGTTATTGCAAAATGACAGCCAAGTGGGACTTTCATAGTTCTGGGTGGGTGTCATCCTCTTGAAACGCACCTCTAGGTCAGCTGTGTGGTCATGCTGCGGGTACGAACTGTCACTGGTTGTGTCCGTCGGACACAGCCAATGGCACATCACATGACTATTGTAAACAAGGAATGGCTTCAATTCATGCCATTCATTGTGTACAATTGTGTTACTAGCTGTGATTGGTCACAGTCATCACATGGTACAGACACGGTCAATCACAGCCCATCTGTACCATGTGATTGGCTGTGGCCGTTCACAGCTAATCATAATAACACACACTAAATGAGTCAATTTCATTCAGCAAAAATGGTTGCTCATACCAGGGATATTCATTGATATAAACAATCATAATGTGTAAAAAAAAATCCTCATCACCCCATCACTTCCCCACAGTAGTACAATTTTACTATGGTGACATTATATTGCTCTGGTCACAGTGTGTTAAAAAATCATAAAGAAACAAATGTAATATAATACAAATTGAAAAAAAAATACAATGATTTTTTTTTTTCACATCATCACCAGTCAGTGTTCCTGATCATTGCCACACCAGTTATATTATGATGCTGTACTGCACTGGTGACAGTATGTAAAAAAAAGAGCAAACTTTTTTTAAATGTCTTAATTTTTCAAAAATTGTGACAAATAGTTGCAACTTCAAAAAGTTTGCCATGCTTCTTACTAAATACCTTGGACTGTCTACTTTCCAAAAAGGCATCATTTGGGGGATATCTACACTGTCCTGACATTTTTGGGCCTCAAGAAATTAGATAGAATGGATCGGTTTTCAGATATATATCATTTTGTGGACTCTATAACTTATCTACAGACAAAATAATTAACACTGATTTGAGTTATTTTTACCAAAGAAATGTAACAGACATTTTGGCCTAAATTTATGAAAAACAATTATTTATGTGCAAAACTTAAAAGTGCTGAAAAAAAAGTGTTTTTTTTTCAAAATATTTAGTTTATTTAGCAAATAAAAAAAACCCAATGGTAATTAAATATCAAAAAAGAAAGCTCTATTTGTATGACCGCATAATTGCTCTTCAAAGTGTGACAGTGCTGCAAGCTGAAAATTGGCCTGGGCAGGAAGGGAGTGAAAGTGCTCTATATTAAAGAGGTTATTAAAGGTTCCATTATTTGAACAAGGTAAAAATTACATATTTATATGTATCTCTTTCCTTCTCAATCTCAAGTTCTACTAATAGCAAATTAATGTGTTCATCACGAAACACATCCTAGCAATAACCTGGAAGAGAGTCTTGCATCTTTACTTGGTTTTCATACAGTCTTTAGCAACATAGATCACTGCAGACTGCCAGATTGTGAATTATGGGCAACTATACACCACAAATCAACTGTTCTCAAAATCTACAGAAACTCTCTTGTCTTGAATACTTCCTATAAGCCATGCATTGGCAGTCTGAAGTAGAAGGTCAGCGTTGTTAAAGACTGCCTGATAACCAGGAGAGATGGTGAGATTCTTTTCCAGGATATTGCTAGAAAGCATAGGCACACTTGGTGAGATTGTTTCAGATCACCGGGCTCTGGCTCTGAAGAAGAGTCCGGGCCTCAAAACGTTAGCCTGTTGGAAGTCCTATTTTTCTGTGATGTGAATCATGGACTGGATGTTGATGTTTCTGAATGATGAGCTTTTACATGAGTAATAATTAAGTTGTAAGGATAATGCACTAGGCCAGTGCGCCCTCTGTTATGTTTTATGGTTACAGTGTTCTCAGATTTCCTCAGTCTTTTAAGAAAAGCAAGGCGAGAGTTATCCAAAAAAGCCAGGATGAGGATGTAGCCAACTGTTATTCTAGGGCCCACTTTTAAGCGCAGGCACATTTGTGTTTGCTATCTACCTTGATTGAGATAGGACTCAGGTAAGTATACAGGGTGGTGAGGGAGCACTACAAACACTGGGACATGTTTTACCTTAATGAGGGGAATGCATTAAGCTAACAAAATGTCTGGATTTTAGAGACATTTTAAGTTATTTGCATATTTAGGTTCCACTTTGCAGGCCAGGGTTGTACCATTGGTTTCTAAGACACCTGTGTGACCTTTCTCTGGATATTCTTGCAGACTTTCAATGGGGACTGTATACTCTGAGGTAGAGTTAAATGTTTGTCCCTGAATATCCAATTATTGGCTGATGTTTATAGGCAGTTAAAAAAAGGAGAGTATAAATTCTAGTAAGAATAAATATATTTTCTCATGACTAAACAAGTTGCAAATCATACCACTGCAGCTTTAGTACCAGTAATGTTTGTTTTAAGACAAGCTCAAGAGATTGTAAAGAGCACAAGGTCAATTCAAGTATAGGTATGGAATATCCTGTATGTATATTAGAATATCCTGTAAAATTGATCAGGGGTAAGTTTTCTAAAGAAGTATAGGCTGGTTACTTAGCAAAGTTTTGATTAAGTTAATCAATCAATTTTTTTAAATTTTCTTTGCACACGATTAAGATGTCTTTCCAAAGTAAATTTTTACCACATTCAGTAAGATAAGTAAAACATTTCATGTAAAGTGAGATTTCACTTTGCATAGGAACGTTAACATGCTCTACTCCTTTAGTACATCAACCCCAATGTTTATGAATATAATTACAGAGCATTGTATAATTCTCTTAAAATGGATCAAGCCATCTGCCTGTAAATTGCAAATTGTAAAAAGGCAACAGAAGGCATCAGTGGCATGCAGAGTTACTACCGGAACACAGTATTTAACTGACACCGTTAATTCACCTACTGTTTGAACACATGTTTACATTAAATAGCTTTTCTTTGAAAAACCACTACACATGTCAACTCTTGATATGAACCAGATGTCCAAAGTGACTCACAACACAAAGACAATATTACTTGCAGTATGTGTACAACATATCCTGTACAACTTCACATACATTTATTTTAACAGATGGCATTCTCCACATTATCAGCAATCAGACCTTTTTTTTAGTACAAAAAATAAAAACATATGCCTTGACTTGAGCTTGAGCCTTGCAGGAAGTTGTACAAAAAGGAAGGTATAGACAAGGTCTTTACATCAACCAGATTATACACAACATTAGTTGTGTTGCCAGAATCTTCAATAACCTGGTTGAAAACAGATCAGAAGTAGGCTGTGAAAATTCTGACTTGGAGTTAAAAATTAAAGATATGAACCTATGGCACACTTGAAGGTGAAATGCCAATAGGGTCAGAAGTATGTGCCTCTAAAGAGGTACCAGTGGAAAGTTCTGAACAACTTAGTAACTGGGGAAATCCACGGTGGAGAAGAATCTAGGAGTTCTAGTAGATCACAAGCTTAATAATGGCGTGTAATGCCAAGCTGCGGTTTCTAAAGCGAGCAAAATCCTCTCTTGTATTAAAAGAGGTATAGACTTCAGAGAGAGAGATATCATTTTACCCCTATACAAATCATTAGTAAGACCTCATCTGGAATATGAAATTCAATTTTGGGCACCAATTCACAAAAAGAACATTGGGGTACTGGAGAAAGTACAGAGAAGGGCAACCAAACTGATAAGAGGCATGGAGGAGCTCAGCTATGAGGAAAGATTAGAGGAACTGAATTTACTGTCTCTTGAGAAGAGGAGATTAAGGGGAGATATGATCAACATGTATAAATACATCAGTGGTTCATATAGTGAACTCGGTGTAGTTATTCACCTGAGGTCATCACAGAGGACAAGGGGCACTCTTTACACCTGGAGGAAAAGAAATTTAATCTCCAAACATGAAAAGGTTTCTTCACAGTAAGAGCTGTGAAAATGTGGAATAGACTCCCTCAAGGTTCTGGCCAGCTCAGTGGATTGCTTTAAAAAAGGCCTGGATTCTTCTTGGATACACAGAATATAGCTGGATACTAACATTTATAAGCAAAGTTGATCCAGGGAATATCCAATTGCCTTTTGGGGGATCAGGAAGGATTTTTTTCCCCTGCAGGAGCAAATTGGATCATGCTTTGCTGGGTTTTTTTGCCTTCCTCTGGATCAACTGTGGGTATAGGATTATAACTTTTTTTTTTTTTTTTTTAATGGTTGAACTGGATGGACTTTTGTTTTTTTTCAGCCAGACTAACTATGTAACTATTTAAATATCTGCAAGAAGACTGCATGCTGTAGCATTGTAAGATGAAGACTGAATGCAATGTAGCATTGAGAGGGGGTTATGCTCTCACATACAGTACAGTATGTTCATTTTGAACTTTACCATTCCACTACATTAGATAAAAGCCACACTAATGTTATATTTTAATCAGCAGAATTTTCTGATTATATTTTGATGTAAATACAATATATGGGGAATGCGCAAATTACAGAAGTGCTGTGTTGGGAAAAATTACAGGAAAATGCATTTATTTAAAAATCCCAATAAAAACCAAGAAAATAAAAATATATGTATCACAATTTGCTAACAATTTGAAGGCTTCTCTGTCAAGAGGGTAGACTAATGCTAAAAGGAATAATGTGCATGACAAAGATCCTCACCAAAAAGGAAAACTTAATGGTGTTTAGCCCTAGTTCACACTGGTGCGGCTTTGAAATCACACTACTTCAGCGTGATTTCAAAGCTACACATCATGTGTAATTCGCACTGACAATTTCATTGCAGCTTGCGACTGCATATAATAGAAGTGTATGCAGGTCACAATGAAATCAGCAAAAAGTAGTTTAAATAATGGAAATATGAACGGTTCCCATACCAACAGTGGGGTGTGACTTGTCATGCGATTTCGAACTGCCAAATCGCATGACAAGTCACACCGGTGTGAACCAGGGTTTAAGGGGAAAAGGCCTGGGGGCTTTAGTAGTTAACACAGAAAGATATATAAAATTTGCAGGGCATCCTATAATACATACATGTATCAGATAATTATAAGGACTATGCTATTATAGTCTAACAGGATTTAAAATGAACAATATTATTGTTTCTTTTTTCACTGATATCATACATCCTGAATATTTTAACACATTAACTTTTTGAATTTCTACGTTTCTTTTTTTTATATAGTTTCATATTTTCTGTCTTCTTTTGATGTAATAATATATTTAATGATTATAATATACGGTAGACACAATTATAGAGTTGATTTTCTAAGGGCAAATAGACTTTGCACTTTGCAAGGGCAATTGCACTCTGCAAAGTGCAGTTGTTCGCATTTTCCTTAGTAAATGTAATGTGGTAAATCTTCACTTTGTAAACAATACTCAGGAAAAAGGAGAATTAAAAAAAGCAAGAGTTTTACCACATCTACTAAGCTCTGGGGAAAACAAGAGCAACTACGCTTCCATAGTGCACAGTCTACGTGAATTTAGTAAAGCCACCCAAATATGTCATCCTTTTTGTTTTACCTCTGTCTGTGCTTTCTGTTTATCTTGGTCTATGTTTTCTAGATTGTTTACCAGTGTATTACACATTGGGGTTGATTTACTAAAGGCAAATAGACTTTGCAAGTGCAGTTGCACTAATTTTCTTAAGTAAATGTAATGTGGTAAATTTTCACTTTGTAAAGAATACTCAATCAGGTGCAAGAAAAATGAAAAGAGCATTTTTCCATGCACATGATTGAATGATGGAAATCAACAGCACTTTATCACATTTACTAAGCTCTGGGGAAAATGAGTGAAACTGCACTTGCAAGGTGTATAATCTATTTGCATTTAGTAAATCCACCTCATTGTGTTCAGCAGTGGTTAGTACGAGTGGTCAGTAAAATAGATCACTTTTCAGACTTCCAAAGAAGTCTCCAATACTTTATCAGAGATGGATAATTTTTAAAACTGAAATTAAATTTTACTGTTGGTTTCAGCTCTTCCATTAAATTGAGTTCTGTTGTCACTTTTTCTACAGTAAATCTGGACAGTTTGGCCACAATTAGTATTTGAAGATTCCTTTCATTTAGTTTCAGCTTTGAGGATTCTGGATGTACTACGCTGAATTTCAATAAAGGTATTTACTAGTACTGGTTGTTGTCTTCACCTTCTTTGAATATTGTGGTCTTCGTGATGACACGTTGGATGACTGCTGGTGGTTTTGCAGGGGGGGGGGGGTAAATGGACCCAACTGGAGTGTGGACTGGTTGTATAAATTGCAAGTACAGTGTACAGTATATGGTAATAGTAAGTAAGCATTATTTTCTACCATTTTTTTAATAGAAATGGTATTTTCATGTTAAAAGCTTCCTATTAATCTCTCTCATTTTAATTCCATGTGCACATTCATTTTCCTTCAAATACATAAAATTGTAACTTCGGTTATTATGAGATGTGAGTTGTAAATCTAGAGTTATTGTTTTCAGAGAAGATAAACATTGGCAAACATTTGTGAAAGGTCTGATTAGTGTTTATTAAGCAAAGACTATGCCATAAATTTTTATTTTATTACAAACAACCATTTATATATTTTCCATCAATCTTCCCATGTAAATGTGTAATTTCTGCAATTAAAAATTGATAAAAAATTCTTTGAGTTAAAAAATTATCAACCGATTTGCAAAAAAAGTCCTTTAATAAGAAAAGAATTATACAGTAGCTCATAAAGGATTTTTTTGTCCTTGAAGACACAGTACATTAAAGAAAACATAATCAAGCATAATAACTGCACCTTAAAAAACAAACATGCAACAATCATGTAAATAAATTACAAATGTGAACACTTATTTTTTTTTAATTTTTCATTGCAGTTTTATGTTTACTCCTTTTCATCCTGCTTTGTGTTCTTGTAATTTAAAGATGAAGCATGTAAATAAAAATCAACCTGCATTGATCAATTAAAGAAAGTTAAATAAAATCAACATGTGAGTGCTTCAACATTTAAATATTAACATGAAGAAGTTTTCGAACCATTGCTGAATAAACTATTCATTTTTATTAACATTTAATTAATTTTTGGGCACTGTTGACTAACTATATATATTTAAATCTTGAAAAATAATTTTATGACAATTGAGGCACATGCATGCATGCTATGTCATTCTTTTTAAACACATTGCTATGTGGCTACAGAACAGACAGGCCCATTGCTCAACCATGTTTGCAATCGACACATAACCGTATTATAAAGGATTTTCCAATATTTAAAGTGTCTAAAGCCACACTTGTCTTAGTTTTGGATAGAGTAGAGAGTGCTTAAAACCCCTCTTTTTTATCACAGTGGGGACATTTTTCTTCCCTTCTTTCCTGAAGGTGTAACAGAAGTGGGAGGAAATAGAAAAGGTCACCAAAGTTATGGTAAATTCCAGTTTCAGGGACACATATACAATTTTGGAATTTTGTCACCAGAACAAATATTGAGGGTAAATCTTCCCAGTGAGGACAAAGATTTAAAAAAAAAAGGGGAGGGGGCAGTTAAAACTTCCGCACTATATCCAAAAGTAAATAAATAAGTAAATGCAACTTTAAGAAATTATCTTTTGAAATCCATGCATGCTTACTTTTGTATTTTAATATAATGAAACATACAAATGTACAATTTTGTTTACAAAATGCAGCAATAAAATTAAATAAAGATTAAGAACTAAAGCCTTACTACAGGCAGAAAAAAGTTACCCCTGCAGCGGGGTCTCCGCACATTGCAAGGGATACATGTTTGTTCAGCCTAGGGGGTAGAGGAATCAGGTATAATTCATATTTCTGATCCAACAGGCTTCCTCCAGTGGTTGCACACTGATGTCTTCAAGCTCAGTGTAGGACCAATAGTCAGGATGGTGAGGGCTTGCCCACAACTCAGATCATAAGAAAGCAAAGTAGAGGGCTGGGGCCTGTTGGAATGAGGAATAAGGTTTTACCCATTATTCCTCTACACCTAGACGGAAAGCCTAACTCTAGCTTTGCTATCATTTTATATAGTTTGGACCAAAGTGGCCCAAACAAACTATTTCCTTTACTAATACATGCTACTGCTGTCAGTGCTGTGTAAACTATATATAATATCATACATACAGTATATACCCTTGTGTTCCAGCAGTGGTAAGGGTACTTCCCATCCCATTCAAAATTGAGTCAGGCTGAGCAGTGCTTAGTCTTATGCAGGAAAACATATTTTATCAATGAACACAAGAGTTTATCCAAATGGCTGAGGTGAAGATTGTGAAATCATCCCTCATCTTTCATCCTCAACCAATCTGAATAAACCTTGTATTCACTCTTCCTGTGAACAACTAAGCACTGCTCAGCCCAACTCATTTTTGTTCTGGCAGCAGACAGGAAGTCCCCGTACTGCTGCTGGAAAACAGAGCTGCGTACTGTATGTAGCTGATGTTACATGGATTTCTTTTTAGTGAAGGAAATAGTTTGGGCCAGGTTGGCCCAAATCAACTAATTAAAGCTATAGCAAAGCTAAGTGCAAGGATGATTTTTTTTTACATTTCCAGAGTTATTCTTTAGGTGATATAGGAAGCAACATTAGCAGCATAACACAGAATAGCAGTTTCAGAGACAATAATAGCACATATCTTTTTTAATTTCTTTTATACATAATGTAATGGCACACAGGCATAATAATCTACATCAATTGCCAATAGACCATTCTTCAACATACTGTACAATATATGGAATTGTTCATTAATGCAAAGATCTATGGAAAAATGCAGTAACCCACGGCAATAAATAAGTCAGACAAGTTGATTGCTGTGGTTAATGAATTTAGCACTTTTATTAACATTTTGCACTGTTTTATTAAACCAATATCACTGGCATGTGTCAATTGTAATCCAGCCCCTTTCTTGTTAATATTAAAAAAAACCAGAAATTGCAGTTTTAAAATGAAAAATAAAGCATTTCAGTACTGCTGTTAAAGTCTCGAATGTGAATGGTTTAGCCTGGCATTTACCACATTGTGTCACAAACTCACCCTTAGACACTTTTGAACCATGCTCCTACTAATGTGTCCCATTCCATCCCATATTGATCATCTCCTTATAAAAATTAGATCACTGATCTGCACACTACAACCAATGTAATAATCTATATGGAAAATTAACCAAACAAATTCAGGATTTTAATCTGTAATGTGTATTTTATATTCACACAAATTATACATAAAATATGGCTACTTAAAATTATACCTAATTTGGATTTCTGAAATAATCAAAGCTTTTTTCTATCAATCTACACAAATATGTGTTTTTGTGTACAACATTACTTTCTCCATATCTTGTGCATATTAAATAAACAAATAGAGTAGTATTAGTATACAGTGCTAAAAAAAAATTAAAGGAACACTTTGAAAACACATCAGATCTCAATGGGGGAAAATATCATGCTGGATATCTATACTGATATGGACTGGGTAATGTGTTATGAACATAAGGATGCCCCATCATTTGATGGAAATGAAGATTATTAACCTACAGAGGACTGATTTCAAAGACACCCTGAAAATCAAAGTGAAAAAATTATGCAGCAGGCTAGGCAAATTTCATTGC